>NC_090921.1:602171272-603422834 GCF_040938575.1 Ambystoma mexicanum | reverse complement strand
ACCCATGTCCGTCACACACAATGGTTGCAATTGAATGGGAAAACACCCAACATGACATGCATGAAACCAATGAGATGATACCACACAGTGAAGTATGAAAACAAAATTGTATTGAAAAAAAGAAAGAATGCTAAAGAAATGAAACAAACTACAATGGGAATGAAAAAAAATAAGCTGCATGTCCGTATAAAAAAAAAAACAGCAAATCCTAATCCAAAAAAATGTCGTCCAAAGTCAAATGTAAAAAAATATCTATCCAATTAAGAACTATGTAAAAAACTTCCAAGGGTCCATGAGCCCAACTGAACAAAGGAAACCTACAAAAAACCTAACTAAAATGCAACTATATACAAAAAGTGGAGCAGTGTCCGTCGACTCCAAATCATAAGAAAAAACAAAGGAAACCTAAAACTAAAGAACTATATACAAAGGCGGCGGGCAAGTCCAGCGGCTCACTCCGTGGTGTTCCGGGCCAGGGCATCATCGAACTCCTGTTCGATGTCCCGGAAGCGGTCCAGTTCCATGGCCCCGAGGGTCCGCAGGGACGACGCCGTGTCCTCCTCCAACCCCCTGCGGATTGCCTCGAGGCACTCGGCCCGCCTCAGGGCCCTCCGCATGGAGTTCTCCGCCCTGACCATTGTGAGCCGCGCCTCTTCCGCCCGCCGCCGCTCCGCACCTATGGCGTGGCCCAACCGCTGCCACACGGAAGACACTCTCTGTCCTGGGTCCTCCTGCCCTCCGGCCGATGCCTGCCCCTCCGATGTTGAAGGCCCCGAGCCTTCATGGCTCCCACCATGTTGCTGGTGCTGCTCTGCCTCTGCCCGTGCACTGCCTCCTGCTGCCTGCACATCCTCCGCCGGCTGGGGTGCAGTTGTTGATGTGGCCACCCCTGCTGGACGTCCGACTCCCGACTGTGGCAGGGATGCCTCCTCCACCAGCCTGGCCGCACTGTCAGAGGCAGCTCCACATGGCACCAAGGTGACTGATGGGTGGGAAGATGGCACAGAGGACGACTGGCGCGTAGGGGGTCCAGTTGAGGAGGGGGTCGGAGCAAGCCCCATCAGACGGAGGAATCCGGTCTGGGTGACCTGTCCCCCAGCAGGCTGACGTGGTCAACGAGCCATTCGAGATGACGTGCAGTCTCTCCATGAAAAGACTGCAGGTCACCTCGCATGGCCCGTTGACGCAACGCCACACCAGCCAGGACAGGCTCAACCCGGACCTGGATAGCCACGTCCGCAGGCAGAGGAAGGCCAGTTGACGTCAGCTCATCCCCTGCCTGAAAACGGGTCTGGACGTAGGCATCCCTGCTGGTGCAAGATGATGCAGGGACAGGATCGGGGACAGGATTGCACACAGGCACCTCCGCGGCAGCCTGTGCTGCCTCCTGTCCCTGGTCCTGCACTGCACCACTAGCACCAGTGGGATCCCCACCTCCAGACCCCGTCTCTGGTGCTTGCACGGCCTCCTCCTCCACCAAACCCCCCACCAACCTGGATGACTCCGTGCCATCTGCCCCTGTTGGGCCCTGTGGGGTCCCAGCTGCCCCTTCTGCTGCCGAGGAGTCCAACTCCAACCTCCGCCTCTTGGACCTCCCCCCGGCAGCTGCGGCCTGGGACGCGGCACCGGACTCCTCACTCCCCGACGAGATGACAACACGGGAGGGGAGCCGGGCCTTGCGTCTCCGGCTGGCGGTGGGATCCCCGCCGCTGTGCTCCACAGCACCTTCTCCGCCCTCTTCATCAGTTGACGCTGCAGACAGGGAGAAACAAAACACAGGCATCAGGGCACTGTACAATGGACACATACACACATGACAGTTGCACATGAGTGGCATTGGCAAACCTCAGACATGTCATCACAATCCCCAACACACATGTCATTGCAACTCGCACACATGAGCCATACCACAACCATATCGCAACTGCCACCACCATCCCTACACATACAACAGCATGAGCAGCCAAAGGTGAGCCAGACATCACATGCAACACAGGAAGTGCACCACACATGTACACACACCACCACACTTGCATGCATGTGTACACCTCTGCCAAGTGTCGCACTGTTCAGACGGGCATCCATGTCACATCTGCCAATCAGGCTTCCACATACCGCTGTCACATGCATCCATGTTGCATCACTGTTGCACCCTTGTCAAATACACACACATGCACATGTACACAGCGCTAATACATGCAGCCGAAAACAACATACATGCGTGACATCACGGACATGTCTACTTACATACACATTCATCCAAACATGTGTGCACACACAACTGCATTTGGCATGCAAGCCTACACACACAAGCACCATCCATGTCTCACACATTACAGCCCTCACATGTGTCAGCCCCACGGCCCTGTACACCCCCACCCATACTCGACCCCATACAAACAGATGTGCAACCTGCACACTACCGAATAATCACCACACGCACTGCTCACAATCAGGATGCATGTACACTCACCGCTCGACTCCAGACGGGTCTGCTTCTCTAGGACCTGGACGTGGAGCGCTGGGGATATGCGTTCCAGGACCCTCATCTGTTCTTCCGACAAGTGGCCCCGGCGCCCCTTGGCATCCGCTGCCTTCAAGAGGCGCCGGGCCTTGTTCAGGGTCCTGGACCTGAAGTCCTCCCAGCGCTTCCTGACATGTTGTAAGTCGCGGACTGCCACCCCCTCCGCGTTGATGGCAGTCACGATGTCAGTCCAGATCCGAGTCCGTCCTTCCTTGTCGGCGCGGGAACTTCCGGAGAGGGCATCATACTGCCCCAGGACTTGCTCCACCAGGACACCAACTTCGGTGGCACTGAAGCTGGTGTCCCTCTGCCTCTCTGGCCGGGGGTTGTCAGTGGTCACAGATGGTGTTTGCCCCGACATGACAACCCCAGAGGCAGGAGTGGGTGGGCAACTGGGTCCTGGGGCTGGGCTGTGGAGCGATGGAATCCCAGTCGGGAGTCTTCGGTTCCAGCAGGGGTGGTCACAGCAACAGCACCCCTGGCTGATGTGCAGGCAGCAAATGGCAGTGCACGTGGGCAGCAGGCAGTCAGGCAGCAGCAGATGGCAGGTGGGAGCGTGCTCGGGCCTCTGGGGGGCGGTAGTTCGGCCTTGTGGGCAGGAGCGTGGTCTTCCATGCGGGCATACGCGTGGCCAGCTTGATACGGAGTGATTTGGCACGTGAAAAGTCTGCACGTCAGCGTGAAATTCGAGGAAAGGCCCTTAGCGCGTAAGCACGCATACGCGATTCTATTGGACCAATGGCCCTCAGCGCGTAAGCGCGTCTGTGACGTGACCCGCACGGGTGTTTCCCACACAGCACGTGATGACAGAGCACACGTGGAAAGACTGCACGTCAGAGTGTCATCGCATGTAATTGGACAAAAGTGCGCGTACTCGCGATTGGCCTATGTACGTGTATATCAGGGGTGCGCGGGCACTTACACACGCAAGTACGTCAGCGCACCTGTATCCCGGGGTGCGCGGGAATTTCCACACGCTATTGGACTGGGTACTGGATTTCAGGGGTGCGCGGGTCACACGCTCGCCTACAACACGCGCAACGCATTAATTTGCGCGCTAACAAAATAACAAGCTCAGACCCAGGATGAACATACCGTTCCTAGCAGCAGTGGGCGTGGGCTACCAAAGGAGGAGGAGGAGGATAGTCAGGGCCAGAATATTCACACCCAGAACCAGCCTTTTCGGGATGCCTGATGACCAGGTGCATGGGAGGTACAGGTTTCCACCACACATTATACTGGACCTGGTGAGTGAGTGGGAGGATGACCTCACATCACCCACCCTGTGCTCCCAAGCACTCAGCCCCCTGGAGAAGGTCCTCAATGTACTGCACTTCTTAGCCACTGGATCATTTCAGCGGACAAGTGCCATTGTGGGTGGGGTATCACAGGCCACCCAGTCACGCTGCCTACAGCAGGTCTTGAACATCATCACTGCACGCCCATCAGTCCGCAGGCACATATACCTGCCCAGAACACCTGCAGAAAGGCATGCTGCCGCCCTGGATTTTTACGGTGTGGCACGATTCCCCAAAGTGCTAGGTGCCATCGACTGCACCCATGTGGCTCTACGTCCCCCCAGGGCATCAGAGCACATCTATAGGAACCGCAAGCACTGGCATTCCATCAATGTGCAGGTAGTATGTAATGCCAAGGGAATCATCACCTCAGTATATGCCAACTATCCCGGGTCAACCCACGACAGCTTCATTTACCGAATGTCCACCCTAAACCGGGACCTAGAAGCTGGGCGGCATGGCGATACATGGCTGCTTGGTGAGTATGAATGCCACTGCACATGCATGCATGTCAGATACTGAGCAAGGTCACAACCCTACCAATGATACCAATCACCACCTCCACAGGGGACAGTGCCTACCCTCTCAGCCCCCACATGATGACGCCAATTCGGAACCCCACCACGCCACCCCAGGTAAGATATAACACAGCCCACATTACAACCCGGGGCATAGTGGAGCGCACATTCGGAGTGCTAAAGTCACGCTTTCGCTCCCTTGACCGTTCTGGCGGGCAGCTGTTGTACGCTCCCCCAGTAGTGTGCAGGATCATAGTGGCAGCATGTGTCCTGCACAACGTTGCAACACGCCGGGGCCTGGCCGTGGACATGGTGGTGGCCCCACATCTCCAACCACATGCACAGCCGCTGCGCATGGGAGGGGAAAGGGAACGGGGGAGGCAGCCCGTACACAGCTAGTGGCTAATTACTTCACATAGAAATCACACCCCTGTGGAGTGCACACTGCCCTGGCACATTCCATCTGACAATCAATGATGACTCAACCTGACACTGATCCTGAATGTCTGGAGAATGAACCGTGAAAACCATATCAGCCTGAGATTGTTCACCTGGAAGTGTCACAATGTGTGCATCCCTACCCACACAGACACCACCAATGCAGTTTTGTGAAGTAACACATTCAAGCAGCTAAAATGAATACCCACTTGCAAAATGCAACAAGAGGACAGTGCCATGTCAGCCAACCCATCCCCAGCACCGCCACACGACACACCGTGCCATGTCATGCTATTTGCAGGTAAACAAAGTAATCCCCACAACATGACACTAGTGTCACAATGTAGAGTGTCCCTAATTGAAACTTGCAACACCTGAAATGCTCACAGTAATGCAGGACCAACAACAAACTTGAGCAGGTACTACCATTAACATGACATCACAAATGTTATATATTAGTAGTCTCACCACCTGGAAATGCCTGCACTCCCACCACTACCAACTGTGCAGTGTTGGCGCCATGTAGAGTTGTAGGTGCACTGCTGCCAACATGGACCCCATCTCCAAACTAGAGGGCCTTGTGTAGACATGAGGAAGGGACCTGCAAATTGGGAGGTAGACACAGATGATGAGTTACACATCAATGCAACATGCAGTGTACAACACAACAGCAATATGCACTAGGAATGTATACACAGTATTGACTAGACTACCCACACATGTAGTGGGAGTCCAATGTCACCATGTACGTCAATGTCACTTGGGCACACCCTTTGCAAGCCCATGGAAACGGGAAGCAGGAGGGGTGTGTGTGACTCAAACCCAAGCATCTGAACCAAATACATGACAAGCCTGCATGTGCCCAGCCACAATGCAGCGTATGCCCACAGGAACCACGGAAGCCAACAAATTGTCCCCAAAAAATTGGGAAAAAAATAATTAAAAATAAAAATAAAAAGAAAAAAAAAAAAAAATGGCCATTGATGGGCCCGGGGGGGTTGGGGAGGCCACCCAGGAGGTCCGAGGACAGAAGGTGCACACCAGAACCCACCTGTGTGGATCCTGGGAAAAAAAAACACCTCCATGGGCTCATGGCCCACACGGCTACCCTATTGTGGGAGTATCACTGCTGTCGCTATTATCACCCTGTGCAGCTGCATCCGGAGGCGGTTGCACTATGGGAGGCAGCCCACGCAAGGCCCTAGTCTGCTCCTCCATGGCTGCAAGCATGCGGGTATGGTAGGTCTGGTTCTGGAGGATGAGTGTGCGGAGGTCCCCATGCAACAACTCACGGGATGCCCGGACCTTCGCCCTCGTTGCCTGCAACTCAGCTGAGAGCGTACGGGTGAGACGCTCCAGCTGCTGTTCTGTCCTTTGGTGTGTTGAAGCCTCAAGCTCAACAAGAGTCGTCCTGAGGTGAAGGAGCTCCTGCCTCAGGGCTTCCCTGTGGCCCTGGGACTCTATGGAGATGGCCTCCTGCAGAGTCGCCAGTGCCGCCCGCCTGTCCCTGTTGGACCCCAACATGTCCTCCCTGTGTGACTGGCAGATGGAGTCGGTTGCCTGCTGTAGTGGCTCCATCAGCCTTTCAGGGGGGACAATGGAAGTGGCCACCCTATCCATGGCCTGAGCCATCATCTCGGATGATGCTGCCTGTTGGGTTGCCATACCGTAAATGGATTGCTCCCATGCGGTATTGCCAGGTGGCGTACGGCCACCACGTCGGCGGGCACCACACCTGTCTGGGGCAAGGCGAACTGCGCCTTGCTGTGCCGGCACTGCCTGAGGCTGCAGGACTGCATTCCCCCTCTGATCTGCTGGCCCAGGAACAGGATCAGATGTCGCGGAGTGTGACCCTGCATCCGTAACCACCAAAGGCGTAGCTGCCAACACTGACATCCCCATTGAGGGTTCTGACCCTGGTGCAGGTGGGTGGGACAGAACAGAATCCCTCCCTGGAACACTCACCTGCGACGGCACGTAGGTCTCATCCGAATCAACACCTGAGTACAGCTCGGGGGAGGTGCAGCCAGAGACACCCCTTGAGAGCACGACCTGCAGCAGTTGTGGGTTCTCACCCACCACCACACCACGTCCCTCACTGGTGGTTGGTCGGCCCTCGGACCCCTCCTGGGTCTGCACCATCTCCACAACCCCAGCAGTATCAGGTGCGTCTTCCCCTGCAAAGACATAAAAACAAAGAAATGGAAACGGGCATTAGCACCATGGCACACAATGAGGGCTGAGAAGCAAGAGAACCAGTACTTGATTGACACATGTCCCACATGACTAAAACCCTCCCATGCATGCACCCTCACTGCATATGAAGGGCAGGCAAATGGCACACACTGATGACACCAAGATGGAAGATGAACACATTTTCTGCATGCTGCCTGGCAGTGGCATCACACATTGGCCTGTGATTGCCAGGTGAAACACACATGCCATCACACAGATGGCATGTACCATTGCTATTGAGTGAAGATGGAGAGGAGGGCAGCACCTATTCATTCAGTCCAGTTCCCGCATGTAATAGCTTTTCTAATTCAAACAGGTCAGATTTTTCACCTGAAGCTGCCAGTCCGAAATGGTCCAATTGCACAGGGACATGTGTGAACAAATGATATCCAGGTAACAAAGTCACTCCACTTTACCATAGCCATGTCAGACATGTGACTAGAGGACTGCGAAATGCCTAGTAAAAGTGGTGGAATGCAAACAATCTGACTGAATGAACAGTGAAAAATAAGCAACAATGTTGTGGCAAGGTGACACTTCAAGGGCAACTGCCGTGCAGTTGGGCTAGATGTCTACTGTTGGCAGAAGGGATACTGCTATGGCCAAATGCAGCTGCGCAGGATGTATTGCATGAAGCACATGGCTGACCCATACGACTCAGGCGCACACACTCTCACCTGGCACACAAACAGAAGCCCTCACACACACCATGCACATGGATGACACACACATGCATGTGCACTCACCGGACAATGCCTCGTAATCAGGCAGATCTCCCACGCCTTGGATCTGTTCCTCCGTGACGTAGGTCGCAGCGACTGACTCATGTGGAGTGAGTTCCATGTCTACTACTGGAGACCCACCTCCAGTCACTAGAGTTGCGGCATGACTTGAGGCCAGCTTACTCTTTGCCCTGCGCTTTAGGTCATTCCAGCGCTTATAGCAATCATTGGCTGTGCGCCTCACGATTCCAAGGGCACTTATGATGTCCGCAACGGTCTGCCAGTGTGCCTGGCGTTGTGCAGGTGTGGTCTTGGATCCTGCAACAATGACCATCTCGTTGTCATGTGCGGACACATACTCGACAAGTGCATTCAGTTCGTCATCCGTGAAGCTGGGCTTCCTCGTCGGGCCGGACTGTGTAGCCGTGTCTGGGGCATCAGCCTGTGCCGGACGAGCACTCTTCCTCTTCCGCTTGGAAGGTGGTGGTGATCCTGAGTGTCCTGCGCCGCTCTGGACACTAGGGGCAGGAGCCCTGGTGGACTCTGTATCAGGAGTGTGGGATTGCACACTCAGCATGGGAGTTGGTGCAGGCATTGGCTCAAGTGTGATGGTGTCAGGGGGAATGTCAGCAGGATGGACTAGGACCGACACTGTCCTGGCTGGGTGTGTGAGGGCTGGGGTGGATGGAGCCGCAGCTGCCCCTGCAGCCTCTCTGCCCTGCCTACTTGGGGCAGCAGATGACCTTGCTGCCCCAGATGCACGTGGCATGGTGACATCAACGTGCACCAGCGCACGTGTCGTAGCCCTGCTGACCTGGAAGTCAGCCATGGAGTCAGCCAGGTCTGGTGCCACAATGGGCTGGTCCAACAAGGGCTGAGCATGGATGGTGTCAGCCACATCAGCCTCAACGGGAGGGTGGGGGGGGATTATGGGTGCCCTTGACTGGTCCACCACACATGGGGGGGACAGGCTCACCCTGCAAGTAACGACCACGTCCCCTACCGGATCCACCACGGCCACCACTTGTGGCTCTTCCACCTTTGCCACCCTTACGGAATCCTCGCCTCCCAGCCATGGCACTGATGTAAATGTGCGTATGGGAGTGGCTGTAAACTATTGTCCTGGGCAATTGGGGGTCAAAGGGGTTGGGTACCAGATGGTAATTGTACCCTAGTGCTCTTGCAAGGCTGAATGTAACCCCTGGGGAAAGATGACGGGTCACGCTACGCACAGGAGCCCCAAAAAAGGGAGATGACGTGCACGCAACCCCTCCTAGACCACGTGTGCAGAAAGAAAAACCTGCACTACGCTGTGGCACCCAGTAACACAAGAATGAACGTATGCGTGTCACACGCAGCCTAGAATGACCTCTGAAGGGGTAGGCTACACACGGGGCAAGCACAGATGTTAGATACGTGCGTGACTCACCGTCTGCCAGGTAAAAGAGCGTGAAAAAGGAGCGCGTTTGGTTGGCAACACCCCCGCCAAAAGAATATTTGTACGCTGTCTGAGGAGACAGGACAACAGTAGAAGGGATCACTGTTTGAGGGAACAGGCCCAGGTAAACCAGTAAAAGAGAAAAAGCTGTCAGAGGTAACAGGGAATACGAACTTGAAACGCTGTGAAGTAAATTGCGTGTGAAACGACAAGAAGTACAGAATTCACCCACTCGCTCTCCACGAAAAGCACGTACAAGGAAATGGTGTTCTACACGTACCTTTTATACAGGCCCACACGTCCAGCGTCACTTACGCGGCGTGTACGCGCTAGGGCCATTTCCACCAATTACACGCTTTGTCACTGCCGCGTGTACGCGCTAGGCCCATTCCCACCAATTACACGCTTTGACACTCGGACGTGTCTTTCTTTTTTTTCACACGCAACATTTCAAACGTGTGCCCAATTCAACGTGCACGTGACTTCATAGACGCGCATACGCTGGCGACGCGTTTACGCGCTAAGGGCCTTTCCTCGAATTACACGCAGACGTGTTGGATTTTTCACGTGCCAAATCACTCCGTATCAAGCTGGCCACGCGTATGCACACGGAAGACCACGCTCCTGCCCAGAAGGCCGAACTACTGCCCCCCAGAGCCCCGAGCACGCTCCCACCTGTCATCTGCTGCTGCCTGACTGCCTGCTGCCCACGTGCACTGCCATTTGCTGCCTGCACATCAGCCAGGGGTGCTGTTGCTGTGACCACCCCTGCTGGAACCGAAGACTCCCGACTGGGATTCCATCGCTCCACAGCCCAGCCCCAGGACCCAGTTGCCCACCCACTCCTGCCTCTGGGGTTGTCATGTCGGGGCAAACACCATCTGTGACCACTGACAACCCCCGGCCAGAGAGGCAGAGGGGCACCAGCTTCAGTGCCACCGAAGTTGGTGTCCTGGTGGAGCAAGTCCTGGGGCAGTATGATGCCCTCTTCGGAAGTTCCCGCGCCGACAAGGAAGGACGGACTCGGATCTGGACTGACATCGTGACTGCCATCAACGCGGAGGGGGTGGCAGTCCGCGACTTACAACATGTCAGGAAGCGCTGGGAGGACTTCAGGTCCAGGACCCTGAACAAGGACCGGCGCCTCTTGAAGGCAGCGGATGCCAAGGGGCGCCGGGGCCACTTGTCGGAAGAACAGATGAGGGTCCTGGAACGCATATCCCCAGCGCTCCACGTCCAGGTCCTAGAGAAGCAGACCCGTCTGGAGTCGAGCGGTGAGTGTACATGCATCCTGATTGTGAGTAGTGCGTGTGGTGATTATTCGGTAGTGTGCAGGTTGCACATCTGTTTGTATGGGGTCGAGTATGGGTGGGGGTGTACAGGGCCGTGGGGCTGACACATGCGAGGGCTGTAATGTGAGACATGGATGGTGCTTGTGTGTAGGCTTGCATGCCAAATGCAGTTGTGTGTGCACACTTGTTTGGATGAATGTGTATGTAAGTAGACATGTCCGTGATGTCACGCATGTATGTTGTTTTCGGCTGCATGTATGAGCACTGTGTACATGTGCATGTGTGTGTATTTGACAAGGGTGCAACAGTGATGCAACATGGATGCATGTGACAGCGGTATGTGGAAGCCTGATTGGCAGATGTGACATGGATGCCCGTCTGAACAGTGCGACACTTGGCAGAGGTGTACACATGCATGCAAGTGTGGTGGTGTGTGTACATGTGTGGTGCACTTCCTGTGTTGCATGTGATGTCTGGCTCCCCTTTGGCTGCTCATGCTGTTGTATGTGTAGGGATGGTGGTGGCAGTTGCGATATGGCTGTGGTATGGCTCATGTGTGCGAGTTGCAATGACATGTGTGTTGGGGATTGTGATGACATGTCTGAGGTTTGCCAATGCCACTCATGTACAACTGTCATGTGTGTATGTGTCCATTGTACAGTGCCCTGATGCCTGTGTTTTGTTTCTCCCTGTCTGCAGCGTCAACTGATGAAGAGGGCGGAGAAGGTTCTGTGGAGCACAGCGGCGGGGATCCCACCGCCAGCCGGAGACGCAAGGCCCGGCTCCCCTCCCGTGTTGTCATCTCGTCGGGGAGTGAGGAGTCCTGTGCCGCGTCCCAGGCCGCAGCTGCCGGGGGGAGGTCCAAGAGGCGGAGGTTGGAGTTGGACTCATCGGCAGCAGAAGGGGCAGCTGGGACCCCACAGGGGAAGATGGCACGGAGTCATCCAGGTTGGTGGGGGGTTTGGTGGAGGAGGAGGCCGTGCAAGCACCAGAGACGGGGTCTGGAGGTGGGGATCCCACTGGTGCTAGTGGTGCAGTGCAGGACCAGGGACAGGAGGCAGCACAGGCCGCCGCGGAGGTGCCTGTGTGCAATCCTGTCCCCGATCCTGTCCCTGCATCATCTTGCACCAGCAGGGATGCCTACGTCCAGACCCGTTTTCAGGCAGGGGATGAGCTGACGTCAACTGGCCTCATCTGCCTGCGGACGTGGCTATCCAGGTCCGGGTTGAGCCTGTCCTGGCTGGTGTGGCGTTGCGTCAACGGGCCATGCGAGGTGACCTGCAGTCTTTTCATGGAGAGACTGCACGTCATCTCGAATGGCTCGTTGACCACGTCAGCCTGCTGGGACAGGTCACCCAGACCGGATTCCTCCATCTGATGGGGCTTGCTCCGACCCCCTCCTCAACTGGACCCCCTACGCGCCAGTCGTCCTCTGTGCCATCTTCCCACTCATCAGTCACCTGGGTGCCCTGTGGAGCTGCCTCTGACAGTGCGGCCAGGCTGGTGGAGGAGGCATCCCTGCCACAGTCGGGAGTCGGACGTCCAGCAGGGGTGGCCACATCAACAACTGCACCCCAGCCGGCGGAGGATGTGCAGGCAGCAGGAGGCAGTGCACGGGCAGAGGCAGAGCAGCAGCAGCAACATGGTGGGAGCCATGAAGGCTCGGGGCCTTCGACATCGGAGGGGCAGGCATCGGCAGGAGGACCCAGGACAGAGTGTGTCTTCCGTGTGGCAGCGGTTGGGCCACGCCATAGGTGCGGAGCGGCGGCGGGCGGAAGAGGCGCGGCTCACAATGGTCAGGGCGGAGAACTCCATGCGGAGGGCCCTGAGGCGGGCCGAGTGCCTCGAGGCAATCCGCAGGGGGTTGGAGGAGGACACGGCGTCGTCCCTGCGGACCCTCGGGGCCATGGAACTGGACCGCCTCCGGGACATCGAACAGGAGTTCGATGATGCCCTGGCCCGGAACACCACGGAGTGAGCCGCTGGACTTTCCCGCCGCCTTTGTATATAGTTCTTTAGTTTTAGGTTTCCTTTGTTTGTTCTTATGATTTGGAGTCGACGGACACTGCTCCACTTTTTGTATATAGTTGCATTTTAGTTAGGTTTTTTTGTAGGTTTCCTTTGTTCAGTTGGGCTCATGGACCCTTGGAAGTTTTTTACATAGTTCTTAATTGGATAGATATTTTTTTACATTTGACTTTGGACGACATTTTTTTTGGATTAGGATTTGCTGTTTTTTTTTTATACGGACATGCAGCTTATTTTTTTTCATTCCCATTGTAGTTTGTTTCATTTCTTTAGCATTCTTTCTTTTTTTCAATACAATTTTGTTTTCATACTTCACTGTGTGGTATCATCTCATTGGTTTCATGCATGTCATGTTGGGTGTTTTCCCATTCAATTGCAACCATTGTGTGTGACGGACATGGGTTCATTAGCTTCATGAACATTGGGGATGTAACATGTAATTTCCATTTCCATGTGGGTGAATGGGTTACTTGGTAGGGCTTTTTGGCTGTGGAGGCTGACCATAACGCACATGATTGGGGATTGTGAGGACCTGGTGGGGGCTGGCTGGGGGGTGGGGGTGGTGGGAGACATGAGTGGGGGCCTGGTGGAGGGTGCCCCTGGTGGCTGCGGGGTGGGGGTGGTGGTAGACATGCGTGGGGGCCTGGTGGAGGCTGCCCCTGCACTGCTGGGGGGTGGGGGTGGTGGTAGACGTGAGTGGGGGCCTGGTGGAGGCTGCCCCTGCACTGCTGGGGGGGTGGGGGTGGTGGGAGACATGAGTGGGGGCCTGGTGGAGGGTGCCCCTGGTGGCTGGGGGGTGGGGGTGGTGGGAGACATGAGTGGGGGCCTGGTGGGGGCTGCCCATGGTGGCTGGGGGGTGGGGGTGGTGGGAGACATGAGTGGGGGCCTGGTGGGGGCTGGCCATGGTGGCTGGGGGGTGGGGGTGGTGGGAGACATGAGTGGGGGCCTGGTGGAGGGTGCCCCTGGTGGCTGGGGGGTGGGGGTGGTGGGAGACATGAGTGGGGGCCTGGTGGGGGCTGCCCATGGTGGCTGGGGGGGTGGGGGTGCAGGGGGACATGAGTGGGGGCCTGGTGGAGGGTGCCCCTGCACTGCTGGGGGTGGGGTGGTGGGAGACATGAGTGGGGGCCTGGTGGAGGGTGCCCCTGCACTGCTTGGGGGTGGGGGTGGTGGGGGACATGAGTGGGGGCCTGGTGGAGGGTGCCCCTGCACTGCTGGGGGGTGGGGGTGGTGGGAGACATGAGTGGGGGCCTGGTGGAGGGTGCCCCTGGTGGCTGGGTGGTGGGGGTGGTGGGAGACATGAGTGGGGGCCTGGTGGGGGCTGCCCATGGTGGCTGGGGGGTGGGGGTGGTGGGAGACATGAGTGGGGGCCTGGTGGAGGCTGCCCCTGCACTGCTGGGGGGTGGGGGTGGTGGGAGACATGGGTGGGGGCCTGGTGGAGGGTGCCCCTGGATGCTGGGGGGTGGGGGTTCAGGGGGACATGAGTGGGGGCCTGGTGGTGCTGCCCCTCCACTGCTGGGGGGTGGGGGTGCTGGGAGACATGGGTGGGGGCCTGGTGGAGGGTGCCCCTGCACTGCTGGGGGGTGGGGGGTGGTGGGAGACATGAGTGGGGGCCTGGTGGGGGCTGCCCATGGTGGCTGGGGGGGTGGGGGTGGTGGTAGACATGAGTGGGGGCCTGGTGGAGGGTGCCCCTGGATGGTGGGGGGTGGGGGTGGTGGGAGACATGAGTGGGGGTCTGGTGGAGGGTGCCCCTGCACTGCTGGGGGGTGGGGGTGGTGGGAGACATGAGTGGGGGCCTGGTGGAGGGTGCCCCTGGTTCCTGGGGGGTGGGGGTGGTGGGAGACATGAGTGTGGGCCTGGTGGAGGGTGCCCCTGCACTGCTGGGGGGTGGGGGTGGTGGGAGACATGAGTGGGGGCCTGGTGGGGGCTGCCCATGGAGGCTGGGGGGTGGGGGTGGTGGGAGACATGAGTGGGGGCCTGGTGGAGGGTGCCCTTGCACTGCTGGGGGGTGGGGGTGGTGGGAGACATGAGTGGGGGCCTGGTGGGGGCTGCCCATGGTGGCAGGGGGGTGGGGGTGGTGGGAGACATGAGTGGGGGCCTGGTGGGGGCTGGCCATGGTGGCTGGGGGGTGGGGGTGGTGGTAGACATGAGTGTGGGCCTGGTGGAGGCTGCCCCTGCACTGCTGGGGGGTGGGGGTGGTGGGAGACATGAGTGGGGGCCTGGTGGAGGCTGCACCTGCACTGCTGGGGGGTGGGGGTGGTGGGAGACATGGGTGGGGGCCTGGTGGAGGGTGCCCCTGGATGCAGGGGGGTGGGGGTGCAGGCGGACATGAGTGGGGGCCTGGTGGTGCTGCCCCTGCACTGCTGGGGGGTGGGGGTGCTGGGAGACATGGGTGGGGGCCTGGTAGAGGGTGCCCCTGCACTGCTGGGGGGTGGGGGTGGTGGGAGACATGAGTAGGGCCTGGTGGGGGCTGGCCATGGTGGCTGGGGGGTGGGGGTGGTGGGAGACATGAGTGGGGGCCTGGTGGGGGCTGGCCATGGTGTCTGGGGGGTGGGGGTGGTGGGAGACATGAGTGGGGGCCTGGTGGTGCTGCCCCTGCAGTGCTGGGGGGTGGGGGTGCTGGGAGACATGGGTGGGGGCCTGGTGGAGGGTGCCCCTGCACTGCTGGGGGGTGGGGGTGGTGGTAGACATGAGTGGGGGCCTGGTGGAGGCTGCCCCTGCACTGCTGGGGGGTGGGGGTGGTGGGAGACATGAGTGGGGGCATGGTGGAGGCTGCCCCTGCACTGCTGGGGGGTGGGGGTGGTGGGAGACATGAGTGGGGGCCTGGTGGAGGCTGCCCCTGGTGGCTGGGGGGTAGGGGTGGTGGGAGACATGAGTGGGGGCCTGGTGGAGGCTGCCCCTGCACTGCTGGTAGGTGGTGGGAGACATGGGTGGGGGCCTGGTGGAGGGTGCCCCTGGATGCTGGGGGGTGGGGGTGCAGGGGGACATGAGTGGGGGCCTGGTGGTGCCGCCCCTGCACTGCTGGGGGGTGGGGGTGCTGGGAGACATGGGTGGGGGCCTGGTGGAGGGTGCCCCTGCACTGCTGGGGGGTGGTGGTGGTGGGAGACATGAGTGGGGGCCTGGTGGGGGCTGCCCATGGTGGCTGGGGGGTGGGGGTGGTGGGAGACATGAGTGGGGGCCTGGTGGGGGCTGGCCATGGTGGCTGGGGGGTGGGGGTGGTGGGAGACATGAGTGGGGGCCTGGTGGAGGGTGCCCCTGCACTGCTGGGGGGTGGGGGTGGTGGGAGACATGAGTGGGGGCCTGGTGGAGGGTGCCCCTGGTTGCTGGGGGGTGGGGGTGGTGGGAGACATGAGTGGGGGCCTAGTGGGGGCTGCCCATGGTGGCTGGGGGGTGGGGGTGGTGGTAGACATGAGTGGGGGCCTGGTGGAGGGTGCCCCTGGATGGTGGGGGGTGGGGGTGGTGGGAGACATGAGTGGGGGCCTGGTGGAGGGTGCCCCTGCACTGCTGGGGGGTGGGGGTGGTGGGAGACATGAGTGGGGGCCTGGTGGAGGGTGCCCCTGGTGGCTGGGGGGTGGGGTGGTGGGAGACATGAGTGGGGGCCTGGTGGAGGGTGCCCCTGCACTGCTGGGGGGTGGGGGTGGTGGGAGACATGAGTGGGGGCCTGGTGGGGGCTGCCCATGGTGGCAGGGGGGTGGGGGTGGTGGGAGACATGAGTGGGGGCCTGGTGGGGGCTGCCCATGGTGGCTGGGGGGTGGGGGTGGTGGGAGACATGAGTGGGGGCCTGGTGGAGGGTGCCCCTGCACTGCTGGGGGGTGGGGGTGGTGGGAGACATGAGTGGGGGCCTGGTGTGGGCTGCCCATGGTGGCAGGGGGGTGGGGGTGGTGGGAGACATGAGTGGGGGCCTGGTGGGGGCTGGCCATGGTGGCTGGGGGGTGGGGGTGGTGGTAGACATGAGTGGGGGCCTGGTGGAGGCTGCCCCTGCACTGCTGGAGGGTGGGGATGGTGGGAGACATGAGTGGGGGCCTGGTGGAGGCTGCACCTGCACTGCTGGGGGGTGGGGGTGGTGGGAGACATGAGTGGGGGCCTGGTGGAGGCTGCCCCTGGTGGCTGGGGGGTGGGGGTGGTGGGAGACATGAGTGGGGGCCTGGTGGGGGCTGGCCATGGTGGTGGGGGGTGGGGGTGGTGGTAGACATGAGTGGGGGCCTGGTGGAGGCTGCCCATGCACTGCTGGGGGGTGGGGGTGGTGGGAGACATGGGTGGGGGCCTGGTGGAGGGTGCCCCTGGATGCTGGGGGGTGGGGGTGCAGGGGGACATGAGTGGGGGCCTGGTGGTGCTGCCCCTGCACTGCTGGGGGGTGGGGGTGCTGGGAGACATGGGTGGGGGCCTGGTGGAGGGTGCCCCTGCACTGCTGGGGGGTGGGGGTGGTGGGAGACATGAGTGGGGGCCTGGTGGGGGCTGCCCATGGTGGCTGGGGGGTGGGGGTGGTGGGAGACATGAGTGGGGGCCTGGTGGTGCTGCCCCTGCACTGCTGGGGGGTGGGGGTGCTGGGAGACATGGGTGGGGGCCTGGTGGAGGGTGCCCCTGCACTGCTGGGGGGTGGGGGTGGTGGTAGACATGAGTGGGGGCCTGGTGGAGGCTGCCCCTGCACTGCTGGGGGGTGGGGGTGGTGGGAGACATGAGTGGGGGCCTGGTGGAGGGTGCCCCTGGTGGCTGGGGGGTGGGGGTGGTGGGAGACATGAGTGGGGGCCTGGTGGAGGCTGCCCCTGGTGGCTGGGGGGTGGGGGTGGTGGGAGACATGAGTGGGGGCCTGGTGGAGGCTGCCCCTGCACTGCTGGGGGGTGGGGGTGGTGGGAGACATGGGTGGGGGCCTGGTGGAGGGTGCCCCTGGATGCTGGGGGGGTGGGGGTGCAGGGGGACATGAGTGGGGGCCTGGTGGTGCTGCCCCTGCACTGCGGGGGGTGGGGGTGCTGGGAGACATGGGTGGGGGCCTGGTGGAGGGTGCCCCTGCACTGCTGGGGGGTGGGGGTGGTGGGAGACATGAGTGGGGGCCTGGTGGGGGCTGCCCATGGTGGCAGGGGGGTGGGGGTGGTGGGAGACATGAGTGGGGGCCTGGTGGGGGCTGGCCATGGTGGCTGGGGGGTGGGGGTGGTGGGAGACATGAGTGGGAGCCTGGTGGAGGGTGCCCCTGCACTGCTGGGGGGTGGGGGTGGTGGTAGACATGAGTGGGGGCCTGGTGGAGGGTGCCCCTGCACTGCTGGGGGGCGGGGGTGGTGGGAGACATGGGGGCCTGGTGGGGGATGCCCATGGTGGCTGGCGGGTGGGGGTGGGTGGGAGACATGAGTGGGGGCCTGGTGGGGGATGCCCACGGTGGCTGGGGGGTGGGGGTGGGTGGGAGACATGAGTGGAGGCCTGGTGGATGGTGCCCCTGCACTGCTGGGGGGTGGTGGTGATAGGGGACATGGGTGGGGGCCTGGTGGAGGGTGCCCCTGCACTGCTGGGGGGTGGGGGTGGTGGGAGACATGCATTGTTGATCAGTAGTGCAAGGTGACATGTGGGTTGGCTGCGGGGCATGCCCATGGTGGATGGGCTGCCTGCGGGACATGAGCAGGGGTGCAGTGTAGTCCCCCCGTGGTGTGGGCTGCCTGCAGGGGCCGTGGAGGTTGTCGAGCGTACACCTGGGAGGACCCACACGGCCAATTCACGTGTAGTACTCCTCAGAACCCCTGGAATTCACATACCCTGCTGAAATCGCGTGTGGAACTTCCCGCGCATCCCTGGAATACACGTACCCTGCTCGCACGGGGCCAATCGCGTGTGGAACTTCCCGCGCACCCCTGGAATACACGTACCCTGCTCGCACGGGCCCAATCGCGTGTGGAACTTCCAGCGCACCCCTGAAATACACGTACCCTGATGGAATCACGTGTGGAACTTCCTGCGCACCCCTGAAATACACGTACCCTGCTGGAATCGCATGTGGAACTTCCCGCGCACCCCTGAAATACACGTACCCTGCTGGCACTGGGCCAATCGCGTGTGGAACTTCCCACGCACCCCTGAAATACACGTACCCTGATGGAATCACGTGTGGAACTTCCCGCGCACCCCTGAAATACACGTACCCTGCTGGAATCGCATGTGGAACTTCCCGCGCACCCATGGAATACACGTACCCTGCTCGCACTGGGCCAATCGCGTGTGGAACTTCCCGCGCACCCCTGAAATACACATACCCTGCTGAAATCGCGTGTGGAACTTCCCGCGCACCCCTGGAATACACGTACCCTGCTGAAATCGCGTGTGGAACTTCCCGCGCACCCCTGAAATACACGTACCCTGCTCGCACGGGGCCAATCTCGTGTGGAACTTCCCGCGCACCCCTGAAATACACGTACCCTGATGAAATCACGTGTGGAACTTCCCGCGCACCCCTGAAATACACGTACCCTGCTTGCACGGGGCCAATCGTGTGTGGAACTTCCCGCGCACCCCTGGAATACACGTTCCCCGCTTGGCGTTTGCTGTTTGCCAGCCCGGTGAACTGGTCCAGGGTTAGTGCAGCCCTTTGCGATGATTTAGCGATTTTGATGGCCTTTCCTTGCGCGAGGGCGTTCTTGGGGGCGTTACTGGCGCTGCTGCAGGGTCGCTGCGATTCTCTGCGCCACGGCTGGTTTGGGAGCCTAAAATCCATGAATACGCTGTGCGCGGAAATCGGTTTTAGCGCACGTGCCTGGCGCACACAATCGCACGCGGACACTCTGCGCCAGCCGCTTGCGACACTTTTCTGCGAAATTCTATGAATTACCCTGATAGTTGCATTCATTTTTACATGAAATACCGATGTTGAGATGATAATGGAAACCTATTTCTGTGACATCACGCAGAATGCCCCGCGTATGGCGCATGACCACATGGGCAGCAATGAATTGCACCCCTTACACCAAAATGATTGGCCGATACTGAACGCCAGCAGACGGCACCACGAGCATATGCTCATTGATGACATTGTGCTCACTTCACAAAAAGCCGTTCTGATCCCATTTGGGTCAGGTAGTCTTTCATCATCATAAGATGACTGACTGAATGTATCCAATACGGTACCTGTCATGTGGACCTATACCCCTAGAAAGGCAGTGGCTATATACATGGCAGGTGTGAGACTACTCGGTTCTTTATTAATCAGAACGTGCCTGATTCCTTCCATTTACAGATACCTATATAAAACTGTGACCTTGGGCCATATCAATGCACTACTATGAATACTACGCTTGCATTTCCAATGTCTTCAACGTGTTATGGGAGGTCTATAGTGTGCATTCACAGAATGAACCAACCTTCGAGACTGGTATAACACATCCTTGAAGCTGAGTTGTGGTACTATTGGCATAACATTGTCAATTCAAGACACAGGACAGTTTATCTGACTTTGGTGGAATTGTTATTTGGGATAAACCAGATTCTCACATTAACACACTTTTTATTTGTTTTTTTTTTGGGGTTACCCTGCACAATTGTTTTTTCTGACTTGTGCGAGTGTGATTTGACTTATTGAGTTCAGGACTTGTGTGTGATTCTCAGTCAAAGGGCGAGTTGTAGGGTTATTGTCAGCAAACCTAACTCACTACCTCCGGTGAAACCTGTTTGTTATTAATAATAAATAGATTTGTTTTCATTTAGCACCGGCCAACTCTATTTATTGCAGTTTCTTTGGATGTAAGTAACATATAGATATGCAATGTTAATTCTAGCAACTTCAATGGTTTTCAGTTTATTAACCTTGGAGGATTGAAAGGGCCCACAAGATGTAAAGGATTTCAATCGGGTGATACACCCTGGTCTCAGCCTAGAATGCAGGGCACAACCGAAATGCTTATTGTGTTATATATGTAGTTTCAATATTTGAGAGATGCACCACTCATATCACACCCCTTTTGAAATACCCAGGGTCAGGATGGACCAGGAATCAGGCTGGTTGGTAAAGGTAATATTAATTTATTTAAAATTCAAATCAAACATATACTTTTTAATAGGGAGCAGCAATCCCCAATGTGGTGACAATTACAAATGAGAAGGTATGTAATGCACTTAAATTCACTCTTTAGCAGCACAAAATGGGAAAACACCAGAGAATTAGGAACACTTTGAATTTTTGGGAGGATAGCACTTAAGTTAGGATTTCCCCCTGCAATATTCCTAAACCCACAAATAATCAATTTTAAAGAGATAAGGAAGCAGCAGGTAATCGGGAATGAGGAACAAGAAACAAAATTCGAATCCAACCTTCCCTCCTCAAACAAGAGAGAAACATGTATTTGAAACCTTACAATGTTAAATTGACACGAAAATGGCTGAATAAAACAATGAAAGTGTTCAGAAATCCCTAAATCAGTACACATTTCTATGGGAGCAACATTGGAAAGATACTAGCAGTCATAAGCAATAGTTTGAGCAAAAATAAACAATTCAAATTTGAATGGAAGGTTGAAAATAATTTAAAATAAAAATAACACGTGTAAAACTTTGCAAAAATGTTGATTCCCGCTTAAAATTAACCAAACTGTTTAATAAAAATGGGTGAAATTCTGATTTTGAGTGCGGTTTTTGGGTTGGGGTGTAGTTATAGGTCTTAGGTATAATCAAGAATTGAAATGAGGTCTCTAGCTATTAAACTGAGGGAGATATGCAATGTAAAATAAGAGGCCTTTTTAGAAAAATAGGGTAGTGAAAACATAAAAGAAACTATGCTTGTCCAAACTAAGTTTTACTCTATACTGGAACATTCAGGCTAGAATACCAAAGAGGGACACAGTAAGCTCTAGAGTTGATTCATGACTTCAACCCCAGATCCCCAGCGCCCACCCTGGCGGAACCAGCCCGATCACTCGAAATAGGATTGATAGTTTAGGATTTACACAAGATCAAAATGACTAAAGAAATGCTTAGCAAGATCAATCAAGGACAGGATTGCAATAAGGATTCTGACAATATTGCAAGTTATTAAGGTAAGGATAGGATGGTTTAGAGATCGGGATAGGGCAAGGCAAGGTATGCTATGGTTTTCTATGATACCTATTAATACTTAAGGTCCACTTTAATTTAGGATTTTGGACCATGAAGGGTTCTGGTCACCACATGGATCTGGTCTAACAAAGGACAGCTGGGCAAATCTGGCGGGACAGGGTCAGCTGGCCCGTTCTGGTCACTGGACTGGCACTTCTGGTTACTAGATACTACAGATCAGCAGGGTGACAAGTTTGCAGCAGGCATGCATCTAGTAGCAGGGATCAGGATGCTTCCCTTGGGTTTTTGGGATTTTTTTTTTGTTGAATTTGAGGCCTAGCTCAAAATGGGGTCAGCAATGCATAGGCCTTTTGCAATGAAAATCTGGAATCGGGATCAAAAAGGATGAAGAAATCAGGAACCGGATGCCCCGCAGGAATTCAGGAAGAAAGGAATCGTGGTGTCTGTGTGCTGTCAGAGGCCCTTATTTATCATGCCAGATGACATCACTACAGTATATGGCAGGGGCAGGCTTACTACTCCCGCCTCTAATAACAGGATTGAGCAAGGTAGAAGTCTCATCCTAGCTCTTCGCTGATTGGATCACAGAAAAAGGATGTTATGTTTATGGGGTGATTTTCTTTTTACAGTGTTTAGAAACCTACCCTAGCTACTGGAACCAAAATCTAATTTTGCCTCCAACACATTTATGCAGTTGCAACCTCTGAGAAAATCAGATACACAGGTTACATATTTTGTGTGCCATATTTCAATCCAAACCCCAAGTCTGTGGGACCTGGTTTCGCCTTGCTGACACATTTTGGTAATTTTAAAAATGAAAGATTTGGCCTAAAATTCCCCAACTTCGTACACAGATGCACATTGTCCCCAGGGATATATGTACAAAATGTTATGTTCGCAACGTCCATATTTTCCCCATAATCTGTCATTTTTTTATAACTTCTGTTCCTTATGCAGTAATGAGTTCTACCAAGTTTTCAAAGAAAGAGCATAAAATTAGATTAAGAGCTACAAACTTTTCATATTTTTCCGAATTCTCGCTTTGCATAGAATTGAGCACTATTTTGAAGTCCATCAATCCTATGAGTAAGCAACACTTTAATTATACTTATATTCACCTGTTGGAGCAATTGGCCTAAAAACACAATACAGAGTGGAGCATAGAATGTTCCATTACAATAATATGGAGAGTGGGCAACATGAAGCGAGAATTGGAGGTTGATAAGGGCATGGGGATACATTACACATTTCCCTACACATTCATAACGTCTTTGTTCAATCATCTTAATGCAGAATTGACCCTATGCCTCTTATCTTTTGTTTACAGAAGCAGCTATATTATTCCTTTCACTTATTCGCTTCAAAGCAGTGATACCGTTAAGCACTTTCTCACTCATTTGTACTATGAGAGAATAATGGTCAGTACTTTGACAATAATACTTATGTAGCTGAGCTGAATGCAGAGGGCTATAATGCTATTTGCGCACAATACCGTTCACCTCTATAGTTTCTCATTTCTGCACTCTTTGAGTTTAAAGGAGAATAATTGTGAGTGAAAGAAAAAACATTGATCACATGGGATCAACATGTTCATTGCTTGGTTGACATCTTTAAGACCCTTTTCAGTTTTTGATAGGTCCACCAGGACTGTAGAGGAAGTAGCCAGTGCCTGCAGTAAAAATGTTCCAGGTAAGTGCGGAATGAGGTACCGGGAAGCACACATAGACTGAGATCCTGATGGCCATCAGTATCTATGGAATAGTGGGCAAAACTGCCGATTATTTCCTGGAAGAACTAAATCCTGATTGGCTGTCAGGATTTCAGGGTTCCACTTTGTGCGATAATTTGTCCTTAAGCCACTCCCATATGTTTATGTGAAGGACCTTTTTCAAAGAATCTACATGAATTATCATTCAATAAAATCCTTGATAATTTTCAGAGCTATTGTAATCTCTTAGTTTGTAAATTAGCACATTTCTCAGGCTTTATTTTTTTGGGTATTGTTCCAAAATCATACTTAAAATCCAAGAAGGAATCCATAAGCCGTATTGCAGGAGAATAACTATGCAAGGATTAGAAGAGGCGAGATCTCTCGTAATCACTGATTTTTGTAACATTATTAAAAGCTTGCTTGAGCTTGGAATAGTGCATGATGACCTTAAAAATGCTGCAGAGAAAACTTTATTGAAAATACCCTGTACCCTGGAGAGCTCTTGTCCAATTTCTTGACTCGTCCATTTGGGAATGTTACTGGATGCTATCTAAATTGTAGTTGCAGACATTTGTGAAGTAGTCCGGTGTGTTGAATGGCTCACAGGCTGCATTTAAACTGGCACGCAATATCGAATCTGTGAAAATTGCAGACATGGACAATCTTAGGCAGGTGGTCGATGGTGATCTGTGGAGTTTTATTTTGTTATGTGAGAGCCATTCGACACTGGATTGCACCCTCTTGGGACACCTGTATTGGCTCGGTGTCTGAGACAAAGCCTCATCCTGGATTAGACCCCTCCTCACAGGTAGTTAAACTGATAGCTCTGCCACTTTTTTAATCTTCTAAAGGACCGATTACTTGTGGGGTCTCTTCGGGTTCTTAACTGAGTCCTTTGCTATTTAATATTTATATGGAGCTCCTAGCAGACTTTGTTCGCTCATTTGATTTAACATTCTGTCTGTATGCGGACGATATCCACGTCTTATTCCATCTAGGAAACTCAGCTACTGATGCAGTAGATCTTTTAGGTTGTTTATGGGATAGGTCAATCATTCAATGAATTCAACCCTCAAAAGATAGACATGCTATTTTGTAGTAATCCTTCTCAAAGTGCAGATTAATGTAGGTTATTTAATCAATTCTATAGCGCCTTTTACCGTGGGTATGTGTCAGGCTGAGAGGTCCTGTGTCCGCGGAAGCTGCTGAACCCCCGACAATCCCCCTGAAATGTAATTCCCAGAACTAGATATTAATTCAGCTCTGCAAACTACACCCCAAAGGGAAAAGGGGAAGTGGATAACATAACAACACCAGGCTGACTGCGTCAAGGCTAACCAAAGCTGAACCTGCAGAGGATACAAGAAAAGCAGATACAAATCCTTTTATTACTTACTTAACCTTTAGAGTTGGAAAGACCTTAAATCCTTAACTAATAAGTAAGAATCATACCTGGTTCTTGTCTTTAAATTTCTTAGAGAAGCTTGTAAAGAAGCTGAAAATCTCTCTTACTTGAGTCTCTTGAAATTCCCAGCAACTTCTTATTTTGGGCAAACCTGGAAAGTTTTGCTCTTTGCCTTTTTTCAAAGTTAACTAATTGTCCAGTTAAATCGTCTTTAATATTTCCTTTCTTTATCTTTCAAACTTTTCTTTAGTTTCCAAAACCTTTTTACAATTCAATAGAGTTTGAGAATTCTTGAAGAAACACGTGCAAAAGCACACACGCAGATGATCTCAATGCTGAAGATTCGCACGTTGAAAACTTCCCACGCTGAAGAACACGCGCACTGTAAGAAAAGTCCACGCGCAGAAAACACACGCGCTTATAAACACACGCGAAGCAGAATTCACGCGCAAACGGATTCTCGCGCAGAAAACACACGCGGTAGTATTCACACGCGCTGTTGAACTCCCGCGCCTATTCACATGCGCCTTATAACCCTCGCGCCAAAGAGTTCACACGCGGACTGAATCTCGCGTAAGAAAGCACACGCGCTGGAAATCTCACACGCTATTGAGTTCTCGCGCAGAAGCACACGCGCTAGAAAACACACACGCAATAGAGTTCTCACGCGGCGAACAGATTCTCGCGCTAAGAAGCACATGCGCTGGAACTCACGCGCAGTTGTATTCTCTCGCCAGGAAGCACACGCACTGAAACTCACACGTGCAATTGAATTCTCGCGCCAAAACAATGCGCGTGAAAACATACGCGCTATTTTCACTCGCGAGGAATCAAAGACGTTATATAATTTTCACACGCGCAAAGGTTCACCGGTTAGTTTCAGATCACACGTAGTACGTGTTTAACAAATAGCGTTCACCCGTTAACCTCGCGCTTAATTTCAAGCACACTCAAACAGTTCAAAATATAAATTCAAAGAAAACATTTTACGAGTTCTCACTTAAATGTCTTTGAGATAAACAGAGCGGCAGTCTAACAATCTCTAAACAAAGTCACTTATCTCCAGAACGATTTCCTAAAGACCTTCAGAGTTTCCTGTCTTCAAATCACATTCCTGACAGCTGAGAACTTCTCCTGAAACCCCCAAGAAAGTAGCCGCTCAACTGCTAGCGCCTGAAGGATAAAATCCACCAGGCCCAAGTCTTAAGCAGGAGCAGCCACTACACACGTCCTCTCAGCTGGGGCTTAGATGATGAAAGGCAAAGAGTGACAGTTTAGAATGTTCATTGTTGTTCTGCAGCGTTTTCTAACCAATCAGAGCTGTCACTGTGAAACTCCATTTTGCTTTGGGTCAGAACCAGGATTCTGAATCAGGAAGTTAAGGCCAAACCAACTACAATAGAAAACTTCCCACCCACACAAGGCTAATCTAAAAAAGGATAATAAAAGAGAAATAAAGGGAAAGAAACTTGAATAAGGGAAAATAGCCTGAATAGGGGAAGGAAACCTGACAGTATGGTCCCAATGTGCTGTACGTAGAACGCCGTCGGAGGGACAGAAGTATGGAAAAGTTAGGCGGTATTAATATGCGTGTGTGCATAATGGCCATTAAATGTTGGCCGAGTACTTGCTAGCCACCCATGTCTAATTGGCATGTGTTTGGGTGTGGAGGTACACTAGGGAAATGGGGTGGTAGGTGTGTCTGTGTGTGTGTGCATGTGCAAGAGGATAGTCAAGTATGTGTGTAGCTACAGTTTGAATGTTTTCTCCCGAAAGGTAATTGCATTCATATGGCAGCAGTGTCATTCCTGTTGTATGTGAAAGCAGGTGTATTCAGGAGTGAGGCCACACCTTTGGCTAATTACAAAAGTAAAGAGTGCGACTGGAAGAAATGCATTGGTTATAATCAAGTGAAAGCCTAGAATTGGAACATTCAACAAATTCTAATACATCTGGGTTGATAAATGTAGCTATCATTAGGTGGCAACATTCACAACCCCACTTAACTGTAAAGGCGGCATTCTGCCAACACCTGCATTATATGTAGTGGAACCCATTCTCCAATCACCTATAAACCATAACATGGTCATCCTCATGGACTCGAATAAGTGCAGCACCCTGGTCAATTGCACAACCCTTCCAAGTGCTATACAAAAGCTATCACCAGAGACCCCAACTAAGTGGAAAACACTGCCCACTTTCAATATCAATCTAAGTACAATATATTGTCCATTCTAAGTGTTCGGCTAAGTGCGATGTGCTGCCCACTCTCAAGTCTGTCTGACTGCAATACATTGCCTTCATCAAACAGTTCAAGTGCAGGGACTGTGCCCCCCCTCATACAAGTATTCATGAGTGATACCTTGCCCACCCCTAAACAATCCAAATGCAACACATAGTTCACCTCCAAATTCATCCATGTGAAACCCATTGTTCGACCTCAGGAAATTGTCAAAGTACGACACATTGCTCACCCTCAAATCCAAGCAGGTGCAATACCTAGCCAACCTTTGGAATTCTTCCAAGTATGGGATGCTGGGCACCCCCAAGAATCCTCTGGTTGCCACACCCTTGCTAATATGATGGTGTGGGGGGGGGAGAAGTAGTGTCTAAGGGGAGAGAAAGAATGAGGGGCACCATTAGTGCCAAGATGAAAGATAAGGGATGAAGCAAAGTAACTAAATGGAGAAGCAGTAGTGCAAGGGGTTTGGCTGGTGCAGGCCAGTGCGTAAGTGTGTGCGGTGTGGCGGCAGGTTTTCAGGTTGTGGGGGTAAGAGCCAGGTTTTAAGAGTCTTCCTGAAAGAGAGGTGGTCCTCTGAGACAGAAGGTGAAAGGAAGTGAGTTCCAGAGAGTGGGTTCTGGGACAGAGAAGGAGGATCCTCCTAGTCTGGAGATAATGAAAAGAGGCAACACCAGGAAGTGTGCAGAACCTGACTTTAGGATTTGGTTGGCGGTGGTAGTGTGTACGTCTGTTTCAGCAGAATTAAGGACCTTTCTTATGTAGGGCATGAAGGATAATGCACATGGCTTTAAGAGGCATGGCTGCTGATGGGCAGCTAGTAGAGCACCCTGAGAGCAGGGGAGATGTGTTCGTTGGGGCAGAGTGCCACGAGGAGCCTCACATAGTAATTCAGATAGCTAGCCCTGGCTACAGGCTCGGTTTCAGAAGCATTAGGTCCCTCGCTTTTGGGCCTTTTTTTGGTTCCATTAGAGAAGGTTAAGAATCTAAGGGCTTGGCTAGATTCATCTCTGTCTCTGAAGGCTCAGATAAGCGTGGTATCCTGGTTATGCTTCTTAGATAACCTTGGCTATTCGCACAAGGTGCAATTGGTAAATGCATTTATAGCTAAGCTCCTAAGTTTCAGCAATGCAGTTTATCTGAAATTACTGAAAGCTAAAGTTCATAAACTTCAAATTATTCAGAATGCTGCAGCAAAGATGCTGCTACTCCTGGGCCATAGAGAGTGGATTTCGCTGCTCATTGTATACTGCATTGGTTGCCAGTTAATCAGAGGATTATGTTTAAGGCTCTATGCATAGCGTTCTACTTGGTAAATTACTTTAGAGCTCATTTTGAGCCAGGTGTAAAAGTCCTACATAGGATTTTTACTCTTTGAATTAAGTGTGCCCCATTTTTCTCAATTTGTATGGCAGGGAGGATGGGTGAATGTAACTCACATTTCAACTACTCCTTCCTCTTTAGACGCATTTACGCTGACATGCATTTACTATAGGGATCCATTGTAATGGCAGGCAGCGCTTACTTCATTTGCTCGGCGGAGTGCAAAAGGGGGAGGCAAAGGTGTACACTCTTGTACACCACATTTTGGCCTCCCCTTTTGCACTCCGCCGTACAAATGACAAATATTTGGTGGTGGGCACTTGCAGCGCCAGTGTACAAACATACAAGGTCCCCACCGACAAATTACTTGAAAGTGAGCTTCTTTTTGGTAATTTACTTCACTTTAATTAACTCATTGCCTTTTTCTTTCAGTGCCGTGGTCAACTCGTACACTCCTACCGACAGGCCTCCAGATAAGGTGTGTATTAGGCCTTTTTATGCATGAAAACCTTGTTAATACGACAGCTTTATTATTTTCCTGTGTACATTTACACACAAGTTTAGAGCAGAGGGCAGTGCAAAGGACAGGTTACTTGACAAAAACCAGAAGACATCTTTTGATTTTTAGCTACATAGATGTAATTGCAAGCCATGGATTAATGCCTCTGAAACAGAATTTATTTCTCTGAAGCCTTTCCAAAAAAGAAACTGCACACTTTGGTAAAAGGAATGGTTTATTTCCATTCAGCTTCTGCTGTGTTGCTGCTCACTGAGCAAACAGAAGCACTGTGCAGATTTATTTTCCTAGCATTTTAGGATTGTAAAATTAACAAGATGGAAAATTAAATTGCAATTGAGAATTCATATTTTGTAACATTATGCTTTTTTTCCAGTGAAAGCAAACCAGTATTGGTCAATTTTATTTTTAGAGTTCCCCTGCTGTGTGCATAATCATGCAGAGGCAGATCATTTTTACACTTCTAATTTAATTTACACTCTAATTGTAAAAACAGTGTGTAAAATGATGACTATACATGGTCAAGTTTACATCCATTCAACCTTACAGTCAATCAAGTACATTACTATAAATGGTCAGTGGCAGCAGAGCATTTGTTGAAGGGTGAGTGATTGTCATTACACCAATCACAGGTGTTCTAGACTCTCAAATCTTCAAGGCTACAATTAAAACATCCAAAACCTGACTCTCCAGGAAATACAAGTGGTGTTCAAAAACAAACGAAAGTTACATTTGTAATTGAAATAGAAACTCAGCAAAACCTGTCCCTGTGATAATCCAGAAAGCTATTTAACTTTATGTAGCCCTTCATACACAGTTCATCCAACATCTAGGTACTGTGATTACTATACCTCGGTCGATGCTCGGTTAACCGACCTCTGAAGGATGTTAGCCAATAAGATAGCTCAGCTGGTTGAGCACTTATTGCTACGATCTGTGCGTGATTTGTAGGTTGCAGGTTCAAATCCCAGCAAGGCCAACTCGGCCTTTCATCCTTTCAAGGTCGATAAAGAGTACCAACCTCAGTCGGTTTGGTGATAATTGTGATAAATATGTTCTATGTACAGCGCTTTGCCAAAAGTGCTATATAAATAACCCTTTGACCATGAGATTAGATATAGATTTTAACATGGAGTCCTTGCCTCTCTGCACTGTTGTATCATAACATTGGCATACCATTAGGTAGTAATAGCTCCAGGAAACAAGGACTTTCATTAAACATCAAAAGACAATTCTGCTATCGAACGTCAAAACACACAATATAATTCATGCTTGCTTTACTATGCAATTGGCTAGGGTTTTTTTGTTTTCAACATTTTGATCTATACAGGAAAGATCAAATGGCCAGACATTAGAGAAATAATGAAAGGTGTATTCTGTCACAATGCAGAAAACGACCGCATAGTTATGGTTTACATACAGTTTTTGCACATGTCGGCTCAATGTCACATACATTTTACTCTCTTGCAAAAGAGAAAAGTAATTTTTACTCTCGGAAAATCACATTTACTCTCAAAGTTTAAAAATAGGGAGTAAAATACTCCCACCTCAAAATCTTATCTGGAGCACTGCCTACCCATACCCCTAGACTACCCCAAATCCCTTCACATATACATAACTTTTTTTACCACCTTGAGGTAATCTTGGCAATGTAAATTACCACAATGTAATTTACTTCGACGAAACAGTGTAAACTGCTTGGTGCACAACATCTATGTAATCTGGCTCCTGCTTTCTTTCAAAAGCATCTCCCGTGGCCTGTTAACCATTCCCAAATGTATGTGAAGTACAGTGGCCGCTCCTTTCCAGTGCAGGTCTGTAGACTCTGCAATTGTTTACCAGCTGCTACCCGCCTTACTATTAACCCTCTCGTATCCCAGCAGAAATGAAAGACACCCGTATTACCTACTTCAATCTTTCTTATAGGACAGCAGGTTTGGATCTTTCTAATCTCTGGATACGTTTTTGATTATATGCCACAGAAAGGGCGAGTAGTTTCTTGCTCTGATCAGCCCTTGACCAACGTGATTTGTGGTTATACAAATCATGATAGCACACCTTATCAGATCTGTGATGAACTCCAGAGACCTTCATCTTATTTTGCCTTGAATGCATTCAAAATCTCCCGCATCATTTCAAGGTCGATGTGGGAAGCTGATCTATGGGAGTGTCATCGCTGATCTGGAAGGAGTAGGGCACATTTCTTTGTGTTGGGCTTGGGGGACAGGGCTATTGCCTCATTAATGTGAAAGCCAAGTGAGGGCACATATAAATATCAAACCAGCCCAAGAGAAATGATGCTGAAACGTTTTATAGTGTCATGCATGGTGGCTCATAAGGTCGTCCTTTGCTGCTCACTGAGCACGGTTTTATTTCTCAATGATCAATCACTCCTCGGCAACTGCAAAGCCTCTATCTAAACTTGGGGCCTGACGATTGCCATTATAATTGCATCCTTCCTAGCTGCCCGCTTTAGGAGTTTTGCAATAAGTGACCTTGTTGCTGGTCATGCAGCGTAGGGACCGTCTGTGTACCCGTAAAGACATGTCCCTAGCCACGTCTCGTTTCAGGTTAGCAGTACAATCCGGCTACTCATTAACATTGCTAACTATTTTTAAATATAAACTCAAAACCAAAAATCTGCTTCGTTAAACACCTTTTACGTCCGGCGTGTTGCCAGCCGCCTGAGTACTCCACTTAAAGAATATCTTCAAGAATGGAACTCTGTGGCTACAAAGTTGTGTTATTACCTTTTGTTGGTCAATAGAAGACCATTTTAGGAAATGGTGCCCCTCAGCAGCGCTTCCCAATGAATCCTCAGTGCACCCACTCTGCACTCCTTGCGATGCATTATCACTGTGCTTTCTACAGAGCAGCACTTGCATGTCCACGCGACCCGGCATTGCTTGCCATGGCCAATCACGCCGGGGCCATCTAACGCACCACGTGACGCTTGACACAAACCATAGCACGCGCCCTGCTGTTTACGCATGCAGCTGCCTTGAGAAAAGTACTGCAAACACGTTTTCACAATCACATGTAGCAATGTAAAGGTGGAAGACATGCTAGTGTGCAACATAGCCATCCATTCTCCGCCATAAAATCTTCATATATATAATTTCTCTAAGAAATAAAAAAAAGCATTTGTATTAATATATTATAGAACCTGGCCACTGTTCTCAAATAGCCGGCATTAACACAGTTCTCGTTCTGCTCAGATAAAAAAACAAGCATTGGAAATGCCAACGGCTTTGGCTTATGTGTAGGCGTGTGAAGGCCTTTGCCAGGCATTGCTGTAGTGGCACTAACTGGCCAATAATGATAGCAGTTACAAAATGGTGTGAGAACCTGGGAATATCCTAACAGTTGCCTATACACAAACAAAAACTGCTTATTTCTAACACTTCTTCAGTGAAGGACATGCATAGTGCTTACAATTCAAGTGGCTCAAGGAAGACCTGCCTAAGACATTTTTGGTACCAGTACAGCTCCAATTAAACCATTCACTCTCAGATGACTGCTTTGCAATAACAGTCAGTTATTTTGAGTGCAAAGGATGTTGTTAATGCTTGATGACCTAGCTCAAAGAGATCCCAGTAGGATGTGTTTTGGGCAGAGAGGGGGCCGGAAGTGGGTGGGAATGACCATAGGGATTATCATAGCTATGGGCAGTCAATGCCAGGATAAACAAGCAAATAACACCAATAAGCTTTGTGTCGTCTTCATATGCGGTCACCCTCTAGCTGTACTCCAGTGCAATAGATTTGGCTTATAGGTGGCGATTTAGCACCCCCTAATATTCAAAACTAATAATGAGCTCGATCATTGACCAATGTTTGCAGTCTGCAAGGTGTAAACCTGTTTTGCAATTGAACATGTTTCTGTGAATAGCGAAGTGTAATGGGGAAAAGTCTGCTGTGTTGGGGGAATATGCGATAAGGAGTCCAAGGGGTTTCACTGGATCGAGTGGACGTACCTGCATTTATGGATAAAGCGTCAACAAGTTGAAAATGTGACCATTCGGATGGACTGTAACTGATGTGTATCTGAAGAATCCATTGATTGGTAATCAGTCCATGAAACATGTATGTCTGCGGCAAATACCTGTCGAAGACCATAACCTGTTTTTAGTTATCCCGATATTGAACATTAGCCATAAACTAGGCTGATCCATAACTTCAAATATAGTTTAGCAGTTGACTAGACCTAGCTGAAACTAACATGTTGCACGGTGCAACTGATATTTTTTTCTCTCCAAGTAAAACAAAAAATTAAAAGCCGTTAATTTAACTAAATTAATCCCTGAAAAGTAATGACGGGGTAAAGGTGTTACAAGGAAGGGGACACTGCGTCTCCCCACCCGGTGTCCCACTCCCAGTCCCCAAAGACCCTCACTCGGGTGATCCTCCCTCACTGGACCACCCCTAGGAACTGGATCCAAAAGCGATGGCTGTGTCCTGCCCCCTGGATGACAGATTCCCCAGGACTAGTGGGCCAGACACCTTCTGGTTTCTCACAACAACAAAATGATTTGTAGAGCATCACAATATCATCTGCTGATAAAGCTGGGATATGATCCTCAACACTTTGGTTCCGAGGTCTCAAATGTGGCTACCTAATCACTTCTACTGAATAACACTTGATACTCTTCATTGTGGACTGCTGCTAGTTTTCACAACCCTTGGCTTGAGGAACTGAGCTCTAGACATTCATCATACTGATGCTATGTCAGTTTGTATAACTAACACTATCTGGTGCGTTTCCTGTAGCACCGTGGGAGTTGCTATCATTAGTTTGTTAACCTCAGCGAGGGAACAACATGAATAGGACTAGCCAGAATTAATTTCTGTTTTCGGGCATACGAATATAGATCTTTGCACCAAGTGCTTACCACTGTGAGCTATGTTCTGTACAAGAGTGGCATTCTAATGTATTAATATGCATTTCAAATTTGGTCCGTGCACATGGTCAATGTATACCCCACAGAAAGGTGAGAGTGCTGCACCTCTGCAGCTATAATGAAAGAGCATACAGTATGCACTAGAGTGAACACATAACACAGTACAAGATTCATTGATCAGATCGGAATGTACTTGACAACAGCCAGACGGCAGGTTTGGGAACGGAGTGCCTCAGCAGCACCCTACACAATATCATAGCATGTTTTTCTGTTGTTGTAAAAATGGGGGCACTCCTTTCTTTGAAAACAAGTCATTTGCTGTCCCCTCTTAAAGTGGGGACCCTAGCATGTACCCCACTTGCCCTCCCACAAAAACATAATTCTCCCCACCCTCTGGCCACAAATCTATTGAGAAGCGGAAGCTACACTGCTAGACGTGCACATGAACACTGAGCATCAATAAAATGGCTTAACCCACTGAGCTTTCTCTGTAGACAGCCACTTTTCAGATTACATCTCCACATGGGCTGTATGAGACAATGGCCCAGGCTCCATATGTCTTCCTCATCTCCTGTTCCCTGCTCAGTGGCAGGTGTACACAAGCATGGTCATTTATGGTTGCATCCCATGCATGTTTGTTCGCTGAATGCTGCAGAAGTGATAGTCCTGTTTTGACCAGTGTTTGATAAAATTGTTCACAATATGCAAGAACACCACCAGAGATGATTAATTACTGACCCTGACCAACTTATTAGTTCTTCACACATCTTTCCTCTCCCTGCAGCATTGATTCACTTGACCACTGATTTAGACACCTTCCAAATATTGACTTTATGCTTGATTTGTGTGACCCGCTATCGAATGACTTTGGCTATGCTCACATGTCTGTCGGTGGCTACCCATTCAACTTCTGAGCCTCTCTATTGCAGGTGTTCAATTGAGTTTATAAAACCATGTTTTTCATCAAAACTTAAGACGCACATTCTGTGACCTGGACACCACGTAGCCTAGAATTGATCTCATGCACAAACCCTGGAAATAAGGGGAATATATGCCACTAAATCCTCGGCTGTCGATTGACCTTCACCAGCCCACTAAAGCGTTTTTCCTGCAAGTGCATTGCCCAGTGCTGCAAAATGTCCCTTGCAGGTTTAAGTTGGATCCAATTGCATGTTTCTGAAAATTAATTGGTGTTTTGCTACAAGCTGTGACATCGCTTAATGTGGTGCTTTGCAACCTATTTAAAATATCCAGTGGGCAACAATCGAACTATAGCTTTAGGTTCCCAGAACCGGGCCCTTATTTGGCAATTCACTTTGTTCTACTTCGGATGTGGCCGTATTTCTTCCACTCTACACATATGCTGTAGTCTGCATCTACTTCTTTAATATCCGAAATATTCTCCAGCTCTTCCAAAGCCTTTGCAAGCAATGAATTTATATAGTGCCTGATCATTTTGGTGATAATCAAAACATTTGTCTCAACATGCCAGTCGGGCTTTGATGGGGTATATTGGAAAAGTTATTGATCCACATTAAATTCTATTACCTCTTCTGGAATGATTGTCTTCTTGGTAGGAGACCTTGCACAGTAGCTAACATTCCACTGCTCTTCTCTGGTGTTTAACTTAAAGTCTAGCCACTGCACATACAACTATTTCATGAGTATCTTTGTTAATTGCTTTGATTGTTGCAAGATCAAATCATTTGATAGCCTGTGTCCCTGGTTTGTGTTGTGGTCTGTTTATTGGTCTTTATTTTCCTAACCCTCTATGTTAAAATAATGCAATGAAACATTGGAATTAGAAGGTGATGCCTAGAACATTAACATTGTAAGCTTGAATTAAAACACGTTTGAAACCTATAGAGTAATTCTAATTGGAGGTAATGCCTTACTAGTTTCACCAGCGCAAGCATAGCATGATTGGACTGCAGTCTCCCGGTACTCATCCTTAATACTAGTTTCAAGCACTCTATAAATTCAGTGATTGTGTTTGTCATTTTCTATTGATTGCTACAAATAGGATGACGGAAGTTGTTAAGATATAGGACTATCTATGGGACATGCATTATACATTTTTGAAGTCACATTTATTGATGGGTTGGAAGGAGGTGGGTAGAAAATAAAGAATAAAACCTGCGTAAACCTGGAAAACCCTATTTGTGCCTGTGGTTCGTGGTCCAGCTGCATCAGTTTAGCACTTTCCAGGGTTCCAGATGAAAACTAGCCCTGCACCATTTCCCCTGATGGGCATTTCAGAAAGGTCTGAAAAACCTCCAATGGTGGGAAAAGCGGTTACAGCATAACGAAACCCTGGGAAGGTCTGAAACGAGTACAGGTCTACGTCAAGAAGTTAATTCGGCTTCTTGCTAAGACAAAGCATCACAAGAAGATGGAAGAATTGTGAGACACCTCTATCCCATCACCAACCCCTTAACTACTCGGCACCCAAGGAGCTGCCTATGATGGGAGGAGGAAGTCTTGCAATTGCAGACATGCAGTAGTGAATCTGTCATTGCAGAACCCAGGGAAAACATGCCCAACTGGCTGGAGAGAAAAATCCTCTTAAACATTAGTAATGTGTAACCTGGAATGCGGCCACATCACTTGTGTATAGGCGCGTTACAAATACCATATCATATCATATCCACCATGCATAAGAGCCACACCGGCCCAGATGACCTCAGAGCTAGAGTTTACCTGCACCCCTGTGCTCCCTAAAATGGACCCCTTGATGGTGCTCTTATCTTTGGGCAATGTCCCTCTGCAGTGGTCGATGGGCCCTTGGGGTTGCTGGACCAGCTGTCCCACGGTGATTGTCCCTTATGCTCTTTCTTTACTTTTGTTGTGGGAAAATGTTGAGGTGATTTGTACTCCCACTGCCCCCCCACCCCACTAAGGTGTGGCCTGTGAGTCCTGCCTGGTTTGTGCTTTCCGTCCCTTTGCAGCCCTGGGGGGTGGGACCGGCATCATCACTGCTCTGTTTGATGGACCCTGCAAGGACTAGGTGTGGGTGGAGCCGGGTCTGTGTCTCCTGTCGTGCTGGCAGGCTGTACGCGTCGGGATGAATCACTGCTGCCGCCCGGGCATGCTTGCACTCCACAGCCCAGGCCCAATGGACCAGCTCGCAGCCTGCGGGGAGCACCGCCACTTCTCGGGCGTGTCTTGCATCGTGGCGCGGCCCCTTGCTTGGTCGGCATGTCTCACAGATGAGCATGGGTGTCGTTCCCTCCTCATAGCCAATGTAAAGGCTGAGTTGGGCCTGCCACCCGTGTAACGGGTCGGGTCTTCGAAATGAGGGACGAGACCACTTGCGTCTTTACACTATATTTTTTTTTGTTTTTATATTTTTTATTTTATTTTAAAAGCAAACAAAACACACACTACAACTGTTTCAATACGTAAAAAGCATCATTAGACCATCACATTTCCATTAAAACTCCCCAACTTCCCCCCTCGCCCCTTGAACTAGAGCCGGTTCTTACATGTCGTTTGCAGGAGCATTATCGGGTAGCACAATACTTAAGCACTCATCATCCGAGTCCTCTATTCCGTTGTTACCCTGGTGAGGGTTTGCCATAGAGGCCACCAATTGCCGCCAGGCCAGCAAGCAGGGGCCCTACTTCCTCCTCGCCCCCCCTAGTGACCGCTTCAAACCAGACCACCTTTACACTCTATTTTTTAATCTGATCCCGTCACTTCCTTTTGCCACCCCACGACCCAGCTGGCCCCTCCCACATAATAAGGCTAACAGGCCTCCAGTGTAACCATGACATCAAGCTTAGCTGGACTCCCGGTGAGGCAGATGCCATGGCATTAAGCGAGTAGGAGTACAATACATTTTCCGAATATCTGGCTGTGAAAAGAACTAGGTTGCCATAGAAACGCTTGTTCCAAGGCAAAGTATAATCTGGTAGCAACTATGATTGGCCCCATAACTTCAAACGGCAACTGTTGTCCCTGTGCAAGGAAGGTGGCGCAGTGGCTTTTTGCACCGACCACGTGCCCAAAAGAGATCTGAGAAAATGTAAAAGTAATGGATAAAAAAGTTTCAATGAAACATTTTAGAACACTGTGAATGCTGTGAGCCCCATGCCTTTTTTAAATTTTGCTATTATATAAGGGTGCAATACAGCCAGGATTACTACACAGCATTCCCTCTGCATAGGAGCACATGGAAACCCAGATGCGATCTGCAATCTGTCAACTCCTTTGTTATTTTTAAATCCATTTGTCTTTTGTGTTTCTCTTTGTTTACTTTTATTTTTCGCCTTTTGTTTTTGTATTACTGTATAATGTTCATTTTGCTTGTAAGCATTGAGCGTTACATATAGGTTTTAAATTAATTTTTTTAGATTTTCGTTATGTTTGCCAAACACTGTCATTTAAAGCAAATAACCCATCTGGCTGATCACTGTGATTTTGTTTCTTATTGACCCACCCATTTAGTTTAGTTATTCTCCAAACATGCCAAACACATCACACCAATGAGTCTCAACCCAGGTGAAGTGCACCTTTTGAATGTTGAAGACTTTTGAAATGTGTGGTCTGTTGCGAACTGCTCGGGTAGGTACTACTACTGCCTTTATATTTAAAAAGAACTCTGATCCATTGTGTAGAATACTTGATGCTAAACTGTGGATGCTACTCGGAGAACATGGGTTCGCAAGCTGACATCTTCTACATGTCTTGAGCCATCTAAATTTACTACAAGGATTATAGATTATCATATGGGGCATTTGTTTCTACATAAACACCTTAGTTGGCTATAATGAAGTGTGGAATTATACCAAGCTCGGTACTTATTTAACCCAGAAACAGATTCACAATTCGATACATTGAGGTTCCTTTGTAGGCCGGTTGCTGTGATAGGTTGGTTGGACTTATGCAGTCAGTCAAATTAGTAAAACTTGTGTGCGTCGGGGTGAGGCACTATGGGGGAAGGAGTCTCAGGCAGTGAAAGGCCTGCGGAACTGGAAGAAAGATGCTTGAGGGTTCTGTCACTCCAGCTGGGATACAGGGTGGTATCAAAGGGGGCTGTTCCACCTCGGGGAGCATCATGTGGTGCAATGGAGGATTCCTCACGACAATTTTAGATTGGAGTGTAGACATTTTGTTAAGGAGCGCGTTTCGTATATTCTTACACCATGTACTGTCTTTGCTACAGGTGTCTGGAGGGGTGGTGGGAGATTCAAGTTCTTTGAGCATCTTGAAGAGCTCTTTAGTATTAGATTCTGCCTGCAGAATACGTTTGTTATAGGTATCTTTTTTTACTTGGAAGAAAGCCTCTTTATAATTGAGAGATGCTATAATGAGGCTGTTCTTGTTGGTATTTCCAGCGGGCTTCAGAGTTTCTTTTCTTTGCGGAGCATGCAGTTGTGGTGTGAACCATGCAGTGAGATGTGCACGAGGTTTAGGTTTCCACAATTTATTAGCGGTGATGGAGTTCAGTGCGTGCTTTGAGCATGATGTCGTTGAAGGTATCCACTAGGGCTGTAGGGTCAGTGCACAACAGTTAGGCATTGTTTAATATAGGTAGGATGAGGGGGAGCAGTTTCTCTCTCGTTAGGTCTTTTTTATTTCTAGTACAAATATGGGGTGCAATGTCTTGATTGGGGCGTTGAACGTTGGCTGTGATATTGAAGGTGATGATGTGGTGGTCAGACCATACGCAGGGAGAGTTAGCCACTAGGTTGATGCTACAGTTCAGATCGTCCAGCCAATCATGGATTCTCCCCTTGATGTGGGTCAGTTCAGAAATGCTATAGGAGAAGCCCAGATCAGTGAGGGTGTTGGCAAAATACTGTGCTTTGAGATCATTAGGGTCTAGATAACCCAAGTTAAGGTCTCCTAATAAAATAATTTGGGAATTGGTCTTGGTTTTATCTACTAGGATGGAAGTAATGTCATCGGCGAACGTGGTGGCAGGTCCTGGTGGCCTATAAATAAGGTGCACAATGGCGGTTGGGAAAGATTGGTAATTTGACAGACAAAAGCTCAGCAGACGGGATCTGTTGATTAGGGATGATTTGAAAACCGAGGGAGATTTTATGAATAAAGGCAACACCACTTCCTTTGGATTGGTTGGTGTTTCGGTCACATCTGATGATGGTGTAGTCAGTAGGAACAGCGGGTGATAGTGAGGGACCTGAGGCTGCGTATAACCAGGTCTTGTTGATCGCTAGGAAATTTAAGTCTTGAGTAGTGATGAGATCTGCGATGTCCAGAGCGTGAGCAGGGAGGGACCTCGCATTCACAAGGGCACCCTTGATAGACGTTTCATTGGTTAAGTTGGTATTCCTTGTGGTGATGCTGGGCGTAACCAAATGAAGGGTATTCTCAATGCCTACTGTGTTGATGCTATGATGCGAACTGCTAGGGGAAAAAAGTAATTCAAGTGTGGGGTTAGGGATAGGTGAAGAATGGGCTCTGCGCGTGAATCTAGATCCTAATCTGAAGTTCCTGAGGTTAAGGGTCATGGTTGGTTTGGGGTTGGTTTGGCTGCAAAGTGTTCCAGCCATAGAGCAGGTGCGTTCAAGTAACGATTGGGGGGTAGTGCCAAGGGCATCGTTGAGGGGCTTAGGCTGTGCTGTGTCCTGAAGAATGGTCAGGAGGTGAGTTGGGGTACACTCTGTTGTGGTGGCAAGTTGGGGCGGTAGAAGGAGTGGTAACTGAGCATAGCAGCCTGGGATTGAAGTGCTCACTAAATGTGTGTGAGGTAGGTAGTGCAATGCAATAATGGGTGAGTGTAGAAATCAGAGGATTTGAAAGGCAAAATAACATGAGAGCGAGGTGTACATAATGGGGTGTAGTCAGAGAGAGCGCCCAGCACTATGAATCAAATGGGGCCACGAATGGAGAGATTGAAATTGTTACAATCAAGGTGCAGTATATAGAGTAATATAATCTAGGTCAAAATTAGAGGAAAATGACTGAGTGTCCCCAGTCACTACTAGTAAGCGGGGGAGACAGGATAAGGACTAAGATACAGTGAGGCAGTTATCAAATCAGTCTATGCCCGCAGCGTTGGATGGACAATAAAGAGGAAGAGACATATAAATAGTGTGAAGGGTCAACAAATTGCTCGAGTGGTAAGGAAAGAGCTCATTAAGCGAGATGCAGCATACGAAGATACATCAAACGTGATACAATGTGCTGGCAATAGTAAGAGAGCAAGACTTGGGCGTAGCCAGTAGCTTAACCAGTAGCGTACATGTCCAACAATGAGTCAGGGTGCACTCCGAAAAGGACATGGTTATGAGAGACTCTAGCAAGGTTTGTACGAAGATAACATTAGACAATATACATTATATGGTCAGATAGTTAAATCATTACAATCGATCAGACACGATGAGCACAGCATTGATTATAGGCATTTAACAACGTGATTAATAGAACGTATATATGAATGCTGGTGATTACCTACGAGTGCAGTGCCACAGTGGGGGGATAAGTGTTCTTAAGGGTGGTATGTGGTATTCAGGCAATGCGGTATCTGGGTCCAAAAGTTCAAAGGGGTGCTGCAACAAATGGTGCTGATAAAGTTAGGACGCAGTCGGCAAGTATATGGCTAGGGAGCGGGGGCCACGGCCTATCGGCACGGACAGGAGATATCCTTGATCAGTAGGCCAGCTTCCGCCTCCGGTCACTCAGGATTGGCTAAGTAGCCTTTCGCAAACCGGTTGCTAGGCAGCCAAAGTAAACAAAATGCAAGCTTGTCGTTCAGTGGCCATCTAAAGGTGCGAGCCGCTTCGTAAAGGCTCTGTGTGGTCGTAGAGGAGGAGGCACACTCACGATGGCCTCAGGAAGAGGTTGTAGTAGTCAACTTCACGTCGGAACAGGGAGGCAATGCAGCGCAGCTCTAGTATGATACTGAAAATAAGGGGCAAGCGTCGCTTAAGTGACTTGATTGAAGAAATTGAGAGAGCGGAGGATGATGAGAGATGGAAAGAAGTAAGCAATTTGGAAGGGAAAAATATTGAGAGCCTCCTAGACAATGCCCTGAAATCCAGTGAAAAAATAAGGTGTAATTTGGGGGGAAAAGCAGCAGAGGAAAAGCCCCAAGGGCCGTTTTCTGCACCTAAGACAGTAGAAGAAAAAAGAACGGGTTGCACTCACCCGCCTCTATAAAGGCCTTGGAAATCCCCCAAATGCCTTCTGTTGTATTTAAGACATTAGAAGAAAAAAGAAATGGTGGTGTTCAATTCGACCTTGCGATGGTCTCTAAACTTGGAGATGAAAGTAAAGTGTATGGCAAGGAGAAGAGACCACAGGACGATGAAACAAGGCCATATAACAGAAAAGAAAATCTTAATATGAAGGAAGGGATGAGTGCTAAAATGTAGGTGGATTGAATAGGGAATGACTCAAAAATGATGGTGCTAAATAGAAGGAACATTTTGAGATTGATGAACTGCATAATACCTGCTCATAAATTTGCAACCAGAGATATTAAGATTGTCAAATTTGTGGAGGAGAAAAAGACCGATTGGGGGATACTTCATCTAATCTCTCAATTTAAGAAAGATTTAGTGCTGGCACTTAAAGAGACGTTCCACGCTTGGGATACGAAATCAGACAGGTGAGGGCCTCCAGAGACATTAAGAAGGTTGTGCCTATTGTTGTATCCCACAGAAGAAATTTAATTGAAAAGGGGAGAGTACCAAAGGAAAGGAATGAAGGGGCGATTGGGATGACAAATAAAGACTTATCCTCCATAAAGTTTACTATTGCAAATAAAAAAAAATCAAAGGAATACGAGAGGGTGATTCAGAATGGTTCGGTGAGTGAGGGGAGCTCTTGGACTTGGCTGGGTGGAGCGCTTAGTTGTCCAAGAGTTAGTTAGACTTGTGATGAAAGGTGATCTGCCCTTTTGAAGATAGGATGTTGGCACAAAAGAGGGTTTTGGTCTCTTTTTTTTGTGTGAAAAAGTCCCGGTTTTGGATATATTCGACATCTTGGTGTTTCAAGAGACTTGGTTAAGGAAATACTCCCAATGTGATGGTTACCTGGCTCTATTGAATCTTGCGCCAAAGGGTTTAATGGGGCGACCCTATGCTGGCCTCCTAACGTTCATCAAAACTGTGTCTGGTTGGTCTGTGGTGGAAGTCAAGTGTCCCAATCCATATATGCAGATCCTCTTATTGAAAAAAAAGACGGATGCCTCTAATTTATCGCTTTTTTTGATGAACATCTATTAGCGAGTAAATGTGGGGAAAGAGACAAAAATGTATGGATTCTATAACCAACTTTATTGATGAAGCAGTGTGTGAATGGGATGGGTATCTGGCCGGTTGTTAAAGAAGAGTAAATGGAATGAAAGAGAATGGGAGTGAATGTCTAGTATGAGGAGAATGAAGAGAAATGCATATGTTAAATGCCCAAACTGAGGGGGATATCCCAGACTGTCTAACATGGAGATGCAGGGGGTTGGAGTCTTGTATTGACTACTGCTTTGTTTCAGAGAACGTCGGAGAGAAAATAGAGAGATTTTCAGTTATGCCGCTGAAATTTAGCGATCATGATCTGATAGCTATATATATATATCGTGGGGTGGAATGTGGGTGATGCCTCGAAAAATGATGAGGGGTGGAATTAGGCTCATCTGGAATTAGTTTAAGATTGAAACTGCAGGAGGTTACTAAAGTCAGTGGTTACTACCAGGCTCAGCTCTGTGAAGATCCCGTAAATATAGATTATTCTGGCCTTTTAAGGGAGTTTTGTAGGAAAGGTGACCCAAGGTCTAAAACACATTGGGCACAGAATATTGTGTATGACTCTGAGATTGTGGAAAGGTGAATACCGATGAGGAAGATGATAAAAAAGATTGGGAGTGATGAGCTAGAGCAGAAAACAGAAAGGATAAGGAAATGTCGCCAGACTTATAGACATTGGTGCAAGAGCTCGAGGATAATCGTGCCCAGAAAGATGCAGAGTCTGTCCTTATAGCTGTTTGCGCAAAGAACTCCAAAAATATCTGGGAGCTCATCAATAACGATGGTGTATTTTGCCAAGCAAATACACTGGCTATGGTTGCAGAGAGCGATCTGGATTAAGCATTATTCCTGTTCATTTGCTGATCCAGGATGGGCAATAAGTGTGGAAAGGGAAGACTCCTCGTTACAATGGGAGTTTGTCTTTGACAAACATGATGCCATCGTGATGATTGGTAATTTGAGTGCCTCCCGTGCAGCTGGGCAGGACGGCCTTTCAAATCAAGAATTGAACAAAAATAAAGAACAATGGGTGAAACTGCTAGTAATCATGTTTGCGCAAATTATGAAAAGTGATCCCGGCCTCATGGAGGGAGGTGAATATAGTTCCAATCTTTAAAAAAGGCAATAGAAACTACCGCCGTATTGCCTTATTGGAATCGGCAAGCTCATTGCAACAGTCTTATTAAGGGATCTAAGAAATTGGGCTGAGAGAAGTGGGATCCTGGATCCTAGACAATCTGGATTCGTGAAGAGGGTGGGCATGGCCCTGAATCTTTTCATCATCTTCTAAAACAAAGAGCTGTTGAGAATGGAAATGCCCTCTTCCTAGCTTTCATGGACCTTGAGCAGGCCTTTGATGATGTCATCAGAAAGAAACTTTGGGCCAAATTGCGGGCCTCGGGATGTCCATGGGACTTGTTGGAGGCTATGCAAGCTCTATATACTGATACGTCGGTTAGAATTCGACTGCCTGCTAAAGGCCGGCTCTCTCAAAAGATTGACACCTTCCGGGGGTTGAAGCAAGGTTGCGCGTTGGCGTCCATGCTTTTTTGCCTCTACATAGCAGATTTGGCTGACTCACAAAGAGGGATAAGAGCTTTTCCCCCAAAAATAAATGGATTGGAGGTGCTGTGGATTCTCTTTGCGGATGATTGGATGATTTGGTCTTTTTAGACCTCACTCCGATAGGGTTGCAGAGGAGATTGGGAGCATTTGAACTCTATTTAAGAGACAACGGCATGAAGATAAATGCTACCAAATCAAAAATCCTGTCCATGAAATGGGCTGGTAAAAAGATTGTGGAATTTTAAGTGGAGGGTGGAGGGGATCTCTTTGGAAACAGTTGAATCTATGGTTTACTTAGGAGTTCCAATAAACAAGAGCATAAATGAGGCTGATTACCTCCAGCATTTGCGATCCAGGTTGACAACGTTAACAAATCAGGCCAGAGCTTTCCATCGTAAATTTGGGATATTTGCACTTATCCCAATAATCTTTCTACAAGCAAAAGGTGCCTCAAATTTTAACATATGGAGCTGAACCCACTCTCCACAAATCTTGCTTGTGGTGGGAGAAATTTGAGGGCCAGTCTAGAGGAAGGTGTTAAGGCTCCCTAATTACTTGCCATCCTATGCGATAAGACATAAATTCAGATTACAGTTATTGGAGTCTATGGCTCTATGGAAAACAGTTACGCTGTATAGGAAATGTGCCATGGACTCTGTGATTGTACCCTTTGCAATTCTGGATTTAGGAAAAAAAAGCAAGATAAACATCTGAAACTCTGGAGATCAAAGGTGGAGAACATTTTGAAGGGGTACGATATAGAGCTGGAAATGTTGATGCAAAATCCAGTAAAGGTAAAAAGGAAGCTAATGGTACGGGATTGGATAAACTCTATTGAACAATGTGAGAGTCTCTAATTGAAATGGTCTGAATTCTCTACCTAAATATCTGCAAACATTTCCATCCCCAAGGTACAGAGATGTGCTTCTTGGGTGCCGCTTTACAAAGGAGGTTCAGTGGCAAATGCCCAGTACTGATACTGCAAAAAGAGTGATAAGGTGGAAACTCCTATGCACCTGATAACTGCCTGTGAATCCCTAGTGCAGCTTAGAAATATCTTTCTGGTTGAATATAAATCAATGGGGGAAATGGGTGTCAATAGGAGACCAGACCACATTGGTGATTGCTGGAGGTTGTATTACCAGTAGAGATTGGATAGGAAAATTGATGGGGTTTTCTTCTTGCACTGTGGATAAGAATGAATGGAAAATTTGGGAATGCGCAACTGATTGGTAACCAGGAGACGATGAAATTCACCCAATGAAATGGGAATGATGAAGATAGGATTTGTATTTTTCCTTTTTCTTCCTTTTTCCCATTTCTTCTTTTTTTTGAGGTATTGATTTGTTTTTTTGATTAGGATTTCAGGATTTTATGTGTTAAATAGGAAGTGATTGTAGAATGATTAAGTTGTGCTATAATGTTAACGGTTTTGCATTGTTTTAGTAACATTTATTTAACATAATGTTTTATTAACATTTATTGTTTGTTTGACCATGAAACTAATAAAACATTAAAAAAAATCTTCAAGCAGCTCTGCTCAACAGGTGGATATCCCAAGCATCTCTGTTAATGCCCAGAGTTGAAGTAATAGTTTTTGGCCATCAGTGTTCTGGCCTTGCCTCGAGCCTTCCAAAACGGTATGAAATGTATGATATATGAATTGTCCTATCAGTGAGCTAACCAGTAGTTGTTTATTTTCAACTGAGAATACTCAAAAAGATTTCTGGGATATTTTACCTTCTCAGATAAGGTCCAGATGTGCTTTCATAGATAGCACATCATTTCAAATATTGTAATGCTACTTATCTTAGGATGCCTAAAAAGGCATTCTTCACTATGCTCTCAGCAGGCAACTAAGATCTACTGCTACTGGAACTTTCATTGTCCCCAGATTTAAATACCAAAAATGGAGTGGCTGCACTTGTGATCTTCAAGAGAGTACAGGTCTAGGGGTTACTGGTGCAGAGGTCACTTGGCATCAGGATTTGGATATCGCTAGTCAACGGTTCACCACTCTATCAAGATGGTTCCTGGTATTGAACAGCTGGATGATTCGGATCTGTGATCACTTCGCAGCCCGCAACTGCAACGTCGAAAATGCTGACGCCAGTTACGGCACGGTGCAGTGATCATATGGATCACTGTGCCCGCTTCACCTGGCCTGCATTACCCCTCGCAACCACCCCACTCAGGGCTGTCAGAAGATGTGGTGAGGCCCGGGGCAAAACATTTGGTGAGGCCCCCTTACAATTTTTTGCACTCGGCCAGCGGCGGCATATCCGCACACAGGAGACTTGAGAAATCTACCCTTGTGTTTGTGTGCAGGATCCCAAATATGGTTTATTACTACTTTCTCTACTGAAGAAAGGTTCATGCCAGACTAACTTTTTTATTATATGAATAAATATATATAAGATGGCTTGAGCTCTCCACTGCGCCACCTCCAATTCTCTGAGGGTCAATCACTTTTCCAAGCAAAGAGTTGAGGGCAGATCTCTTTCTTCGGCTGGGGCCTCCCTCTGGAAACAGCTCCCTGCCTCACTGAAACTTGAGGAGAACCATCTCAAGACTTGTCTCTTTGCTTCTGCCTTCCCTCTTCCTCTCCGTTGCTGATCACCTGCCTGATCCATGCACTGGTCACCTGGTCAAGCTCTGAATTTGGGCACAGGTCCCTGCCTGTCCTGTTGCAATCCCGCACTGCCTCTTGGCTCCCCTGCACTTGTGGTCTGTATCTGTAACCCCTACAGTCCCTGCTCTTGCTCTTATTCTCCACCCGTTGGCTGCAGTTATGAGTACTCACACTTGCCACCAGTTGGCTGCACTCTTGTTTCTCCTTTGTTCCTGCACTTCTGCATCCTACCCCACCCTCGGCACTTCTTCCCTCCCCCATTCCATGCTCTTGCACGATCTGAATGACACAAGGCCTAGTAAGATCTGTGTTTTGTCCTACTCTTTTGTTTCTCCCTCCTTGCCTTGTCGCGCCTAGAAACACTTGCGTACAGGCACGTTATAAATGCCATATCATATCATATCATTAAGGAGCACATCATACACAGTGACAAATGATGTACAGTGGAGGCCGGTACATTTCTGAACTTAAGAGGCTTAAATGTTTGTTCCAATTAGTCAAGATCAACTAGCTCAGCGATGGAGCCCAAACCAAACAAGGGTGGCTTGGGGGAGGGGGGTTCTCACTCCCAAGAAAATGTTTGAAACATTGGGTTAAAAGTATGCATTTTACAGCACTTTCTTTGCAAAATTGGGTAGAAATCCACGCAGTTTGCAATTGGTTTTGTATGGAAGCACATGGAAATTCCCAATAGTTGCAAATCACAAATTGTGCATAGGAACATTTTCCAATACATTTCATGCCGCCTTTCCACGCGAGATATGCTAGTATAAACATATATTCATGCTGGCTGTTCTAATTATGTTGATGCAGGCTGCATCAATATTTGCCATTATTACCATATACAGATTCCCAACCAGTAAAAATGCCATGCCACAGAAAGTACATCCAGGCTCACTGTGTACCATAAGTGTTATTACTGGCTAGATTGGCCTACATTCAAAGTGGGCCAATTTAGCCAGGTAGTATGTTTGCTTTAACCTTGATGCATAGTCCTGTGCATCAAGGGTAAAGCAAAAAGAGCACTGGCAATGGTAACAGTTTGGGCATTTGTGTAGGCATGGGAAAGGCACTTCTGTATTGGTATTAGCTGGCCATTGATAGTGCCAGTGCAAAATGGTTTGAGTACCTGAGCAGCTAATAGCACTGCCTCGTAAATGCCTAATACTTATACACAAGCCAAAACTGTTGGCATTGCCAATGCTTATTTTTAAAAGAATTTCAGCGAAAGACATGCAGGGTGTTTTTAAATTGAGTGGCTAAAGGCAGACCTGATTAAGACATTTTTATTACACCAGTTACGTGTTTACAACTCCAATGAAGTCATGAACTCTCAGAGGACTCCTTTGAGGGACACTTGCAGGCACATTGAGGGCTAGGTTTGATGGCAAGGCATGTTTAAAAATAGCTCAGTGTTCCAGTGAGGAGGTGTTTTGGGTGGGGAGGGCAGGAACTGGGTGAGAATTGCCATAGGGATTAGCATGGCCATGAGAAGTCACTTCACTGTTAGCACCTGCATTCCTATCCATACATTTTTAGGTAATTGAAATTGTGATGTGGGGTTAGCACTTGCATGCTAGGGGAGTGATTAGAAGGGAAGTGGTGACATGAGACATCTCATTCTCACAGCAGTCCTTAAGTGTGATGTTTCAGAAATGAAGGCAAGAGGTAGCTGCTTGTACCATTGAAGCTTCACCAGAATAGTCTCATTTGAAAAGTGGAAAGATTTTAGGTGCCCCCACACAAGGAAGTTTGCCCCTTCCTCACAGCTACTGACTTTAGCACATCTCCCAACATTTGAAGTATTAGTCCCCTTTGCCCCCTGACATTTTAGCCTAGGTGCACCTCTGATGCCATGAACCCACCCCTTAATGAAGTGGCCCCCAGGGCGGCTACATTTAGTGGTGGTGCTGAACACACACTCACAAAAAACACTTTCACCCATGCATTCAACCACCAGTTACACAACTCCATACATGCATGTATACATAAAACCAAACACAGCATTGACACAAACATCAACATGCACACATGCATTCATACATACACATATACATACTAATTTAATTTAAATACACATATACACTTTTAATTTAAAATAGAAAACACTTACCTTACCTCCATGCACCCTTAAAAAGCATCCATGCAGCCGACACGTAGACATGCTGCCTGACAAGAGAGAACTCCTCTCCCATCAGTCAGCGTTGTCACGCTGAGCATTGTGAACACACTGACTGACAAGAGAGAACTCCTTTCCATCAGGCAGAGTGGTCACGCTGAGCAACGTGAACACACTGACAGACAAGAGAGAACTCCTCTCCCATCAGTCAGCGTGGTCTCGCTGAGCAACGTGAACACACTGATTGACAAGCGAGGAGTCCTCTCTAATCAACATGAACACACTGAGTGACAGGAGAACTCCTCTCCTGTCAGTCAGCGTGGCCATGCTGAGCAACGTGAACATACTGACTGACAAGAGAGAACTCCTCTCCAATCAGTCAGCATGATCATGCTAACATGAACACACTGACTGACAGGAGAGGAGTCCTCTCCCATCAGTCAGTGTGGTCACACTGACAACATGAACACACTGACCTACAAGAGAGAACTCCTCTCCCATCAGTCCGCATGGTCACACTGACAACATGAACACACTGACTGACAAGAGAGAACTCCTCTCCTGTCAGTCAGCGTGGTCATGTTGAGCAACGTGAACACACTGACTGACAAGAGAGAACTCCTCTCCTGTCAGTCAGCGTGGTCATGCTGAGCAACGTGAACACACTGACTGACAAGAGAGAACTCCTCTCCTGTCAGTCAGCATGATCACGCTGACATGAACACACTGACTGACAGGAGAGGAGTCCTCTCCCATCAGTCAGTGTGGTCACACTGACAACATGAACACACTGACTGACGAGAGAGAACACCTTTCCTGTCAGTCAGCATGGTCATGCTGAGCAACGTGAACACACTGACTGACGAGAGAGAGAGAACTCCTCTCCCATCAGTCAGCGTGGTCACACTGACAACCTGAACACACTGACTGACAAGAGAGAACTCCTCTCCGGTCAGTCAGTGTGGTCACGCTGAGCAACGCGAACACACTGACTGACAGGAGAGGAGTCCTCTCTCGTCATTCAGCATGTCCACGTTTTCAGCTGAATGACGGGAGGCAGCAGAGCTCACTTCTGAGCCGTGCTGTCTCCCATTATTTTGCAGTTTGTTGCGGAGCCAAACGGCTTCACAAGAAACAGCAAAATCATTGCAGGGGCAGCACAGTCCCCCGTGTGAATAAAGGACACGGGAAACTGTGCTGCCTTCCACCTAGGAGGGGGCCGCGAGGCCCCCAGCAAGCGCGAGGCCCGGGGCAGTTTGCCCCCCCTGCACCCCCCTCATGACGGCCCTGACCCCACTCCATGTACCTTTAGGGCGGCATATGCAGAAGTGTGCCGCCCGCACTCTGCGATCCCTGTGGTGTCCAGAGGCGTTGCTAGGGGGGGCTGAGGGAGCTATAGCCCCTAGTCTTTTGTTTGTAGCCCCGGATAGAATCTCAGGAGCTACAACCAAAATGCTCTCTAGCCCCCAGTCCTGACAGTTCCGACATTAGCGTAGCCCCTGTTCTTTTCCAGACCTAGCAACACCCCTGGTGGTGTCAGCTCCTCCTACTAACGTGGGTTGGAGCTGACACTGCAGAGTGCTTTTCTTTTTTCTTTTTTTTTCTTGCGTGTTCCCTGCTTTCCGAAATGGTAAGTGGAGGACACCCCCAATGCCCCATTAATGTGCCCAGGAAGAGCTGGGGACACCCCCGCAACACATGCTCTGCTTGGGCGCAGTAAATGTCACCTTCATTTTGTGCACCTCCATAGTCGCAATGACTGCGGGGGCGCACAAATGAGGGTGACATTTTGGTACAATAACGATGATTCTGGCACAAAAGGAACCCCATGTTGATGACTACCTCAGAGGACACCCAGGACATGATGCGGGCAGAAATCCGCAATAGCTACCATGATCAAACAGTGAAGTTGACTCTTGTGATGGAAACAAAGAAGCTGGCCCTGTGAGGCCCATCTTGAGAGTTGCAACTACAGGGAGAAGTCTCTTGTTTCAAAAGTCGAGGGTCTACTAAGTCCCAAATCCGAACTCTGGATGATGACTGAACCAGTGAGGTAGCCCAGGAGGAAGATGGACAGCTCACAGGATGCTTCTGGGATGTTTTCAAGAGCAGGATCCTCAAGCATGGGTCAACACTGGCTGTTACCACTGGTCTAAGGGTTGAAGCACTATTGAAGATCTTTTGAGGTCAGCAAGACTTGGGGCTTTTTCAGGACGGTTGAAGAAGCCCATGCTGAATGGCTGCAATAACAAGCACCCGGTTGTCAGCGAGATGCTCCTCTTCATGGGGTCTTGGCTGCAATGAAAATATGAAGAATGGCTGCAGGAGTCCTGCTTTTTATCCTTCTTTCAGGTTGGAGTCATCTCAAAGCCCACCAATGGTAATGATATTAAACATTCAAATTGGTAGGGGCTGCCCAATCATGAGCAGTTTCTGGCCACAGCATCTTCGCAGCAACATACACACTTTGGCTATGATGTGGACTGAGACCAGATTGTTGCAGTCCACACACCTGGCCACAAACGCATACCTCCTCTTTGCCCAGGATCGAAGAGGTTTTTCCCAGGAAAGGGCTTACCATATATGTGAAAACCACCCAGAGAGAGCAAGATACAAGATGATGATGATGATATGATAGTTTATTTATATAGTGCCTATACACAATGGGCCTCATTCCGAGTAGGGCAGTAAGGGTTAACGGTCACCAGTAACGAGACCGGTGCCATTTAACCCTTACCGTCCTACTAAGAGTCCCCTTCGCGGGTCCTTCCTTAACGCCTGCTTTTTGCAGGCGTTAAGGACTGGACCCGCAAAGGGACTCCGGGGTCAATAACGGTACCGTAATTTACGGTACTGTTACTGCCGCCTTCCCCCTTCCCATTGAGCCCTATGGGGGCTCAAATGGGAATGGGGAATGGCCCTGGTGAATGGGGAATTACCGGTCCCTCCGACCTCGGAATGGACCGGTAATTACTCTATTCACCAGGCCGGAGTTTGGACGAGTTTGGAGGCAGCCATGCCGCAAATAGCAGCGTGGTTACCTCTGAACTCGGAATGAGGCCCAATGTGTTTCAAAGCACTTCAATGCAAGGTACAAGGGAGGGAACAAGGGAAAAATACCATGACATTCTTACAGGCCATGAACAGTAAGGATGTGAAATTAACTATCATACTCGGCCTGACGATATTTCAGATAGTGCGAGAGCTACGACATAGATAGGGAAGGGAGGGGGAGAGTGGGAAGGACATGGAAACAGGCTACTATCGTCCTAGGCCTGACGACATTTCTGTTAGAGCAGGAGAAATAAAAGGTGAGGGAGAGGGTGTCCAAAAAGGGTAGGGAGGAACAAAACAAGCAACTATAGTACTAGGCCTGATTACATTTCAGATAGTGGTGGGGGGAACAAGTAAGGGGAGGAGACAGACGACGTTGCTATCATACTAGGTCCAGGGACAATTCTGATAGTTTGTGCATAGAAGAAAGTAAGGAGATGAGGGGAGGTGTAAGTGATTTCAATCCGGCACTTTACCTAAGTCAATGCCTAGCGTGTAATGCACAACTGAAATCCTTATTTATTTGTGTCTAAAAGTTTTTATTCTGAACGATGTACCACCAGGACACAGGGATGCTGCAGGGCACAGCATAAGTGGGTTAATACATGCCACAAAGCCCCCCCCCCCACGACTTGACTTTTGACCGCCCATCAAGGGGAAATCGGGAGATTGGGATGTTCAGTTTTTCTTTGTGGTTCAAGTGGGAAAAATTAGTCTGCTTCTCCCATCAGTGCTGGATCGACAGGTTCTCCTCACCGGTCTGGATGTGAGTATGTAGCGATACGCCAGGCCCCTTGGGTCTTTCCTTCCGGTCCCCGAGTGGTCCTCCTTGGTGCTTAGGATCCATGGTTTCAGTCCTATGATGACAAAACGGAGCATATTTGTGGGCATTTCACCACCACTATTCATGTAGTGGGGCAGACGCATACATTTGACATATGAATGGCAATCTTTCCCGCTTATACTTATTACAACAGATGGAATGGTTTTTACTGTCAGAATTTTCTAGGAAGCTGGAACGTCCCCCTCTGGGTTTCCAGATGAATCTTCTAGTTGCTGCAGAGTATGCCTAGGATGGCAACACTTCAGCTGGTTAATGTGGACCCTTTTATCTTCCCCCTCTGCCAAACTGCCTTTGGGGATACAGATTTTGTAGGCGACTGGTGAGATTATGTCTAAAATTTCAAAAGGACCCCGCAGCTAGGAAGAAATTTGCAGTGTTTGGCCTAGTTCCTTTGGATAAGTAGACCCGGCCTCCTACTTGGTATTCTTTTTAAGTTGTCTTTGAGTTGATAGTGGGTCTTCATACTGTCTGCAGATCTTTCTAGATTCTGCTGAGCATAGGCAAAAGCATGTTGGTGTTTTCTCAGATTCTCAACATGCTCATGAGTTGTTGAGGCATTTATCAAGGTCTGCTCTTGGGTTCTGTAGAGCAGATGCTGGGGAAGCACCATCCGTCTTCCAGTCATCAGCTCAAACGGCGACATTTTTGTTGCAGAAGAAGGGGTAGATCTGATGGCCATCAGGACAAGAGGTAGTTGGATGTCCCAACTTGGCCCAGAATCTGCCACAAACTTTTTTAATATACTCACAATTGTCTTGTTGTATCTCTCAACTCAACCACTAGAAGCTATCCGGTAGGCAATGCGTAGTTTCCTTTTGACCCCAAGTATCTCCCACATCTTTGTCATCACTTTGCTGGTGAAATGGCTACCTCGGTCTGACTCGATCCTTTGGGGTAGTCCAAAATGCGAGAAGATGTGGTTTATCAGGGCAGCTGCTGTTTCTGCCTTGCAATTTGGGGCCGGGAGACATTCCACCCATTTAGGGAACAGGCATGTCACAGTCAAAATGTACTTGTTCCCCCTAGAGGAGCGAATCACGGGCCCGATAAAATTGACTTGTAAATCTGACCAAGGCAGTGTCCTCCCCCTCTTTTGGAGAGGCGCACGGTGTGTGAGGGATGTTGGCTGAAATTGCGTACACACAAGACACCCCTTCAAGTATTGGTCGAGGTCCTGCCCCATGTGTGGCCAGGAGGCAACCTCTCAAGATTTCTAATGTCGTATGAAACGGCCTATGACCGACTGTGGCCGCATCATGGGCGTGACTTAGCATCAGGCTTCGGAATGAGGTAGGGATCACCCACTGATCATGGTCAGCTAGGGATCTTCTCGCCAACAAACTGTCTTGGATTCAGAACATTTTTGGACATTTCATCAACACTCTGAGGTCCTCTTTCCATATGTAATCGGAATTCATCAGGGGACAGTTCTCAGGGTCCTCAATATTTTGGTAAAACTTAACAATTATTGGATCCCCTTTTTGAGCCCTAATCAAATCAGCATCTGGGGTCTCCTTACTCCATTGTGCAGTTGAGAGTTCATTGTGAGCATTTATCTGGGACCTAGTGATACCAGTGACCTGGATTTCCCCCAACAGGGATTCGATCTCAAGTAGATCCCCTTGGATGGCTACGGTTTTGGCCAGCTCATCAGCTAGGTCATTTCCAGTTTTGTCTGGTCCCTCTACTTTAGAATGTCCCTTGATCTTTTCCCAGTAGATGGTCATCTCATTCGAGGTGACCAGATCATCAATATTTTGACCAGATCATCAATATTTTGAATTAATTTCCCATGTTTCAATGGTTTGTTATTAGCACATAGCATGCCTCTGGTTTTCCAGTTAACCAGGTGCTCCACAAACCCGTTCCGTACATAATCTGAATCAGTGATTACAACCAGTTCGTGTAGTTGGTGTTGGACAGCAGTGAGGATGGCTTGATGCATAGCCATCAACTCTGCCACTTGACTACTTTGGGGACCGATTTTGTACCCTGCGGAGGGTTCTGGGGCATCATTCACCCATGCATTCCCTACGTCGGCCACAAGTTCTTTTTCCCCGTTGTTAACATGGTAGGAGCACCCATCCACATAGACAGTGGGCATTCCCTCACACTGGTCTTCTTCATAGACTTTGTGTGGGGAATTAAGGTATGCCTCCATGTTGTCTTTTATTTTAAGACTTTCGACCTCGAGACAGTTTTCTCTGGCACAATCATGCAAGTCAGGCAGACCTGGCGTGAGGGGACTTTTCTTGTTTTGGCCATATCTGACCTCCACAGGAAAGCCTTGCATTGACATAATCCAGGAAGTTATTTGGGAATTACTCACATCTCCGGGCCGGATTCTGTCACTTTGGAGATATTGCAGAGGCTGGTGTGGAGTCTCCACTATGATGTGTTGCCCCTGGATAAACGGGTGGTAATTCTTTAATGCCCACAACGTTGCCAGCAGTGCCTTCTCACAATCGTTGAATTTTTCCTACACAGAGGATAAAGTTTTACTCGTATAGGAGATTACTTTATTGACCTTGTCATGCTTTTGATATATAGTACCGCAGTCAAGCATGTATTTGAGAACCCTGTCTCCAAGAAGAACTCCTTGTTTTTGACAGGGTAAGCTAGGCAAGGCGCTTGTGTGAGGCTTTTGAGTTGTCTTACTGCCTCGGCTTGTTCTGGACTCCACTCCCACTTGACCCCCCCCTTCAAAAGATGGATCAGGGGTCTGGTGATCTCTGTGTAATCCTCAATGAACTTTCTGCTGTAATTAGTTAGTCCAAGGAGGCCCCTTAGTTCCCGCAGAGTTGTAGGGTCTTTTATTTTGTGCAGTGCTTCCACTTTCTTTTCCTGAGGGCAGAGACCCTGAGGAGTGATCTCATGCCCCAAGAAATTGACACAGGTTCTGCACCACTGTGCCTTTTGAAAGGAGAGTTTTGCTCCGGCAGCCCTCAACTGTGTCAGAACATAATGGATCAGTTGAGCTTTTGACTAGAAAATGATCGACATAGGCCAGGTTACCCCTTTCACCCAGGTCGGGCATGGCCTTGTGTAGAAAAATGTTGAATTAATTGCCGGAGGTGATGTATCCGAAGGGAGTCCGGGTCCATTTGTACTGCTGCCCCACGAAGGTGCAAGCCAGCTTGTATTGGCCCTCCCGACTGACAGGTACGGTCCAGTACCCATTGGTCAGGTCAATGGCAGTGAATACCTTTGACCCCTGGATCTGGGCCAGCCCTTGGTCTATGTAGGGAAGAGCCCATCGGGAAGCATGGACCCGTTTGTTGAGCTCCCTAAGGTCAGCACAGAGTCTCCACTGGCCGTTTGGTTTCAAAATCCCCAGCACCGGATTATTGAACGTGCTGTGGACTGGACGAATTATCCCACGGGACTCAAGGTTCTTCATTATTTCAGTAAGGGACTCCATTGATGCGAGAGGCAAGCGATAGTGCTTCACAAACACTGGAGTCATGCCAGGGTCCATGGGAATTGTTGTTGTGTGGATGTTGGTGCGACCACAGTCATGAGTCCACCGCAAAGAGATCTTGAAAATCTAAGAAAATTTGTTTCAATTTTTGCTTTTGCTCCAGAGTCTCACAGACATCAGCTAGGCTGAAAAGACTTCCGGTTTTGCTATCTCAGCGGCCTCCTCCAGCTGGGTGGAGAAGCCTCTGGTCAAAGTGCTGATATGGACTGGTGGCTTCAGGTGGGGAAGGCAGTCCTCGTGGACTTGGAAGATCACCTCATCCCTCCTGAAGTCACAGGTCACATCTTCCTTACCATAATTCCCCCCCCCCCCATTCCGGGTGAAGATCCTGTCTGGTGTTTTTTCATTGTCACTATCACTGTCAAAACAGTCTTTGGGGATTGGTCCTAACAGTTCATTACCTAAATCTACGGAAAAATGTTGGTCATCAACCGCCATTCCAATAATGGTGCCTGCGGCTAGAGTGATATTCTTTAGGTCGCTGTTATCCACCTCTATTGGAATGGTGTCATGTTCTATGTTGACTAGTGGTGTTGGGTTTACCCCCAACCCTGCTGTTGGAAGTGAGCATTAAGATGGATATAGTCGTCAGGGTTTTTCAGTTTGTCCTCTTTTAACTTTCACTTTCAGTGAGAATTGTCGGGTCCTTTCTGGGATGGTGACTTCCTCTCCAATCTGAATTTCAACTGCATATCGCAGCAATTGAGCTGACCTAAACGCTTTCTCTGGGTCATCAAGGTCTATGGGATTACCCGCTAATCGGGACCAGGCTTTGAAGTTTATTAGGTCCAAACTAATGGCAAAGCGATTGAGAATGTCACTGCCTAAGTAAAATGCAGCAGGGACATCTCGCACGACTCAACAATTATGGACAATGCTCTTGTTGCCTATGGAAATTCTGAGCATACACCTGCTAGGCAGGAGATGTTTGGAATTGGGTGTTTCCAGGTCCATTTCCCATTTGTCTATCAGTCTAAATGTGGGAATGGCTGGATCTTTTGGGAGTTAGCAGAACATGTCCTCGCTGATGAAGCTCTTACCGTTGTTCACACAGTTTCGTGCGAGAACAGAGTCCTTCCCTTCATTTAACTGAATAGGGATGAACAAATGCTCTCCAATTCTCTGAATATCAGCCAGGCTTTGAGCTGATTTTTCATCTTTCTGGACTATACGAGTGGGATTTTCTAATTGTGAATTTGTAAAAATTTCAGAGTGTTTCCTTCCAGTGTGGAATGCCACCTTAGGCTGGAAGGAAGGTTGATTTTCAGAAATAGAGAGGACCCTCCATCACCAGTTTGTTGTCCTACTGCAATTACTGTCACATCTGGGTTTTGATTATTCTGGAAGTGAAATTCTATTTGGTCAGGTTTTTGTTCAACCATGTGGCATGTGCCATTTAAACGAACATGGTTGACACTATGTTTCAATTTTATTGGTCGGTTAGTCTGGGACGAAAATACCTTGTTTACACAATCTAAGAGGGTTAACAATCATCGCAGGATGTCATTCCCTAGTAAACAAGGTGTGCCCTTGGAGTCACAACTATGACCGGGTGCTTCACCTTCTGTCGCCCAATTTTAATGTCCACATCCGCAGTCCCCTCGATGGGAATTTCCTTCCCGTCGAAGTTCAGAAGTTGTCCAGGAAGAGGGATGATAGGAATTTGGTATTTCTCCCCCCTTCCTGAATTCAGTTGTTCAAAGGCCCTTTATGACAGAAGGGTAGCTTTGGGATCCAGTGTCCACGAGTGCCAAAATTGTACACTGCCCCTGTATTTGGACCGGGGCATCGAATCATCCCTCCTTCTCCTCAAGGGGGCAAAGATAATGTACATCTCGGTTTTGGATACTGACAGAAAGGTGTTTTGGGCAGGATTCTGTTTGGAGTCTTGGGGATATGGAAGAAAAAGGTGACCGCTAGATATGGGGGAAGTTTTGGGTTCCCCCTGGTTCTGATTCTGGGCTGCCCCCCCCCCCCCTTTTTGGAAGCAGTCACCAGGATGGGTTTGAACCAGGGGATTTTCGTGCTGGTGATTCTGGGGTTTGATAATGGGCGGTGCTAATTCAGTCCCCACATCTATCCAGTCTGGATTTGGATCCTTTGGGACTCATTTTTCTTTGGGAGGAGTTCCCCCATCTCTGAAGGAGAAGATTCTTTTCCCAGGATCCTCTGAGGATCCCTCACCTTCAAACTAGAAGATTTGTACCTCCTCCTCAAAATGTGTTTTTGGGCTCTTTATTTCTCCTACCCCCTCTCTGCCCCTTGGGTTGCAGATTATCGGGGAAAGCAGATTTTGGTTTCGGTTCCTGGGTTTTCAGGGGCTTTTCACAAGTGGGGAAGGAAGCTTCCTCCAAGGCTTTACACCCCCCTTCCCCTTGTGCCTCCTCCCTGGGAACCGGTGGGTTGTCCGGGTTCTTCCCCCGTCATTGCTCTGGAGCACCAGAACCTGGATTTGAGGCATTCTGAGCGCCATGCTCATTTTAGGGTTCTGTTGAGCCCTCAGCATGCGACCCAGATTCTGTGCCATGTTCTGGACCTCGCGCTCTAGTTGTGTCACCCGTTCTGGCTGGTACTGGGTCCTCATTTCTCTCCTGGGCTGATCCCGGGAAGGGTAGCTATCCCTTCTCCCAAAATACCCCGGGTTAGGAAAGTTCGGGTACCCCTCCACCCTTGGCCTCCCCTTTCCCAGATTGGGCTGTCTGGGCTCAGGAAAGTGGGGAAAGAAGGATGGATTGTTTTGGGGGTTAAAGTTTGGCGGGTACCTAGGAAGGACATTTTGGCTGGTTTTTGGGGGATTACTGCCCTCCTGGGGGAAGTGAGGAGGGAAGTTCCCTGGGTTAGCTTCTATATAGTTGGATACCCCCTTTGGGCTGGAGGAGTCCACACATAACCCAGGATGGGTCTATTACACTTGTAGCGTGGGCTGATGTAACCAGGGGAGTTAGGGGTCCCATTTGTGGGGTTGCCTCCCTGGCTCCCTGTTTGTGATTGGCCCGAGGGCCTTGTGGGTTTGGGGTTGTTTTGATTCTGTGCAGGCAGGTTTTTAGACCCCCCGACCCCGTTTCTAAATCTAAAATGGGGGCAATCTTCACCTCTGCCACTTTAGCAGCAGCAGGGGTGTTGGTTGTTTTGTGGCTTTTTCCACCATTTTTATTTTTCACTGGCTTTTGCACCTCATAAATGCATGTGGCTTGTTCAATGACCCAGTCTAGTGATCTTTTATCATGAAAGTCCCTCACCAGGTGGGTCATAATATATTTGGGGAGAGCATGGAAGAAGGTATTTACAAATGATTTACTGTCAGTGCATACCATTCTATTGGTCTGCGTAAAGGCACGTTTTAACTCTTGAACACATTCTTGTGGGGCCTGATCTTCCCCACATTTAAGTTATAGGCTGCCTTGCGAGCCTCCTGAGGATTCCTATGGATGGCAAAGTGTTTCAGGATGTCTGCCCTATAGGTGGACCACCTAGAATGATTCTGATCCTCCAGCCCCGCAAAGAAGCTGGAGTACTTGGTAGAAAATGTCCACTTCACATACTGAATACAGTTTTGGCTGTCCTTCAGAAGGAAAGTGTCCATCATCTGTTCAAATAGCTCCAGGTGTTCCCAAACCGTATACTTTGCATTCTTGTGGCAGGGCGTAATGACTCTCCTAATGGCTTTTATTTGTTTCAGGGGATCCTTGAGCAAGGCCCTCTTGACCTTGTTGGCTTTCTTGGTTCGGGTCACTCTGGTCCACTCATCCTCCAATTCAGAGGCACTCCTGCCAGAGGTGGTTGTCTGGTCTTCTAGGCTCTCCCGGATTCTGCGAGCTTGGGAATGGCTGACAGAATGTGGGAGCCTATTTTCTTGGGTCCTGTGACACTCAGAAGAACCTTCTGATTCTTCCTTGCTCCCAGGATTGGCTGAGTACCACCCACTGTCCTCGCTGGGAAGAGGTTTTCAGGATGCCCTTAGTGGGCCTACTCTCGTGGAGTTCCCCACCAAATTTTCCCATCGTATCTCTGGGTAAGTTATATTTCTGACGATCCGTTTCTCTGATTCTCCCCTCATTGGAGTCTCCCTGATCAGAGAAGATGGCCCTAGTACTTGGGCAACCCATACATAGATGCCCGCCCATCCATTTCTGGGAGGCGCTGATCTATGAGCCCTATATTTCTCATTGGGTTGAAGTCTACCATCCCCGTGGCCCCTGGCTCCTGTGAGCCAGTGAACATGGGGGTGGCAGAGTCCATGGAGTTGAAGAGTTGAAAGTCTCTGGTGCCCAGGTTCCTGAGGTTATGCTCAGGTGTTTCCCTCTCCCAGCGAACCTCATCTCCCTCAGGCCCTACTCCCTGTTGCCATGCAATAGTCTGACCCTTTTGTTCTTTTATCAAGGCCTTACTGGTCTCTATTAATTGTTCCTGCATGGCCAGCTGTTTATGGAGCCTGTCATTTTTCTCACAGAGAGCCTCATTGTCTCTCTGTGTTTCCTGTCCAATTATTTAGTATTGGGCCAATTTTTGCTGCAGGAGGGTCACCTCCTGAGTCTGATCCTTACTGGCCTGGTCATTTCTTGCTAGAGCATCTTCCACCCTCCTGGTGTACTCTAACAGTTTTTCGTAGTCTTTTTGGAGCTTACCCAGTCCGTGAAGGGCCAGGTGATTTTCCTCCACCTTGTTTTTTAAATAGTTGGCTTCCTGGCCTAAGGCGTCCCTTTCCTGAATTAGGGTACCCCTCTGTGCAGCCAGGTCATCCCTTTTGTTTTTTTAATGCACCAGCTTTCTGGTGCTCTTCATCAAATTCTGTCTGGGTGTCAAGGTCTTTGAGAATGAATTTATTATTTTCTTCTATTACTTGGTCTAGGCGGTTTTGCAGGGTGACTACCTGCTCTGCGCATGCTCTGTTAAAGGTTGACTGTTCTAACTTTTGTTGACTCTGTAGTAGAGAGTCCAATCATTCCTGACACTCTTTTTGCAGTGCCAGTACTTTGTTATCCTGTTCTACCTTCTCTTGCTGTAGGATATCCATATCTCCTTTTACTTTAATCAGGTACTGTCTGGTTTGATTTTCTGATTCTTGACTCTTTTGTAGCCTTTGCTCTGCAGAGTCCAAATCAGTTTGGGTTTTTTCTAATAATTGTACTTGCCTGTTTGCCAGATCTAGGTTTTCGGCATACTTTTCCCATATTGCTCCAATGTGGAGGTACAGATATGCCGCTATTTTGGCAATTTTACTTTGCTCTTCTTTTACCTTAGGGGCCATTTACAGTTCACTAAGTGCCATGTGTAATGGACCCTGATCCTGCCATATACCTAATCCTGTGGCAGTGGCTTGTTCTTTGATTTCCTGCAACCAAACATTCTGATCCTGCTCTGTCCATTCACCCCTGACAAATAATTTGTGCAGTAGGTGTTCTTTTGCCATATTAATTTCTATTCCGGAAATATTAATTTCCTTTCTGACTTACAGGAGTTATTTTATTTTTGCAAAACAGACCAACTCCTTGGAGCGTTCCTATTGAAGGGTGTTTTTACAGTGTAGCACAGTGTGGTACCCCAACAGGGTTTATGTACCCCGTCAGTTAGCACGCTGTATTAGACTGTCACAGGTGGTGTGTCTAATTCAGAAATCTTGTGACGAGCCCCCAATCTGGAAGGGATTTCAATCGGCACTTCACCTAAGCCAATGCCTAGCGTGTAATGCACAACTGAAATCCTTATTTATTTATTTGTGTCTAAAGTTCTTTTATTCTGAATGATGTACCACCAGGACACAGGGATGCCGCAGGGCAGAGCATAAGTGGGTTATTACATCCCAAAGAGGAGATGGCCAAAGGACATAGCAGCATTTAATGGCAAAGCCATTTTATATTATATGGCATCCTAAAAGGTATTCTGCTGTAAATAGCGCACATGAGAATGCAAAAAGAATGGTAGGACAATATCTGCTGCCATGAGTCTTCCTTGGACACATCATGCAAGTAACAATAGCATTGCAAAAGACAGTTAAAATGAAACAAAGTGGCCTTATTGCTCCTCACAGTAAGGTGATGTCTGCAGTGTAAAACAAACTAGCAGTTTTACAATGGAGGACATCTTCCACCTGCACTGATAGCCATAGGGACTGATCAGTGCCCCCAAAACAGATGAGTTGGCAAAGTAAATGAAGCAAAAGGCTTTACTTACCTTCAGAAGTCAGGACAGGTTCAAAACAGCAAATGATACAGCATGATACACTGGGTACAGCTAGCGTTAGAGTTCTGATATTAAAGGGTGCCAAAAAACGATGAGTCTTTCCATAGCTCTATACTTTACATAGAGAAATGCAGACACCCATCAGATGGTTGAACATATGGATGTCATCTGCTTGCTCTCTTTTGCACCAGGGACATTTTTATTTTATCGTTGGCTTGCTGAATATTATCTTGATGGAAAGATGAGAAGCTGTAAACATGTTTTTTTAATATTATTTTTTAGTTCGATGTCTAACGTGCTTTCCATAATGTCTTGGAAGTTGGCACACCTATCTTCCAAAGGGCTGCTTTCTATGCCTTGTTCCATTTCTCACAAATCCACCCTTATTAGGAGAAGATCTGGAATCCCGAAAATGTTAACACTATTGATGGTCATTTGTGCCTTAGGACCTTTATAGGTTTGAAGTCTAAGCCATTTCCAGGACATTGCCTTTTGATGGGAACCGTCTTTTCTAGAAGTATTTGAGCTCTTCATCTGAAAGGACATTGTCAATATTAAGGCAGTCCTTTGTTGGTTTGTCCAACAATACAAGCGGCAGACTGATCGTGCATATCTGCGTGATTGATTTTTTTAAAAATGTTTTATTGTTCAGGTTTTTTAAACAAGAAAGAAAAACATTACATATCAATGCACCCTTCCTTGGGGTACAAAACCCAGTGCCACCCTTTGATGCCCCCCATCCCACCAGACCAGCAGAGATACGGAAGCATCTATCTGGTAGGTTCTATAGCCGCGGTTGAATGTACGTAGATGGGTCTGTGAGAAGTTCGTTAGGAGCTGTGTCTCCCTGACGAGGTCGTGGATGAGCAGTCGTCTGCCTCGCTCATCAGAAAGGACAACAGAGGGCCCCATATGTCAGGGGGGCATGCATGTTGGGGGAGTGATCTGATACATTCAGATTCAACGTCCTGGTAGTATAAGATGTCCTTCCGCCAGTGTGCCCCTAAAGGTACAGTTCCTCTGCCCCAGGACATGGCCACTCTCCCTCGGGCTAGGGTCAGTAGAAGCCCTGCCAATTTCCTTATACCAGGTGACAGGTGTTTTGTCATCCCGAGCAAGGCTGCTGTTGGGATGGGTTGTACCTCTTCTCCTATGATTGCTGAGGTAGTCTGAAGGATTTGTGTCCAGAATGTGGTTAGTTTGGGGCAGTCCCAAGCAAGGTGGACGAAGCCTGCGGATGGGTATCCACACCTCTTACATTTTACTGATTGGTCTGTTTGTTGTTTGTTCTTTTTTTGGGGAGTGAAGTATGTCTGGTGCACGTAGTTAAAGTGTATTAGCATTAGGCGAGAGTTCATGGATATTTTTTGGGTTTGTCTTAAAATGTATGACCATTCTTCGTCCGGGATGGTGAGGTGGAGAGACCTCTCCCATCTGGTTTTTGTGCGAGTATCAATGGAGCTCGTATCTGTTAGGATGGTTTTGTAGATTTGTGATAATGGTCTGCCCTCGCCTTGGGCCTTTATCACATTGTGTAGTAACTGCCATGTTGGTGGCTGTTGCGGGAATGAGGGGAATAGCGCTTGCAGGGTATATCGTAGTCTGAAGTAAATTAACTTATCTAGGGGCGTGTTGGCACCTCTTTCTGCTGCTTGTTGCGGTGTGATTAAGGTGCCATTGCTGAAAATGTCTCCTAGAGAGGTTATTTGTAGTTTCCCCACCCGCTGGTGGAAGATTCTTTCAGAAGTTAATGGAACACCTGGGATGAATTTGATTGGGAGGAGGGGTGAATATCTCACCTGAATATTGTATTTCCTTGCTAGTTTTTTCCAAATCTCATATGTCACTAGAACTACGTTCATGGTGTGAGTGGGGACTGAGAGCTGGCGAATGATCACGGCTCTTAATAGATTGGGTGTTGCCAATGCCCTTTCTATATGGACGTGTGGCCTGATCGAGTGTGTTGCATACCAGAAGCTGAGGAATTGTGCTTGGGCCGCCCAGAAGTATTTTTCTAAATCGGGAAGGGCCAGATCGCCACTGGTCACAGGGAGGATCAAAGTCAAGTAGGCAACCCTGGCTGGTTTGCCGGCCCATAGCAGGTCGAGAACCAGGCTTTTAATTTTTTTTTAAGAAAGCTTGTGGGATTTGGATGGGAATATTAGTGAATAGGTATAATAGCTTTGGCAAAATCACCATCTTGAAAAGGGAGTCTTTCCCCCACATTGTCAGAGGGAGTGCTTTCCAGCGGTTTACTTTTTCTTGGAGTGTTTTAGCTACTGCTTCGTAGTTGTCGTGGAATACCTCGTGATGATTTAGTGACATCAGTATCCCTAGGTAGCAGACTTTTGAGGATTCCCAGGAAAAATTGTAGTCATCAGTGAATGGTTTAGTACTGGGAGTGAGCGGAAAGATAATTGATTTTGTATGGTTAATTTTTAAGCCTGATACGGCTCCAAATTTGATCACCTCGCTCGTGATTGGGTTAAGGTTCTCAACTGGATCTCGAATAACTAGTGCCACATCGTCTGCGTATAGCGATGTGATCAGCCTGTGCGGGCCTACCGTGAAGCCTCTGTGGAGTTGTTGGGAGCGTAAGTTGGACGCTAATGGTTTCATTATTAAGGCAAAGATTAGTGCCGAGAGCGGGCATCCTTGTCAAGTGCCGCGTTGTAGCCTGATGGGGGAGGATCTCGCCGATCCCACTAATATTGTGGCCTGGGGGTCATTATAAAGGAGGGAAACAAGTTTAATGAACCGGGCGCCCAAACCTGTGAAAACAAAATTATAATATCGAGGCTGAGTACCCCAAAAGGAAATACACCGAACATGGGTTACAAAGGAACATACAAAGTACTTTATTTTATACTGAATCTAGTTATCAAAACAGAGCAAAATCAGATAGCTATCGGCCCTCAGTACAACACAACAAACTCCAGCGTGGTTCAATGAGAGACGTTGTACATTAGAATGCATTTGCTTTTTATACACTTGGTGGGCACGATGTCCAGCCCCACTTCGGGTTAATATTCCACTTAACACATCACCGATCTAGGGTTCGTGCCGAGTCTCGAACAACCGCATATAACTGGTTTGCCTTTAATACATGTATCAACAAGCCTATGCAATAACTGTGATCTGGGATTTTTCCATGCTAGTCTTCTTAAACATTAATACAATGCGGTTAAACAAGTGTTCTATGTTCAGTATTTGGATACATTGTTTTTATAGTATACTCGTGGCTTAGTTTCTTTACACGAGTAATCCCTTACACACAAGTCTACGAAGGGCAAGGTCTCAGTTCACAACCTCAACAAGTTGCCTGCAGGCAAGTTACATATTAGCTATGTACAGAGGTCAAGATGGCTATGTTGTATTTTGGAATGAAATCGTCCATTATTTTAACTCACAGGGTGACTTTTACAAAGCGAATCCTAAAATGGCGGATTAACCTAACATGGCGGCTCACATTGATTTTAAGGTCAGGACATTGCAACACGGATTGTTTCGCAAGCGACTTTCGAGCAGCTTGGCATAGGCCAATATACATATATTTATTAGAATAGGAGGCACGATATAATTTCACTTTGACAGGCCCATCTGGGTGAGTTCGGCAAATAGGAAGGTCCACTCCACAGAATCAAATGCCTTTTCGGCATCGAGTAGGACCGCCACAGCTTGGCCAGTGGGGTCCAAGGCCTCGGCGATGGCAAACAGTCTTCTGATGCCAAACGTCGTGCATCGCCCAGGCACAAACCCTGCCTGGTCTGCGAGGACGAGGGCCGGCATCAGCGGCATCAGCCTGGTTGTGAGAATTTTAGCGAAGATTTTGTTATCTAGATTGAGGAGGGATATGGGTCTATAGGATGCGCAATCAGGGGGCTTGCCTGTCTTGTGTAGAAGAATGATGTTGGCCTGGTGTAGTGATCGTGGCAGGGAGCCTGTCTCTAGCACTTCTGAGTAGACCTCCGCAAGTAAGGGGGCTATGGTTTCTGCAAAAGCCTTGTAGAATTCTCCAGTGAGGCCATCCGGTCCCGGGGCCTTGGTGTTTGGGAGGGTTTTGGTGGCTTCTGCTTTTTCGTCTGGTGTGATAATTTGGTTGAGTGGCTCGCGAAATTCTCCCTCCACCCAGTAGAGTTCAGTATTTTCAAGATACCTCTTCATGGCGTCCGCATTTGCGGTGTATTTGGAGGTGTATAGGTCCTGATAAAATGCTTGGAATTCCTTGACTATGTCCTCATCCGAGTGCACCACTGTGCCGTGCCTGGGTTGTATCCTTTCGATCTGTGTTGGCTCTGATCAGCTTCGCCAGGAGGGCTCCAGGCTTCTGGCCTTCACCATACTGGAGGATTTGGCTGTTCGGTCCCAAGAATTTTAGCTCACGGTCCACTGTGGTTTTACATTTTCGCAGTTCCTCAAGTGCTGCTTGGGTATGCGGGTCGTTCTTGTTGGAAAGCTTGAGTTACAATTGCTTCAGTCTTTTTTCACTAGTGGCGAGTTCTTGTCGGAGTAGCTTACTGATGCCGCTCTCTTTAGCGAGGCTGACTCCTCTTATTAAGCACTTTAGCGTTTCCCATAATATACCTGGAGAGAGGCTACAGTGCCCAGGTTTATATCTATAAAGGTTGAAATTTTGTCACGGAGTTCAGATGCGAAAACTTGGTCTTGTAGTGCACCTGGCTTGAAGTGCCCCTGCAACAAGCGGGATTTGGTGTTGGAGGGTTTAGGTCACTGGTGAGTGATCTGAAAAGGTTTTGGGTAAGATTTGGCATTGCTACCAGTGGAAGGAGCCATTGGTGGACACCAGGAGGTAGTCTAATCTTGAATCAGAGTTGTGGACAGCTGAGTGGAAGGTGTATTCACGTTGTTCCCAGGGGTTGACAGGGTTGTGGTACGTGACCTGTCTTTTGCTGGATCTAGGACGGTGTTGAGGTCGCCTCCCCAGATTATTGTTGCTGTGGTTTGATTAGAGAGGTGTGAGAGAACCCAATCAAAGTTATTCGCTCCATCAACATTCGGGCCATAGGAGTTAACAAGGGTTATGTCTTTGCCTGCAATGATCCCTCTTACCAAGAGTGATCTGCCTTCTGCGTTTTTCTCCACCCCAATTGCCTTAAAGCAGGTACGGTGGCTGATCAGGATTGCGACGCCTCTGGCGTATGCCGAGAAGGAGAAATACCTGTGACACCCCCAGCTTCTGGCCCAATGGTGTTCGCGTACGGGGATGAGATGGGTCTCTTGAATGAAGACAATGTCTACTTTGTGCTTCTTAGAAATTGAAGGATCCACCTCGTTTTGGAGGGGAGGTTACCTCCACTAATGTTCCAGGTGGCGACCTTAAATTGTGTGGCCAATATCGATGGCTAAACTGATGTTTTTGCCTTTGTCCCGATTGGACTTCGGGTTGTGTCTCTGATTGTTGGCAGCTCCAGGGGTGTCTTTGCGGCAAGATTAAATTTGATGTGTGGTCCGCGAGGTGTGGGGGGGCTAACGGGTCGATGGCACTTTCCCAATCCCATTCCCTGGCTTCCTTCCTTACACGGGCAACCCCCAACTGGCCCATTTGTTTAAGCCTTCGGAGACTGAACTGCAACAGAGCACGTTCGTCATTGATTTGTTCCCCTCCCAATAACAGTGAACAGTTTATGTTAACTTTGCTGTGCAAGAGGTACTAGGGGCCTCCCAATTTGCACGGCCTCGTTTTGCTCAACCCTTAGGTGTATCTCAGTTGGAGCGTTGCGTGGTTGCCGCCGACCATACGGTGTTTACGGTGGGTTTCTGTGCACCCTTTCTCGTTGTGCCTGAGCCTGGTTGGGAGCCGGTGCAGGGTATCCGGCTCTATCTAGGAATGCATTGGCTTCCTCTGGTGTCTGGAAAAAGTGCGTTCTTCCATCATGCTGTATTCTGAGGCGCGCTGGGTAGAGCATAGAATAGATGAGTTGCTTGTCCCTGAGTCTTTGCCTGATCGTGGTGAAGGAGCTTCGCTCGAGTTGTACTGCCGGGGAAAAATCAGGGTAGAAATGTATTCTGTCTCCTTCAAACTGGAGCTCTCCCTTTTCTCTGGCCAGTTATAGAATGGCGTCTCGGTCTTTGTAGTTGAGCAGCCTGGCAATTATGCGTCTAGTGGGAGATCCCGGGACGGGTTTGCAGGATGGGATCTTGTGGGCCCTCTCGACCACGAACATGTGGGATAGGGCCTCGCGGCTGAAGAGGGTGGTGCAATGTCTTTCCACAAAGTCTTCCATTTTTTAAGGCAACTGCTGTTCCCTCACCCCAATGATTTGAATGTTATTTCTCCTGGAGCGACCCTCCAAATCCTCGCACTTGGAGATGGTTGCCTTCATTTGGGACACGAGTTGGCTGACTTTAGCTGCTAGGGTAGCTACCCCATCGTCCAGGTTTGAGACACGTTGCTCGACCTCGTTGAGGCGTTCCGTATGAGTGTCCATTCTATGCTGCAGAAGGTCTACCTTCGAGGAGAGTCCGTCCATTTTATTATTGAGGCTCCCGATGCCGGCCTTGAGTTCCAGTAAGAGGCTCTTTATATCTAAAGAGGAGGTTTCGTCGTCCGCCTGGGACATGCTGCTGGTCGAAGATTCCGGGTCCTCCCGGAGCCTGGGGGTCTTAGGGCGTGTACCGGTTTCAAAGGAGAGCTTCCTTTGGGACCTATCAGTTTTTCCCATCGAGGTGGTGTGGAGGATGGAGTTGTCTGCGATGGAGTGAAGGAGGGAGGTTGGCACTCTGTTGACTGGTTCCTAGCGGAGGGGTAGGATCATCCGGCAGTAGCGGTGGCTCGCGGGGTTAGTCGTGCGGACCAGGCCAGGAGATGTGTCTGGGATTTTTATTTCTTTTGATGCTCAATGGGTTCTTTGCTCGCTGCTGAGTCTGGGCTGGGCAGGAGTGGTTTCGTGTCTCCTCTCTCTGGCAATGAGCCGCCTCGAGGTTCTGGGGCAGAGCCCAAGGAAGGTGGCGCGCTTCTGGCTCAATGTGCTTGGACGTGTGCAAGCTCCAGTTGGTGTGTGCCTGTGTCCGGAGGGCAGGGGGAGCTGCGGGGCACCGGCAGCTGCTCAGATAGGCTGTGGGGATTCAAGTTTGTATTTCACAATCCACGTGTCGCCCTGGGTTGGGGAGGGATACGGGGGTGCAAGTGATCCTGCTTAGATTGCTGCTGGTTGTTACAACGGCCCCCTTACTGGCGCAGCGCTGCCTGCAGGCATTTGTGGAATTTGCTGCACAGTGCTGGGCTTGGTGCGTAGTACAGGGGTAGATGGGAGAGTGTTTATAGCGTTCCACACCACTCTCTGCCCACGATTGGGACTGGTGCCTCTCCGTGGAGTTGTCCAGTCTCCGCGTTGATCTCAACTTCAGGTCTGTGGCCCGGACCGCTTGTCTTTGGCCTTGGAATGCAGAGGGTTGGGGGTGGTCACGGCTCACCCGGGCCCGCTCTGGGCCGTATGCTGGAGTCTGTGCAGGCTCGCTCACACTGGGGGGGCTTAAGCAGGGTTCGCCATTATTTTAGCAGTTCATCCCCCCAGTGCTCGCCTTATCTGCTGCGGGCGTGTTCGTCACCGGGCGCACCTCCCCGCCGTCCGCGGCTCCACCTCTCGGGGCTCTGCTGCCATCCGCCCCAGAGCTCGGGCGCACCCGTCCGCGGTGATCGGCGGCAGGGTGAGGAGGGCGGCAGGAAGGCGGTGCGGAGGCATCTCTCATTAGACGATCTTCCCTGCTGGGTGTACAGGCCCTCATTCGGCCGCCAATGGGACAGGGCAGTCCTGGGGGACGTGGCCCAGTGTGGAGTGCTGCTTCTTGGTGGGAACGCGGGAGCAGCCAGAGGCAGGCCGAGGGGGGGATCTTACCCGGTCACCGCTCGGAGCCTGCAAGTGTGCTCCCAGTCGACGTCCTCCCAGTCTCGTGCAGTGGGCGGGCGAGTCCTCCTCTTCCGGCTGTCGGAACAGGGGCTCCCGGCTGGCCGGCCCGTCTTTTCCAGGCGCGGGCACTGAAGGGAGCCGCGTTCAGGGCCTCCGAGTGTCCGATTTCACCCCAATTTGCAATGGGAGGTAAGGTAGCGCTTGATGGTGCTAGCGGACTACGGTCCAGGCAGGTTCCACCGAGATTTGCGGATTATTGATCCGGATTTATATGAGGCTGTGTGGGAGCTCACTAAGGAGCGGCCATCTTGGTTGGACCTCTAGCGCCCTCTATATCTGCGTGATTGATTGCCGCAGCTCCTTCCATTTAATGCAGAAATGCATTTCACAATTTTTCCTTCGTATTCCGAACAACAATTTGGATGAGTTTTCAGTGGGCAGCACTCAATAATAAATGGCTAACTGAGGGAAGAGAGATGTTGCCACTAACTTTATACTGTCTGTGAGTGGAACTCCATTAAGTCAACCAGCAGTTGGATTCTTAGATATGCTATGTTATGTTGACTTACACAGCGCAATGCTACCACCCCAGTGGCAGTATATATACACATCACATTTTGCATGCCGGCAGCCCGAATATACAGATTCCTAGCTCTTGCCGTTTTGTTTACATTAATACCCAATTTCCCAGCCAAATCGTTTTTTTTTGCTTTGTCTATTGCCTTTCATGTAAATTCAGGGTTTCCGGTATGAATCGGGAGGTCCTCCATGTAGAAACGACAGTCTTGAGCATAGAATTGTTAACACCCTTTGCACCTTCTTAACACTTCTGCATGGTGGCCAAAGTAAAAGTAAAATAAATGGGACATAAATTGATTAACCTTGTCAAACACCAATGTCGTTTGAAGTTAAATGAGTTTAACCTATACGCCAATACCATGGCATCACCTTTCTGGTAGAGAACATTTATGACTTCCATATATTTATCTGCAATACCTAGCTTCTCCGATATTGACCAGGCAGCACTCAACCAATTCAAACAAAACACCTTCTCTGTGTCAATTTCAGGATTGGCAGAGCGAGGCATGGCTGCCATTGCTAAATCTAGAGCATATCAGCGAAATACTGATAAATAGTCTTGTGAGCTTGTGCATTATTCTGGATCTTTAGATGTGTGGCCCAGATTAAATGGAACCTCGTAATGCTACTATAGCAGGTATTTTTCAGCAGAAATGTTTGCTGGTAAACGTATCAATGCACACTCAGATGCTTGATTAACGAAAGTCTTTTTGATAATTGATATATGCATCGATTTCCTGGTGGAAGTTGGTTTGGTGACTTTGCGTGTTTTTTGTTTTTATCATTAGTGTTTAAGAAAGTGACCCTCTCTCAGGACACATGTGTTCGGATACCCCCTGATGAATATCTGACTTAAATGGTCTTTGTGACAGAAACTTGTTGGGTTTTGTATAAACTCAACAAGTAGACCAAAGTGATATTAAATGTTGTTGCTCTGTTTAAGTAAATTGCTTAATGGTGTCTATAAATGTGCATTGCTGTTTGTGTTGTGTTCGTATTTTGAACTGGGTATAGGGTTCTGATCAAATTTTAAAAAATGTTATTCAATTTTCTATTGGATTCAATAAAATAAAATAAAAGTGTATATTTTATACTAAATAGATTTTCTCTGCACTGATTTTTAGTTTTTGATCAAAAGTCTGCAGGTCACCTTTGAAAGAAAGTGTATTGTTTTTCTCCAGCATTGGATCTTTCATGGATTCACATGCTTAGAATATTCCCCGTCGATAGACTGGGAACCCTCGGTACGCTTATAAAGCCGTTTCCCATAGGAAAACGTTTGACACTTTTGTGTCCTATCTGTCGTTTTGGGCCCGCGCAGCATGCCCCACTAGGACGTAGTGGTATAAATGCCCCGCCCCCGTGCCTCCCTTCAAATTTCAACCGTCTCCAAAGTAGTGGGAGCACCTTGTGTAGTCTACTATTTTGTCTAGGTTGTGCTGTTGGAGTTTCTCCTGATGTCAGGGAAAGGGCTGTTCCGCGGTGCGCTACGTGCGGGTTGAAGAAGGTGTACGAGGTGGACGGACATATGGATTGCATATATTGTCTACACCCTCATCATTCGGCAGACAAGTGCGACATATGTAAGGGCTTCTCCCAAAAGACTCTTAAAGATCGAAGTCGAAGACTTGTGGCATGGTTAAACGATGGAGCAGGGGCATACTCGCCTTCGGAGGTGGGCTCCACGCGCAGCGTGGCCTCAGTGTCAAAATCTTCAGGGTCCCCGCGCTGCTCGACATCGTTGAACCCCCGGTGAAGCAATTACGACCGGCGGAGAAGGAATCATCGAAGGCATTCTAAGGAGTCTTCATCGAAGAAAGCCTCGTCGTCCTCATCTTCGACGAAGAAAGACAGAAAAGAAAAATCTAAATCCTCCTCGGGCGATCATCATAGATCAATCTCGAGTCGAGATGCAGAGAAGCATAGGTCGAGTTCGGAAAAGGCGGGAACGCCTCAAGGACCTGCACGACCACCACCGTCGTCGACGGCAGGGCAGTCGTCGACCACTTCTCTGCCACTGACACAATTGGTCTCAACCGTTCTTGGGCCGCAGACAGTATCAACGATGTCGACAACGGGGCCAGCTGTAGCTTCGTCGATGCAGATCCCGCAAGAGGCCTGGCGACCAGAGGTATACGACCCAGTTTTGCCAGAGACACTACTGCAGCAAGAGGCCTTGTCGGTGTCCTCGGGAGATGAGAATGTGAGAGTAGCTGGCCCTGCAGACCTCAGGTTATGAGGGATTACCAGGCCTCTCTCCAGGAGCATTCCGGGGTCTACCCCTCTTCTTAATCCGCAGTCACTCTTGTCGCTGGAGGTCTTATCCACGTTGCAAATGTTGCTGAAGACATTGGACGAGAGACTACCTCAAGCAACTCCGGGTAGGTCGGCCATCGATGGCCCTGGCCCGTCTCATCGGCCACCTCCGTCAACCCCCACAGCATGGCCAGCGGGTGGAGACCTCTCGGCTCCACGCCACGAGGAAGGAGAGCTGATAGATTCGGACTCTGACAGTAGAGCCTTATCGGATGTCTCGCTTTCCCCCTCCAGGGATCCAACCTGGGAGTCTGAAGCAGAATTAGAAACCCAGAGAAGCCCGGCTCAGCCGTCTCCCCCGGATGACATTGGGTAATTTCACACCATGATGGCCAAGGCTTGTACAGAATTCGGGCTGGCCAAGGAAGAGGAGAAAAAGGACTGTTTTCTTTTCAACCAGATGGGAAAGAGAAGGTCGGTGTTTTCAGTACCCATCCTGGATCATGTGTGGCAGGAGGGGTTACAGACCATGCGCCACCCTTTCTCGGAACCGGCGATAAAAGGTCGTCTCGAGAAAAAATGTAAGGCTCCAGAGGCTACCCCCAAGTGTCTCTCCTCCCAACCAACTCCTGACTCGATGGTGTCGGCAGCGGCGGCGAGAAAGGCGAGGGCCCAGCACAAGTGCACGACCCCCCCGGAAAGTGATGCCAGAAGACCGGATGCTTTCGGCAAAAAAGTGCTGTCGGTAGGTGCTACCACAGTGAAAGCGGCCAATTCTCTGGCCATAGTAACCAGATACGACGGGGAGATGTGGCACCGACTGGCTCCTATGCTGGAGCACCTTCCGGAAGAACATCGTAAGGCGGCAATGTTACTGGTCAGGGAAGGTGAAGAGGCCTCCAATCATGCCATAAATATTGCGGTGGACCTCGCGGAATCGGGGTTTAAGCAGGTGAATAACGGTGTGGTGCTCCGAAGGCAGGCATGGCTGAAATGCATCAACCTCCGACCAGAGGTGCAATACAAGGTGCTGGATATGCCTTTTGAGGGAGACCTTCTGTTCAGCGAGAAGGTGGACGAGGCCCTGAAGGGCATGAAAGAGGACTTTGACATGGTGCGTTCCTTGGGGGCCTCTCCAAAGTGGTTGAAGTTTCCGGTCTTTTCGTCCCTTCAGGGGAGCATTGGGAAATTCCAGATTCTCGGCTTCGAGAGACAGATCCTTCAGTAGGCCAGCATAACCCTCCCAGGGATACAGACGGGCTTCTCAAGCGGCAAAACGATGCCGGGACTACCAGGCCCCCAAGAAGAGAACAGGTTACTCGTCGACGAGGGATAAGCAGACCAAGGACCAGCAATGACGGGCATCGAAACGTTCTGGGAGGCAGAGTATCATGCTACATCAACGAATGGGGGCAAATAACAACGGATCGATGGGTGTTGGACACTGTAAAATACGGACATTCCCTGCAATTCAAAAGCAACCCTCCGCACATTCCACCGGCATTTGTAGCTCAACCCCATCTGAGCGTGTGGCAGCAGGAAATGGCACTTTTCTACAAAAAGGTGCTATAGAATTGGTTCCGTCGTCACAGAGGGGTCAAGGGGTTTATTCCCGATACTTTGTGGTGAAAAAACCAAACGGAAAGTGGCGTCCCATTCTAGACCTGCGTGATCTAAACAAAACGTTGAAAAGCCTAAAATTCAAGATGCTCACGCTCCAAGAAGTGGTCCGGTCAGTTCAAGAAGGGGACTTTCTGGCGTCTCTAGATCTGCAGGACGCGTACTTCCACATAACGATGTGTCGGCGACACAAAAAGTTCCTAAGGTTTGTGGTAGGGCGGACTCACTACCAGTTCACAGTACTTCCTTTTGGGCTGAAATCCTCTCCCAGAACGTTCCCGAAATGTTTGGCCCCGGTGGCGGCATGGCTGAGAAGGCAAGGCCATCATGTATACCCATATCTCGACGACTGGTTGGTGAGGGGGTCTTCCCCTATGTCGACTCACACAATTTTGCAGGCCACCATGCACCTCTTACAATGGCTGGGGTTTGCGGTAAACTTCGAGAAATCCTCGTTAACGCCATCGAGAACCTTGGTGTTCCTGGGCGCACAGTTCGAGACCCAGTTTGGGTTAGTGAAGCCATCCCTCGACAGAATCACGAAACTCAATCGATTGGCAGGTCAGCTGAAAATCAATACCAGACTGTCAGTGAGAAAATATATGTCAATTCTGGGCGCTATGGCATCCTACATTCCTCTGGTGGGCAACTGCCGCCTGTTCATGAGGCCGGTTCAAGAGTTTCTGGCAGACCTGTGGACGCAAGCCCAAGGGCTATGGTCGCACAAACTGACCGTCGACGACGACGACGAGCTTCTACTAGCTCTTCAGTGGTGGCAGAGCTTCCAGAATCTATCCAGAGGGGTACCCCTACAGGAGCCGGAATTTCAGCTAACCATAGTGACGGACGCGTCCCTGATAGCTGGGGAGCACACATGGGCACTCTACAAACGCAAGGTTGTTGGTCTCGGAGGGAATCTCCCCTGCACATCAACGTTCTGGAACTGAGAGCAGTGCGCTGGGCCCTGAAGTCGTTCCTGCCGCACATCAGAGGGTCCATAGTGAGAATATTGATAGACAACACGACGGTGATGTTTTACTTGAAGAAGCAAGGGGGCACGCGATACAGAACCCTTTCCACCGAGGCTCAGAAGGTGTGGCATTGGGCTCTGAAACACGATATATCCATCGTAGCTCATCATCTTCCGGTTGTACGGAATGAGCAAGCGGACTCACTCAGCAGAAATATGGACCAAATTCACGAATGGGAGATAGACCGCGTTCAGTTGTCAAAGGTCTTCGAGAAATGGGGACCGCCTCCGCTGGATCTCTTCGCTATGAAGAGGAACAAGAAGTGCAAAATGTATGCCAGCAGGTGGCCACAGGAAGGCTCTCTGGGGGAAGCGTTCTCCTTCCCGTGGACGGACAAGTTCCTCTACCCCTTCCCTCCGTTCCCTCTAATACGGAGAACTCTGCAGTGGATACGCAGGTACAGGTGCCGGGTCATCCTAGTGGCACCGTGTTGGCCGAGGCAGCTGTGGTTTTCCGACCTGCTTCAACTGTCAGTGGATCAACCAATAACGTTCCCGAAGGTTCCCAATCTCCTGTCCCGGGATGAGGGAACAGTGTGGCATCACAATCCAGACAGTCTCAATCTCACAGCTTGGCTCCTGACTTTTCGGAATTTGGTGCCTTGAGCATTTCGTCGGACTGTCGGAGGATCCTGCAAGCAGCGCGAGCCCCTTCTACCAACAAGTCGTACAAGTGTAAGTGGAGAAGGTTCTGTACGTGGTGTCAAGGACAGACGGGAGTGCAACCTCTAAGAGTCACTCCGGAACAGCTTCTGCCGTATCTGCTACACCTAGCGAAGACGGATTATCTTTTTCATCAATAAAGGTACACCGGGCGGCCATCTCTAGATTCACGAGGAGAAGGAAGTCGTCTCCCTTGTTTAGTGACAGGTTGGTGAAACTCTTCATGAGGGGTTTGTTCCGGACGTTCCCTCCGGTTAAATGTTTTCCACCAACGTGGAGCCTTAATATGGTGCTAGCAGGGTTAATGAAACCACCCTTTGAACCAATGGCCACATGGTCCATGAAGTTCTTGTCATGGAAAGTGGCCTTTCTAATAGCTATAACATCTGCTAGGCGGATCTCGGAGTTGCAAGCGTTGGTCATAGAGCATCCGTACCTAAGGTTTTTTAAGGACAAAGTGGTTCTGTCAACGAATCCTCGTTTCATTCCAAAAGTTCCTACGGCTTATCATAAGCACTCATCCATTGTCCTGCCCACCTTTTTCGTGACCCCCTCATCAGCTGCGGAAAAAGTCCTACATACCTTGGACGTCAAGAGAGCTCTAAAATTTTACCTTCATCGGACTCAGCAACTTAGATCTACGCAACAACTCTTCGTTGCATATGATCCTTCAGCAAAAGGAAAAGCAATTTCAAAGCAGGACTGGCCCGATGGGTCTCGTCGAAGATTGCCTTCTGTCATTCAAAAGCAGGAAAACCGCTACACGGGCGTCCGAGAGCTCATTCCACAAGGGCAACTTTTTCGACGGCGTTGTGGGCAGGAATCCTGCTGACAGACATTTGCCAGGCAGCGGCATGGTCAGTGCCTCACACATTTACCCACCACTACTGCCTCGAATGGAAGCATGCAGACGAAATGCAAATGGGAAGAGCAGTCTTACGCCATCTGTTTCAATAAGCTTATTTTGACATATGTATATATGGATGTATATAAGGATATATATATTTATATATGTGTATATAGGTATTGATCTGTGCATGTACTGTGGCAGCCTACGTAAGCATGGTTCGCTATACATATGCTTAGGAGGGTGCCGGATTGCATTCACACCTCCTCTTTTCAGGATCACTGCTGTGCATTCTATTCTAAGCATGTGAATCCATGAAAGATCCAATGCTGGAGAAGCGAATAGTTTCTTATCTGTAACTCGATTTCTCCAGCATTGGTATCTTTCATGGATTCACATGCGCCCGCCGGCCTCCCCGTAATGCAATCGTCTTGTATATCTAGGTTTCACCCCATTCTGCTTTGGAGGGGTCGAAATCTGAAGGGAGCCGTGGGGGCGGGGCATTTATACCGCTACGTCCTAGTGGGGCATGCGTGCGCAGGCCCAAAATGACGTAGATAGGACACAAAAGTGTTGAACGTTTTCCTATGGGAAACGGCTTTATAAGCGTACCGAGGGTTCCCAGTCTATCGACGGGGAATATTCTAAGCATGTGAATCCATGAAAGATACCAATGCTGGAGAAATGGAGTTACAGGTAAGAAACTATTCCCTTCTAACTCCTTGTTTGAAAATACCAGATTTTAGCAGAACATATCTAGCCACAATTACAAGAATATGCAACTATACTCTTTGCACTGCTTGGCATTGCTTTAAGGCTTCAGAATTACGGAGGTGCTTGCTATGCCCCATGAATCTGGGGATTATATTATGAGGAAAGGTTTGGGATTAGAGTGGCACAGAGAATCTTTTAAAATGAAGAGCAGAACCCATGCAATCCTGCTGCTTTCGGTTAGCATGGAGTAGACCGTTCCGGTGAGCTCACCCTAGCTTGCTTCTGTCCTCCACATGTGACCTACTTAATTTGAGTCTACACTAGGAAATAACTTCTTTAGAGTTGGTAACATCATCCCCTTTTGGCTGTTGATAAGTGTACTCTTAAAAAGTCTCCCTTGTTGTATCATTAGTTTCCCATACTCTCTAGGTCTTCATTTAACATCTGTTTACCAAAATATCTGATGATGCATGTCTATACGACGGTTCATCTGATCTTTTCGCCTCCATGTGTTTATTTATTGTTATTTTCTAAGCTGCACAGCTGACAACTGACAAGGCTCTCTTGATAGTGCCCCTAGGAAAAATGTGCACAGGGGCAAAAGATCCCTTTTAAAGCCTTGGGCATTCAGGTCTGGTAGGTACAAGGTGGGGCGGGGAGAAGAGGAAATGTTATGTGGTGGCTGCTTTGGATACATGGCGAGAGGAGGATTTAAAGAGGGTGGCTGCTGTTGGCAGGCTGTGGTAATTGGGGAGTGAGCTGGAGGTTTCTAGGAAACTGATTCAGTTGAGTTTTCGCTCTGCAGGGAAGTTTAGAATTGGACTGAAGTGGCCACATGATTCTATTTACTGTTTACTTCCATCTATTAAAGGGAGTCCCGTTGGCACATGGAGTGTTTAAGGGAGACTCTTGGGTACAGCGTGTACAGCTCGTGCCGCTTGGACGCATAAGGATGTGTGTGTCCCTTATCCTGTTCGATGTTTAGAACCTTTCCAGTTTCAGGGATAGATTCTGTCCGGGCCATTTACCGGAGGCTTACATGGTTGAACTGATGCTGGAGCAATAAAGAATTGTACTCCACCTCAAGGCCCTGCCTCATCAATACACACATGCATTGTATTCAGGGGGATGCCCTGAGAGGACACAGAAGAGATGCTGAAGCTTCTTTGCTCTAGGAGATACTGATGTCTAAAAAAACAAATCTCCCGGAATGCAGTGATGGCGAGGTGCTCCTCTCAGACATTACCCGTCAAACTAAAGGACAGACCGACACGCTGGAGGTTAATACCAGTGGATGGGAGCAATTGGGAGCAGTGCTCCGCAATACTTTTTTTCTTTTTTAAATTAAGTGCTACTGTTCCTTTTATTTTAAAAAGAAACCATTCCAGAATGGTTTCGTTTTAAAATACAAGTATAGGAAGCAGTTGAAACCTGCAGTTCAGTTGACTGACCCAATCATTTCCTTAAACAGCAGGTGTGCTTGTTTGGGGGTCTGGATTGCGTATGGGAGGGTTTGTGGGGAACGGGGGCAGGGCATCAGGGAACATAAGTCTACTACTACTTTTCATACATCTCGACCACTGATTAAAACAAGTAAACAGTATCTTAAACTGATATGGAATGAGGGGGTTGTGTGAGAGTTCCCTGCTCTGTAAATGGTAGCTGAAGGGGCACTGGGTGAGAGGTCAGAAAGCCAGAGTGTGTCCCTGTACTAAGGAGCTTGTCTGACTTCATATACATGCACTGGCAACTCCATTATGGCTTTATAATTCTGATCAGACAACACCAAGAGGCAGTTTCCCCAGGTATAGATGTGCCTCTGGAGGTGGGATCAGATTCTGGATTAGAAAGAACAAGACGTGGAAGTGTAATGACTGACTCGATGGGTAGGACATTGTAGCTCAACAATAGAATGATTGATATTAACTCAATGGTTTTATGTGATGGAGTTCAGCATGCCCTCAAAATGAGCTGTGGATTCTTTTCAAGTTGTGCTGATTGGTGACTCGGATAGAGGGGACATGATCTGTTCTTGTTTTTCTGGACTGGAGGATTGTGTATGGGTCAGGATTAGGGGGAGCAAGATGCAACCTCAGGACTGTATCAGACAGGTGGAATACGAACTATTGATTCAACCCAAATTGCATACATACTTTGTTTGGGACTGCCCCATATCCAAGTGGGATCCACTAGAAGTCCAGATGCAATTTCAGGTAACAACTGAGTTTTTAGTAGCACATAATTTGGTCCTTAGATCAAGCCAAACAATCTGGACAGTTTGTCAGTAGTTATGCCTCATAAAGGATGATATATAGTGCACAAGAATTTGAGGCGCCTCTCAGTCACTTGCACAGTTCCAGTGTTTCTTTCTCCAAAGGTCCACCAGCTGATGACCTCTTTAACGAGTGATCCAAACACCTCCAGTCCTTCCTGAAGGTCTTGTAGACATTGCTGTGTCCCTCCATTGAGTTTCTGAAGCTTCTCTTTGAGGGGCAGGAGGAGCCAACTGGATTTCTGGGCCCAATTTCCAAAAGGCGCATATGAGGGGTTTAGGACCTCCCTTTCTAGTATCCTAACGTCTACCCTATGCAGCAGCTATCGTCTTCTGTTCTGATCCTGACCCTTCTCCACACCATGCCACGTGCCTTCTCCCACCATTGGCTTGACCTCTTTTAGTTGGTGTCTCACAGCTAACTACCCTGCTTTGGGCTGTATATGCTCCTGTTTATTCCGGGCATTGTTAACTATCCTCTAGCCTTTTGTTTCTCCTTTTTGTTACTCTTCTTCTCCTGGTCTCTTCTGCAAGTCATCTCCAGATGTTTCCCTCCTTCCTAATGTCTCTCCTTACCACCTCCTGATATTTCCCTCCTTCCACTTTGTGTTCTTCCCTGACCTGTGCACGTCTCCTCTGGCCCCGTAGTCTCCAACAACCTCCATTCTAGTACTGTCACTTTATTACCAACCTGCTCCAAACTCCTGACGCAACATTCTCCAAACACGTACACCTCTCCTTCCACTGACATTTCTTCTATACGTTGGTGGACCCTCCCATGGGGCCAGTGCGAATTTTAGGTCTTTCACATATGTACCTTTACTGGTTAGCCATGTGATCTCAGCTGTAGTGTATTTTCTAAAGTGTGATCGGATGCTTGTGTTCCGAGGAGGATTTCAATTTCCTGAGGGTGTTTGAAAAGGAAAGAGCTCCTCAACTCGTGTTTCAGTCTATAAACAGCTTCTTCAGGTGACATGATCCACAAACACGGTTGGGGCTTTGTCTTGCATCCCTACCACACGCACAACCTATTTAACAAGAAATAGAATCCAGCATACATTTGAAAATTCGAAAATAATGACGATCTGGATCTGGGCCCGAAATCCGAGGGTAACCAGGTGGCGGTGCAAAGCAGACAGAGTTATTAGAACTAGGCAGATGCTCCAAGAGTGCTCGCCATGGATCCCACTTCTCACGCTGTGATGCGCGGATGCTAGCACTCTTGCACAGAGACCCGCTTAGCAAAGCTGCCGTCCTGCCACCGTTCCTATCACAAGCTTCAGTATTTAAAGCAACAGCCAACAAGGTCTACATACAACTGAAAAACATTATAGTAAAAATCCGGTTTGGTAATTTGTTGACTAGTTGTGCGCACCAGCTAATCCTACATCTCGACATGTATGTCCTTGGGCAGTGAGCATAAGACCAATTTTGTAACTCACTGCTTCCATAGACTTATGTCAGCCATCCACTGCCTACACAATCATCACTTGGTATACCCGATAGACGTAGGACTCACCCTCAGGGTCAGATGATACCTCGTGAACAAAAGAAAGTCACCTGTACAGAGTCACTTGCATTCAGACAGGTGTGGGATGCAACATGAACTGTTGATTTCTGATCAATAGAGTAAATATTGCAGAAAATACATTTCTCTCATTTATCCACACACAATGGAAAGGGTGTGGTGCCATTTTCATCTTGCAATAGCTTTCAAGATATTGCACATCCATGTTTGTCAATAAGTCTTAAAACACATTTTTGGCCAAACAGGATCTATCACCCCAGATTCCAGCATACATTTGAAAATTCGAAAAAATAATGACGAATGTAAAGTGGAGAAACAATCCCCTCTTCCAAGCAAACTGGCAAAAGACGCACAGGTTTTAATGCGATTACAATAAACACTGCCAGGAAACGGGGAATACATAGCAAATACAATTCAGAATCATTATTTTAAGTTTCCTGTTTGCTTAATTTAACCAGTGGTGGGAATGGAAGAAAATTGGTGGAGGATCCCACAAGGGCCGGGGGTTGGGGTGGCGTTTGGGAGGGCGGTGCCCGAGGAGGCGAGGATTAAGGGGGCAGAGCTGGCAGTTGACCTCCGATCAAAGGAAATGTCCAACATAATAGTTTAAAACGGCGCAATTTCTTTCATGCTGCTTCTTTTCCAAACTATATATCAATTCCACTTTAAACCACTTCCATGGCACTGGTGACGAGTTACTACACTATTCGGATAATAGTTTTGACCAGTGCTGCTGAGTAAATATTCTTTAAAAAGCACCATTTGCATCCCATTTTATTATTTAAACAGGGTGATTTCTGTTCACCATAAGCAACGTTTTCTTTTACTTGAACCACACCCGGCACAGATCCTGCAGCTCCCCTCTGAAACTATCGCACACGATGCAGCCACCCAACTGCTTTCAATGTTAATAGGGGTATTTATTTATTTATGCAATGTTTGTCAGATACAGGTATCCGACAAACATTGCATAAATAATCCGGGTCCATGAATCCACAAACATTGCATAAATAAATAAACCGGGTCGTGGCTGAGGACCGGGTCGTGGCTGAGGCCCGGGTCGTGGCTGAGGACTGTAACTTCCTTTTGTGACCACTTGCACGGGGTCACTAGAAGAAGTTGGTTTGCTCACGGGTGCTTTCTTTGTTTTTTTTTTCCTACAGCGCTGACTCTGGCCAGATCCCGAGATCCGGCTACACATCTGGTGCCGGATCTCCGATCCGGTGAGAACCGGCCCAATCACCAGCGCTGAATTTAACAACTATAACATTGACAAGTTGCCCACACCACTCAATCCCCATTGTGTCTACTAGTTGCAAAAATGTACTCGCCTGTCCAAGGTGAGGGGGACAGCAAATGCTGCGTCAGTAGCTCTGTTGGCATCCTCTGTTGCACACCTTTGCCTAAATTAGTGTTGCAGCAAATGATTGGAAGGCAGTAGCACGCATCTGTTCAGTTTGACGCCATCATTCCCCTCAAGGTTATCTCCCATCCATTGTACAAAGAGGAGGGAGCCCCAGAGCTAGGTGACTGTGACCAGCCAGATGGTGCATGTATCTGTGTGCAGTGAGCATACCAGACTTTAAGGGGTAACGGAGAGGGCACTCGGTTTGCCCACTTCCTAGGGGCACAGATCCAGGCATGACGTGAAAGGAAAGCTGCGATGCACAAGAATGTCTTCTTATTAGTGCAATGATCATGTTCAGCTCAATCACAGCATGACCACAGAATGACTGTGTAACATGCCTAGTGGCGTGTTACAGGAACTCTGCTAGAGAGTGTAACGCAACTGGCGTCTGTGTCCAATGGATTTAAATGTATAATCCATTTATTCCACCTAATGGTCAGAACACGGACACTGACCTTACCCCGCCTATCATCCGTGAATTTAGAAGGACTTCTCATTGCAAGGCTATACGAGCGCATTTACATCCCTTGCTTTAAGATTGAGGTTTTAAGGTCCAATTAGGACATGCAATTCCTTATAGGCCTGCTGTTTTTGAGTGCATTCTGAGCATTCTGTTTCAGAAGACGACAGTGAAACTGACGAAAGAATGTGTTAGTATTAATGTCCCAGCAACATTGCTATCAAAAAAGCACTCGCTCTGGTATTACATTTTTTTTCACTTCACCTTCAATTTGATCTACAGCATTTAATGTAACCCACTACAGTGAAAGCTAAAACATGGAAGAATTGCAGTTCAACAAAGCCTACACCGAATATGCTTACCTTATAAAGACAACCTTGTTCGTTAAATACTACAAAATAAAACCACATACAATTTACTAAAATGTTTTGATGTTTTTCTTTACTCACTAGTAGCAGTGTTTTCTACTTCACCGCCATAACTCCAACACCTCCATTGCTATTACAATAGGAGTCATTATCCACTCGGATAATGACCTTTCCCTATCTTATGGCTCTCGACTCCATCAGTCCATCGCTTGAGATGGGTCATTATCCCACAATAATGACCCATCCCTTGGTCTATAAGGCTATATTTGTCTATCAATAACTGATACAAAGACCCAACATCGTATAAAGACATGATGCTATATTTGCTTGTCCGTGTTTCTATGTAATGACGTTTTCCATTACTGAACTTACCTTTTAGATTGCATTAATATCCATATGCCTTATCTCTAATCAACTAAAAATAGTATCCAGCTTACTTTTATGACAGTCTATTAGCATACCATTTGACACACTTGGCTTCCAGTGCCATCCCTAAAATGTTTTAAAAACATCAACTTGATCCTAATTCAGAAAGGAATTCTTTGATAGCCAAAAACTGGGGCAAATCTTGCAAACTGAATGTGCATTTTGGTTCATGAAGATTCCCTGCACCAAGAGTTTTGCATGCATAAACTAGGAGCAAATCTCCTGATGCAAGTCCCTGGCACTTGAATGTTCACTTTTGTTTCAAGTATACATTTCTTTTCAGTGTAAGGGGTGTCAAACAGTCCGAAGTCGAACCCTTTTCCAAAAATGTTTTTTATGAACATGTTGGAAAAAGGACAAGTTCCTACCCAGGAGAAAAGGAAAGCAGCAAGTGGTTGGCTCTTTTTTTGTGACTGTAGCTGCTCGACTTAATTCCAAAGGCCAGAGGTGGCCAATTGAGGTATGGGCCACAGCTTCAAATGAGGATGAATTTGAGGCCTGCAGCACATCCTGGCCCTTCTGTCAGACACATACTGCAAAAAGGTGATGGCTCAAAGATTTAGAATGAATCTTAACCTCTGGCATTGCTCTGGGCAACTCTCCAGACTATTGTTCTTCGCCTGCCAAGCCATTACAGAAGAGCAAAAACCACATGCAAATCGGGCTTGGTCCCGCTCCAAAAGGGGCAGTCCAGCCTGAACGACTAGGTCACATATCTTCTGCACAAGACCACAAGCATCCCCAGACATTTCAGCCTTGTTAGGCCTCATCAGTGAGTGGTAGCTTGGGTCTCTAAGCCCAGCAGGCACGGGACCCACGTCTGGGCATATCCGTCCCACTTCAGGGTGACAAAGCAAAAACAAAGAGGTGAAGGCTGGAAGGTTTTTTCCCTTCTGTAATGGCTTAGCAGGCTGAAAAACGATGGTCTGGAGGGTTGCCCAGAGCTGTGCCCGTGGTTATGATTTATTCAAAATCTTCCAGCCATCACCTTTTCGTTTGCTAAAAACACATACTGCAGAGACATCGCCACATGCATTTTCCTTTTGGTGAGAAAGCCTTATTTTCCTGGGGAAGTTGTATTCCAAGGAAGGAGCATGTTCGGGCCCTCTTCCGCAGTACCCACAGCTTCTAAAGGAATGTTTTAATTTCATGCCTGGGGCAGAAAATGGCCTAGGAATTTGGGTAGTCCCTGAGCTTGTCTTTCTCCGACCGAGGGGTAAAATGTACTATGACCACTGCTGTACCTGCATGGTTACACAGCAGTGATCAGCAATTGTGGCAACTATGCCACGATGGACGCTGGCTTTTGCACAAGATCCTGAGGAGATCCACCAGCATTGCCTGCGGCAAAAACAAAAAAAAAGCAGACTGGACCCGTAGGGATGCCAGGCTTGCCACCTACATAAAAGGGTAAATGAAGCCAGGAACAGAATGGCATGATTTCTTTCTCCATGCCCCCCTCCATCAAGGGAACCTAAACAGGTTCGGACTGGGCCATAGGATTGTCTCGGGCACCAATGAAAAAGTGTCCCACAGTTGCAAATGGCTATTCATTCCTTTTGTGACACTGACAAAATGTGATGCAAATTGTGCATTTTAAAGAATATTTATTCAGCAACACTGGTCAAAACTACTACCCGCATAGGGAAGTAATGCATCAAACTGGCCCACACTGGCAAAAGGTGGCCCACTTTGACCCAAAAAACGGACCCACACCACCATTTTGCGTTTTTGGTTTGGCCATGGGCCTATTGCCCTATAAGCCAGTCCGAGCCTGAAGCAAAAAGGTCTGGAGGCCCGGAAACGTGCAGAAAGCTTGTCTGCACATGTTTCACCGTCTGAGGGACATTGTCTGGCGGGTTTAATTCTGTGGTGGCTCGTCTCGCAAGGCAATTGGGCTCCTCCCTATCATCCCTTAGCTAGCAGTCAGCCACTGTTGTAATGCTATTTACTTAGAGGGCATAATGAGTGACATGTCTTTAAGTAAATACTGCAGGAGTACTTGTACTGGCCTGCGGCTGTATGCAGCTAGCACCTTTCATGTGCACTGTCAGCATGCATGCATATGTATGCTTGGTACTGTGGGGAAAGGAAGAATTGGCTTTGGGGTTGTATAGCGGAGCCACCAAAGCTTGAGGTATGGAATAACTCCCAAGCAGCTCATCACATCTCTCCAGGCTAATGGGAGATGGAAGCACTGTGTGCAGGAGATGGGGGCGTTGGGGTGGGGGGGGGGGGATGCTTCAGGCGGTGTCCACACAACGTGTGCCACAAAGTATGACAAATGTGTGGACACAAGACGAGATATATGGGTTGCGGAACTCCAATGTCTATCAGTAAACAAACAGTGAATATGATCCAGGGATGTGAGGACGTAGAAAATAATGGCAACTGCTGGGGTTAGGAAGGAATATCTAAATGAAGGCTTAACTTCAGCAGCGTCAATGTTCCCTCTGGTTTGCTGCTTCCCAAACCCGGACAGTGCAAATAAACTATTTGTTAGTTAGGCAGTTCGCAAAGGCGTCAACAAAAAGTCTCTCAAGACAGTTCAGCGGACAAGTGGCCAGCCCTGGCAATGGAGTGAAGGGTGGATAAAAAAAATCTAAAAGGGTGTTATGGCAAACTACAAAAAGGCACATGAAATCTTTCAGGCTTGTTGTGGACCCAGTCAAATGTCTCATTTATTACCCAGATGGCTCATCCATCTCTGGGTTACATATTTTCCGGGTTCCCAAATCCTCTTCCTCTGTGTCTGTAAGAGAGCCCCCCAATGTCCACATACAGCTGGCCTGGCAAAGTGTTGGGTTCTCTGAGTAGTCACCACCGCCAGTGGATTTTTCATAACAATGGTCAGCTCTCTGTTTTAGGCCGAAGCTTAGTTGAGGGGCTCTCCCTCACCTGCCAGCTTCCTGATATGGGTCCCTGGGGTGTTTTTTGTTTTCATGGTTACCGTTGATATAGCCTATCTGACCCTCACTGAGGTTGCACCAACCTGTTCCTCCTCCTGCCTCTAAACTGTAGCCTGGGCTGACCTGGTCCAGCTGCACCTCTCTGGTCTCTCTGGCTAGAAGGGGTGCCTTTTCTCCTCCCTCCTCCTACGCATTGGCAACTCTAGCCTCTCAGCACCCTCTCCCAGAAGGCAATGGTTCCTGCTTATATAACTCTCTCTTCTAGCCTCTCAACATAACTCCTCCCATTTCCTATTCCTCCAGCTCTCCTCTCAAAAGACCTCTCACTCGCCAAATGACTCTAAGTACCCCCTTCCAGCTCCTTCTCTAATACCCCACATCTTCTGATTAAGCACGCTGGCTTTAATAGTTTGGCATTTCCTCCCCTTGGGCTGTGATCAGGGACATGATTTAAGACCTGCCGCCATCTTGTATTCTACAAATGCCTGAAACACATCTGGTCTCTTTCCCCATTTTGTGTTGCTGGTCTGCAGTGATCTGTAAACCTCACTTTTCCCAGCCTGTAGACCAACAGCCATGGCAACGTTTTTTAATCAGGCGAAGCTGTTCAGTTTACATGTGTAGCTTTCATCAGGGGTACATTGCAAATTTGTAATTCATGCAAAATTAGCCAGAATGGGAGAGTTGTTTTTTCCCTGGCTTGGCTGCCACGTGCAAGTTTCATTTAGCTTATCCAATCAACTTTGTATGTTCAGTACCAAGAGAGACTCATTCGTTTTACTATTTCCTCTTGCAGTGATGCAGAGGAAGGGATGTATTTCTACATCCGCCAGTGAAATCAAAACTCTTTAACTCTTCTCCTTTAAAGGGAGAGTTCTTAAATCTTGTGTTGGGTGTTGAACACTGGCTGGTTGCCAATACCAATACGATGAACTAAGGTTTCCTCAGGGCAGTTTCTGGCTTCTCCCCTGACCATCAGTCGTGTTGGGGTTTGTGAGAATGCTGCTGTGACTGCCCCCTACCTTAGTGTCGAGAAACACTGGGGGTAGCCCTGGCATCCCCCATTTACCTCCTCCCGGTCCAACACCTGGTAGCAGCTCGGGCGGCCTCCAGTCACTTTGACCACTCCTGTCAAAGGTTAGGAAGGGGACTTCCTCACATATGGTATGGTGTGGTGGGGAACCCATCAACGTAAGGTGGGGTGGTGTGTGTGTGTGTGTGTGTTATTGCAATGTGTTCATGGGGGTTTGGAGGCTGGGTGGAGAGGGTTATAAAAATAAAAGCTTCACAATAACTTGGAGGTACAAACTGCAGTGGAGTGACCAGGTACATATACCATGCAATTGAATGCGGGAACAAAAGGCTGTGCTTGTCTGCAGTGGAAAAACACAGACGCATCATTCTAAGTATATGTGTTGAGTCCAGGACAATTTTTCTGGTAAACGCCGTATTTAACAGCGAAGGAAACTATCAGTAGAAGTTGCAGAGTTAAGACTGGATACGCTCCATCAATACAACACCTTTAGTCTGCCATATGAAGTGAAAAAAGGGCATTGCTTCCTTAATGACTTGAACCCATGAATTCAGAAAAAACTCTCCAAAATACAAGTTCTTTATCATGCTTAATAACTAGTATTCGGCCAGCCGAGGACCTGACAGAGTAGCGCCAGTCAAAGCAAATCTCAAGAATGAAAACAGTTTTGGAAATGTTCGTAGCATAAAGAATTGAGATGGATGGTATTTGGAGCAAGAATGTTCAGGGAGATGCACATTGAAGGTAAAGCAAGGGGTGAGTTTGCGCTGGCTGTGCTCTGGTTTTCATTCTGTTGAGACCTCCAATATGGTGACATCCAGTCCTCGTTTTCTTTACCTACCTTTTCAGAGATTATGTCCTAGGCCCCCATTTTTGGGTTGTTGGGTCTTCTTCCCATCTCTGATTCGGGGTGGTGCAGTAGAGTCACCTCTTCCTGACGGTCATTAAATGGCCCTGCTGTAGGGTCTGTGGGAATCTAGTCCTGCTGGGATATTTTTTAGAAGGACTCTGGGCTTTATTTCTTAGAGGATGGGGAGTGTAACCAACGAAGTATGAGCTTTAGTATTGACCTTTTTGGGATAGCTGTTGTGGAAAGGTGGGTGTACATGGGTATAAGTTTGTGTGGGTGTGGGTGTGGGTGTGAGGAGGGGAGGCAGGCTAAACAGCATCGTTTTAATGTAGTCGTGGAATATTTGTGTTGCTGATTCCGAAATATGGAGACCTAAATAGCAACTCCGAGGACCCCATTACAAAAGGTCTGCCAGGAACCTAAACCCACTGTAACACGTGAATTATATATAAAACACCTGAACAAGCAGGCTTTTATGAGATGTTTTTTTGTAGTTTTAGGGTTATTCACGAGATTTACGTCCTGTTTTATGGTTCACGGGTTTTTGTATGTACTGTTGGGTTACAACACTTTGTGTGTGTCTGTATGTACACGAATTCCATGGACATTTGATGTATGCTGTATGTATTGTTAAATGTAGAAGTTGAGCAATTGAGATGGGTATCCCCTAAACCGGGGACCTGGGGGAACTATGTAAATAGCAAATAAGAGAATTGGGGGTCACACGGATAAATACAAAAATTCAAAACATTCAAAGACTCAGTAGGGTGAATGGGCAATGAGGGACATGGACAGGTCAGAAGTCAAGTTTACATATTTTATTCAATTAATACAAATAACACAATAAAAATCATTTTATTTCATCCGCACTATAACATTTTCTAAAATGCATACAAATACATTATATGTATCAAAAATATGCTAGAAAAAATAATATATCTATCTAGGATAGATTGATACATGCTATCATACATGAATTTGGGAATATAAGAGGAAGTGCATGAGAAAAAGATGTCAAATGCTCTAGAACTATGTAATTGTACTTAATGTATGTGCTATATGCTAAAATAAAATCACTTTAGAAGATGTAAGAAGAAGAGGTTGGGAAATTGATAAACCTACACTGTTCATTCATGTGCACTTAAAAGAAGTTGAAACATACATAGGTTCTGAGTCTATTCAATTGTTGCTATTAGAACTGTCAGCCGGGAGACAATGAATGTCATATAGAGAGAATCGAGGAGATACTAAATGCACAAGATAGTGCTTTAGAAACAACCCTATTGGGACAGCTTTTGTTATATGCCGATTCCGAAATGGCTAGTTCTGGGATAATCCAGACTTCTACTTGACAGTCTGGGAAAGACAATTAAACAGTATTGGCATGTGTGGGTGTATATATTCCATAGGGCAGTGCTGGCTGGGAGTAGTGGGCATTGATTCTGTAAGTGATTGACTACATTGGAAATGTAACTCTGCATTTCCTTGAATAGCAGAGCAGGAACCTACTGCCTGGGTTTGGGTTCTGTTTGTAGTGTAAAGTAGAGTGGCTTTATATAGCACTCTTCTACCATTTTTGTTGGTTTCACTACCCAACTTGACTGCAGCGGGTTGTTAATCTAGGCAGTGCTGTGTAGGAGGGAGGTGATTGGTTGGCTTTCGCAGTTCATCCCTTTGCAAAGTGAGAGGGACTGCCTTGCGTGGCCAGGGCCTCATTTACTGTTTTTTGGATCTTCTTGATGGCATTGTGCCTCTGGGCTTCAGACATGCAACAGTAGAGCGGGTAGGTTGCAGCTGCCTTGCCTTTCCTCTGTTGGAGGGAATACGACTGATGAAAACGGGAGAGTGGAGTGAAAATAGTAACTGGGTTTCGGACTATAGAAGGCAGAGCTGCTCTAGCTGGTGGTGCACAGTCTTGCCCACCTGAAGCACAGATCTGCTTCCTTCACTGACCTGAAACTTGGTTTACGTCTAAACCATGGATGAGGTAGGCCCATAGCATGGGATTTTCTTTTATCTCTGACATATTTATATGGAATATTTTCACCCCTCATGCACCATCTGGAAGACTCTACAATAATTTAGTCCCTTAGTTTAAATACAGAAAGTAAAAATGACATTTTTGGTTTGACATGGTTTTGATAATGTTTGTCCACTTATCTGCTTGTTTATTTACTACCTGCCTAGATTGTTTGAATGGAGTCGGACCGTGGACAGATTGAATTATCAAACTTTCTCTTCTAGGGTTTAAGCCTCCTATGAGTGCCTGGAAATTAAAATAAAATCTAGCATGCCATGAATTGGGAACACATACTTAACAATAGCTCTCTTAGTACCAGGCTTTCAATCATGGCATATTGAATTGGATGGTCCTGTCCCCTCCCTACCCAGTGGTACCTACCTACATTGCCCTTTTTTACAGGCTAATCTCAGCTAGGCCACACTCAGTCCTCAAGCATACTTCATATTCTAGAGTTTCTGGTGTTTGACCTGCGGTACAAGTTATAGGTATGTGTGTGCAAACAAGCCACCAAAATGGCTAGATTTCCCAAGCACATCTCAAGCCCCTTATGCTTCAACGGCTTTATAAATACCACCAAAGCTATTTAAGCTTACCACATGTGGTAACTGGAAGGGTCCAGATGAATCAAAGTCATGCAAACCTTCGAGTTATTCCCTATTTTGGACTCCCAATTGGATAACACACCTGGTATTCAAAAATGTTGGATGATTTGTTTGTTTGTTTATTTATTTGTTTGGTAATGCGCACCAAACCCTAAGGTAGACGGGCGCAACAGAAACAAGAAATCTTAAAACTTAGTTACCACTACCGCTACCACCAAACTTGTTTCACAGCCCAAAGTGTGCTAGTGTCCTATTCTCCAAGTCTGGCACACAACACAGTCCAAATGATCACTTGAACTTTGTAACATTTGCTTCTTTCCTTCATTATATGTCAATGGAACACCTAATCGGAATGACAAAGAACCCTGCTATCACAAAATATTTATTCCCCCACTGCATCCCTCCCTACCTTTTTATCTCTAGCACACATTCCCTCTTTCTCTTACTCCTCTCCCTCTTGCAGACTATGGTCAGGACATACCAGGCATGGGCACTGGCATGGGCACAATAGTTAACTTAAGGACAAGCCTAGGTGCTTTAAAGTATGGTGGTGATATGACGCAGCAGGAAAGCCTCATAATATAACATAAAATAGGACAGAATAGGGAATGTTAGAGATCTTTTTGGGCTATATTTAGTATATTGTGGTATTTTGGTATGGTGGGATTTTTCTTAGCTCTTGGCACTATATTGTGGTAAACCTATTGGGGTATTTGTATAGTGGTGAGACTAGTTTCATAACAATCTATGGGCAAAATCAAGTAATAAATATCCCTTGAAAACCACTAAATGGATTAAGGAAACTTATTTGGAGTCTGACTGATTTTGGTGGCACAGCTTTTGGTGTGGCTATTGGTCTGTGTAGTTTCAGAACACTGCCCAATAATTATTTCACCAGGGTCACTAACGGTAAACGAGTACTGGACTTGGTACACTCTGAATAATTACCTCATGCTCTTCTGTGACATTTTAGCTACAATATCACTCCTTTATGCCCTTGTGGCTTGCATCTCACAATACATTAAACATGCAAATTAAATACTAAACATTCATTCAGCCTCTCTGAGTAAAACCATTTACTGTGATTAACTTTGCTTCGATATCTTTCTTATTGCACGTTTTACATCTCTATGCATGCCAACTCAATGAGACTGAGTGCAGAATAAATAGAGTAAATTACCTTTTCGAATTATTATTCTTTATCAGAAACTAGAAACGTGCAAGTTACACAGAATGACATGTGCACCCACATTGTAATTCAAACATAAACAAGGTTTTACTGCAATGGATTTCAACGCTCTATCTGCGATAATGTCCAGAGCTCTGCCTGTTGTCGGCCTTGAACTTCACAAAAAGCTGGCAGAGCCTCTGGCACTCTGAATAGCAGTAAAAGTCGAGAAATACAATCACAGTTTTACATGCATGTTTAAATTATTATTGTTAATGAAGCACCTAAAAATGAACTGAATTACTTAACCTATGCTACATAGTATCAAACATCCACTTGAACACTCTCCTCAATTACAGTATAATTACCAGGATTAAACTGGCAATATTCCCCGATTCAGCTTCTTGCCGCGTTCCGGGTCAACCCAGATAAGGATTTTCGAGACTGCAGCTCTTCTAAGGACTGCCACCTCAGGAGAGACAGACAGCCCACAAGACAGCCAGCCACCACAGGAGACTCCGCCTCTCAGGAACCAGCCATCTCTTCCAGCACTTCTGCTTCCCTGGTTGGTGAGTGAATGACCCAGCCTTTTCTGCCTACAATCTTTTTCTAATACCCATGTATCACTCAAAGAACCTTCCATTGTCAAATCAGGCCATTTAAATATTACGTGATTTCCTCGGTAACATCCCTCCAGCGCTTCCTGCCCTGAGACAATGCTATGTTTTTAGCACAACGTATCACATTCCACACTTTAAAACACAGTGCAGCTTAAAGCCTGCACGTCTAGTTTATTTCATTTCCATCAATCTGCACCCAGCTTATATCATGGGCTGCTTTTCACTAAATGTTGTTATGGGAGTCTGTGTCATAAAGCACCAAAGTATTGACTGAAAAGGATACGGTACTCAAAAGGATACAGATGGTAGGGTCTTCCGGATCCCTGTTCACACGATTTGATAGTTGTGAAGTCAAGTTTAGACCTTCCAAATGATACAACTCTCTGACTGATAAAACAGGCAGAGAGATGGATCACTGGAAAGGGCGTGGGTAAGGTATAGGAAATCAGCCTAGAACAAAATAAAGTATCATAAGAAACTGCCCCAAATTGACTCTCTATGATAGAACAGTATTTGGCATTAATTCACACACTGACCTTATACCTAGGGTAGAAAAATCCAGCAGAAGTCTCTTGAGGAAAATCCAGAAGTAGAACAAACGACAAGGAAGGGAAGATTAGTAAGGGAGACTTATCCCGAACGGAACGAGGCTCACGCTAGATACCGGGTTGATGCACCACAGGATAGCGTCCAAAGTACTGTTCACTATCACCTTCCAACAGTCCTTGAAAAGCTTCCTTCCCACGTAGAGAAAAGTATAGAAATGAATAAATCCACCTGTTAATATCACAGGTGCAGGATTTGGAAATAGCGCCCTTTTGTGGAATAAACAAAGTACACGCGGTTCTGAACAGCCGCGAAGAAAATAGTGTGCGCCTGTGGAATTACACGCGAATAGGATTCACGCAGTCTTGGAAGCAGGCTTGAAGACAACGTGTGCGTATGAAATTACACGCGAACAGGATTCACGCAATCCAGGCCAGCCGCGCTTGAAGACAGCGTGCGCTTGTGGAATTGCACACGAACAGGATTCACGCAGCCCAGGCCTGCAGCGCTTGAAGACAATGTGTGCGTGTGGAATTACACGCGAACAGGATTCACGCAGTCTTGGCCAGCCGCGCTTGAAGACAGCATGCACTTGTGGATTTCCACGCGAACAGGATTCACGCAGCCCAGGCCAGCAGCGCTTGAAGACAACGTGTGTGTGTGGAATTACACACGAACAGGATTCACGCAGTCCAGGCCAGCCGCGCTTGAAGACAGCGTGCGCTTGTGGATTTGCACGTGAACAGGATTCACGCAGCCCAGGCCAGCAGCGCTTGAAGACAACGTGTGTGTGTGGAATTACACGCGAACAGGATTCACGCAGTCCAGGCCAGCCGCGCTTGAAGACAGCGTGCGCTTGTGGATTTGCACGCGAACAGGATACATGCAGCCCAGGACAGCAGCGTTTGAAGACAACGTGTGCTTGTGGATTTGCAAGCTAACAGGATACACGCAGCCCAGGACAGCCGCGTTGGAAGACAACGTGCGCGTGTGGAATTACACGCGAACAAACAGCTCCAGGAATCAGCGTGTGGCGGAAAACACGCTATAGAAGGCCCAAGAAGCAGCTGAGGAAAACTGCAAGGACGCAGATCGGAGGTTCAGCTACACAACACCAAATGATTCGATCAGAAGCAGCGAGTGAAGTTTCCACGATACTTATATACGTAATGCCGTAGTTCACGTGACGAAGCAGAATACACGTGAATTTAGCGATGTGAAAAGTGCAGACGTCGTTTTCCCGGCAATGTATCGAACAACCGCCATTTGGAATAGAACGGTCTAGCTGTTCTATGAGCGTAAGAGGTAGAACCACGTCCAGCATGCATGACAGTCTGTTATATTTTAAATAGATGAGGTAAATTAATGTTTGTTTCATGTTCATTTTATTTTTAGTGAAACACAGCCCACCACGGTAGCATCATGCAGCAAAGTGATTATTTTCTAGCATGTGTTTTGTGCCTTGACATCTACTTAGATTCAGCCTTAGTCTCATACCCTTGATTGACAAATGAGTCTCACACCCTTGGCCCTAGTTAAAATTAAAACCTTCACTAAAATGTGGATGATAAAATGCAGAGCTACCTCCTACACCCCCTCCTTTTTTTCTGCTGGGACATATCCCAAATCACTGCAGGAAAACATGAAATAATCGCGGCTTCACTACATAATCCAGGTGTGATCTTGGCACCATTTTACCTTGATCTTAAGTTAATAAACAAATAACATGCTATTGGTAATATTCATACACAAAAAAAGTTATTTAAATATCTCTAGTGTTGAGCAGGAGAATTTTATTTTTATATCTTCATATTTTGCTCACCTTTATCTTTTATCTCCTTTTAATTGGTGATCTTTTAATTGGTGATCTCCTATTTGTTTTAGTTTCTTTGTTAGAATTTTTAAAGAATTTGTTTTTTATCTTTTTTATAAAATATTAACAAAACACTTTCAAAAACAACCATAAATCCAAAGAACTGTGCTAGTGCCCTCAGTCTGATGTAAAAACATTTTTTTCAAATTATGTGTAACAGTCAGTCAGGAATTGTTCAGGAAACCGTTCTTGGTGAAGTGAACTTTCATCCTTCGTAGGTGGGACTTCTTTTGGGGTCATCATCTTCACCCCCTTCTTCGGTGCAGGGGGCTTTCCAGGGGACTCCATTCCAGTGGCATCCTGTTGGGTCCGGGCACTCCAGAGATCCGGTGCACTGACGGCGGAAATGTTCTTTTTTCTAGAGTAAAAAGAAAAGACAACTTAAGAATCAAGTACATCAATCCGTTTACTTTTCCCTTCTCACTGGGATATCTAAAATCAAATTATATTATCTATACAAATGCATATTATGCATAAAATATCATATAATGCAGCAAGGACATCCCTTTAGGACCATCTGAAAATAACATTCATTAAACACACTAATTCACACAGCACTTTTCAGGTAAGTCTCAAACACAACCAATCTTGAAGCAACACTCCTTTCTCTCAGTTACTTATTTATATTTTTGTTCATTAATTTTATATATTTTCCCTTTTTATCTCGCCAAATCTCATTTTGCCACCTTTACACAATTTACACCTATTCACCTGCTATGGTAATTCTATTTATTAGGTAATCACTTTACTTTTTCACTCCCTGCTTGTCTCAATTCGCTCTTGTCATTTCACTTCATGTTTCGGGTGGAAGGGCTTAATTTGGTTAACATGGAAAAACTGTTTCACTGTTAATTCTCCCTCCTTTTTGGCAATTCTGTAGACCACAGGTGGAACCGTATCTACAGTTCTGTAAGAATTTTATGCTTCTTTCCCAAAGTTAAATTTATACACCTGGTCTCCTATCTCATAGTCTCTCACAGATGTCTTCTATCGTAATCTGACTTTGCACTGTTAGCAGACTTTTCCAAATTTCGCTGGACAAATGCAAATGCATATTGCAAGAGCTTTCTCACTTCTTCCACATATTCATGAATTGTGGATGAATTTACAAGAACCTGTTCATTTGTTCTGTAAAGTAAGTTTTGTGGCAAAACCATTTTTATTCAGGTCAAGATTTCATTGGGGCTGAGATTTGTTGATTTAGAGGGTGTCGACCTGAGAGCCATTAGTACCAATGCAATCCGCAAATCCCAACTAGATCCTGCTTCAGCTACAAAACTTTTTCAACATATAAACTATCTTTCTGTTACCAGCCTCCCCTTCAGGGGGAGTAGAAAGGTGTAAGAGATGTGTAGCTGCCTCTTCACACCCAAAATGTTCCACATTTTTGTCAATAATGCACTTGTGAAATGACTTCCACGGTCTGATTCTATTCTTTGGGGTAAACTAAATCTTGTAAAAATATGATGTATAGGTAAGGTGGCAGCCGTTTGCACACTGCAGTCTGGTGCTGGAATGCACTTCACCCAATTAGACATTAAACAAACGACTGTCAGCATGTACCTGTTTCCCCTTGCTGATCTCCTTATGGGCCTTACATAATCAACTTGTAAATCAGACAATGGGAGTGTCAAACACCTTTTCATTGTTGGTGCTCTGAGTTGGTAACGCAGGCTGAAACTCTGCACACACTAAACACCCTCTGGTGTAGAGCTCAACATCTTGAGACATATGGGGCCATTAGGCATCATCTTTTAAAATGTCCAAAGTTTTCTGTGAACCTCTGTGGCCTGCGTTTATGGCATTGTGGGCATGATGTACATCAATCACCGAAATGACAAAGGTACAACCGATTGGATTTGGCCCATCATAGATTATCTGATCATCAGTCCATCTTGTAACCTAATTCTTTTTTTTGTTTTTTAATAACACCCTCAATTCCTCTTTCCCTTTGCAGTTCTCTTCAGTAAGAGGATTATTTTCGGCATCTAGCAAATGGTTTTAAAATGGGCCTAGAATAAGATCCTCCTTTTGTGCTTTAATCAAGTCTTGATTTGGAGTAGCTAAGCTCCATTGTGCAACTGTTTTCAGAGTTTTGGAGTGTCCTATTGCCTCCAACTGTATTTCACCAAGCAGGTGTTCAATAGAAAATAACTCCCCTATTACAGCTCCAATTTTGGCTAATTGATCTGCCTTATAATTTCCTTTATCCTCGCCTAGTGTTTTGAAATGACTGCATATTTTCCTCCAATGGATTATCAGGTCATTTTCTGACACACGTTTTTCTATGGCTTGAATCATCTTGCCATGTTTAAGTGGCTTCTTGTTATATGTGATAAGCAAAAGAGAAAAGGGGGGTCAAGTGAATCACACTATTGAGCGAATCAACAGGATAAATTGCTCACTGCATGGGAGCTAAATGAGGAGATAGGCCAGGTCAAGGAACGTACAAAATCATTCAATCTTTAATAGACAAATATTATTACACATGGTGCTGAAATCACAATAAAAAACAGCATAAAAACACACAATCAATAATGGACATCTCCAATTAAAGTGCATATTGGTCTAATAAGCGTCCTAAAGCGTAAAGTGGGCACACTGCATGAAATCATTCAGAAACATATTGCATCAGAGGACAGCTTCAATCTCAAATTAATGCCCAATCTATATTTAAAATCAAAATTATATAGCCAAAATAAGGCAGAAAAAGGAGAAAGAAAGATAAAAAAATAGAAAAAGGTAAAAAGGAAATAAACAAAAAATTATATATATATGTATGTAGAGGGCACCATCCCACGCAGGTCAAAACAGTCAATGTTTCCTGCGAGGTAAATAGGTTGTCCCCAATCAAAAATCAATTTTATTATCAGCAGACAGGTAAGAATTGCATCAGTATAAACTAAAACGGATGCAATACTTGTCTTGAATCTGACCACAATAGTCAACGACCAGTACTTGGTACAGCTACCAACAATCTCATGGGCTGTACTGGTATCTAACACAGGTAGTTTCGACAACTAGTTAACAGTGTCTAAGCCGTCTGTCTCTTAACCTAGCAGGAGAGAGAAGGCTTGACAGTCGTCTTCCTCAGGACAGGACAGATTAGGTAATCAATTGTGCAAAATGCATGTAAATACTCTACACACAATTTTTCAAAAGGCATTTGTTAACAGACAATAAGAAATGTCTTGATGTTATTCCATGTGCCCCTTCTTCATGTGGTTCTTCCTTAATTCGTGAAGATGGTCAATATGTTCCATCTCAGTGCTACTCAAAGTTAAGGTTACATCAAATAGGGGAAGAACATAAAAAAGAAGAGAAAAAAGAGTAGTGAGAGACAATACATCAGTAAAAGTTAAAACTACATAGTTAAAAACATACCTTGACCTGATCTAGCAACTCCATACATAACTCCACACAGGCAATTTGGAAAAATATTATTCCCAATAGTAATGATCAGGAAATATCCCCACAATCTGCTCTCGAAAGAAGTCAGAGGTAGGGAATCCCAAAATGATTGCAAGGATAATGTCAAGGGACATGTCGCACCTGCATCTGTGCCGTGAATATGCAATTAAGTTAATCCAACCAGGCACATGGGGAGAGGAAAGCCTAAATCAATCTCTGCATTCACTACCATCCCAGTGGCAAAAGAAGTAAAATAAAGAGTGGAAAGCATCCTGAACAAATCAATATATTGTAAATCACAATGACCATACCTTCAAATCGAAGGAAGACACTCTTCTTGAGTGTATCCAAGGGGGAACAGTCAAAGAAGGAAGGGAATCTCTTAGTAATGCGACCTCAGAATCTTCTAAGGGTGCAGTATGGATCTAAACTAGGTGGGGGAGAAACCCATCACCTAGTGTCCTAATGTGAACCGCGTCCTGGAACAAAGAAGAAAGAAGAAAGCAGGGGGAAAGTCACTCTCCCCAATAGTGAAATCTTCTGAGTTTTCCATCTCCTAAGGTCAGCCTTCAGCTCGCTGAATAAGAGGGGGAAGTTTTCTGCGTACAATCTTTTTTTGGTGTCGGTTGCAAAGTGAACCCCTAGGTATTGGGTCGATGTCATGCTCCATTTTAGCGGCCAGATGGGGCAGAGAAGTTGCAGGGTCTCCTCAATCCGCTGCACGCCCAGCGCTTCAGACTTGGCGTAGTTGATGGAGAAGCCCACTGCTCGTTCAAAGGCCTCCAGCTCTGTTAAGGCCGCTGGTAGCGAAATCCATCATTGGGTGAGTGATAACATCACATCATCAGTGTAGAGGGACGCCTTGTATTGCTCCCCTTTTATCGTGATTCCTTCAATGGCGCTGTTGCCGCAGAACTCTCTGGGCAAAGGGTTCCATGATTAAGGCAAAGATTAATGGGGAGAGTGGACATCCTTGTCTTGTTCCGCATGTGAGGGGGATGTGGGTCGACCTGTGTTGGTTTACTCTGAGTTGTTTTGGGGGCTTTGTAGTTTGCTAGTGCCATGGTGCGGAAGTTGGGGCCGAATTGGAATGCTCGTAGTGTTAAGTTAATGAATGACGAGTCCACTCGGTCAAAGGCCTTGGCGGTGTCTAAGGTGAGTAAGGCCATTGTTCCACTGCCGCTATTTCCACTAAATTCAGGGCTCGGTGGATGTTGTCTCCTGTGCTTCTTCCCGCAATAAAAACTGGTTTGATCTGCATCGATGAGCTTGGGAAGAATCCTTGCTAGTCTGTTTGTCAGTACCTTCATGTAATTGTTAGCGTCTATGTTAAGGAGCGAGATAGGTCTGTATGGGGTGCAGTCCCTTCGGTCTTTTCCTGGTTTAAGCAACATAATGGTGGTAGATTCTTGCATCAATGGGGTTACTGATCCTGTGTCATGGAAGAGTTCAGGAGTGCCATCAGGCAGCCCGTGAGGAAGGGGCTGAAGAGTTTGTAAAATTTGGGTGGGAAGCCATCTGGGCCCGGGGCTCTAGGTTTTAAGAATTTAAGTACCTGCTCAATTTCCTCTTTTGAGATGGGGAGCTCCAGAGCTATTCTGTCCGATTCTGCGATGTGTGGTAGAGCCGCCTAAGCAATATATTGCTCCTGCAGTTTTGGGTCTCGGGTACAGGGAGGAGGGGTTGTGGCCCTCATCGTGTTCAGTAGGTGTGTGGAGGCTTGTTGTAGTTTGGTGTCTTCATCAAATTGGGGGATTCCCTTGTCTTCAAGACTGGTGATCCGTTTTCGGCAGCGGATTTTGGCTAATTTCTAGACTAGGAACTTGTTAGCTTTGTTGTTATGTAGGTAGTATCTCTTTTTCGATTGGGCTAGGGGTTGGGCCATCTGCTCCACATAATGAGCTTCCAGCTTGTTGCGGGTGATGCGCAGTGCCCGAGCGGCTTTTGCAGACCATCCCTTTTTGTGGTTCATTTTCATTGTGGCTTTGTCCTTCTCCAGTTGTTCCCGTAAGGAAGCTCGACATTTCTTGTAGGTGGCTGTATGCGCTATTATTTTTCCTCAGATCACTGTCTTCATGGCATCCCATCTGGTGGCTATCGAGGTGGGGCAGATCAGGTTTCCTTGAAGTAGTGCTGGATGGCTGTAGCTACAGCGTCCCGGAGGGACATGCCATAGAAGACTGGGTCATACAAGGACCATTGTGGTCTCGGTGGAGGTTCTGGGTTATGGAGACGGGCTATCAGGCTGACTGGGGCATGATCTGATAGCACTCTTGTGCCTATGCGTACTTCATCCGTGAAGGAGAGGAGTTGCAGGCTCGCCAGCAGCAGGTCTATACGGGAAGAGGTGTGGTGCATGTGGGAGAAAAAGGTGTAGCCTTTAGACGTTGGTGATAGGACCCTCCATGTGTATACTACTTACAGGGCCTTGAAGAGCTGTCAAAGGGCGATGGCTACCTTAGTCTTTAGCCGTGTAGGGTCCTGATTTGCTTCATCAGGGGGTCCGGGACACAGTTGAAGTCTCCTCCTATCACTGTTTGGCCCTCTAGAAAGGGTAGCAGCTCCGCTTCCAGTTCAGCAAAAAATCTTTCTTGGTTTTCGTTGGGGGCATAGACTGTGAATAAGGTGTGTAGTTGGGCAAATAGATTTCCCTTCACTGCTATATAGCGGCCATCCGAGCTTTGTAGTGTTTCTAGTTCCATGAATGGGGTTCCTCTTGCTATCAGAATTGCTGTGCCCCTTTTTTGTTTCCACTTGTTGCCATGTATTGCTTCGGGAAGGATCTGTCTCGTAGGTGTGGGAAACCTGCTTCGGTCAGGTGGTGCAAGTGACTTCAATCCAGCACTCCAACTAAGTCAATGCCTAGCCTGGGATGCCCAATGGAAGCCCTTATTTATATATTTTGATGTCAAAGTTCTTTAAATCTGGATGATGAACCCTTATATAACGCCCCTCTCTTTGAATCTCTCCGACCTCACTGAGCCAAGAAGTAGGTTTGTTTTGCAAATTAAAAGGTTTCTTTGAAGAATTGAACAATATATATATCACACTTTTATGAATAAAATAATATCTGAATAGCACACTTATGAACAGTAATCAGTAATGGGTAATATCACAAGATCAACAATATCTTTAATCACTTAGGAGTAGGAATAGAAAGGATAAGGTAGCAGAGAATACTTGGTATGGGTTAAATCAAAAGACAATATGATCACTCCTTCCCCTGTCAACAATGCAGTTCAATTCCAGTTCCCCCAGCAAGCTTAGAGAAAACAGGTATGATTTTAAAATAGGCCAAAAATACTTTTGTGTTTGCAATGAATGGGAAAATATGCTAAAATGATTTTAATTCACTAAAGGAGATTCAGGATAGGTCAGAGTTACTTTGGATTGGTACAGGTCAACACTAGCAATAATTCATGAAGGATTATCAGATTGGAAACAAATTTCAGCAGTTGAAAACCAGAAACCGCTATTTTGGCATGTGGTGAAATGGAGCTAAATTGCAATTTGCGGCAATTTTTTCATGTGTGTGAAACATGATTATGGAAAAATTCTAATGTATTGGAATGTCGTTTCAGGTTCGTTGGAAATTTTAGGATCTCAGCTTCAGAATGACAGTTAAACATCGGTCTAGGACGTGCGGTTCAAAAGTTGGTTTTTTGTGAAGGTAGATTTTTCAGAAATAAAGTCAAGATTTCAAAATGACAGATCGCGCTTTAAAGATTTAGCAGCACGGATAGGCTTAGACTAAGGAGCTATGAAGAAGCAAGACACTCAACGGGCAGCTACCAGAACAGGGCGTCTCCGCTCTGATCTCTGTCCGTCAAAACACTTCTCCCTCTTCAGAAAATATCAGCGCAAAGATGATTATTGCTACAATTATCACAAACGATATAATGAGAAGAATTCAGGATGGACACAGGATTTTATAATGCAGTTCTGGATAAGTGGAATGGATGGAATAGTATTACCTTAAACTAAGAGATGACTATGGACCGTTCTAGACTAAATACTCACTCCTAGGCTTTGGACTGGAATGGGCCTCCTCAAAGATCTGGTCAAGGGTTTGGCTTCACTCTCGCCACCGGACAGGTCTCAGGCACTCTGGTTTCTGCTCTCAGCATTGCACTGCGGTCTAGACGGCCTCTTGGACTGGATCTGATGGGTTCTGGATACAGCGCTGCTTTCTGGGTCTGGATCTTGGTTCTAGCACATGGTTCTAGAAGAAAAACAGCTCAGCCAGGCTGTTGGATTTTGAGATGCCCCTTGGAAGTTTAGGGGTTAGAATCAGTTTGCAAAAGATTCCAAAGGCCTGCTGCAAAGAGTTCAGTTTTGGGTTAGGCCTCTGCTTCATGGTTCTAGAGTTTGGTTCTAGAGTTTGGTTCTGGAGTCTGGAGTCTGGAGTTTTCCTGCAGGGTGCTGTGCCAAGAAATCAGTTGAGTAGTGGAAAAATGTGTGATCTATCTGTCCTCACAGTCCCTATTTATGTATTTCCAAAGTGGGTGGAGAGGCTGATTCTTCAATGCCCAACCCTCTAAGGATCTGGTAGGTTAGAGGATTTCCTATAGCCTGATTTGAGGCAGGATTAGTGTGTCAGAATGAGTCAGAGTGATGCTGTGTTTATGGTCCAAAAGAAATCCCTCCCTTTTGCTTTTACATAGAAAATCTATTTTTCCCCAAAAACATATTTCCCAGATACACAAGTTGTTGGGAATACATATTTACATGACAGATTGCTTAAGGTACATTTCTGTTCAAGTCCCACGTTTCTACGAGCTTGGGTTCAGAAATGACAACATTTTTGCGCTTTTGGAGGGTTTCTTAATATTCATTCTGCACCAAATTTGATACATGCATGCATATCCTCGCTGAGCAAATATACTGTAAGTTTTCATGTTCTTAACATAAACACAGTATCTACAATATGAATACATTCCGGGGTTTGGTCACAGAACATCGCACGGATTTCAGCTTAGTCTTAAACGGTGAGTGAATTTTTCATTTTCAAAATCTCAAAGTTTTACATTTTTGTCAGTTCAGTACACTTTGTTATAAGCATTTTTATAAAACATACATTTATTCTAATATTAAATCCACATCTCAGTCTAGTCCACCCCCAGAGCTGGGCTGACTCAGAGGGTCACATGTATTGTTTCCTGCCAGCAGTTTGTGGTCAGTCAGACCCCAAATTAGCATTCCCTATTCAGTCCAAGGCATCTATTGTTCCGTTCTCCGGGCTGCAGAGAAAATCTCCTCCCCTCTTGATTAGCATGCCAATGCGACATCCTCTTTCTGCTGGGGATGACAAGGTGTGAAGGGTTCTCGGGAGAAGCAAGCCTTTTGGAGTTTTAATTGCATCATGTTACTTTCTGATCAATTGTAACATAGTTCCTTGTGAAAAGAAATACATTTATAAACTTAAAATAAGCAACATATCTTTAAATCCAGTCTTTTTCAACATGAAATCACTGTGTGGCACTCTATATGGCATTTTGATGGAATTCTCTTCCTTGGCATAGTTTGAGTTCAATTGATCAACTTTACAAAAAATGGTTTTAAAACGCTGGCTTTCTGGTAGAGGTGAGCAACGGTATTACACCCATTTTGACAGCTGTCTTTCCATCAAGTATCTTTAAAATAGGATTTTGTTCTGAGAACATATGATTCTTGCTGACCTTGTATTGATATGGATTCTTGCAGTAAATGATGTGGAACACCCAACAAAGAAGTTGGATCTTTTAGGTGATTTGTGAGCCATGATTTTAGGAATTTTTGACAATCAAGAAAACTGATTTTCAAACAGCTCTTCAATCAGTATTGCTATTTCCAAGTGTTTTCAGACTACTTTGTGGTTAGCCCAATGGTGGTTTTTGGCAGTGATCTCCTGTGCTCACTAAGATAGGCAAAAGTGGATGGTGGCCTATTTTTCAGGTTTTCACTGTGCAATTTCTGGTAATTTCTAACGAGCAGCATGCTTTCCAGTGGCCATTATGTTTCTGCTGCCAGCAATGCACAGTGATGTTACAGGGCTTGGATGAGTGGGTTGATACATCCCACAGTGGGTTTCCTGGAGGAAGACCACTGAGCTATTTAAGTCGCATAGGCATCGGAGGGTTGCTTTTCCTTTGCTGGGGGAGCTGAGACCTTTGATGTTCAGGGTCACGAATTGAAGCTTGTGGTGTGGTGGAATGTCTTCCTGTGGGGGCCCCCTTAGAGTCCACGTGAAGGGAATTTAGGGATCGATCACTGTCATCCGACATTTTAAGTTTTAATTGTGGAGTTTGGCCGCTGCAACCAGGGTTTTAACTTTTGTGAACTGGTGATGCATCTCGCTGTTGAACTAACAACTGAACAGCAAACCTGAACAAAGATCGAACTGGGCCGAGGGGCCATTGGGCTCATGAGAGTCTTTCTTCTCATGACTGGGTTGAATCGTAGGAATCCCGAGCTTCATTGTGATGGGTTCATGGGACTTAGAATTGTTTACCTGTGTGAAAGACAGCAGCGTGTCCCCTGTAAGAGGGCTAGTTGGGATGGGCCCTTCAAGGTTTTTTCGGGGAGTATATGGTTTTCCCTTTCTTCGTAAACCGAGTCCATGCGTTTTTCACTGGATTTTGGGGCTTCTCCATCTTTGGTCGGGGAGGGGCTTCTCAGATCTTCGTCTGGGGTAGATGGCTCCACCTAGGATGCTTCCCACCTCCTCGAGGGTACCGATCACCCCTGAATGGCCTTCGAATGTGAACTGTAGGGCGGCCAGGAAAATCCAGCAGTATTTGATCTTCCCATCTTGGAGGAAGGTGGTGACCGGTCTGAGGGCCCTGCGTCTCTGGACTGTTGCTGGTGCTACGTCCTGGTACACCTGTAGTGCTGTCCCTTGAAATGTGAGCTCGCCCTGCACACGGCTGGCCTCCATGATTTCTTGATTAGTTGAGTAAAAGTAAACTCGGGTGATGACGTCTGGTGGGTCTGTTGTGGCGCACCCCCTGTGGCTTTGCAGCCTGTGGGTCCGGTCCAGCAGTAGCATTTCTTTGTCACAGTCCGGGAGAAGGGCTTGAAAAAAGTTTGTTACAAAGGGTTGTAGTCCTGGGTCTGGGATTGCAGTGGGCACCCCTCTAATCCATACATTGTTTCTGCTGGCCCTGTTTTCTAGGTCCTCCTGCTTGCGTGCCACCTCCTCGTACTTTCCTTCTAGGGTCTGGAGTTTCTTGTGTAGGTCATCTAGCTGGGCAGCGTCGTCTAGGGTGTAGTCTTCCGCATCACTGTCTCAGTGTTCTACCACACCCAAACGATTTATCTAGGCCCTCCACCTTATTGTTGATTTCAGCCATGCAGTTCCGGAATTTGACTTTGATGTCCATTAAGAGGGACTGGATGTCATCTTTGGTGGCACAGGGGCCCGCAGGCCTCTCCGGGGAATGAGAACTGGAGCCTCCAGGATCTCGTTTTCTGCCTTTATCCTGTGCAAATAACATTGTGACAATGTCTGTGGATTTTGGGGGCCTGTGGTGTTTGGACATTTCCTCTTGGTGGGGTTGGGGTGAGGATAACACCCCTGCTTGTTCTGCAGTGGCTCTACGGCGGGGGGACCCGTCCCTCAGGTGTGCTGTGGCCTCTTTGGTGTAATGGTGGTCTGACCTGGAGGTTGCTTCGCTTGTTGCGTGGCCCAGTGGTGGTGGTGGGGGGGGGCTTTATTACGCTCGTTGCTTCTCTGCCCCTTTCAGCTAACAGTTATTCCTCAGGTTGCCTGTGGGGTGCTGGGTGCGTGTGGCCATCTGCCTCCACCCCGAGAGTGTGTGGTTCATAGCTCATGGCTGGTCGCCCTTCACTGAGCTATAGCGCATCACTTCGACCTTGAGTCCTCTGTGGGGAGGGTGGTGCTGAGGGGTTGTTTTTGGGTGCTTAACCTTACCCTCCTCTCTTGGAGCTCTAGCGATGAGGTTGAAGTCCGGTGGTTGTAAGTGAGGGGACAATGGCTTCCTCCTGTGGTGGGTGTGAGTGGGAGCAGGGAGCATTAGCCGGCTGCCACAGATGGTTGTCCCCCTAGGTTCTGGCGATGGGGCTGGTGACAGGTTGGCCCTCTCATAGGGAGTAGCTGCCAGGCCTCTTAGTTGCAACATTACTGGTAGAGTTCGATGGGAGCCGGGGGGGAATGCTGCTTTGTTTAGGATGGAGGCCCCCTCTGGGCAGCTGTTGCCTCAGTATGCCATGCCACGGGCCACTCATCCTCTGCTGCGGTGGTCACCAACCGCCGCTCTCCCCTTCCTCCCTTCTCCTGCCCCCAGAGTGATTATGGTCCCGGGGGAGAGGGAGAGCAGGCATCTGCGTAGGAGCAGGGGTGAGGGGATGGCACTCACGGTTGCTTGTGGGATCTTCTTGCTCCCAGTGGCGTTGTTCTGCTCAGCTCCGGGGGACATTGGGGGAGTTCAGCAAGACCGTATGCCGCTTTCCTCGCCACCTACTCCCAGATGGTCTGTTTCACCGACCATACATCCACTGCAGGGGCCAAGGCAGGATTAGGGTCACACTCGTCGGAGCCTTCTTCACAGAGGGGGTGGGAGTCATGTTAGTTTTCGGGGCGGGTAGACTTCCAGCAGGCCTCGGATGCTCATTTCCCCTCCCCCAATGGATGGGCCTCGCCATCTTGCTTGGAGCCGAGGAAGATCCTCTGTGCAGCACAACTAGGGTTTTTGCTAATTTGCCAGCTCCGTTTCTGCTGTGGAGCGGCTCTGCTTGTGTCCCCAAGATTCCGCCTTCGTGACCCGCTGCTCAGGAGTGCCAGCGGAACATATTATCCCATGAAAGTGTCTTTAATGGCTCGGGATCCCACGGAGGCTCCTATGGAGTCGACTTCTCCAACGGCGCTCCAAGCTACACCCCCCTTCCTGTAATTTAATGCTACTGTAAATTTACTGGTAAATGCAGGAATGGTAACATCATTTTTCACCTGAAGCTCAGTTCTATATGGCGTCATTTTGGGCACAAAGGTAAGCTTTTCTTTTGTCTTCAAATTCAGGTGCGGCTCCACCCAACCTGGACCAGACTTTTAATCTAGAAAGTCTGATACCATACACATTCTGTGCATGATGTAATTTCCCAAATACAATTTGTCTTGTGTTCCGCTCATGATACTCATATTGTGAGGAATGCTCTTAGAACCAATTGTAATCATGCACCTTCCTACAATTCTTTGTCCCAACACTGGGTCATCTAGGCCAAAGATGTGCTGGTTCTTTATTTTAAACATTGGGATCTCCTCTCAGTCAAGAGTTTGCTGGAGTATATTTTCACTAATGAAACTCATTTCATATTCATGTGCCAAAATGGCCTCAGTCATTTCAGAATGCCCATTCACATGGATCGGGATCCATGGTTGCCCTTCTCCCATGTGTTTCTGAGATTTTTGAATTGCATTTTTCTTCATTTAGATAAATGTCTTTTCACCTATTTCTGTTTGCCAGAAGACTCTTGTTCTCGCATTTCATCCTGGCACATGAGAATGACAGCGACGCTAGGCACACAGCCATTCTGAAGATATACTTCCACTGCACTTTTGAATTTACCATTGTTGTGGCATTACATTCTGTTACGCTGTTGCTTTGAGTCATTATTTTCTTAGGTCTTAATGGACAACACTACATTTACCCCATCATTGAGGGGCGATAATCTTTTCAGGCAATTCGTCCCTATGAGAGGGTATTTCATTAATGGGTGTGACCAACACTTCCTGTCTCATCTGATGTTTCCCTATCTTTAGGTCAACCTCAGTGACCGCTTCGATAGGTATTTCTTCTCCATTGAAATTGGGCACAGGGTCTTCATTTTGTCTTCATTTTGCCTCACCTTTACATGATATTGTGGGAATCTCCCTTCATTGATACTTTTCACCAGTTCTTTTGACATTATTGTTGCTTGGGCACCTGTGTCAATCATTGCAAATGCATTACATTTTTCTTCAATAGTGATAAGAGCATAGTACCTATCTTCAACCTATTCTTCCAGTATGCATAAATGATGTGACTTTTTACTAATTTTATGACTTACTTTTCTTAGCTCTTTTTTACTTTTTGCTAGGCAAATGGGTATATGAAATGACATTTTACCCTGCTTTTTGTCCACTTCATATTGTACTGCTTTGTCTATTCTCCTGCGCTCAGAACCCATTTGGAGTGTAGCCACTGAGTGCCCCTCTAATTTGGGACCACTAGTGTTCACACCCCAATTTCTCATTGTGCATTTCCCATTGTCTAGGTCCTCTCTACTTACTTCCCCATTGCATATTGGCTGGGTATTTTTGCAAGTGTCACATGACAGCATGTCAGCTTCTGCTGTGTAAAGCTTATCTGCATTTTGTGCAGAGCCTACCATTTATGTCCCTTGGAATATCCGTGGCTCAAAATATTCCTCAGGGGACTGACCTGCACCCGCTTTTTGGGCAACTGTTTCCTCTGTGTGGGTATCAACAGTATTTTGATTATCAATTAAGGATAATCTATCTGTTGATCCTAATTATTTACTTTGTGTTTTCACATTGGATGCTCTTTTTAAATCTGCTTCTCTGCTCTTAGGGTTTTTCTTGTTCATTTTCCCCTTTCTGTTCTTCATCTTCACACACCTGAATGGTCTGGTTCAACTCTTTTGTGTGTATTGAAATTCCCTGTTGCACATTAATTAGTTTGTTATTTCATTTTTAAATTGGGAAGCAATTCAGTATTTATATTCAAAGGCGATTCATGGACATCTGTGTTCTCATCTGGGAAGAGGTGATTAGCTAGTCACTTGTTGCTACGCAGAAGATCACTCCTGTGACCTTCTGCACCTTCACTTGGCTGTTATGTTAGTGCAACTCAGCCCACAACTGTAGTATCAAGGAGCAACATTATTATTTTCTAGCATGAGTTCTGTGCATGACATCTACTTTGCCTCATACCCTTGAGTCACATATGAGTCTCGCACCCTTGGCCCTAGTTAAAATTAAAACCTTCGTTAAAATGTGGATGATGAAATGCAGAGCTACCACCTACAAGAATAACGTTAACATATAATGTGATGGAGTTAACACTGTTGCCAACAGTGGTTTGGGTTATCCATATTGGCCTCTGTGTTGCAGGCTCATTTGGGGCATCCGAGACCCTTTGCATACAGTTTTTTTTTATGGCTAGACTTTAAAAGGTGGTACCAGTCTTAAACCTATCATGCAATTCACATATGTACTTTTGCTAGTACATGTAGTTGCTTTATTTCTGCCTTGGGCTGTAGCAAGTTTATTGCTTAGCTAAAAGCCCTAAACTGAAAGCAAAACCATCTTGCCTTAGAGTCAGACAATAATATAGTTGGCAGGAAAAATACATTTTCTAATATACTGATGCCTATATGAACAAAAATATATTTTACAATCGTGGCATATAACTATGTATAATAGAGTATAAATTGTTCAACAGAACAATACAACTTTGGTTGCCAAGGCATTCAAAGACACTGAAAGGTCTTAAAATAATTCTACACTTTAATTCCGGTAGCTTATCTTAAAACAGTATCTTAAAATGTGTTTACTAAACAAATTGTTCAGCATGTGAACACTTCTGAAATTCCACTCTGATGGCCTTTTCATGCTTTCATCAGTTGTGGAGAGAAATCCTGATCATTCGTAGCCACTCTTTGACCACCACAATAGGGCCTTTGGCGAAGGGATTATGTTTGAGGGACATTTGCCTACAATGTGTTATGAGGAGGTATGTACTCTTGGGAGAAAGAAATGAATCTGAGGTCTATCTGTTATGTTGTATAAATGTTGTCCTGTCCTGCTGTCCATGTTGATGGAATGCTGGTGCATGGAGTGACTGACAATTTAGGAGAATGTTGATGAGTGTTTGCCTGTGAGTGTTCTGAATGTGTCAGTTGGAGGCCTGAGCTGGATTACAAGAGGATGGCTGGTGCATTGTCTCATAATTCGTTACGTTATTCATAGTTACACTTCGAGTAACTGTAACTTTACTGCACATGTACATGTTCATAATAAAGCATACCTGGTATTCACACGAAGTGGCTTGCAGCTGGTATGTGTTTGGATGATCTTCAATTCCCACTAGGTCACACCATAATTGTCAACAAGGTGAAAGAAGCCATTGGGCACAGTACAGGGATTCTCCATAGATTCGCCAGAAAATATCCAGCTTTCCACTTTATAGATGGCACTATTGTGCCCTGGTGAAAGGTTTGGCAAAACCTGGTTTTTCAAGACTTGCTCTTGTCCCATATTTCATCTCTATCCACCACAACGCTATCCAAACTGCCCAACCGGCAGAGATGTAACCACATGTCTGAAGCATCAGTCCATACCTGACCTTCTAGCTCAGAACCACAGCAGCAATTGCTCTGGAAGTCTCAAGTCCATACCATGCCAATGGCCCTGGGCTAGAGTTCCCTGATTACTTATTGAAGAGACGACAAAATGTGCCTGCCTGGCACCTTGTGAGATTGCAAAGACAGTAAACTAATCACCCCACCCTACGATTACGACACTGGTTCTAGATCAAATGGAACATTTTATTTAAAACCCTGTGCTTTGCTTATCACAGCTTTCATTCTAGGTGCATGGACGTCCACCATGATGAAAGTCATCCACTATAGGCCATGCAGAATGGAATTGTCCATCAACAAGGCCTTAGTAACATTATTGTGTTTCCATCAGAAATGCTACGGAGGCTCATTCTCATTTTTCCCAACCAAGGTACCCTAATCCCAGACATCTGCGCATATAGGATATCAACCTTACTTTCAGAACATCCCTGCATGTCAAAAGATGCTATTGCAGAAGCACATGTCGTTTGAGTGAGTGCCATTAGAGTACGTGCCATTGGAGTGCGTGTTGTTGTAGGGCGTATCGGAGCGCATGTCGTAGGTTTGCGTGTTGTTGGTGCGTGTGTTGTAGGCAGTGCATGTTGTAAGCGGCCCATGTCGTAGTTGTATGCCTCCTATACATATAAAAGCTTGCATTAAAGTTGAATCTAATTTTGATGTGCGTTTTCAATATGTACAAGAGAAGTGTGACTTTTACAGTATGTACTTGTATGCAGTAAATCTCCTAAAAACAGGCATCAATGTCAGCCTTAACTTTCATGTGAGTTATCAGGAGATTTAAATTGCATAACGTATGAACTGTAAAACTCATACGCCTCTTTATGTAGTTTGTACATATTAATTACATCTGAAAAGTGACATTAAAGCCAGGTTTGACTTCATGTAAGTTTTTAGGAGAGGTAATGGCATAATGTATGTAGTGTGTACAGTTCGTATTAAAGATGTCCATGTATTGCATCTCCTGACCTCAAAGTCTGCCTTGCCTTTCAAGTGAGTATTCAGATGTAATTTATGAACTTGAAAGGTGCACATTCAGTACATCTCCTGAAAACTCTCCAGAAATAAAGGGTACCTGGTATACTTGCAGTCCTCCAGGTGAACAGACGATATATGTAACAAATGGACTGAGCAGTGATGATGGCAAGAAATAATTCAAACTTTCTTAAAAAATATCTGTCACTTTATCTACCTAGATCAGTTATTTCTTGGCCCAACACACCAATAGGCTTTTAAAGAAAATATATACATAATTCATATTCCCATCGCTCTACTCCATCAGACCTACTCAATCATACATACACACATTGAACTAATCCACAGTACATTGACAATCGGTTTTATGAACATATAAGAACATCTAACATATAATTATGAATATATTTACAAAATTAATCTACACCCCTTCAGTATAATGAATTTCTTTTCTTTTTTTTTATTATTTCGCTTTTATCAAATCAATGATTTTGCAAAAAGAAAAGAAAGAAAAAATTGGAGGAAGAGAAAAAGTTGGAGGAAGAAAAATTAAAAGTTTATAGAGGGTTCCCTTTTACAGTTCGGTGTTCAATAGAACAGATAGACACATCATTATACTGAAGGGATGTAGATAATTTTTTGTAAATATATTTGTTGTTGGTCATATATGTTCATAAAACCGATTGTCAATGTACTGTGGATTAGTACAATGTGTGTGTGTATGATTGAGTAGGTCTGATGTAGTAGAGCTATGGGAATATGAATTGTTATGTATATACTGCTTTAAAAAAAAAGCCTATTGTGTTGGGCCACGAAATAACTGTGATCTAGGTAAATAAAGTGACAGATATTTTGCAAGAAAGTTTGAATAATTTCTTGCCATCTTCACTCTCTCAGTCCATGACATTCATGTGAGTTTTCAGAAGACGTAATGGTGTAACGTATGATCTGTGAAACATATACTCCTTGTAGGTGTATATTTCATAGGAGTGTGTGTCGTAGGAGGGGCTGTCATAGGAGCATGTGTCATATGAGCACGTGTCCTAGTAGGGGGATGTTGTAGGAGTGTGTGTCATAGGACTGTGTATCGTAGGAGCCTGTATCAGAGATGCATGCATCCTATACATATGAAAACTCACATTAAAGTAAAATGTAAAGAGCTAAAAAATGAGATCCAGGACTCTGTGCCTAGTATTCTAGATACATAATTATTTATGAGTAACTCTTAAATTGATTTTTATAGATCAATATTTATTAGTGAGTTGCCCTTAGGTTGATGACACGTGTTTCGGCCTTTCTCAAATCAGGGTTGTTGCAATAATTTTTCCTTGGTTTCTCATATTAATTGCCTTCTACGGTAATCAATTAGTGACATACGTAAAATATTGCCAGCAAATACCAACCCATACATTAACATCCAAGTTAATGTTCAATGAACATTTAAAAAATAAAAAATAAATAAAAATATAATCATGAAAGAACCACATTTTTTCCACACATGGGTATTAATCATAACGTCAAGCAAATCATAGAATCATGATGTCACAAATGACAGAGAGATAAGGGTTGGTATTGGGAATGGATGCATAGGGTGTGCAAAAGACAACAAAGTAAAATTGATGTGTTGTACAAGTCAATATGAAAAGAACAGGAGGGGCGGGTGGAGAAAGAGGGACCCAACAAACGAACCAAGACAAGAAAATAAAAGAGAAAAATAAATTGGCATTGGTCTTAAATTTTAACCTCCTACGAGATTGCTCGTTGCTATTTCGCAATGTTTCAATATTCCAAAAACTTACCCTCAGAAGGAGTCGCTTTGGAATTCTTATTATCGTTCTAGTGCGATTGGTTGACTGGTGTAATCCAATGGCATGATTCTGGTGGAGTAATAGTTATTATAATGTCATTAAACCCTGTCTTGAAGTCGCAATAGTGATACAGGTACACTGAGCCATATTAAACCCCCCATATTAAACTGCAATGTCTGGCTGTCTGTGTTCAAAAACCCCCTATCGGCAACTTGCCCTGCATACAGGATAGCCTCATGCATGAGCCACGTAGTCTAAACTTTCTATAAATCAGCTGTCAAATCTCCAAAAACTCAAAAAGGTTCTGCCGAGTGTTGGGACTTACTTTGAAAAGATCTAGTCATCCGCGTCGGCTTGCTACTCGTCCTAGAATGGCTGGCGCCATCTTGGGGCTATTTATTTAAATGTTACCATGGTGACGCATCGCTCCGTTCGTCCATCTAATGAAGGCATACAAGCACAATTTCTACCAGTTCGGTCTCTGTAGTCATGTTGTCAAGTATGATATGTACAAGAAGATGCTCATTGATGCAAGGAATCCTAAGTTTCAAAAATAAGGGGCATGTTTAAAAGCTCCGTTGTCCACATACGGCAGGTCGTCATGACAACGGCGGTGTAAGCAAACCTATTTAAAGGTATACTCGCACCCATTAGGTTTCCATGTTTTCAAGATGATAAAACTACATTCAGTGGTCAGTAAGGAACTAATTGTATTATGATTACCTCATTACTAAAATAGCGACTAAATATTACCCCTTGTTAATCTAGTGATAGCCTTAAAGAAAGGGGACTGAGTTATGATCAAAGATCTCTAGCTAACTCATTAAGAATGTGTGTTGCGTAAAAATATGCCTAATACATGATATTAGGGAATTATTATCAAAGCGAAATAGCTGCAATATTCATTAAAGTATTGGTATCGCTTCATAGAAGAAAAAAAAACTGATATTCTTTTAAATTATTCAATACTTCTATAGAACATTAATCAATCAAAGACAAAAATATATGTACTATAACCCGCTTGTAAGCACCTACAGGAACAACGTCATTTCAATATCAAAATTTAAGCCTAATACAGTTGTGTTAAATAAACAAATTAGTCTGGCTTCTGCTTGGCGTAGTGCTTTCACTCTATCACCTCCTCTTTTGGTTAGTATGACTTGCTGTAGGCCAACAAATCTGATCAGGGTCATATTATCCATTTGATGGTTCTTTTGCCAATGCACGGATAATGGTAGTGCTGAGTCTTGACTTCCAATTTTCGTCAGGTGCTCCCGAATCCTTATCCTCCGCTCCCTTTTTGTACTACCAATGTACATTTTCTTGCAAGTGCAAATTATTACATAGACCACATACTTAGTTCTGCAATTAATCATGTGTTTGATTTTAAAAGTTTTACCGTTTGGACCTACAAGTTCTTTTGTCTTGTCACTTGCAAATTTGCACATTGTGCAAAACCCATATTTTCTGAATCCAGGTTGATTTGAGGTCAGCCAAGTATGTTGTGTCTCTTCTTTTAAATCGGGTAACAATGATGGACAGATGATTGACTTGAGTGTACTAGCTTTCTTAAATGTGATAATCGGTCTTTCCTCTATATAGGGGCATAAGTGCTCATTCAATTTAAGTAAATACCAATGTTTTTGTAGAACTTTTCTGATTCTTTGCTGGTCCTTATTAAATTGAGTTACAAACATTGTTTTCATAAATTTCCCATCTTTTCTGGTTTTCGGGATTAGAGTATCTAGTTGTTGGAGATTTTTCGTTTTTCTCTCTGTAGGCATTTGTTCGGATATCCTCTTTGCTTAAAACCATTCCTTAAAAGGTTGCACTCCTGTTGAAATTTGTGATCATTTTTACAGTTACGTCTTGCACGAATATATTCCTCAAGGGGAATGTTGCAGATGGTTGCACGTTGGTGGCAACTGTTAGCATGTAAAATGGAGTTAACTTCTGTTGGTTTCCGGAAGGTGCATGTTTCCAGAAGGTCATTGTGAACATAGATGGTGAGGTCCAAGAAATTGATTTGGTGCACATTACTTTCTCCGGTGAATATTCTATCAAATGGGTTCTGGTTAAGTCTATTCATGAATTCCTGCAGCAGTGTATCAGGTCCTTCCCACATTAGAAAAATATTGTCGATATATCTTATCCATAGTTTGACTCTCATCAAAACAGGGGTCTCAATACGCCGAAAGTTCCTCCAACATGCCCATGAAGATATTAGCTAATACAGGAGCATATTTTGTCCCCATTGCCACTCCTTTAAGTTGTTGACACAAAGAATTGTTAAAGTAAAATGTAACTTGGATGTTTGCTTTCAATACATAGAAGAAGGATATATGGCATTTACAGTTTGTACTTATATTCAATGTACATTTCCTGAAAAATAACATCAAAGTCAACCCTGACTTTCATGAGTATCCAGGGGATTTAAATTGCATAATGTACGAACTGTGAAACTCCTATGCCTCTTTGAACTGTTTGCATTAAAAATGACCACTCCTTCCATCCCCTGATAACTGACATCAAAGTGAGCCCTGGCTTTGATTTGAGTTTTCTAATGTAAAGTGTGTAATGCACGTACTGCCAAAGTCATAGTTGTGCACTTTAATTACATCTCCTTAAAACTGACATCAAAGTCAGACCTGATTTTTATGTGAGTTTTCAGCAGATGTAATGTATGAACTGTGACACTCTTCAGCCTCGTACTACAGTTGAAAGCTGCACATTAATTCTGGGCATGTGCGAAATGAGGATAAATCTTAAAAGGTTGAAAGGCGATTTGCTCTAAGGTGTTCCTGGAATGACAGTCCTGATGTTGTCATTCCTCCTCCAGCTCTCATTGTGTATGGAGCGCAGGTGTCTGTGACTACACATGACTGTTGATTTGCTTACCAGGACACTAGGCATTTGTTTCTTTCTGCTGCCCCCATCGCTTTGCAGAACAACTTATTGTTAGCAAAACGATCTAACAATCAACTTCATTGTTTTCTGTTTAGGCCAGCCACAATTCGGACCTTTTCATTTTCCTTCAGATCACTTGGGGGCAAGTACAATTTTCTGGCCCACGGTGCAATAGTACCAACCCTACAATGCAAACTCCATAGCAACCTCTCCCATACCCACACATTGTCAAGTATATACAGTATAAATTATTCACATTACTCTCCTTTCATGCACCATCATTTTCAGTTATATTTCGGACTTTGTAGAGAGCTTGGCCCCAGGAAACCTCCCCGACATACCAACATTGTAAAATTATTTTACCAGGCTAATCTAATTTGGTGAAACGAGAAAGCTTTGATTTGATCCCAGGTCCAAGCATAGCAGTTTGAAATTTGACCGCATCCTCTTAGCCCATCTTCAGTTTTGGACCAGTGTACACAGGCAGCAAGGTAGAGAAGTCATCGGTAGAGCCATGTCAGGGGGGTCTGGCTTCGCTCTAAGATCCAAACATGAGTGGGCATTGCAAAAGTCTCATACCTGGATTCCTGCCTCCCCACACCACAGCACGAAACCCATGGTTGCCACCCTGCCTGGCCAACCCTCCCCCAGCATAGAAACGCACTATCCATATTCCCTTCCCACCAGTATGCATTATATAGATTGCTAATACTTGTTTATGGAGTAACACTATAGATTATAAACCCATATGTGTGAGACTTTCCCTACAGACATTCAAGAAAAATAAGGCAGTTATGAAAAGTGCTTATCTCATGATCACATAATGTTGCAATTTGAGCCATGGCTTCCAGGTTGAACAGTTTCAAATTTAGACAGCAGAGTAGACATGATCTTCTCTTATTCCATCTTCAATATTATAACTAACAAAACACTTTCTGCAAATAGATTATTCACAGGCTTAAGGCACATGGTAAAGCAACCTTACAAAATATAAGATAAGTCTTAATTGAAACCTATGTTCACAAGGCAAGTATGCATCACCTTGTCAGAAAAAGGGCCTGTGCTAGTCCCACAATCTGTGTAGTGGCATGCAGGTCAGGCACAGATCTTAGCAATAGTCACACAGTCTGCTGACATACCTTTTCAGATTTGTACCTCTGTCTCATTTACCCTATATTCCTTACCCATCACCCTATGTGTGCTTACTTTGCACCACAGGCTCAATGACCCGTCTTCCTTTTTTACAATTAAGTTTCAGAGTTCTGTTCCCCTTTTGCTCCTCCCTTAAACATTAACTGTATTTCCTACCCTTTCGTTGCACGCACTCCTTTTCCTTTCCCATATTGCTCTGTCATCAATTCCTTGTCACTCACCCCCTACCATTGTCCTGACTCTCATGTAGACTATAGACCATCTTGATTTGCCATTCAATCTCTGCCAGACCTGACACAAAGCTGCGGTTGGGGTCTTGCTGGTAATTGTGACTATGTGTCTCCACCTGGACAATGCAGAGTGAAAGATGCAGTGGGTAGTGCTCTCAAAATGCAGTTTCTTGGAATATCAGCACCATATCTCAGTTCATCAAAGTGAATGTAACTGCGAGGGGTGTCTGCCTGGAATCTACTGACGGGGAGGGAGTAAGAATGACCTCTCATTTATTTGTGTTTTCATAGAAGATGGAGTGTGTGCATCTGTGTCTGATCATGTGCTTCTAGCACCATATAAAGCTGGGCATTGGTCCCTGTGTGAGGAATCTTCTGCAAGTGCATTGATATTGCAAGAGGTAACTTAGATACAACCCTGGTTGGTATGACTCAGGTGAGTTTATAATTGTTATACAACCTCATATGTGTGTTAAAGGTTCTTTGACGAGCCAGGAAAATGGTGTGGGGCGTTGTTTACTGACTGTGTGTAATTTGCAGGTTATTGTTTGAATGTCAGTCCTATCTACTAAGCCTCTTGTGTCCCTTTGATGCTGATAAAACAAGTCCAACCGAGTGGGGACACACATCGTCTGTTACTTAAGCAATTTAGTTAGTGGCCAATGAAATACTAATGACAATTGTACTGGCAATATATACTAACCAAAGCACTAGCCAACCACTAGTTGTAGATAGCCCTACATTTATTTATTGGACATTTGAATGGTGCCTATACAGAGGTGCAGAGGTGTTTCCAGGTGCCACAAGACACGATTGGAGCGGGGGGGGGGGGGGGGTGCATGGGAATCATGAAAGTAGAACAACAAAAACGGTTATATTGGCCTTGTGACAATCCTACAGTGCAAGTGCTTGACAAGGTGGTAAGTGCTTAGATTGTACAGCCTTCATGACATCTGTGGTAAGGTGGATCTCTTGCTTGCACATCTTGTACCAGTGGTGTGTGAAATCCCATTCTGGAAAGGTGCTGTTTCTATGACATGGAGTCATTTGCCTGGATCTGGCTGAGGATTCTTGGAGACATTAGGCTGCCCTGAGGTATGCAGACTACCGGTCCCTGCTACTGTGAAGCGCTTGCATGTGTGAGTGACGGGAGCTCCTGATATTCTGCTCCACATGGGGATGCCTATGGGTTCATGTGGAACCAGACCGAAGAGATGAGTGTACATACACTGTGTTTAACCTTGGGCCCCGAACTCTCATCCTTGGATGTGCATGGGTGTAGCCAAAGCAGTGGTGAACCAGAAATTGGACGTGGTCCAGACAGGGCGGTCCTGGGGGCCCAGAATGTCACAATTTTTCCTGTAGTTCAATGTATTCTGTGTAGTTCGGTCCTGATTTTAAGGCCTATTTAGATGGTTCACAAAGCTTTTTTTTTTTTTTTTACAAATAAGGCCCTGTGCACCTGCCAAGAAATGAATATTGCATTGCCCAAATTCACTGCTCAGATCATCTAATGCCCATTGGATACAGCTTCCCAGCGCTCAGAAAGCCAGAGCGGGATCTCGTGCTTCTTTGATTTTTCACTGCAAACACATGGGGTTTTTTGCTGACAAGAGACCAACTATGCAGTTATGGATGCATTCAATGAGATAGGTTTGTAAAAGGAAAGCCCAAGACTCGAAAAGAGCTGCCTAAGTGACGCAGAGTCACCTGGTCTCCCCTAATCTGGAGATATTGAGTGGGGCAGCAGCAGGAGGAATGACTTCACTGGTGCCAGCCAGAGACCTGGTGCTTGTTGAGAAAGATGGAAAGAAGGGGTAACTGGCTGACACATCATTGTATCCTTAAAAATGTGCCAAAACCGGAGAAGGAACCCTATGTTTTTGAGTCTGGTGCCCACACGTGAGTTTGTCCAGAAGCCTTTCTCTGTGTGGTTAAAATAAGCATTTTGACTTGCCTTCTCGTAAATGTAACCCACGTGTCTGTCCCTTTTCAAGTGATTCCGCACAGAATCAAGAGCATCTTAATCACTGAGGCCCTCTGCCACCACCTCTCCTCTCGTGAAGGTCCAACCCCCTGACCTGATGTCAAACTGTTACTTGGCTTCCTCCTCTCCTACTGGGTGCAGCGATGTGATGCTTCCTATCTTGATTTGTGCAAACTTCCAAACACAATAATATATCTATGGTTGTGCATAGCAAGAAGGGGGCATTACAGCGCTCTCCCTTGGAAAGAATCTAAACTCAAGCAATGAATGTGGGCGCTTCAGTAGCCTTCTAGTCTGCATACAAGAACTCCGACCATTGGTAATAACTGATTAATCTCTTCGTACGTGTCATTAATAAAAAACACATATTGTTGAGTGCTATTGTCATATCCAGTATTTCTCAATGTAGGTTGAAGGGCCAGCCCTGCTGTTTAGATTTTGATAATGGGACTGCTTTTATATTGTTTGCAAAACGAGTGTATTTAATGATTGCTGAGGAATGTGTCCAGATGTTTCATTAATTCTAGTTTCGATACTTTGGATACATGACCAATTGTGTCGTCATACCTTTTGGTTGTAACTTTGCCTATAGCAGTTATAAACTACACATCTCATTTGGCTCATGGAATACACAATTTCGTTTACAGTTAAGAATGCATTATTATGTGAAGTTCTACCAGGACCCCAATATGCTTAGGAATTTTAAACACATGTTGTATTAAAATCTTGGCAACAGGCACTTAACCCAGTGGGAGCTGTTAGCTGTTTAGTATTGACTTTAGACTATCCTGTGCCTACCTGAAGTGGATGTCCTGCTGACCAAATGCATCCTGAGATGTGTCCTACATGCTGCAGCCAGACTCATCACAGGACTCTGAAAACCTGACCACATTTCCCTGACCCTCGTCGGACTACACTGGCTCCTGCTGCAAGGCTGCATCATCTTCAAATCCTGCTAAATCATCCACAATACTGTCGCCCTCAAGTCCCCACGCTACCTCTCCGAGAAGCCAACACATGTGCAGACTTGAACTCCGCCGGCGAAGAAAGGAAAGATCAGGAAGATGGGCCTTCTGTCTATGCCCCCAGACTCTGGAATCACCTTGACGTCAACAGCAGACCTGCCCCATTGCTTTTTACATTTCAGGAAGGAGCGCAAGACCCTCTTCTTAAAAGAAATTGCTCTTCCCTAATACTGAAGTCCATGCACCCTCCACTTCCCACCCTGCCTTGAAACTGGGTGATCTGCTCCCCTCCGGTTTACCCCCTGCTTGCTTGTAGATCCCTTGATGTCAAATTTCCCATCTCCCTTTCCCCCATTATTTGCGCCATGCTCCCTTGTAGCTCTGCTTCCCTTGCTGTGTCCTTCCCCCTATGATTTGTAAAGCGTTCTGTTGCTACCAGAAATGAAGTCTATACTCAATAAATACCTGAATAATAATAATAAAATTCCTCCCATTTGTCACTGAAGGTCAATCTGCATGGATCTTGTGACAAATCAACTTCCGGGGCACCAGTGGTCCAGGGATGAATATCGGTTTCTAAACCATCTATCAGCCATACACCTCTAGTACACCAGAAGCGATCCGAACAGATTGGAGCACGAGTCAATTATAAACCTTGTCCAATTTTGGTAATGTGGACAGAATGGCAGGTTTATCTCTGCAAGGTCGTGGATCGTTGGTGAGTTGCAACACAGCGAAAATACAATTATTACCCAATGATAAAAGGGACTGTTGAATCAAGGTTATATACAAATATCTACTTTATTATTACTACAACAGACAGTACTAGCACAGTACAAAACATAACCCACCCTGTAAAGCAACACAGAGGACAGACAGTTTCATGAAGGAAAGGGATGCACTCTGGATGCTGACAGGAGGATAGTCTGTAAAGCAATCAGTCTTAACTGTTCAAGTTATTTGGTTTCAGCACCAAGGGAGCAAAGGGTCGTAAATGTCACTAGGGGCCTTTGGAGAAGGACCAGGGGTCGGAACTACAATGTACCTGGTGCTTGAGATGATATTGATGCTCAACACCATCGAGTCTGGTCCAGGACGCTTAGCAGCTCCTGCAACAGATTACAAGATGGGAGACAGCTGCGGGTATCAGGTGGCAGGCAGTTCAGCAAGCGAGGTTGGACGGACGGCTGCAGGCTCGCCTACAGGGCGGGTCGGGGTCAAGCATCATTGTCTCTGTGCTAGTTGGTGGATCTGGAAAGCTGATTGAGGCGTCTTGGATGGCTTTAGTGACTGCAGTGTGATAAGTCAGTGGTGCAGCCAGTCGCGGTTCGAGAGCTCGACTGCCTCGAAAATGTCCTTAAAAGATGGACGCTGGATGAGGCTTGCGTGGCACTCTTCCAAGCTTCATCACAGGACTTGTGGCGTCCTTTCAAGGTGGACGGCCCAAAGCTGAGGAGAGTGTTTGCAGGCAACAGCCTTGTCCTTTGTTCAGAGACTCTGTGGCGCTTCCTACCTAGGAAGCTGGCAGAACCTAGCTGGGTGTACTGTGTGCCGGCTAGATACCGGTTCTGGAGCTGCTGGACGGGTCTTCGGAGTCCGTTATCTCCCTCTGTTACCTGGGAGATGTTTAGGGGAGGGATCTTGCTTCCCTCTTGGAAATCCTGGCCTCCTTTCACTGGCAGAAGATGTACGTCAGACTGTACCTTCAGCCAGGGTCTTACTCCTTTCTAAGTCATTGGATGATCTGGTAAGTGAGCGGCTCAGCCCTCTTTTAAAGCCAAATGGGCCCGAGTGATTGGTGCAGGCTAATCCTACCTTAAGGAACCAATTCAGGATCCACACCAACAATCTTCTGTTATGCATAAGGTGAGGACCAGAGTGCTTTGCAACAGGAAAGGTAAGAAGTGACAACATGTACTCGTAAATCCCACCCATCCGCCTGTCTGTTGTAGATCAAAGTGTCTTTCTGGTTAACTGAGCCCTCTGTGACTTTTGATCAAAGCGCAGGTCTTTGTGTTGAGAAGAGACTTCTGTCTCCCTCAAATCACATACTTCATCCCTTTGAAAGGGAGTTTGCCTACTGTAAACATTTGTCCCAGACATGACATTCACTGCCCTTGGTACCGAGGGGTGGGAGCTAGCTTCAAGGTGGGGAGCTAGCTTCAAGATGACACATTGCATATCAAAGAGGTGTTAGTTTTCCTGCCAATTGTTAAGTTCTGTGACCAGGCCTATTAATAGGCCTGCTTCTAATAACTCATCAGTATGCGCCGCCACCACACAGAACTTAGACAATAGAACAGGGCGGATTTGTGGAGCTTTTGATATTTTAATTAGGCTGCCCATGGCCGGAGGAAGGTGTTGCCTTCCCCCTTCTTGAGATGCTTTTGATGTACCCGTAGCTGTCCCATTCTAGCTGAACATGATAGGGGAGGACACTGCCTGCAGGCTGTGTCCTCTCTGAGGACACGTGACTATGCGTCTAATGCGGTGAGCAGGGAAAATGTGTGTGGAATGGCCTCACACATTTTCAGAGGTTGAGCACCCATCATGCATTTTTATTTTCAAAAAAGCCCAGGCTAGCGCACACTCCCCGTGCAGATGTTCGAATGCCTCAAAGATCTTAAATGGCTTTGTCACCTTGGATCTTGTGTGGAAGCAACACGTTATCTCACAATCTTGAGTCGGACAATTGACCTGGATCTATGTGATTACATTGAATCCATTACTGCAAATTCGATTTCATCAATTTGTTTTGCAGATTTCATTGCAAATAAATGCGGGGCGAGACTCCCTGCAGCTCACACACCCCACATCCACCCATCTTAATACTGAAACCCACACCACCCTCTATATTGCAGTGAAATCGGCAAAAATAAATAGATTAAGTCGAATTTGCAGTAATGGGCTGTGATGTAATGGTAGTATACCACTTGACCTAGCTTCTAGGGATCTGGACAACCTCACAGAGTATGAATTTCTTTCCCCGAAGAACTGATATTGAGATTAATGTTGGAAATCAGGAGGGGAAGTTTCTGAAATGTCTAGACAAAATTCCCTTTGGACCCTTTTCCTGTTCAAAATGGGAGGCATTTGGCCAACAGACCACCCACTGCAATAAGAAGCAGAATAGACTATAGTCCATCATGAATGGCTAAAAATGTTGACCGGGTTAGAGGCCTGCTGCAGAGATATGTATGCAACATAGGGGTTAGGGTGCAAGAGTGGAGCTAAAGCAGCATGGAACTCCTGGACAGGGAATGTCTCGTACATTATTTTGGAACCTCCCAGCATGCTTAGTTTCAGCCTCGCATTGATGCCTTTAGGAGTAATATACTCTGGGAATTTTGCAAATGAGGGAGGGCACTCCATGATACTTCCCTATTGAATCCTACATGATATCAAGTGGATTTGTCTAAACATTGAAGAAGATACTACACTACCATCAAACTGAAAAAAGAAATACTGTTTGGAAACCCGAATCTTTCAAGCATTTAGGTTCTGACAAGAGATGGCCCCTTTTCCAGAAAGCTTGTCGTCGCCTTTGATTATACACCAGGCCTTGGGGGGGCCATTCTTATTTTTTCCTGGAGCAAGTGTGGTTGATGCAATCTAATGTTGCCAGCCACTCATGGTGTGCTGCCTCAAACTCCATGTGATCCCTTCTGCCTCAATCCTCTCCTGCTTTAGCCATGTGTCCCCTGCAGAGTTAATAACAAATGTGAAGAATGTGAGGGCCTCCTCAGAACAGCTCCCCCTTAGACTGCAATCCTAATATAAGCAAATATGGATGATTTGGCTCCTCGCCTAGTTTCGTTAGTCAACAGCTCCCTAATCTCTGGTAGCTTCCCTACAGCCTTGAAGGAAACCTAAATCAACTTGCTACTGAAGAAGCCATCTGAAGACTGAGCTATCCTTGCTACTGCTTTCCTGGTGACAATCGTCCAGAAAGTGGTAACCAGATATGATAATCTATTCCACAACCACCATCTGGATACATAAAAGATGAGATGCTACATCCACTGGACAATGGCTTGCCAGTTATCTTCATCCTCCTGGACGTGCAGCACCATTTGACATTGTGAATCCTTCCACCCTCTTGAAATAATTTTAAGAACCTCCAGGGCATCAACGACCAAGCTTAGGACTTGATTGCCTTCTTCTTTCAGGGTAGAGAGCTACACTTAACTTCAATTTCATCTGTTATAATATATGTCCGGATGAAGCGATGAGGGATTACTTGGACTCTGTCTCGCTAAGTCTCCAGCTTAACCTCCACACCCATTACTGGGGTAAGTGTTTAGAACTTTACCCACACCACATTGAACACCTGGAGAATGTGAAAAGTGTACATACGCATCAGACAGAGCCAAATCAGTGATGGCCCATATTTTCTTCGCCCTGTTTTTCTAACCGGTCTTGGACAAGGACAATCCTAGTCTTGGCACGCACACACCACTGGGGGAACAGCATGGCAGCAGCTAGCAGCGCAGCAACAACTGACATTACGTGCTATACTGCCAAGGCACTGCAAGTCTCCCTTCCTGGGGACACGGCTTTAGCTACCTATGGAGCTTCGTTATATATATTTATCCCAGACAAGGACACTTAGTATCGCACATTTGTTTGTCTTTATAGTTTGACACCACAGGCAAGGTTGTGAAGAACACAGACCACAATTCCTGGTCCTGATGAAGGCAGTCTTATCCACAGCCATCTAAACAGGCTAGAGGTCGAAACACAGTTGTGTCGACTTTTTCAAAATATGGAGTGTCTGCCACACACACCCCGGACACTTGGTTTTTTGATGTTTCATTCCACACTAATACCAATCCCCTCTCAAAGTGTCAGGGGCTATACGTTATGAGTCATTGGACATTCAAAAAAATGCACCAATTGTGATTAGATACGTTGTTGTATATGTTTTGTGTTGGAAATGTGCCGGGTACACTTACCTGTGGTAATCAATGTTTCTGTGCGTAACACACAATACGAGTTTTATGTGATAAATACTACCTAATTGTTTTTGTGTCTTTGTACAACCGGGGTCACCCTGATCAATTGTTTGTATACACTGTAATTGACCTAGAGAGATTAGGGAATAAGGGAATAGCCAAGTGCCCCTCTTTTCCTACGGTTGCACTACAGAGCCATTTTGTATACTGATACTACATTGGATTATTAAGAAGTCGCATGGCCCAGTGTTGGGGTCATTTGTGGCATATTCCTGTCTGCTGGTTGCTACAGTGTTGCCTTGCTCGGTAAAGAGGGCCTGGACATTGTATTAGTTAACATAGATTTGGGATGACATAACCACCTTCCATATGAGGAAACAGATCTTGCTTTCCTTAATGTCACATAAGGTGGAGGTGACAAGGTTCTCTCCCACATAGATACATGGGTGTCCCTGAAGGTTTGTTGCACCAATCCAGAATAAAGCTGACCGACTGATCTAGCCTTGAAGCTGAAAGACCATATTTTTTTTTCTTTATTGTGGTATAAACCAAACCTGTTTTTTTTCACAAGTACAAAAAGAAAACTTTCCAAGAAATTAACTTTACATTTTTGTAGCTCATTAAAAAACAGTAACATGAAGAACATATGACTCCAAAGTTTCTTGTCCTCCCTGTTTCAGTCTAAACTCTTGGAAGAACTTTTTAATTTCCAGTGAAACCTTCTATGAAACCTAACTGTTGTAGGACTCTAACCACATTTATAGTCGATGCCGTTTCATGACCTGAAGTCATTCTCACCCAAAAGTCTTCAGATGACAACCAGTCAGTAGAGCAAAGAAAGGTTTCAGATGTTTCTTTCGCACCTCCCATGTGCCTTCACAAAATCTTAAGATGCTCCAATGACTGGTCTCTTGGGTCCCGACATTTTGAACATAAATGATTACTCCTCTCGCCCCAACCCCATCGAGCAAGGTCAGCTCCTGTGCGTATCAAGCACAGACGGAGTCTGAGAAAATTTTGTCTCCCCTTTGCATCTGGGAATTTCAACAAATAGTTGGCTAAAGAGCTGAGTCTCTTGTCCGTTGGGGAGAGTGAAGGTGCCACTATAGAGGATCGTGTAAGGTCAATTGTCATTATCCAATCTAATTATAGTAGCTCCCTCTTGATCTTCATGGGGTTTGTGGTTAGAGTACCTATATCACTGTTACAACTGGCAAGGATTTTTTGGGACACTTTTATTAAATCATACAGTGCCCCCGCTGAAGCATGACTCATCTGGACTGTTAAGTCTTCATATAATGTGTTACGCCATGGATTGGTTATTAGATTGAAAAGAGATAGAAGTTTCCAATCTGCTTGAACCCCTAGTGAAGAGAGGCCCCACTCAAAACGCAGGCTGGCCATTGGCAAACTATTTGGGAGGCATAAAGCTTTTTTCCAAATCTTTGCTTCTAACACCTGCCAATCCATTGACCAAGCCAGTGGTTTTGCCTCTAAGCCCTAGAAGAGGACAGGGACGAGCTTAGCTCGATAAAAGCGAATAGCGGGGAGGAGAGAAAATCTACAGTATTGTTTAATCATTTTTTGCAGTTGAGCCATCAATTGGGTGCATTTTTGTAGCATCTCTGCCCGTAACGTGCAGGCTCTGAGAGTAGCATACAGAATATAACCCAAATAAATGACCTCCTCTAATACCGGTATTCGTTTGCCCCCCACTGTCCAGCAATACTTGCCTTCTCTGCCACCTTTCTTTCCAAAAATTACTATTTTCGATTTTCCAGGGTTTACCTTAAGGTCAAAAACGGAGGCGCAAGAAAAATTAAGCTTGAGGGGTGTACAATTCCAAACAATCACAATGGTATGGAGAGTGAAATAAATGGGCCCAGGAAATCAAGTGTATCTTTCAACATAAACAAAACCTTTGCGTCGATCAACTGCACACTGCAATGGATTTGGACTGGAACAAAACGGAGCTCCATCCTATGAAGTTTGTCTTGCCAGGGACCATTCTACGGAGGCCCAAATCCCCACGTTATGTGAGGCTTCCTCTGTCACTCATAAACTGCTCATGCAACTTCTTCTGTGGTGGCGTCCTTAGTCAGGAGGCAAGCTTTAGGAGTCTCGTGTAAAATGAGGTGGAATGAGTCATTTACAAGCACTACAAAGCATTTAGGGAAATGTGGTGTTTTGTGCAAGCTGAGAAGGCCAAGTGTCACATCGTTAAGCTGGGGTTGTCCAAAGGAGTATATAAGACTGTGGATTACAGAAATTTGATTGTTATGGTGAGCATTGTGACAAATGAAATGAGCAGCGATCCCAGTGCGTGTTGCATGCGCTGAAGGGTTTCATGCTTGAATCGCTATCACAGACCTATTTCAAATATAAAATGACTTGGTTATTCTTCTGTATCCAAAATGTTCTTGATTTTATGAAAATGTCTAGGATGCCACATTGGTGCTATTTGTCCACTCCCTTTTACATAGGTGATTTATTTACAGAATGAGGATGGTTTACTCACCTATTGAATTGTGTATATAGTAAGTGGGAGAGTGATTAATTTGCCAACCCAAAAGTAACTAATTTACAATATGCAGAATGGATACAAACAATACCATCTCAGATTGTGCTGTGTGACCCTCGATGTGCATCCATGACCCAGTCCATCCCGCATGTGCCTCCCAGCTACACTTGATTCTGTTCTTAAGTGAGACCCGGCTCTACTTGACATGGGCTGGAGATCTTCATCCCAGCCCTCATTACTCTGATCACCCCACCCTCTCCATCCACACTATTCCTGCATGAAGGCGGGGCAGGGGAAAGTACATATTGCCCATTCAGAACGGACTACACAAAGCCACGAAACTTGTATGCCTTTCTTATGGATTTCATCCCAGAACGGAGGCACAACCAGGAGCAAGGACCTCTGGCCTTTTAAAATGTCCACAGAAGAAATGAAGCAGACACAAAAGCAAAGTCGGAGAAAGCCACTGAAGAAAGACCAGAACAGAGTCAAATGGCAGACGTCAGATTACAGGATGAAATTGAATATCTGGTGAGAGTAACAAAAAGAAGCATGAATCCTGATGGGTGTGAAGGATGTATTCTATAAGTGGTTCAGTCAGAAAGGTTGCTATGCTCAAGCATGAATTAAAATTGCAGTCTTTCATCGAATTTTTCGATTACAGCACTTTCAACCAATAGAAAGGTTAATCCTCTGCTGTTAGGGTATATTGTTAGTATACACCCTCCCTCCCTCGCTTCCTCCTTGTTCATGTTCGTTTTGTTCTTCTTTGATTGTTTAAGTCTAAGACCCATTTCTTATACAACTATGAGCATATCTTCAATTTCATTGTATGCATGAGGTTATGGATTGCTTACTCTACCATATGAGACACAGTCATGGTCCCATCTACTCTTGATGATTGGTTTGTTATTTATTCTGCCTTTCTTATTACTTGTTTGAATGTATATTGTAAGAGTCGTATATGCTAATTGATTTCAATTAGAAAATATCTAAAAAAAAACAAAAATTCTTAGCAGTCCAGAGAATGAAGTAAATAATGTATTACAAGACGCTTTAAAAGATGAAAGTGTGCCTTTTCTCTAATCTTAATAACACACCATGACCAAGACAACACTCGAGCTCGGGCACGAAATGTGATGGGGTTTTCAGACCGAACTGAGACCTGGCACTGAATAGCTGAGTGAGAAAGGGTGCTTTCTTCCCTCTAGTTTGGACATCTGCCTCGCGTTGTTCTCCCTGGAGCCTGCACACCCACCGCAAGGAGCTTTGCTGCAGATCATTGCTCTGTTGCCTGGGTGAGCATCAATCGATCCTGTTAATTAGCCATTAGTTTGGTATTTTTCGAAAGCGTTCCGCCCTATTTAATTTTCCTTCTTCTGTTGAAAGCATGTGACGGTGTTTTTCCCCCACAATCATTCTAAGCCTATATTCGTCGCCCTCCTGTATACTAAGAAGTGAGGTCTGGGAAATGCCAGGGCTATCCTGGATCTCCCGTTCTCACTCCCTCTTAACTCACCAGGATTCTTCCCGTCTCATTATACCATCATGTGGGCACTCTGCCATCTGGCGCACTCTCCGGCCCTTCATGAGAATCTAGAAATGCTGTATGGACCGTCCAACTGCACACCATGTGAAAATGAGTTTATGTTAACAGAACTTGTTAAAGCGCAGGTACGCCCGAAGGCATCTTGGCGCTAATACCGTGATGGTCAATTTTTGTGAGGGAGCTGTGATATTAAAACCGTGTTGTCTTTAGAAGCCATCGAAAGGCGAGGTGATCAGTAATTCCCTGTAGCGCAAGGGGAAGGTCGTTAAAGGCTTTGGCAGGTGCCATCGAGAAAGCGCTTCCTCCTGTTTGGGCAAGTCGGTAGTGAGGAACCGCTACTAGGAGAGCCGAATGGGAGCACAGGAATCGGTTAGGCACATAGCGCTGAAATTTGGTTTGAAGATATTCTGCTCCAAGGCCATAACAAGGCCATATAAGGCATGCTGTACTATACACATGGATTTAAAAAGAATCCTGTTTGCTGTGGGAAACCAGTGCAATATTTATGAGCAGTGGAGACATATGTGGTCCCAATGGAGGGTGGAGAATAGCTCTGGCCCCAACATTCTGAAGTAGCTGTAGTCACTTAATCACGTAGTGGGGTTGAGCTAGGTAAAGTGAGTTGCAGTAGTCCAACACACTGAGGACAAAGGCTACAACCACTGGGGCCTGGCATGCTACAGGGATAAAAGGAGGAACTTTACGAAGAATGCGGAGCTTGAAGTGCCCGGATTTGCACATTGCTTTCACCTGCTCGTCCATAGAGAGGGATGCAGAGAGTTTAGCCCCCAGATTTCTGACCGACATAACAGGAGTGGGAAGTGGACCAAGGGCGGTAGGCCTAAAATCAGTGGGCCAGAATAGGTGGGGAGATGGAGTACCCACGTCTAAGACCTTGGTCTCACTGCTGTTCAACTTAAGCCAATTTGTCCCCATCTATCCGAGTTGGTTGACTTTTTATACATTTTCAACTTGGTAACCAGCACGCTTAACCGTATGTTACTATCTTATACGTATTCCATAATGTTATATTTGATCCTCCTGGGCTAGAGCCTTGACTGGCCCATATTTGGTCTGTATTAATGTGTCGATTTCCCAGAATTGTTCCATCTTCAGCATAAATCACTCGCGTTCAGAAAAAACGCACAAATAACATTACAAAAATTGCTTCTCTTCCTGATCCATGTTTAGATGACAGCATGCACTGTCACTTCTCCTTCCTTGTTTGATATCTTCAGAATAAAAATAGTTGTTTGTCTTCTTTTTGAATTGCATATCCATTTTGCAAACTATTAGCCCCCATCCGTCTTGTCCCCATCATTTGATTGTGCTAAGGCCAGTTGGTACAGGTGGATTTTTTTCCTCTTCCCTGTGGCTTTTTTAAGAACCTTGTAATCAAATGTGACTTGAGGTTTACAGGGAAGAAGGACATTTCCGGCTTTGTTTCATATCAATTCCACCATTAAGCTTGGTAGTAGCAATCTGCTTTTAGAGCTGGCTACAGACTTTTCTTCATTAAACCTCAGTGTCTTTGAAGACCTTCCGAGTGAAGGCATCCTCCATTCACAGATCCTGCTCTTGATGTGTTGAGCCTGCTTAGCTGGATTTGTTTTCTCTTTGCCCCACTGCCCGATGGCATCATAATAAAAGGCAGCTAAGCACTGGCGCTGGGCAGACATCACTTTTATGTAACGAGCCAGCTAAATCTGGACCGTTCACCGGCCTGGCTCCATGCACAGCGGGGGGGCAGCTGCTTAATTGCCAGTAGGACATACGTGGGACCGTACATGCATGACTGGTCCTGCACCGTTGGCTCCCTAAGCTCACACTCAGTCCCCAGATAGGGTTATCCCTCATATGAGTCATCCCATTGCAAGGAACATCCTTTTGTGAATGGTGCTTCTGGTCCTGTGCGGTTTACATGGGCCGTTTCATCACATTGTGGGGGTTAGCCTTTACGAGGCAGCCCTGGAACCATCCTGTTGAGGTTATCGGCCATCCTGGAGTTCAAAGGGAACCTGGATGTTCCCCCTGTTCTCGTCTATGGCAACCATGTCCAGACATACGCTTTCACTGGAGGGAGCAAACCGAGGCCGATCTCTGGGTGCTCTTATCTGACCCTACCACCAGAGCTGACTGAAGCGAAATCACCGGATTCAAAACTGAGCTGAACTGAACCGAATTCTTTCCTCCCTGTTCGGGTTTAGTTTATAGGGCCTGGACTTTTTTTTCACTCTGGGAAGTCGGAGATCTGAGTCACCACAAGCATCAGCCAATCGGATCTGCTCCTGGCCATACTACTGGGAAGAAACCTCCTCAGTAACTGGTTAAATGGGTTGCTTTCTGAATGAAGTATCTGACATTTTCCCACTTCAGCCCAACTTGAAGTGCCCCCTCACTCTCCAGGAGCGTCCCTCTTTCCACAGACCTGCGGGTTTCGTCACAGTGCCTCTTGCACAGGCCCTCGGGTTCCACCAAGCCTCTATCACTATCCAGCCTGATGCTACATGTTTACAACTATAAGAGCTCAGAAATGAAAGGGCCCCTTAATGACAATGACAATTCCGGAATAAATGCAGAAAAATATAGTCTTTGACCAATGTCTTTTGATATCTTGCAGGTAAGGTTTCTCTAGTTAGCGCCTGTCCCAGAGACCTTGAAAAAAAACGTTGTATTTCCTGAAATGGGTATTGTTCATTTTTTGTGCAAGCTGTGATAAACGTCCAAAAAGGAAAACCGTGAAAAAACATGTATCTCATGGGGGAAGGAGGTGAGAGTCGGGGGCTTGCAGTTTTAAGGGATGGAAAAGCTCTAGCAACATTAAGTCTTCCTCTTGGAATCTTGGATTTTGATATAGCTTCTCATGCCAGACTATTCCTACTTTCAAGTACTGTATTTACTATTAGCCTGAAACTCAAAATACCAAGTCAGCCCTGCCAGGATTTTAACTTGTGAAATGCAGGCTGGTCCCATTTCTGGGGCCAGCGGGTAACTTGCTGTGCTGGCTGCCATTAGGTAGATCAGAAGCCCAACCGTTTTTTTGTCCCAGTCATTCATTTAGTTTCTGTTTTGAATTTTATTTTTAAATAGTGGAGCTGAAATCTTGTAAAGCGCAGTCGCCATAAAAACCAGGTCGAAATACATATTTTCCCTGGTTAAAAAGAAACGGGCATGCAGCTTAGTATGCAAATGTCTATTTGGCACAGGCTGCAGATCCTTCTGTTGAGTGCCTGTATCCTGATACTTCTGTTTGGTCGGTTACACGTCATCTCGTGCGCAGAACCTTTGGCAATCATGAGCCTGAATGAACGGCTCCTGGTACAATTCGTCCACGCTGGGCGCCTTGCATAATCTCGTGCTTAGCTGGTCATGGATATACCTGGTGCACTTTATTCAGACCCATAAGGTTGGCGATGAACGCACCCCTCTGCTCAGTGAGGTTTCCCAGAGGAATTGCCTGACTGGTAGTTGCTCATACGTCATTGCTATTATTATTATTGTGTTATTGTTGTCATGGTATTTTATTGAGTGCGAACCGAGCTTTGAGAAGCAATGGAGCGCTTTACAGATTTATACAACAGTACAGATGCATAATGGAGCACTTTACACAGGTGTACAACAGTACTGATGCATAATGGAGCGCTTTACAGAGGTATACAACAGTACAGTTGGATAAGGGGGCACTTTACAGAGGTGTACAACAGTACTGATGCATAACGGAATGCTTTTCAGAGGTGAAAGACCAGATCTAGAGCCGGGGTACGATACAAAGGGGCACAGAGAAGGGATACAGCTTTAAAGGGGCTCGGGGAGGAGAGGGGCGGACAGCATTTAGTGACTCTGTTGGCACAGGGCTGACGTGATGGTCTAGTTGTTGAGGAGGAGAGACTCTCTAAAAAGGTGGGTCTTGAGTTCTTTTCTCAATTGTAGGAACGTGGGGGCGAGTCTGATGCATATGGGGAGGAGGTTCCATGGTCATGGGACGTAAGCAGAGAAGGCTCACTTTCTGGTCCTTTCCTTGTTGGAGCAGCAGATTTCAAGTCTGCATGTGTCTTGGCTTCTGGTGGTGTGCTGTTCGCTGGAGATGCAGAGTTTCTCTGCAAGGTAGCTGAGTGACTTGAGGGCGACTGCCTTATAGATGATGCAGCAAGACTGGAAGGTGATTCTTGCATGCAGTGGGTGCCCGTGAGGGTCGATGAGGGCCAGGGTGATGTTGTCGTATCTGTGTAGACCCTTAATGAGGTGTTTGGTCGCATATAGGACACTTCTCAGGGACACAGATGACATTTAGTACTTTGACTTTTAGCAATTTAGCGCCTGTTTAGCACTTTAGATGTAGTAGAGGACAACATTCTTGTTACATGTCGAAAACAAGATAAACTGAAGAAATAGTTGCCTTCCTCATACTCTGATAGCATTGAGTACGAGGATAGTTCTCTTGCATAAAAAATTACATAAAATATATTTCTCTTTAAGATGATTATTTTATCATATTTGTATCAAACTGGAATGTTTTTAGAATGTTTTACGATTTCATGTGAATATTAATAAAATTATTAATATGTATCGATTTATATTTCCTGGCCAAGCTTACTCTCTGTTTTACTAGTACGAGTCCATTGTTTACATATTGGCTTTTCAGCTGTACCGTGAGACATCACCCCTTGTTCCTTGTTATATTTGCTTCCCGGATGTCCAAGATGAAGGGGACACCCCTCCGTTTGGTATAAAATAGGTTATAAGAGAACAGCTAATCATTTTTTATGGATAATTGAAGGGTAGAAAATTGAAAGTAAATGCCTATCTAACTGGGTGTGCTTATCACCCCGACCTACTCGCCTAATGCCAATAGAAAGTATATCACAGCAAGGGCATTGTACAGGTTTGAGGTGATCCAAAACTCACCTTAACTGAGGGCGGTTGTTTCATTGATGGATTGAGCCAAGTATATTGAACTAGTCTCATTGCCAGTATGTTGTATGGCATAGAGGTGCACATGGATAAAGAACTACAATGGCTAAAGGTACTCGAGGGAAAAACCTGGCTAAGTGCATTGGGACTGACCCAAGGATTACCAGTAGAAGCCATAAGATTAGAGGAAGGCCTGGTTTTGCTGAACACATTGTGTAAAAGGATACTCCGTTTGAAATTAAATAAAGTGATTAATGATACTGGGGATACACAATACAGCTTGTACAATAAAAATGCTAATGTATTAGTTGGGACTATGTGCAGATGAAAGAGTGGATGGCTGTATGTGAGGAATTCCATACATTGATTGGTATGGATATTGATTATTCTGAGAGTCCTACTTTAGCCATATAAAACTGACTGGCAGTACCTATGAATGGGACAGAATACGTAGCATGAAAACATTACAAGGGTATGCTGAACAAAGATTTCTATACCTTCAGCCATTCCCTTACTTTATAACATGTGAGGGTCCAATACTGAGGCAGTTTGGATTAAAATTTAAATTTAATTTGCTCCCCTCACTCATGATGATGGGCCTTAGAATGCATATTTCGCACAATGCTAGAATGTGCAAACTTTGTGAGATGGGTCTAATAACAACAGAGCACCTACTCGCCAAATGGCCGGCCCTAAAATAAAGAAACGGTGTGATGGGTAAACTTGGGGGAAGTGGAAATGAGGCATTATTGTGGAAATCGAGGTTTAATGTCTTCACCTTCCCTGACGAAGACTGCTTGTAAGGCACGGGATCACGCTATAACGAATACTGATGTGAAATTGTTTAGCGCTGAGCAATGTACTGTAAAGTATTTGCACTTCTAAATGTGGACTGAGACAACGTCTGATATGAACTGGATGAACTTTATCATGCACAGCGGCCTTCATGCTAACTTAATATGATGACTTTTCTTTGAAGAATGTGTTTTAATGGATCTATGCTGTTTCAGAATCATTTGAAATATTCATCATTAGTGATAAATGGCCAGTAATGTTCTATTTTATTAGGATTATTTACTGTAACTAAGATGAATCTTTTTACACAAGTGTGAAAAGATTTGTTATACACTAAATGCACTATAATAAATACAAATTAAAAAAATGATGGCCTAAATTGCACAGATGGGGCATCCCGAGAACTATTGAGAATGGTCCTGGCTCTTTGGTGAGCGTGTCTATCTTAAAGTAGTAGCTTAAGTAATTCTATCAATACCACTAATGGCCTAAAACAGTGGTGCGTTTTTCCAGCAACCCTTTTTAACTAATATTTACCTGACCTTACCAATGAACCAAAGTCGGCGGAGGTGCATGTCAAAAAGCTGTGTGATGCCCGACTGCAATGGTTGGGGTGCGCCGATGACCTCATTAAGACCTTATTGATACCAATAAGATCAAGACCTTGCCCTTTTTTCCAAGACCAAGCTCCATCAGGTGCAACTAGAACTGGAAGCTTAAGTCCACGTTGTGGACTACATCTATCTGGGTAAAGTGATTGACCAGAAACTAAAATGGGACAAACAACTGGAATATGTCGAGTGATCAGTGCACCAACAGATTTTGGTAGTTACATCTATTGCTGCGAAGCACTGGCGTTTTACTGTGAAAGCTCTAATAGACATAGAGGTAAAATGGCTTCTGTTATGTTATTTGGTGCTGAAATATGGGGGCCGGTTAAACTGCTAGGACTTAAAAGGTTAGGCAATTACTGCCTTAAATCATGAACTGGCCTTCCTATTGAATATCTGAGGTCTGAATTAGGAACTGTACCAATTGAAACTAATCTAACCAGCGACGTCTCAATCTATTTTAGAAAAACATTAACGCCCCATTGTTACTCTCTGTTGACACATACTGCTAGGGGTTACCCAACCAAGAAAATCTGTTGATTGTTTAATGCATGATGGTATGAATTGGTCCAATAGGACTAGCACTGATCTATTATGGGTCACTGCCATACCTTTCAAGAGCACATAAAAATGAAGACATGTGTGGTCGATTACGAGCAAAATTGTATTTGCTCCTAAAAATGAGTAATATTCCCCCATATCTGGAGTAGTTCCTGAACACCAAAATAAGACTGGACTACATGAGAATATGGCTTTCACGCCCTGACGGTGGCCGACATGGCCGGTAACAGCTCACCAGCCCGAGCCAAGCGCTGTGGGCCTTCACTACCCAAGGTTCCCCCCCCCACCGGGGCTTGAAAGCCATTCGCACCCGGGATTCAACTGAGGTGCAAATGGCTTTCTTTTTTTTCCTCTGGAGATTGGCTGACGGAAGTGAAAAAAAAATCCAAGATGGCTGCCACCATAGGGAAAAGGTACTACGTCCCTTTCCCATTTCTATGGCTGCCGGAGTGGGAGATGCAGTGGACCGGAGCATAAAGCTCTGGTACTGCAGGATAGTGGGGTGGGAGCGGGTGGGGAAAGGTGGGGATTGTTTTGGGGAGTTGGGAGTGTGTGTAGGCAACATGGAGAGGCTCCCTGTTGCCTCCCCACGTAAAAATAAAAAATGCTGCCACCGGGGGAATGACCTTGGGTGGCTGGAACAGCCGGCACAGAATGTATATTCCCGCCTGGTGTTCCGGCCACCTGTTTGGCCAATGGCCCTTCCCCGGGTGAAAATTATATTTACCATTGCACATAAACTAGTGATCACGGGAGCTTAGGTACATGTATGTAGAGCTAATGGGACATGTCGACTACAAAGAGCTAGAAAGTGTCGACTAGAAAGTGTCAAACATTTATTGTCTATCTGCTAAGCTGTGACTGATTTACGCAGCAAACATTGACTTACTATTATAATTTGGTGTACACCATAGATCTGCGTGATTCATGATGGAGCTGCTTTATGGAGGGCAATGATATCACTTCATTTGATCATGTGTCATGCTTATGGAATCAAATTGAGAGTTTGGTGGATTTATTTATCCGTGAACACAATATGATTGATTCTTTTCTCAAATTAATTTGTTGATATGTTCTGCTGAAATGATTCCTGATTTGGCACATCAATTACTGTAGTATCATTTTCTTTTGATTCATTTGTTCTGTATTAGTATATGAGAGATTAGCTTCCTATTTGAGGTGAACTCTAGTTACAGTATGTGTGTGAATGTTATTTAATCTGTTTTGTTTGTATATAAACTCATAATATATGTGAGTGCACTATACTAATAAAAATAAAATTGCTGTAGTTCTGAAATTGTTGTTGTCACAATATATATGGTAGTTTTACTTGAGCGGGGACACCGAGCAATGGTCCCCCATCCATGCTGCCATAAGAGACAGATTTGCATGCACCCACATGTTGGACATGAAAATACCTAAGGCAATGTTGTGAAATTGGCTGAAGTGTCCACCGCCTGCTCCTGGTGGCCAAGAGTTTTGCTGACCAGACAGCCCTGAAGACTGATAAACTACTGATTACTGGAGAAGTACCATCAAGTTGCTGAAGAACTAAGATCTTGCCTGTACTGTGGGTATCGGCAGCCTGTGGACTTGACTTTACCATGCCTGGTAAAGATCCATATACACGTGCAGTACAAATGTATGTGAAATAATGTACTAAACCCTGCCTTACAGTGGGGTAAGGGGGCATGTGTATGGTAGCTTTGCCATGGCCCTACATGTGAGGTCGCCATGAGGGGGTTCCCCGTGGACCTTGGTGGCAGCTTGGTTATATGGTATCTCCTGGGCCCATGAAAGGACCCTTCGAGTGGGGGAAGATGGCCACAGCAAGAGTTCCAGGGTGTAACCTCTGTCTGCACAGTGGGAAATTGAGGACTTACTTAGTTCCTGTGCCCACCTTTTAAGAAGAGGTTTCCCTGGCACCTTCCATCTGTTCTTACCACGCCCACCTGCTGATCATCCACCCTCTCACCCAATTCTTCTAGCTTTTTGGTGTTAGGACATTGGCGTTTGGATCAGTTTTGAATGCTGTTCTTTTGAGTATCTGTTCTAATTTTCTTAGCTAATTCTTTTTCTGAGCTAATTACAACATTTTGGACTTGGTTGGCATTTGTTGGCAGGAGCATCAACAATGTTATATATGGAGAGTCGATGACATAAACCATTTTTGAACTTGCTGTATGAACTACATTTTGCTACCCAGGCTGTGGGTGAGGGGGGTCCTCTCCTGTCCAATAGGCCAGCAAGTAGGCCTAACAGTTGGCTTGTCCCTAGTATTGCTCACCAGGACAGAAGGTGGATCCCAAGCCGGGTTCTTCGACTGTTCACTCTCATAATTTACTTCTCAATTTATCCTGATAAACTCAGACAACTGGTAAGCCAGAATGCTAATGGTGATTCTAAAGGGGCTTCCAGAGACATGTTTAATTTAACTTGTTTGTAGATGTGGCCATCAGGTGGTGGCCCTGTTAATCACGGACCTTAAATAGTGCCTGCTTACCTCAAAGTGACTGTGATCTGGTTGCTTATTGGACAGTTTAAACGAGTGTATAGCTGAACATTTCAATCAACATATTAATTAGAATGCCTTACAATGAAAGCATGAGACATCCATCAGTTTATCGCCTTATCCCTCCTGAATAGAGATCAGTAAACAGAGCCCAGGCTGCTGTCTTCCCCACCTACCTTTCTCTGCTTTACAATAGCCAGTGTCATAGTCAAATGATTTAACGCTACAGTCTCTGAACTAAACTGATTTCTAATTTATTTTGATAGTGTATTCTTGAGGAGCAGGTGGCCGGGCCGAAATCGCCCTGTGTAGTAGGGGCCGGTTTCTGGCCACTCCTAGGCCGGTTTTGAAAAATAAAATGTGACATTTAAAAAAATTAAAAAAAAACCTGCAACGTGCAATTTTGTAACATGGATCTATCTACACATATATTAATGATAAATATGGTGAGCCTTTCTTGTATGAAATGTATATCACATTAGGGAAATCATAACCATATTTTTCATAGTGTACTTGGGGACAATGCCATTTGATGCCACTTTCTGTTTTGTCAAGGGGTGAAAGGTCGTGTTTCATCGCTTCATGGGATGTTACTTTGGGCTGGGGTTGGTGATGTCTTCAGAGGTCAAGGGTCGTGAGGCGAGGAGTGGGCCACATTTTTGAGGCGAGGGGCGGGCCACTTTATTTTGGGTGTCCGGGCCTATTTCTTGTCCCAGTCCGACCCTGGGAGCAGGGGGCCCCGGACTGCACTTTGACAACTCCAAAAGAGTTTGGAAGGGTCTACCTCCTGGCCAGGAAACCTCCTTGAACAAGCAAAAAAGATGACCTTAAAAGGTTTCACGCTTACCTCATGCAGACTTAAATGACTTTGCCAAACAGTTTTTGGCTGACATCAGTTAGGGATGCTCACTTGACAGTGGGCCCCAGGAAGGTTGGAATTTGCTTTCATAACCAAACCAAACCAAACCAAACCAAAACAGCAGTCCTGATGGTAAAATGAGCTGTGAATTTGATACAAAATATCTGATGTAGGGGGCAACACTAAAGTGGGACTACAGTCTGAACCTGAGTCCTCTGCTGCCGAGATAAGTGCCCCCTCACTCTCCAGGAGCGTCCCTCTTTCCACAGACCTCCGGGTTTTGTCACAGTGCCTCTTGAAGGTGTGTTCTCATTCCAAAATGGCTCCCATGTAAAAGGCACATTTAGTTGAAAGTTATGTATTGGGAGTTTAGTTATTAAATTATATAAACCACACTGTAATGCTGCAAAAACGTGAAACAAAATCACTGTACGAACAAGCAGGGAAACGAAGCACGATTTAAAAGCATGCTTCTCAAAGCTCTGCCCTACTTTAAAATGGCTGCTACGGGAAATAAACTTTCAGCTGGATGCACAGAGCTCAACCCAACTGCTCTACATATGCACCTGAAAAAGCTCTAGCAGAGAGCAAGCTGTCCCTTGCCAAACCTAAAAATGAAAATCTGATCGGAAGCACGTTAAATATGGTTGGGGAGATTTTTCTTTGCATATCTTTCCCTCGCGGTCCTGAGCCTTCCAGCACTACTGCTGGACTCTCTGGGATATTTTTCTGACTCCAGAGGTGAGTGAGAATGTCTTCGTCTCACCCAAATCCTGCATGTACTTTGGTTTTTGGTTCACTGGACCACTCATAAAGGGACCCAGTGAAGAGGAGACCTCTCCCTTTAGTCTTTTTGAGCCTCGTGCTTTCCTATGGCAGCAGTGCCACCTTGGGCGGTATCCTGCCAGGGTTCCTATAGCCATTTCGTTTTGGGTTCACTGGGGTGCCCCCATGCTCCCCAGTACAGGAGCCAAACACCACCTTTCTGTAATTGGTAGTGTTTACCCTTTGCAGAAAAAGCCACCCTTTACAGAATAATATTGGAACACTTTGTATCCCTTTAACTTTGTTGAAAGTGACAATATTGTTATTTTCCAAGCATCCTCTGAACTGGCTGGTGGCAGTTGTTACTTTTGACTCTATTTTGTGAATGCATTGTTCAAGGCTGTTGCTACACCTGCGATAAGGCATTCTAGGGGGGAATATATTCAAAAATCGCTCCCCTCGTTTTAAATCCTGTTCAAGATGTCCTGTCCTTTGCTGGCCATCCTTTATTGCCAGGTGGTGGAGGGCCTTCAGGTAACCAACACCGCCTGGGAGGGATTGGGGGTGAACAGAAGTGGATATACAAGCATCGGGTTTGCAGTAACATACTCCTTTTGTCCACAGCATCCTGGGATGGCATACCACATCCTTCTTCTGTAGTGAGGGTATCAGCAAGACTGGGAACCAACACCCCATTCCCTTCACTGGGCCTTTCTGGGTTGTGCATTTCCCCAATCCAGGAAGACCTGGTGGAGGTGGTGATGAGTCCACAGCACTCCTGCGGGCTCCAGAAGGTAAGGCAAGCATGACACAGGATACGTGGACTGGCCCATCCAACATTGTTAACAAACTTAGATAGGTCAGTTATTTTGTGGACTTGGGTAACCCAAAAGAGGCCCCTTTTTGTATATTCAAATCAATAGATTGAAGGGTGTCATCCATAGGGTTGAAATAAGATCCCTTCCTAGCCTCAGGCAAAGAGGAAGATAAAAGTTAACCTTTTCTGGATCTCCTAGGTGTAGCCCTTCAGATAGCTCAGAGGAAAGAGCTTCCCTCTCTCCACAACTGATTGCTCATGAGCAGAGTGGTTGCAAATCTGTGTTGAATACGTTTGCCCCTCTGTTCTCTACTACATCAGATTCTGTCAGGAGGCACATCAAGTCGGAGGTGAGCCAGATGTTGGTTCTGGGAGCAATTGAACACTCCAATAATGTTATTTATTTGTTTTTGGTTTTACGCAGAAAACCTTTACAAAACTCAGCACACAAAAGAAGAAAAAAGTATAACATTATTTTCCACTTAATATAAACAATTTGAAATTAATCGACAAAGTGCAAATACAAAGGATCATTTAAAAACATATCATGAGCTAAAATAAAATAGAAATGTAGCGATGTGTATGTACAACAAGTTCAAATCCATGAAAATGCAAAGAAAAAATAAAATTTACCATACAACCAGGCCGTGTTCGGACTTGGCTTGTCACATATAGTGCAGTCTTCGTAAACTGATTCATGAGGGTATTCCTATAAATGTATTTGTCCACATCTCACAATAGCTAGTTGGAGTCCTACCTTATTGTCATGCAACATGCACTGCCAAAGTTTGTCCAGGTCGACTCTCTCAGGATTCCACACAAATCTACCAAATATTTGCTATCTACAAGGAGTTAACACTGGGCATTCTACAAGGAGATGTCTCAAATTTTCCACAGTACCTGCCTTCTTGCAATGTCTGCATGGAATCGAGGCTAATGGAAATGTTCCCCAGATTTCCATAATCTCACCGTTTTGCAGTACATAAAAACAGAATCTCATAAATGAGTTTCTCCACTTTTTGTTGGGAAATTGGGACAAGTATGATTCGGATAACACTTGAAATGAGATACTAAATGGGAATATATAGTCGACTTGCATCGACGCATCATGCATCGTGTTTGCCCAATTTGCATATTGCAGCAATTTCTTCACTCGATTGGGGTTACACACTAGCGTTTCTATGTTAGACATAACTTTCTCTAAGAGCTGACAGGACACTCCGCTAGCGTAAACAGAATTGCTGATTTCGTAGCACCGTGTCTCAATTTTTGACCCAAATCAAAGTACACGTTTTGCAATTCCTCCATCAATTTTCTATACAGACATAAGCACTTCCATTGCACTATGCTTTGTATTGATTGCAAGCCAAATTTGTATCTCAATGCAGCTATAGGAATGCATTTGGGGAGACACACCACAATTTCTCCCCATATCTTGGCTTCCAATTTTCCAAGATCAAGGTGGCCTGAGATGTAACAGTTAGGAGGAATGAAAGAAGTGTTCCTTAGGGTTGGTCCTATGTCCGACATATACAGATTATACAAGGCTGGGATGAAGATACACCCCTGCCTTAACCCATTAGAGGTTTTTATAGGAAAGGATAAAAATCCTTCTTTGTTTAGGCGAATTTAGATTTTTGAACCATCATGGATATAAATCAAAATAGACAGAATTTCTGGTGGCAAGCCTAAGGAGTTCAGTTTGGTCCAGAGAAGTGCTCTGCCAACGAGATTGAATGCTAGAGATAAATCCATTGTTGCAAGATAGACAGGGGTAGCACTTTTTTCCAACCCAGTTCATGGAGTAAAGTAATCATGAGGCCTCCCACGTCGGTACCGACTCCTAACCCTAAAACAGAATTGTACATTTTAAATAGCCTTATTAGATGTTGACCACTCTTCAAGTTGTTGTAATATCAGACTAGCGAAAATGTTTGATTCTGTGTCTAATAACGCAATGGGCCGATAATGAAGCGGCAGAGTAATATCCCCTTTTTTTATATAGGTACTATATAGGAAAGGTTCCAAGAATTTGGAATAGTCTTTGACATGGCTATGTCAGCAAATAACAACCTCAAGCCTTTGACCCATGTGTCAGGATTTCCTTTTCGTACAATGTTTGCTAAGCCATTCGGGCCACTTGCCCTCAATGAACTTGCTTGTTTAATTTGGGTACAGATCTCTGATATTGAGAATTTACAATTCCAAGGGGCTTGCAAAATTAAATCCGTCATTACAAACTTGGGAGCTCGCATCGCATATAAGGAGCCAAAATGACCTGCCCATACTTGTTCCGTAATGGGATTAAGTTGCAATTGCATTGTGGGTATATCATTTGCATTTATGAATCTCTACAATTGGCGAGAAGATCTATCTTTTAAAGCTACCAGCATTTGTTCATTGTCTGCTTGGAACTTCCATGCTTTTTTTTTTCAGACAATTTTTAAATATTTGCTTTAATTTCTTTGCCCTCACCCTTAATTCCCATGTGATATGTAAGGATCTGAGTAACTCATTTTTAGCCACACGTACTAAATTATCATATCTATGTAGATGAGTTACTGTAATTTGTGATTTCCTTCTACCTTTCGTAGATTTCCCAATCAAAGATTGAACATATGGAATGAACTTTGTGTGTTCATCTCATAAGCTTCTCTTCCAAGGTAGTGGTGTAATGGTCCGATATGAATACTCTGTTACATTGCTGTACATTCCTGCCGTGCCACGATACACGATTATTTGCTTGATTTGCGTGTAAAGCGTCATAGCGGAGCGAGCAACAAAGTTTCTGGGAATGTACATTTCTGCTTCCAGTATCCTATGATCGCTTGCTGTCGTGGGTGTAATTACGAAGGAATCTGATAGATTGAATAGGGAGTCGAAAAAAGATAAATATAATCAATAACAGAAGCTCTGTTGCCAACCAACCAAGTGCAAGAATCACTCTGCACGTAGAGTTCAAGGAACGTAGACCCCAAATATTAAAATAAAAGTTCCAAGATATGCCGTCGGATTTCTTCTGAGAAACAGCCCGGACTTCCAGACTAGTAACACTGGGAGACCCATTGGTAAACTGTTGCAGGTAGTCGGGGACTATATGCAGCAATATGGAATCCTCATTTACATTTTGAATTTCCGCATTTAGACCTTTTTGTCTCACTGCTTCATTTGCCCTGCAAGTCCCGAAATGAGTCCATTTCCATTGCAACGACTTGCAGCTGCTCAAATGACTGGAACTCAATGTGGACATCTCCACGGCTCTGCTGGGACTCTAGAAACCTGCTGTGTTACCCTGCACCAGGAGACGTATCTGCAGGATGGCCAGAGTCCGACCGCAGAGTTGCTGAGTGCCCCTTGAGCCTGTCTGGGGTCAATGCAAGGACTGCAACCATGAAGATCACCTAAAGGGTCCCATCTTCATTATGGATCTGAACCCAGATATCCTGTCTACCGTCTGAGGCCACCAGAGGCTTCTAAGGATGACCGGGTGTTACCGACCTCAGACCTGCGAGCATGTGGCCCGGCCTGATGAGTGTAAAGGAGGTCCCAAATAAAGCCTGCACTCGAGTCGCCCATTTTGAAGTACCAGGAACGTTCACAGCAAAATATGTGACATATGATGAGAAGATAAACCAGCAGTGAGCCTCAGTAGGGCTCTGCCCAGTACCTATCAGAAGATCAACGCCTATTGAAGTACCGATACCCAGAAAACCATGGACAGTAAGGTACCCATTAAAACCCTAACAGCAAATAAGACGAAATGAAGACCGCTTAAGTACTGTCCCGGAAGAAACCAAACAAGTCTTAATGGAAGACGAATGGTGACATCACAAGGACCCGGACAGGCTCACAGATAGAAGAAATGACGACCCGAGAATGACACAAAGAGACGAAACGCCAGGAATAAAGAGATTGTGAACCTAAAGTGGAAGAACGATGTTGAAATGCAGAGAAGTTCAAGCTGTAAGAAAGATGAAGATATTCAACCAGTTTACACCTGTAAATATGCTTGGAACTGCAAGAAAGCTAAGAAAAGAATGTGGCTTGCTATGCTAAGTTGAAAAATAGTGCGGCAAGTGCCATTATACATAATCTACCTCAAAACGAAGTACTTTAGTATAAGTATATTCCACTTTGCACCAAAGCAGAATCAACTCCGGTTACTAGAGGCCAAACAAGAAAAGATTCATATTCTAGCAAAACGAGAAGAGACGGTTGAATCGAAACTCTGCAGATGCAACTCTTGCCAGGAGAGCCAAGGTCATACCAAGAGAGGGAACGAACAGTAGCTACAAATCATTGAAACTTAAGAACAGAATATCCTGTCTCTGAAAGGTCAAGATAAGGAAGCGCAGGCAGGTGGCAAGCTAAATAAGAATCAAATACAAAAATTGAGAGAAACCAGACAAATTCACTCTGTGGAAAGCACGTGACCAGCCGAGCTAAAAGAAGCACAGGTTCACACCTACGCTCTGCAGCCTCCCAAGCAGCGATATCAGAACTTTTCCAGACAGAAGTTGCAGTTTTGAGGCCAACCACATTGAAATAATTGACACATAGTTGCTGAAGCGATGATTCATTGTAACCTTTAATTGGAGGAAGGCCAGGTAATTAAGGGGCACCTCGCACCTGGCTGACCGTGCTGCTAAGCAAAGTGGACATTTATGCATGGGGTTAGTGCCAACCCAATCACAATGGACCTAATAATCTAGGGTCCTATAGTTAGTAGAACCAATGGGACGTCGTACTTGGTGACGTCTACAGTAGTCATTTTGAAGGAAGGGTTTAGACGCCTGCCTGACAATCTCCGTACTCCATTACCATACACAGATATAGAACCTATATTAGAGTTACCTTTTCCTAACCAATAGAATTGAATGTTAACTTTTGAGTGTTGCACGTCAATTATGACGAGTTTTGAGTATAAATGCTACAACGTGTATGAAGTTGGTTGGAGTTGAAGCGAGAAAAACAATCGCATAACTGCTGATTTCCATGACTCCCCGTTTTTTGTACTTGTCATTAAACGGACTCCCTTTGCCAAACCATTGAGTTGTCCTTATTGATTGGTGTTGGAGTAATAAATCTGCACCCCCATCCCTCTCAAGGGTGCAGCGATCTTGTCTTTAAGTACTTCGGAGCAAACCTCGGCTCTATGAGCCAACCGGGGGTCTCCGGAGTACACTTGGTAGCAGAGATTGATGGTTATCGATTATTAATAGACTAAGACACCCATTGACCGTCGACATAAAGTAACTGTGGGTCTTTGGCAATATCACAAGTCCTTTGCCATTCGGCCGATGAGACCGTGAAGCTCCCCATAGACAGTGGTAGTGTAAGAAAAACTGCAGACCAGGGTCTGAAGGGACCCGTGTTCCCCACATTATGCCTTCCCATTCCTATGGGCAGCTGAGCGGGTGAAAAGCCGAAGAAGGCAGTAACAAAGGCGGTGATCCCGAGGGTCCAGAGAGGAAATATGAGAACGGTGAGTAAAAAAGATTGAATGTTTTGGCAAAAGTGTAAAGTAAAGGGAAAAGGTAACAGAGGGAGGTGGGAAAACAAATTATAGTTAGTAGTAGAGAAGAATGTGTGTGTGTGTGTGTGTATATGTATATGTATATGTATATATATATATATATATATATATATAATATGGAAAAAATTACTCGAGAATAATGAAGTGAATAAAGGTTACCGGTGAGGACACCCGAGAAGAGAGAGGTTACCGGGGAGGACACCCGATAAGTGGGAGTATTCGCCTTATTCCTACGCTTTTAATACAAGCGGCTAGAAAGAAACATGTACCCATAGTTCCGAAGAAAGGGGAACAAATAGACTACCATGGCGATTAAAGACGCCGTGAAAGGGGTACGTTTAGACTCCATGAAGCAGTAATGATTAGTGGCAGATATATCTGTGACCAGCTGGTGTTCATCTAGTCTGTTAAGTGTCTGTCTTACTTGTTTTTTGTTGTGAAGTCATACATTGAAACATTTTGTTTGAGAAAACTGATTTAAATTCTACGTGATTGAATAGCTGAGATAATATCGCATATGAATTGATGTTTTTTGAGTAAAATAGAAGGTATAAAATTATGTGAAATATCTGGATTGGAGCTTGCAGTGTTTGATGCTCGCTCATATTGTTGGAACTGTTTAAGTCACGCAAAAGTGTTGACAAGTGTTATATAAGAGGAAAGGGAACAGACTTAAGCATGGAAGACATAACTCCTTTGACACACTTATGCAAACAGTTGCCAAAACACGCACCCAATACAGTACAGAGTGGGTTAAAGGAACCACCCACAAAATGTTTATGCCATGTCCACAAGGTGGGTCCTTATCTAAAGCTGGCTTGCAACATATGACGACATATTTGCATGCCACCTACACGGGCAAAAAGTTAGACAAACACCTAGCTATTTTAGAACTTTGGAAAATGTATGAACAAGAAACAGGAGAGGAGCCACCAATAGATTGGATCCTTAACGTATGCACAGAGGGGGTGAGACGCCTACCGCGGCACCCGCCCCATCCGAAACGAAAGTTGAAGAAAGTAAAGATGAGGGATTATACCCGCTGAGAGAACTTAAAGCAGCCATGGGGTATAGCAACCCCGCATATGAATCACCTACGCAAAGTAGTGACGAAAATCAAGAGGAAGATGAGGATAAGGATATTACCTTGACAGTCCCACGGGACAAGGGGAGACGGGATGATGACAGAAGAGATCAGGCACAGACAAGTGCATCTCTCGACAAAGAGAGAAGGGAAAAGATGTAAGGGAAACGAAGATAGAAATGATGAGATAACATTCGCAAAAAATGAATGAATGGATGGGAGGGCAAATTTTATTGAAACTTGATGGCAAAGGCATTGATGACGCGAAACAATAGGAAAGGTTAGATGTACAGAGAAAGGGGAAAGAGAAAGAGTCAAGAGATGAAAGAATAAAAAAGAAAGACCGACAAAGGCGAGAACAGCTATATCGCGATGAGCAAAAAAGACAGCTTGATCGCAAACCAAGAGCAGCCAATGATCAAGACAAACGGGAGCAGCAAAGGTCAGAGGAAGAGCAAAGGATACGTGAGAAAAGAATAAAAATACAAAGAGATGAGGAAATTCGAAGGGCAGATGAACATAGACATGAAAAGAAAAAAGAAGATAGAGTTAGAGAAGAGGCAAGGAAACCCAAAGAATTTGATGACAATGTAGAACATAAGCTTAGAGAGAAAGCACACAATCTTGAATATCTGGGGATAGAGGTTAAAAAACCAGATCCAGTAGTAGACTGGGAAGATATCGAAGAATGTTTTCCTGCATACGATTCAGTACCAGGCACGTTTAGGGCAAATATGGAAGATGACTTCGACATCAGAAGCATCGGAGAAACGATCGACAGAATATATGATGAAATGTGGTTAGAACAAACACCCCAAGGGGAGGGGGAAGATGAGCGTCTGAAGAGCACTCAGCTGTACGACACTGATGATGTCTCCCGAAGTAGTGGCAATAGAGAACTATCCCTGGATAGACTAGAAATAAGTAGGAGTAAAGAAGACGCAAGAAGATGCACAAGTTGGGCAAAGACAATGTCCGACTCAGAAAGGGAGGAGCACAAGGAAATGAGGGAGAGACGGAGCGAAAGACTCCCAAGGGAAAAAGCAATAAGATGGTCAGACACTAGCGAGTCTGCACCGAGGGCATCAGAGTCAGCCACACCATCTGACTGACATGAAGAAGTATCTCATGGTCAGAGGGGGGTGTCTTCACCTCCTACGTGGACAGACTTGGGTCCCTACCAGGCAGGCGACGATGAGGAAATATTACCCCTGCCATAGATGGAAGGACCATGAAGTAAGAGAGAGAGAACTATTCATCCCAATTTCCGTTACTCGAGAAAGGGGGAGTAAGACCACAATATATTCCATGGCCACACATGGATCGAGAACATTTAAAGTACAAGCTTCCAATGCTGACACACGAGTTAGAGAAAATAACAGGAGGAAACACGTTAGCTATAAGGAATGTTAAGGGTCTCCTAATTGCCATACTTGGTGAGAAAGCAGATGTGTGGACACGGGCAGGCTACCCTGGTGTAACCACAATTAATACTGCGCATGATGGAGCTCCATTTAACAACTTTAGAGCTGCAGTATGGAAAGCACTAAGAGTGCTTTACCCAGACACTTCTGACATGGGAGCTACAATGACACGAAAAATGAAGTCTGAGGATCCATTAATTTATATACAGAATTTTCAAGACGCATGGATACTCGAGACTCATGAATCTTGGACGAAATCTATACCTGTGTTCTACCATATATTGTCCCAAGGGCTGCCAGAGCCAGAACAGAAACATCTCAAGATATTGGCAGGAATTGAGGCTAAACCTTAGGCACAAATACAGCTGACCATCGCACACTATTGCAGACTGCTGCAAGAAAGGAATCGTAAAAAGGAAGCTGCTCGAAAGGGTAAGAAAGTGAAATTGGTGCACAATAAATTGTCAAGTACACTCTTGAGGGAGCCATGCTAACTAGCACAGCTGAACCAAGCATGCAGCAAGTGACTAATCCACAGCACAATAATCGGGGCAATACAGGGTTTACCCACAGGGAAGAGGATTTAGGGGACGAGGATGGCATAGCTATCAGGGAGGCTTTCAGAATAACCAAGGAGGTTTCCAGAATAAACAAAATGGCAATCAAAATATGTCAAATGGGCAAATGATCCGACCACCGCCAGTATGTTGGTTGTGTGGGATAACAGGGCATTTAGCGCGCTCCTGCAGACACCAAGGCATGATGCAGAACAACCAAGGGACAGGAGCAGGCATGGCAAATCCACCTGCAGTTTTACAGCAGGGTGTTACACAAAATCATATGCTGCACCAGGAGCGCAACAAGGTGTGCAACCTCATAATATGGGGAATTTTCCACAAGGACAATCCCAGCAGGCACCGATGCAACTGTCACAGATGATGATCACAGGGCAAACCACAAACTCTGGAATGGGAAGTAATAATGGGAGTGGGGGAAATCAACCATCACACAGTGGGCCAAAATTGTATATGGACTAGGACAGCTCACTGGGAACCCTGATGTGTTCAATCCTATCAGTGAAACCAGACCCCCCCAGGGAACCTAGGGTGGATGTCATTATAGGGTATAAAGAATATTCCTTCCTAGTTGACACAGGTGCAACACACTCATGCATATGTGAAGGCTAGTTTTCCTTGTCTGGCGAGGCCATAAATACTCAGTTTCACAGGAGCTACGAGTCGTGTTCTCTTCACAAATGCACTTCCAGTCTCAATAGGAGAATGTGAAATGAATGTGCCTTTACTATATTCACGTCAGACCGCAGTAAACATTTTGGGTCGAGTTTTAATGACCAAGTTAAACATGACAATCTCGTTCACAGAGGAGGGCATAGTATGTTCAACTCCAGGAATGCACTATTCAAATGTATGCGAAATAATCGGAGCATATGCGGGACACACAGCCATGAGGGCAATACCATTAGAGCCAGAAATATTTGCATATGGTATGCATGTGCTAATGGCAGGACTGCCAGGCCTTGCAGACAGAATCATGAGAACCCCAGATGAGTTACATTCAGACAGATGCACCTTAAAAGCACAAGGCTACCCCAGGGGTATTGTGAGCCTCTATCGATTTTTAACAGGGTCCTGCAGATGGACTTGAGCAATATTGCTTTAAAAGGTGTCGCCCTGCAATATGTGGATGATATCTTAATTTGCAGTACAACAGAAGAGCAATGCAGGCAAGATTCTGTTCAGCTATTGGCTATACTGGCTGAGAAAGGATATATGATTGACCAGGAGAAGCTACAATATTGTGAATAGGAAGTGCTGTACATAGGCCAGCTAATCTCACTTGAGGGAAAGAGAGTGACCCCAGAAAGGGCTGAAGCCATACTGAACACGGCAAAGCCACACACGATAAAACAGATGTAGAACTTTTTAGGCCTATGCAACTATGTCAGAGCATGGGTCTTTGACTATAGCTTTTACACAAAGCCTTTACTTCAGGCCCTAAAGAAGGCCCAAGTAACGAAAGAAAAGATCGAGTGGTATGAGACCATGGAGAAAGGATTTGCTGAACTCAAAAAAGCTATTTGCACTGCATCAGTTCTAGGGATTCACAATTATGCAGAGGAATTTTACCTGTTTTTGCACATGAATGGCAGCGTTATGATGGCAGTGCTCACCCAGAGAACTACATTGGGGTACAAGCCCCTGGCATACTATAGCGTAAATTTAGACCCAGTAATGAGAGGTCATTTCCCGTGCGAACAAAGTTTAGCTGCCGCATCGTTCTCCACAGAGAAGGCTACAACCATTGTGATGGGATGCTCTATGACATTGGACGTCGAGCACTCACTATTTGCCATTTTAGAGATCCAAAGGACACATTGACATCAGAGAGCTTCTGCTTATGAAGTGATCATATCAAATCCATTGATTAAGGTAGTCCGATGTAAGATAGTGAACCCATCTACATTTATAGCAGAGCCAGTCCCTGAAGGAGAGCCAATACAAGACTGTGCAAACTATGAAGAATTCTGCGACGAAATCCCCAGGGTGAAAGAAAATGCCTTGGCAGAAGGAAAGAGTGTCTTTATTGACAGTTCTTCGAGGATCGATCAAAGTGATGGACAAAGATATACAGGCATTGCTGTGATGAAGCACCGAGCAAATGGAGAATTTCAAGTACTTATTAGTGCACGAATACCATCTCATTATTCAGCAAAGGCTGCAGAATTATTGGCGTTGATACTCGCCATTGAGAATCACGCAGACCAGGAAGTAATGGTGTACAGTGACTCCGCCTAGGTGACGTCGACAGTGCACACAGGCTTAGAGCGTTGGGAAAGGAGGGCCTACCTCCGAGCAGACGGCATGCCAGTACAGCACGCAGCCCTATTGGATAGGCTGGTCAAGGCACTACAGCTCCCAGTGGGCATAGTGGTCGTAAAATGCGACGCCGACATAAAGAGGACAGATTTTATCTCATGCGAAAATCACGTAGCAGTCACCAAAGCCAAGTGTATGGCGTCCAAAAATTAGATGATCATGGAAGTGGAAGTTATCCATGCCAATTAGCGAATGATGGTTGCACGGATTGCACCTGAAAGTTACAGTAATTTGGGGCAAACACAGCTAATGGAACTCCAAGGGGAGGCACCACAGGAGGAAAAGAATCTTCGGAAACATTGAGGGCCTTCTTTAAACCCCTCTGACAGCTTGTGGCGACAGCCCTATTAAAAATAGCGCTGGAACAGTTGCATTACCCGGCGCACATGACCAAAGAGAATCTAGCAGCAACACTCGCAGAAGACTGCTTCATACTGAATTTAACTGAGCACGTTGCATTTTTTTATATTAAACTGTATAATTTGCCAACAATTCACAGCTGGGCACACATTGAAAGTAATGAGGAGTCATCCCCAGGCCAAATGGGCCTTTTCAGCACTGCCATGTTGATTATGTCGATATGATTCAAGTATGTAACGGGTACAGATACTTAATTGTTGTGGTGTGTCCATTCTATAGATGGATTGAGGCAGGTCCTTGTACACACCCAGACTCTACCTGTGCCGCCAAATTTTTAGTGACAAAGTGTTCCCCAGGTGGGGGGTGTGCGAGGTCATGAGATCAGATAATGGCCCCCACTTAGTTAATGCAATATTCAAACAGATTAGCTTGCTGCTTGGTATAAAGCACAGGTTCTCGTTGGTGTATCATTCACAATGTAATGGGATATGTGAGAAGCTCAACGGCTTGTTAAAGGAAAGGATAGCCAAGTTGAAGCTTACTCTAAAGAAGGGATGGTTGCACTGCCTTCCTTTGGCACTGTATGCACTGGGAACCAACCCGGTTCTGACCATCATCTTACGCCACACGAGATAGCCACAAGAAGAAGAATGAGAACTCCCCTGACACCCAGAGATAGAGCTAGATGTGATGCCCAGTCAACAGAAATTTTAGGGTCTGAGATGCAAAACTACCTGAACTGCATGACATCTTGCCTTAATGTCATTTAAGACCAGCTGCAGCGATGACAAAAGGGGTGCAGGGCAACCCGGAACACAGAAGGAGATACTACTACAGAAGCAGCTCAAGGACTTTGTGTACCATCCATTTTCCCTGGAGACACCATGCTTGTAAGGAACCATACAAGGAAAAAGTGGGATGAGCCAAGATTTAACAGTCCCTTCACAGTGGCGGACTGTACTCCATCCGCAGTGAAACTACAAGTCAGGAGAGGTTGGATTTTTCTGGGCGATATCAAACCCAACATCGGAGAAGGCCCCCTGCCTGCACCCCAATGAGAGGAGTCGATTAGCGACTGGGAATAGCTGCAGCACGTGCAGATGAGATCCATGACGAGGAAGGATGCATGACCAGCCAGACAAAGGACCATTGCAAATTGTGGCTTAAATTGGACATTTCCTCTAAGCAAAAAAGGGGATAAGGACATAGAAACAAACACTCTGTGCATCCTAGTTGCAGAGTGATGAAGAAAATTGCACGTATAAGCCACAACATAGTCTGTTGAACTTTGAACACTGGACAGAGACACACTTAAGCCTTGATGAGAACAGAATATGCCAAATTTTGACTGAGGACTCCTACATTTGAAGCAAATACAGTATCCCGACTCATTCCACACCGAGACCCTATTTGGAATAACTTATGGTGTCCCACAGTAGTGACATCACAAAGGATGTGGTAATTTATTTTAATCTAGTGCTAAGATCATGCCCCTCATTGGTGGGACGGCTCGCCAATGTCACTGATTTTCTTCAAGATCCTGAAAACGAAAAGACAATAAAGAGATTGCTTACTGTTATTGCCAAACAATTCCTCTTACTTCCTGAGTGCAGTGAGAAGGAACCAAGTGTCTCAAACACAGATGGAAATAAATGAGCTTATCAACACATTGTTCTTTTGTATAATCGAAGACTGTCCAACTCTTGTCGGAAGAACAATAGACACACTCACGTTTCTTCGAGATCCAGCAAATACAGATCATCTAAGCCAACTTCTAAATAAAATTGTGATCTTAGTTGCACTCCATGAGAATGGACAGTGAAGACATTGTTTACATTGAAGAGAAAGCATACAATCCTGAAAAACTCAGCAAGACAGGATGGATGTGCCTGTCAATAGAAGACAGCAGGTTAGCTCACAATGTCATTTTTCGTCTAGTCACTGACTTTCCAGAGCTAGTGGGGAGACCAATCGATGTTGACGTACTCCCATTCATTGGAGATCCAGCTAATGTTGCACAGATGGGCATGCTCTTGCATGGAATCGTACTACAAATAGAACTCTTGAACCATCAACAGAACTATCTGAGGAGATTCTAAAAGCTTTCCACCGAGGGACAGATCGAGAAGCAGTGTCAAGGACTTCACTTATTGCATTTGTTGTTATTTTGTCCTTATTCTTCATAATTGACCAGCATACAGTATGTCATCAGGACTGAATCAAATCCGGGGAGTGGACTGGGAGCTTACTTACTTTGAACATGCACAGTAAAAGGACTTACTGAGGTGTTATTTGATTTGATTTTTCCCATAGTCTAGCAAAGGAACTATATCCTGAAACAAGAGCCAACTCATCACCCACAAGAGGGGGGACACTTGTGGAGCACCTGACACTCTTAAACTCAGAACCCGAAAGACAATATTGGTTAAAGTAGTCAAATAGAAAATTGACACTTGGCAAATGATCGAGATGGGGGTCCAGAGCAGCAATCCGGTCCTCCCACAGTAGGAGAGACGCCCACATTTCTCTGGAAGTAAATGCTGCCACCTGACATACAGGGGCATAATGTATCTACGTATCATATTCATCATTATTTTACTGTAATTAATGATTAGAACCACATTTTTTATTGGTGCACAAAGCGTTCTGATTCCAGTGCACCCACCTAATGATGCACACATGAAACCCACAAAAGCACCCAGACCTTACATAGTCATTCCAGTCCGTAGAAGATCTGATGGTGGAGTGAATGAACTTGTAATGGAGATTAGCAACAACACACACCCACTTGTGCTAACAAACAAAAAGAAAAGCCAGAGGCAGGGTCGACGGGGAATGAATGAAGAAAGGTTACTGACAACCACACGCATGCAAACACTGAATGCACACGAAGCAGGCCCAGTATCAATGACTGCAGAACCACGAGCCAAAACAGTAGAGAAGAGACTGCCTGCCATAAGAAACTCCACAGCAGATGTTGTGGAAAGACAAGGAGAGTTGGGAAGAAAGCCAACAGAAGCAGCCACGTCCGAAACTCTTAAGAAAACAATTGCCAACTCGGAGAAGCTCTCTGCACGAACACAACTGATAGACTCATTATGGCCGTTCATAGCCAAAGCAAGGAAAATACAAGAGGAACTGAAGAATAAAACTGCAGAGACTGTATTACCAAGCATATATGTTCCAACACAAGGGACAAGTACCAGTTCTACAATACAACTATACACCGGACCAGCATCAGGGCGGTTGGTATGGGCATTTGTAACCAGCAGGAAAAAGATGTATGAAGAGAAGGAAAGAGGTGCCAGACTCTTATCCACTCAAATGGCGCAGATGAGGAAGCGTGCCCCATGGACCGGGATACCTGAGAATCCTCCAGCAAGAAAGAGCCATACAGATGCATTTAGGGATGTAGTTATAGCCAATTACAGGAAAAAACTAAGAATCAAGAGAAGCATGCATGGAGATGACAATGAATTAAACGACTACCTGGATAGCACAGCACATCTGGGAAACAACATTTGGTACCAGCATATAAAGGAAGTTGGAAGACGAAGTCCAGAAGGAGAATGCTTGGTTTGTGCACTCCTACCATACAGCATGGGGAAGTCTAAGATCTTTGTTTATTTATTTAATTTATTTATATAGCGCTGCAGCCCGCGGGCATCAGAGCGCATTCCATGAAGACGCTACATGAGGATTCAAGACGGGACAGTGGTTAAACCCCACAAGTAGGTCAGGTTGGGCTTAGTGCGTAGCAGATTGCTATTAGTACAGAAGGGTCTTAAGTTGTTTCCTGAAGCGTAGATGATTTGTTGCTAGCCTCAAAGTCACAGGCAGTTCATTCCATTTTAGGACGCTTCTGCTTGTGAAGGCCCTGCCTATACCCTTTACTTTTTTTGCTGGTATTGTTTGTAGGAGGCCTTTATTAGTTGATTTCAGATTACGGCTCGGCTCGTGCCATTTGAATTGCTTTTTAAGGTATGTGGGGGCATTACCATACAAGCAGCAGAGGACCAGTGTAAGAGATTTAAAGATAATTCTCTCCTCAATGGCCAGCCTGTGCAAGTCTCTTCTGTCGTTTGTAATGTGTTACCTTCTTGATTTGCCTGTGATAGCTCTTATGGCATTGCTCTGTATCACTTGACATTGTTCCAAGCATTTGTTGTTTGCGCCTAGAAGTAGGGAGTTACCATAGTCCAATCGGGAGAGAATTGTAGCTCTAGCTATGGTAGTACTGTTCTTCTGGTTTAGCATAGGTCTGATTTTTTTTTTTTAGGCTATGTGGGCCTCTGCTCCCAATGATGCCTGTAGATAGACTCCTAGCATCTTTACCTTTTCTGATATTGCAATTTGTGCCTTTTCGATGTTGAATGAGGAATATGCTGGGCTCGGTTTTTTTTCCTAGTATATGGAGATCCAAAAATCATTACCTCCTTTTAGTGCCATTAAGGCACATCCAATTTGCCTTCAATGATGTTGTATATGGATGTAAGTTTTTCACTATCCAGCCCATAGTCTCCACAGAGTTTGAAGAATAATTGGGTGTCGTCAGCGAAGTTAGTAAAGAATATGCCTAGCTGGGTCAGCATTGTGCACAAGCAATGCATATATAAGTTGAATAGTAGAGGGGAGAAACTAGCTCCCTGTGGAACTCCACAATCCACTGGTTTGGCTTGTGAGGTGTGATTGCCACAGATAATCCTGGATTGTCTGTCCTGTAGGAAAGAGGACATCCAATCAGATGCCTCTTGTGAACAGTTTCCCGATAGTTCTAGAGCCTCTCGGAGCCTCCGATGATCGAGCAGATAGAAGGCTGCCGAGAGGTCCAGTAGGATCAGTAGACCTGTTTTGCCTTTGTCGAGAATACCCAGCCTTTCTGTCTGCAGATCTAATAACGCAGATTCCATGCTGTGACCTGTCCTGAAGCCCGATTGTTGAGGGTGGAGGAAATTGTTGTTGTCCACATATTTTTGGAGCTATTCAGTGGTGATCTTGTCTAAGATTTTTAGTAAAAAATTACAGTTTGTTATTGGCCTTAGGTTGGCGGGGTCTTGTTGATCAAGTTCTGGTTTCTTTGGTAAGGGTGTTACGGTTACTGTTTTAATTGTGGCTTTGTAGCTGTAGAAATTGATGTCCAGGCAGCACATTGTCTTTCACACGTAGCCATATGCAAAACTAGAGGCCAGTTCATGGGAAGTGGCACTTGCCTAATATGGGCAACTGAAACAGCCTATCCCGACGAAGATGATTATGTTCAAGACATTAAGACAAGAAACAGAGCTCATACTAGGAATTCTGTGATCAGGTACGAGAAGCCTGGAGTTAAAGGAGCAGGAATAAGATGGAAAGTGAACCCGAGACTAAATGTCCAGAGGAAGCTCGAAAGTGGAAGAACAGAGAGTGGTGATTTGCAGAGCCTGGGTGATCACTGGACTCTACAAAGAAACTGACATCATGCAGAATGGATGCAAGCCATTATGGCCAAGACTTGCAAAACTACTGACATGGGTCAAAGACAGAGGAGGATCCTTGCAGATAGTGCCACTGGAGAGCCCAAAGTTCTGCTTCAGAAATAACAGCACTAGAACGATGGGAGACGATAAGAACTGTGGACGCGTTTTTGATGCTCCAGGAATGGCCATGGAACTGCAGGAATTATGGATCATTATTGGGCATGTGGATTCAAGGCCTACATCAGACTGCCAAGAGACTGGGGAGTTATATGCACAATAGTGAATGTCCACGTTCCAGCATTGGTGATCCTGAACAGTGACCTGAATATTGAGTTTCCCAAAAGCAGATGCTCACCTGAGGAAGAAGAGATCTGTGGAACCGATAACTCAAATGAAGAGAGAGAATTACTTCTCTGCTAAATCAGAAGAAGCATTTCAGCCTCACCTCATCAGTGTTCATGGCGATCTTCATGCTGAGGTTCCAAGTTGGAGTAAATACTACATGGTTGCAGATAACCAGATGGGAGTTACTGCAGACCATCAACATGACCATAAAAGGATTTAATGCAATCGTGGAAGAGTTAAGAGCCATCTGACTGATGACTCTTGAGAACAGATATGTCCTTGACATGATCACAGCTATGGATGGAGGAGTTTGTGCAAAAATTGGAGAATCATGTTGCACATTTATACCTTCTCATGATGAGGAGAATGGAACCCTAATAGAAGCCATAGGTATGCTGAAAAACCTGCAGAACCAGATGATCAATGAAACTGATGAAGTTGATGACAGCTGGTTTGGATCACTATTCTTGTGGGTCCCGCAATGGATGGCAGATGCATTCTAGTTCCTGGGAGCCCTGTTAGTGATGATATTGCTAAGACTTTGTGTTATCAAGATAATAATCTCTCAATGCCAGAAGACTGCAAAAAAAGCCATAGGGATGAAGATCACGATTGATGTCAAGCCAGGATGGAAGCCCAAGGACCTGAGTGATGAAGAAATAAGAGACTTTGTGAAGGCCAGCATTCACGCACCAGAAGGAACAAAGTTTCTCTATCCCAGAAAGCACAGAAATGATGTGGGAAGATGGGTTTATTGCAGCCCAAATGGACAATGTCAACTAATGACATGGAACAAAGACGAACATGTAAAAACAGCAGGAAGCCTGAAAGGAGTAATAAAAATATGGACTCCAAAAAGAAACTTCTTCAACCCACCATGTATAGACCCAGAAGATGAAGAAGGAATGAACCCAGGCGATGGAGTAAAGATAAATACAGAAGAATCGAGTAAGATGAATCCAAGGACGGAGGTGAAAGTGGTTGATGAATCGCCCAGAGGTGGGGGTGTAGAGGAGGTCCCAAATAAAGCCTGCACTCCAGTCGCCCATTTTGAAGGACCAGGAATGTTCACACCAAAATATGTGACGTATGACGAGCAGATAAACCAGCAGAGAGCCACAGTAGGGCTCTGCCCAGTACCTATCAGAAGAGCAATGCCTATTGAAATACCGATACCCAGAAAACCATGGACAGTAAGGTACCCATTAAGAAAACCCTACCAGCATATAAGACGAAATGAAGCCCGCCTAAGTACTGTCCCGGAAGAAACCAAAAAAGTCTTAATGGAAGACGAATGTTGACGTCACAAGGAGCCGGAAGAAATGACGAACCGAGAATGACACAAAGAGACGAAATGCCAAGAATAAAGAGATTGTGAACCTAAAGTGGAAGAACAATGCTGAAATGTAAAGAAGTTCAAGCTGTAAGCAAGATGAAGATATTCAACCAGTTTACACTTATAAATATGCTTGGAACCGCAAGAAAGCTAAGAAAAAAGTGCGGCTTGCTATGCTAAGTAGAGAATAGTGCGGCAAGCGCCATTATACATAATCTACCTCAAAACAAAGTATTGTAGTATAAGTATATTCCACTTTGCACCAAAGCAGAATCAACTCCGGTTACTAGAGGCCAAACAAGAAAAGATTCATATTCTAGCAAAACGAGAAGAGACGGCTGAATCGAAACTTGGCAGATGCAATTCGTGCCAGGAGAGCCAAGGTCATACCAATAGAAGGAACGAACAGTAGCTACATATAATTGAAACTTAAGAACACAATATCCTGTCTCTGAAAGGTCAAGATAAGGAAGCGTAGGCAGGTGGCAAGCTAAATGAGAATCAAATACACAAATTGAGTGAAACCCAACAAATTCACGCTGTGGGAAGCACGTGACCAGCCGAGTGAGAAGAAGCACGGGTTCACACCTACGCTTGGCAGCCTCCCAAGCAGAGATATCAGAACTTTTCCAGACAGAAGATGCAGTTTAGAGGCCAGCCACAGTGAAATAATTAACACATAGTTGCTGAAGCGATGATTGATTGTGACCTTAATTTGAGGAAGGCCGGGTAACTAAGGGGCACCTCGCACCTGGCCGACCGTTCTGCGTGCTGCTAAGCAAAGTGGAAATTTATGCATGGGATTGGTGGCAACCCAATCACAATGGACCAAATAATCTAGGGTCCTATTGTTAGTAGAACCAATGGGACGTCTTACTTTTAGTGACGTCTACAGTAGTCATTTTGAAGGAAGGGCTTAGACGCCCCCCTGACAGTGTTTAACCAATCCCTGCACTCTATTACCATATACAGATATAGTACCTACATTAAAGTTACCTTTTCCTAACCAATAGAATTGCATGTTAACTTTTGAGTGTTACACGTCAATTATGAGTTTTGAGTATAAATGCTACAACTTGTAAAAGGTTCGTTGGAGTTGAAGCGAGAAGGACGATCGCATCACTGCTGATTTCCATGACTCCCTGTTTTTTGTACTTGTCATTAAACAGACTCCCTTTGCCAAACCATTGAGTTTTCCTTATTGATTGGTGTTGGAGTAATAAATCTGCACCCCTATCCATCTCAAGGGTGCAGCTATCTCATCTTTAAGTACTTCAGAGCAACTCTCGGCTCTATGGGCTGGCCGGGGGTCTCCGGAGTACAACTTCAACAGTGAGCCTTGCTTCTCCCAGAGATTTACTGTCACCTGGGCCTATTCCTAACTTTTAAGGAGTTTGGAGGGGCTGAGATTGCTTATATCTATTGACCTGCTACCCACCCTATAAGGTTTGCATTAGGCTCAAAGTCCGGTTTACCTTAGCGCTATCCGGGCCTGATGGCAGGACCGTGGTGTCTGGGTCAGTACTTCTGTGGATCCCCCTTAAGACTCCCAGCGGTGGAAGATGCTCCTCTTCAAACCGGAACTGGAATTAATGCATTTTAAGTCCCTATCTTACATTCATTTCTATGACCTGCATTGGCTAATCTTTGTACTGTACCTACCTGAACTGAGTGTGTCCTGCTGACTACTCACCTCCATCCTCCAGAACCTTTTGGGACCGCTAAAAGACCTTCAGAGATTTGGGATAGTTTAGGGCTGGACTTCTGCAGTTTTTTTAATGCTATTGGGCCTACCTTTGAGGACGTAATTTGCTCCCTACTTTGAAAGTTTGCATGAACTGTCGATGTTCAATGCCAAAGTACTTTAAAAGTAGTGTGCTAAAGTACTTTTATGGTACCCAGTGATTTTTAACAAATAAAAAACACAGACCGACTTTAATAATGAAACAATAATAACTAAAAAATATCGAATATATAGGGGGGTGGGGTAAGGGGTTAAAAGCATATGGAAATGGGGGCCTGGGGATGGGACCCCCTAAATAAAAATATACTTTCGTTGTAAATGTTTCGTTGTAAAATCATTATCTGTAATTTCATTGGGTAAAATCACATAGATCCTACTTTTTCCTACCTTATATTTTAATTGTGACTTAGTGTAGTGTTGTAATAAGAGTGTTATTTTTTATAACCTTCCTATGTGGGTCTTTGGCTTACCTGGTCTACTAAGTGTTAACTGTACTACACAACTGTGCCCCCTTCCTCTTAGTTCAGCTGTGCTGCTTGGTCATGCTGTTACAGTGAGTGGCTTTGCTCAACTGGGGTTGTTAGAAAACTTGGCAACTGTAGGTTGGCTTTACAAGTGTTATTGCAGAAGGAGACTTTGAAAAACCCTCCTAACAAGTGAAACTAAAATCCTACCTGGTAACATCCATGCTCTAAGCACAAGCCTCTGGATCAAAGGGAAAACATCTTCCATGGTGTTAACATCGTACTACTTCATTTTCATAGCAAAAGTCTCCACAAAGACTGAGCCCTTCAGATGACTGTTTAAAGAAGCATTGGCATACACCCAGAAGGTCTGACATTTTCATAGTTGTTGGTGTTCCTAAAGCTGGACCAAGGATAAATCTTGGTTGAGGAGCATGATTGTTTGAATGGATGCCTGATGCCATTATGTGTATGGATGCGATTGGGCGAACATGTAGATGCATTTTTGGGGAAAGATGAAAAACGATGGATGGGTGTGATCGGATGGCAGGATGTGTGCCATTTTGTATATGCATGGGTGTGAATGAATGTGTGATTGTAATTGGATGTTTAGATGAGTGTGATTGAATGGGTATGATTAGGTGAATGGTGCAAATAGATAGTGTGGCTGATGCCTGGTTGTGATTACATGGATGGGTGCTTTTGGATTAATAATCCACGTAATACTATTACTTGGAGTTCTCCAGTGGCTCTTTAAGAAATGGCTGTTGGTGGAACTGAGCTTTCAGCTGGATGCACCTGTTATGCCTGACAGAGTCCCTCTAAATATGCTTGTGTTTGGAGCAGACAGTTTTGCCTATTTACTAGATCAAAAGCCATTGGTTAATAGCCTCAGTCGAGGTGAGGTGATACCAAGGCATCTACACCCCAGATGGGGGCTGGAGGATCAACTATAGAAATTCTGTGACTGACCAGATACACTGGTGCAAGGAGGTCTGGAAGACTATAGCTGTAGGCATCCAGTGAAGATTACCTGAAACTAAAACATTTCTAGAAGATGAGTGCATTATGGCAACAGTTGAAACTGTCACCAGAGACATCAGTAATCTGAACCAGGAAGAATCGATGAGATGCGCAAGTGAAGGCCATATGCTTCAGAAGGTTCAGGAGTGCACTACAAATGGTTGGCCTGAAGAGTGTAGTCTTCCTCGTCTGCTACAACCATTCACAGAAAGGTATAAGAGGAGATAACTGCAAACAATTGCCAATTATTGACAAATGACAAGAGCATTCCTCCCACTGGAATGAGACCGACCATTATAGTCCTGGCACATAATGGACATTTTGAGGCCCAATATGACCAAAGAGATCGAAGAAGCCATATATCACTGTGAAACCTGAAATCACAACAAGTGGCTTAATCCCAGACGAGACCCTCTGCAAAGTGAAGAATGCCCTAACGGAGAATGGGAAAAGTAAGCATGGACGTCATTGGACAGGAACAACTCCACATGGGAACAAAATGCGGAAGAGGGCTATCTAAATGAATCAAAGTGAAGTTTCGGAGATCACCACCACGGCCACAGTGGGCTTACGAGAAGACACATTCAAAAGAAGCTAAGGAACGCCTAATTTACAATGGTGTGAAATTAAGATTGAATGAGATGCCAGCGATCTTGAAGAGTCGTTATCTCGAGCACAGCTGAGTAGCCTTGTACCACTCCCATGTATACTGCCAAGTGGAGAGGGGAAACGGGTTCCTTAAAGACTGGTTACAACTAATAGCTCTGTCAGGGTAAGCAGGAGTACAGTATGTTTGGGCAACCATAATTGCTCAGAAACTTAAACCAAACTCAATGACTGGAGAGTTGTTCCAGATGACGAGGGGCCTCCAAACATACCCTGGCCTGTGGCTACAATGGTTGTCCAGCCCACAAAGTCCTGCTGCACGGATACGTATAATAGACAAAGAATCAGGATGAAGAGATCTGACAGAAAACAGAGAACTTCTGTGTGTGTGTATTTATTTTGCATCAACACAGGAAGTTTCGGGTGACTAGAGAATTTATTTTACAGTTCTTTCGATAAGCACGAAAGGTAAGTGTAATATAAACGGACAAGGTCGGTGATGGGTAGTAGTAACACAGATAGGTGTCAGCCTAAGAATTATTGAGGTCAAAACTTCAATCGGATGCACATTTCCCACAGATGGAGGGGGTATAACAACCCTATAAAGCAGGGAAACATGCGCCTGAGACTTGCATAGGTCCAAGGCATAGCTTACACATGGTGCACACAACAATATTTACATATAACATACACGAGGGGGGATGGTATAGTTGTGTCACAGGGATCGACACAGGGTGTGTTTCGGCCAAAAAAGGGGCTTGATTAGTGCCTGTCTTTGTGCTGGCCTTTGTCAGGAGAGGCACCTGTGGCGGCACTTGGTGAGTCGGCTGTCGTTTTGTACGGGCCGACGTCTCTCAGGGTCCCGTGTGACTGGTATAGGCCAGGATTCCTGTACGGCATTCAGAGGTCCTCGTCCAGCTAAGCACCTGCGAGATTACTGCGATATGGGATCAGTCCTGGCCTATACCAGTCCCACGGGACCCTGAGAGACGTCGGCCCATACAAAATGACAGCCGACTCACCAAGTGCCATTTATGCACCGGCAATCCTGCATTTTCTAAGGATTACCTAAACAGCAACCTTCTGCTACCACAGCAGTAGATTCAACGGACAGCACCGCCACAGGTGCCTCTCCTCTCCAGGTGTTCCCTCCATCTGTGGGAAATGTGCATCCGATTGAAGTTTTGACCTCAATAATTCTGAGGCCGACACCTATCTGTGTTACTACTATCCATCACCGACCTTGTCCGTTTATATTTCACTTACCTTTCGTGCTTATCGAAAGAACTGTAAAATAAATTGTCTAGTCACCCGAAACTTCCTGTGTTGATGCAAAATAAATACACACACACAGAAGTTCTCTGTTTTCTGTCGGATCTCTTCATCCTGATTTTTTGTCTATTATACGTATACCCACCTGGGTAAATCGGGACCCCGCCAGGTGCCCTACAGTATGTACCCTGCTGCACGAATATACAAGGAATACTGTACAGATTGAGGTGGAAAGATGACTCTAATTAAATAAGAAAGAACAATACAAGGAACAGGTCCTATTGGTTCAAGCTAGCGACCTAGTACAGATGAGGGTGCAAAGACACGGAAACATGCTCCTCCATGTATGGTCCTTCCATCTGTGTAAAGGAGGGGAGAAGAATTATGTCTATAAATGACGAGAGAACTTGAAATTTTGAACAAGTAGTAGTTCAAACCAGCTAAAAAGAAAAAAGAAATCTCAACCGAAGGAGGACCTCAACGTTTTATCGGACAGACTGGACACACAACATATGGATGAAACATACGAATATCTGGACACAGAGCATAAACTGCACAGAATGGATGAATAGGTTATTGAACTGCGCAGAATGGATGAATAGGTTATTGAAAATTAAGTAAGGACAGCAGAAGGAATTGCGATGACTTTGAATTCCTTGGCCATTTTCTACACTGTGGGTGCTGTGGTGAGGGCATCCTAAGATCTGGCTGGGCTGATTTTGTTTGTTTTTTTGCATCCCTCGTTGTGTGTGCCTTCCTTCCTTTCTGTTTACCGTGAGGGTTCTGTGTTGCTTTCCTTCCTGTGTCCCACCCCCAAACCTCCATTGGCTGACTTAATTGTGCCCTGGCGGGGACCTAGTCTTGTGCTCGTTAACCTCGACATGTCATTTCTACACTGACATCTTGCTGGACAGATTTTTTGTTTTTTGCTTCCTTCGTGCATCCCTCATTGTGTGGCCTTCCTTCCTGTCTGTTTCCTCCCGTGAGTTTTCTGTGTTGCTTTCCTTCCTATGTCCCGCCCCCAAATCCCCATTTTTTTTACTGTTCGCTACTTTTTCTGGCATCCAGGGCAGCTCCTGCTCATTGCAGCCCCCTGCGGCAAAGGGCCCCAGAGAAAAGGGTGGCCCCTGAAGAAGTTCCTGATCGTGTCTGCCGGTGTCCTCCGGGGAAGCGAGAAGCCTGCAGCCGTCAATCTGATGCGACTGCTAAAGTAAGTGCGGTGGGTCAGGGGGTGCAGCAATCCCTGCCCCACCCCTCTAATTACTCTATAGTCCATACTGTACCACCCTTAAACATCTCAATGAACTGCATTGCTTGGCCATCTCTCTAGGAAAGTTCTCTTTTCCTTCTTTAAATTGCAGTTTTGTCATGACCACTGTTGGGGGTCACAAGCTGTGCCACAAGCAGGCTCCCACCAGAACCCTAAGGGCCTTAGGACTTCTGCAAAAAGGCTCCTGGAACCAGTCCTGGCGCCTTTGGCACCAGGCTCATATGCGGTAAGGAGAGACTTATCAGGCTTGCTTTCATTTTTGTACATGGGTCTTTAATCCAACATGGAAGCAACCGGTCTAGTGTTTTGGGTGTGGCTGGGCCTGGAACTACTTTACTTGGTACTACTTTACATGGGCTATATAATCCACACCCAGACTGCAGAACACGCTTCACGTTATTCTGCAACTAATAGCGTGACGCTCACCGTGTCCAGCTCCTGGTCTTCAGCATCTTCCTGTAATCCTGCAAGAACAAGAACAAGATTATTTGTTTTACCTGAGAATACACCATCCTACGCTCAGCATCTCAGCCGGGCCGCAACCTGTGGAAACCGAGAGGAGAAGAAGAAACATCACCTCTGAGTACTAGCTTGAGGAATTCCAGCATCCTGCGGCCACCGCTTCCGTTCGAACATCGCGACCTGTAAAGCAAGGAAGGGAAAAACAGTATTAGAATGCGCGCGCTTTCAAAACATCGAATTCCATCATTCTTACCTGAATTACATCATGCTACGCAGCGCTTCCATCCGGAACTCCACGGCAAAACCCTGCAAGAGAAAAGGAGAAATATTCAGGTTCGCTTTCAATATTTACCATTCGCATATCGCTTAACTTACTTTAACGGATCCCTGGGGTCAGTTTTCATTGTGCTCTCTTCCACTCATAGCACCGCAACAGCCTGTGAGGAGCAGAAGAAGAGAACACAGGTTAGCTCCAAAAAGACAAAGAACACCGCGCTTCGCGCTTTCCCTTACCTTAGAACGTGCCTCTTCATCCAGCACGACAGCATAAAACCTTAAGACTTACAATTAACAAACCTACCTGCCTACCAGCAGAGTCGGGGTCATAGCAGGCCTGGACCCGAAGAAAGGCGCACTGCACCAGTGAAGCAACTCGGGCAGATCGCCAACAAACGCCAAGTGCCTCTGCACCAGATGCAGGACGGATAGCTCACCCTACAAACAATTAAGGTGAGAAAGACTCAGTGGGAGAGGGATCGGTCAGAGGGAGGTGGGAGATTCACCCATTAGAGCCAGTTATCACAAATCCTCCCTTCTGTGATTGCAGGTTCGTTATTCTGCTCTGGGCAGCTACGTTTACAGGGTTCCAGATTCCAGAACGCCCCCAGGGATATCAGGTGAGCGTAGTTTATGGTGAAACTAGGCCTTTTTCCCTCGTTGGGAAAGTCGAATCTGGGTGTTTCCTTACATTGCTGTTTGTGCTGAAACGAGACCTTTTTCCCTCTTCATCTTATTTATTTAGTGAGTTTTAGTATAACACTTTACACAACTATACAAAAAAAGATTAACAATAATGCACTCAATTTCATAATCACATTCTTTCATTACATTGCAACATTAGAAACATACATAATGTTGTATATCGGCCGTGTATATAATCATACATAAAATCAGACTATAGAATAATTTCAGCTTTAAGACAACACTATCATTTCATTAGATTGTACTATTGTTCCATTACTGTTTTATCCTCTTAACAATTTTCCAGACTTTCTCAACACTTAATTCGATTTAAGTCATCCATGGCCTATTACAATAGTAGTTTCCTTTCAGCTGTCTTTTCAGGAAAGCCGGATCTGGGTGTTTTTACAGTGTGCTCCCCGCGCCCCCTCTCTCATCCACATTGCTCCTCCGTTCCCCTGTGGTTGCCTGCTTGTTCCCTCCTCTGTGCCTCATTCTGTGCATTACCTCCAGCACCAATGTTGCCTCCTGTGGTGCTCGGCTTGGGCTGTGGTTCTTTCTTCCCTCACACTCCCTTCTTGCCTCCTTGCACCCTCTATGGTGCTCTCAATCTCTTCCATCTTCTCAAACTGCTACTCTATCTCCTATCCTATCCCTCTCATTAGGCCTGGTAGGTAAACATTCAAGAGGAATATCCTGATCTCCAACCCTGCCCTCCCCATCGCAGATACCCACATCAGAGCTTCCTCCAGACAGACCCTAACCAACATCCTCTTTGTCGTTCCCTCTCAAGACCTATGGACCCCTCATTTGTTCTCGGCTCTCTCTAGCTCTTCATCTCCCATTATTGGTGGCACTCAGGGGGAGGTCCTCTTGGCCTCCTTCCACACCTCCAAGAGCATCATTAATGTCTATCTGAATGGCACTGTCTTGGTCCAGGACCCTCAGCCCAATCCCTTCCTTTTCGATAGGCATCTCCTTCCTTCTCCTGCTCCTCCTACTAACATCTCTCTGGCTCCTCTGCCACCTCCTTCTGCCTCCTTCTCTCTGGCTACCATGCCACCTCCTGCTACCACCTCTGCCCACTCTCAGGCCCCTCTATCACCTCTGCTGGGTGTTCCTCTAGAACTTCACCCCACCCTGGAAGTCTTTCAAATGTAGCAACCTGCTCCACGATGCTACTCTCAACTTTCGCTCTGCTGTCAAGCACTCCTGACATCTGCCACCTCCTCGAAGAACTTCACCTAGATGTCCTCGCTCTCACTGAGACATGGTTCACGGCCAGCTCTGTCACAAGTTTTGACACTCTCCTCCCTGATGACTTCAAGATCCTCTCCGAGCCCAGAACCAAGCGTCCCAAAGGTGGAGTAGCTCTGATCTTTCCGGAGTGGCTATTTCTCTGAGTGGGCTGACCTCTCCTCTTCTCGACTTGCCTCCACCTCTCAACTTCTCCTCTGAGACCTCAACATCCACCTGGATGCTTCTAATCCCTCCTCTGGGATCTTCCGCAACATCTGCGACACCCTCTCTCTATCCCTCCATTCTACCTTCTGGTCCGACGCACTCTGCCAGACACATCTTGGATGTTCTCATCTCCTCAGACATCCCCCTCTCTAATCCACACCACTGCTCTCTTGGAATCTGTCTGAAGCCTACATCTAAGTGCAACTCTTGGTATGACTCTGACCTTGGCGCCCTGAAACGCAATCGCAGGGTGACTGAGAGGAAGTGGAGGGCTGAGAGGAAGTGGAGGGCTTCGGGTGCAACCTCTGACAAACTGGCCTGCTCCAAAGGCAATACAGACTCTGTCCTATCCGAGAGTCCACATTCAAGCCCGCGTATCTGTGGCCTCTAACAACATGGTCGAACTCATTTTCTCACTTTCCCCCAGAAGCTCACTGTTTCCAGAGCCCTGGTTCTATCTAGGCTGGACTACTACAACAGCCTCTTACTCAATCTGCCAGCCTTGACTCTCCGCCCTCTGCAACTAATCCAGAACAGCACTGCAACACTTATCCTTAGCCTCAAGTCAAGCCCTGCAATCTCGCCGGTGGCTGCAAGGATCAAGTTCAAGACCCTCTGCATCGTCCACAAGGCTTTCTGGGTGTGGGGCCCACACTACATCCAACTCTCTCGTCCAACATACCTTCCTTCTCTAGCCCTTCGCTCATCTACCTCCAACTATCTCAGGGTCAGACACTTATCCAGGCAGAGGGCTGGGGGGTAGATTCCTCTCCTCTGCAGGTGTCTCCCTCTGTAATGGTCTACTTGCCCCTCTCAAATTTGAGCCGGACCACCTGAAGTTCCCGAAGCAGCTCAAGACCTTAGGTTTCCTCTCTGGTTTCTCTATCTCCCTCCCCCGCTGACCTACTGGTCTGCTGTGCCGACTGGCTGCTTGGAGACCCTAATAGCTCACTGGGTACCAAGCTCCTCCATTATTAGTCACCCCTACACTGCCTATGGGCCTACCGCACACTTAGGGGCTGTAACTGTAACCTCTACAGTCCCCTGCCTCTTTGCACTTACCCAGAGCCTGCTGCCCTGGCTGCACTTACTCAGAGCAGTGCTACTTTGAGTGCACTTCCCCGTTCCCTCTTCCTGGCACTCTCTCCTCCCCCTTCCCCTTGCACTTTGCAAGGCCTAGTAAGACTGTTTGTCTAGTCCTCTCTTTCTTTCTTTCCTCCCTTCTCTTGTCAGACCTAGAAAAACTTGCATAGAGATGTGTTATAAATGATATATATCATATCATGAGGCCATACCCTAGTGAAAGAAGACTGCCCAAAAAGCTCCAGGGCTATCTGCTTTATTGATCTGACAGTTATGTTTGTTAACAAAGGGGGTTATGCGGAGCACTAGGTTACCTTTCCACAGCTCCACAGTATTTCTGCCTTCCTGTGCGTAATCAGTGGCACGTAGTGGTCATCACGCTCGGGCATGCGCAGGGGGATATTAAGGACTGGGTGTAAAGAGCAAACGTGTCTGCCATTTCCCTGAGGATGAATGGAATGTTATGCTTCACGAGAGTGACCAGACGTCCCGGTTTTGCCTAGACAGTCCTTGGATTGGGACCTCTGTACCAAGAGTTTTTATGTCTCGGTTTTGGGCAAGGGGAAAGAGACAGTCCCGTTTTTTTAAAATCACAAACCATTATCAACTATATAAACATTATTAGATGTTAAGAATGTTGTCATCTTAGGGTGGGTTCTAATCCCCAACGTTCCAGGTGCAAGCCTTATGCATTAACTGCTTGCTCACCAGAGACAGGCTGAGTGGAAAGTACATAGCAAGATATGTAATGTCAAACAGAGCAAAAGCACCTTTGTTATTAATATTTAAATGTTTTTTTAGTGCGTTATAGTTAAGATGCTCAACATTTTGACACTAAATACCAATAACTGTCAAGTTCACTGTACAAATATAACATTAAAAAACATAAATCAGTCAGTATCATGCTTGCTATTTACGTAATTTAACAACACTCAAAGCCGCACAATTTGTTTTCATATACTGTGGGAATGGGGGCAGGGGAAGGTCTGGTTCGGGGGTCAGGGCGCATCAAACAATGAAGAGACAGGGTCGGGCTAGTTTAACGACCGTTGGGTTCAGCCCTCTGTCTGCCTATGGACAATCAAAACCTAAAGAACCTCACAGTCTTCCTCTTTTCTCCTTCAGTCCATCAACTGCCTGACTGGGGTCATGTACCAAATAGGTCCTTAGTCAGTAGATTTTAAGTCATCATAAATTTTATTTTGTCAAGAAACACACATACATTGTGAAAGTACAAATATTAGAAACACACCACTCTAAGAAGAACAATTCTACTGTATTTGCTCTTAACACATTCTAAAATTCATCCTAAAATTGATTTGAAGTAAAATCATACATAAAAAATTTCATAAAACACCCTTCCTATACAAAACTAAAACCGATAGTGTAGTGTTATTCACAAACCATTTCTCAGTGTAATGGACAATGTGCAAATTGGCTAATAAAGTGCAAACATACGTTGGTTTAGACAGCACCAGACATGTCCTCTTTTTTGAGGATGTCTGGCCAGAAAACAACTTTTTTTCAATCTCCCTAATTCTGCCTTAAGGGGACCTTGATTTAACCTGATGCCAATTGTAACCACTGATCATTTATCAGTGTATGTAACCCAACATGTTTCGTCTATCTTAAAACAACAAATTCTGTCAATTGTCTGTAGACTTCTTCAGGGGAACCAACAACACAAAAACTATATTAAAAACAAAAAGCAACCTCAAATTTAGACTTCAGCCTGTTCCAGACTAAGCTGATAATCTTTATCTTCATACAAGATGAAGTGTGGTAGTAAGGCGTCCCTCCGTAGAACCTTTGAGGGGGACGTGTCAACAAAGGTCTAGATATTCCCTTTGGGCACAAAAATCTGTTTGGTGTCGGGTCTTCTAAATAGACAACGACTCCTCTGTATACATGCTCACATCCAGAAGTCGTGCGTGCTGTAGACTGCTGTGACTCTGCTGAGTGTGACCAAACACTGCTGCAAATAATCACAACCAGACTTCCACTGAACTAAGTAGTTCCTGAATGTAACTTGTTGCTGCCGCCGTATTTTCATGTGGTCGGTGCGGGAGAGTCGACTCTAAAACTCACTGTCTTTTATGTTGTTGGTGGTGCCGTTTTTTTGTCCTGAAAATCGGGTTACCCTAGCTTCAGGCACCACAAAATCTCTGACGGGACAATCGCTAAATGCTTCCTTTAGATAAATTACCTGTAAGAGAATGGTCACGTGAAAGTGAAACGCATCTGATCTGAAAAGAGACCACTGGGGCTGAATATTTATGAATATGTAGTGGGCGTTACTATTGTTCTAAAGGAGGGGAGAGGATTTTGAATACCCTTTTGCCTGAACAGATCTCCTACGCGCCTCGAAACACTTGTGTATAGGCACGTTATAAATGCCATATCATATCATATACATTGCTTCTGGCGTTTGAAGTAGCTTGCAGGGTGTTCTAGTTGGCTGCTTCGGATTAACAAGTGCCCTGATAAAATGCACGTATGGTCAATAAAGGATACGTGATCAGCAGACACTTAAATAATGTGCGCTGCTTACTGTTGCCTGAAAAACCTTGGAATGACTACTAGTGAAAAAAAAAATTGTAAACGCTTGTCAGGGAACCTGTAAACGTATGTTAAAAAAAATAAAAAAGGTGTCCTCATTCTAAATCATTGTAGTTGTTAAAATGCACTCAGTAGGACGAATAACTCTCTAATGAGCTGTGCTCAAACCCACTAAGCTATCTTCTTGCCAAATGCTACAGGGCTTGTGTTCTAAGAATGCGGCAGAAACTATCTTCTCTGGCGGGGAGGTGGTGGACAGCTGGTGGAGGCGAGTGGAGCGCCATTTGTGGGTCCCCACTCTGCTCACTCGTTCTTAATCTCGCGTGGGCGGCCTCCGCCATGCTGCTATCTTAACGAGCGAGGTTTGGCTCATCAGGGGGCGTGGGAGGGGGTGCATGGGTGCTGAGTGCCACAAGGCTCGTCCGCCCACACACCAGCTTCGTGACGCAGTTTCCCACTGCGAGCAAGACGCGGGAGCCAGTGGGCGGTACCCGGGAAGCAGACGAGGCAGCCCCCTGCGCTTCTTGTAGTGGGGAAAGCACACTAGAAAAGGCGATTTGCACCTTCGAAGCTATCGTTTCTCAGGTCCCAACTTCGAGGTCCATGTAAAATCAGAAAAGTGTTGTTCCCTGGAGAAACGACGCTTTTCCTGAAAACAATTCTGTAAAAAAGAACGTGGTGTACTGACATCAAACTCTCGGCTCTTGCAAGACCCTAATTTTCGGCCTGCTAACAGCCCGAGTGGCCATCATTAATGCAGGGTAGACACTGCAGGGACATTCTCCTTGCAGAGACATACTTTGGTATTTGCAAACAGTTTGGGCTTTTGTGTAGGCGTGAGAAAGTCACCTACCAGGACTGCCGTAGTGGTATTAACTGGCCATTGATGGTAGTAGGTGCACAATGGTGTGAGTACCTTGGGCATCTAATAGTAGTTCTTGAATAATGACTAATACTCTACATATACACAATTCTAAACTGTTGGCTTTGCCAAGCTTTATTTTTAGCAGGACTTCAGTGAAAAACACGCATAGTGCTTATAAATAGAGTGACTGAAGGCAGAACTGGTTAAGACACTTTTATTACACCAGTAGCGCATGAAGGCACCAATTAAGTAACTAAGCATGTATGAGAAGCTGCTTTGAATAAACGCTGGCAGGCACTCCAGTGCAACGTTTGATGGTACGCCTTGAAAAAGGCTGGTAAAGCTCTAAAAGTTCCCTTAAGGAGGTGTTTTGGGTGGGGAGGGGTAGGAACTAGTTGGGAATGGCCATAGGGTTTAGCATGAGTGGGCAAATAACCAAACAACACCTACAAGCTTTCTGTCCCTCCTCCTATGACGTTTCTCTCTGTACTATAAGGCAATCGTTTCGGCTTACAGGTGGCGCAAGCGCCACCGAATTGCTCAGACTAAAAAGGAGTGCAAATACAGTACTGCACAATTATTTCTTGTGTAACTTAGGACATTGCTGAGATGGCAGCACGAATTTTGCTCTTTACTGCAGGTTCGACGACAGTTTTGCGAATCGGCAAAGTGGCAGACTTTTTAGAAATGCTTGCAGTTATACTGGTGCACACGCTGCCCCCACAAAGATAGATTTTGTAGTTGGAAAGTACGATGGCTTACCTCCAGTCCTACTACCCAGCTATGAATAGTGGTGGAAGGGAGGATGTAGGCTTTTCACACTACTTTTCTCAAGCTCAGAATCGGGCCCTAAATAATGATGTAGGAGTGTAATGAAGCCTTTTTGTACTTCTGCGCTCTACCTTTTGCGGACATGCTACCTTTTGCATTTAAAACGTATCTGAAGTGCAGTTAACATTTTTAAGGGCTTTCATGTGTTATGCCGCTGATGTTGAGCAAGGAGCAGAACAAAAAGAACCCTTTAACTTGGTTGACTCACAGTTGCACTCTGACTTGTGCAAAAGACACTGTTAAACCATTACCGTATGCAGGACCGGCTAAAGATGAGTTTGGACTCATGGGGGCCCCGTTCAGAATTGTTTGGGCGCTCCGTGACCTGCAGCTGGGAAAAGCAGTCTGAGGCAACCATAGGCTGCATAGACTTATAGAGTTAAATGCAGGGAGTAAATTAATAGCTGCAGATTAACATGGGATAGCCGTTCAGCGGGCAGCAGAAGCACTAAAGGTCCTCTGAAAAGCTACTAAGCTCTCTTTGTCAGCAAAGTGCTAATGTAGTCAAAACCAGAGTAAATGGGCAACAAGGTGATAAGAATGCTGCTGGGTACTGAAAGGCTCAGGGGAGGTGACGGCCTGAGGGCACAGGCAAAGGCATCCGGTAACGTGGGTGTACTGAATAATAATGAACAAAATCTATATCCGCTCTGTGACAAGACTGCCAACATGGTCACCTCTGCTTAGGGCGCCCCCTGAAGGTTGAGACCTATTTCGACTGATAATATTGAGTTCATGGTGCTACCCCAGACCACATCATATTTAACCACCCACAACTTCAAATGGTACAAAATGTAGAAACCAGTCTGCTTCCACACCTACTCCTTACAGATCACACTTCATCTACCTTTCAGGCCCTACATAGATTTTGGGTTAAAAGTTCATTTCAGTTGCAGACGCAGAGAGCCTTTCATGTCGAGGAACATCATTGCCCCAGAAGAGACTAACCTAATGCTGCATCAGCCAGCCGCCAAGGCTGGCAATGGCTCGCCTGCTCAAACACCAGCAGGGACGCGGTCCTGACTCACTTATAATGCGGAGCTTTTGAATCTGTTGAGCAAGAGAACGTGCTTGAGTATATTATGAGATTACATGTTCAAGGAGCGGTAGCGCAGTGACTGAGGTTTGACATTTGTTTAGTGCAGAAGGTTAGTGCACTTGCTAAGAGTGATTGATATCTGTTGGGTGTGCTGTGACTGTGTGCTTGCTTGTATGCCTTTGTGTGAGCCCTGGCAGTGCCCTGGATTGGAATGAGATTTTATGTATGCCCACCAATATCTGGAACCCCCAGAATTGCAAACAGTACTACAGCTGAGTCCCCTCGCACAGGACAGCAGTGATGTTTGCTAATAATTGAACATTTTTATAGACCTCCTAACATTTACCCTTCAGTGCCTGCATGAATATGTGTGTGTGTGTGGAGGTTTGCATAACTGAATGCATGTTTCGGTGGTTGTATTTTATAGTGCTATGTTTTGGTCTGAAGATGTGTAGAGCCTGTGACTGGGGGTGTGTGCAGTAATGTGGAGTGCATATTGCAATGTAAAGGGGTCTTGTATAGTGCACTTCTGCCATTTTGTCTGTCCCACTGCATGTGGACCTGAAAGCAAAGAGGGTTGCGATTCCCGTGGTGTTGATGCTTCCAGGCTGGAAGGAGCAGAGTCCGGAGTATCGATGCGGTTCCAGGTCCCTCTAATGCCTGAATAGCACACCTGGGGCGCGCACCCAAACTCAGCTGAAGTTAGTGCTGCCAGGACCTAGTTAGCTGCGGTGGTGGGGTGTTTGATGGGGCTAGGGAAGTGAGTGGTGGTGGGGTGGATGTGAGTAAGGGGAAATGGTGAGAGATGAAGGTGTGAATTAATTGGATGAGGGTAATACTCAGTGCGATAGATTCATTTTTGGTTCAAGTTGTTGGTGTGGTGTTGTTGGAGTATTTGGATACTGTCTCTTCTCTGGCTTGGCTTAAATGTGAGGGGGAGACCCCTAGAGCACTGGTCAAGTTCTAGAGATTTGTGGGGAGACCAACCCTCATGAGTCCCATCTCTGCTAGTCCTCGGCTGATAAGTTGCAGCCGGGGGCGAACTGGGAAGGGGGCAAAGTGGCATTTGCCCACCAGGCTGGCTAGGCTGTTGCTCCCTGGGCCAGAGCACCAAAACGCAAAAACAATAATTGGAAAAGGTGAAATCCTGCAGCCTGCTTTGAAAAAACCAAATGCTCTCAGGCTTGCTCAGCTTTTGTTTAGATGGGGTGAAACACTTGTCTTGATTTCAGCAGTTTTGCCGGTGTGCCTGGGTGGTCCCCATAAATGGTCCTCCACAGTGGGTAAGTGAGAGAAGAGCCTAGGCACTGGGCATGTTCATATCACCCAGAGGGCAATGTACTCCTTTACATGACAAGCTCTATGACCTTGGATAGTAATGTTGGCACCACTGCAGGCTTTACACCATTGGTCCGTTACAACCATCAGCAGCTTATAGCCACTCCTACTTGTCAAGGAAGTAAGGGTCCATATGCTAGAGTTTGTTCCCAGTTTTATTCTGTAATCCTTTTTTGATCTCTCGTGAGCTCATTACAAAAAGATTTTATTGGCTCCCTGAATTGCAGCGGGGCATGTCACTATATGGAGCTTATAGAAATAGCTGTTGGATTCTTTGTGGTACTTACTATTGGGCACAGTTGATAAAACACACACAGAAATGTTACATTCAATATTAATTATTAGAAGACTACAAGCTAAGGGGGTCATTCAGAGTCCAGTGGATATATTTCTTGAAATACCGCTGGAGAAAGTTACCACCTCCACCAGTGGTATTTGTGAGAATCTGCCCAATTCAGAGTTTACTACCAGTGGAGATGGTATTTTTTGAATAAGCCCAGAGTAATTTAGAAATACCACCTCTGCAGGTGGTACCATATAAAAAGGTGTTTTAAAAAGAATGTCAGCCATTTTCACCTTCAAAGTGAAGGTGCAAATGGTTTAAGCATATTAGTGGTTTATACCACTAATGTAAATTTCTGTATGCACAAGTGTCCATTTGGACCCTTTATGTAAAACGTGGGTAAGTTGGTAAGGGAGAACATCCGAGAAGCCCACCCTTTCATGCTCTTACCACGGCCCTTTGTAAAAACATGGTTCACTGTATTAAAAGAAAATACCTGCACTTCACATCTGCACAGGGAAAACATTTCTATTTTTTAAATGTGGTCCAGTTTGGCTTTTTTAACTCCACCTCTTAGCTGGAGGTAAAAATGGGCAGATTTTCAGCAGAAAGTCTGCTCAAAATACTGCCATAGGTATTCCCATGGAATACTGCCAGTGGTATTTGATCAAACCCTGAATTGGGCCAACAGTCAAATCGACTGAATCTGCTGAATACCGCTGATTGTACCATTACCACCAAACATGGAAGGACCACCCTAAGTTTTCATTTTCTGTCTGGTCTAGAACATTCTTCTTACCTGACCAACAAAAGAAATGAATACAAATCAACAACATTTTCACATATAATATATACATAGTCACATCACAAAAGTCGTACAAACCAAACATAAAACACACCCATTCACACACACCCTCCACCTTCCCTAAAACACAAATAAATATGATAGGCCACTCTTACTGCTTCTCCATCACCAGGTCCCAGATGAACTCTCCTTGCCATTCCCTCTGGTCCCATGAAATTAAATATGGAGTCAACTTTCAAGGAAGTGCATCTTGGGAGTACAATAAAAGCCAAGTTCCCTCTGCGTCTTTGGCTCTGCATTGTCCAAGGACAGAGCCCATAGCCACATTTGCCAGCAATCCCCAGACCACAGCTTCTCATTATGTCTGGCAGAAGCCGATTAGCAAATCAAGGTCGTCTATTGCTTACGTGAGAGCCAGGGCGAAAGTGGTGCGTGAAAAGGAATTGGCGACTAAGGAATGTTGCCAATTAAGGGGGTGTTAGGATTCAGTTAAAGGATCGTCAAAAGGTGACGGGAAGTCTGAAAGTTAATTGTAGGGAATATGCTAAAGGGGCATCAAAGATATGGTGCAAAGGAAGGACGGATGGAGGGTGATAGGCAAGGAAAGTAGGGTAAATGAGACAGAGGTGCAAATCTGGAAAGGTAGATCAGCAGAAGTAATGTCTGTTCCTGAGATCTGGTCCTAACCTGCATGCCACTGGGCCCGACTGTGGGGCAGACTCAACCCATTTCTTTTCTCTAACAAAGCAATGCATATTTGCTTTATGAACACATTTTTCAATTAGGACCTTTCTTGTATTTTGTCAGGTTGCGTGGTCATGTGACTTGGTGCTTTGAAAACCAGATTTATTGAACAGTGTATTAGTTTAGTCCTTGAATAACTTCTTTGCAGAAAGCCTCTTATTGGTTTTATTATTGAAGATGGAACCGAAGAAGATGAAGCTTCCTCTGCTGCCCTGGCTTAAAACTGTGAGATCAGGAAGCTAGGGCCTAAATCCCTGCCTACCACAATTGACACATTATATTACCCTGAGAAAATCTCTTTTCATCACAGTGCTTTGTTTTCTTTAACAGTATGTTGGGAAAGTCTCACTCATATTGGTTTATCATCTATGGTGATAATCCATATATAAATATTAACCATTTATATAATGAATACTGGTGGGGCGGCAGTATGTCAAGTGTGATTCGTGTGTTGTGGTGGGCCTGTAAACCGGGTGTTTGGTATGGCTTTTGTATTGTGCGCTGGGGTGGCAGGAATCCAGGTCTGGATCATTTGCCATGCCAGCATGAGTTTGGTTCTTAGATTGAAGGCAGACTCCCTGACTCAGCTACACCAATGGCGATGTAGCCTGCTGCCCAGTTGCAAATTGGGACATGAAAAACCTAAGCTCAAACCCAAGGTTTCCCATTTCACCAAAGTATTTTATCCTTGTGGAATCATTTCACTAGGTTTGGTATGGGATGTGGGGGGCTTGTCATGGGGTTGAACACTGTACTTGCCCCTCAGGCCAAAAGTTGCCAGTCCTCCCCTGGTTGCAGTAGATTTGTGGCTTGTCCTGTCATTTTAGGCAGAGGAGTTTGTCTGATTGCTGTTACCACTACTGGCCGTTTGTAATGTAATAGATTTTTGTGCAGTTCTCGCGCAGTTGTCCGTTTAATAGGTACATTTTCAGGGATTTTCTGAATGTTCACATTTGTCTGGACAAAGAATTCAAGGGGTTTAATTGAGTCGAAGTCAGATCATATGTGGTTGTTTAGTGAAGGCAGGCTGTTATCCAATATCTATATAGGGACCTACTCACAGCCAACACACACAGGCACAAATCCAAAAGAAAGTTGGGAGAGGGCACTGGAGAGTACGATTACGGAAGACGAATGGGCATACCCACTGTGGCAGACACAAAGGTTATCCCAAAACTCAAGATAAAAGCTAATTAATTTTCATCAAGTATACCATACACTAGTCAGACTCCACAGACAGCGCACATCCATATCAGCGGCCTTTGAGTGACTGCCGTAGGGCAGGTTGATGTGTATTGCATTGCTGAATGAACATTTTCTGTCCAAATCACAGTAGGGAGAGCGGGGATGGAGTATCGCGCTGTGCATTGCTGTAATCTTTTGTCCCAGTTATAAAACTAAAATAAAGGTTGAAAAAAAATATGTGATGTTTAGGGTGGAAGCTTGCCATCCTTACTAAGGCCTTGAGGTTGGTTCGAGTTGTTTACAGTAGATTAATTTCCCTGTGGTGTATTTTGGCCCGTCTCAGTGGAAGGCATAGTTGCACAGAAAAGGAAGAAAGAAGCTAGTCAAGCCATTTTGAGGACACCCGTTTTGGTAGATCTGGATGAGGGGAGAATATTCCACGGATGTTTTCAAAATATTTCATTTGTGTTGGGTGAATCCATGATGCTTATTTACAAGGGAGGTTAGCGGGAAATGGTGAAAACCCCAAGTGGATGTTTATAGGACTCTGAGAGTCGCTAACTACTAGCATTAGGGTCAGATGCTAAGTCAGTGGTATTGGGGCTCACTGATAGTTGTAAAGTTCCATGCACCCCACAGGCATATCCCACGTGCATAATGCAGGTTTTTCAGGACAATCTCAGTGCTGGGCAAGCACAGGTGTTACTTCACTGTCAGGACCAACCAACTGCTGTAATGTCGCAGCTGTCAACCCTTCGGCTGGGTACTGTGTGGTAAGGGGTTTCGGTAGGTCTCAGCTCTGACTTGTCAAATGCTTATTCTCTTGGATCAGTGACCCTTGCAGTTACAGGGCACTGGTGACACCGGGGTGTTGGTGCTTGAGCAGGGGTGCTCCTCTGGAGACCTCACCGATGTGGCGGGGGGGGTAATGAAGAGGACCTGTGGGATGGGAGAGCTGGTGTAAGCACATAGTGAGTGCAATTCAAGCTGCGGAGATGATATGGTGCAGACCCCATGGTGCGTCACCACATGTGTTTCCCTTTTCTTTCTGCAAATTGGTAGATGGTGGGTTGGTATTAGGCATATAGAAAGCAGGATGACGTGGGGGTGACGTGAGGGGAGGTGGTAAAAATAAAATCTGTAAAAAAAAAGTATCTAAATTGGAGCAAATCACATAGACCGGCCCGCCCCCCCCTCCCCCCCATCCTCATACGGCAATGGAGGTGACCCTCCACATTGGTGATTCATTGCAAAAAGCATTAGAGGCCAGAGCACCAATCCCAAGTATGTGTCCAATGAATCTTTCTGTTGCCAGCCCCTTAGTGGTTATTGTCACATTGGCATTTGTGGATTTCTTCCAGTGCAAACAAAAACCGAATGTGATTGTCTGTTGATGTATACCCACAATCTATCACCGCATTGAATGTTAGGAGACCGACTTTAATTCCTTGATGTATTATTTTAAATAAAAGAAAATATTCCGATTAAAAGTATCCTCTTTCTTGCCCTAGGTTGCAGAATGGGATTGTCATGGCTGTGGGCTATTAGATCAAGGATAGTTCTTTGTAAAAGTGTTCCACAGATGGATGCCACCCTTTACAGCCTTGACATAAACAATTGCCATGTGTGCCCTGTTTACCCGAGTTATAGGATGGAGGGCTCCCAAAACAGGCACTTCGAATAGGCCAGGACCACTAGCCAGATTCCCTCCATTGTGGGTCTTTGGACCACAGGCCATGGATTGTGGCCATTGCCAGTGGCCACTTGGCTCAGGCATTTCACGAAGCCCTTGGCACCACCAAAGCAGTCAGAGTGGCCGCTGGATCTACCCACCACTTGACCACCCCTGCAGATGCATACTGCCCAGGGCATACACTTAAGCCATGCTGCAGGGCTGAACAAGCAAGATGAGGTTGCCATTTGCTTCCATTGTTGGTCTGTGGTTGTGATTAACAATGGATGCCCGCTCAAATTCCCCCCTCCCCCAATCCACCAATCTGGTTGCCCATTACTGGTTTCTGGGACCCGGGTGCGAGATCTGGGTATGTATATTCAGGGAACAGGGTTCGCATTCGGGACGCAAACAACCATTTCATTCTGTGACCACCAGCTGACGTCTACAGGACATGGAAAGCTAATGCATTGTACCACATCAGTGTTTACATTTTGCGGTTAGTCTAATAAAAGGCATCACATCTTGGAATGTGGGTGATTTTTAAAACAACTTAATATGGCCTTAAAACTTTCATTGCATAGAAATTTTGAGGACACCCGTTTTGGTAGATATGGACCAGGGGACAACTTAATGATCAGCACTGGTTGGCGTGCCTGACGGATCAAGAAGGGCCAGCAAGCAAGGGTTCCGGTGCCACCCGTGTTAGTTTAAAAGACATATTTTAGAGGTAATCTTTATTACCCATGCCATTACAGGACAGACGTGATATACACATCTGCAGGGTTGCATTGGACCCTCGGCCTTTCGGCCCGTGGCCGTGCCGAAATAGTACCTGGGGTGTGGGGGCTGGTTTCTGGCCATGCTTGGGCCGGTTTGGAAGAAAAAAACATTATTTTTTTCACTTTTCTTTTCAAAAAGCCTTTCATCCTTCTTAGATCGATAAATGAGTACCAACACAGGTTGTGTGATATTGTATGCGTATTTGTTCTATAAAAAGGAGCTTAAGCGTAAGTGCAATACAATAACATTATCATTTGGCCTTGGACGTCTGCTTGGATTCACAGTAATTTAGTGTACTTGGGGAACAATGCTATTTGATGCCACTTCCTGTTTTGTCAAGGGGTGAAAGGTCGTGTTTCATCACTTCCCAGGATGTCACTTTGGGGTATGGTCAAATGACATCCCTTCTGATGATGTCAGAGGTCAAGGGTCGTGAGGCGAGGGGTGTGCCACTTTTTTGAGGCAAGTGGTGGGCCGCTTTTTTTTGGATGACCGGGCCTATTTCTTGTCCCAGTCCGACCCTGCACATCTGGTAATTATTTCAACAACAAAACTGTTTTTTGCAGACTTCAGGACAGTTTAAGTGATCAACTTCTGCAGTGTGAGCCAGAAACGTTGTAACCTTTTTAGATGAAATATTTCACTATTTTTGTTTTGGTGGTTTCAGAGAAAGGCCAGTGCTGGTATCTGATTAGGAACTGGGCACTATTTCTTTGTATTCATGGTCCGCGTGGACAGCTTGGCCGTGTTTACTTCGGTGTGGGTTTGGGGGAGGGTTATAGCTCAAGATCGCTACCTACCTCCAGGGGTGTTGCTAGGTCTGGAAAAGACCCGGGGCTATGCTAATGTCAGAACAGTTGGGACTGGGGGCTAGCTAGCCATTTGGCTGTAGCTCCTGAGATTCTATCCGGGGCTATAACCAAAAGACCAGGGGCTATAGCCCCCTTAGCCCCCCCCTCCTAGCAACGCCTCTGCCTACCTGTCTTTCCTATATTGCAAAGTGTAAAATGAATGTTCTGCTCATTTTCACGCTTTTCCTAATGACCGTCACAAAGCAAACCCTCTCCTTGCTGGTATAATGATACACCCGAGAGATAGGGGGGTTGTTGTGCAGAGAGAGGGCTGCCAGCTCTCATTTCAGTGCTGCCAACAATCTTTCACAACAGAGATAAAAATAGCAACATTTCAGCTGTTTTTCCCACACATCCAATCTGCTTTAATTTGCTAATTATTGATGTAGATGCCTACACTGTCCCTTAGCACACGTTGTCATGCAGTGGACATTTGACATGCATGCCAGACCAAAGATGTTACTGAAGGTCCGTAGGTTTTTGCCAAATAAACAAATAGTGTCTTAATTAAACCAAAAGTTGCCAGGATGGTTCTCATCAGTTGGGTAGTGCTCTGGGAAAACGTATCCAAAGAAAATATCTCTTGTGAAAGTAAAGTATTCCAGCATAGGTTCTGCCGCTGCTCCTCTTGCGTCCAGGGGCAACTATCGCCCACGAAATCCACACAATACTTGTGAGCTCATAGTCCTGGGTTTTAAGGGATTCACGCACTCATTTTTGACAGTTCTTGGGTTCTTTTCTCCGTCCCAGGTGCTAGCCACGTACTTTAGATGGTGGCAGGATTCGGTAAGTGGGCCTATGAGCGGGGGTCCTTCTAAGAAGGACTAGGACCAGAGGATTAAAGGAGGCTGCCCCTCGCCATGCCCCTCACTCTGTGTTAAGGTCTGGATCCATCAACCATCTGCTCCATTCTCTTTCTCCCCTCCTCAGCATCTCACCCCCATAAATCCTTGCACTCTATCATTTGTATTCTTGGCTGTACCCTTTTTTATATTCGTATCTACCACCTCTGTTTTAACATTTATCTGCATCCCACTTGACTCTAATATCCCCTCTACGGGTCCTTTAACAGTCCTCAGTTTCTTCTACTACCTCCTACTGCACCTCCTGGAGGATACCCAAAATGCACCCCTCGTTTCTTTCTATCACCTCCGTCTCCACCGTACCCAGGTTCTCCCCCCCTTCACTTTCTTCATTACTGACTCCACCCACTCTGCTTCAGTTTCCTCTCTCTTGTCCTTTCCTCATCAATCCCTCCTCAGAGGTTTCTTTCAGTAGCTGCCGATTCTCCTCACCTTCTTCACCCCTTTGGACTCATCCCTCGCAACACTTAAGATACTCCAAGTCTCTTTCACCTCTCCCAACCTCCTCAGCCCTTCTGGCACTTATATTATTCACCAATTCACTTCTCACTCTCCCACATTCTTCACCCCATTGGGCCCTTTCTTCACCCCTTTGGACACTTTGCTTCTAACTACAATTCCAATTCTCCACGTCTCCCCTATTTCTGTCGCTTTCTGGAACTTTCTTTCACCAGGATTCTGGGTCCTCTTCCTTCCAGCCCACTGTCTCTCTCAACTCCCCCCACCTTTTGAATCTGCCTTTACCCTGCTTTCAGGCTCTTCTTGCAGCTTGTGTCTCCTCCTTACCCCAGTCTTCTGGGTCTCTTCCCCAGCCTTGTTCTCCCAAACCTCCGGCTGCTCTCCCAGGGTCCAAGGGCCCTGCTCTGGTCTCCTGTCTTCAGCAGCTGCCCCAGCTTCTGCTCTTCCTTTTTTCCAGCCAGCTCTAAATGAGCTCTTCCTCCAACTGCCACCACCCACACACTGAGCCCTTTTAGGTTTTAAAGGACTTTGGCGCCTCCTTCCTGCCTCCCTCTGAGGGAATGGGGATCAAGTCTGGAATTCCCAACTCCCTCTTGCGGATGCCGTGTTTTCTCCTCGGCCACTGTACACTTTAGCAAATAAACAGTTTTCGCCACGGTAGTTTTCGCTGAATTTAAAAATAAATAAATTTATGTTTTTTGTGTTTGGGGAAGGGCATTGGGATGGTGGGTGGCAGGGTGAGGTGGTTTTGGTGGGTTAGACTGAAGTTGGGGCAACCCCTTAAAAAAAAAAGAATAAATCTACAAAATTGACAGCAGTGAAAATTGCAAGTTTAAAATGCAAACGTGTAACGTGGCCGTCGGAAAACATGTGGACCTGCCTCTTGTTATTTAAGCCTTCGGGGATATGTCAGTTTAATTCGGTTCTCTGTTTCATCAAAATGGATTCCTGAGCATCTTTGGCACTGACATGAGGGGCGGCAAGCAGATCAGCCCTGCCTCGCATGAGGGCACGCCACTCCTTAATTAATCTTTGATAACATGCACTTTCGACTTCCTATTTAGTATTTTACTTCTTAAAAGCGAGTGCCAAATACATATTCTTCACACTGTATTTCTTTTTCAAGTTTTTTAGTAATTCTATTCCATGTACAAACTCCTATTCTCTACACGTGTTTCAGAACCCTTGTTCATGTCACATGGGATCCTTAGGAGAGATATTTGCAATTTCGTTTACTTTGGGCTTGTTTTGCCTCAATTCAACCATTCAACTTTTGATCTATGCACTTTCTGTGGGTGTAACTTAGAATTTCCTTTTGGTGTTTTACCCTGCTTCTCAGAAGTGATCCGCTTGTCACTCCGTGGCTCCTATTCTGGCGCCAGTTTCTAAGCTCGGGACTGGGATTCAGACCTATGCTGCTCTGTGCTGTCTTGCTCCCAAGACGAATGCGTTTCCCCTGAGCTCTCCTCCAGGCCCTTAGCTTTCTTAGAGGACAGAGTAGCAACCATTGTCCTATGACAAAAAGCTCCTTTTATAACCCGACCATCCACCTACTCGGCGCAGCCGCGTACGTTTTAGCAGCGTTCAACGATCTGTATTGCCTCCACTATGGTATGTCCGTGCAATGAGTGCCAGGCATGGCTGTATTCTTGGTAGCCTTTAGGCCACTCTGGTGTCCTTTATTTCTTTTCACAAGTTTGCCGTGTGAGAAGCCCTCCCAGATGTTCTGCTTGATGTCTTCATAAAGTCCCCATGTTGGCAGCTGTTGGACGCACCGTTGCTATGGAGACCTGTAGCTGGTTAAATATGGATCCTTGCATTCAGGTCAAGAATGCACACCTGCATTAAATAACCAGTAATTGAACGTGCTTTAATTATCTGCCAGTGAAGCACACAGAACACATAGGTGGACCTGCGGCGGAGTGATACAGGGAGAAACATGTGGTATTTGAGGACGTGCACAGAAGTTGTTTGATCTTGGTTGTAACAGTTTCCTGTGGAGGATCATCGGGAGAGGCAATGATCTTCTACAGGGAAGCAATCCGATATTTGTTAGACATATTTAAGGGTGGGTGCAGATATTGAGAGGGCGAGTCCATAGCTTGAGTTGCAAACCAGTGTAAGTGTCATATAAACGCAGATGCTGGATACAGAGAGCCAGCCTGCCTGATGTTGGAAGGGGCAGGTTCCAGTGAATCTTGATGGGTTCAGCAATAGGCGAGTAGTGAAAGCAAGGATTTATTGTCCGGTAGTTAATGGTGTTTCAGGTGAGATTTCTGTACTAGTCCAGTTACTTTAAAAATGGGGAGGTTATCGTGGTCCAATGTGTACATGAGGAAAAATACTTCTTATGGACATTTTTAATCTTGGGTGAGACGCAATGTGCCCTTTAACGCCCTTCGCTATCCCACACCTATTTCTTTTTCACTATGACTGTGCATAAAAGAAAATCAATTGCATGGTTCTTTTGCTAGACACGTGTGCAAAGATTTAGCCACACCCAACCTTTCACACGATCTACTTTCCTGAATCTTTGCTCCTAAATTCCACCCCCAAGGCGGCAGCCTCGGCATGTTCACATCAGGGTCAGACTGGGCCATAAAATTATCTCGGGTCCAAATGAAAAAGTGGCCCACAGTTGCTGGTCAAAACTGCTAGCCACATAGTGAAGTAACTCACCAAACTGGCACACATTGGCCCAAGTTGACCAACAAAACTGGCCCACCCAGCATTTTGCGTTTTTTGGTTTGGCCATGGGCCTATTGCCCTACAGGCCAGTCCCAGCCTGGTTCACATACCTGCTTCCATTTTTAAGATCTTATTGCACTTGCATGTGCATTGTAATTAAAACATGTTTAGTGTAGGTGATGTAAGTTCTCTACCAGTTCTCCAAAATACAACTTCATCTTTGTTTGAAAGGTGTGATACGGTTTTTAAACAGATTGGCAGAGTTAAGGGGGGCGAGAATTAGGCGTCTGACAGGGAATTAATTTAAGGACTTTGAAGGATGGCAGGAGAATCCGATTGTGCTTTCACCAGTCCTGTATGTGCCAAGGTGGACCTTCTTTCTATCCTGACAATTGTTCTCTTACAGTGGTGACCGCTTGTTGTGGGCATTGCTGCCGGGTTGCTACACACAGTCGCAGAGTTGACGGGTTGCATGCCAACAACCTTGAAAGTGTGGAGTGCTGCGCCGGCCAGGGAACCAATCCAGTCTCCTTGAGATGCAAACGTAAGTGCAAGTGGCCTTGACTGAAGTGCTCAAAGTTGGCCAGTGCCCTCACCATGTTGAGGTGAGGGTATAAAAGTAGGCATACCCTCACCTCAACATGGTGAGGGCACTAAGAGTACAATATCAGTAGTCACGAACAAGGAGGCACACACTCAACTTTTGCAGCCCTGTTAAGAAAAGAAAAAAATACTACAAATGGAAAAAGTTAAAATGTAAAAGTGATTTGTGTTATACACCAGAATTAATAGAGAGCATTATTCCAGTTCATAATTTGCTCTCTCATTTTCAAAGTCGTCTCCTATTTACATGGAGCAGAAGAGTCCATGCCAGCAACTGGATCCAGTAGAAAACGGTCTTTATTCAGCATACGGTAAAGGTCAATGCTACTCCCCTCAGGCGTACAGTTGGACACAGTCATGAAGCCATTCAGAGGTCTTCACACCTTCCAGATGGCTAGATCTCCACTGCTGTAAAGTATTTCACCTTCAGCTTTTTAACAGACAATGGAGCTGAGCAGCAGTTGGTCAGACCTCAAATTTACTGCTCACTGTGTGGGTTGTTGGGTAGCCACAAAGTGGCCTACCCCGCTAGCGACAACCTGCAGAAAGAAGAGGGAACCCCAAAAGACCATGTGATGAAGCAAGGCGATCTGCTTGATGGCAAAAGCTGATGTCCATGTAGGGTCGCTAGATCAGACGACTGACCACTATTTGAGGTGTATGCAGTGGGTGAATGCATTAAGAGCTGAGACAGTACTGTGGGGGTGGGGGGTATACAAGCACTGAGACCGTGAAAATGCAGAATCCGAAAATGTCTCTGCGCATTTCACTGTAAATTTATGTGGGGGGTGGGCGAGGGTAATATGTAATGTAGGGGGAGTATGGGGGATGCGGGAGTCTCCCCCGCATTTGAAAGTGGCAGTGATCACATAGATCCATGTGGGGTAGGGGCATGCAATCTGCTCCTGGATATGCTGCTTCCAGGCGGGTATTGAATGCCGGCAGAGGTGGGTCATTGTCACCGCAGCCAGTAACTACAGCTAGTCTTTACATCCTACTGCTCAGCGCTGTATGCCATATTACAAAGCGAAATGAGACAACATCTGAGACATGTTCTTAAAAATCAAAACACTTGCCAAATATTCATTTCTGGTTGAACTTTGTGGTATTTATTTTTTTAAGATTGTCTAAATTGTTTAAAATAAGCACTGGACAAACTGTATATGTTTATGAGGACATTGTACACAAACCTAGGCTACCAATGTCGCACCCAAATAGGCACATCATCTTATTAATAACTACTATAACAAAAATGCTGCATTTTCTGTGCTGTGCTTAATGAGGTGTCTCTACTGGCAGCCTTGTAATATATCATTAAATGGATGAACTAAAACAAAATGTTAAAGCAAAGCATCAGAGACGAGACTTGTATTCCGCACTTGAGTGCAAATTGGGGGTTTCACCTCTGAGGCTATTGTCCTCCGATGTGGGTTCCCCCAGGGATCATCACTTTCCCCACTGATTTGTTAATCTCTACATGCATCTGGTCTTAAATATAGTGAGGAGTCACGGGCTGAGTATTCATTCATATCTAGATCTAGATTGAGACAAATAACATTGTTTAAGACAATCAACCAGTGCGTCCAGTGCGTGATAGATATTGAGAAGTGGATGGCCAACAATCAGTTACAACTTAATGCAGCAAAGACTGAAATCTGCCTGTTTGGGCCCAAGGGGAGAATTGGGGGTGAGAAGCATCTTTCTCTCCATTCATTCTGGGCGAGCAGTTGCAATTCGCCCAAAAAATCCCAAACCTGGGTTGTGTCTGGCAGGAAGATCTCGGTAGTGTACCCCAGGTGGGAGCCAAGGGGCAGCCAGTGTACTATTCCCTGCGGATGCTTAGGAATATGCTTCCCGTCCTTCCCACTGAACATCACGCAGTGGTGGTAGGGGCTATGACGAACACCGACTTAGATTATTGCAATAGTCTGATGGTAGGCATTTCGGCCAAGCAGCTATATAGACTTCAGAAGGCGCAGAATGCAGCTATCAGACTAGTAGGGCAGTGGGGTAAAAGGGACCAGGTCTCGCCACTTCGCAGGTCCCTACATTGGCTGGCGGTCGGGGACCAAATCAAGTTCAAAGTAGCCTGTCTGATCTTCAAATGTGTCAGTGGGCTAGCCACAGAGTATCTCAGTGCTAAAGTATGTCGTTATCATACGGCCAAAGCACTGCGTTCAGGTGATAAACTCTTGCTGACTGTTCCACGCTCTAAATGCATCTCCTTCGGACCCAAGCTCTGGAATCATCTCCCACTGGAGATTAGAGCTGGCCAGTCGCTGGTTCAGTTGAGGAAGGCCCTAAAAACCTATTTGTTCAATTAGATCCGTTTAGCTCAGGGATAGCATGTGTACATGATCTGCCCAGTGCCTCATTTGGGAGGCTTTTCCGTTCCATCTGTGCCCGGATACAATTAAGTCTGTCTTGGTGCGCGATATAAATAATACAAATTTAAAAAAGAATGCCCGCTTGCTTTCTCAGGTATTTTACTCTTTATTCCACCAAGGGCCTGACCATGATGTGCGCCTGAACACGTACGGGCCCTAGAATGGTGGAACTGTGCAGAATATGGGGAAAGCACACAGGTGTAGGCAAGAGGGACCTGTGTCGAACCAGAAGGAGTTCTGCTAATTAGTGACATGTTCAAGGGTTTTTAGTGAAATATGTAAAATGCCTCTACTGCTATGAGCGAAGTTCCCTACCTAACACAACTAAAAACAAGGGTGCTCGTAAAAGCCCAAAGAAAGAGTCCTTATTCCAAATCCTAGTAGCTAATTGGTCCAACCACTGAGGAAAAATAAAATCACAAAACGGAGGTCTGAGCAATAGTCTCAGTCGTTGGCTGTTGTCTGCCCAATGGTTTGGATCGCTCTTCAAAAGATTTGTTTTTAAAACTTCACCAAGTTACCACAGTGCAGACACCAACCTCACTGCAGGTTCTTACGTTTCTTTCGTGTCTTCCATACGGTTCCCTCTTTCCAGACAGAAATGATTTTCTCAACACAAATCCACCACCTCTGATGTGGTGCTTGATAGCGTCTTTCTTGTGTACTTTTAAACACTGGATCCCTCCAGGTTCTCTAGTTCTTTTCCTTATGTTTAATGTTTCCTGGGCTCCCGAAAGTACTCTGGCCCTCTGGCAGGCTTACTTTAGTGGAGCCTCAGGGGGTGTCTGCCCGTTCCAGTTTTTTTGGCTCCCTAACCCTTGTGGCTTCCCCAGCCTGGAATGTTGATGTCTCTCAGTTTCTAGGGCCTCTCCAAAGCTCTCTGGTCCTCTAATAGGCTTGCTTTATCAGGGCCTCGATAGGACATCTGTCTGTTGGGGTTCTCTGGGCTTCTGCAACCTTTGTGGATTTCCCAGCCACTAATATCACTGTTCACTCATCTCAACGGCATTACCTCTTCATGAGCGTTCACTTACCTTCCGCTGCTCAGTTCAGCTTCAAATGCACTTCTCCTGCAGAGATTGTGGATCCTGTCTCTCCACTGCAGTCTGGTTTCGGTGTCCGTTAACGGGCCCCAGGCCCACCATGGCTTTCATGTGTTCATTCCACCAGGTGCGATGGTTGCTTTGCTGCCTCTGTCTCTCTCGGCCTTGGTTTCGTGGATGAACAGGACGCCAACCCTCCTGTGTCTTCCTAGTGATTCACTTGCTCTCCACGCTACCGCTGGCTCTGCAGTCTAGCATGGGTCCGCCCCTCCAGGGTGTCTTCCTGTCCTAGACTCGCCTCTGCATAGGTTTCTCTCATCTCCATTCCACGTTCTTTGTGGTTTTATATACGTCATCACAAACAAATGGGGTGTGTCGTTCCTCTTTGACTGTGGAGTTCAGGCAGGATCCCGTATTACCTGAAGCCAAAGAGACATGTAGCTATTTGGTGTATTCAAAACAGAAGTAACAGTGTTTCCAAGTCCCATGTAGGCAGACAATGTACTGTGTACCAGGAGTTCCTTAGTGGAATGGGAGTATTTGTCCCTAAGAGGGGAGTAACTCCCAATGAGGTCCCCCTTGCCCAGACCCCTGGGGTGGGTCTTGCCAAGTGGGCTCATCTCTCTAGCCTCAAAGGGGGTGACTCTCCTCTCGGGAGAAGGGGAGAATAGTCCAGATTTGTCACATAACCCTCCCGTTAAATGAGAGGTTCCCCCTTGATTGGGAAGTGGGAAATGGCTAAAAAAGTCTCAAAAGCCTTCTTCTTTCCCTTTTCAATATTCCACCAAGAAACAAAAAGGTTGAATACCTATCTCACGACTCAGGTACTGGAATCTTTCCTTAGACTTACCCAGGTCAGACGGGAGTGGTTTGTCATAAACCAGAATCTTCTTCCTGTTAGATAATAGCGCAAGTTCAAGATTGCTGATTTGATTGCTAGGGCATCCAGCTCCACCGTTGCATATGATTGTTCTCTAGGGAACAATTTCCGACTTGTATTCAAGATGGGGTGTTTCATGCCATCAAGCTCTTGTGACAACACAGCTCCCAACCCAAAACTAGAGACTTTGTTCTGAAGGATGAATTCCTGATTGAAGTCCGGCATCTTCAAGACAGGTTCTTGGCATAATATTTGTTTCAAAGCTTCATTGATCTTCTTTTCCTCCGACAAGCTTTTCTGGATTAGAGTGCTTTAACATGTCTGTAAAATTGATATCCAAGGTGGAATAAATGGTATAAAGCACTGATAATTGTGTCAATCTTAAGAATGCTCAAAGGTCTTACTTGGTTTTAGGTACCAGTGTTTATTGTACCGTTTTGACTGTTTCAACTTAGTTTAATCAGTTACTTTCTCACAAAGTAGTCCAGATACTTTACAGCTGCCTGGGCCAGATGGCATCTCTTTGGGTTCGCTGTTGAACCTCCTCTTCTGAGGGCTTGTGCGATTTCATATGTGGTGCAGGTGTTCAGGGATGGTCTTAGGCTCCAGAGAAGCTAGAGTAGGGTCTTAACATTGTATGCATTATCCTCTTGAATGTAGAAGGAGCACTGTGCAAACCAAAGGGGAGTACTTTAAATTGAAAGAGCCCCTGTGGGGTGGAAAAGGCAGTCTTCTCCCTATGGGTGGGGTTTAGGGGTACCTGCCAGTATTCTTTGGTTAAATCCAGAGTGGATCTATAATTAGATGACCCTAACTTCTCAATGAGCTCATCGATTTGTGGCATGGGGTAGTGATGAAATGTAGAAATGGAGTTCAGTTTCCTGAACTCTATACAGAACCTCCAAGTCTTGTCTGGTTTTGCCACCAAAACGATTGGGGAAGGCCATTGCTCTCCGAGGGCTTAATCAGGTCGGGCTTGAACATTTTGTGGAGCTCTGTTCCGATAATTTTCCCCCTTGCAGCTGGGATCCAGTAAGGTTTTAGATGTACTGTTTGTCTGGTTGGTGTTCATCTCTAATGGAATAAATTATTTACAGTATCTGGTTGTTCAGAGAAGACCCATGCAAACTGGTCTAATAAATCATGAAAGTCTTCTTGTTGGGAGAGTTGTAGATGGTTGGGGATCAATTGGTGTTCTAGGTCTTAGATGGAATGGAGGGTGGTAATGGTCACAGTAGTTTCCTTTACTGGGTTGACTTTCCACTCCATTAACAAGTTGATTTGATATATTTGGGTCTTCTGATGTCTATCTGGTTGGGCCACTATATAATTCAAGGGACCTTTTTTCTCGAATGTTGTAGGGACCATACTATTTAGAGATAATTTTGTTCTCTGAGGTGGGAAGGAAAGATTCCCCAACAGATAAAGATCGGTCTACCACTTCTCTATCATGTAGGGCCTTTTGATGTTCGTGGGCCCTACCCAACTGATGTTTTATGATATCCCTGACAGTAGATATAGGGGGTTTAGCTTCTGGGTTTCCTGGAAAATGGGTAGGATGGCATCTTCTTTCTCTTCCCATGTCTCTTTCAGCATATTCAGTACGTCTCAAGGTTCTCACCCTTATAATAACTCAAATGGGGAGTAGCCTTGAGACACCTGAGGTGTTTTCCTAACTGCAAAGAGGGCTCAGGGAATAAGGACATCCCAATTTATATCATCGGCCTCTACTAGCTTGTGAGTATTGTTTTTAAGGTCTGGTTATACCTTTCCAAAAGGCCATCTGTCTGTGGGTGATATACAGAGGTACGTAGGGTTTTAATGTGCAATATTTCTTTTGTGTCCTGCATAATTTTAGACATACAAGTGGTACCTTGATACATGAGTATTTCCTTTGGGAATCTGACTTGTGAAAGGAAGGGAAATTGATGTTCAGGATTTGTTGACTTGTATATTTCCTAAGGGGAAATGCTTCAGGATATCGAGCAGCATAGTCAACAATCACAAGTATACATTTATTTCCCAACTTAGATGTTTCTAGTGTGCCCACTATGTCCATCTCTATGCGGGAGAATGGTGCTTAGATGATGGGAAGGGGTTGTAGCGGGACCTGGGGTACTGGAGTGGGTGCATGACAGATCTTGCAAGTGGAGACATAGTTCTTTATATCTGTGAATGCTCCAGGCCAGTAAAACCGTGGTATAGCTTGGCTTTGGGTTTTCCCTCTTCCCTGATGGACGCCCGTTAGATGGGAATGGGCCAGCTCCAACACTATCCTTCGATGCCTATGGGGGTTCAGCAATTGTGTTCGGGGAAGACCATCTTGACTACACCCTTCTTCTTCTGAGGTCACCCTCCCAAAGGCCTCCATTAGGGCTAGGTCATTCCTTTGGGTGAAGGCAAGATCAGGTAATTGGCGAAGTCCTCAACCTCTATTTTACCTGGTACCTCTCTAATTAAATCAGTTTCTCTGAATCCCAGTGACCATCTTTCTGTTTCTACTAAGGTGTCCACCACTAGGGATACTGGGTTGAGGGCTTTTTCAAGGTTCGTTTGTGCTGCAGCTTCCCCTTCTTTAACCAGATAGGCTGTACTGCCATGGTTATGGAGGATGACCTTCACCTCCTCCCTATAATCGGGATGTATCACACCAGCTGCAACCTCTAGGTAACCATGCAAGACCAGAATTAGTTGCTAATCTGATGCAGGTTCCCGTTGGAGGGGAAAGACTCTGGGCCTCATTATAAGGCTGGCGCTCCCGTAATTAAGGGGGCTGGTACGGGACCACCCCCCCTGCATTCCGGGAGCGCCGATTACGAGCGTCCGATCGCAGGACCCGGATCGCATGCCTGGTAAAACCAGGCGTGCTTTGTGGGTCCCGCGAGGGGAAGAGGGAGGCAATAACGGGCCAGATGTAATCTGCCCGTTATTACCTCCCTCCCTGTTCCCATTGAGCCCTATGAGGGCTCAAATGGGAATGGGGATGGGTTCCTGCAAGGAGGAATTACCGGGTCCTCCTATGTCGGAGCAACCCGGTAAATCCCCATTGCAGGAACCCGGTAATGGAGCCCGGAACGGAGGCAGCCATGGAGCTAATATTCTCGTAATGAGGCCCTCCGACTCATCAGTATTGGGTATATTTCATTCAGCGGGATGGAGATGTTCTCTATACTAGAATATATCAAGCCGATGGACTGTGGAGTTACTAGAGTAGGGGCATTTGCCTTTTCTGTCAACTTCATAAATAGCAGGGATCCCCAACTTACATCAGCTGTCCTACATCCCACCTGACACCATATGTGGCGAACCAGAAGGAGGAGTCGGACTGAGTACTGACATGTTCAAGGGTTTTATTCAAATAATCAGTAAAGCACCTATCTTGCCCTAGTGCTATGAGGGAAGTTCCCTACCTAAACAACAAAAAATAAGGGTGCTCATCAAAGGCCAACGAAATAGTGCTTACACAAAAAGGAGGACTGGGCAATAGCCTCAGTCCATGGCTGTTGCCTGGCCCAATGGTTTGGATCTCTCTCCAAAAGGTTTGTTTTTAAAAGTTCATAAAGTTAGTACAGTACAGCCCCAACCTCTCTGAAGGTTCTGTATTCCAAGTCTTCAGTTTCTTTTATATTTTCCATATGGTTCCCTTTTTCTGGCCTAGGAGGTCTGTAGACAATATGCATGGTGCTGGTGCAGTTGTGGGAGACATTGATTTTAAGTAGGAGGTAGTCACAGTGCTGTGCCGGTTGACTTTCAGCGTCTGATAGCTAGTGTTTCCCTGGCGATAAGGGCTACTCCACAGCCTCTCTGGTGGGTACGGTCTTTTCTGAAAATGGTGCACCCTGGGGGGATGGTGAGTGATAGAGCTGGGCCTGAGCCTTCGTTAAGCCAGGTTTCCATGATTACTAGAAGGTCAAGGTTGTCTCTAATGATGAGGTCATTTATGTCGAGGGCATGGGCAGGTACCAAACATGCGTTGACCATGGCACAGCGGGGAGTGTGGGTCATGGGGTGGGCCAAGGCCTGCACCCAGGTCAGGGGGGAGGGTGTCACTGAAATGGAGTTATTTGAGCATGCAGACAGTGGGGTAGTGTACGCCTCAGAAGGCACAGACACAGTGCATAGTGCAGAAACAACATTAGGCATAGGTACATCAGGCACAGGCACATGGTGAATAGCAGCGGCAATGTCAGGCATGGGTGCCACATGCGACTCGGGCAGAGTGGGTAATACAGGTGCAAACGGGGGAGTAATAGACAAGTAGGGGTTCTGTGGGCCATAAGAAGTTGCACCTAAGGTCAGAGACCCTTCCACGCTAGCCTGAACTGGCGTGCAGGCTGTTGGGAGTGGGGGGGGGGGCATACCATAGTGAGGCAGAACTTTGGACGTCCCCTGCAGGCGATACTGCACTGTTAGTGCCGACAGTGCGAATGTCAGTGAAGGTCTCGCATGTGCGCTGCAGCGGCAACTCGCTGTGAGACCGCAAGGTTTCAGAGCCATGGTCAGCAGGGAATGGTAGACAATGTCGGGGCGGCGTGGGCTAGGTTTGGATCTAAGGCCGACATTGGAGTGACGGACAGCTGCATTTGGAGAGTAGGTGAGGGGCACAGTGGGATGTGTGCGCGACCAGAGCCGTGCATTTCTGTAGCGGCAAGGGTAGGAGTGAGGTGTGCAGGTTTTGAACTTTCTCAGCTGGGGCACCGGTGCATGCGCTGGGACACGCATGGAGGGGCCTCCAGCCTTACCTTAGGTAAGAGAGTTTCCGGGTGCCCTGAGCGCCGTCAAGCAGCGGAGAGCTGCTGAGAGGGACGTTGGCCTTGCCTCCGGGCCTTCCCTGCACGGCTTTGCCTGCCGGTTCCTCTCTCCTCCCTTTAAAGCGAGAGGGGAGGGCACGGCAAGGTGTGGGGCCCAATCCTGGCGGAGGGCTGGTGATGTTGATGCCTTGTCCCCAAGAGGGGCATCAATCCCACTGAGGCCTCACTTGCCGAGACAACTGTGAGTATCCTGCTGAGTGGGCTCACCTCCCTAGCCTCCAAGGGGGTGGCCCCCCCTCTGGGGAAAAGGGACGAATAGTCCAGATTCGTCCCAGTCCCCAGATTATTCAAACCCTGTGACCTATCTGTGATGGGATGCCGCTTCTGAAATTGCCTTTTGTGTGCCGAGGGGACAGATGAACTGATGTTTGCCACACTTGAGCTACTGCAGAATAGCCAAGCATGGAACCTGTATGGTAGTATAGGTTGGTCCCCAAAACAAAAAGCATTAGGTCACGTCTACAGAACATTGTTAACGAGATCATCATGTCATGAGAGAAGGAGCCGTTCATAATGTTATTATCACTGTTACATTATTGTAGCTGCCTAAATATTTGCATTACACTACTTGCCACAAAAACACATGATATTTTGGGGCTGTCTGTGTGGAACACATAGATTTGTTACACAAAGTCTGACTGTTGGGAAATACTGTTTTCTGCAGGCCATAAAATAAACATCTGGTAAAATAGAATTGATTGACCAGAGGCAACCAAATGAGGTAATGTTTATTAATTTTGCATGATAACATTCTACCAGCTGAACCAGTTCCCATAGACATGCTCTCTGTATATGCACTTGTGGTGTTAATTAGCCTCAGTTCCATCTCATTTTTGTACTGCTTTGATCTATTTATTTATTTCATATTCTTCCGAAAGTGTATGTACTTACAGGTTTAAAGAATGCACTTGCTAAGGATGTCGCAAAGGAGCGTAATAAAACTATATCCCCCTAACACTCAATTGTACGTTCCTTACATTCCTATGTAGGGATCTGTTTTCAAGGGTGCATATCCGCTGTATACGCTATCAGCTGCCATTATGCTTGTCAAGGTATCAACGGAAAGCCCGGAGCAGTCGTGTGGGCAATTTATCACCCTGGGCTAAAACAGGGTGTTAGGCTAACTACATATGGCAATACATAGGATCCACTTACTAGGCAATGACGCAGAAAGTAAATGGTATTCATCAAGCCTTGATAACGGGCGATTTCAACTTAGGCCTCTCTGACCCCAACAACACTGCGGCCATGGCTATTGACAATATGCTCACGAATGCAGGATTCACACAGTTCATAAACCAACCTACCCATGCCAAGGGCAGAACCCTTGATTGGCTAGCCGCCCATAACTGTCCTATCAATCTCACCTCCAAACATCAGTGTTCTTGCACTGACCACAACCTAATTACGTTCAATATCCAGTCCAAACCTAGCAGCCTCCCTCCTAGCATTTCACCTGCTACGGACACCCGCAACAAACGCAACATTACATGCGACAGACTTCTCCCACTCCTCCTCCCAGTTCTTAACGACCAGGTTCGCACATGCTCTGACCCTACGGCGCTGATTGACACATTTAACCGCGCTATGCAAAAAGCCTTCGACATCATCGCCCCATCTAAACTGAGAAAATCCAAACCTCGAGCCCACCTAAACTCCTGGTTCACACCCCATCTTAGAACCTTGCGCAAAGAAAAACGAATTGCGGAATCACATTGGAAAAGTAACCAGTCTCCAGCCAACAAATCGTGTCTATTCTTGGCTACCCTCAACTACAAGGAAGCCATACTCCAAGCCAAAAAGGACACTTACAACAAACGCATCGAACAAGCCAAATCTAACACTAAAGAATTGTTCAAAATCCTAAAAGAACTCGAAACTCCGGTCTCTGCACCAGACACCTGCACCAAAGATAGCATTTGGTGCACCAAAATCCAAGAGGCTCTCCTAGGTAAGATTGCCACTCTACAAATCAAAATTAACAACAAACAAACCAGCCTACAATCTAGCCCTCAACCTAACCTCATCCCCACCCTAAATCGCCACATCCCAGATTCTCTGACTCCATTTAGCTTCTCCGCACTTTCCATCTCTGATGTGGAAAAGATCACTGCTAGCCTCAAACATCCAACTGTCAAGGCGACCTTTGTCCTGCGCCTATTATTAAGGAAGCAGCTTATGACCTGGCACCATTCATTACCACGTTCATCAACTCTTCCTTTAGTTCTGGGATTGTTCCTGACAACCTAAAGGTCGCGTGGGTCATCCCTCTTTTGAAAAAACCTACCATGGACCCTAGCATACCCACAAACTACAGGCCAATCACTACTGTCCCATTTCTTCTAAATATCCTCGACCGAGCTGCCTATCTACAAATCCAAGATTACCTTGATTACCTGGGACTTAGGCAATCTGGGTTTCGCCCACACCACGGTACTGAAACGGCCCTTATTGATTTAAAAACACAGATCGAATATCTAAAAGACAAAGGTAAACTTGCAGTATTACTCCTTTTGGACCTATCGGCAGCCTTTGATCTTGTCAACCACGAAATTCTCTGCCACCACCTCAAATCTGCGGCTCACTTCTCAGACAAAGCTACAACCTGGATTAGGTCCTTCCTAGACAACAGATCTATGCGCGTGTTCTCTCCACTAGCAGCCGCCCTACCAGCACCTGTCTCCTGTGGCGTGCCACAAGGATCGTGTGTTTCACCAACGTTATATAACGTGTTCACCAAACCCTTATTCGATATTCTGGACTATCTGGGTGTCACTTACACCAACTACGCCGACGACACCCAGCTACTAATCCCTATCACAGGTGACCACACTGCTGACTCCCGCGCTATCAATGCCATCTACCTGGTCATCCAAGCATGGATGGCTCAACACGGACTCTGTCTAAATGACGAAAAGACAGAGCTCCTCATCCTTGGCTCGCCTCAAAAACTCACCAAGATTGACCCTGCGTTCAAGTCCTTTACCATCGATGGGAATACTATCCCTACTGCTAAGGACACAAAAACCCTTGGGATCTACATTGACTCGACCTTATCCCTGTCTAGACAAACCAACTCAGTCTCGTCTGCAGCGGCCTATACCTACAAGCTTATTACAGATTGCCGCCCTTTTCTCTCTACAGCCAACTGCGTGACTCTGGCTAGGACCCTTGTACTATCTAAGGTTGATTACTGTAACGCCCTGTACCTAGGCACTAATCGTTGTAACTTAAACAAGCTACAAATTGTCCAAAACAATGCGATCAGAGCGGCCCTTAACATACCCAGGCGCCAACATATAGCTGACACTAGACGCAACCTCCACTGGCTTTCAATCCCACACCGAATTTCTTTGAAATCCCTGACTCTTACTCATAAATGCCTCCACAACCAAGCCCCTTGCTACCTGGCCAACAGATTTGCCCTCAACAGTTCCACTAAACCCCGCAGAATGGCCCAAGCCAACTGCCTTGTCATCCCTCGCTTTAATCTCCAAAGATCAGGTGGAACCAGCTTCCCCATCATGGCAGCTAAACTATGGAACTCACTCCCCAATGAGCTCAGAGCAGAACCCTCCTTCCTGAGATTCAAACACCTTACCAAAACTTGGTTGTTCTCATCTAACACTCGACTCACTGCTTAACTTGTACTCAGACTTACCTTGTATATACCTGCTTGTCCTCTTATTATTATTATTATTTTTGCTTGCATATTTTGTAATATACCTGTCATTCTGTAAGTACTGCCTGTTTGTATTTATCTTGCTATAACTAAGTGATGCGCCCGGTAGCCCCTGGGCCTGGTGCGCTATATAAATAAATAAAATACAAAAAAAAATACAAATTGGTTCTTCGGATTCTCTTTGGATTGCGCCATTGTCTATGTGGTTACTTAGTACTATCTGCTCGGATCATTCCAACAGTCTGCGGACCAACAATTAGACCGCCACGTTCTAAAGCATCCTCTTCAATTGTATGCCTTTTATTATATAAAGAGATATGTATTTAGTTGTGAGGTAAACTCTGGCATCCGCATGCAACAAACACTTCACAAAAACCTTTTCACCTGAAGAGACCAAGGAGTTCAATATTTAACCTCTTTGCCTGGGCCATGCTGTTCCACCAACCTTCTATTACTGTCCTAAATTCACCTTTACACTTTACTTGATTAGGCCACTTTTGTCTTGCAGGCTTAGTAGTCCTAGAATTAACATTCTTGCGTTAGACCTGTGGTGCAATCAATATGCATGCCTGAGCAAATAAGTCACCAAATCATCCTACGGTTTCCCGAACACATCTCGAGCCTCTCATACAACCAACCAAACATTATATAGTATACTAATCTCCAATTTAACACATCTGCCTCTAAACATGGTCAAGACGATTCCTGCTAAAACATTCACATTGTCCATCAAACAGGAAGGACATGCACTCATACTATCAAAAACATGTATTTCCTTTGTGAACCGTTTGCTAGACTTGCAAATGGCATCCTTTATTTATTTCCCTATCTTTAAACTTTCCCCAGCTTCTCTATTTCTACAAACTAAGGTCCGGAATCACCTGCTGGGGCAACAATATGGCAAATCAAGGACGATCATAGGCACCATGAGACGACCACTGTGGCGATTATGCCAAGTACAAAAGACCGTTAACATCAGATACCGAGTGTTCAGACTACACTTCCGCCACTACAGAGCAGAAATCCTCAAAGCAAAGAAACATTATTATTCCCAACCAAGCATGCTCGTTCAGAAAAATAACGTTACTGAATCACTAGCAAAATGTGCCTGTACTTCAAACAGGTTCTGTAGACAGACATGATAACACTCTCATCAACTGTTGACAATCACAGAGCAGATGTGGAGAGGAGGTGAGAACTGGCGTTGTGCAGCATACTGGGACCTTCTGTGTGCTCTACCCTCCTGTCGCCTCACCCTTTTGCGGTGCAGTATGTTGCGGTGCATTGCGGTACAGATACCTGGCATGGTGAATTATGTTGTGCAGTGCAGATATCTTTGAAACCGTGCGTCCTATGGCCTTGAAACGTGGTTTATCAAGTTTTGTTCCTGGCATTGGACGGTTAAAATAAGCTTTGTCTGGTCCTTCTATGACCACATTGATGTTTTGCATGTTGCGGTGCAAATATCTCGGCAACAGTGCGTCCTAGGGCCTTGAAATTGAAGTCCTGTTCCTCGTGGTCAGAAGCTTGATATGAGCTCTGTTCGGTCCTGTAAAGTAGTAGACTGTAGACGGAATGCAGAGTTCACAAGGTATGATTTATTGCCGAGTTAAATTTTCACACAGCCTCTCGTTATAAACAACAAAACATGCTTAAACGCGATTCAGCAGGCTTGCTCGGAAAACAATAAAATGGATGAATTCAGAGTTTGCATGAATGTCCTCTTCAGCTTGCCTCCTCTTTGAGAGAAAATTAATCAGGTCACATAAATTCACTAGCTTTCCATTCCTTCGCCAGCTGTCCAACTTGGATTTTGAAAAAAAAAAGGAAAAACAAACAGAGAGGGTAAACCCACGGAAACACTGTCCTTTGAAAATGGTTTACAGCCAGACTTTCCTCGTCAGTGAATCCGCTTCAGTAGTGCCCCGGCGCTGCCGCTCTTCGAGCCTCCCTGGCGGAGGCTCTGCCTCTTTAAGGATCTCCGCGGTGCCGAGCCTTCAGCCTCCTAGTACGCCCAATGTACATCACCTGGGGATTCCTCCCACTCCTCTGTGTTCTCCGGCCAGGGCTGCTGCTGTAATGAGAGACAGCTGATGAGTTTCTCAGGGCTTCTTTTAACTCATACTTTGCTCCTCCCCTCCTCTCATCTTCCGCCCACCTTTCCTGCTCACTTCCCACACCTGCAGCCAGTTTGCCTTCACTCCTCCACCCGGCTCCATGCACTGTTTGTCCCACACCTGCAGCCAGCTTGCCTTCATATCTCCCCCCTGCTCCATGCACTGTTTGTCCCTCCCAACCTGTACTGCTATGTGGGTATCTGTCACTGTACCGCATGACCGGGCTGTATCTATACCGCTTCCCTTTGTTCATTTTATCTTTTCCCCCACCTGGTCTCCATTTCCCGTGGTGGTTTGTGGGACCTGTAGTTTTGTTCTGTCCTGCTGATGTAACATTTTGGGTGCTGGGTCTGAAAGTTAGAATGGGGCTGTCTTTTATCTCTATTGCCTCTTTGACCTCCTCACATACTCCCCCCAGGGAACCAGGCCGTTCGGGCCGGTTCAGTGCCCTGGATAAATAATCAGCGACTAACTGATACTTTCCGGGTTTATGTACTGTAACAAAATGATAGGGCTGAAGAGTCAAGAACCATCTCAGAACTCTATGGTTTGAATCCTTCTGGGTGGCCAGCCATCTGAGAGGTGCATGATCTGTGAAAATGATAAACTTCCTCCCTAGTAGATAATAACAGAGGGACTCTACTGCCCATTTTATTGCCAGACATTCTTTTTCTAGTGTGGAGTACGGTATCTCATGTGGCAGGAGTTTTCTACTGATGAATGCGATGGGGCAAAGGTTTTGTTCCGTCCCCTGGGATAGCACTGCGCCTAGACCGCATCCTGATGCATCTGCCTGCAAATAAAAGTCTTTAGAAAAGTCCGGGCAGTGTAGGACCGGTTGGGTTGATATTAGCTGTATTAATTGTTCAAAGGCTTGCACCGCTTCAGGAGTGATTTTAAGTGGTCTATTGGTTTTCAAGGCGTCCGTCAGTGGTGCCGCAATTGTAGAAAAGTGTGGTATGAATCTTCTGTAATACCCCACAAATCCTAGAAATGCTCGGATCTCCTTTCGTGTCTCTGGAATGCGTAGTTTTTTCAAGGCCTGTATTTTGTCCACCAGGGGTGTGATTACCCCCCCTCCCACCGAATATCCCAGATACTTAGTGGTTTTGGCTGCCAGTTTGGTTTTCTTGGGATTAATATGTAGCCCAGCCTTTTGTAAGGATTTAATTACTTTGGTGAGATGTTCTAAGTGTTCTTCCCAGGTTCTACTGAAAATAACTATGTCATCCAAATAAGCCGTCACATATGGTTCATGAGGTTTTAAGATCTTGTCCACTAAGGCCTGAAACGTGGCAGGAGCGCCGTGTAACCCAAATGGTAACACTGTAAACTGAAACAGCCCTTGGGGAGTTGAGAAGGCTGTTTTCTCCTGATCCGCCGGGTTGAGCGGTATCTGCCAATATCCTTTGGTTAAGTCCAAGGTGCTTAAGAAGGATGCTGTTCCCAGCTTCTCTACCAGTTCATCAATTCTGGGCATCGGGTAGGCTTTGTATCGGGAAATGGCGTTTAATTGCCTAAAATCCATACGAAACCGTGTGGTACCATCTGGTTTGGGCACTAACACCACAGGTGAACACCACGCGCTCTTGGAGGGAACAATGGTACCCAGTTTCAGCATACTGTCTATTTCTTGTGCTATCTCTCCCCTTTTTGCTTCAGGGATTCTGTAGGGTCGGAGACGTACAATCTTGCCTGCCTCTGTGGGGATGCAGTGGGTAGCCAGATGGGTTCTTCCTGGTATACTCTAATACTTTTGTCACAGGTTCTAAAATGGAAAATAGCTCAGTTCTTTGGGTGTTGCTCAATTGTTCCCCCCAATCCCACATCTTGTATGCCGCTAGCCGAAGTTGTGACCATTTGTTCTGGGACCGACAGCTCTGCCAGGGTTGTACACAACACCGCTGAGTCCCTTTCTTTCCATAACTTGAGGAGATTAATGTGATAGTTCTGATGTTTGTTTTGCCTATCAGGTTGTTCTACCTCATAGTTAACTGGGCCCAATATTTTTGTGATGCTGTACGGTCCTTTCCATTGGGCGAGCATTTTGTTGGTGTGAGTGGGTAATAGAACCAACACCTTGTCTCCTACTTTAAGCGTTCTTGGTCTCGTTCTCTCCGTCTGACCATCGGTCTGTGGGTGGTGGCTGGTTGAGTCTTACGTCGATTTGTGCCAGTTGACAACACTTTCTCCAAAAATGAGAAATAAACTGGCTTCCCCGGTCGGAGACTAGTATGGACGGGAATCCATGCAAACGGATGATATTTTCGAGGAATTCCTTGGCTAGGACAGAAGCTGAAGGTAATCCTTTCAACGGAATAAAATGGGCCATCTTGGAAAATAAATCCACCACAACCAGAATAGTATTGTATCGATTACAAGGGGGCAGGTCTGTGATAAAATCTAGTGACAAGGTGTGCCAAGGTGCTGGTGGAATGTCTAAAGGCTGAAGAAGACCGGCAAGTTTTGTCTTTTGGCCTTTGTTTTGGGCGCAAATTCCACAGGACATCACAAAAGATTTAATATCCTTTCGCCAGGAAGGCCACCAGAATTGTCGTTTAATTTTTTCCTCAGTTTTGGCAATGCCAGGATGTCCTTCCATCAGGGTATCATGATGACGGGAAATAACCAGTTCTTGCAACTCCTTTTCTGGCAGAAATAAGCGTCCTTGGAAGTAAAGTAGGCCATCGTTGACCGAAAAGTAAGACCCCCTTTGCATCCAATCCTGCAAGGCTGTAGAGTCCAGGAGTTGTTTTACCCGTGCTTGAATGTCTTCAAGGGTTTGTAAAGAGGTTATCCCCAAAATTCTTTATTCGGGAATTATCGGCACAGGTTCTGAGTTTGTGTCTATTTCTCCCATTCCTATTCGAGATAGCGCATCCGCTTTGCCATTCTTACAGCCGGGGCGGTAAGTGATTACAAAATCGAACTCAGCAAAGAACAAAGCCCATCGGAGCTGACGTGACGATTGAGCCTTGGCAGTTTTTAAATATTGTAAGTTTCGGTGATCAGTGGTGATGGTATGCCTGGCGCCAAGAAGATAATGCCGCCAAGCCTTAAAGGCGGACTTAATGGCTAATAATTCCTTGTCGGTGATTGCATAATTTACCTCAGGCGGCGAGAACTTTCTGGACCAAAATGCTACGGGGTGCAGTTGGTTGGTTTCAGGGTCTCTCTGAGACAGGACAGCTCCCATGGCTAAGCTGGACGCGTCGGTTTCGACTATATATGGGAGATCGGGACGCGGGTGCTTCAAAATAGGTGCGGACGTGAATTTAGCTTTCAATTCCTGAAAGGCCTGTTCGGCTTCCTCGGTCCATTCGAAGCGTTTATTTTTTCGCAAGAGTGCAGTGATCGGTTGTACCACACGTGAAAATTCCGGGATAAATCTGCGATAAAAATTAGCAAATCCAAGCATGCTTTGGACACCTTTCACCGAACTAGGTGATGGCCATTTGAGGATAGCGTCCACTTTTCGTGAGTCCATGCGGACCCCTTTAGGTGTCAGGATGAATCCAAGAAACTCAACCTCGGTGGTATGGAAAACACACTTTTCCAGCTTTGCAAACAGTTTGTGCTGGCGCAATTTCTCAAGGACGGCCCTGACATGCCTTCTGTGATCAGATTCCGAAGAGGAGTACACAAGAATGTCATCGATATATACGACAACAAAAACATCGATGAGTTCCCGAAGGACATCGTTCATGAAGAATTGGAAGGCAGCAGGCGCGTTGCACAACCCGAAAGGCATCACCTGGTATTCGGATAATCCATATTTTGTACGGAAGGCCGTTTTCCATTTGTCGCCTTCTTTTACTCGCACCAGATGATAAGCCCCCCGGAGATCTAACTTGGTGTATACGCAAGAGTCCTTCACCTGGTCAAGGAGTTCAGGGATCAGAGGCAGAGGGTAACGGTTTTTAACAGTTATCTGGTTCAATGCGCGGTAGTCGATACAAGTTCTAAGGTCGCCTTCTTTTTTGGGCACGAAGAACAAAGCCGAGGATGCCGGAGACTTTGACGGGCGAATGAAACCATTGGCTAGGTATTGATCTAAATATTGTCTCAAATGCAGATTCTCAGGTTCAGTAAGGGCATAAATCCTGCTACAAGGGGGTTGTGCACCGGGCACCAGATCGATTTGGCAATAGTACGATCTGTGGGGAGGTAACGTGTTGGCCTGTTCCTTTTGGAAGACGTCCTGAAAGTCTTGGTATTCCGGAGGTAGTTGCATGGAGACAGAGGTTACAGACGCTAGACTAATCTTCAGATTTTCTGGGTAGCAGGTTTGTGCACAATCCGGGAAGGTTATTCTCTTCGCTCGCCAATCAATTTGTGGATTATGTGTCTCTAACCAAGGGATTCCGAGAATAACCTGAAACTGTGGAGCCTTGATTACATCAAACACAACTGCATCCTGATGGCCGTCCGGACCTACAAGTGTCACCTCAGCTGTGGAATGTGTTACCGGTCCAGAGGCAATTTCGATTCCATCGACTGTGGTGATGACATCTTTGCTGGTTTTAGGACGCAGCGGGAGGTTAATCCTAGAGACCAATTCACGATCCACATAATTTCCTATAGCCCCACTATCGATGTATGCCTTTATTGCATGCAACCGCTTAGGCTGTTCCGGATCTACGAGGACCATTGGCACAATGAAATGCGAGGTCTGAGAGTTAGTTTTTCAAGCTCGGCAAGTGGACCCCTACGCTTGTCGGGCGTGGTCGTTTTCCAAAACAGTCTTCATGGTTTTTATCAGCGGCTCCTACCACCTTCTTGGGCGGTTTTGCCGGGTAATCTCGTAGAAAGTGTCCAGAGGACCCACAATAAAGACATAATTGCATCTGCCGTCTTCTTTCACGTTCTTTTTGAGTTAAAGGTCCTTTAACCCCTCTGATTTGCATAGGCTCAGAGACATCAGCACCCTTGGGGTTAGCGTGGGTCTTGACCAACACCCGGGTCTCAAACGTGGACCGATCTGCTTTTCTGTTTTGAAGTCTGTGATCCAATTGGACCACTAAGTCTATATATTCTGTGCATTCTTGGGGCGGATTTACAACTTGGGCCAGGACATCTTTAAGTTCTCCGCGTAGACCTCGATAAAATAACGTGATTCTTTTATCCTCTGGCCACCCAGTTTCCACAATTAGTCTATTAAAGGTTGCAATGTAGGATAGGAGGTCCTGATTGCCCTGTCGCAGGGATAGGAGTTCGTCATCCAGAGCCTGCCCCTGAGAGTGTCGAGCAAATAACCTTTCCATGCTTGCTTGAAATCCTTGAAAATCCCGGAGAATCGGGTCATCTTGAGTAACCAGTGGAACTGACCAATCGGCAGCACAGCCGCTGAGATATGACAATACAAAGGCTACCTTGGTCTGGTCATTAGGGAAGGCCCCAGGTCTGCATAGGAAGTGCAAACGACACTGATTCATGAATACGGCAAATCATTTGGGGTCCCCAGCAAAGCGTTCGGGTGGGGCCAGCGGCATGTTTCCAGGTAAATTAATCTGCACAGGGTTACTGGGAACCACAGGAGCGGGGTTCCCCCCGGAACCGGGTAGAGGAGTGTGTCCAGCTTGACCTTGCAAAAACTGTCTAGCCAGGTCATCAGTTCTTTCCTTTGATACAATCACTTCCCTCCTGAGAGCATTAGTCTCTTGATGAGCGGCGTGTACTTCAGCCCGTAATTCCCCCAGTAGTTGGGCCAACTGATCAGTCTCAGAGGTTTCCATAGCGCCTGGGTGGGAATTTGTAGGAACGCTTCGCGTTCTGTAACGCTCACCTGACTCCCACGGAGGCGCTGGTCTAGTCTGGGTTGCTGTGGCCTCTTCGAGCATGATGCGCAGAACTCGGAACCCCGACTGAACAGGACCCTCAAATCTTGCTTGTCTGGCCCGTAGGAATATCCTTCTGCAGATGAGAAAGGGGATTAACAGTCTGCAGAATAGTGTGCTTGCTCCCCCTTTCCCCCCTTCGTTCTTCTCTAACTTCCTCCGAAATCCCCGGTTGAAGCTCACCTTATGGTTTGAAAGGATGAACTCTCCATCCTGCTTCTGGTGCACGGGCGCGTTAGTCCAGTTACTTCACTGGTTTTCAGAATGGCACTGGCAAAATCCACTTGACTTTTCCGAGCGGAACGCCGTAAGTATGAAGATTACAAAAGTTCAAGTGTTGAGCCTCCTTTTCTGTTGCCTTCCTAACCTATGATCTGTCCTTTATTTCAGGTGCAGAATGAAGGCGATGCGTTGAGGGATTGAATTGCCGATGGTAAACTCAGGTGAGTTAGTGATGGGGGCGATCCCTCTTAATGTCTTTATATTCCTCCAGTAATGTCTTTTGTCCTTTCCCCATAGGGGCCGCGGTGCGATACCTGCCAACGAAGCGGCGCCGACCCGAAATGAGGAATGGTCCACCAACAGAAGACCGGTAAGTGTTATGGCGGAAACTTAGGCTTTCCTCATATGTTCCTTCTGCTCACCTTTTGTCTCTTCTTCTCTCCTCTAGGCGCAGATATGTGGCGACCGGTGCAGACAGTCGCGGTGGAGCCAGAAGAACTCCCGAGGACAGGTGAGTGAAGCGCAGCGCTGCAGCGAGCAACGCAGTGCTTTTAAATGAAAGTCTTTTCTCTGGAACGCTGGCATGGAGGTTCCGGATGCAGGTAAGAAGTTTGGTAAAATTCTTGGTTTTCACCTTTCTCTTCTCTTCTTTCCTTACAGGTGTTCCAGGATAGAGGCGGGCGTGGCTGGAGACCAGATGCAGGAGCAGACACGGTGAGCGTTCAGCTGCTTGGATGCAGAACAACGCGAAGGGTGAGCTGTCTGGGCGTGGCTTAAATAGCCCCCAAAGTAGTTCCAGGTAAGTATCCTTCCCTGGCCACGCCCGAGTGGCAAAATAGTCCCAATGAAAAAATAGTCCCTTTCAGGTCTCAGGGAGGCCTGAATCTTGCAGCATGGTCTGCATCAGGTAAGTGCACAAAACACCTTCCTTTATGAGCCTGGCGCCTATGGTGCCAGGACTGATGCCCAACATGAGCCTGGCGCCAACGGCACAAAGAGCCCCTATAAGGGGCCGCTGGGCTTTTACCCGGGGGCATGATGCCTGCTCCCGGGGGTGCTGGGCCTGGCCTGGTGCTCCGGGGGTAGGCATCATGATACCCACCCAAGACCAGTGGGACTGGTGGCTCTTTTTATCATTTGTTTGATGGTTTTATTATATCTTTCCACCAGCCCATCCGTTTGTGGATGGTACACCGAGGTTCTCAAATGGCTGATTCTAAGGGTCTTGCATACCTCCTTCATGACAACTGACATAAAATTACGTCCTTGGTCGGTCACAATCTCCAAAGGAATCCCTACTCTGGCAAAGTAGGGCAAGAGGGCATCAGATACTTGTCTTGCAGACATTCCTCTTAGTGGAAAGGCTTCGGGGTACCTAGTGGCATAGTCCACTACCAGTAGTATGAACCGGTATCCTCGGCTGGTAGGTTCCATAGGCCCCACAATGTCTAGCCCTATTCTCTGAAAGGGTTCTTTGATCAAGGGCATCCTTTGTAGCGGGGCTCGGGCCGGTATATGTGGGCTGGTTTTCTGACATATCCCACATTCTTGGCAATACTTTGACACCTCCGCGTATACTCCGGGCCAGTAGAAATTTTGCAACACCCTTTTTATCGTCATGTTTTACGCTAAATGTCCCCCTGTGGTATGGTCATGTGCCAGCTGTATCAGCCCTTTCCTGTAGGACTGGGGAACCAACAATTGCTCCTTCTCTATTATCAGGGCCTTGAGTTACTCGATATATTAATCTGTGTTTTTTCTTTTAAAGTAAGGCGTAGTAGGGTTGGTCCCGCTAGTGTCTAGAGCTTGTTCTCTGGCTCTTTTCAACGTTTCATCTAACCCTGTTTCTGTTCGAAATTACGGCATATGATCCCCTACTTTCCAGTCTATAATGTAAATGTCTCTGTACTTTTCCCGATTCCCTCGGTTCATCCTTTTCTTGGTTTTGGATAATTTTTCTCGACTGCAGGGCCCCACTAGCTCAGTTTGGGCAAAAGGGGCCTCTCTTAACCATCTATCAAATTCCAGTAGATCTGTTCCTACCAGAACCGGGGCGGTTAAGGTAGGAGTAATAGCTGCTTTGATTGGCATCTCCTGCCCCTGCACTCCCAACACAATGTCTTTGGTAGGATACCCTTTCACATCCCCATGCACACATTTGATGCCAATGGTTCTCACCTGTTCGTGTTCTTGCTTGCTCACATGGGGCTGGATGGCCGTCTGTCGGCTTCCGCTATCCATCATTGCTTGACGGGGATGTGCGTCCATTGTGACTTCTATCACATAAGGTAACCGTTTCCTTCTGTATTCCTGAGTTTCTAAGGACCCGATTTCCTTTGGTTCAGGTTTAGGTTTTCGGGAGCAGAATCGAGCAATATGACCCCATTCCCCACATTCGAAACATTGTGGTGCCGTTCCTTTGTTTGTAACACCCCCATATTAGGTGGGGGTTCTGGCCGGTTCCTGGGTTCGGTGCTTGGCCCCTTATAAGGCCCACTGCGTAAGGCGGGAGTCTCCATACTTGGTCTCAAGTGGGTCGCTGGGATGGGCCGAATGTTACCTGCCTTCTGATATGCTGTTGCCACATCTATGGCCTCGTTTAAGGACAGATGGTGATGTTGCCTAACCCACCTCTATGGGTCCGGGTAAGGCAACAATGAACTGTTCCATCATCACTTTATCCTTAATCTGTCCTATTGTGGCAGTGCCTGTTTGAAGCCATTTTTCCACCAAATCTTGCACTCTGTAGAACAATTGTCTTGAGCTTTAGCCGGGTTTCAGTCTGGTTTCTCTAAACTTGAGTCTGTAGGATTCTCCAGCATGGGGTCTGGCATGGATTCACATGCTCATGAATATTCCCCGTCGTCAGGCTGGGAATCCTCGGTAAAGAAAAAACCAGTATCAGTTTCGTTTCTGATCTGTCTTTCGTAGTAATAACCAATCACTGGTCTCTGCGTCATACTGACCACAGCCAATGACTGCCCTCTACCTAAGCACCGCCTCTGGCAGCCATCTTCAGATTTTTACCGCACGTTCATGTGTTGGGATCCTCGTGCTATTGCTCTCGAGCGTTAGTGCTATTTTTTCGCGCTTTTTACAAAAAACTTCGATTCTTTCGGTCAAAAGAGCCTCAAGCTCCACCGATCCTACATCCGATCAACGGGGACCCGTGTCGGATTCATCTGTGCCCCTCAAGGGTGAAGATTTCGTCGAGCTACACTTCGGAGGACTCCAGAAGCTTCTCAGGCCCTGTCTCGGAGATGGCCCAGGAGAAGGGAAGCTCGACTCCCGGAAAGCTGTTCAGGGTCTGCCCTGGATGCCAGCTGCAGAACGTCTTCAAGGAGGACGAACATTCTTTCTGCCTTTACTGCCTTCATGAGGACAAGACGCACGTGGAGAAGGACTGTGCGTTTTGCGGCAACATGTCGGAACGGACCATGAAGGACCGCCATCAACGTCTCGCCAACTGGCTGGAGGGTAAGAGCCCGTCTGGCGAGAAGAAGAAGAAATCCGAGCGGTCTTCTAAGACCTTTGAGGGCGCCCCGGCGACGGGGGCCCAACATAAGGCCAAGCACCGCGAGTCCGCTGGCACCGGGAGCGCCGAACGGTCGGGCTCTACGGGCGCCAGGCAGGGCGCACCCTCCCCGGCACCATCAACCACGAGCCAACGCTCTGGGTCGGGTAAGAGGAAGGCCGAGCACCCGGCGAAGCTCCTGGAGAGGCCCCGGTCGAGCTCTAAGGCAGAGGAGGAGCGTGGCAGTGCCCCCTCCCTCAAGGATAAGGCGGTGAGCGCACCTAAGGTGGTGAAGGCCTTGATCCATCCGACCAAGCCCTCTATCGAAACGGTCGCGGCGGCCCTGGCTCAGCCTGTGGTGGCTGCACCAGTGGTGGCGACCTCAGGGCCCAGAATCTCCCTGCCTCCTCGGAGGGAGTCTTCCTTTGTGCCCATCGATAGGACCCCCGTGAAACCCTCCGTGGGGAAGAAGAAGGGGGGGCAGGGCGTCGTCGTAGAGTCGGCCTCAACCTCAGAAGAGGAGCTGATCGAGGTCTTAAGCCACGGCCTAGGCGTGGAAGAAGGCCAGCCCGTCGGAATGGACCCCGACGCAGGTGACGACGACGACATCGTCGAGGATACCGACGGGGCCCCTGCTCGCCCGTCGGATTCCCCTCTACCAGCGCCGCAAGACAACTCGGCGGCCATTTTGTTGGCCATACAGTCCTTATGCTCCGAGATAAGGACGAGGCTACCGTTACCGACGGAGGAACCTCTCCCGTCGGGGGATCCAGAACCGGGACCTTCTGGTGTTCCCCCTACCAAGAAAAGAAGGATCCATCCACCACCTCCTTTTCAACCGTCGCGCCCCTTCCAGCCCTCCTCCCCGTCCACCCGAGGGGATGATACGGGGACTGACACGGCAGCGACGGGTACGGACGACGAGGCATACGACGAGGATTTTCCGTCGTCGCCTCCCACCAGGGCCTCTCCGCCCGACGAGATCGGATCTTTCCACTCCATGATCTCCAGGGCTTCCGAGCTTTTCCAACTCTGCCCTGAGGAGAAGAAAAAGGAAGGCTTCCTTTATCAGCGGCGCGAGGCCAAGAGGAAGACGGTCCTCGCAGTGCCTCTGTTGGACGACATTTGGGATGAGGGCCTTTCCCTCCTCAAGAACCCTTCCACGACGCCAGCTAGAAGAGACCGGTACGAGAAAAAGTACCGGGTCCCGGACACGGCCCCCCTATGCCTCCGGGCGCAGCCTACCCCGGACTCCGTCGTCTCCGCGGCAGCCAGGAAGAAAGCGGGGGGGGGGGTGCGGCCTCCACATCGACTTCCCCGCCGGACGGCGAGGGAAAGAAATTGGATACTATGGGGCGTAGAGTCATCTCGTCGGCAGCGACCACGATTAAAGCGGCCAACGCCTTGGCTATCGTGGCCCGCTACGACAGGGAGCTCTGGTACAAGATGGCTCCCCTGCTGGATTTTCTGCCGGACGACAAGAGGGCGGAGGCCCTTGAGATCCTGCAGGAAGGTGAGGTGGCCTCGGACCACGCCATCACCGTGGCGACGGACATCGCCGACACTGGGTTCCGCCAGCTGGGCAACGGTGTTTGCCTTCGACGTCGTGGATGGCTCAAAGCTACGGACTTCCGGCAGGACGTCCAGACCAGAGTCCTGGACATGCCCTTCGACGGGAACAACCTGTTTGGGAAGACAGTGGACGATTCCCTTCAGGCCATCAAGGCGGATACTGAGACAGCCCGGGCCCTTGGGGTCCTGCAACGACGGACGCCCTTTCGGAGCGGCGGAGGCAAGGGCGCCTCCAAAGGTTCCGGCGGCGGTTTCGCTTCCTACCATCAAGCGGCCCGCTCGTCGTCGCAAGAGGCCTACAGAGGACGAGGTAAGTCTAGCGGACCCCGCCGTCGTCGCCAAGGAGGTCAAGGCGGCAAGGCCGCGTCCAAGCAGGATTGAACCGGCCGTGGGGTCGGGCCCCCACCGAAGCACCCCGGTGGGAGGCCGGCTGGCGGGCTTCGTCAGCGTGTGGGAGTCCATCTCCACCGACCGTTGGGTGCTGGACGCCCTGGCCCGGGGCCACGCGCTCGAGTTTCAAAGAAGGTGCCCGCGCGTCCCCCCCGTGGCCAGGAAAGAACTTCACGTCCCTCAACTTCGTCTGAACAAGTTCATCAAGGCGCAGAAGTTCCGGATGGTCACCCTCCAGCACGTCCTGGGTCAGCTGGAGGAAGGAGACTTCCTATCGTCGTTGGATTTGGAGGATGCCTACTTCCACATTCCCATCCTAAAGGGGCACCGCAAATTCCTCAGATTCGTGGTCCAAGGGCGTCATTACCAGTTCAAAGCCCTTCCCTTCGGACTACGGTCGGCACCCAGGGTATCCACCAAGTGCCTTGCACCGGTGGCGGCGCAGCTGCGCCGCGAGGGGATCCACGTCTACCCCTACCTGGACGACTGGCTCATCCGCGCCAAGACGAGGGAGCTCGCCGTGGTCCACACGGCAAGGACCGTCCAACTCCTCACGGACCTGGGATTCTCCGTGAACTACGCCAAATCCCACCTGGTGCCCGCGCAAGTCGCACTGTTTCTGGGAGCGAGGCTCGACACAGTGTCCCTTCTGGCCTCCCCGTCGGAGGAGAGGACCAGGACCATCTTGGGCAAGGTGCAACGGATGTTGGTGGCCGACGCGGCCAAAGTGAGGTCCATCAAGTCCCTCCTCGGGATGATGTCTTCCTGCATCTACCTCATTCCCATGTGCAGGCTCCGGATGCGCCCGTTGCAAGAATTCCTGGATGCGCGCTGGATCCAGACGACGGGCAGCTTCGAGGAAAGGATCAAGCTCGACGAGAGTTTCCGACGAGCGATACGGTGGTGGGGCACCCGCGCGCATCTGACGGCGGGCATGGACTTCCAGACCCCAGCCCACCAGGAGACTGTGACCACGGATGCCTCCCTGGAAGGGTGGGGAGCGCACACCGAAAATCTGCACGCAAGGGGACTCTGGCTCCCGACGGAGAAGTCCCTACATATCAACGTCCTGGAGCTCCGTGCAGTGTTTTGGGCCCTCAGGTCCTTCCTTCCGTCCCTCAAGGGCAAGGTGGTGAGGATCTTCACCGACAACACCACCACCATGTTTTACATCAGGAAACAGGGCGTAACCAGGTCCCCAGCGCTGTCCAAGGAGGCGCAGGACCTGTGGCATTGGGCCGTCGCCCAAGGGATTTTTCTGGTGCCGTTTCATCTGGCAGGGATAAAAAACACCATCGCCGACTCACTCAGCAGGGAGCTGCGCTCGTGCCACGAGTGGGAACTACGGCAGGATCTGGCGGATCGCCTCTTCCGACGGTGGGGCACACCCCAGATCGACCTGTTCGCGACGGCGATGAACACCAAGTGCCGGAGGTTCGCCAGCAGGTTTCCCCAGACAAGGAGCATGGGCGATGCTTTCTCGTTCCCCTGGGAGGGCCTGTTCCTCTAAGCGTTCCCTCCCTTGCCTCTGCTAATCCGGCTCGTCAACCAGCTCAAGAGGTCACGGTGCAGGATGATCCTCGTCGCACCTGCGTGGCCGAGGCAGATATGGTTCCCGGACCTTCTGGACTTGTCAGCGTCCCCGCCGATCAAGCTGCCGGCGGACGCGGATCTACTTTCCAGGGAAGGAGGCGCCATCCTCCACCACGACCCGAAGTCGCTGAACTTGCAGGCCTGGCTCCTGCAGCGCTAGAGTTGGGAGGATACGACATACCGGCCGATTGCAGAGAGGTTCTTGCAAAGGCCAGGGCGTCCTCCACTCTTAAATGCTACGGACACAAATGGAAGAGGTTCTCTGTCTGGTGCCACGCACAGAAGATTAACCCTCTACGGATTACGGCTCCCCAAGTACTGCCGTACCTGCTGACGCTGGCCAAAGCTGGTCTGGCACATGCGTCCATCAAGATTCATCTTGCTGCGATCTCCCGATACACCAGAACCACGGGCCGGACGTCCTTGTGGTCTCATCGTCTGGTGAAAGAGTTCATGAAGGGACTGTTCAGATCGTTCCCGCCGGTGAAGGCTCCGGCTCCGGCGTGGGAGCTCAACGTGGTGCTGACCAAGCTCATGGGACCTCCGTTCGAGCCTCTGCACTCGGCCCCGTTGAAGTTTCTATCGTGGAAAACAGCTTTTCTGGTGGCCATCACCTCCGCACGACGAGTGGGAGAGATCCAGGCCCTTTCCTGCAAGGCCCCGTACTTGACTTTCCACGACACGAGGGTAGTGCTCAGGACGCACCCCTCCTTCATGCCCAAGGTACCGTCGGACTTCCATCTCAACGAACCCTTGGTGTTACCTGTGTTCTTCCCGTCGCCTTCGTCGCCGGCTGAGAGGACTTTGCACTCGCTGGATGTAGCTAGAGCGCTGAAGTTCTACGTGGACCGCACGAAGGGTTTTCGGAAGACGTCACAACTCTTTGTGAACTTTGGACCTGTCAATCAGGGGAAGGCTCTCTCGAAGGCTTCCATCTCCAGATGGCTCTCCGGCTGTATCATGTGCTGTCACCGGTTGGCAAACCGACCGCTGCCTGGCCGTCCGAGAGCCCATTCCACCAGAGCGATCGCAGCTACCACGGCGTTCCTATCTGGTGTGCCCCTGCTGGACATATGCAGGGCTGCTACGTGGAGGTCGACGCACACCTTCACGAAATTCTACTGCGTCGACCGGGATTCCAGGGAGGAGTCCAGGGTCGGTCAAGCAGTGCTGCGCAACCTGTTCGCCTGAGGTGAGCCTGGTGAGGAGGTAAGATGCTTAATGTTGAGTTGATGTGATGCTTAATGTTGAGCCTTTGCCACCTCCCGTGGTTGTGCATGTGTGTACTGCTATGTATTCTTTATTCATGAGCATGTGAATCCATGCCAGACCCCATGCTGGAGAAGGAACAAGTTACTTACCTGTAACTGTTGTTCTCCAGCATGGGTCTGGCATGGATTCACATGCGAACCCTCCCGCCTACCCCTCTGCGGCTCTTCACTTGGTCATACTGCCACTTCACGTGCTTCCAAATCTGAAGATGGCTGCCAGAGGCGGTGCTTAGGTAGAGGGCAGTCATTGGCTGTGGTCAGTATGACGCAGAGACCAGTGATTGGTTATTACTACGAAAGACAGAACAGAAACGAAACTGATACTGCTTTTTTCTTTACCGAGGATTCCCAGCCTGACGACGGGGAATATTCATGAGCATGTGAATCCATGCCAGACCCATGCTGGAGAACAACAGTTACAGGTAAGTAACTTGTTCCTTCTTCATCCATACCAGGTCTTTCCAACACTGTTTTTTTAATCTCGGTATAAGGAGTGTCCCCTGTGGGGTTGGCAGTTTGGTATGCCCCCTGCATTGGCTCTGTGAGCAGGGGTGCGAGGTAGAAGGCCCATCTGTACTGTGGCCATTGAGCTGCTCGGGCTATTCTCTCAAAATTCACAAAGAAAAAACTGGGGTCTTCTCCTACTTGGTATTTCTGTAATAACGTGGACAGTATCTCGGGATGCGTCTGGGTGGTGGCCACTGCTTCTCCCAATATTCTTAAACCTTCCCGTCCTTGCTCTTGTGCCGCACTTTGCACTTGTATGGCTTGTTGGAGGGCTTGTCTGTCTGCCTGCGCCTGATGGCCTTGCACTTGTATAAGTTGTTGCAGTTGCTGCTGTCCCTCTGTGAATGCCTTTATCACAGCTTCCATTCTGTCTGCCTTGGCGTTCTCTTGAATTCACAAGGTATGATTTATTGCCGAGTTAAATTTTCACACAGCCTCTCGTTATAAACAACAAAACATGCTTAAACACGATTCAGCAGGCTTGCTCGGAAAACAATAAAATGGATCAATTCAGAGGTCGCATGAATGTCCTCTTCAGCTTGCCTCCTCTTTGAGAGAAAATTAATCAGGTCACATAAATTCCTTTCCCCGGACACTAGCTTTCCATTCCTTTGCCAGCTGTCCAACTTGGGTTTTGAAAATAAAAAGGAAAAACAAACAGAGAGGGTAAACCCACGGAAACACTGTCCTTTGAAAATGGTTTACAGCCAGACTTTCCTTGTCAGTGAATCCGCTTCAGTAGTGGCCCGGCACTGCCGCTCTTCGAGCCTCCCTGGCGGAGGCTCTGCCTCTTGATATGGATCTCCGCGGTGCCGAGCCTTCAGCCTCCTAGTACGCCCAATGTACATCACCTGGGGATTCCTCCCACTCCTCTGTGTTCTCCGGCCAGGGCTGCTGCTGTAATGAGAGACAGCTGATGAGTTTCTCGGGGCTTCTTTTAACTCATACTTTGCTCCTCCCCTCCTCTCATCTTCCACCCGCCTTTCCTGCCCACTTCCCACACCTGCAGCCAGTTTGCCTTCACTCCTCCACCCGGCTCCATGCACTGTTTGTCCCTCCCTACCTGTACTGCTATGTGGGTATCTGTCACTGTACCGCATGACCGGGCTCTATCTATACCGCTTCCCTTTGTTCATTTTATCTTTTCCCCAACCTGGTCTCCATTTCCCGTGGTGGTTTATGGGACCTGTAGTTTTGTTCTGTCCTGCTGATGTAACATTTTGGGTGCTGGGTCTGAAAGTTAGAATGGGGCTGTCTTTTATCTCTATTGCCTCTTTGACCTCCTCACAGGTCCTTATACGACCATCTTGATTTCTTGCCGCTTCCAGGCAACTGTCTAGTGTACAGGGGCTGAAATCCAGGGAACGTTGTCCACATTTAATGAAGCCAGTAACATCCTTAGTGTCCTAACAGATCCCTGTGCACAATTTGGTGCAGATTGGTGGAACGGTGTGGAATTGTATGAGGAACAAACACACAAACAAATACATTTTCCGTTTTATACTATAGGCCGCCCCAAAGTTAAGGTGAGTTGGACTACCATAGGAACCCCTCAAAATTCTATCATTAATAACTTTTGATTTGAGTAACAGATTTGAGCAAAACTTCGAAAGTGATTAAGCACTCGCACCCCCACTTCCCCAAACTGCAAGTTATTAAAAAGACCAACTTTTTTTTCTCCGAATGTGTGGCCTATTTCCCAATTTTTCCGTAGACAAACCAGGTCAATTTTTTCCAAAGCGCACAGCCCAAACCACAGGACAACTTGGGCGCAAAGTGTTGACTCGCGATCATGTGTGGTTTGGGGTTATTCCGTGCAGTAGTTATTTCAATATTTGACAGGGAAAGGGGTGCCCCCTTCTCAAAAATAGCTAGCTATATCTTGGTATTTACCCAAAACTGGGTGTTTTTAGAAATGAAACAGACGCCATCTTGTTTTCCTCTCGATGCAAGAGATAACCGCGGCTATAACCGAGGATATGGGAAAATGAAACCCAGGAAAAAAGCAATTGCAGGTCCAAAAAACATGCAAATGCCATCGGGCTAGAGGTGTGGGGTGGGTTGGCTATAGGGCACCAAGTGAAATTTGGCAGTTGGAGGGGGTCTAGGGACAGGGTTTGCAATACAAAGCTTTCTGTAGCCTTGGCTATAGCCCCGGATAGCCGACATCTCAAAGCAAGCTGCGTCACAGAAACAGCATGTATTGGGGAGGTGGGGGAGAGAGAGGGCAGGGGAGGTGAGGAGGCCATCTTGGGAGTGGGGGGAGATGGCACAGATGAGGGGGGGGCTTTTGGTGAGAGCCCAGAAAGCATTTTTATTTCACCAGTTTCTCCAATATTCGCGGCTATATCCAGGGCTACAATGGACTATGGATAGCCGCGGGTGAGAGTAGTTCTGTTCCTACAGTTACAGGTTTTAAAAAAAAGATGTTTTGACCGCTTTAGTGACATTGGCGGTAAAAAATCCATGCAGGTCTCCCATCCATGTAGTAACCAGGACAGACCCTGCCTAGCTTCAAAGTGAGGAAGGGGCCAGCCTCCTCAGGACACATTACCTGATAAATGAGTCACAGTTACAAGGCCACTTGGAGAACCGCTCCAGGCCTTTCCTTGGTTTGAAGCGAAGCAGGGTTGGTCCCGCTTTGAAGCTAAGCAGAGTCTGCCCCGGTTATTGCATGGATGGGCGACTGCATGGGCATCCTTACAAAGACCACTTAGAGAAACAGGGTCTAAGGGGACTGGAGCCTTCCTCACTTTGAAACTAAGCAGGGTCGGTCCCAGTTACTGCATGGATGGGAGACAACCCACAGTCCTGAATTCTGTGCGTTTTCTTAGGTTTACATATCTCATAACACACAGGACCTGCATTTTTTTTTTAAAACCGTGATACTGTCATTCCTTGAAAGTTCTGCACTCAGACCATTTCTTTTGCCTTTTGTTGAATTGCATTCTGGTATTTTGTAGTCTGTCAAGATGGGGGGAATAATGCAACAATTATACAGTTTTTGACTAACATAGTTCAATAAGGATGTATATATTTGAGTGACACTATGGTATGTGTACTTTTCAAGTTAGCTTTATAAAGCAGCGTATTGTTGAAAGCCAGACATGGGGTGAGGAGGGGAAATGATGAGATGGCAAGTAAGTCATGAGTATTTGCCCACGATGTGGAAAGAGAGTTTGCAATCCTGGACACTGGTGCAGTTATTTTCCCCTGATTGTGACTGGCACCAGTAAAGGACACATGTGAGTGGACATCGTAACTTTTCTCCAGAAAGGCGGATGCAACCCCTTGGGTTTTTTGAGATTGGCAACCTTGCTCAAGTATTTGGCTACAAGGATTTTACTTGGGTTGTCATGTTCCCACTGCAGATGCTTACTCGCAAGATCACAAGCACTTGTTTCGTATTGGGATTTAGTCCAGGGAATATTTCATGACAGATTGCTGGGTTTGAAAAGTGAGCACCTTTTATACTTTGCCAGCATATTTATTGGAATATTTCCTCTATCACGTTATTTTTCTGGTGTTCATTACTTTTTTTTTTTTTTAAGTCCACTGTGGTTTTGTCTTTCGCACTTTCATCTAAGGAGTAGGTCTATTGAACTACATTTGTATATTTCACATTAAGATATATGCTCACTAACTGTGCATATATTCATGGGTGCCAACTTTTGATTTTCGCTATGGGTGCAGAAGGTACCTTGGCATGTGTTATTCTTGCAGCCAGTAATTTTCTTCCAATTTTCGCACTGCTTAAATGTGGTTAGTTTGGGTTGTGCAATGTATCACAACAGTCACCAAGAGACCAGCAATAAAGCAAGGGGCTTGGAGCACGCTCCTTAAACAAAGTGTGTGGTCCATTGCAAATAATTTTCTCTCACTGTGCATTGCCTAAAAAATATTGTGAGTTTTCAAAGCCTGCAATCTTTTATACATAACAATACCACTGTCTAAACAGGACAGAATCCGTTTGTTATTGATAAACGTCTTTGAGCGATGGGTTGCAAGTGTTTTAAAATGCATAGTGGCTATGCCCACCGGCCATGGCCGAAGGCCACGGCTTGTGGTTTGGTACTGTATGGCCGTGCCCACCAGCCATGGCTTTGGCCATAGCTAGTGGTCTGGTTGTAAGGCTGTGCCCACTGACCATGGCCGAAGACAATGCTAGCGGTGTGAAAGAATTCTAAAAATCTATGGAGTAACAAAACCCTTGAAATTCAAGGAAAAAAACATTCGGTGTGGGGACTTTAAGGTGAGCAATACATTGTAACAAAACCTTGAAATTCAAGGAAAAAAACTTTAGTTGCAGCGACGTTAAGGTGAGAACTTAATGCAACAAAACCACTGAAATTCAGCTAAAGCCAACTTAACATCGTACCCCCTGTTGTGACGTCTGTGACCACAAAGATGACATTACAGATCATATCACTGGGGATAACACTAATTACATTGTATATAACTGATTACATCAATAATGGAATTAGACATAACATCATTTATAAGTTAGCTCATGAAAACTTTAAATTTAGGCCATGGACATGGCCATGGCAAAGGCTGTGGTCACTGGCCAGCACCAAAGGCCATAGTTAGTGGTCTGTTAGTGTTCAGAAATACCAATGTGCATGGTTAAAAGCCGTGCCTAGTGGCCATCATTATTTTAAAATATACAGTGGGCACCATTGAAAGCTGAATTCAGTGGCCATGGCTAAAGGCCATAGCTAGTGCCCATTAATATGTTAGAATATACAGTCTGCACAGCCAAATCGCGTGGCCACTGGCTATTATTGTGTTGAAGACCATGGCTAGTGCCTAGTTAGTGCTAGTTAGTTAGTATAATCTACAGTGGGCACGGCCGAAGGCCATCGCTTATTGCATTTTATTATTTTAAAATATACAGTGGACATGGCCAAAAGATGAACATACTGCTCAAGTTCAAAGGCCATGACTAGTGGCCCATTTATATGTTCGAATATATAGTGGGCACAGCCAATGAGTGTGGCCACTGGCCAGTTTTGTGCTAAAGTCCATGGCTAGTGCCTGACCAGTGTATATAATATACAGTGGACATGGTTGAAAGCTGTATCCACTGGTAAAGGCCGAAATCTATTGTTCGTAGCCTGTTAGTGTTTTAAAATATTCAGTGCACATGGATGAAGGTTGTGACCACTGTCTATAACTGAAGGCCATGACTAGTACCAATGAATGTGTTAGAATATATTTGGCCATGCACATATGTTAATTGCTTTTTATTGGTCTCCAAAGCCATCTTTTGCATCAACTTCAACTAGTTTGTTATTCACCTCATTTTTCATCTTCCCAAGTTCTCCTCTGTTTCTGATCCTAGATGCTCCTTGCACTTGTCACCTGCCCATCCGCATATAACCTTTAAGATACTCTTATTAGTATTTATTACTCTGCTTCTGGAACAAACTTCCAGTTCACCTCCTCTCACTGACCTCACTGTTAACCCTCCAGCAAAATCTGAAAAAACATTTCTTTTCCACACATTCTCTGCCACTCAATTCTTCAATCCTACCCCTCTGGCTAACTACTCATCTTGACATCATCTGCACCCAGATGCAGTGAATTCGGCCCAGTACCCTGTGGGGATAAGTGCGATACAAATCAATCAATACATCAATCAAAACATGCTTCCTGTAGCAAAGTACCTTCACTTACTCAAAAACTATGTGATTGAATCACCAACCAATTCCAAAGTGCTAACTACACAGCAAGTCGTCAAGAAGGAATGAAACTGGAAGCAACTTTGAAACCCTGGTCAGTGACATTCAGCCTACAACCTCACTGACAAACTGCTTTAAAACAATATCTGAACCAGACTTTAAAAGATTGGCAAATCTTGGCAACAAAGCCTGCTCTCCAATTGACTCTGAACATAATGCAAACAAATCTTTAACAAAGAAACCCAAGCTTTCTACTTTTCCAAATTAATGAACTACTCACTTGAAGCAGAAATTGTATCAAACACGTGCAAGACTGCCTACTAAATCACAGCTAGAGACCCTGATGGCCACTTTAATTTCTTTCCTACCTCAAACATACCATAGCAGGGCAGAATTCTAGAGCGCTACATATAGAGGCAAATCTTGGAACATGTAGAGACTAATAACTTACTAGATTGCTCAAAAGTTGGTTGTTAAACCTATGAGAGGCATCGAACTGGCACTCGTTTCCATTTGGAATAGTCTTAACGTTGCAGCGGATGGCACCATAACCTCAGCACTCCTACTCCTCGATATTTCAGCAGCCTTTAACACAGGGAACCACAATACACTAATCCGGAAGCTTGAAGAAACTTTTGTCTGATGAGACTATTTCTAACAGAACAAAAATCACCAGTTTGCACCGGTGTGCAGTGAAAAAGTCGAAAACATTGTCGAGTGACAAAAATGTCGACATTTTTTCTAATGTTTTATTTTTTTATTTACATGTTTTTTTTGGGTTCTGCGAGTAAAAAAAAGGGGTAAAACAAAAAAAATACAAAAAAGGGGGGTTGCTCGGGGAACCCCCATTTCAAACAAAAAACAAACACAAATAGACATTAAAAAAAAATGCGACTTTTTTTTTGACATTATGACTTTCGACATAATGTAATTCGAAAATATCACTATAAACCGTTCGAACCCACGATCCATTTACCTGTAGAGGTCCAGAGGGATTAATCTTCTTTTCATCATCTGTGTGACCCCTTTAATGAAGATCATATTATTTTACAGGCTCGCCTATTACAAATATGTCCCAACTAACCAAGCCCACCCACTCTCTTCCAGATCTACTAACCAAACCCACCCACTCTCTTCCAGATCCACCAGAGTGCCTGGAGACTGGGCAAATGGAACAGAAATGTCCACTCTGAAAAGTCACGTCTGTGATGCTGGATACCATATTTACACCTCCAATATTACTCTTAGTTCCCTGCAATGCCTTGGGCATGCCAGGACCATGAATCTGAACTTTTCAGCCTCCTTCTAAAGTGTGGATCCTCCTTACTCAGAGTGCATTTCTGGCATATGTACCTCTTTATGATGGGCTTCTCCATATTTATTTCATTTTTTCTTCCATTTTCCATTTCCCTCCTGTCAGCCTTGTCACACCAGACACATGCAGTCAGTGTAATGGAACCTCATCCCAAAGACTGTGCTCACATATCTCCCTTGTAACACTCAAGAAAGGTTGGGCAACCATCCACACACCCAGAAGATTGGGAAGGTAAATCCCAGAGATGTGGACTACTGAGGCTTCTTTGCTTTCGTAGTGACATCGTAGCCGATATATATGAAGACATTCTAAGGGCAATGGAAGGGGTTGAGCTGATAACTTAGACAAGAGAGAAAGCGGGAGGGGGAAAGGGAGAGAGGGAAAGAGAGAAGGAGAGGGAAAGAGGGGGAGACAGACTGAGACTGTGTTAAAGTAAGCATGTGCATATATACACACACGCGTGTGCGTGTATCTAAGGGAATATGAGACATTTGGAGGCACTATTACGCAGTTCAGGAGAGTATTTTAAGGAAATTGAGAAATGTGGTACAAAACAGCTTAATTTGTAGGGGTTTTTGGGAGAGTGGATCTTCGGACATATCATGTTGTGGTGGGTGGGCAGTGGGAATTCTGTGGTGTAGTTCTGGACAGGAATGTACTCTGTGTGGCAGAGTGCATTCTTAAATGTGTGGTTAGAAATCTCTGTATTGAATTCAATTGTTTATTTGTATAGCGCACCTGACCCTCAGGACACTGGGCGCATTGCTTAAGGTACATGAAAGGTTACAATAAGCGGTTACAAAACGTAGATACAATATATTACAGGTAACAATGAGAAGAAGATGTAGGTGGTTATAAACGGTGATGGAGTAGAAATATAAAGTAGACGGCTAACCAATAGTGGATATGGTAATACATTGACGAACTATACAGTTGTGGGTATAGTGAAGGTGAGACCTGTTCAGAAAGTCTCAGGCGTATTGCTTCAGGTACATGACAGGTTACCAAAAATGACATATGTACATACAGTATAGTACAGGTGCCAAGGTGAAGTAGATCAAAGGGGTAACATACAGCATAGAGTAGAGCAGCAGGCAGACATATATCAATAAAGTATATGATACATTGTTGAGTAATACAGTTGTAGGTACAGTAGTGGTGGGAGCTATTCAGAAAGTCTCAGGAATAAAGGTGTATTGAATCTCCTGGGTGGTGAGCCAATTGTTTTACAAGGGTCATACATTGATATAACGAAGGTTCCATTCTTAGGGCTGTGGGTATAGAATTCCATAATTTGGATGCTAGGACAGGGAAGCTACTACCGCCGATTTTTGGAGGTTGAATCTCAGGACTCTGAGACAGTGTAATTGAGCAGCTCTGGTAGACCGGTCAGATTGGTTTTTGGAGAATCTAGCTGTCAAGTATTTAGGTGCTGAGTTAGAAAAGCACTTGTGAGTAAGAGTGAGAGTTTTGAAAGATATTCTGTTCTTAATCGAGAGCCAGCGAGCGTTACGTTGGTTTCGGAAATGTGGTCTGATCTTGGTATATTGAAGGCAGATCTAAGCGCATTATTTTGCAGTAATTGAAGTTTGCTCAAGTTTTGCTTGTTGGTTCCTAGATAAAGCGTGTTACAGTAATTCAATTTGGATAAGAAAAGTGCTCCGGCTAGAGTAGAGCAGCTTGATGTTGAAAGGAAAGGTCTGCTAGCGTTTATGAGCTTGCAAGTAAAGACTGTCACAGAGGCTGTCACATTTACTTGCTTCGTTAAGGTTAAGGCTGTGTCAAGATAAAAGCCTAATTTCTTGACTTCCTTAGAGACCAGCATATTAATGCTGTCTATGTTAAAGGCATTGTATCTGGTGTCAAGTTTGTTTAGTTTAGCTTGGGAGCCAGTGAGCAGTAATTCTGTCTTCTCATCATTGAGGCAGAGGCCATGGGTAGCCATCAATGCCTGAATGATGATATTTTTAGTAGTTTGGTGTCTTGGTCATAATTCCCAGAGATGGGTATGAGGACTTGAGTGTCATCTGCATAGTTAGTGTGGGTGACACCCAAGTGGTCCAGATCATCAAACAAAGGCTTAATAAAAAATATTATGCAGCGTTGGTGAGACGCCAGACCCTTGTGGTACTCCGCAGGTCACTGGTGCTGGGTCCGTCAAGGCTGTAGGAGAGAAGACTCTCATTGTTGTACTATCGAGGAAAGATTGTATCCAGGCCATAGCTTTGTCAGGGAAGTGGGCTGATGATATCAAATGGTCATACAAGACTTCATGACTGGCAAGGTCAAAAGCGGCGGATAAGTCTTGCAGCAGAAGGAGTGATATGTTTCCCCTTTTTGGTCATCTATTTGGGTTTTCAAATCTAACAGTGCAGTTTCTGTTCCGTGTCTAGATCTAAACTCAGATTGTTGCAGGCCTAGAAGATTTTTAGCTTCTAGATGTGCTTCTATTTGTAAATACGCAGCCTTGTCCAGAATCTTCAGCAAGAAAGACACAGTGGTAATAGGTCTGTAATTTGTAGGGATATGTAGGTCAAGGTTCTTTTTTTTTTAGCAGAGGAAGGAACCAGGTGCCTTTCAAGTTAGGAGGGACTGTGGTAGTTTTGAATGTGGAGTTTATTAATATGCTGATGGAAGGTGCAAGTTGAATTTTGGATTGTAACATCAAAATTTTGTCTAGAAGGGCTGCCTGTATTTTAGTGCACCAGGCCTTGACCTTGGAGCAAGTTTCCGTGGGGGCAGTAGGTGTTTCAAGCTCTCTGAGGATGGTAAAAAGCTCTCTGGTACTGGATTTGGCGTTAGCGATTCTGTTATTATGTATGTCACTTTTGGATTGGAGAATGGCAGACTTGTAACAACTAGTGGTTTTAGCGAATAAGTCTTTGTTGCTGGCTGAATGGTGGTTTTTCCACACGGTTTCTGCTCTTCTTTTGTTATTGAGTAGAGTTTTGAGACTTTGGGTAAACCAAGAATTAAGTTGTGCTTGGGGTATGGCTTTACGCAATTTCAAAGGAGCAATGGTGTCAATGGCATGGCTAAGTGTTGAGTTGTATAGATCTACAAATGTAGAGGGGTCTGGATTTGTGGCTGAGTAGTTAAGGATGGGTTGTTTAAGAGGTAATAGGTTCTCTATTGTTATGTTCTTTTTGTTCCTGGTTAGTGCTTGTGGTGCTAAAACGGTAGGTACGTTTAGATGAATGCTGGATTGTAGGGTGAATGAGAGAAAATGGCGATCAGTCCAGGCGCGAGTTGAGTTGGTGAGGATATTTGTATCACAATTGAGGTCCGCAATCCAGTATAGGATTCTACCTTTATTGTGCGTAGGGTTAGTAATACAATGGGAGAAACCTAGTTCTGCTATAAAGTTGGCTATGGTGGTGGCAGTGTTATCATTTGCATCTAGGAGACCTTGATTCAGTCACCAAGAAGTAACATTTGTGAGCCAGGTTTAGTATTAGTGGAGAGGAGTTGTGAGAAATCATCCTCGAAGCTGAGGATAGGACCTGGAGGTCTGTATAGGAGGTGAATTTTTAAAATGTGTGAAGCTGGAAGTGGGAGCTTCAGGGATTATAGCTCTGCTGATGAGAAAGGAACAAATGGCAGAGCTCTTGGACCTAGGTGAGCTTTAGATATGACAGCGACTCCCCCACCTTTTGGAGGTTTATCTGTCAAGACTTGTCATGAGGTAGTTGTATGGAATGGTTAGGGATAGTGAGGGTCCAACTGCCGTGTGCAGCCAGGTCTCTGTTACGGCCAAGAAGTCAAGCTGATTAGAGATAAGGTCAACAATGTCTCGCGCATGCGCCGTCAGTGATCTAGCATTGATGAGTGCTCCTTTGATAGGGAGTTAGTGTTATTAGGTTGGCTGTGTGATACTGTGTTACTGGAAGAGCGTGAGGGGTGAGGTTTGACTGTTTTTGTGGAGGTGTTCAAGGTTTTTTCAAGGTAGACATAGTGCACCTAGAATTAGGTTTGATTGGGGCTGTGTTTTTAGAGACTGGTAAGGTTAGCCTAAATCTGGAGCCTAGTCTAAGGTTACGGATTGTAGATGGGCAAGGTTGGTTGGGAATAGGTTTAGTGGTGTGCCGCTGCATCCATTGGATTGTTTTAAGGACATTAGAATAGTTAGCTGTATAGTGAGTAGTAGATTGTGGTAAGCAAGAAGGCAGGAAGTAGGTAGGTACTACGTCATTGTGGTGAGGTAGTAAGGTAGACATGGAGATAGATATATCGTTCTTACTAGGTGATGTGGCAGAGTCAACAGTAGGTTGCATAGTTGGCAATTCTTGTTCATATCAAACATTGCTGATACGAGTAGGAGTATGGTAGTTTAGTATAGCCAATATCGCATTTATTAGACTAGGCTGGTTAAACAAGGGTGTCGCATTTAAGATAGGCATGACTAGCGGGAATGGTAAGCTAGTTGAGTCACTAGGCTAGTAGTTTGACTGATAAGGTGGTACAGTTGTGCAGAGTGGGAGGGCAAATGGCGACTGTGTCAAGATACAAGACTGTGAAAGCAATTTCTATCGGGATGCAATAGGCATAGAACGATTTACAACGATCTACAATAACAATTACTGATAGTTTGTTATGGGCAAAAACAGGTTTCATCAAAGTGTAATAGCAATTACTGACAGGATGCAGTAGGCAATTAGCAGTAGTGCCACAGGCTAAAGTAACAATTGCTGACAAGATGCAATAGGCAATGAGCAGTAGTCCCACAGGCTAAAGAACACCTGCTGACAAGATGCAATAGGCAATGAGCAGTAGTCCCACAGGCTAAAATAACAATTGCTGGCAAGATGCAATAGGTGGACAGCAGTCCAGCATACTAAAGTAACAATTGCTGACAAGATGCAATGGGCAATGGGCAGTAGTCCAGCAGGCTAAAGTAACAATTGCTGACAAGATGCAATAGGCCATGAGCAGTAGTCTAGCAGGCTAAAATAACAATTGCTGACAAGATACAGTGGGCAAGTACAGTCGTCTGCCAAAGTGTAATGGCAGTATCTTGGTAGATATAGTAGCCCCATAACGATTTTCAGCACGATTTAATATGGGCAGAGATGGATTTAAGGCAGACAGAAGTCATTGCTCACCTTGCAGCTTAAACCCGGTAGAGGGTGATGAATAGTCAAGGCTGTGCATGACACAATTCACATCAGCCCAAGCAAGAGACATTTCCAAAGGTAGGGAGAATGCCCACCTATTAACTTCCACCTGTGCAAAATTATGTACCACATGCAATAAATATCACACATACCACCAGCCCATAACTAGGCAATATTATAACAAGCATTGGCAAAGCCAACAGTTTTGTCTCGTCTAGAAGTATAAGCATTTGCCAGGTACTACCATTAGATGCCTAGGTACTTGCATTATTTTGCCCCCGCTACCATAAATGGCCAGTAATACCACTACGGCTGTGTTTGGCAAGTGCCTTTTGCCATTGCCAATTCTTGTTTCTTATTATGGTCACTGTTCATTGGTTAAAGATGACCTTGTGGGACGGCTAAAGATCTTGATAAACAACTGCCGGAAACATACAAAGTTGTTGAAATCATAAAATGAATAATCGTAGGACGTTCAGAATACCATATTTTATCTTCTGCTCTGGACTTTACAAGGGGGGGGGCATTCCCACCCCCAGATGTGTCTAGCAGGAAGAGGGGGCGGAATGGCAGCTGCAGAATTCTGGACCCCCAGGGGTGGGTGGTGGCTAATCAGCACCTATACTCGCAACTACATAAAATCGGTCTATGAACCTCTTGTGATTGTTGGAGCTTATGTGTGAGCTGCAGAGAGTCCCGCTTCGGAAATCTGTGTTACCAGTTTATACATTAAGGTGCATGCCACATGATGTTGCAGTGTTGCTTTGGGAAGGTAGGGACTCTAATAAGCAACAAATTCAAGTGGTAAAATTGTTTCAAATAGGTGCCATTTTCACTTCGTCCTTACCAGCAGACACGTTTTTGCCCACTAACCTGTTTTACAATTGTGCAAAGTAACAATAATACAAATGTGGTTAATTAGCTAGCACTTCATGAGGATTCCTCCTGCTTCTAAGTGCTGTAATAGTTGTCACTTTTACTACCCACTTTTAAGGATTCAATGAATCATTTGGGGGGTGATGGGAGAGAGTGAGTCTGCCGGACTAGGCTTCAAACCATGACGCTTGGGATCGTTCTGTTATCATCCAAAAGCAACAACCATACATACATGCAGGTGCTTAATATGGATGCTAATAGAGGAGATTCCCTTTATGGGAGATGTAGGTGAAAAGGCCTTTTCCGTGTCATAATAATGCAGTTTAAAACTTTTTTAGATCAGCACCCTACAAAGTGTCCGTTTGGTGAGGTTTGAAGTCGAAGGTTTATCGCAAATCAACACTTGATTGTGAACTAGAGACTTTGCAGCACCCAATCCCACTAAATCGCACCCATCCTCGTCTCAACATCTTTTCACCACATATTCTTTCATAATTCAGGAATTTGACTCTGCATCTTCCAGCCATTCGTTTTCCTAGATCTCCCTCCACTCTCCCCTCATCCAATTATCTCCCATCATCCATCCAAGCTTTCCTTCCACAGAATGGCCATTGTGTTGTCTTCTTATCACATGTTAAAGCTCTCCCTATTGATTGCCCTCATGAGATCTGCATCCACTCTATACTCCTCATCTCATCATTGTCATATCACCCCTCATAACTTTCCCTACACCCATATTCATTATATAGGCATCTTAACAACACCTAGCACATGATTCCTCCTTCTCCCTTCCCTAATCGCCTCACCATCTTCCTACCATCATCACCTTTGCTCTGCCTACAGCGTTCCTCATTTAAGCATCTCGCTACCACCACCCAACCTAGCTATCTGTCCTAGGAAAATAGCTCCGAGGCAACGCGCTCGTCTTAGAAGCAAGACGACACGGAGCAACACAGGTTCGATCCCGGGGTCCCTGCTTAGAAACCTGTAACGCTCAGCTGGTATCCACAGGCACGCCACCCAGCCGGGTTACTCGCTGGTATGCTTCTAGGCTTTGCCCTGATGTAGTCTGCGGGGAAGGTTCTGCCTGAAAATACAGGAGGACTGTGTTCAAGACTGACCGACTGAGGCAAGTATCCTCCCTCCACCCCTGTATAATTTCAGTCCCTCTGGTGCCCTCTCCTCACCTTGTGGTAGAATTAGGCGTGCTCTCCGTCCGCCCTTCTTTGCAGGGGCGCGTTGTCTTTCATGGGCGAGTGCGGTCCAGTTACTTCACTGACGCCGGCCAGTTTGATATTGTTCAGGTAGGTCGTATTGCTGTTGTTTAGTTTTGTTGCTATCCTGCATGCCTTTCTTTGTTTAAAATGTCTCTTTTTTCTCCCTTAGGTATGCAGAGCTTCAGCGCAGCGAACTGGCTTGGTTGAGCCCCGCTGGTAAATGATGACGCATTAAGAGCGCTATGACGCGGTAAGTAAGCGCTATGCGCAGCGCTGCGAAGTCTTGGCTTTGCTAACCTGTGTTTTCCTTCCTTGTAGGTCGCAGTGTTCTTCAGCGTGAGTGGAATGTCCGGAGTCGTGCCAGCCGAGAGGAGACCAGCCAGGTAAGCCTTTTGAGCAGTTCGTAATTTGTAAATGTCTCTACTGCTTTCTTTAATGTTGCCTCTATCTTCCTCTTTCAGGTCGTTCTGTCCGGGAGGCGTGCAGATTCGAGGAAGCTGTTCTCAGTAGCTGCGAGTATTTAAAGATGAAGACTGCAGGTAAGATACTTCTGCTAATGATGTTCCTTTTGTCTCTTTGCAGGTTCTGCTTCTCCGAGGTTCGAGGGAATAGCTGGACACAGTGAGCGTCACGTTGCAAGCTGCAAAGTAACGCAAAGCATGTTGTCTTGCTCGGGTGTGGTTTAAATAGCTCCAACAAAATGGTCCAGGAAAAGTAGTCCCTAGGCTACCACACCCAAAACACTAGACCGCATAGCTTGGTTCTTAGGCACCAAGCTATGTGGATGCCTCCATGTTGGCTGACAATACAATAAAGTAGTTCCCAAGCACATTGTTTTTCATGGTGTATGAGCCTGGCGCCATAGGCGTCGGGACTGGCCCCATGAAGGCTTTTGAAGTGGATGCCAGGCTCTAGAGGCCGAAGTCCTGACTCCACCTGGCCAATGGGTTTGCCAGAGGGGGTTTTGGGCGAGGGTCGTGACAAAACCTCTGGGTATTAAGCGCATTATAAAAACCCATTACAATTAAAATCTTTACAGCCACCCATCATATCATTATTTTCCTACTACCCACCCTCGTACCTCCCATCCCAGCATTATGCTGCAGCATAATTAAAACAATGCTCTTAGTTCTCTCTCCATCCTTCCCTGCCATATCTCAACATCTTTATTCCAATATGTGTAACTCTCCCTCTTTTATTCACTTGTCACCCCACCTGTTCTCCTAAGTCTCCCACCACTCTTTCATCATCTCAATTTCTTATCCTCTATCCTCAATTCTCCCAACTCTACTTTATCCTGGGCTCATTGCCTTACTTTCTACCACTTTTTTCTTACCATATCATCGACTCCCTACCATCCAGTTTATCGATATGGTCCCCTTTCCCTCCATTCTCTTTCCTCTCACCATCTCCGTATCTTCCTAACACACATTATCCTAGATATCCTTCCAACCCTCCATCCAGGTTTTACCACATCAGCATATGTCTGCTCTTTGTCTGAGCTGTACCTCCACCTTCCCCTCAGCAGAAGCATTTTTCACCCACCCATATTCTTTTTTTTCTCCCTCCAACCTACCCTCAGCATCTACCAACTAAGCTCTCCCTGCATTATCCCTTCAGCATAGCCTCTTCCTAACAGGTTCTTTGTGATATTTCTGCAAAAATCATGTTTCGGTGATACAATAAATCTTATCTATAATAACTGTATAAAAAATTGAAATTAATTTCCATTGTACATATGCCAAGTCATGATTGAGGGCTCTAACATAGCCTACATTTAAATGTGGGCTATCTTAGATCCATCGATCACAACTTGGCATGTGTAAATTGGAAGTAAATTTCCATTTTTTTTTATACAGATTATTAGAGATACGATATATTGTATCACCAAAACATTATTTTTTGCTGAAGAGACCTTGGCGAGTTTAACAGATTACATGTTTACTCACCACATTACTCAATGGGAAATATACATAACCTCGATATATGGTTGCAAGTGGTGATAGACGACACGCATATCTTTATCCCAGACAGTGGTGCGGTTGCACAGCTCCGTTCATTCAGTTTGAATTAAATTATTGTAAGTATTATTAAGAGAGGTTTATGGTCATTTCATCTAAAACCATTGCATCTGATGCCATTCCATCAAAATGTTTCCATCTAAACAATTTCCATCTAATGCATTTTTTTCCTTTTTGTTTTTTTTTCTTTTTTTCTCCTCCCCCAAGACCCAGTTTTTTACCCTTTGAAATGCACCTGAACAAAAATTAACCCTTTACCCCCCAAAAACATGCATTAGATGGACATTTTTTGATGGAACCATTTTGATGGAATGATATTAGATGGAATGGGTTTAGATTAATTGACTAGATACCATTAGACACATTAGTGATGGGATATAAAGAGATTAAGATTAGATAATAATATTATTAGTGTGCAATGTAGCAATGATATTTTATAATTTTCTCTTTCTCGTCTTTTCCTTTTCTTTTTCTATTACATATTTCTTTTCTTAATACTCTATTTAAATTTTACCTAATTGTGATGGATAATATCAATGGGAATAACATCATTTGGATTGTGTTTATCTGGTGTGTGGATTACCTCATGATCAATTGATTGATATCAATTATGGCAAAACATTATTTGTTTTTGCAATTGTTGTGATGATTTATGCAACATTATTGGATCAATAATTGATGGCAACTTTTCACTGTTGGATTTACAAACAAAAGCACAATTATGAAGTCTTGAGAATGACTAGTGGTCGAAACGCGTGTCGGCATAGCGCTACCATTAAATACATTACAACGCAAACAAGAGCTGTCAAATTGAATTTTTCATTTGGATATGAATTTTCAGAGAAGCGCAGAACAGTGGCAACCAAAATATTTTAACTTGTGATTTTAGGGGAGAGGGGGCTGAATCCCTGCTACCCAGACTGCAGCTATCCTGGTGCTATGTAACCTCATAATTTATGTATGTACATATTCATATATAATTGAACCCAAACACACTTTAGAACCAGGCAAGCCCCAGACCCTGTACACCCTAATACAAAATATATTTAAGTGACCTTGTAATTATAAACATGACTGATAGTAACATCAACTGGTGAAGAGCAGTATTGTCACTAAGCTTTATATTTACATAACTCCAATGAAGAGATCTGGTCAGGAAAGTCAGTTCAGAGAGCCCTGCAGAGCCCTGGCTCAAAAGCAATATTTGGAGACTGCCAGGGCTGAGCCCTGGCTAGCCCCAGCTCACTTAAAGCCCTTGCTCTCTCTCCCCTTCTGTTATGTTACTGTGTTTTTGCACTGCGCCATTTAGCCACCATAGTAGAATCAAAGCGCAGAATACTTGTCTGAGGCATATTATGCCCCTGCCCAGGATCCACAGACCTTCGTCTGCTAGGAAGGCCAGCACGAGCAAGGATGAAGTATGAGGGAGGGACAGTGGGAAAGGGAATTGCAAAAGCAGGGAGGTAGCTAAGCGGGTCTAAATGCTTGTCCTAGTATGTCTGTATGTTCGTCCATTATATATGGTATATTTGATCTCCGTGTTTTCCAGTGACCCATTCTAGCCCTCACTGCTATCTTCCTGCCCTCCATCCTAGCGAGCCACCCCTCCTCATTTCAGCACGTTTCCACCACCCACTCCCTTGCTCTCCCTCCCTCCTCACCTCCTTATCTCCCTGACACCCCCTCCCGCGCCCCCTCCCACCCACACTGTGCATTTTACGACTAACGCGGGCGATGTGTTTTCTCTTTTAAGAAAGGGGATCCTGGGTGCTGTGCTGGAAGCCGAGGCGCGGACTGTGCGCAGTTGCTTTCATTGCCGGGAAGAGGGAAAGGGCTTTTCCCATTCCGAACGTGGAGCCTTTTGTGAAAAGGAAAATAATTCACTCTTTGGCTGGATAGAGCCTCCGCGAGACTCGGCGGCCCTCGTCAATAGGTAAGTCCCGGATTCTTATTCTGATCTGTAGACTTGTATTAGAACACAAATACTACTAACAATATGTATAACTATTATTTACGATGCCAAACAAAACTTCCCAGCAATTGCTTGTTATGTTCTATGCCTCCATCCACAGGAGGTGCTGGGCTTTCACAGCGCTAGAATAACGGGTGTTACTTGTGCTCCGTCATTTGGTGATGATGGGGCAAGGGGGCGCCTGGGAGAGATGAGTCCACTTCGCGCTGAAGTTTCCATCGTCCTCTCGCTGGCTTTATGCGCCGGGTGTTGCCGAGGTCTTGTGTTTACCTGTAGATCACACGTTGGAACCCTGGCAAGAGCCGACTCAGCCGTTTATCTTTCCGACCATGTTAAAATGAGAACCCTTTATCTAGGAAACAATAACACGTGTTTAAGCGCCCAGCGGCCATCCGCGACGCTGTACTTTGGCCGCTTTATAAGTGGCTTGTCCGTAAATGCAGGGGAGCCTCGCCCCTGCTCTTCGTATTCGGAAACCCCTTTGCTTTTTGAGGACTTGGCTCTCGTTCGTGTAGGTAGGGTTTCTCGCAAGTGGGGTGGTTTGCACCTCTTAGACTGACTAGATCTGCTTTAAACTGCTAGTGTCATAGGGGTGTCTGCTCGCGACCCTTCGCCCCCCCCCCCCGCCCAAGGGCCAGTGGGACCTCGCGAAGGTGGGAGAAGCACAAGGCGGCACTGAAAGCCGCGCGAAGGGGGCGCCTTGACGCGGGTCTAGTGTTCCTACTCCAGGGGGGCATTTATGTAGGGGGTATACCGATTCGAGGGTTCGGGGGGAAATCTTGGGTTGCACCTCAAAACCTATATGTAATCTACCAGTGACTGTTTCCATATGGTTCCATGTCTTTTCTTCGAATGTTCACTGATTTTTATTTTTTTGAATTCTTTTTCTTCTTTTTTACCAACAAGTTTACCATAAAATCCGGGGGGAGAACACGCCCCCGCCGTACCACTACCCGCCACCAGCCAATATTGCCTTGCCCCAACTCATCTACCATTTTAGTTGTAAAACAATGAAAAAAATGAGATTTTCTTTTTTAAATAACCTTTTACACACTATTTTTTTAATAAAAACCTATTTTACACAAATCTTTTCATATAGGTATATGTAGAAAATGTATTGCTAACATGTACTCTTAAGACATAGAAGGAGAAAGGACCAGAGTATGTTGACGTCACTGGGCCTGGCGGGAAAGATATTCGGCAGCATAGTCCTACAAGTGCGCATGACTGGAGATGAGCATTCATACGGCAGAAGCATGGTTATCCCATATCGGACACACTGGTTCGTGGTTGGATTGGATTCCAACATCCAGATATCTGTTGGGGGGTAAGTATGGACCTTGATGGCACCAGAAGGCCAGGCAGCATGCCAGCGGAGCCCAGTTTAGAACCTCTGGAAATGGTCGGTGCAGACCTAAATCATCAGCTTGCCCATCAGGCTTTACTGATTAAATGAATGGCTAGTCTGTCCCTGGTTGGTTGACCGCGGCCCGTCACTGCGAAACCAGCCTTACTGTGAAAAGTCCACACAGACCATGAGGAAATCCATCCCACGACTACACGCTCAATCTGAGAGGATGGAGGAACGAGGCTGGAGGAACGAGGCTGCAGCCACGGTGGGCATTAATCGCCACCGATGGCAAAAAGAAGAAAGCCCCCAGTTGGAGGTGTGAGAAAGCAAGGAGAGTTCGAGGGGGTGCCTATTCCTTAAATGCAACAGAAAAATGCAAGTTCTGCCCAGAAGCGTAGAACATCGTGACGTGTCTGTACACTGGTACACAGATAACAGGGTGGTTGGGCATCGATGCAAAGCATCAGTGCCAGAGTACTTGCGGCATTGAGTCAGGAACAGAATCCATGTGAATTCTTGTGATTGACAGTTTCAATGGGTGCTGTGCTATCGGGTGGGATGTGCGAGACTATTGGGTGAATTACAATTGAATCTGGCCTCATAATACAGGGCTATATGACTAACACACTGACGAAAACACGTGGAGAGTCCTATTGAAAGGATGGACAGCCACTAATGTTTTGAAGTGGGGGTGCTATGCACAAACAATATATTATAAATACGTGTGTGTGTATGTGTGTGCACATGCTCTCATTATTTGCCAACCTCCCTTCCTGACACATCCTACCTCTTTGTGGCATAGACAATCCAGTAGATTGCAGGCAAAGTGAGTGACCTTCTTGCAGAGGATGGTGGCAATGCAGTTTGTGGTTTAGAAGTCTGGCGTGGTAGGTCTAGGTAGATATGGGTTGTGCGGTGCTGTGTGGACGTTTTGTTAGAGGGCAGGCTATTCTTGCAGGGCTCACGGGTGGTGGCCTCAAAGAAATGGCCGTTAAGGGCTTTTTTTTTGAAGGACAACAGTGTGGGTAGGTTCCTTAAATGTGGGGTTCAAGGTGCTCCAGCGTTGCAGGGAAAGACGTATATAATGTTTTTTTTTACCTCAAACAGGAGGCTCAGGAGTTCTTGGCTCCCGTACACCCCACCCAAAGGAGGGACACATTTAGACCCCTTTTCACTCCTTTTAATTGCTCAGATATTCCACAACACCAACCCCTTACACCCCACACCAGCTTCCGCATTGTGCGTGTGTACCTGATGCTGCCCACTGAATCTTTCTCTCGTATTCTTTCTGCGTCATCGCTGCTCAGCTTATATAGTCACCCACCAGAATCGAGAACAGGGCCTTCGACTCAGCTGTGCTGTGTGATTGAGCGTATTTACAATGTTTGTGGTTTAATTCGTTGTCCGCTTTACTTTGGGATCGGATATTATCCATTAAGGTGGTGGGCGGTAGTCTACTGGCATCAGCCAAGCAAAAAATACACACAATGATACTTTAGGGGGGGTGGAAAATTAGAAAAAATCCAAGTTGATACTATTGGTCTAACTGAAATGGACATCTTGAGCTGGTTGAATGAAGAAGTCTCTAGGGACTGTGATTGTGAAACCCAATGCACTCAAGCGTTGTAAGGAAGGACACCGAAGAGGGTTACATTTCAATATAAGGGTTCATCCTTTGGTCTGCGGTAACCGACTGTGGCCTGAGCTTTCCTCTAATGAAACGTGAGGTTTATGCCCTGTACGTACGTTTGTTGATATTGCAAGGGCAACAAGTCGACAGTTCTCTCAGTGCAAATCGATTTCGGGCTCTGAGGAGTGTCAAAGTAGCGAGGCCAGGACCCTGAAATGGACAAGCAAGCTATTCCCAGTGCGCAGTGGGCGGAGGTGGCAATGGGGGCTCCATCTTGCACGCATCTTTATTAGTCAGAAATGTTGCCATTATTCTCCGTCTCGCTCATTGGTTTCCTGCACGGCCCTCCTTTTGAAAACCAATACAATTCAAGCTGAAGAGGATGGGTAGGCAGCACTTTCTCAGTCCGGGCACCCACCCTATGGAACACACTGCCCCCTGTGTTACGTGCCATTCAAGAGCAGGTTTATAAGCGTAAGAAAATAGAAGGTCTTGGAGAGCTACCCCCTTTACTAGGCCAACTCCATATGTGTGCCACGCACTTTAAAGACCGTCCAGGTGTTTACTGCCCGAGGTGGAGACCTATGTGGTCTTCAGACTTAATCAATGAAAGATATGGAACCACCAAAGGAAGCGCATGGGCAAGATTCTGTGCGTCCTTTTGTAGCCTTTTAAAAAAACAAAAATACTGCTTGTGGGAGTGCCCCTGCGCTAGGCTATGGGTGGAAGGTCATGAGGGCTAAAGGATACATGATCCGTACACGCTAACCCGTTCCGTCTTTTGCTGATGCAGCGGTGGTGCTTGGGGCGTCTCCGGCGGGACGTAGATTCTCGTGCGCTGATCTCTTTTGCACTAGTGATTTCTCAATGCTCATGATTTCTAATCCCAGTGCAGCTTTTCTCTACAGACATTTGTACTTGTCCCGTGAAGTCAGTGGGGCAGAGGAGCTGGCCAGATGGCTTAGCGGATGGCCCAGCCCATGCAGGGGGCGCTGGAGGGTCAGGCGGCATTGCAGGCTGCCCCTCCGGCCCCCTGCGCCTGGCTCGCCTCCCCTCTCCCCAGGGCAGGGGGGCAGAAGGGGCGTGACCCCAGGATCCAGCTGGAACCAGGCTGTGCGACCCTAGAGAGGTGCATACAATGGCCCGGGATGCATGAGTTCGCCCACTTTGCACCCCGGTTATGGTATCGTATGTCAAACAGGCTGTTTGTGTCAGACTTTAAGGGTCTCCATGGTAGGACCAATGTAGGGGGACATGGGCTGGAATGAGGTGCTACTGCATCTTGCTTTATTGGGGCAGGAGGGATGATTTGAACTCCACCCAGAGGGCCTGCAACGCTAATTAAAACTCATCATGTTCCGTGCTTTAACCTGGGGCCAAATATGGAGTCTGCCATCTGGTTTCACTCTAGGTGCAAGGGTGTGGGGGGGGGGTGAGAACCTTCTGGTGGGGGTGCTTTCAGAAAGTTTCAGAGGAACGGTTTTGAAGGGGATGAGCTAAGGTGCAAGTTCTCTCGTTTTGTGGCTTCCATTTCAGGTGCCCTTCTCCAATACATTGCTGTGTTTTCGCCAGGCATTCCCCAGGAGGCGTATTATTTTGTTCTGATGTTACTTGGAGAATTCCTAGGAGCTTCATAGAAATGTTGGAGAGTAGCGTGGGCTGACAGAGTCCTGGAGCCTTGACCAGGTCCATCTGACGCTCCAGAACCGTTAAACGACCTGGACAGTGCTTATCGGAGATTTCAGAGTTTTTCTGGCTGCGTCAAATACATTAGGGAGTTCTAGGAGGAAATGTGCCCCAGTACCTAGAATGCAAAGATCCAGTCACCTCTTGCCAGAGGGCTGTTCCATGACAGGTCATGGCAGGCTTGACCTCGAGTATTTCCTCTGTAAAATGCACCAGAGATATGTTTCTTCTTTTCTCAGCTTTTTTTTTCATGGTTGGATCTTTGGTTGTGGCTGATTCTACCGTGTGTAATGTTTACTATTCCTGTGGTATTTGGGCAATAACAGCTTCGTTGTGGACCCCAACACCACGGGGGTAATGACCTCTGAAGGAGTAGGGGCAGAGTAGACCTGCCAGGATTCCAATCTGTGACCAACCACTGACCGTGAGCTCTCTTACCAGCTGTACTGGGCTTCTTTCTAGTGTTCCACCATCAGGGAGGCACCACAGGGTACACAAATGGCTCTTCAAAGGTAAAATCTGCACTGGGAGGAAGGGGGTGCCAATATGGCACCAGCACTTTGCCGGAGGCAGCATGAATCGCTGCACCAGCCTTGCCTGTGGTAGGGCAACTGTTGCTAAGGTCAGTGGAAGATTTGTAGGCCGTGTCATATGTCACATCGTACGTCTTTATGACATATCCCTGATATATTATGCCATGATATGTTATGTTAAGATCTCTCATGGCATAAGTTAGGTCATGATATGTCGTGCATCACGGCATGATTGCATTTTATGATACAAAATGGGCTTCATTCCAAGTTTGGCGGTGTGGGGAAAAAGTGGAGATAATTCTGTTACCTCAATTTTTCCTGCACAGCCAACGTTTGGCATTATTACCACCAGTGGAATTACCGGGTGGTAATACCGCCGATTGTTGGAGGTAAAGTGGAAGAGATACCTCCAGCTTCATGCTGGAAGTAGATCCTCCACTTTACCACCAAAAATTGGTAGTATTACTACTGGGTAATTTCGCCGGTGGTAATACTGCCAAACGTGGGCTCCATAATATGGGGAGTTACAATGCCAAACCACCACTTGTAATCCAGCGTTATTGCCGCTAGAGGTAATACCACCAGTGGTAATACTACCAGACCAAGTGGTGGTAAGGGTAATAATGTTTGGCAGTATCTATGGTATTACTGCCGAGATACCACCAAAATTGTAATGAGCCCCCAATGTTCTGATTTGCCAAGCCCTGTCATTACGTGTGATATGACCCAACATCATTTTAGTGTCTAATTTGACAAACAAAGTAGGCTCCTACTTTGACACAGTGTGCTCAATATTAGAAAACTAAAATGTGACTGTGACACAGTTCCCATATATTCGCAGATTGGATAACTCCAATAAAAAGTCAGTCTGCACAATTCCATTATACAGCCGTTACCAATACTCAAAATCCCAATAAATTCACAGTTTGGAAATTCCTTGTAGTCCTAATTTTCACAATTCCAGTATGCCGTGTTTGCAGAATCCCAATATAATCGCAGATAGACATCACCGTAGACTTCCAGCTTGAACATTTAACACAAAATATTCCAAATGCGCCCCAAAAATAATCTACAGCAAGCACCTGATGGAGAAACCCTGCTTGTGCAGTTCAAGGAACCCTGCCTGTGCAGCTCAAGAAACCCTGCTTGGGCAGCTCAAATTGAAAAGGCAAAAGCGTATACCTTTGCCCCTTAAAGCGTACCTTTCTATACACCTGGAACATAAGAGTACCTGCACCACATAATGTGACAAATCCTTTGCTGCTGGAGTCTAACCCTCAAGAAAATGTTCCTAGACTTGTAGTTGTCTTGAGCGGCCGTTTTACTAGCTTGTTTATACGGTTGCATGTGATAATAACTAATGAAATAAATAACTACAACTTTTAATCCCCCTGTTCCCCTAGCTTTATTACTCCACCCCACCCGGTTTAATCCCTTAGCCCACATATACTGTAAACAACATTTTTTTGTTATTAATTATTCGTTATAAAACTTACTTGTTATTTCCATTTGCTTTAATCACTGCATACCGTTTATACTTGTATGTCCTGAAATTCCAGTGCATTGCATCATGGAGGATTTGCAGCATACTCTTTTCTCACTCTGAGGTCAGCTTGCTGTGCAATACCCTGATGACCTCGGGTGGAATGGTATAGAGCGAGTTCCTAAAAGGACAGGCCGTTTCTTCTCCAAATCAATGGCTTCCCCAGTGCTTAATTAATGTCTTCAACGTAAGTTTGCAAAGAATCCCAGAATGGAGTTTTTGGGTATATGGATGTACAGGACTCGAAAAATATGAGCCTGGTCAGCGTTTGGAAAATTACAGCCAGTCTCTTCTTGACTGTAACTAGTTTACCCTGAGGGCCAAGAAGGGGTGGGGGGTGGGATCGCTGGTGTCAAGGGGGAGCAATGGGTGTAAACCTCCAACAGGAAAGTCGTGAGGGAAAGAATGGAATTAAGAGGGAGCAAGTGAGGAAATGGGGTAGGATGGAAGTTAGGAAGGTGGTGAGCAGATAGCAGGAGCCAGGAGTATTGTGTGGGGTAGAATCACAAGGATAATGAATAGTAGCCACAGGTACACCTGATGAAGGGGTAGGAAGAACATCAACCCGAAACATGCTTCACAGTTATTAAAGTGGATATTGAATTAACACGTTCTGATACGTGAAAGGTATTAAAATGAATAGTGCCGCATGGTCGGATGGGCGCTTTACACATTTACACCGAATATAAAAAAATATATCGAACACTGACCAGTGGCGTAACACAAAATATAGGGCCCCCTGCGAGTCATGCCGAGGGCCATACCCCCCAAACTTGGCAACAAAGCATGGGCCGCGCCACACTCCGGGCATGCCTGGACCACCATACATGTGCAATGTGCATGATCATGTTACTGCAGGCAAACACTGCAGTAGGCAAAAAATGGAAGAATGTGTTTTAATCAAACCTTAAATCTATCACCTTGCATAGAAAGAAGGGGCTATGCCCGAGTCCAGACACCTAAATGTACCGGCCAACTCTGTGTGTGGCCAGTATTATAATGCACAGTAATGATACCATAAGAAAACATGTTCATGCTGGCTCTTCCAGTATCCCCACGTATGAACATTCTCTTGTTGTCTTTGCCCTTAACACCTCCATACACATTTATATAATAAATACATGAACATACAAACGCACACATTTACACAACATACATACAGCACTCTCTCATTCACACAATCACCCATCATGCACTCACTCATAACACAAGCATACATGCCTCATATACATATTTAAATGATGAGTATACAGACACCCACACACACACGTTTACACAAGTACTCCGTTTTAGTCACATGAACATCCATCATGTGCTCACTCGTAACCCATTCACACACATATTTAAATAATAAATAAATTAACATAACACACATTTACACAACATGCACACATCAATAACTCTCATTTACACCAGAATCCATCATCAGACATTAATTCGTCTAACACAAGCATGCACGCATCCATACACATAATTTAAATTGAAAATAAAACATGAACATAAACAAACTTACCTTCTGCTGCGGTTCTTTCCTCGCCAGTGCTCAAGCCCCTGCTAGCATGATCAGGAATCTGGAAGCTTGCTGGTTTCTGCACATGTGTGAAGGGGCCTGTGCATGGGGCAACGAGACGCCCCACTCCAGCCTGCTCTCTGTATGTGCGAGGAGGCACAAGAGCGCCTCCTTGCACATATAGACATGCAGTTCCCCAGCCAGCATTTCCAATGAGCCATGCAGGGTTGGGGAAGCAAAACTCCCCCAGCCTTGCATGGCTCATTGATCATGCACGGCTAGGGAATTGTAACTGAAAAAATGACTGAGGGAGTGCTTGTATTTCACTGGGCTGGCTCCTCCAAAATGGGTGAGAGGGGGCCAAGACCCGGTGGGTCGACTCCCCCCTCACCCATTATGGACGAGCCGCCCCTGATCATGTTGGCCTTGCCCCTTATGTAAGAAATAGAATGCCAAAGAAAGAAAATGTCCATTCCACCTGCCCCATTGTGCTATAAACTCCCACCCCCTCCTCCATGTAGTGACATTCATCAAGTTGACTTTGGCTAAAAATACCAGCAAAACATGTAAGACAACATCCATGTTCCAATGCCCCTTGCTTGGGCCCCAGCCTTGAATGCACACATTCATACCCATCCGCCTACCAGCCACTCACCCATTGACTGCTGGTGATTAAGTTAATTGGAGAGGTGTAAGCATTTCCCATAAATATGCCAGAGCATAGCAAGGGAGTCTGAACCAACCAAAAGTGGTTCCATCCCCAAGAAATACGTTTGAATAATGAATTAAAATGGTGCACTATATAGCACACTTTAGGAAATACTGGTTAAAAAGCCAATTTGCAATTGGTTTTAATCCAAAAAATCCAACATCTGCACTTCACCAACAGTGCGCAGGAGCATTTCCATGATGCCTCTGCCCACAATATATGGCAGTATTAAAACATTCACACTGTCTGTGCCCATACATGTTCAGTTTGGCAGCATTTATGTATATGCCAGTATTCTGATATAAGAACGTACTGATTTGTGCTTTCCACATAATTATACTATAAGAAAACATGTCCACGCTGGCTCTGCCAATAAATGTCAAGTGGGACATCACCGGGAGAGACTCTCCTTTGGGGCTAAGGACTGGCGTTTTGAAGAGGAACTCCCTAAATCACTCATCTGTAACCCATCACTTATGACTTCCACCCAAAGAAAACATGAAGAGCAAGCTCAGCTTTGTTATTGTCATGGAGCACCCTTAAGTAAACCTGGAAAGGAATACTTGTTTGATACTAAGAAGAACATTATGCGAGCAATACAGAGTACTCAATTGACCGAGAAGAAGGATGTGGGTACTCCACCGGGGAAGTTCCAGCACTACATCATAAATCAAGGAGGAGGAGTCCAGAGAGAGTGTGAAGCTAGCAAGCTTCAAATCAGCTGTGCGAGCAACGCTGACGCAGAGCGGGAGGATCTGCTTCTAAGCTTGGAGTGTAGCTGGCATCCAAACCCTAACCGGGAGAAACCCAGAGCGAGAGAAACTGACGGACGGAAGCCTCAGACGTGCAACCGAATCTGAAGTGGTGGCGTGATTGAGACCAGTAGACTGGGAAGTCTAACAATGTTGCAGAGACCACTTACCCGACTACAGTACGAAGCAAGCAATGAAGAAGCGAAGGAAACCAAGAACTGAGAAGCATACCTGACAAACAGCAGAGAGGATCTTGTCCTGAAAGAAGGCCTGGTGATGCTAACCATTAGAGCAAAAGGTAATGGGGGCAGGCTGGAGACCCGGGAGGGATGCCAAGAATAACAAACGGTAGAATCCTAGTCAGCATAGTGCAGACCTGATGCTAAGGTTACCTGCTAAGAGTGGAAATCTATATGAGAGTATTCATACTCATCTCAATAAAGGAGGAACAGAGAAATTAAAGACTTATTATTGGAACTTTGATACTCGTCTCAGTAAAGAGTGAATAATAGAGAACAAGGAGACAAATTATTGGAACACTCATACTTGGCCCAGTAGAGCCACAGAGTTGGAGGAAAGTAAGAATCAGAACTTGAACACACATACTCATCTGAGTAAGCCCAAAGAGTTGAGGAGAAGTGGGAATCATTATTGGAACCCTCATACTTGTCCCAGTAACTATCAAGCATTGGCGGAGATTGAGTAATTTTGGAAACAGCCATAATTGGCCCAGCCAAGTAAAGAGTCGGCATTGAATAGAGCAACAGACTCAAGTTTAACTAACAAGAAAAGAGAAAAGCATAACCTCAAAAGGGGTAAACCATGTGTAACGGATATTGTAGAGAAATTGAGAAGGGAGCCATTTAGAGAAATTGAGAAGGGAGCCATTTTCATGTGCCCTAGTTGTTTTGATAGTGGCAGGAACAGCTTAGATCAGTTTGAACAGAGGATGGATCTTCATTTTGGACTCACTAATGACTGACAAGCACCCTAGTTTGTTTGTGTTAGGTAGGGAAAATCCATAGCTCACGGAAAGTTAGTAGTTTTTCACTTTTCTTTTAAGAAAGAATATTCCAAAATGCAAGACATGAGTTCTTGTCTACCTTCTGACCTGCCACACCAGGTAATAAGACTTATCATGTAATAACATATCATGCTTGCTTTATCATGTATGGCAGCCCATTAAAAATATCATGCCACAGTAAGAAATGTCTAGACTGGCTGCACCCAAATGCCAGTCTAGCAAAGAAATAACACTTAATCATGCTTGCAGCTTGCTTTATCATGGATAATGCAAATCATCAGGATAATTAACTTAAGTTACTTCTCCAAGTACATCTCCTGTTTCCATGCTTCCACCATAGGGTGCGTTGGAATCTGTGTTCACTGCGCCACCCATAACTGCGCTAATGAAAATGTTGATGGCAATTATGGCATGGAGCAGTGATCAGATGGATCACTTTTCCCCTCCAACCTCCACCCCACTTACCTTTTCTTGAGTGTGCTGCTGACTCGATTGTACACCTGCAGCGTCAGTTCATCCCACTTATTTGGTGCAGTGCTGATGCTGCAGGGTCCTTTTTTTTTCCTTCTTTTTCCTGTTCTCTGCTTACCGTGATGGTAAGCAGCGGCCACCCGAGCAAACCCCGACTTCCGTTACTTCGACCAAGGAGAGCGGGGGACACCCCCGCAACCCCTGCTCTGCTTGGGCGCAGTAAAGGGAGTTATGGTTTTTCAAGTGCACAAAGGTGCAGTTTTCATACTGGCGACATTGCAGAGTCACAGTAATGGTACGATTCTATGTGTTATAGACTTCCAAGCATCCCAAGTGGCCAAGAAGCCAATTCTCAGGGTCTGGAACAACCATCTCATTTGTGGCCTGGGAAGATCGTCTAGAGAATCTTCCCCCAAGATCAAGGTCTTAAAATCAAAATCTAAAGACAACCCCAAAACTCAATTAAAAATCACTTTTAAGCCACTCCAAAAGAACCTCTCTAGTGCACTCCCATAACATGTGTTCCAAAGTACCTGTCAAATGAATGCTTCCCTAGCAGTAATCAGAATCAGAGCCACGCTTATACAGTCGTTCAGGCATCCAATACCCCCTGTGCAAGATTTTAATCTGCCAAGCTTTCTCGCCCAAACTCAACAAAGAGAGGGCCACATTCCCACAAATTCCCGTCAACTGCTCCTCAGTCATCACCTCATGCAGTCTCTTAGACCAACTCTCCAATAAATGTTTATTCCCTTCTCTGGCCCGAATAATAAGTTTGTACATTTTAGAAGCCAAATGTCCTTCTGGAGCATTATTCACAATGAAATCCCTGACCAGTCTCCTCAAATCCTTTACTAGGATTGACGGCTCTTGAGAATACGATTATCATTCAAAGTGCATCCAAGTAGTCCTTTTTCCACCCTCAAATGGCTAAAGCTAATCCACTTCCCATACACCAGCAGATCGTCAATCACCTTGAAACCACTGAAGTACCATTCAGGCCAAAACAGAACTTTATTTCGAGGGGATTGGGTCCTCCGACGTATTCCATATCTATGACAGGTAATGTCCACAGCCGTGCTGCTTCGGAAAATTTTTGGCATCTGCGTCCTGTGTCGATGACTTCGATGCGCCGTCCCCGAGGACCTCCTCTGACGGCCGACGTCACCCGATGTGATAAGTAGGACGCACGACGCCCGTAGCCTCAGTTCCGTTTTTTATGCAAATATGTTCGCTTCGTGAATCTCGGTACGCCTCGACTCTTTGGAGTTTGTTGTATTCTTCTCGGTTCCTTTGAACCTGTTCGGTTTTTGTGAAAACCTGTTTGTGAAATGATGTCTACCTCGTCTTCCACCCCGCGTCCGGGCTTCAAGAAATGCGGGGACTGTGGGTCCAAGATGTCGGTCACGGACTCACACGACGCCTGCCTCTGGTGCCTCGGGAGGCCCACGATACGGACGACTGTGTCGACTGCCAGTCGCTCACGGCCAAGGCCTTGCTGGAGCGCAAGAAGTTGTTGTCGGTAGGTCGGGTGTCTAAGCCCCGGAAGTCGAGGTCTACGGGGCTTTCGTCGGATGACTCGAGAGGCGACTCTCCGAGTCATCGTGGGAAGTCCAGTGGGTCTCCTTCCAGGAGTCGGTCTCGTCACTTCTTTGTCTCTTCGAGGCATTCCGGGAAGCGCCGGCATCGGTCGCCTTCCCCGTCCTCTTCCGAGGACTCCGCCCATCGGCGGGTCACTTATCCCACCATGCAAGCGACACCGGAGTAATGGGCTTCCTTCGGGAACAAAATGTTGGCGATTCTCGAATCACAGGGCACCGGTTCGTCCGCGCCTCCGAGTGGGGTCGGTTGGCACCGTTCGAGAGACACTGCCCGTACGCCTTCGGGCTCGGGTTGTCGGCATGGCTCGCCGGAGACGTCACGCTCAGACAAGGGTAGCCGTTCTCGCCATGCCCCTTCCATGTCCCGGTCCTCGACGCGCTCGAGACCACATGATCCTGTGCCGTCTTCGAGGAAGATGTCGACGCCTGTGGCACCGAGGTCGTCGACGATCTCTCTCGAGGCTCCGCCTCAGAGGGGGTCGTCGACGCTGTCGGCACCTAAGTCGTCGAGAGACACTCTCGGAGATCCTGCTTCGAGGCCTGTGTCGACGCCGTCGATGCTGGCAGCGCTGCAGCTGATGTTGACGCCGATTCCCTTGACGACGACTCGTTCGGCGCCCTCAACACCTTTCGAGGCGGTGGTGTCGGAGGGGCCCCGTGGTACAGGGCTAGCCCCTAGAAAGGCTCTGGCTAAGGTCAGGCATAGCTTTGGTCCCCAGGTGTCTTCCTCTCACCACCTGGAGTACATTTTAGAGGGTGATGAAGGCTCTGATGAAGGCTTGGTTCCGGTTACGGTGCCAGATGAGCTTCTCTCGGGCCATAGCCGGTTTGATGACCTGAGGCAGTCACTGCATGATGCCAGTGGACTGGACACCTCTCCGGAGGTGGAGTTTTGTAGGCCGGAGCCTGGCACTCATGCCGATTCTTCGTACCGGCCCCTTATGTCTCGTGTCACCGAGTACTTGGGATGGTCGGCTCCCCCAGGGGAGTTTGTTCAGGATGATCTCATGGACATCCTTGATCTTGGTCTCCCCACTGACCCGGTACTGCAGTTTCATATGGCTCTGCAGAGAAGGGTGGCGGCAGCTTGGACTGCTCCGGAGAGTCTCCCGGCAGTGGGCAGGTTCTTGTCGCGAAAATACCGTCCAGCCAGTAGCGACCCCTGCTACTTGACCAGGCACCCACTCCGGAGAGTTTGGTGGTGCAGGCGGCCACGGCCCCGGCAAAGCAGGCATCGTACCCTACCATCCCTCCTGATAGGGACGACAAACGTTTTGATGGCTGGGCAAAGAAAGTGTTTTCTTCTGGGAGTATGCCGCTTCAGGCAGCCAACTCCGTATGTGCCTTGTCTCATTTCACACACACTCTGTGGAACTGTGTTGCATTAGCGGCTGAACATATTCCCGAAGGGGACGAACGGGATGGTTTCCTTGCTATGGTTCAGGATGGCAAGGATGCCATGTGTGAGGCCGTTCAGTAGGGTTTGGACATGGCAGATTGTGTCAGCCGGTCCATGGCGGCGAGCACCGTAATACACAGGTTTGCGTGGTTGCAGAAGTCTGGGTTCGCTCCTGATGTGCAGTCCCGGCTCCTCAACATGCCCTTTGACGGTGAACATTTTTTGGCAGCAAGGCTGACGAGAGCCTTGAAAGGTTGCAGACCTCCAAAGCTGCAGCAAAGTCGTTGGGCACTGCAGTTCGACAACCTCCACCTTTTCGTCCTGGGGGACAACAATGGAGGGGAGGTTCCTTTCGCTATTACTCGTCCTTCAGTAAAGCGAGAGGAGCTGGCAGTCAAAGAGGCCACCGTAAGAGTGCCAGAGGTGGAAAACAGGGTACTTGAGGTGCCAAGGCCGCTCGGGCAGTTGCCACTTTGCCCTCAGGCAACGCCGCAGCCGCTACCACTCAGTCATGAGGCCAGGTCCATGGTTCGCCAGTTGGGGGAAGGCTGGCGCAGCATCTTGTAGAGTGGCGTGCCATTACTTCAGATGTGTGGGTTCTGGAGATCATTATCCACGGCTACTGTCTTCCTTTTCGGCAGAGGCCTCACGACAATCCACCTGGGAACCTCTCTTTGAAGATTCTGGATGTGCTCCTTGTGCAGGAAATTCAAGCCCTGCTGGAGAAAGGCGCCATAGAACTGGTGCCTGTAGCAGAGAGGAACAAGGGATGGTATTCCCCTTATTTTTTGATTTCGAAGAAAGACTGGGGATTGAGACCCATCATGGACTTGCGCGGTTTGAACAAACTCCTCAGGAAGGACAAGTTCAAGATGGTTATTCCCTCTGAAGTCCTCCAGGCCCTTCAACTCAGGACTGGTTGGTGTCTCTCGACCTCAAGGATGCTTACTTCCATGTGCCGATCCATCCCAAGCACAAGAAGTACCTGAGGTTCGCGGTTGGCGACTTGCACTTTCAGTTTCGGGTCCTGCCGTTCGGATTGACTTCCGCCCTGAGGGTTTTCACCAAGCTCATGGTGGTGGTGGCAGCACATCTCAGGAAAGCGGGGAATTCACGTCTACACCTACCTGGACGATTGGTTGATCAGGGGGAGCTCTCGCGAGCAAGTCCTGGATCATCTGTCCGTCACCTGCCACTCCCTTCACAAGCTGGGCTTCTCCCTCAATTTATAGAAGTCCCATTTGACGCCAACACAGCGGCTCAAGTAAATCGATGCAGTGCTCGACACATCCCTGGGGCTGTGTTTTCCTCCCCAGGTGAGGGCTCTTCACATTCAGCAGATGGTGCACAAGTTTCAACTTGCCCAGACTCTCCCAGCGTCCGAGTTCTTGAGACTGCTCGGCCTCATGGCATCCTGCATTCTTCTGGTGCCAGAGGGCAGGTTGCAGATGAGATCTTTGCAATGGGCACTCAAGCTCCAGGGGTCTCAGTCCTCCGGCAGGATGTCGGACCCTGTTCAGGTGCCGCCCTCGGTCATCCAGGACCTTCTGTGGTGGGCCGTCGAAGGCAATCTGATGAAGGGGGCACCATTTTGGCTGCCCTGGCCGGAGGTGATGATCGTGACAGACGCATCCCTCATGGGATGGGGAGCTCATGCCAACGAGTTGACTGTCAGCGGTCGTTGGTTTCCGTCGGAGTCCAGACTCCATATCAATCTGTTGGAGCTGAGGGCCGTCAGGCTAGCCCTGAAGGCTTTTCTGCCGACTGTGCGAGGAAAGAGTGTCCTGATTCTAACGGACAACACGGTGGCCATGCACTACCTCAACAAAATGGGGGGGCATGGTCACTTCCTCTGTGTAGGGAGGCGATGCAGCTCGAGTTCTGGGCCATCCAGTAGGAAGTTTCGATCTCGGCTGTTCATCTGGCCGGAGACGACAACGTGACGGCGGTCGCTCTGAGCCGGCAGAACACGATCTCTCACGAGTGGGAGCTGGCTCAGGAGATTCTCCTGGAGATCTTCGCCCTTTGGGGGACCCCTCAAGTGGATCCCTTCGCCTCCAGTGTCAACGGGAAGTGCGAAAGGTTCTGCTCGTGGGAATTTCCTCCTAAAGGAGCCTTAGGAGACGCGTTCATGGTGGAGTGGTCATTCCCACTGCTGTACGCGTTTCCTCCAGTCCCCGTCATCCCGCAAGTACTGCGGAGGTTACGGAGGTTCGGTTCCCGGATGATCCTCATTGCTCCGGCGTGGGCCCGGAGGACGTGGTACCTGGACCTTCTCGACTTGTCCATCTGCCCTCCACGTCGTCTTCCCTACCGAGACGATCTGCTCTCACGGGAGGGGGGTCAGGTTCTCCATCCAGAAGCCGGATCCCTCAACCTTCACGCTTGGCTTCTGAAAGGTTGAGGTATAAGGATTGGGACCTCCCTGAAGATGTGATGGAGTTGTTGCTCTCGGCCAGGCGGCCGGCTACTAAGTCTCTGTACCGTTGCCGTTGGTGGAAGTTCTGCGACTGGTGCAGAGTTAAGAATGTGGATCCTTTTGAGTGTGACATTCCCATGGTGCTGTCTTTTTTGCTTTCCTTGGTCCACAGGGGCTTGCAGGTGGGTACCATTAAAGGTTACCTGGAGGCGCTGTCCATATTTAAGCGCTCATCTGAAGAATGTTCCTATTTTAAGATTCCTTTAATTTCTCAGTTTTTGAAAGGGCTCACTAATGTGTTCCCTCCGTCACCTTTTCTGGTGCCCGGTTGGGATTTGAACCTTGTTCTTAAGTTTTTTATGGGTGCTCCGTTTGAGCCTTTGCATTCTTGCCCTTTGAGACTGTTAACTCTGAAAACTGTGTTTTTGGTTGCGGTTACTTCCGCTCGCAGAGTGAGTGAGTCACAGGCACTTTCAGTTAAGCCACCCTTCAATGTGTTTCATAAGTACAGGGTTGTCCTTAGAGTTCGTCCTTCTTTTCTTCCGAAGGTGGTTTCGGAATTTCATTTGAGCCAGAAGGTTGTTCTTCCGGCGTTCTATCCTCCTCCACATCCTGGTAAGGAAGAGGAGACGCTCCATAGGCTTGATCCTAGGAGAGTGTTGAGCTTTTATATTTCGCGCATGTTCCGGGTCAGAGTGGACGATCAACTTTTCATTGGTTACGCTGGAAAGTGTTTGGGACAAGCTGTGATGAAACGGACTTTGTCTCGTTGGATTATTTTAGCTATCTCCGAGTGTTACCGCTTGGTGGGTAAGGACCCTCTGGCTGGCTTGCGGGCCCATTCTACCAGGGGAGTGGCTGCGTCTACTGCCCTGCAGAGGGGTGTTCCTATTTGTCACATCTATGATGCAGCCACCTGGGCTTCAGTACATACATTTGTACGTCACTACTCCCTCGATTCCATCCGAGGGCAGGATCTGGCCTTTGGTAAGGCAGTCCTTTATTCCGCAATTTGATTGGGCATACTAAATTTGTGTTCTAAATTCTTTTCCCACCTCCTTGGTTGGTACTGCTTTGGGAGTCTTTCATAGATATGGAATACGTCGGAGGACCCAATCCCCTCGAAGAACAAGTTACTCTCTTAGTTGGTAATGTTCTTTCGATGGGGTGGTCCGATGACGTATTCCATATCGCTCCCTCCCTACCTTCCCCGCTGCAGAATTTCTTATGCAATTGCAGCTTGCGGTCCGCAAGGCCTTGTGTGTCTGACTGGCAGAAAACTGGTGTCACACGTTCTGGGGGGGAAAAAACTACAACTGAGGCTACGGGCGTCGTGCGTCCTACTTATCACATTGGGTGACGTTGGCCGTCGGAGGAGGTCCTCTGGGACGGCTCATCGACGCAGACGCCGAAAATGTTCCTAAGCAGCACAGCTGTGGACATTACCTGTCATAGATATGGAATACGTCGTTGGACCATCCCATCAAAAGAACGTTACCAGGTAAGAGAGTAACTTGTTCTTCTCTCCGAAATTCCTGGATTGTATCAAATGGATGAATTCAATTTTCTGTATAAGTCGTGGCCTAGGGCATGGGAAATTGTAACCTAGGCCGGTTTTAAATAGCCCATCAAAGTGCTAGTTGCAAAATTCCTTATTGTCTTAGTGGACACCAACACCAATTCTACTAGACTCTGCAAGGCACCATTCATCGGGGGGTTTCTTTCAGAAAAGGCAAAATATGTCTAAACGCAAATGCCAGATGGTAGGCAGCAAAAGCAGGCACACTGAAGCCCCCTTTTCCCCCGCCAACTGAATCTTCCATAGTTAAATATTTATGGAGGCTTATCATCCCATAGGAACCCACTTATCATCCCATAGGAACCCCAGTATCAAACTGTTTACCTCATTCTACACACATCTCCTGAGGAACAAGGGGATCATACTCAACACTTAATTTATTCCAGGTGTGCTTATCATTCTAAGGGCATGTACCTTCTCCCATAGGGGCAGGTTAAGATGTTTCCATCTATCAAGGTCAGCCTCCAGCTTATCCATAAGTGGACCCATATTTTTGCCAATAATTCTGTCCACATCATTTTGGAGCCAGATGCCCTGATCCTTCAAATGCCTGTCACAACAATGGAAATCAAACTGTTGGAGGTCCACCATTAGACAGTTACTTGATACCGGCAAGGCCTCTGACTTCGACCAATAAACCTTATAGCAAGAGACCTTTGAAAATGAGTCAACATGCTCCACTAAAGCTGGAAGGGAGCTATCCAAGTCTTTAAGAATCGACCACAAGTCATCTGCATATAACCAAACTTTTTGTCAAGCTCCGTCAACATCAACTCCAGCAAGTCTATCATCGCTCCTTAATTTAGAAAGCCAATGGTTCCATCGCAATAACAAAGAAAACTGGGAATAACAGGCAGCCCGACGCGTTCCTTTCTCCAAACTAATAGATTGAGAAGTTATACCATTTGTTGAGACAGCTGGATTTGGGTTAGTATATAACAATTTGGGTTAGTTTATAACAATTTGATCCATCTTAAGCAGTCACCAAAGGGCCACCTTCTTCAGCACCTCGAACAAGTAATCCCATTTGATTCAGTCAGAGGCCTTCTCTGCATTGTGATGAATCAGCACTGATTTCCTCCAGAAAACCTGGCTTAGTACCCTTCTCATGTGACCATTGAAAGGCAGACGCTTTCTGATCCTGACCATTGGGTTGGTATCTGGGAGGATCACATGAGGGGGGAAGCAGGTCAGGAGAAATGGGAAACCCCGTTATTTAACTTTTCCTGAAACCCTACTCTTCTAATGGTTTATTGTAAAACAGAAGAAATGATAAAACCACATTTTGCCATTAGGGACTTAAAGTCCCATAATTCCCTTGGTACTGGGACGAGGAAGAGGACTAAAAAGGCTGCCTCAGGTGCAGGCGATAGAAAAGGGCAGAGGAAGCAAGAAGCTGAAGCAGCATGGGTCGTGCAGGTAGCCCAGGCAGAAGCTGCAAGAGAGCGAAGACGCTGGGACCACTGTTTATATCTGCCGGTCCTGAGAGGGTCTGTTTCACTAGAGTCCTGAAGTGCAGAGGATGTGCAGTGGGAAGTGCTCATGAGGGAAGCTTGCCCTCTGGAGACCTACTTAACAGAGGCTGTGCAGCGGGAAGCGAAGGGAGGGAAGCTTACCTTCCCAGGTGGTTAGCTCAGGTGGCTGGTGTGCACCTGAGGGCTTCTAGGCTCTCTCTGGTGGCTGGCGTGCATCAATGGGCTTCAGGAGCTAAGGGAGCTCCTGATGCATGTGGCGCGGGTGAAGGCAGACGCAAAGAAGCAGTTTGCTGGGTTGTGAGGAGCCACAGAAGATGTCCTGCAAGCAGCGAGGGGATGGGAAGCGCAAGCCTTACCCGGTGAGTTCACAAGTTGTTAGTGACCCGAAATCGCTCTGTACCCACTCGCATGTTCAAAGAGCAGACATTCAGTGAATAAGCAGCACTCATGTTTGAGTGAATGTAACTCAGAAAGTACTTTACTTGTGAATAGTGAAACATTGCAAAGCAGCGAAAGCAGCATTCGTATATTAATGAAAGTAACTTTGAAATTAATTTTGAATACTGAACCATTGAAAAACTGAAAAACGTCTGAGCTGGGTGTTAAACATAAGATGAGTAGCAATACCCTGGAGATGGATGGGGATGCAGATTTTATTCATACATCAATAATCAAGACGACACAAATAGTTTGGCAAAGTTTGTCTGTTTTATTGTCAAGTATCTTAAACAGGGAGTACAATGAACATCAGCAATCGCTTGATACTCTGACTCTACTTACTTTGTATGACGTCACCGTTCATCTTTGCCATTTAGTTTCTCTGCTTCTTCAGGAATCTCATTCAAATGACCATCATATTGTCTTGTATGCAGGTATGGTTTCCTCAATGGGTACTTTACCTCCCATATTCTCTCAGGTATAGGTATTCTTATGGGTACTGCAGAGCCCATGCTCTTCTCTTTGCTGGTTTAGCTGTTCAGTATACGTCACATACTTTGGTTCATACTTTTCAGGTAATTTAGGTGGGGCAGTTGGAGTGGGGACACTTGGCTCCTCCTCTACACTTATGTAACCAAGCCAAATGACTAGACGTTAAATATGTGAGTTTGTGGAAAACCCAACAACCTGTTGGGGCAATAGTGTTAAGAAGTAGTACCTACACGCATTACCCAAGCCAAGAGAGAGTACAATCAATGCAAGTACAATCCAACAGATATAACCAACAACAGAAGGGGGCTAATGAAAGGTACATGAGTTGTGAAACTTGTTGCCCATGCTTTATACAACATATGCTAAAAGCTGGGATAAACTCAGATTGCCAAAGTACAGAGAGAAGCATAACAAACCCTTATGATTGTCAGCATTTGGTTACTTGTGCAGACTGTAAAAAACAAGTGTAAAAAAGGCTGCCTTTCTGGAAGAGGATATTCCGAAGGAAAGGAGCATTATTGAAAAGCACCAATGTGAATCTTGTTTTCCATGAAGATTTGTTAAAAGGTTTGAAGCTGCAAACTGTTGAATACTGTGAAGCTGTGGTGAACATTTTGTCAGTAGATTTTAATTACAAAAGCACTTGTTGTGAAACACTGTCCGGGCAAAGGAGTGTACCTGGATGGCAAACCTTTGGAGGAGTAAGCCTGGCATGGCAGTAAAATGAGTGTGAACTGAGGTAGTTGACCTGGCATTGAAGCAAACCAGGTAGAAGTTGAAGTGCTATGAATTGATTCTGACAAAGACCTTGTATGTTTGTGGTACTGAAGGAAGAACTGTGTAAAACTATTACAAAGAAGTTACATTTCTTCAGAGCTTATCAGTTGTTTCAAATCATCCTGACCAAGAGAATTATTGTTACTGATGAACTGAGAAATTGCCCTTTTTTCCAAGGAGGATAAATTGTGTACTTGTACAAGGAAAAGGAATAACCTTTTTTGTGCTTTGTTGAATAACTGGAGTTGCTGGAAATTTCTGTTAAGCTGAAGTTGCAAAGAACTGTGTTGGAACTTTTTTGCGAACCTGGATTTCCTTATTATCTTTTCTTGAACTGTGAAGCTGAATCCTGTTTAATCTGGTGAAGGGTTTACTGTATGTATAAGTGTGAGCTGCAGTATACTCTGGGTACTTCCCAGTTGTTTGATCAAGGGGGTCTGTTTCATAAAGGAAGAAACCGTCTAAGAAACAAAATACAAGAAAACAGACTACCCCACCCGTACTCACGTAAGTTCATGGACTCAAGCTATGGAGATACTGAAGGGCATCAGTCATCAGCACACATGATCGGAGGAATATAGAAAAGCAATTTAACATACTATATTCCAAAGTGAAAAACAAACACACATGGTTATGCAACAATGTACAATATATAAAAATAAAAAAAGAATAAATCCATCTAAAATATATAATCCATGTTTACACTTAGACAAGAACTATGGAGAGCTGTTGTGCAACCACAGTCAGTTGAAAAAAAGACAACTTCATTAATAGTGTTGGGTTAGTAAAAATTTGACAAATTAACCACAATTGATGCTGTATTAGCCCTCTATGGTCTAAAGAGAGAATGACAGCTTCTTATAACTAAACCAATGGGACTCGGGTGTCATGTCATCTACAGGCACCCTCGTCTGGCTGACTATACCAACATATCCGTATTCGATGTATTACCAAACTATCCTCTGTTTTATTGTACAGTAAGATCTCACTATACATAACAAGACATCATTTCAATCAAAGGGGGAGGGGCTGATCTATCACAAACTGTGTCAGCCCATAAATCGACACACTGTTTCTAGCCTCTTAGGTGGACTGTGCCTAACATCTGCGCCCACATTCGCTAGTCCCAAAAGGCCTTCGTCAGTACAATAAACATGAACACAATGTAGGTGGGATTCCTCGTTCTTGGGAATCTTCTTCAATTTGTGCACTGTAACCAAAAAACAAAACCTATTTAATCCCTCTGACATACTGGCACCATACTTATTTGGGCCAAACGCACATATCCATAACTTGCCACTAACCTCCTATTTCTTCAGCGTGTTTTGGGCAGATTGCTTCTTCTACTTCTTTACACAGATCTTGTGTCGTCAGTAGTTTCCTTAAGCAATGACTTCTATGACACCTTATTTAAGTGAGCGTCTCTTCTCACTGACCTTGTGGGCATATATATTACCTTGTCGATAATATCCTGTAGAGTGAGAATCTTGAGAATGTGCTATACCCAGCTTTATTTCCACCTTCTGTTCATTTTCATACAGTGTCTATGGTTTAACACCACAACTGTTTCACCTCAATCCCTATAATAGGTGAAAAATGTCTTGTTACGGTGAATTTGTGTTGGCACCCTTTTCAGCACCAAGTTATTAGTCTCATATGTGGCCATTGAAATGAGTCACTGAGGTCCTATTTGATACCCAGTATGCAGGTAGAGATACCCCCTGCCACACAATCATTTCATGCTTGATATGATATGATAAGTCATTTATAACGCACCTGTACACATGTGTTTCTAGGCGCGACAAGACAATGGAGGGAAGACCAGACCATCAATCCTACTAGGCCTTGTGTCATTCAGATCGTGCAAGTGCGAGAACTAGAAGTGCAAGGGGAAGGGGAGGAGTGCAAGGGAGAGGGGAGGGGAAAATGGGGCAGAATTCCTCTCAGTAAGTGCAGCCAGGGCAATGCAGTCCTGGGTAGTGCAAGGAGAACAAGGGACTGTAAGCTACACTTATAGCACCTAAATGCGTGGTAGACCCGGAGGCAGCGCAAGGGTGACTACTTGGCTAACATCAGAGTCTCACTGGGTACCAGGCTCTCTTGATGAACCAGTCGGTACAGCAGACAGGTAGGTCAGCAGGGGAGGGAGAGAAAGCAGAGGTGAAGAGGGAGGTTTTGAGCTGCTTCCGGAACTTCAGTAGGTCTGGCTCAGGTTTGAGAGGGGCAGGGAGGCCATTCCAGAGGGAGGCACCTGCAGAGGGTAGAGATCTACCCCCCCCACTCTCTGCCTGGAGAAGCGTCTAACCCTTAGAGAGTTGGAGGTAGCTGAGGGAAGGGCCCGAGAAGGAAGGTATTTTGGAAGGGAGCGTTGGATGTAGTGGCGGCCCCAGCCCCAGAAAGCCTTGTGGACAATGCAGAGGGTCTTGAACTTGATCATTGCAGCCACTGTGGGCTATTGGAGAGATTTCAGGGCTCGAGAGATACGTTCCCTGGGCATGAGGCCAAGGACAAGTCTTGCTGTCCTGTTCTGGATTAGGTGCATAGGGCAGAGAGTAGAGGATTGCAGTTTGAGATAGACAGTAGTCCAGCCAAGAGAGAACCAGGGCTCTGGGGCAAAGTGAGAAAAGGAAGAATGCCTCTGAGGAGGTGCCACTGGTAGTGCAACTTCTTCGAGAGGTCCATGATGTGAGGGGAGAAGGGAGAGTGCAGTCGAAGATGAACCGAAGGTTTTTTGCTTCACAAGAAGGTGCAGGGAAGAGGGCTCAGGGAGGGGGGCCAGAGGGAAAGCAGGAGTAGGGGTCTCAATGAGGAGGATCTCTGTCTTGCTGGCATTGAGGCAGAGATCATTGCAGGCACACCATTTCTGAATTATGGATCAACAGTTAGGAATGAGCGCGAGAGAGGATGAGGCCACGGGGAGCATGAAGGAGAGCTGCGTGTCTTCAGCATAACACTGAAAGTTGGAGGAGAAGGTAGAGATGAGGTGGGCCAAAGGGGCCATATAGAGGTTGAAAATCCAAGGTGAGAGGTTGCAACCCTTGGGAACACTGCATGTGTAGAGAGAGATGGTGAAGATGAAGGACCCCGGTTGGACCTGAGAGGGACGGTCTAGAAGGAAGGAAGTCAACTAGGCAAGGGCCTTCTCTGTGATGCCCAGGTTCTCACGGAGACGATTGATCAGGATTGCATTGTTGACCATGTCAAAAGCCAGATTGATGGTCATGGAGACAACCAACAGATTTAGTGTCGGGAGTGAGCTGGGAGATGTTCAGCTTTTCCAAGAGTTTGCCCAAGAAAGGAGTGATAGAGATTGGGTGGTAGTTTGCCGGACAGGAAGGATCGGTGGAAGGTTTCTTCAAGAGGGGATGCACAATGGCGTGCTCAGTGGAGGAGGGAAAAGTTCCAGTGGCAAAAGAATGATTGCAGAAATCGGCCAAGGCCGGAGCGAGGGTGTCAATGTGGTCCTTGATGGTTCTGAAGGAGCAATGGAGCACCTGCTTGGATGACACTTTCGTAGATTGGACTTGTCTAGAAAACATCATCAGGCGTGATCACAGAGAAGGAGGAGAAAGGAGGAGGAGCAGGAGAGGTGGCTAGAGGAGAGGGGGAGAGGTAGAGAGGTAGAGGCAGAGGAAGAGAAAAGAGGAGAAGCGAGAGGACAGGATGTCCTGGGTTTTAATAGAGAAGTGAGAGGCCAGATCCATGCAGAGGGCCTGAGAGGGAACAGCAAAGGTGGAGTCTGCAGCAGGTTTGGCCAGCTCCTTGCACATTTTGAAGAGTTTGGGTATATCATTAGAGGCTGCAGAGATGTAGGCTCTCTTCTTGGACAGGGCAGATGTCTGTATTTGCCTTTGGAGCAGGTGACAGGCCAATTTGTCAGAGGATGTGCCAGATTCTCTCCACTTCCTCTCAGCCACCCTACACTTGCGTTTTAGGGTGGCTAGGTCCGAGTCATACCAAGAGTTGCACTTGGAGGTAGGCTTCAGGCGGATTCTCAAGACGGGCAAGGAGATTGAGAGGGTTAGTGATAGAAAGATGCAGGTTAGAGAGGGCTATGTCAGAGTGCGTGTCAGTCACAGGAGAAGGAGGAGGAGAGAAAGTAGCAGCAAAGGCCTAAACTGACACACAATTCATGGGCGGATGACCGAGAAGGTTAGTGGCGGTACTGCGGTAAGCTTCACCTGCGTGACAGAGTGTCAGGTGGGAGGAGAGCAGACAGTGGTCAGTCCAAGAGAGAGGAGTGGTGAGAGGGTTAGAGAGAGGGGGATGTCGGAGAAGATGACATCCAAGGTGTGCCCAGCAAAGTGTTTCGGACCAGAGGGTAGAATAGAGAGAGAGAGGTAGAGAGAGAGCGAGAGATAGAGAGAGAAGGAGAGAGAGAGAGAGTTGCAGCGATTGTGGAAGAGCCCCGAGGAGTTATTGGAAGCATCCAGGTGGATGTTGAGGTATCCAAGGAGAAGTTGAGAGGTAGAAGCCAGGAGAGGTTGAGAGGTAGAGGCCAGGAGAGAAAAGGAGACATCAGCCCATTCAGAGAGGAAGAGGGCAGCCTGGCCAGGTGGCCTGTAGATGGTGGCTACAGTTGGAGAGAGGCCAGGAGAGATAAAGAGCCTGCAGACTAGGCATTCAAAGGAGGAGTAGGCCTTCATAAGGATGACAGGGCAGGGACCCACAGTGGAAAGATCGGGACTATGCCACCTCCAGGACGGTTGGTCCTGGGTTCGGAGAGGATCTTGTAGCCCTCAGGGTGGAGTGTGTCAAAACTTGTGACAGAACTGACCATGAACCATGTCTCGGTGAGAGCAAGGACATCCAGGTCGAGCTTTTCAAGGAGGAGACAGATGTCGGAGGAGTGTTTGACAGCCAAACGAGAGTTGAGAGTAGCGAATTGGAGCAGGTTGCCACATTTAAACGACTTCTTGGAGGGGTACAGGCTTGAGGTACGCCCTGTTTAGGTGGTAGAGAGGATATAAAGACATCTCCAAGGAGATTGCCCCATTGTAGCGAATGACATGTGACAATCTATAACGAATTCTGGATGTAATCCTTTTTGTTCACCTTCAGGCATCGTAGGCCTCCAGGTTCGCCTGACAGGAATGGCGGCAGCGTCGGGCAATGTCATATTAGAGGAAGGGACCCGCATCCTCAAAGACGGGAACTACTGCAGTCAAGAGGCGGTGATTGAACGGGGACACCAAATCGCTTGTATCCCGGCGGAATCTTAAGTCTGTTCAATATTAATTAATAAAGTGAAGATAACGTTGTTTATGCACTGTATATATTATATAAAGCCCAAGTCCACCTACTCAGGGAATCTGCGGCATAGTAAAAGAAGATCAAGTATATTTCAAAAGGTTGAGGTGCTCTACTCCAAAGTCAGGATCAGAGATATAATAAATGTGGTTGAAGATGCAATGCATCTATACCAATAAGTACAAGAGCACCTAATCCACAGCCAACGATTCAGAGGTATCAGCCCAATCGGAGCCCAGTTTCTTACGCCACATTAACACTTCAGCATCATCTGCAGTTAACACCTTCAGGCAGGCAGACCTTCATAAATGCTGACTTGGTCAAAATGGTGTTATTGTACCTCTCCTTAGCCAGAATATTGGTCTCTTTAAATTTCCTCTTCTCCAGAACCTCTTTCAGATAGTCTGGGAATATTTAAAAGGACTTCCCTCCAAACTGCTCAGTCTCTCTCCCTTGCAGCCTTTAAAATGCGCTCCTTGGTAAAGACTGAGGACTAGAAGTGCCTGTCTTAGTCTATCACAGGTATGTTTGCCCACCCTGTAGACATAGTCCACATCTGACAGTCAGGGTGTCTGCACCATAGACTTCTGAGATTGCTTTAACCACCAAAGCCGCAGTTCCAGAACCTCCATCCTCCTTCTCATTTAAGCCCATTAGGTGCAATTTATGGCTGCGAGTCCTCAGCTCCAACTCTATGGCACTTCCTTTAACTTGGGAAGGTTCAGCCGTTAAGTCATACTAAGCTCTGACGCTGCCGGCTATTTCTGTCCTCAGGCTAGCAGTCTCTCCCTCTATTTTGGTAACCCTTCCATCTAGCTGATTACATTTCATTGAGTGCTGGGCTCCGAGCAGCAGCCTAAACCAACAGTTCCTGCCTCTCTCCTATGGCTACGTGAAGGACAATGAGTACTAAGAAAAAGATTAGCATTGCGGAGAACCCAGGGCCTAAAAAACCCAAAAAGACCTCTTTGGAGATGGAGAGGACTACCAAGCTCACAAGATAGCTACGCTCTGTTACTGAAGGTGGCCAAGGATATTGGAGAAGCGAGGTCCACTTTGGCTAACCTTTCACTGAACGTTAATCAGCTAGATGCTCTGACCTCTTGAAGAAATTATTTCTTTCAGAAACTTTTGGAGCCTCTCCCAGGACATGGCGAGGCCTGGCCCTCCGCACTGCGGTGTCCTCAGGAGGCCCCAGTTACACGAGTGACACTGACCCACATTCAAAAACACTAATTTGTGAAATGTAAGTAATTCAGAAATCTTTTAATCTGTTTGGCTCAGGATTGACGGGCCCCATGCTGGAAATGCACAAAATGTACTCCGGGAACCGACCCCACCCAACGTTCATGCTGGGAGGAGGGTTGGGAAGGGAGTGGGCTCAATGGGTTGTGGGTGGAAGGGCAGAGCCACAGACCAGGTTGTGCAGTGCCCTATCTTCCTAAGGAACTGAATATTAGGGTCATCTGCAGGAGGGACCGAGTCCTGGAGCTTTCTATAAATGGAACGAACATAGTGGGAACAAAAAAAAATCACCACATAGTTTTACAATTGAAATATGTCTGTGATAATGATTCAAGTGTTAAACCTTTAAAAGCAAGTAATGCAAACTGGGCTCTCTGCTTTCATTTTTCACAATACCTCTCAGAAAAATGAAAGCATACATACTCATCTGGGCATCCCAAATTAACCCTTCAGTTTCCCTAATGCCGGTCTCCTGAAGTTCTGCTTCTGGGTGATAACAGGAGGAGTCCTGGCTCGGCACCTTGGGGACTGGTGGGCCAACTAGCCTGGGGGTTTCACCTCGTGCCTACACTGATGGCGCTCTCGCAACACCAACTTTGCCCGAGTTGCCCTCTGTCTTGTTCTGGCCCAATTCGTCCCCTGGATGGGCCTGTAACAAATGTGGTGTCATGAAGCTATTATAGTGTCAGTGTGTTGGGTGCGATATATGTATACCATGGACCATGTTTGTACCAGCCATTTGTTTTTCAATTGCGTAGTAAACCTTCTTTTGATCCAAACCTAGGATCCAGCTGTTGTGTTCTCTCGGCGCCAAACTAAGCCGTATCTAGACCATTTATCCATGGGTAGACGCCATGTTGTCAAATTCCCAACAACCGGTTTGTAAATCTACTGCCTGTTTGAAATTGAAACAATACAATTAGCCAGGCTCGGACCGCTCTATTGGACAATAACGCAGTTCCGAAGAGGTCAGTGTGGGTAGGGGTTGTGGGCCAGTTTGACTTCCTTAACCGCAGAGATGGTAGCTTGGGCAATATGTTAGGTCCAACGTGCTTTCAAAAAGCCTCATTTGGCACACGTTTTCACAAGAATGCCCAGACAGGCACTGCTCAGTTTGCGTGAACATTGTCGAATGGGTGGAACTTTTATTAAATTCTGGTTTAGGCATTTTTTCTTTCCCATATGTATTCAATCTGAGGGGGAAAAACTCCTCCCTATGTGGCAGGTGTCGTTCCGGAACTGGTTGGGCCACAGGGTGGGGGCGGGGAGTGCGGAAGGTGATGGAACGAGTACAGCTATGAGGCAGGAATGAAAGAAATGTATAGCATCGAGTCTGGTAATTCTAACACTCGGCTCACGAGTCATGTGGAAACCCAAGAGGCAAATCAGTTGGTGGTGTTTTGCTATGGAAATAATGAATGTGCACACACGTTAAAATACATGCGCATATTCCCTGTGTGCTGCAGTATTTAAAATGTCCCTGGTACATTTGGCAGGCGTCCCCCGTCTGGTTGCCCAGAGCGCATACAGCAAATGTGTCTGAGGCTCTGCAGGCAAGTGCCTACTTATGTACTCTTCCACGTCCCCTGATGCAGTGTCTACCACGCGCCTTGAATCTTCTCCCACAAAGCACTGTAGAAGTTGGCACAACAATGCTAACACTCTTTCTCAGAGAGACCAAGAACTGAATGCCCTGCGCATTTACTCAACTGTGCAGTTTTCATGCCCATTAGCAGGCAGTGTGGGGCACTCACCCTGCTGTTGAGGGTTTAAGGCACCCTGTTCCCTCAAACTGGTGCCTTACAGCTGCCAATAATACAAAGAATCCCCTCATGAGTGAGCGGTTGTTCAGAACATCCTCGTATTAATAAAAGGACATCATTTTCTGTATATGAATATATATATCTTGTATTTGTATTCAATAATGTACATCTTTTTTTAAATATATGTATATAAAATGATTCTCATGTATTTATATTTAAGCAACACCAAACATATACATGTCATTCTTTGATCTATGTACATAATTCGTTATACCACCACCACACTAAGTGACCTGTGTACAAATCAACTCAAAAACATGTGCAAATAAAATTGCATTTAAGAACGATACGTTGGGACATTGTGCTATGTTTTTTTGTATCATCCCTATATACCAACATGTTTCTGTTCTATAAAAATCAGAACATTCTTCAGGGGAATTCTTGCTTAGACTGTGTTTCTGGGTATGTATATTCTCAACAGTACATGTGTGGTGTAATGTTTCTTTTTTATAATAAGAAAAACCAGTACATTCTTCAGGGGGTACTTGCTTGGACTGTGCCTCTGGGTAGGTATATTCTCAACAGTACAAGAGTGGTGTGGTTCTTATGAATCCCTATAATTGAGGTATCCTACGCTTGACATCTGGGATGCAAGTGCACAAAATCAACCGATTATGCGATGATCCTTACTTGTATTTGAAGCTGGCTTGAGATTATGATTCTAATGAGCAATAACCTCATCTGGGCGATGTGACCAGCAGGACTATTGGGAGATGTCCATATCATGCGCCAATACCAATTACACTCCTTGCATAATTCAATTGTAGAAGTAGGTTACACACTTTCATCTGCAGTCCATATGGATGCACCTTACAGCTGCACATTTAAAATCATGGATCATCGGATACCAGTGCCCACACTCCGGACCAGCTCTTAAATTCTGTTGCCAAGTGGCCATTTGTGACCTACACAGTATTTATAAGTACACATGAAGATAAGCTAGCCAAACACAAGCACATGAAGCATGATGTAACATAGTAAATCCTATTATGATATTACAAACAGAGAATGCCTTGACATAACATAACATGATGTAACATAGCATATCATGGCATATGTAACATGATGCAACATATGGTGAACTAGCACAGGATAACATAACCTATTGAGCACACTGTAACATAGGATTGTTATGGGTTATGAATCTGTTTAGATTCTCATTCTATACACATTCCACCATCCAATGGTTGGATTGGAGAATTACAAGTTTGATTACTTCAAAAGTAAAAGTAGGTACCCCTGTCCTACTAGCCCCATGCTAGCTGTGCAGTCACTCACAATGCTTCTTTGGTTGATGGCTCACATCCCCTCCCTTTCTGGCTGGATGCAGGAGTGTGGTGTGGAAGAACTTGATCACCGAACAGCACAATACCGGCAGATAACCAGACGATTGACGCTGGCAGTTATCCGCTCCTGAACACAGGGTTGATCTGGTCCTGAAAGGGACATTGATCTGATCCCCAAAATACAGAGTTAGTGACAGTTTATATAAAAATAATAATTCTAACTGTAATTGTAGTATTGTGGTCTCAAATCCCTGGCATCGACATGGATGAGGTCTCGGATACCCGGCAATTCCCTGTATGGGTCCGTTAGTCCTTGCTTGAGCAGGGGCTCTGGCTCTAGGCCCCTCTGGGACTAACATTCTTTAGCAAAACACTGCTTTGCTTCTTCACCAATCTGACCTCCTCCTACAAATAGTGGTCCTTGGACCCAGTGACTCTCCATTTACCATGGAGTTATTACCTTGAAGTACTAAGGGACATTCCTGTGTTGGGCCTTCTAACTGTCTTTTGGGGTTGCATGTTGTCCCATTCTAGCCCAACTCAGAATGTATACCCACTTCCTAGCAATCCCATTTCCCCTTCCACTTCCCTTGCCACTCACTCACCTAGATTCTCCCTTTTGGGGTGCACCCTTCCTTCAATATCTCAATTAATTAACAATTGTTTTTATTTTACTGGGTGGAACAATGGTCTTTTGATCACAAAAGAACGTACATTAGATAAGCAATCAGGTGTGAAGGGAAGCAGTGAGCTTTTTACAGTGGGGTGAGTTTGAGTGACATTCTGACCAGGTTGTGCGGGAGAGTAAATTCAACAATCACTATGGACAATACATGGTGGACTTACATAGATTAAGGACAACCAACATGAGACATTTCTAAGTGCAGGTAGGCGGTAGGGCCAGCTGTGTGAGGGATGTGACCATGATGAATGAAGTGCTGGAGTGGAGGCCGAGAAAGTAGGGGACATGGGCAGTTTAGAGGCACAGGAACAATGTTAGCTAGAAGGAAGTTGAGGTAGGTTAAGAGGGTAACCCGGAGGCAAGGTTGTAGGCTTGTCGTTTGGTATTGAACAACTCCTTATCGACTGTTTTTTCAGATGTTTGGGAAAAGACAATTCAGGCAAGTGGAGCAAGAAGAGGGACAGCCCGACTACATCTTTTACCCTTCATCATGCACCTTTACTTTGTTTACATCTTCCATGTACTCCCTGCTATCCTTCTGCACCAAGTCGTCCTACATCACTGACCACTCCCACTCTTATTACCCTCAACATTATCGTCTTGCTATTGCAGAAACATTGCTCTCCCCTCATGACTCTGCTTCCTTCTTTCACTCTGTTGAGGAGGATGGTGGAGTGAGGTATGAAATCACAACCTACTCCGGCGGCTACACATGCTACCTCTGCATGGTGCGTAAGTGGGTACCTCCAATGACGGAAATAACTAGACCCAAAGAGACAGAGTCACCTCAGACTCCAAACAAAAAAAAGGAACACCAAACTTTCCTAGCCAGCCTCCCCCCAGTTGTGAAGAGCACCAGAATGGCAGCCCATGTGTCACCATGTGCCAAATCATGGTGTACATAAGGCTGTGTGGCAAGCAACGCCCAAAACACTGACTGAAATAAGCCAGGGAGTCCGCATCCAACTAACACCCAAAACCAGCAATGAGGCTTCGCATAGTGGCACCAAGAATATCAGAACTGGAATAAATGCCACCAAACCATCCCCTGCTGAGAAGCATGATGAGGTTGGCAATGAGAAACACAGCAGCAAAGCTGTCATTTTGGAAAAGTGCTCACCAAAGCTAAAACACCTAAGCAAAGAGGTTTTCAAACATTGCGCAGTGAAGCATACCAAACCATTTGAAATTGGGGAACCAAGAGGTTTGGGACCGGGTGCAGCAAATTACTTATCTTAGGCCGATTTTATAAATGAACCTTAAATTATTTGTCGAAAAGCCCATGGGTTAAACACAAGGACATGAAATACTATCGACCTCTTTGCATATCACAGACCTAGAGGAGTTGGACAGACTTTCAAAAGTGTGAAGAGTATGATATTGAGGACGAAGCGAAGCAGAAGGAGATTTATAATAGACAGGCCAGTTCCCACCATGGCAAAAGCAGCCCTTTCCTCAGACTCTGGCCAATGTCTACATCACAAAAAATAGAGATCGGGAAAGCGGGATAGGCCCACAATGGGGTAGTCAACCCCCATCCCCTTCAAGGTTCCCAGGATAGAATGTAAACATCTAATGATGTTCTGGAGGAGGGACCAGGGACAGATGGTGGCAATCTAGATGGAGCTGGGGGAGAACAAACCAGATGGCCACCCCCCAGACTTCCCTGATAATGCTGTCCCTCCCATATCCAATTCCCCAACAGAGGATCAATTCTCATATGTGGCAATGATAAAGCAGACAGCCATACTTTGTGGCATCAGAATTAAAAAGAAACGGGAACAAAAACTCTACTGAAGGGACTCTATTGGAACCTGGGGCAGAAGTCAAGTGTTTCCCCACCAAGAAATCAACAAGAAAGCCGATGTCTCACTATGGAGACACCTGCTACTGACAAATCCTTTAACCCACAAATTGATTTTAAAAAAGTCTTCATTAATTATACGTGGCCAGTTATAGCTAGACTCACTTGTGGCAACAATTGCTCGAAAATGCTGGGGACGCCTGTATCCACAGCTGTTGTCCGACAGACAGAAAGCAAATGGATATACTTTGAGTAGAAAGAGGCCACTAATTCTGCTTATAATATGCACTTTGCAAACCCCACTTCGCTTGTCACCAGGTATGGTTCTGCCCATTTGGGTGACATGCATGCCCTATTAAGACATGACAGAAAGGGTAAGAATACAAGTGCAAGACTTATTTTAGGATGGGCAATTGGAAACGAATACAACCATCAAGAGCAACTCCGATTCAACTCAGACAGCAGGACGCTAAGCAGCAAATGCAGCCATTCTAAAACAGTACTCATGGCTGCGCCTAACTGGCTTTAGATCGGCGACACAATTTCATAAATAAACTAAATGGAGAAAAACTGCTTGGGAAATTTGTAGCTGAAAATTAAGCTTTAGGGAAAGCAAGGAAGGTACAGGAAACCTGACATCATTTAGTCTGCTTCTGTGCTTGCCTTCTTGTGAGACGGCACAGGTAGCATCAAAAAGAATTTAGATCTCTGCAAGCCTTTGTTTGTATACTCATCAAAGACGAGCGCCAAGTTTGGTATTTAAAATTTCCCCATTTAATTACTGAGTTGTTAAGATAAAGAACATTCTTGCCCCTAGAGTATACGTGTTTCGGCATCAAGTGCCTTTTTCTGTAAACTGTAACTACCAAACTTGGCACTTGTCTTTGAGTATGCATACAAGGTCTATAGTTATCGGAATTTGGGTTTTCTCCGAGATGATTTGAAGACGCGACAAGGAAGGACAGATAACAAAAATGCAAGTCGCAGGGCACACTAAATCAGTGTTGGAAAAAGCCTTTATTACTCAAACCTAGATCTCAACAAGCACCTTCCTATCAACAGCCTTACCAGGATGTTCAAACCAGCCATAGCACCTGGTCTCAACAACAGCATGGGTACACACAAACTCAGATAAACAGCACCAGTATCACCAGTAGAGGGGAGGAAGAGCCTGTGCAAGAGGGGGCCATTGCCTAAGTCCACATGGGGTTTAAAAAAACCACAGAAGCAACATCCAGTGGGTACTAAAGATAGCATGGTGTCGGACTAACGAAAGAAGGTTGGCTTGAATGTGTCTTTCAGCACCAAATAACTGTATTCTAGGTATCTGGATCTGGAGACTAGCATGTATCCGATTTGAATACCTCATTCAAACCAAGTGGTGTGTTAAAACGAGATTAAGTTTAAGAAATGGCAAGCTCTCGCCCAGTTAGAGTGCAATATTTTGGAATACTTTCCAACATATACTGCAGGTTCAACAAAATCACTTGTCATAATATTTTACACGGCATTTTCATTGAAGAAACTCAAAAAAATCCATATGATCCAGGTCATAATGCATTATTTATTCTTTTATATCTTGTTCCATTTGCCGTTCCATTAGTCAACACGTGTTTTGCCAACAAATGCTTTCTCAAGGCTTTGAAACCTTCTCCATCATATCTGTTTGTCCAACTATCAGTGGTATGCTTTCTTTTTTCATGAAGAACAATCTACAAATAAATGCCAATATATTTGTTTGTGTTATAAATTGATTCCCAGTCCATCATTTTACATCTCCTGCTTAGTATTTTGGAGATCGTATCACTTCCTTAATGGTGTTGATCCGTATACTGTATGATCAGAGACATGTTTCCCTCGATGTGCTACTTTTGGTAGGTGTAGGTGCTGTGTAGAGTTTAAAATGCCAAAGTATGATATACCTCCATACAAATCCTGAACTAAGTTGGAACACCTCCAGCTTCTCTGTGCAGATATTAGAGTTCATTGCTTCCCTTTTTAGCAAGATAGAGGAAACAATGGCATCCAGTCACCATACATTCAAGACCCAAAGATGGGCAAGGCATTGTGACCTGTGCTTGAATTATAGCCCGCAAACAAGATGATAAATAAGCAAAGAGTCAAAACGCTGATTCTTCATGAACTCTAATCGACTGCAAATATGTCTGTCATCCTCTACTCCCAGATCCTCTATACTCCTCCCACCTACAACTGGATTTCTAGAATGTCCACATGCCACTGAATTGTGCCTTCCTGTCATGTTCCACAACAAAACCCAGGCCTTGCAACCGTGTTACCCACTTGACGGATATCCTTGATACTCCATCCAAATCCTTGATATTAAATATTGATAGTAAGGTTTTGTGATCAGTTCTCACAACAAAGGTTTTACCATACATACATACTTTACATTTCGATATTGCCCAGCCACAGTCTAGTGTTCTCCTTCATACCCTCTTCTTGCAGCAAAACAGCTGCTAGTCTATAGTCACTGACATCAGTGTATACAATGTTGTTAAGATAATGAAGGCACTGGTGTAAATAGGTTACATAGATTAATTTATCTTTTACTTCAGCGAACTTCGACTCACATTCCTTCCACCACACACATTGCACACCTTTCCTGGTGAGTTTCATAAGATCAGTAGTATTTCCAGACAAACCTCTGAACAAATTAAGTGTAATATTCTATCAAACCTAAAGAAAGAAGCTACTTCCACTTTTTTCTTAGGAGTGGGCATTTCTGCTATTGCCTCAACTGTAGTACCTTCCTTGGATACATTTGTACAGTTATCAACATCTTACTTTCTAAACTTTCATTTTTCCATTGTTAAAGTGAGTCCAGCCTCTCTCAACTTTCCTGGTACCCTGTGCAACCCAACATGTTCAATCTCATCACATCCCAAAATCATGTACATCAACCTGGTAATACTTTATGCCTTCAACCCCTTCCAAAATCCTGCAGATTACCTTTTGTAACACACTCAAAGCCGACAATCATCCCAAACAGCATCCTCACACACTTGAAAATGCCAATGTGTGTTATAAAAGTGGTTAACTCAGGTGACTCTGGATGCAGCTTAATTTAATGATAAGCAGACTTAACCTTGATCCTGAAAGTTCTGTAACAAGTTAATCAATTTTAGGCAATGGAAACCTCTCTGCTACCACATTACAGTTGACCTACCTCAAATCTATGCAGATTCTGACTGCCCCATTGGCCTTTCTCACTACTACTATGGGGCTGATCCACTGCGATGCATCTGTTTTCTCACTCCTTCTTTAAAAATTCTCTTTAATTCTACTTCCTTCTTTAGCGCTAACAGCACTGTTTTTAACTTTGCTACTCTAGTTTTGGCCTCTTTAAGTTTAATTTTGCGTATGAAACCTTTAAGACCTTTAACCTTGTCCTCAAACACACCCACATCCCACTTTGTATCTCACTTTATGGTATCCTTAAAACAGCAGCAACCTCTCCTTTTCTTTAAGTGTAAACCTGCTTTTTAGCATTTGGATCAAGCTTAATCCCCAAAGCAGCTTGATAACCTCAAAACAGGAGATCACCTCCCATATGTGTCACAAATACTTGGTGATGATGCTTTTCCCTTGAAATTCTACCGTGGCTCGCATCATTCCTATGATTTCTATAGGTTTCTCCCCATAGGTGTTAGCTTTAACATTAGCTTCTTGCAAGGTACAACATTTTAATGTTGGTTCCCATGTGTCTTTACTTATAAGAGTGAAGTCAACACTGCTATCAATCTTTAAAATTCCAACTCCATTCACTCTGATTATTGATTGCGTTTCTTTATGATCATTCTCATAACAGCTTTTACTAAAAGTATTATCTGTAATACACGTATATTCTACAAAAAGATGATGTGGGTAAGTGTGTCTATATAAATAGGTACCTGGAGACAATTATGCAACTAGCATCTTGTTCACATACATTTATAATAATACAATTTTTATTACCCACAAAAGCTTTTTAACAATCATAAAATGATCACATAAGACCTTGGCTAAAAACAGCATGTAAAAAAACAACACAAGTGAAACAAAATATGTGGGTCTGATTCATACAGAATCAACACCTCCGTGTGACTCTTCACACTGGGGCCCTCTTTCCTTTCAGTAAGGTTTGTTAAACTTTCCTCTTATACTTTATGAAAACCCAACTTGTACAAGCTTCTGTCCACAGAACACATATAAATGTTGAACATTCATCAGGGGTAAATGTTGTCTTGTATTTGTTTTATTAAAACTCTTCACTATTTTCACATCCTTTCTTCAAAAAGTTTATTGCGTGGTACCCTTGTGGGATACTAGGGCAATTGTCCCCACAGCCTCTGGTCAACCTCAAATGGTTGTTGAAGGCGATTTCCTTTTTCTTTGGGATTATCAACTTGCTTCCTCTTATTCTATTCTAGGAAAAGCAGTTATTTTGTCTTCCCTCTAGTCCGTTTTTACCACAAATAATGTAGCAAGAAATGGTTTCAATAATCAGTCACGGTGAGAATTGTAAGCATATGTTGGCTTTTAGGATCAGATCAGAAATAACAAAGCGCCTGTTCCTCAAATCTCATTTATGCAGGGAGTATAATCTTTTTTCAGCAGGATGTAATCAGATCTCATGTGTGGATCCACGGGTACCACCAAATCATTCTTGTAAGAGTCATATGGAGGTGTTGTTTGTACTATATGAATCAGACCCACATATTTTGTTTCACTTGGGTTGTTTTTTACATGTTGTTTTTTGAACAATGTTTTATGTGATGTGATCATATTATCATTGTTAAAAATCTTTTGTGATTAATACAAATTGTATTATTATAAATGTATGTGAACACGATGCTAGTTGCATAATTGTTTCTGGGTACCTATCTCTATAGACACACTTACCCACATCTTCTTTTTGTAGAAGAAGGTTGTGATCCCTAAACGTGGACTTAGCCATCTGATATTAGTGTGATCTGTAATACACTCAATCATCTGCATCTTCTTCTTGACTAGTGTTCCCATTCACACTACCACACTGAGAAGATCTCAACCTGCAACATTTATCCAATTGTTCTCCCTTCCCACACAACCTGCATTCAAGATATACTGCAGTACACTCATTATCCATAGCTAAATGGTGTGTGCTCCCACAACTATATCATCTCCTAACTTGACGTTCAACTTGATGGTGATTGTGGCAATCGCCATGTCCTTCCTTGCTCATATTAGTGCTTCTCACCTTCACTTTGTCTTGTGTTCTCGTTCCATGCCTCTCTTAAAGTTAGAGCTCTGATTCAACACATTATTTCCTTTATTTATTTATTCACATTTGTTGAGTGCACAACAGCCCGGGGGCATCGTGGCGCTTGTTACAGTGGCTGATCTTGGCTTGGTTACATCAGGCCGTGATCATGGCTTAGTTACATACACAGAAGATGGACGAGTATGCTAGGAATAGATAGACTGCTAGTAGCGGCAAAATCCAAATAAAGCGTGTAGATAGTTAGTTGAAGAGGGCTGTTTTAAGATTTTTGCGGAAGGCATAGAGAGACTTTTCAGATCTAAGAGCGGTACCATTCCATAACTTGGGGGCAAGATAAGGGAAGCTAGTTCCTCCCGCTTTGGCTTTATTTATGTGTGGTACCTTGAGCTGGTTGGTGTAGCAGAGTCTGGTGGGCCTTGTAGAGTGTGTTCTGCAGTGTGTCTGATGACTATGAAGGAGCTGATCGGTTGATACATTTGTGTGTGGTTGTAAGAATTTTGAATGTGATGCGGTCTTTGACTGGGAGCCAGTGAGCCGTGCATTGTGGTCTCTTTTCGGTATACTAAGAGCTACTCTAAGTGCGTTATTTTGTGTTATTTTGTGTGGTTTGGAGTCGTGTTAAGTTTTTCTTTAATGTGCCAGCCAAGAGTACATTACAGTAGTCCAGTTTGGCTCCTATAGTTGCTCTGGCAATTGAGAGGCAATTGTCCATTGGTTAGAAATAGTTTAATGGCTTTAATAAGTTTGGTACTCAGAGTGGAGGCAGAAACGATAGCACTGACTTGCTTATCCATGGACAGTGTGGCATCAATGTGGACTCCTAGAGTTTTAACAGAAGATGCGACTGGGATAACACAGTTATCGATGCGGAAGTTTGAGTAGAGTGAGTCAAGAGTGGCTAATGTGGACTTTTGATCAAGAATGAGGATTTCAGTCTTGTCCCCGTTGAGGCAGAGACAGTTTGTGGCCATCCAGGCTTGGATGGTGGAGTAGATTAGCTGTAAGGTTGTGGCATCTTGGTGATAGATCCCTGTCAGAGGAAGGAGCACTTGGGTATCATCAGCATAGTTTGTATATGTGATACCAAGTGCATCCAGCTTATCAAAGAGTGGCTTAGTAAAAAGATTGTAAAGGGTGGGTGCAGTACAAGATCCTTGAGGGACACCACAGTGAATGATAGTGGGCTCTGCATTTGCAATATTGGAAAACACTTTAATTGCTCTGCCTTTAAGGAAGGAGGTGACCCAGGTCGCAGCTTCATTGGAGAAGTGCACAGCATGTGTAAGATGGCTGGTGAGGTTGTTGTGATCAACCAGGTCGAACGCCGCTGAGAGGTCTAGGAGGAGGAGAGCAGGCTTGCCCTTGTCAAGGATATGGTTGATTTGGTTCTTTAAATCTAGTAAGGCGGTTTCAGTACCATGCCCTTTGTGAAAGCCTGACTGTCTCTTTCCTAGGATAGAGATGGATTCAATGTACAGTTGGATCTGCCTGTGGGCGGCCTTATGTAGGCTTTTAAGAAGAAAAGGAACGGTGGTAATGGGACGGTAGTTATTCAGTTGAGTAGGGTCAAGCGTATATTTCTTTAGGAGCGGGCGCACCCATGCCTCCTTAAGGCTGTTAGGGACCGAACCTGTCTTGAATGAGGCGTTGATGAATGCGGTAATGAGGAGCGAGAGGTTCTGCACATTCCTTAATGATTTTTGGGGGGCATACATCACCTTTGCATTGTGAAGGTTTGAGATGTCTGAAATCCTCACCGAAGCAGATGTCATTGACATTCTCAGTGAAATTGAATTTAGGAGTATTGTTTGTGGGAATTGGCTGGGTCTGGGTTGGGTGGTTCTGCGGGACATTATAGTGTTCTGCGATTTTGTTTTGGAGAAGGTCTATTTTTTTTAGCATAGCTGATTGTATGCTGGTGCACCTAGCTACATCTTTAACGATCTCCTCGGTGCAAATAGGTGGGCTGGTAAGATCTTTGAAGATAGTAAAGAGTTCTTTAGTTTGGGAGTTAGCCTCTATAATACACTGATTGTAGGCTTCAGATTTATCCTTAAAGATTGAGTCTATGTATTTTTTTAGCATTGTTTTGGAAGTTTTCTTTAGTTGTGTCACAAGAGTTGGACTGCCATATTTTGAGCACCTGGCGCTTGTATTTCCGTAGAGTATGGAGTTCATCAGTGAACCAGGAATTGGAGTGGAATGATTTTTTCTCACTTTTCTCTTCTAATGGTGCGACGGTGTTAATTGTCTGGGTAAGGGTGTCTTTGAAAACCTCTGTTAAGATGTTAGGGTCTGGTGAGAATGGAGGTGCTAAGCATGTAAGGTCGAGAAATTCATGGATGTTGTCAGCAGTGAGTTTTTTTGCGCTTCCGGCTAAGGTAGCAGGTGCTGTTATCGTCGTTTCAGTGCATGGAGTTAATGGGATAGTGAATTGTAGGCAGTTGGGGTCTGTCCATTAGAGCACCGTGTTGGAAACGATGGTTTGAGTCCCAGTTGTGGTCTATCACCCAGTCTAGGATGCATCCTTTGGAGTGGGTAGGAGATGTGATTTTCTGAGTGCAGTCTAGGACTAGGAGGTCTTTGGTGAGAGAGGTGGCAGTTTAATCATTTTGATCGTTCAACCCTAAGTTAATGTCACCTAAGAGCAGTGTTTTGGTCGTTTTTTTAATATTGTTTCCGATGAGGTGTGATTTGGCCTATGAAGTTCGTGGGGGGACCTGGGGGTCAATAGATGCCATGCATGTTTATAGTGTCTTTTGGGGAGAGTGATAGTTTGACTGTTAGAATGTCTACCTTATCTTCTCCTTGTTGAGGTATGGGTTTCATAGTTATCGTATCTTTGAAGATTAGAGCCACCCCCCTCCCATTTCGGATATCCTGTCTTGTCTAAGGATTGAGTAGCCTTGAGGTAGGGTTAAAGTGATGATCATATTACTTTCACCCAAAGTTTTCTCTTCTCAAGAAGCAGTATTTTTCACCTGTTTGGCAATCTCTATCACCCTTTCCAGGTTAGGATCTTTTTCCCAATTGGGATGAACTCTTTCAACTAAAAAGAGATTAATTGGAACAGAGCTTCATGGCACAATTATGCAGGAATATCTAAGAAGCAAGGCCTTACCGCAAGGTCTAATTGTACGTCTCTTTTTAGATAATAAGGAAATCATCATACGTTGGAGTTATATAGCAAATAAATTCAGTAGGGGCTGGCTGATTCTAATAATTGACACGGCAAAGGAGATGACAAACTGGTCACAGAACTCTCCAGTTTAGAAGATGAAATAAAGAAACTAGTACTGTTAGAAGCATTTAAGAAAAGTCTGGATGAGATCATGAAAGAAATGACTGACTTCAGAGAGCAAACAGTATGTGACAGAATCAGGAGATTAAGGAAAGGTCTTACTGATTTCAAACACGAGAAGGCATTCAGATATACCCAGGATGATGATATCCAGAATCAAGCCTATGATGGAGCATCCAAGTACAACCAAAAATCTGTACGGTTTGGTAAGACTTCATTCAGTTCACCAAGTTCAGGCAATGACAGCTCTAATAGTGAATCCAATACAATGAACAACAAAAGAGATACTGAGAGAGGAAGAGGTAGATTTAATAATAGACGCAGACCACAACAACAATATTCTAATCAAAGTAGTAGAAGACTGTCTACATCTAATTTTTTAGACTGTGACCAAATGACTTGGGAGTACGAGCCACGCCACGCCACACCAGAACAGCCGATTGATTAATCTTTCATCTTACACACACACTCAATAGAGGAAGTGTCTGTTTTGAACAAAGGGTTGAGTTCGTCCCCACAATGAAATATAACCGCTTCACTACCAGATTGGAAATCCAGCAACTCATACGCAAAATGAATCTTAAAAAATATTTCAAAGAGAATGAGTTTGTTAAGGAAAGTAATAACAGTTGCCTGTATAGACCATCCTCTTTCAATCCTCCCACAACGAGTCGCAGCCCGGAATCAATTGGAAGAACTGGAAGCGCTGGAAACAAAGACATAAAAAGAACAGATCTTTCAGAATTGCTCCAAAAACCAACTTAAAGATATCACTTCATTAAAAACCAACAAAAACATTGTGATTAGAGGAGCTGATAAAGGTGGTGCCGTAGTACTACAAGATCGGGCTGATTACATTCAAGAATGCAACAGACAACTATGTGAAACTTCCTTTTATAAAATTCCAGAGAGTGATCCTACTGTAAGATTACAATCATTAATAAGGAACAAAATAGAAAAGGCCAGGTAACGCCATTGGATCACCAAGAAGGAAGCTGAATATATAATGATCACTGACCCTAACATACCACATTTCTACACACTGCCAAAGGTTCACAAAACTCTTGACAAGCCACCTGGCAGACCAATCATTTTGGGTACGGGCTATATATTAGAACCCCTTGCGAAATTTGAGGACCATTTCCTCAAAGATTATGTGAAGGAAATGCCCTTCTATATGCAAGATACCACAAGTGTGATAAACCTAATTGAGGAATATCCCTTTGACATTCAATCAGATATATTAGTAGGACTGGACATTGTCTCATTATATACAAAAATCCCCCAACAGGCCACTTTGGACATGGTGGAAGAATTGTTACTAACAGGAGAACTGAAGGTATAACCCCCCAACTCATTTATCATGTGGTGTACCGAAATGGCCCTTAAAGTTATTTTCTGTTTAGTAGTAACTTTTACCAACATATCCATGGCACTGCAGTGGGGTCTGTGGTAGTACCATCGTTGGCAAATTTGTATGTAGAAAGTGTGGAACGTAGTAAAGTCCTCACACATGATAATCCATTCAGAATCCAGATGAAACTATGGAAGAGATACATTGATGAACTGCTATTGATTTGGCACGGAGATGAAACCAGTCTATTGACATTCTTTGACTGGTTGTATAGTCTTAATCCCTTTCTGAAGTTTACCAACAGTTATAGCAAAGAAAAAATTGATTTCCTGGACATCACAATTTTCGTTGACACTACCTTTGATGTGTTGAGAGTTAGAAGATTTCACAAGGATACAGATAAAAATTCTGTTTTGTTTAAAAATGTTTTCATCCTAAGCATTTGACAATATACCCTTTGGTCAGTTCTTGCGACTTAAACATAATAGCACTGATAAAAAGGTTTTTGAGAAGGAAGCACAAGCATTGAGCAAGAATTTGAATGCCAGTGGTTATACCCGGAAGATTATCAAGAAGGCATTTAAACGTGCATCTAATAACCACTGCAGTACCCTGTTGGAATACAAAAAGGGGGATGATAAGCATGAAGACATTGGGCCTCATTACGAGGTTGCCAGTCCGGATTTAACGGTCCTGGTAAAACTGTACCGGCACTGTTTACCGGACCGGCAGTTTCTGACTTGCGGTCCCGGAAACACCATCACCCCTGAGCCACTCCCGTGTAGACAACGCACCCGGAAAGTGCGTCTGCAGAAACAGCCCGTCGTCGTACCGACGCACCCCCAGTTACCGCCAATACACATTACGAGTAACATGAACAAGGAAACACGCCAAAACAATGGCGGAAAAACCGTGAACATGGTGGTGGTACTGCTGCCATCGCGCAGAAGGCGTTAAACAGTGGCAGGTGAGCTGAATCAGGCCACAGGTGCACAAAATGAGCCCAGTTACACCCTGCAGGCAACTGGGGGCCTACAAAACGGCCACATCCACACCCAGGCCAACTCCAAACACAACCATGCAGTCAGCCGCTGTAGCAGCATTGGGGCTATTGAACCTACAGGCAGCAGTGCACATTGTGGCAGCAGTGGAGCAGAGGAAGAGGAGGCGGAGGAGGGGCAGGCGGCCGATGGCAAACCCCGCACCCTTACCGAACCCAAATGTGCAGCCAGCACAACCTCGCAGGCAGCCCCCAATACTCCACATCAGGGCCTCACCCTGGAACCTGAGGGCAGCTCAGATGCACACATTATACCGGCTTGACTGTCCAACTATCCTGTCCATCGTCACCATGATTGAGGATGACCTCAGCAGCGGCATTTCCATCCGGACTGCAATCCCCCCGCCCCAGCTGAAGGTGATCTCGTTGTTGCATTTCCTTGGGACTGGAACTTATCAGCACACTGTCGGTGAGCTGCACGGGCTGTCACAACCCTGCTTCCCAAGAATACTCCAGGTACTGGATGTCCTGCTGCGCCATGTGTCAGAACACATCGCCCTCCCCCGTACCCCTGCCCAGGTCATTGCCACAAAGTTGGCCTTCCATGCCATTGCAGACATGCCAAATTGCATAGGCGCATTAGACTGCACCCACATCGAGCTGACAGTATTGCGTGCAATGGAGTTGGTGTACCGCAACTATACCACTCACTAAATGTCCAGATGGTATGTGATGCCTGCCAAGTGATTAGCCATTGTTGTGCCCATTTTCTGTGGTCAACACATGACTCCATGGTCCTGTGTAATTCAACATTGCCATGCTACGTGCAGCGCTATGCAGGACAGAGCACATGGCTATTGGGTAAGTACACATTACAATGCATGACCTCAGTGTTAATGGGGGAGCGGGGTAGAACAAGGCCATGACCTGGGCATTTGGGATTGTACGAATGGAATGCATGACTCCTGGCCAATGGCATGGACAGTCAACACACCCCACACCTCGCATTGCATCACGTTCAAAATTGGCGCAGTGTGAATGTACACGCCCTGCCAACGGTTTGCACACCCCAGACATGTCGTTGCTCCTCAAGCAAGGCCGACATGAGGAATCCAGTCCCTCACCCACCCAATGTCCCTGTGCCCCACAATGCACATGATGTGTGCCTATCCGGCACTGTGCCTTGAACACAAACACAGTCCCCATTGAGTGAGTGCTCCATGTGTGGACATCACTGCACATCCACTAGTCACACATGAACTCATGGTCACCTACCTGTGCACAGAAAGTGGTTGGCCAATAACAAAGCACCAATGTCACCACCAATGGACCAGGATTGGCCATGTCCTACGGGTCCCATCATGTAATGCCCCATATGACAGATGCACATACGGAACATGATTACAATGCATCTGCTACTGACATGGAAACCACAAACACTGACATGTGCCCTTGCTTCATATCCCATGTAGGTGATGCAGGATATGCACTCACACCGTGGCTGATGACGCCCATATGGATGCCAAGGAACAGGCATGAGGATTGGTGCAACATGACAAGTGGATGAGAATTTCTAAATACCTATTAGGTTGTTTCATTAATTTTCACCATACGCTGCCTTATAACTTCTATTTGTATATCATACTAATGGTCAGACTTGCAGGTATGTTGACTGTAGAATGTATTCCCATGGCTGGGCTGTCTAAGATGGCCACCAGGTTTTGCACTGCACTCACTGTGGTATGAAACTAAATGAGGGACTAAACCACACCGCATTGTTACTTTATTTCAACTAATCGTGGTCACTTGCATTTCCGCTTACTGTCGAAATTTTGACAGTGAGAAGTGCAGGATTTAGGGTGAGTGTCATTAATTTGAGACGAGAAACTTTAATATATAGACCCGGTCCTGTATTTGTGTTTTGGTCAATGAATGTAATTTACTCTGGTACATATTTGTGCAATTATTACTTTCAGGCCACAATTTGAGACGTGGCATATATATTTTCCAGCCACTGGAGCAACTGATGTGCTCTAGATGCAAGCCGACGTGATATATATAAAACAATATATATATATATATATATATATATATTGGAAAGAAGGAAGAAGAGATGAGAACGCACTCGCCGCAGGCACAGCAAAGCAAGTGCCAGGTTCTGTGGGGGGTCGAAAGAAAACACCAGAGACACAGCATTGAAAGTTACTGGTGTCTTTAAATATTAATCCAAAAAAAAATATTAAAAGGCCAAGTGCAAAATGCAAGGCACAAAAACGTACAGAGCAGCACATACATACAGGACAAAACAGCAGGACGCCTAGGCAGGGCAGCCTGCAAACAACGCGTTTCGCGCTATACTGAGCGCTTGATCACGTGTATATATAATGCTCACAGTATCGGACCATACCGACTGAAGATTACACTCGATCACGTATCTGCAAGAGTAAGCAAGATTAAAATGTAAGCAGGTTTCTGGTTTAAAACTTTGAACTGGGTGCCACATGATTGTACTACATCACATAATCTAGTATCCTTGTTCACCGGTTGAAAATATTAGCCTATACACGGATTAGTGATGACATGCCCCATTATCTTCACAGATAATGATTGACGTGCCTATACCTTTCTAATGAATATACATGGAGGGCAGATTCCGCACCCTCAGAATTCCCAATGAGTGACGCACCACAGTGGACACTTTGTGTAAAAGTAATACTCCACAAGAGCAGAATTAATATCTAGTGTTAATTTGGTCCTGAGTTTATGGACAGTAGTCATTCCCCCGATTTTTCTATTCTTCTGTTTTCCAATAGATATTCTTACCAAGGAGAAATTTAGAATATTTGGATACCCTTCTTTTGAATTCTATGAAACAATTGGGTAAGTGTAAGCTCTGTTTAGGAAAGTTAATTGCCCAACATAGAGCTCTTCTTTCTAGTTCATGATTTAACTTCTGAAACACGAATAGAAAATGAATCACGAGTTAAATATCGGTTCATTTTATATTTTTATGTACATGCGACCAAACAAGATTCAAATTGAATTGTAGACACGACTTAGTGGAATATTGCAATTTTTTGACATATAAAACTCAGCCAAATAAAAATGAACCCTGAAGAATTTCCTAGAACACTTGAACATTGTGATAAAGGAAAGAAACATGTTGGCATAACAAGGTCCTGCACAATTGTTAAGAGGCATCCTCATTAGAGGATTAGAATTTGTCAATGTAACGCTCACCTGGTATCCACAGGGACGTCATTCAGCCTGTTCTGACCTCTTACGACCTCGAACACTTCCCTGGAGTCTACTCGACTGGAGACTGGGCCTGAAACACAGGATTGGTAGGCTAACTCCCTATTGTCTGTGTGCTTGAACCCTTTCTTCCCTGGGGTCCAACCCTTCCCTTTGATCCAGAGCTCACCTTGTTTTCTTGGAAAGTGTGCTCTCCTACCTGCTTTCAGCGCAGGGCGCGTTGATTGATGCAGATTTTTTGCTGCCTAGTTACTTCACTGGCAAGAGTCCGACAGGTAAGTATAATGAGTCTTTTGAACAGTTCTCTAACTTCGTTCCTTTCCTTCCTTAGATGATGGCCGGTGTCCGGGGATGGCGACGTGCTGCTGAGATGAATAGCACTGAAGGTGAGTGAGAGCGCGATGCGACCCTTTCGTATTTGTATTGAACTGAGTCCTTTTTCTGTGTCTTTTAGGTGCCGCAACGTGTTCAGCGTAGATGCCGGTTATGAAGAAGAAATGCGGTGAGTAAGCGCGGTATGCGGGGCCTCTAGATGTTTCACTGCTAACCTGGAGTGTCTTTTCCCTCTAGCAGATGGATGAGAAGTTCCGGAGAGAGTTTCCCCAGAGCGGCTGGGATTCAGGTAAGCGTTTGAAGCTCGTACAGTCTTTAAAAATAAGCAAAGATTTGCTGAATGCTTACTAATGCCTTTTTTCTGTTCTTTTCCCTTTTCCTTAGGAAGCGGCGTGCCGGGATGGGAATGACACCGTCGAAGATGCCCACAGAACAGAAGAAGCGATGAATAATGGGCAGAAGCGCCGCAAGGTAAGGCTGTTCCTAACGGTGTTCTTGCAGGAACTGAGCACAGAAGAAAGATGCAGGCCTACTGGAGACCAATCCGAACACGGGGAGTGTCACCCTGCAGGTGCAGAAAACACAAAGTATGTTTCTCAGCCTGAGCATGGCTTAAATAGTCTCTGGGTATCCCAGGTGTCTCTGGGCTGAACCACACCCAAAAGACTAGACTGCACATGCAGTTCTGGGAACCGAAATATGTGGGGGCATCCATCTTGTCCCCATCAATGCACTACAAGTCCAATCCCCAATGTTATCCTATGGGAGTGAGTGAGTGAGTCTGGTGCCACATGCGCCAAGTCTGACTCCAAGTGGGTCTTTGGAGGGATGGAGAGGCCCTTGAGGGCCATGTAGGTGATCGTGGCCTGGCTCCAGCCTGACATCTAGGAGGGCTGGGAACATGAGGGGCAGGAATCATGACCGTCAATTAAGTGTTGCTGAAACTTACGTAAGTTTAATAATGTTTTATGTATCATATATGTGTTAGATTTTCATTAATTGAATTAGTGTGTTGTTAGCCTTGTGGTTTTGGGTGTTTGTCACTATTTGGATTTTTCACTAAGTTGATGAACAGGTGTGTGTATGTGAACATTTATCTTTTTAGGATTCAACATTTGATTAGTTTTAGAGAAGATTAGTTGATTTCGGGGGATTACATTTTTTCCCTTGATCCATTTTTTAAGTCAGTTTAATGTTTTCATAAATAAATTTGATTAATAAATTATGATTTAATGGGATTGAATTACATTTTATTTTGTGTGTCAATCTTGATCTACTTGGTCTCCTGTACAGAAACAGAACATACCCAGTCCTTTTTGTATAAATCTTATTAGTTTGAACCAGGTGTGACCGTGGTATAGATACACACCTGGCGTTCTTTCCCTTCCATAACTCTTCACACACTCAATCATTAACACATGTAATTATAATTTGACCAATCAAATCTTCCACTTGGCAATGTCCAACCTGACATTTAATTCCCAAGCCTATCAGTGCTGTCACATACTCTTTGTTTCGCCTTTCCTTTGTTCTCTTTTCCCAATATTTTGTTCTTTCACCTAAAATCTTGGTCTACTTTGGCAAAAAATTGCCAGCATGCCCTACACAATGATAGAGCAGTGCATCTTTACTCTCTATAGAGTCGTTTGCCCCATAAACAGCTAATACACATTTCAGAAAATCTTCTTCCAGCCCTTCCAAGGGACTAGCGGTTCACCAGGCTGGGACAACAAAAGGTCTGGCTACGGGTTGTTTGACATTGTAATGTGCACAGGATCACTGCACAATGGGGCCCCCCTTTTTTCAGAAGTATTGTAAAATATAACCTCCAATTTCAGCCAATCATTGAAGAACAGGCTCCTTGCTCTCTGCGCACAGCAGTGGCTGTGCATGCCTATACTCTGATGTTCATGCTTTGTTCTCCTACTTGTAGGTTCTGGGCTACAAGTAGGAGACATTGCTAGGCAACTCTTCCACAGGGCATGTGGTCCACCGTCTATTTCACAGGACCCAACAGGAGTCAATCAAGTGACACCCCTCACAAGACACGCCTCCTTTTGTGCTGGTGCCAAGCGCGGTAGGGATTATGCCAAGCATGCTCTACCACTCCTACCTATCGCATTACCATGTGGTTCCTCGTGCTGGGACAGATGTGGATCATGCCTTTCTTCTTCCTAGCAAAGGTGCCAAACCTTACCCACAGTCACTTGCCAGAGGTGCGACTCTCCTTGGGCACCACCATCCCACCTTCGTGCCACTATGATAAGTGTGCTGGTAAGGATCACACCAGCTTCTTTATTGTAACCTTTATTAGGTTAGATATATTCAGACAACGACTGCAGCACATCCATTCACCTCCTACACTCCATCAATTGATGCCTCTCATTATTCTAATCCCTGACTTAACTTTCTCTAGCTTCACTAACATTCTGGGCTACATTCTACTGAAGAATTGTTATTTGCAAGTATAACATATATAACATGCTACCTCCTTAACCAGATTGATGCATTGACTCATTGGGTTGCTTTCATAGCTAGATTGACTCATTGTGCATGCATAACTAGATTTATTTACTGTGCAATATGCATAATTAGATTGACTTATTGTGCTACTTGCATAAGCAGATTGATTCATTGTGCTTGCCTGCATTACTAATTGTGTGTGCTAAATTCACTAATTGTGCTACCTACGTAACTAGATTCACACATTGACTCATTGTTTTACCTGTATAATTAGATTGATTCAATGTGTTTGTTTGCATAACTAGATTGATTCATTGTGCTACCTGATCAACCAGATTGACTCATTGTGTTATCTGCATAACAATATTGACTTATTCTGCTACCTGATCAACCAGATTGACTCATTGTGCTACCGGCTTAAGCAGATATATGCATTGTCTCGTTGTGTTGCCTGCATAAATAGATTGGCTACTTGTGTTAGCCTGTATAACTAGATGATTCATTGTGTACGGATGGATAGTTAGGTTAGCTCATTGCTCTACCTGAATAATTCGATTGACTCATTGTGATACCTGCATAACTATATTGCTGCGTTGACTCATTATATTTGCCTGCATAACTAGATTGATTCATTGTGCTACTGCTTTTTCCAACACCACACTCTACACCACATCATACCTTAGATAGCATTCCTCCTCAAAACTATGCCTGTAAAATCTCTAGTGCGCACACGACTGGACTCCGTAATTTTCTTATAAGGAGTCGGGAAGTCTGAGTTGGAGGCAGTTTGTAGAGTTCAAAATGCAGGTTCCAGTTTCAGGATGAAAAGACTTGAACACCTCTCTCCAGTATTTCCACACTGCATTGATACATTTCAAAACCCTCTGCATTGCCTACCACTACTATAATGAAAAAAGGGCCCAGGATTTTTCAGAAGGATGTCCCAGCATTACAAACCCTCCAGAACACTATGGTCCAGTAAAGCCACACTAGTCATAGTCCCAAATCGCACTCTCCGTACTGACTATAAAACCCTGCCTAAAAACCTCTGCATGCAAGAGAAACACCTGACATTCAGGAACCTCCTGAAGACCTGGCCCGTAACTACCCAATCCTTGACTCGAGGCGCTTTGTGGGTGTACGATATATTGGTTAATATATAGGATCTTAATTAAGTGGGCACCACTAATCTAACAACCCCTTTTATACAGGCACACCCCACAATTCTGGGACAATGAACAGGCTGGGTTTTATGGTTAAAACTCAAATTTATTTAAACAAAGTCAAAGGTGGTTCACTTACTTTATGCTGGGGAAGTCGGGTAGCCATTGCATTCGCTTATTTACCCAATCAAACTGGCCCTGCCTGTGACAAGCTCTCTAAATACAATACCCACATTCCAAGCAACACATAAATAGTAATACTGTCTAACAATTCTAATCCTAAATCATACTAGGCAACCTTTAAACGGCACGTAATGTTCACAATGCTGCCTGCCAGCCAGTATAATCTTTGTATCCCGGGTTCCGGGAGGATAGCTCAGGGGCAACGTGCTCGTCTTGGAAGCAAGACGACACGGAGCAACACATGTTCGATCCCTGTGTGCGCGCTTAGAAACCTCTGGGTACTATGCACATTATAAATAACCTATCATATCAAATCAACTTCTGTCAATAGATACCCAGTCCAACAGAATGGCTCTCATTACGAGTCTGGCAGTAGCTGTGCCGGTAAATCCGGCAGGCTGCCGCCGGACCCGTAAACAGTTACCGGCACCTGGCTTGCCAGTAACACTGGTTTATTATAACCCCCGCTGCCGGTAAGTCAGGCACTGGTAACTATGTTCTTCCCCATTCCCATAGAGTCCCATAGGACTTTATTTGAGTGGGGACCACAGAAACACCGGCACCGTCACTGACGGTGCCGGTGTTTCAGGGAAAGTCTGCGGGCGGGTGCTGTTCCTCCAGTCAGGCCAGACCTGGCGGGCGGGACGGCACCTGCCTGCAGACCTCGTAGTTTGCCGATCCGTATACAACGGTGCCGGTAAGCATACCGGCACCATTGTTTCCGGACTGGCAAACTTATAATGATTTTCATTGTATTTTCTTTAGTGTCATGAAACAGTAATGCTACCAGGAAAAGGTTGCATAGAAAAATTACATTAATATACATATGTTTTAATCACATTGCACCTCCCCGCCCCACCCACACACCCAGTGTGGATGTGGAGTTATGCATTTCAAATCTATGTGCATGTGATGTATGTGATTTAAATGCAGGCTAACATGAATTACGTCTGAATTCTTCAGTTTTGTGTCTGAAAAATGTATATTGTTAAACTGGGCTTTGGCCTGTGACTAAATCAGTCAGGGTGTCTATTCAAAAGTTAATAATAGGTACCATGGTACATTGACATAACGTGGGTACTAAGCACCACAATTTCCAATATTAGTTCCGGAATGTAATTTGCAGGCAAGATAACACATGGCACACACACACACACAATTGTTGTCTATTAAATAATTGGGGTATACAAATTCTAGATATGTTCATTTGACAAACGCCATGCCAAGATGGCGCGCGGCAAAATTGTGCTAATTTCAGTGTTGGTTTGCACAAAATCCAATAATGTACACTCAGGGTGTCCAATTACTAGTTAATAATAGGTAACATGTACCATTGAGATATTGTGGCTCTAAGGTACTGCAATCTCCTTAATCGTTAGGAAATCTAACTTTTAAGCATGTTAATATACGGAATACACCACGCCAAGGGGGCTCCCAGTTAAATGTTTTTTTTTTTTACTTGCGGCCCACAGCCGCTTTCAGAAATTAACAGGCCGATTCATGGAATAATTTGCGCGGCGCAAGTGGCCAAAAACGTGCGATTCGCAGTGCAAAATTCGCTAAAAAAGTGCGCGGCGCACGTTGGCGCACAGGCCATCTAACGGCGTGCGCCAGGTCACAGTGAAAATCGCACAGGCCACAGCGAAAATCGCACATAGCGCGGCGCACACAACAAAAGTAGGCGGAACACGGGGCGTAACACTCGGAATGGGGAACAACTTGCCAAAATGTGGGCGTCACGGTGGAAGTACAGGGTGCAAGTGCGCGGAACGCCCACACGCTCGCCTACAACACGTATTCATGGAATCGAATAGGGCAAAACAGCGCACGGTCAAACCAGCGCACAGGCACAAACACGACCGCCACAAGAAAGCAGGCGGTAGCGTCTCTGCGCCTGTAATAAATGTGCGCCAAAAGGAGCGCCAACAAATAGCACCTATATACAGCTATGATTAATGTCCTATATTGTGGCCCTCCAGGACAAATGACGTGCAAAGGGGTACCCACAAACACGGACACCCGCTGACTGAAAAATAACTTGTGCGTGTATTTCGGGGTGCGCGGGAAGTTTCACACGCGATTTGGCAGGGTACGTGGATTTCAGGGGTGCGCGGGAAGTTCCACACGCGATTTGGCCGGGTACGTGCACGGGAATTTCCACACGCGATTTGGCTGGGTACGTGGATTTCAGGGGTGCGCGGGAAGTTTCACACGCGATTTGGCAGGGTACGTGGATTTCAGGGGTGCGCGGGAAGTTCCACACGTGATTTGGCCGGGTACGTGCGCGGGAATTTCCACACGCGATTTGGCTGGGTACGTGTATTTCAGGGGTACGCAGGAAATTCTACACGCGATTTGGCTGGGTGCTCCCAGGTATTCCCTGTACACCCTCCACGGCCCCTGCAGGCAGCCGACACCACAGGGGACTACCCTGCACACCTGCTCATGTCACCCAGCACCCCCACCCCCCAGCACTGTGGTGCACCCTCCACCAGGCCCCCACGCATGTCTCCCTGCACCCCCACCCCCCAGCAGTGCAGGGGCAGCCTCCACCAGGCCCCCACACATGTCCCCCATCACCCCCACCCCCCAGCAGTGCAGGGGCAGCCTCCACCAGGCCCCCACTCATGTCCCCCACCACCCACACCCCCTAGCAGTGCAGGGGCAGCACCACCAGGCTCCCACTCATGTCCCCTATCACCCCCACCCCCCAGCAGTGCAGGGGCAGCCTCCACCAGGCCCCCACTCATGTCTCCCACCACCCCCACCCCCCAGCCACCAGGGGCAGCCTCCACCAGGCCCCCACTCATGTCTCCCACCACCCCCACCCCCCAGCAGTGCAGGGGCAGCCTCCACCAGGCCCCCACTCATGTCTCCCACCACCCCCAGCCCCCAGCCACCAGGGGCAGCCTCCACCAGGCCCCCACTCATGTCCCCTATCACCCCCACCCCACAGCAGTGCAGGGGCAGCCTCCACCAGGCCCCCACTCATGTCTACCCCCACCCCCCAGCCACCAGGGGCAGTCTCCACCAGGCCCCCACTCATGTCCCCTATCACCCCCACCCCCCAGCAGTGCAGGGGCAGCCTCCACCAGGCCCCCACTCATGTCCAACTCATGTCTCCCTGCACCCCCACCCCCAGCAGTGCAGGGGCAGCCTCCACCAGGCCCCCACTCATGTCTCCCATCACCCCCACCCCCCAGCAGTGCAGGGGCAGCACCACCAGGCCCCCACTCATGTCCCCTATCACCCCCACCTCCCAGCAGTGCAGGGGCAGCCTCCACCAGGCCCCCACTCATGTCTCCCACCACCCCCACCCCCCAGCCACCGGGGACAGCCTCCACCAGGCCCCGACTCATGTCCCCTATCACCCCCACCCCCCAGCAGTGCAGGGGCAGCCTCCATCAGGCCCCCACTCATGTCTCCCACCACCCCCACCCCTTAGCAGTGCAGGGGCAGCACCACCAGGTCCCCACTCATGTCCCCTATCACCCCCACCCCCCAGCAGTGCAGCGGCAGCCTCCACCAGGCCCCGACTCATGTCTCCCACCACCCCCACCCCCCAGCCACCAGGGGCAGCCTCCACCAGGCCCCCACTCATGTCTCCCTGCACCCCCACCCCCAGCAGTGCAGAGGCAGCCTCCACCAGGCCCCCACTCATGTCTCCCACCACCCCCACCCCCCAGTAGTGCAGGGGCAGCCTCCACCAGGCCCCCACTCATGTCTCCCACCACCCCCACCCCCCAGCCACCAGGGGCAGTCTCCACCAGGCCCCCACTCATGTCCCCTATCACCCCCACCCCCCAGCAGTGCAGGGGCAGCCTCCACCAGGCCCCCACTCATGTCCAACTCATGTCTCCCTGCACCCCCACCCCCAGCAGTGCAGGGGCAGCCTACACCAGGCCCCCACTCATGTCTCCCATCACCCCCACCCCCCAGCAGTGCAGGGGCAGCACCACCAGGCCCCCACTCATGTCCCCTATCACCCCCACCTCCCAGCAGTGCAGGGGCAGCATCCACCAGGCCCCCACTCATGTCTCCCACCACCCCCACCCCCCAGCCACCGGGGGCAGCCTCCACCAGGCCCCCACTCATGTCCCCTATCACCCCCACCCCCCAGCAGTGCAGGGGCAGCCTCCACCAGGCCCCCACTCATGTCTCCCACCACCCCCACCCCTTAGCAGTGCAGGGGCAGCACCACCAGGTCCCCACTCATGTCCCCTATCACCCCCACCCCCCAGCAGTGCAGCGGCAGCCTCCACCAGGCCCCGACTCATGTCTCCCACTACCCCCACCCCCCAGCCACCAGGGGCAGCCTCCACCAGGCCCCCACTCATGTCTCCCTGCACCCCCACCCCCAGCAGTGCAGAGGCAGCCTCCACCAGGCCCCCACTCATGTCTCCCACTACCCCCACCCCCCAGTAGTGCAGGGGCAGCCTCCACCAGGCCCCCACTCATGTCTCCCACCACCCCCACCCCCTAGCAGTGCAGGGGCAGCACCACCAGGTCCCCACTCATGTCCCCTATCACCCCCACCCCCAGCAGTGCAGGGGCAGCCTCCACCAGGCCCCCACTCATGTCTCCCACCACCCCCACCCCCCAGCCACCAGGGGCAGCCTCCACCAGGCCCCCACTCATGTCCCCTATCACCCCCACCCCGCAGCAGTGCAGGGGAAGCCTCCACCAGGCCCCCACTTATGTCTCCCACTACCCCCACCCCCCAGCCACCAGGGGCAGCCTCCACCAGGCCCCCACTCATGTCTCCCACAACCCCCACCGCCCAGCCACCATGGGCAGCCTCCACCAGGCCCCCACTCATGTCTCCCACCACCCCCACCCACCAGCCACCAGGGGCAGCCTCCACCAGGCCCCCACTCATGTCCCCTATCACCCCCACCCCACAGCAGTGCATGGGCAGCCTCCACCAGGCCCCATTCATGTCTCCCACCACCCCCACCCCCCAGCCACCAGCGGCAGCCTCCACCAGGCCCCCACTCATGTCTCCCTGCACCCCCACCCCCCAGCAGTGCAGAGGCAGCCTCCACCAGGCCCCCACTCATGTCTCCCACCACCCCCACCCCCCAGCCACCAGGGGCAGCCTCCACCAGTCCCCCACTCATGTCTCCCTGCACCCCCACCCCCCAGCAGTGCAGAGGCAGCCTCCACCAGGCCCCTACTCATGTCTCCCACCACCCCCACCCCCAGTAGTGCAGGGGCAGCCTCCACCAGGCCCCCACTCATGTCCCATATCACCCCCAACCCCCAGCAGTGCAGGGGCAGCCTCCACCAGGCCCCCACTCATGTCTCCCACCACCCCCACCCCCCAGCCACCGGGGGCAGCCTCCACCAGGCCCCCACTCATGTCTCCCACCACCCCCACCACCCAGCCACCAGGGGCAGCCTCCACCAGGCCCCCACTCATGTCCCCTATCACCCCCACCCCCCAGCAGTGCAGGGGAAGCCTCCACCAGGCCCCCACTCATGTCCCCCACCACCCCCAGCCCCCAGCCACCAGGGGCAGCCTCCACCAGGCCCCCACTCATGTCTCCCACCCCCCCCACCCCCCAGCCACCAGGGGCAGCCTCCACCAGGCCCCCACTCATGTCTCCCACCCACCAGCCACCAGGGGCAGCCTCCACCAGGCCCCCACTCATGTCTCCCACCACCCCCACCCCCCAGCCACCGGGGGCAGCCTCCACCAGGCCCCCACTCATGTCCCCTATCACCCCCACCCCCCAGCAGTGCAGGGGCAGCCTCCACCAGGCCCCCACTCATGTCTCCCACCACCCCCACCCCCCAGCAGTGCAGGGGCCGCCTCCACCAGGCCCCCACTCATGTCTCCCACCACCCCCACCCCCCAGCCACCGGGGGCAGCCTCCACCAGGCCCCCACTCATGTCCCCTATCACCCCCACCCCCCAGCAGTGCAGCGGCAGCCTCCACCAGGCCCCGACTCATGTCTCCCACTACCCCCACCCCCCAGCCACCAGGGGCAGCCTCCACCAGGCCCCCACTCATGTCTCCCTGCACCCCCACCCCCAGCAGTGCAGAGGCAGCCTCCACCAGGCCCCCACTCATGTCTCCCACTACCCCCACCCCCCAGTAGTGCAGGGGCAGCCTCCACCAGGCCCCCACTCATGTCTCCCACCACCCCCACCCCCTAGCAGTGCAGGGGCAGCACCACCAGGTCCCCACTCATGTCCCCTATCACCCCCACCCCCAGCAGTGCAGGGGCAGCCTCCACCAGGCCCCCACTCATGTCTCCCACCACCCCCACCCCCCAGCCACCAGGGGCAGCCTCCACCAGGCCCCCACTCATGTCCCCTATCACCCCCACCCCGCAGCAGTGCAGGGGAAGCCTCCACCAGGCCCCCACTCATGTCTCCCTGCACCCCCACCCCCAGCAGTGCAGAGGCAGCCTCCACCAGGCCCCCACTCATGTCTCCCACTACCCCCACCCCCCAGTAGTGCAGGGGCAGCCTCCACCAGGCCCCCACTCATGTCTCCCACCACCCCCACCCCCTAGCAGTGCAGGGGCAGCACCACCAGGTCCCCACTCATGTCCCCTATCACCCCCACCCCCAGCAGTGCAGGGGCAGCCTCCACCAGGCCCCCACTCATGTCTCCCACCACCCCCACCCCCCAGCCACCAGGGGCAGCCTCCACCAGGCCCCCACTCATGTCCCCTATCACCCCCACCCCGCAGCAGTGCAGGGGAAGCCTCCACCAGGCCCCCACTTATGTCTCCCACTACCCCCACCCCCCAGCCACCAGGGGCAGCCTCCACCAGGCCCCCACTCATGTCTCCCACAACCCCCACCGCCCAGCCACCATGGGCAGCCTCCACCAGGCCCCCACTCATGTCTCCCACCACCCCCACCCACCAGCCACCAGGGGCAGCCTCCACCAGGCCCCCACTCATGTCCCCTATCACCCCCACCCCACAGCAGTGCATGGGCAGCCTCCACCAGGCCCCCATTCATGTCTCCCACCACCCCCACCCCCCAGCCACCAGCGGCAGCCTCCACCAGGCCCCCACTCATGTCTCCCTGCACCCCCACCCCCCAGCAGTGCAGAGGCAGCCTCCACCAGGCCCCCACTCATGTCTCCCACCACCCCCACCCCCCAGCCACCAGGGGCAGCCTCCACCAGTCCCCCACTCATGTCTCCCTGCACCCCCACCCCCCAGCAGTGCAGAGGCAGCCTCCACCAGGCCCCTACTCATGTCTCCCACCACCCCCACCCCCAGTAGTGCAGGGGCAGCCTCCACCAGGCCCCCACTCATGTCCCCTATCACCCCCAACCCCCAGCAGTGCAGGGGCAGCCTCCACCAGGCCCCCACTCATGTCTCCCACCACCCCCACCCCCCAGCCACCGGGGGCAGCCTCCACCAGGCCCCCACTCATGTCTCCCACCACCCCCACCACCCAGCCACCAGGGGCAGCCTCCACCAGGCCCCCACTCATGTCCCCTATCACCCCCACCCCCCAGCAGTGCAGGGGAAGCCTCCACCAGGCCCCCACTCATGTCCCCCACCACCCCCAGCCCCCAGCCACCAGGGGCAGCCTCCACCAGGCCCCCACTCATGTCTCCCACCCCCCCCACCCCCCAGCCACCAGGGGCAGCCTCCACCAGGCCCCCACTCATGTCTCCCACCCACCAGCCACCAGGGGCAGCCTCCACCAGGCCCCCACTCATGTCTCCCACCACCCCCACCCCCCAGCCACCGGGGGCAGCCTCCACCAGGCCCCCACTCATGTCCCCTATCACCCCCACCCCCCAGCAGTGCAGGGGCAGCCTCCACCAGGCCCCCACTCATGTCTCCCACCACCCCCACCCCCCAGCAGTGCAGGGGCCGCCTCCACCAGGCCCCCACTCATGTCTCCCACCACCCCCACCCCCCAGCCACCGGGGGCAGCCTCCACCAGGCCCCCACTCATGTCCCCTATCACCCCCACCCCCCAGCAGTGCAGGGGCAGCCTCCACCAGGCCCCCACTCATGTCTCCCACCACCCCCACCCCCCAGCAGTGCAGGGGCAGCCTCCACCAGGCCCCCACTCATGTCTCCCACCACCCCCACCCCCCAGCCACCGGGGGCAGCCTCCACCAGGCCCCCACACATGTCCCCTATCACCCCCACCCCCAGCAGTGCAGGGGCAGCCTCCACCAGGCCCCCACTCATGTCTCCCACCACCCCCACCCCCCAGCACTGAGGGGCAGCCTCCACCAGGCCCCCACTCATGTCCCCCTGCACCCAGGTCCTCACAATCCCCAATCATGTGCGTTATGGTCAGCCTCCACAGCCAAAAGGCCCTACCAAGTAACCCATTCACCCACATGGAAATGGAAATTACATGTTACACCCCCAATGTTCATAAAGCAAATGAACCCATGCCCGTCACACACAATGGTTGCAATTGAATGGGAAAACACCCAACATGACATGCATGAAACCAATGAGATGATACCACACAGTGAAGTATGAAAACAAAATTGTATTAAAAAAAATTGAATGCAAATGAAATGAAACAAACTACAATGGCAATAAAAAAAAGATAAGCTGCATGTCCGTCAAAAAAAATTAAAACTACAAATCCAATTTCAAAAAAATGTTGTCCAAAGTCACATTAAAAATAAAATCAATCCAAGAGAGAAAAATAAATGCAAAGACCATTGCTCCATGGTGAATAAATAAAAACAAAAAAAATAAAACAATCCAATGAAGAACTATGTACAAAACATCCAACGGTCCATGAGCCCAACTGAACAAAGGAAACCTACAAAAATCCCTAACTAAAATGCAACTATATACAAAAAGTGGAGCAGTGTCCGTCGACTCCAAATCATAAGAAGAAACAAAGGAAACCTAAAACTAAAGAACTATATACAAAGGCGGCGGGCAAGTCCAGCGGCTCACTCCGTGGTGTTCCGGGCCAGGGCATCATCAAACTCCTCTTCGATGACCCGGAGGCGGTCCTGTTCCATGGCCCCGAGGGTCCGCAGGGACCACGCCATCTGCTCCTCCAACCCCCTGCGGATTGCCTCGAGGCACTCGGCCCGCCTCAGGGCCCTCCGCATGGAGTTCTCCGCCCTGACCATCGTGAGCCGCGCCTCTTCTGACCGCCGCCGCTCCGCACCTATCTGCTGGCCCAACCGCAGCCACACGGAAGACACTTCCCGTCCTGGGTCCTCCTGCCCTCCGGCCGATGCCTGCCCCTCCGATGTTGATGGCCCCGAGCCATGATGCCTCCCACGTTGACTCTGCTGCTGCCTCCGACGCAACCGCCTCTGCCAGAACGACGGCATCCAGGCTGATGGAATCCACCGACGCCGTTGTGCACGTGCCCTGCCTGATGATGCCGGCACATCCTCCATCTGCTGGGGTACAGTTGCTGTGGTGTCCACCCCCGCTGGACCTCCGACTCCCGACTGTGGCAGAGATGGGATCCCCACCGAGCTGGCTGCATTGGTCAGGGCAGGTCCACAGGGGGCCCTGGTGGCATCTGGGGCGGAAGACGGCAAGGAGAACGACCGGCGTATAGCCTCCACAGAGGAGGAGAGGGTCGCCAGATTGGCCGACACATGCAGGAAACCATTGAACATGGAAGATCCCAATTGGGCCACGTCGGGACGGTGCTCTTCGTGATGACGTGCGTGCTCCTCCTGGGAAGCACGCACGTCATCACGAATTGCACCCGCGCGCATCGCGACCCCAATCAGGACCTTCTCCATACGGCCACGGGTCCCCTCGTCCACAGGTGGAGGCGAGTCAGGTGACATGGACATCCCCTCTACCTGCAGACGGGCCTGGGACGGGGCATCCCTCCTGGTGCATGGTGGTGCACTCACAGGGTCAGGGACAGCGACATGCACAGGCCCCTCCACGGTGACCTGTGCTGCCTCCTGCCCCTGCCCCTGGACTGCACCACTTGCACCAGCAGGGATGCCCCCACAAGGCCCCATGTGCGCCTCAGTGGCGGCCTCCTCCTCCTCTGTGGAAACCACCAACCTGGATGGCTCCTCACCGTCTTCCGCCGTAGCAGGCCCCTGTGGGGGCTCACCCACCACTTCCGCTGCAGCCGTGGGGGCATCCCCGCCGCCTTGCTCCACAGCTCCGTCTCCGCCCTCTTCTTCACTAGCCGCTGCGTAGAGGGAGACAAAGAACACAAGCATCAGGGTACTGTACAATGGTCCCCTAGACAGGAAGCAATAGCAGATGAGTACCACTGTCAAAGTACACTTCCATCATATCCCTCCACAACACATGGGTCAATCCAGGCAAAACACACACAGTAACAGGCATGGTGCATGCCATGGACATTTCCATACATGTCCAATGGACTCTTGAAACATACAATGATATGGAACTCACATGCATCATGGGTCATGCCTATCACATGCACACACTTCACCTCAGTCACATCCATCTGGCCTCATACACCCCAAACACAGCGGATACAAGGATAACTAGGCTGCATCAGGGAATCTGTGCATTGTCAGACATGTGTCATGCATCCATGGCATTCACAAGTCAGACATGCAGGTCAGGCACACAGACATGGCTACCATATATGTACCTGGCATCAGCACCCATCCCTCACCCCCACCCATGTCCAGGAACAGAGACTGGCATGCTCTCATGTGTAAAATCTGCATAGGGCTCCCCATGTCGCATTTAAACACATGCAACGACCATGTGGTTCACACATCACTGGTCGCACATGCATTACCATGATGTCCCTGCACACATACATGCGTACATGGCCTATGTCACACATACAGGCAAGTATCAGACAACCAGCACACCGCAACATGCCCTGTCTCACACAGCAATGCTTGGCCACTTACCGCTCAACTCCAGACGGGTCTCCCTCTCAAGGATCTGGGCATGGAGCGCTGGGCGTACGCGTTCCAGGACCCTCATCTGGATGGAACTCATGCGGCCCCGCCCCCCTCCACGAGGCACCGGGCCTTCATGAGGGTCCTGGACCTCAAGTCCTCCCAGCGCTTCTTGATCTTCTGGACGTTGCGGGTTGCCACCCCCTCCGCGTTGATGGCAACCACACAGTCGGCCCAGTTCCTCTTCCGTCCTTCCTTGCTGGCACGGGACGATCCAAAGAGGACATCATACTGCCCCAGGACATGCTCCACCAGGACACCAACTTCGGTGGCAGTGAAGCTGGTGCCCCTCTGCCCCTCTGGCCTGGGGTTGCCACTGGTGCCAGATGTCGAAGTGCCCGACATGGCAACCCCAGAGGCAGGAGTGGGTGGGCAACTGGGTCCTGGGGCTGGGCTGTGGAGCGATGTTATCCCAGTCGGGAGTCTTCTGTTCCAGCAGGGGTGGACACAGCAACTGGACCCCTGCAGATGGCTGATGTGCAGGCACCAAATGGCAGGGCACGGTGGCAGCAGGCAGGCAGGCAGCAGCAGATGGCACGTGGGAGGCTGCTCGGGGCACTGGGGGGCAGTAATTCGGCCTTCTGGGCAGGAGCGTGGTCTTCCGTGTGTTTTCGCATGGCCAGCTTGATACGGAGTGATTTGGCACGTGAAAATCCTGCACGTCAGCGTGAAATTCGAGGAAAGGCCCTTAGCGCGTAAGCGCGTCAGCACGCATACGCGATTCTATTGGACCAAAGGCCCTCAGCGCGTAAGCGCGTCTGTGAAGTGACCCGCACAGGTGTTTCCCTCATAGTACGTGATGACGGAGCACACGTGGAAATACTGCACGTCAGAGTGTCATTGCGTGTAATTGGACAAAAGTGCGCGATTGGCCTATGTACGTGTATTTCAGGGGTGCGCGGGCACTTGCACACGCGAGTACATCAGCGCACGTGTATTCCGGGGTGCGCGGGAATTTCCACACGCTATTGGCCTGGGTACGTGGATTTCAGGGGTGCGCGGGAAGTTTCACACTCTCGCCTACAACACGCGCAAAGAAACATGTACGCCAGTAGGGAGCAGGCATACGTCGACCCGTGACGCATACATTTGCGCACAAAAAACTAACAAGCTCAGACGCCAGGATGAATATACCGTTCCTAGCAGCAGTGGCCGTGGGCTACCAAAGGAGGAGGAGGAGGAGGATAGTCAGGGCCAGAATTTTCACACCCAGAACCAGCCTTTTTGGGATGCCTGATGACCAGGTGTATGGGAGGTACAGGTTTCCACCATACATAATACTGGACCTGGTGAGTGAGTGGGAGGATGACCTCACATCACCCACCCTGTGCTCCCAAGCACTCAGCCCCCTGGAGAAGGTCCTCAATATACTGCACTTCTTAGCCACTGGATCATTTCAGCGGACAAGTGCCATAGTGGGTGGGGTGTCACAGGCCACGCAGTCACGCTGCCTACACCAGGTCTTGAAAATCATCACTGCACGCCCATTAGTCCGCAGGCACATATACCTGCCCAGAACACCTGCAGAAAGGCATGCTGCCGCCCTGGATTTTTACGGTGTGGCACGATTCCCCAAAGTGCTAGGTGCCATCGACTGCACCCATGTGGCTCTACGTCCCCCCAAGGCATCTGAGCACATCTATAGGAACCGCAAGCACTGGCATTCCATCAACGTGCAGGTAGTATGTAATGCCAAGGGAATCATCACCTCAGTATATGCCAACTATCCCGGGTCCACCCACGACAGCTTCATTTACCGAATGTCCACCCTAAGCCGGGACCTAGAAGCTGGGCGGCATGGTGATACATGGCTGCTTGGTGAGTATGAATGCCACTGCACATGCATGCATGTCAGATACTGAGCAAGGTCACAACCCCACCAATGATACCCATCACCACCTCCACAGGGGACAGTGCCTACCCTCTCAGCCCCCACATGCTGACGCCAATTCGGAACCCCACCACGCCACCCGAGGTAAGATATAACACAGCCCACATTGCAACCCGGGGCATAGTGGAGCGCACATTCGGAGTGCTTAAGTCACGCTTTCACTCCCTTGACCGTTCTGGCGGGCAGCTGTTATACGCTCCCCCAGTAGTGTGCAGGATCATAGTGGCAGCATGTGTCCTGCACAACGTTGCAACACGCCGGGGCCTGGCCGTGGACATGGTGGTGCCCCCACATCCCCAACCACATGCACGCCTGCTGCGCATGGGAGGGGAAAGGGCACGGGGGAGGCAGCCCGTACACAGCTAGTGGCTAATTACTTCACATAGAAATCACACCCCTGTGGAGTGCACACTGCCCTGGCACATACCATCTGACAATCAATGATGACTCAACCTGACAATGATCCTGAATGTCTGGAGAATCAACCGTCAAAACCATATCAGCCTGAGATTGTTCACCTGGAAGTGTTACAATGTGTGCATCCCTACCTACACAGACACCACCAATGCAGTTTCGTGAAAAAACAAATTCATGCAGCTAAAATGAATACCCACTTGCAAAATGCAACATGAGGACAGTGCCATGTCACCAAACCCATCCCCAGCACCGCCACACGACACACCATGCCATGTCATGCTATGTGCGGGTAAACAAAGTAATCCCCACAACATGACACAAGTGTCACAAAGTACAGCGTCCCTAATTGAAACTCGCGACACCTGAAATGCTCACAGTAATGCAGGACCAACAACACACTTGAGCAGGTATTTAGCAATAACACTTATCAGCTACTGACCCTCAAAACTACCATTAACATGACATTACGAATGTAAGAAATTAGTAGTCTCACCGCCTGGAAATGCCTGCACTCCCACCACTTCCAACTGTGCAGTGTTGCCGCCATGTAGAGTTGTAGGTGCACTGCTGCCAACATGGACTCCATCTCCAAAGTAGAGGGCCTTGTGTAGACCTGAGGAAAGGACCTGCAAATTAGGAGGTAGACATGGATGATGAGTTACACACCTATGCAACATGCAGTGTACAACACAACAGCAATATGCACTAGGAATGTATACACAGTATTGACTAGACTACCCACACATGTAGTGGGAGTCCAACGTCACCGTGTAAGTCAATGTCACTTGGGGACACCCTTTGCAAGCCCATGGAAACGGGAAGCAGGAGGGGTGTGTGTCTCTCAAACCCAAGCATCTAACCCAAAATCAGGACAAGCCTGCACGTGCCCAGCCACAATACAGCGGATGCCCACGGGAGCCACACAAGGCAACACACTGTAATAAAAAAATATGAAAATAAATAAATAAATAAAAATCAAAAATGGCCATGAATGGGCTAGGGGGGGGGGGGGTGGGGGAGGCCACCCAGGAGGTCCGAGGTCAGGATGCACACCAGAACCCACCTGTGTGGATTCTGGAGAAAAAAAGACACCTCCATGGGCTCGTGGCCGACACGGCTATCCTATTGTGAGAGAATCACTGTGGTCGCTCTCCTCAGACTCTACAGCTGCATCAGGAGGTGGTGGCACTATGGGAGCTAGCCCACGCAAAGCCCTAGTCTGCTCCTCCATGGCAGCAAGCATGCGAGTGTGGAAGGTCTGGTTCTGGAGGATAATCGTGCGGAGGTCCCCATGCAACAACTCACGGGATGACCGGACCTCCGCCCGAGTTGCCTGCATCTCAGCTGAGAGCGTACGTGTGAGACGCTCCAGCTGCTCTTCTGTCCTTCTGTGTGTTGAAGCCTCAAGCTCAACAAGGGTCGTCCTGATCTGACTGAGTTCCACCCTCAGGGCTTCCCTGTGGCCCTGGGACTCTATTGAAAGGGCATCCTGCAGAGGCGCCAGTGCCGCCCGCCTGTCCCTGTTGGACGCCAACATGTCCTCCCTGTGTGACTGGCAGATGGAGTCTGTTGCCTGCTGCAGTCGCTCCATCAGCCTTTCTGGGGGGACAATGGAAGTGGCCACCCTATCAATGGCCTGAGCCATCATCTCTGATGATGCTGCCTGTTGGGTAGCCATACCGTATATGGATTGCTCCCATGCGGTATTGCCAGGTTGCGTACGGCCACCACGTCGGCGGGCACCACACCTGTCTGGGGCAAGGCGAACTGCGCCTTGCTGTGCCGGCACTGCCTGAGGCTGCAGGACTGCATTCCCCCTCTGATCTGCTGGCCCAGGAACAGGATCAGATGTTGCGGAGTGTGACCCTGCATCCGTAACCACCAAAGGCGGACCTGCCAACACTGACATCCCCATTGAGGGTACTACCCCTGGTGCAGGTGGGTGGGACAGAAGAGAATCCCTCCCAGGAACACTCACCTGCGATGCCACATAGGTCTCATCATCTGAATCGACACCTGTATACAGCTCGGGGGAGGTGCACCCAGAGACACCCCTTGAGAGCAGTTGTGGGTTCTCACCCACCACCACACCACGTCCCTCACTGGTGGTCGGTCGGGCCTGAGACCCCTCCTGGGTCTGCACCATCTCCACAACCCCAGCTGTATCAAGTGCGTCATCCCCTGAAAAGACATGAAAGAAAAGAAATGGAAACAGGCATTAGCACCATGGCACACATTGAGGGCTGAGAAGCAAGAGAACCAGTACTTGATTGACACATGTCCCACATGACTAAAACCCTCCCATGCATGCACCCTCACTGCGTATGAAGGGGAGGCAAAAGGCACACATTGATGACACCAAGATGGAAGATCAACACATTTGCTGCATGCTGCCTAGCAGTGGCATCACACATTGGCCTGTGATTGCCAGGTGACATACACATGCCATCACACAGATGGCATGTACCATTGCTATTGAGTGAAGATGGAGAGGAGGGCAGCACTTATTCATTCAGTCCAGTTCCCTCATGTAATAGCTTTTCTAATTCAAACAGGTCTGATTTTTCACCTGGAGCTGCCAGTCCAAAATGGTCCGATTGCACAGGGACATGTCTAAACAAATGATATCCAGGTAACAAAGTCACTCCACTTTACCATAGCCATGTCAGACATGTGACTAGAGGACTGAGACATGCCTAGTAAAAGTGGTGGAATGCAAACATTCTGCCTGAATGAACAGAGAAAAATAAGCAACAATGTTGTGGCAAGGTGACACTTCAAGGGCAACTGGCGTGCTGTTGGGCTAGAAGTCTACTGTTGGCAGAAGGGATACTGCTATGGCCAAATGCTGCTGCGCAGAATGTATTGGATGAAGCACATGGGTGACCCAAACAACTCAGGCGCACACACCCTCACCTGGCACACAAACAGAAGCCCTCACACACACACCATGCACATGGATGACACACACATGCATGTGCACTCACCGGACAATGCCTCATAATCTGGCAGATCTCCCACGCCTTGGATCTGTTCTTCCGTGACGTAGGTCCCAGCGACTGACTCATGTGGAGTGAGTTCCATGTCTTCTACTGGAGACCCACCTCCAGTCACTAGAGTTGCGGCATGACTTGAGGCCAGCTTTATTCTTTGCCCTGCGCTTTAGGTCATTCCAGCGCTTATAGCAATCATTGGCTGTGCGCATCACGATTCCAAGGGCACTTACGATGTCCGCAACGGTCTGCCAGTGTGCCTGGCGTTGTGCAGGTGTGGTCTTGGATCCTGCAACGATGACCATTTCGTTATCATGTGCGGACACATACTCGACAAGTGCATTCAGTACGGCATCCGTGAAGCTGGGCTTCCTCGACGGGCCGGACTGTGTAGCCGTGTCTGGGGCATCAGCCTGTGCCGGACGAGCACTCTTACTCTTCCGCTTGGAAGGTGGTGGGGATCCTGAGTTTCCTACGCCGCTCTGGACACTAGGGGCAGGAGCCCTGGTGGACTCTGTATCAGGAGTGTGGGATTGCACACTCAGCATGGGAGTTGGTGCAGGCATTGGCTCAAGTGTAATGGTGTCAGGGGGAATGTCAGCAGGATGGACTAGGACCGACACTGTCCTGGCTGGGTGTGAGAGAGCTGGGGTGGATGGAGCCGCAGCTGCCCCTGCAGCCTCTCCACCCTGCCTACTTGGGGCAGCAGATGACCTTGCTGCCCCTGATCCACGTGGCCTGATGACATCAACGTGCACCAGCGCACGTGTCATAGGCCTGCTGACCTGGAAGTCAGCCATGGAGTCAGCCAGGTCTGGTGCCACAATGGGCTGGTCCAACAAGGGCTGAGCATGGATGGTGTCAGCCACATCACCCTCAACCAAGGGGGCGGGGGGGATTATGGGTGCCCTTGACTGGTCCTCCACACATGGGGGGACTGGGTCACCCTGCAAGTAACGACCATGTCCCCTACCGGATCCACCACGGCCACCACTTGTGGCTCGTCCACCTTTGCCACCCTTACGGATTCCTCGCCTCCCAACCATGGCACTGATGCTAATGTGCGTATGGGAGTGGCTGTAAACTATTGTCCTGGGCAATTGGGGGTCAAAGATGGTAATTGTACCCTAGTGCTCTTCTAGCAAGGCTGAATGTGACCCCTGGGGAAAGATGACGGGTCACGCAACGCACAGGAAGCCCAAAAAAGGGACATAACGTGCACGCAACCCCTCCTAGACCACGTGTGCGGAAAAATAAACCTGCACTACGCTGTGGCACCCAGTAACACAAGAATGAACGTATGCGTGTCACACGCAGCCTAGAATGACCTCTGAAGGGGTAGGCTACACACGGGGCAAGCACAGATGTTAGATACGTGCGTGACTCACCGTCTGCCAGGAAAAAGAGTGTGAAAAAGAAGCGCGTGTGCGCGTTGGCAACACCCCCGCCAAAAGAAGAATTGTACGCTGTCTGAGGAGACAGGACAACAGTAGAAGGGAACGCTGTTTGAGGGAACAGGCCCAGGAAAACCAGAAAAAGAGAAAAAAGAGAAAAGCTGTCAGAGGTAACAGGGAGTACGAACTTGAAACGCCGTGAAGTAAATCGCGTGTGAAACGACAAGAAGTACAGATTTCACCCACTCGCTCTCCACGAAAAGCACGTACAAGGAAATGGTGTTCTACACGTACCTTTTATGCAGGCCCACACGTCCAGCGTCACTTCCGCGTGTACGCGCTAGGGCCATTTCCACCAATTACACGCTTTGTCACTTCCGCGTGTACGCGCTAAGGCCATTTCCACCAATTACACGCTTTGACACTCGGACATGTCTTTCATTTTTTTAACACGCAACATTTCAAACGTGTGCCATATTCAAAGTGCACGTGACTTCATAGACTCGCATACGCTGGTGGCCTTTGGGCCAATGAATGTACAGACGTGTGCTGACGCGCTTACGCGCTAAGGGCCTTTCCTCGAATTACACGCAGACGTGCTGGATTTTCACATGCAAAATCACTCCGTATCAAGCTGGCCACGCGTTCACACACGGAAGACCACGCTCCTGCCCAAAAGGCCGAATTACTGCCCCCAGAGCCCTGAGCATGCTCCCACCTGCCATCTGCTGCTGCCTGACTGCCTGCTGGCCACGTGCACTGCCATTTGCTGCCTGCACATCAGCCAGGGGTGCTGTTGCTGTGACCACCCCTGCTGGAACCAAAGACTCCCGACTGCTTTTCCATCGCCCCACAGCCCAGCCCCAGGACCCAGTTGCCCACCCACTCCTGCCTCTGGGGTTGCCATGTCGGGCACTGCAACATCTGGCACCAGTAGCAACCCCCGGCCAATGAGGCAGAGAGGCACCAGCTTCACTGCCACCGAAGTTGGTGTCCTGGTGGAGCATGTCCTGGGGCAGTATGATGCCCTCTTCGGAAGGTTGTGCGCCGACAAGGAAGGACGGACTCGGATCTGGATGGACATCGTGACTGCCATCAACGCGGAGGAGGTGGCAGTCCGCGACTATGAACGTGTTAGGAAGTGCTGGGAGGACTTCAGGTCCAGGACCCTCAACAAGGCACGGCACCTCCTGAAGGCAGCGGATGCTAAGGGGCGCCGGGGCCACTTGTCGGAAGGTCAGATGAGGGTCCTGGAACGCATATCCCCAGCGCTCCACGTCCAGGTCCTTGAGAGGCAGACCCGTCTGGAGTCAAGCGGTAAGTGTACATGCATACTGATTTTAAGCTGTGGGTGTGGTGGTGTGCCAGGAGTGTGCAGGTTGAACATGTATTTTTATGTGGGCAAGTAGGGGGGGGGTGTACAGGGCCGTGAGGGTGACACATGCGAGGGGTCTCATGTGTGACACATGGGTGGTGCTTGTGTGTGTGGGCTTGCATGGCACAGGATGTGGAGGAATGATTGTCAGGTGTGACATGGATGTCGATCGGAACACTGCGACAGTTGGCGGAGGTGTACACATGCATGCAAGTTTGGTGGTGTGTGTGCATGTGTAGTGTACTCCCTATGTTGCATGTGATGTTTGGATGACCTTTGGCTGCTCATGCTGTTGTATGTGAATGGATGGTGCTGGCTGTTGCAATATGGCTGTGGTATGGCTCATGTGTGCAAGTTGAAATGACATGTGTGTTGGGGATTGTGATGCCATGTCTGAGGTTTACCAATGCCACTCATGTATAACTGTCATGTGTGTATGAGTCCATTGTACAGTGCCCTGATGCCTGTGTTTTCTTTCTCCCTGTCTGCAGCGTCAACTGATGAAGAGGGCGGAGAAGGTGCTGTGGAGCACAGCGGCAGGGGTTGCACCACCAGCAGGAGACGCAAGGCCCGGATCCCCTCCCAGGTTCTGATCTCGTCGGGGAGTGAGGAGTCCGGTGCCGTGTCCCAGGCCGCAGCTGCCGAGGGGAGGTCCAAGAGGCGGAGGTTGGAGTTGGACTCCTCGGCAGCAGAAGGGGCAGCTGGGACCCCACAGGGCCCAACGGTGGAAGATGGCACGGAGTCATCCAGGTTGGTGGGGGGTTTGGAGGAGGAGGAGGCCGTGCAAGCGACAGAGGCGGGGTCTGGAGGTGGGGATTCCACTGGTGCTAGTGGTGCAGTGCAGGATCAGGGACAGGAGGCAGCACAGGCCGCCGCGGAGGTGCCTGTGTGCAATCCTGTCCCTGCTCCTGTCACTGCATCATCTTGCACCAGCGGGGATGCCTACCTCCAGACCCGTTCTCAGGGAGGGGATTGGCTTACAACACCTGGCCTTCCTCTCCCTGCGGATGTGGCTATCCTGCACCAGGTTGAGCCTGTCCAGGGTGGGGTGGCGTTGCGTCAACGGGCCATGCGAGCTGACCTGCAGTCTTTTGATGATGAGTCTGCACGTCTTCTCGCATGGCTCGTTGACCGCGTTGACCCACTGGGACAGCTCACCAGGGCTGGATTCCTCCGTTTCCTGGACCTTGTTCCGACCCCCTCCTCCACAGAATCCCCTATGCCCCAGTCGTCCTCCATGCCATCTTCCCACCCATGTGTCACCTGGGTGCCCTGTGGAGCTGCCTCCGACCGTGCGGCCAGGCTGGTGGACAACAGATCCCTGCCACAGTCGGGAGTCGGACGTCCAGCAGGGGTGGCCACATCAACGACTGCACCCCAGCTGGAGGAGGATGTGCAGGCACCATCGGACAGGGCACATGGACAGCAGCAGCTGCAGCAGCAGGAGGCTGTAGGTGGGAGCCACGATAGCTCGGGGCCTTCAACATCGGAGGGGCAGGCATCGGCCGGAGGGCAGGAGGACCCTGGACGGGAAGTGTCTTCCGTGTGGCAGCGGTTGGGCCACGCCATAGATGCAGAGCGGCGGCGGGTGGAAGAGGCGCGGCTCACAATGGTCAGGGCAGAGAACTCCATGCGGAGGGCCCTGAGGCGGGCCGAGTGCCTCGAGGCAATCCACAGGGAGTTGGAGGTGAACATGTCGGCGTCCCTGCGGACCCTCTGGGCCATGGAACAGGACCGCCTCCGGGACATAGACGAGGAGTTCGATGATGCCCTGGCCCGGAACACCACTGAGTGAGCCGCTGGATTGGCCCGCCGCCATTGTATATAGTTATTTAGTGATAGGTTTCCTTTATTGTTTATTTTTATTTGGAGTCGACGGACACTGCTCCACCTTTTGTATATAGTTCCATTTTAGTTTTTTGTAGGTTTCATTTCTTCTGTTGGGATGATGGACCCTGAATACTTTGTACATAGTTGGACTTTGCATTTGGATATTTTTTTTACTATGAATATTTTTTTCCATGGAGCAATGGTTTTCTATTTCTTTTTTCCCTTCATTTCCTTTTTATGGACTTGAACTTTGGAAGACAATTGTTTGGATTATCATTTATTGATTTTAATTTGAAAAGGGACAGCCAGCTTATTTATTTTTATTTTTTAACTTGTGTATTTTGTTTAATTTTGATTGCCATTACTGTTGTTTTTAATACATTATTTTGATTTTTGCATTCTTCAATGTGTGGTTTCATCTCATTGTTTTAATGCATGTCATGATATGGGTTTTCAGGTTCACTTGCAACCATTGTGTGTGTTTGAGACACATGTGTTCATTTACATTGTTTCCATTGGAGTAGTAGCATGGCCGCATGTAATACTTGGTTGTGTCTTTGGGCTGTGGTGGCTGGCCATGAGGCCCATGCTTGAGGATTGTCAGGGCCTGTGGGCAGGGGGACATGAGTGGGGGCCTGGTGGAGGCTGCCCCTGCACTGCTGGGGGGTGGGGGTGGTGGTAGACCTGGGTAGGAGCCTGGTGGAGGCTGCCCCTGCACTGCTGGGTGGTGGGGGTGGTGGTAGACATGGGTGGGAGCCTGGTGGGGGCTGCCCATGTTGGCTGGGGGGTGGGGGTGGTGGGAGACATGGGTGGGAGCCTGGTGGAGGGTGCCCCACAGTGCTGGGGGGTGGGGTGGGTGGGAGACATGAGTGGGGGCCTGGTGGAGGCTGCCCCTGCACTGCTGGGGGTGGGGATGATAGGGGACATGAGTGGGGGCCTGGTGGAGGGTGCCCCTGCACTGCTGGGGGGTGGGGATGGTGGTAGACATGGGTGGGAGCCTGGTGGGGGCTGCCCATGGTGGCTGGGGGTGGTGGGGGTGGTGGGAGACATGAGTGGGGGCCTGGTGGAGGCTGCCCCTGCACTGCTGGGGGGTGGGGGTGGGTGGGAGACATGAGTGGGGGGCTGGTGGAGGCTGCCCCTGCACTGCTGGGGGTGGGGGTGGTGGTAGACATGGGTGGGCGCCTGGTGGAGGGTGCCCCACAGTGCTGGGGGGTGGGGGTGGGTGGGAGACATGAGTGGGGGCCTGGTGGAGGGTGCCCCTGCACTGCTGGGGGGTGGGGGTGGTGGTAGACATGGGTGGGAGCCTGGTGGAGGGTGCCCCACAGTGCTGGGGGGTGGGGTGAGTGGTAGACATGGGTGGGAGCCTGGTGGGGGCTGCCCATGGTGGCTGGGTGGGGTGGGGGTGGTGGGAGACATGAGTGGGGGCCTGGTGGAGGCTGCCCCTGCACTGCTGGGGGGTGGGGGTGGGTGGGAGACATGAGTGGGGGCCTGGTGGAGGGTGCCCCTGCACTGCTGGGGGGTGGGGTGGGTGGAAGACATGAGTGGGGGCCTGGTGGAGGGTGCCCCTGCACTGCTGGGGGGTGGGGTGGTGGTAGACATGGGTGGGAGCCTGGTGGAGGGTGCCCCACAGTGCTGGGGGGGTGGGGTGAGTGGGAGACATGAGTGGGGGCCTGGTGGGGGCTGCCCATGGTGGCTGGGGGGTGGGGGTGGTGGGAGACATGAGTGGGGGCCTGGTGGAGGCTGCCCCTGCACTGCTGGGGGGTGGGGGTGGTGGGAGACATGGGTGGGAGCCTGGTGGGGGCTGCCCATGGTGGCTGGGGGGTGGGGGTGGTGGGAGACATGAGTGGGGGCCTGGTGGAGGCTGCCCCTGCACTGCTGGGGGGTGGGGGTGGTGGGAGACATGGGTGGGAGCCTGGTGGGGGCTGCCCATGGTGGCTGGGGGGTGGGGGTGGTGGGAGACATGAGTGGGGGCCTGGTGGAGGCTGCCCCTGCACTGCTGGGGGGTGGGGGTGGGGGTAGACATGGGTGGGAGCCTGGTGGGGGCTGCCCATGGTGGCTGGAGTGTGGGGGTGGTGGGAGACATGAGTGGGGGCCTGGTGGAGGCTGCCCCTGCACTGCTGGGGGGTGGGGGTGGGTGGGAGACATGAGTGGGGGCCTGGTGGAGGCTGCCCCTGCACTGCTGGGGGGTGGGGGTGATAGGGGACATGAGTGGGGGCCTGGTGGAGGGTGCCCCTCAGTGCTGGGGGGGTGGGGGTGAGAGACATGAGTGGGGGCCTTTTTGAGGCTGCCTCAGCACTGCTGGGAGGTGGGGGTGGTGGTAGACATGGGTGGGAGCCTGGTGGGGGCTGCCCATGGTGGCTGGGGGTGGGGGTGATAGGGGACATGAGTGGGGGCCTGGTGGAGGGTTCCCCACACTGCTGGGGGTGGGGGTGATAGGGGACATGAGTGGGGGCCTGGTGGAGGGTTCCCCACACTGCTGGGGGGGCGTGGGGGGTGGGAGACATGAGCAGGTGTGCAGGGTAGTCTCCTGTTTTGTGGGCTGCCTGCAGGGGCCGTGGAGGGGGTACAGGGAACACCTGTGAGGACCCACCCAGCCAAATCGCGTGTGATAATTCCCGCGCACCCCTGTAATACACGTACCCAGCCAAATCGCGTGTGATAATTCCCGCGCACCCCTGTAATACACGTACCCAGCCAAATCGCGTGTGATGATTCCCACGTACCCCTGTAATACACGTACCCTGGCTAATCGCGTGTAAAACTTCACGCGTATCCCTGTAATACACGTACCCTGGCTAATCGCGTGTAAAACTTCACGCGTACCCCTGTAATACACGTACCCAGCCAAATCGCGTGTGATAATTCCCGCGCACCCCTGTAATAACGTACCCAGCCAAATCGCGTGTGATAATTCCCGCGCACCCCTGTAATACACGTACCCAGCCAAATCGCATGTGATAATTCCCGCGCACCCCTGTAATACACGTACCCAGCCAAATCGCTTGTGATAATTCCCGCGCACCCCTGTAATACATGTACCCAGCCAAATCGCGTGTGATAATTCCCGCGTACCCCTGTAATAGACGTACCCTGGCTAATCGCGTGTAAAACTTCACGCGTACCCCTGTAATACACGTACCCTGGCTAATCGCGTGTAAAACTTCCCGTGTACCCCTGATATAAACGTTACCCGCTTTGCGTTCCTTGTTTGGCAGCCCTGTAAACTGGTCCAGGGTTAGCGCAGCCCTTTGTGATGATTTAGCGATTCTGATGGCTTTTCCTTGCGCGAGGGCGTTCTTGGGGGCGTTACTGGCGCTGCTGCAGGGTCGCTGCGATACTCTGCGCCACGGCTGGTTTGGGAGCCTAAAATCCATGAATACGCTGTGCGCGGAAATCGGTTTTGGCGCACGCGCCTGGCGCAGACAATCGCACGCGGACACTCTGCGCCAGCCGCTTGCGACACTTTTCTGCGAAATTCTATGAATTACCCTGTAACACTGTAGCTGTCACGGGCGGGTTGGTCTCAAGGGGAGTATAAGCCAAAAGGCTCGCTATAAGCAGGTAAGGAATGGCATGTTCATTTACTCTGCCACTTTATTTTGAAGGAGGTCTTGGAAAAAACCGTAAACGCCAATTAATAACACTGTGCAATTGGGTCTTTTTCTCCCATTACAGTGCATTTAATCCGTATTGACAGGTAGTTTAGCTCAGTGGCAACGCTCTCGTCGTGGAAGCAAGATGACGCAGAGCAAGACGCTTAGAAACCTCTTCGGTGTTATAATTATATATTCAGGTATTTATAATCCGTATCACCTTCTTGGTATTATTAGGGTGGCTATTAGGAGTAATCCGCTTACATAACCAGGTCTTGCTGTGTATATGGGCTCACGCACATATGTTCCATATTCCTTTCAGAATTGCAGCGCTGAAATTGGCAACCGTGCACAGAGATCATTGAATCAAGGTATACCTATTACCTAAATTGATACATTGGGTAGGGGGACTTCAATGGTACCTTGTATTAAGTTTAATATAGGTATCTTTACTATTAGATATCTTCCAAATTGGAGCCTTATGACATTGATCCATTCAACCTGTATCTGACGGTTGGCACCGTTATTGGAGTTCAGAGAAGGCATGGTTATGCACATTCTGAGGTGCTAAATTACCCCCACGTTTTTAAATTTTTGTATACACAAGATTAATGGGACTATAGAGAATGTTCCTAAAGGAGAATACGAATTGTTTATGGCTCCCGATACTGGCACATGTAATTGCCCATGTAGAACAGTGGGGTCCGTATAGTTCTTTAGGCACTATAAGGTAGCGGAACATGTGCTTGAACACACAGCATGCATATGCATGGACACAAAGGGCGTGGCAGTGGCTGAGGTGGCAAATAATATTAGGAATTTGGATATAGAAATGATTTGTAATTCATTAAATAATGTTAATTGTGCTTTTTGTGTTTCTTCTGTGTTTTGTTTTCTATGTGGTTTGTGTCAAAGTATGTTTCTTTTCTACTTCAATATTTATTTTATTTGTGGGTCCATAATTACATTTAATTCCTGTTTAACTCACCTCAAAATACAACTGAATTGTATGCCTTGGTTGACCCATACAAATGTCCATAACAGTGGTGTTGTCTGAATATGTTATACACAACAATTTGTGATTTGTCATCCTTATGGATGTATATGTAATTGGTTGGTTTGGAAACACAAATTCCCTTTTTTGTTGCATAAATTCATATGTATGTATTAATTGTTTATTCATGTTGGTGGTTATGTGATACAATTGACAACTCAGCCTGGAAGAAGACCGTGAGGTCGAAACATGTGTTGGCTGTGTGCTTTGGTTACAATTCAGTGTTAATATGCACATTGTGATACCACATCAATTAAATCTAATTGTCTACAGGATCCCAATTGGGCATAGGGACGTAATTGGCAACATCACCTGCATCAGATTGCTCTGTATTTTTTATATAATTGTTCTTGTACTGTGTATCATATTGACAAGCGCAGTTGGTTCTATATCTGAGTGCCCCTCTCCTGTGATAATCTGAAAAAAGGCTATCAATTTGTAATCAACAGGATGCCAGTCCACTCACCCAAGATAGAAAAATGGTTTTGTGATTTAATAAGGATGTATACCCCTTCCATTTCGCTTCACACACCGGATCATTGCAATCACAAGAGTGATGAGATGGTATTTTTATAGTGGGATTATTTTCCATGGTAATGGCATTAGGATGACTTACTCCGTTTCACCTACCCATTTGCTTATTTATATCTATAACTTTCACAGATCACACATGATCAAGCAATTTTTCATTAGGCTATGAAACATAGTTTTCATATCACAAATTAATGTTAACTAGATCTCTGAATAAAATGTAGTGCTTTTTACGTATCACTTATTAAATTCTAAACTGTCAGCACTTGGAAGTGTTCCTTGTTTTCCACAGTGCAGTCAGTGCAGACAAAGCATTTTTGTATTCGTTTGAATGTAATCTTCCTCAGATTAAAGTACAATGAAAAAGGATATACTTTACACTAGCAAACTACAATAGCCTATTTTCTTTGTGTGAATAATGTTTTGCTACATGCAGTCAAATCTCACTAGGCTTTTATATAACGGGAAGTACTATTGTATTTCACACGTTTCTGTTTTGAATGAATGCCCTGCAGTGGCAACCACCTCCCTAATTCCCTCACACCCCAGGGACTTGGCAGGGCAATAATTATATGGAAATTATTTGGAGGATAACCTTTTATACACACTTTGAAATGTTTCTTTAAGGCACAGAGCAAGTGGAAACCCTCAAAGGCTCCCACAGTAGTCCAAACCAGCAGGTCTCTCCTGGTCCCTTCTTCCCTTTCCCAGGGAAGCAGGTCTTCCTCAGTTTAAGTTGATTCCAAATCCCTGCTTCTGTCAGAATGCCCTTCCCTCTCTGTTCCTGCTTTCTAATATGTCATATTCCCATGCTTATATCATTCTTATTTGACAGTTTTTGATTGGTCAAATTCTTCCATTGGCTTGCCTCATATCCAGGCACTCCCGTAGAATACACATCCTCAGTCTCCATTTGTTAATACTAATTCCTATACATGGAACCAGTAAATAAAGTGGGGGCCAATTTTCTCTTAATACTTTTGAATGCAAGATTATTTTGATTCCATATTTAATGGTAGCAACCTGTCGCCTCAATGAGACATGTATTTCTGAAGTCAGTTATCATAGATGGTTGTTTGGATATGTGATATGTCTATGTCAGACATTTATTATATATAGAGTTATGAATATTATTACTTTGATCATTTATCAGAAATCGTAGGAAATTCAAATTCTGAATCCTCTGATGGAGAGTGTCACACGATTGCAACACACTCTTCATCATATTTGTAACTGGCATTGCTGTCTACTAAAAAGCATTTTAAAATGAAAGTGTAATGTGTGTTGGCTATTTTGTTTCTCATGCAAAAGTCCCAGCCTTGTTTTAGTTTCTGGTGTAATGAAACACATGATGCTAGCAGGACCCTCGGCTAATAATTAACCTAGATCTAGCCACACAGTTAGGGTTTCCATTAAGCTGTATCTTGTCAGCATCATTGCCACCAACAATGACAAAAATGCATCTGTATGAAGCTAGGCCTTAGACGAACAGGCCTGCCTGCTCTCAATGAGCACACCTTATTTAATCTTCTATTGGTATGCTAGTTTCTATTCATAAGAAAAAAAATGTTAGATGGACTTGCAAATTTGGGGGCTGCCCATTAATTCCGAAGGCCTGTTCACAGGGCCTTTTGCTCTGGGAAACAAATACTTTTTTTAATTAAAGGCAAACATAGGTTACACATGCCAGATGGTCAGGACAGATCTCATGCAGGTCTTAACTGCTACTACATGGGAACTCGAAAGCAGGGCTGAGGTGAAGTAGTGAGTTTGTAACTGGAAAACTAACCAGCATAACCCCAAGTCACATAAGAGCATTGCATGTTTCTCTATGCCTGAGGCATATTCACTGCTAGTGTAGTGATGAAGTTTAAGCAATGCCCATCAAACAGCATTACAATAAAAAAGAAGCATGGTACTTTGTAAGGCTTAATTTTGACACATGTTAACCTTTTAGTTTATAAATAACATAAATACATAGGCTAGTATTGTCGTTCATGGAACTGGTGAGTAGAATTGATGGTCATGCATTCATTCGGCACCTCTCTCTTTACATTGAGGGATTCTCCACGTCCACCATTAGGTGCTGTCCTTTATGTGACGCTGCACCTAGTCACTTGCTTTGTCAGTGTAATGTTTCATCATATAATAAATCACACTTCAAGAAACAGTGCAGCTTTTCAGCAACTCTTGCTTTAGTTGCTTGTTTTAGGGTTCCATTTATGATAAGGGTACATCCACACATGGTATAGGGATAGTATGAAAGGACTGTGCCTGTCTACACCCATATTTACATTTGTAGTAAACACATGTTTATATTTCAGACAAACCACGGAATTGTGGAATATGCATACATGCGATTCAAAACATGTACAAGCTCTGGAAAGATTGTTACTGGGTAAGGTACATTTGCCATATAGCATAACATATAAAGAATGCTGTAGCATAACATAATATTGCATAACTTATGAACGGTTGCTGTAAGATAGTATAGCACATGGTTGAATGCTGTAGCATAGCATCATTTTTTTAACATGTGAAGCATACTGTGACATATGTGACGAATCTAGCAATTATCACTGTTTCTCCAAGTGAAATCCACCCCTCATGTGGCCAGGGAAAGGCAGAAGCTAACTGACTCTGACCCTGGGGGTGGTTATCTGTGGGAGGACCACATGAGAGAAGACAACCTTCAGGCAAGTGAAGTGAGTCTATGGGGTCAGAACAAGTCTTTACCTGTACTTCTAGGTAGCACCCATTTACATTGTCCCCATTCTTATGTGGTGTATTGTAATGTGGATAAAGAACCTCCACTCATAATTTATCACCAACCTTATACCTGTTCTCCTCCCTTTTTATAAACTTAGATAACCAGTAATAAGACTTATGTACTCCCGCCCCCACCTGCCTTTTTACAACACTGAGACGTGGAAGAGGGATGGAGTGGTGAGCATCAAGAGTGGCAAACCAACACTGAGGTCTGGTCATTGAAGACTACTAACAGGTACCAGGACATTCAAAAGCATAATACCTGAGCAGAAGAGGTGGGGGGTCTCGCGCCGTCCAATGCTGGTTGGGACATGGGAGGATGTGAAGTAGTCTGAAGTAAGGAGACAGGAGAAGACGGCATACAGAGAGGTTGGGCCGAGAAGTGTTCACCCCACTGCCAAGAGGAACAGCAGGAACTGCCGAGTGAAGGAGACGATAAGGCAGGAACCGAGAGGCCGAAGAGACATGATCCCTGTCAGTCAGCAGACGGACCGCAGAGGAACCACAGGCATGCGAGAGACTCCAAAGCTGCCAAAGACAACCGGTAAGCCCAGAGGAGAACGGGATACTGGGGCGCCTCAGGCTGAATACTGCTTACCAGTAGCAGCGAACAGAAGCCCTTAAAAGGGAATGGGGACATTAAGTTTAACTGGAGAAGGGTTATTGGCCTGAAGTATAAGAAATATAATTACCCAGATACTAAAATGTGCAAATGAAGAAAGTAAAACTGGCATTTCAGTGCAAATAATCAGTGGACGTAAGAATCCCTGGCAGGAGAGTAAACCAGATACTCCACGCTGTAGGGTATTTTGTGTAAATTTGGGGCCTAGCGGTATTTTCTTACTGCCAAAAACAAAGGTAATTTAGCAATAACTACTCCTTGCATATAGATTGTGTTTGGCTTTATGGTGGTATAGTGATGATGCATTATTTCAGTACACAAATACATTTTGTTGGTATGCATTTTGTTGTGGTATAGTGATGAGCATAGCTTTCTTTTTATTTGTGGCCCTAATATACAAACCCCCCTTCTTCTTGTTTGGTCTGTTTGTGTGATCACTAGAGAGGCCTTGGGCCTACATTATTCAGAAACACCACCTTTTCATATAGATTGCCACATACGGCTGTTATCACTGATTTATCTACACCAGTGAGCTATATTTCCATAAATTATTCACAATAACATGTGGTATTATCACTAATTTATTTACATTAGTGAGACTATGTTTCCATAGAGTATTCACAATAACATGTGGTATTATCACTAATGTATTTACATTAGTGAGACTATGTTTCCATAGGCCTCTCTCTGCTGATTCATATACGCTCAGCAGACTATTGCATTATATTCCACTCAGAAGCCACACACGTATACCCTGAGTGGAATCACGCACACAGCTATTTATAGTTGCTCATGACATTGCTTCATCTGTACAGGAAACGTGGCACATTAAACATCCTTCCCTCTCCTGCAGAGTATTTTTTCTAGAGGCATCAAATGAAAAAACAGAGGCAAGAACACTGTTAGGCAGACTGTGTGTTATCACAATTTCATTTCAAAATGATGCATGACCATTCTTGTGAGACAATCCTCTCTGAAATAAACATAAGAGAAACAAATGCAATAACACCACAAATTTCATTTCATGTTTGCAACAAGAAAAAGAAAGATTACATCATTTGCCTTGCAACATAATAACGTGGCAGTTAAACACACGAGAATTCCCTATCGCTACCCTGCCTGCCTGATAGTAAATCATTTGTCCGGCAGTCACAATAATCTCACTCCATTTGTATATTTACCAGCTATTTGTAGCTCTCCCACATGCGATCTCCCTTGGCCAGTCACCTTCGATGAATGAGCCCAGGGTTTTCTTTGTGTTTGAAGTTTGAAGTGCACAGCGAGAACACGGAATTCTCAAGCCGGTGCCAAGTGACTAGGAAACCCCAGTCTCTGAAGGTCAGCAATGCAACTGGGACGACCCCTCCCAGCAGCCCAGCCAGGTGATCTCACAGCATCTCCAGCCAAGTGACCTCACTGTAGCTCCACAAAATGTCTTCTCCCTGTAATTCTGTCAGAGCTATTCCAAAAAACCTCTGTTACCTCCCCTAGGTTTACGTAGCACCAATCAAAATGTATAGTATTGCCTCCTCCTTCCTCAACAATAGCTCACTTTTACAGAAAGCAACTGTATCTAACTGATTTACTGCCATTCGAATTTTGCTTCCTGCAAAGACAGTGAACAGGGCAAAGAAAAATTGCACGTTTAAAAATGACTCTCAGCCTGCCTCATTTTGCACATGGAGAACACATTATAATGTTAAGGAGTTAGAATTGTGTTAGTATTTGTTAGTTAAGTTAATTAATCAAGTATCTAATGTGTCTCCTGTAAGTGAAGCATTTCAAGTGAGAAAAAAATAATGGGGTGCTTTTAAATAGGTATTGAGAAAAAAAATGGTGTGCTTTTAAAATAGATAGCCTGTCTTCATATACATGTCCATGTGATAATACCACATGTTATTGTGAATAATTTATGGAAACATAGCTCACTGGTGTAGATAAATCCGTGATAACAGCCATAGGCTGCACTCCATATGAAAATGTGGTGTTTCTGAATAATGTAGGCCTGAGGCCTCTCTAGTGATCACACGAACAGACCAAGCAAGAAGAAAGGGGTTTTGTATATTAGGGCCACAAATAAAAAAGAAAGCTATGCTCATCACTATACCACAACAAAATGCATACCAACAAAATGTATTTGTGTATTGAAACAATGCATCATCACTATACCACCATAAAGCCAAACCCAATCTAAATGCAAGGAGTAGTTATTACTAAATTACCTTTGTTTTTGGCAGTAAGAAAATACCGCTAGGCTCCAAATTTACACAAAATACCCTACAACGCACCAAAGTAGCAAAGTGAAAACCTTGGCAGGAGAGTAAACCAGGGATTGAAGAATCGGGGCAGCGACCCCCACCAGGAATTGTGGAAAGCTGAGAGAATAGGGGGAAGAGATCCCCCACTTTATTTTGTGGATCGTGAGGGAAGAGCCATACCCCTTTTCTGCAAAGGATATCAGAGGTCCAAAGAAAGAACTGTGAAATATTAATGCACATGGAGAAGATCCAAGGGGAGAACCATCCTCCTTGGGGATTGTGTAATATACAGAAGTGACTTTGTGAGTAACTAAAAAGACTCTAGGGGAAAGGAAGGACCCTTCTCTGCTGGAAGCTTTGTTTACTTTTTCTTCACTTCAAGACTTTGTTTGGAACTTTGGGAGAAGGCTGATGGTGTACAGCTCAGACATTCTGTTACGCTCACCTGGTCCCCACAGGGGCATCGATCGGACCCGGACAGCTGCGGTCTCCACCAACATGATGCGTAGTGAAAAGACGACTGTCTGGACTGGCCTGCGTAATCTTGTCTGCTGGACTCGTAGAAGTATTCTCCTGCAAGTGGAGAAAGGGATTTAGCCACCCATGGAATTTAGTGATGCCCCCCCCAACTGTTCTCGTTCTCCCCACTAATCACCTCCGATATCCCCTCTTGGTAACCTCACCTTATGTTTTTAAATGATGAGCTCTCCATCCTGCATGGCATGCAGGGGCGCGTAGATACCAGTTACTTCACTGGTTTGAAGGTACAGGAGGAGTTCCGGAGGAATATTGACTCCAGTGTCTATAAAGCTCAAAGAGTTCAATATGTCCGATGTTCACTCTTGTTCCATTCCCTCGTTAGATTGCAGCTGGGTCCAAAGAAATATTGCCTGGAGGCAGCTGATGGCATTCAGGTAAGAGTCTGTATTACCAAACACTGTCCGGTAAAAGTTGCATGAGTTTAACTTGCTGTTTTCTCTCCCTTTATAGGTGTGGCATAGAAAGATGCGGCGAATTAAAGGATAATGCCTCCGGTGGTAAAGCAGGTAAGCCTATGGTGGCAAAGAGATTGTCTTTGTTGGTTTTCTCGGCTCACCTTGTTATTCCTTTTGTTTTCCCCCCAGGTGCTAGGTTTCGATAAAGAAAATGATGGAGGCAGCGCCGAATTGAAAGATGCGGTGGACTGGTGAGTATAACGCGGCACTGCTGCTGGCGAAGCGACGCGTGCTGAAATAATGTCCTTTCCAGGCTCAGAGATGTGCTGGGTCCGGAATCAGGTAAGAATCAAATAATGTCCGTGATCTAACCTCTTCTCCTTTCTTTTACTTTTGTCTAGGAGCTCCGGATTCGAGGCAGGCGTGGCAGAAGACTGGATGCTGACTTGCAGACACGGTGAGCGTTACGCTGCTGGATGCAGAATAACACAAAGCATGAGCTGCTGTTCGGGCGTGGTTTAAATAGCCTGCAAAGTAGTCCCAGGTAAGAAGTTCCCCAGAACCACAGCCGAGTAAAAAATATTCCCTGTAATAAAATAGTCCCATCCAGGCCTCATGTTGGCTTGGACTCGTTTGCAGCATGGTCTGCATAAGGTAAGTAACGTCTATGAGCCTGGCGCCCATGGCGCCAGGACTGATTTCTATTATGAGCCTGGCGCCTAAGGCGCCAGGACTGAATCCAAACAGCCCCCAGCCCGGCCTGTTGGGGTTTTAATGAGTATCTGGATGCCTGCTCCCGGGGCTGATGGACTCGATCCGGATGCCCGGGGGTAGGCATCATGACACATTCCCCTTTCACGTTATACTGAGCTTAGTGTGTGAGGGTCAGCTTAGGATTTTTGGACACAGGACGGAGAACTCTTTTGATTTGAGCATCCTGACACAGACATTCATTTGTTTGGTTGAGACAGGGAACCCCCTCATAGAGTTGAGGGATAGGTAAGATTTTCCCAAACCCTCATTTTCTTTTCTTAAGTCTTTGATAATCACCAAAAATGCCATGGTGTCGGAGTCTTTCTCTTGATCCCACACGCATAACATAACAAAGGCTGCATGCCGGAACATGCAATAGTATTAGAGATTCAGAAACCCTACTGTCGTACAGCGTACTGTAACATACATTGCCTATGTAGCATAACATACCATCAGTTGACGATCTATAAAATCATTCTATATGACTGCATAGTGCATTTTGCATGCTTTAACATGCAATCGTATAAAATAGGTACCATGCTGTAGCATAGTATATATAACATATAAAGCACACTGTAAAATAGCATAACATAGGAGGCATACAGTAACACACAATAACATAACACAGGAAAACAAAACTATTTAGTGGCCTATAACAAATTATAGTATAATATAACATACCATTCATAGCATGCTGGATATAGAAATACCATAGAAGGCTGTAAAGCATAGCACATGTGGGATGCTATAACGTGAAATATCATAACCACGTATTTGCATACTGTAACGTAAAATAACGTAGGTCATTGTAACAACCTATCATAACATGGTATGATCTGCAATGTCATGCTATTTCATACTATCTAACATAGTACAGCTGTAAATTATGTATAAGATAACAAGGCACAACCTCCAATGCTAATTACCTGGCAGTTCTATTCACAATGTGCCATATACGCAGACTCGCCAAGTCTTGGCCGCTGGATGATCTGCAGTGAACCCGTGGAAGTGACTGCAGTATCCATCAACACAAATCACATCCACAGATGTTCCTAGAGGAAGAATTCTCTGACATCCAGGGTATCTCCGAATACCACAAAAGCAACCTTGCACTGTACTTTCATAAGTTGAAATCTATATATCTGAAGGACAGTGTAATACTCGACCACCTCAGATATGTTGGCCAAAAACACACGGGAAACAACATGTAATGTAATTTTCAGTAGAAGGTTTTTTTCCTCATCGAGGTTTGCACGCCACACAGGATATCCCCCACCCTGCCCGTCCTTCCTGCAACTCAGGCTGCATAGCAGATGCTGTGGGTATGCCGAATTCTCCTTGGAAACCAGGTTTCCAAGGAGAAGCAAAAGCTCAGAATAATTTGCCAATTGCTCTAAATATGACTGTCAGATATTGACAGGCCCTATCAAAGGTTTTAAACAATCAAAGACCTGTTTTGGCCTCTTTGGTGATCATCAGTCTGATGCTCGATTTAACTACACATGAACCGGAATGTCCAATTGTGGCATAAAGCTGGGTCAGGGCAGCAAAACATTTCTTCTGTCCACAAGCAGCTGAGCAATGCAGGGCCCACAAAGCAGACTAGTGGAAAAGAGGCTCTATCAATGTAACAACTGCCCTGTGCCTCAGAGAGGTGGGGCTGAGGCACAGTCAGTCCAATGTCTGTCAGACTGTAGCCAATAAAGTGCTAGGTCTCTCTCTCTCTCTCTCTCTCTCTCTCTCTCTCTCCTTCTCTCTCTCTCTCTCTCCTTCTCTCTCTCTCTCTCTCTCCTTCTCTCTCTCTCCTTCTCTCTCTCTCTCTCTCCTTCTCTCTCTCTCCTTCTCTCCTTCTCTCCTTCTCTCCCCCCCCCCCCCCCGACCTAAGATTGTGTAACTGGCTCATCACCGCTGGGTTTCGGAAGAGTCTTCTTCCACATCTCTTCAGGACTGAGAATAAAATAAGAGCATCTGTTCTTCTGGGGAGCAGCTGGGCTACACGAGCTGCTCGGAGCTTGCATGCCCGACGCATGTGTGTTCATATACGAGCTCTTCTGGGTTTAGTTATAAGAATCCATGGCCCCTTATCGACAGCCCAGGCCACCATGGAGTTTCATATCTGTAGAATGGATTGAGGCGGAAGCAGGAAGCCTGACCTAGCTCGCATTCTTTTTTTTGCGTTCTTTTTTTTAATGCTTTTACCTTTGTGCCAGGGCTATGTGAGCCACCCCGAATGCTATAGATTCATGTAGCAAGTGCTCCAGATAGGATTTTGAAGTGTGAGCATTTTACTCCCTATTTAAATTTTCTGGCAGCATTTGCCTATTTTTAGGGAGTAAAAGTGGGTGACAATCTCCTTATCTGTAGGGCTGGATGTATGGCGGCGCTGCCTTGTGCTTCGGGTGGAAGCTATGCTGGGGCCCGGCATTTGTCGATCTCTGCATTGCCATAAGCTTTTTAGGGTCCTGCAGTGAGCATTCACTCTGGGCCGCAGCATGGCCGACCATCAGCCACCATAGCCATGTCCTAGACCAGCTACATTGATTTTGTTGCTTAAATCCATTGGCAGGTGGGGTTTGGTTCTGTAGAGTCCAATGGCTCAAAGCTTGAGTCCAGCGTGAGTGCCCTATAGACCAGGACTGGTCCAAGCCTCTCCTTGACTTCCCATCTCTCCTTATTGGAAGACAGCAGTTCCCAGGTAGGACTTTCTATCTGCTGTAACGTGTCTTTGCTAACAGGTAGATCCTCGCCTCCTAGTCTCAGGTCTGCCTTCCATTGGTAGCTAAGCCCTGCCTCGCCTTCAGAAGAGACAGACTAAGAGTTCCAGAGGCAATAAGTACAGTACAGTACAGGCATGAGCACATCTATATTACGTTTATTGCACCAGGAGCCAGAGCGGAGCAGATGCCAAGAGTGTCATAAATGAGTGGCCGATGTGCCATGGGGGTGGAGAGGAACAGGACACCAGTTGACGCACCAACCTCACGTTCACCCTCTTAACTGGGGGGGATAAGGGTTAACAGAAGTTTATAAAATAAACACTTTGTTGGGTTTAGACCTTATTGCCACCTAGTTTCTGAGGTTACACGGACAAGCAGATTTACACTTTCAGTAGCTAGAGCTGGTTGTGTCCTCGGAGAACCCTGGTGATTTCAATGGGGTAGAGCATTGGCGTCTGGGCTTCAAGGTTGTGGGACCAAGTCCCAAGTCAGGCGGAACCCAGAGACTCTGGAATGTAATATTGTGCAGCCAATCTCGAGAGAAAGCCATTTTTATGAAGTGATGAATTGCAATAAATGCCCTCATGGATTAACATATGTTTTTTTTTTTTTAAGAGAGAATATGCCTTTGGCTGACCTAGCTTGTGAAGCACTTGTGTATAAGCGCATAATAAATAATCAATCCATCACAGAGGCTGCTCGGACGCTGGTGCTTTACCTCTGGTCCAGAAGGGGAGAGAAAGTGCATACATTCTAAATTCCCTCAAAATATCCCTCGTCTGTGCCAGTCACCTGTTAACATGCGTGTAAAAAATAGACGGGGACTCTCAGAGAGCTCATAAATCTATGAGCAATTCTACGCCTCTTTCATCAAGAGCAAAAGTGAAACATTTCAAGAAAGATCAAGGGCATTCCCTGATCCATCTTCAATGGTTTATAGACAGGAACGATAGCTGGCTGTACACATGGTGTGCACATCTCAGAAGAGGATGCATTGGTGGTCTGCCAAAGGCTTGATACTCCTCAGGGCTCTCACATGGCTGTGTGCTCTAGCACCTTGAAGCGTCTCATGTGCTAGATGGATTTACCAATAATAATCTCAGACCCAAATAACCGGACAGACTCAAAGAATATGACAACGTACTTCTTTATTGTCAGCCTGAATAAAGTAGGGGAATGTGGCAAACACTGTAGTCTGCTCACTCGCACTTCAATTTTGATAACACAAAGGTTTTATATTTCAATCTACATCATCTATGACATCATCTATGTGGCAAACTGTAAAACCAATTGAAGGGAGGGACTGGTTAAGAGAACATATACCTATATATAATGTAAGTATTAGTAGAATTGCTGAATACCCCTTATATAGTGGGCACGTCTTGGACTACCACTAAATATGTATAATAGCAGAATAACAGCAGCGGGTTGGCCTTTGCAACACTGGATAGCATGTTGCTACATAGACCTTCTGATTGGTTGGTATTTTCTCCCAAACTTTGAATTTCGGCTCATTAGCATCATGTAAGCAAAACAAAACTCGGGTGCCTGACTACTACCCACTTGCCAAATTAGTCCATCATCCCTCATTGGTCAGACTCTAAACCAAGGCTTCTTTATAGTTGACCTTGCAGCCTTCTCTCTGTTCTGGGACATTGAAGGGAGTTAGGGACACCATTATCTGAATTGCATGTGAGGAGACCACGAGTTTGTCAATTTCGTCCTTCTATTTACTGCTATTTGATTTAATTAGACTGTGTGTCATTACTTTTCTTGGCCTCTGAAGTCTTGGTCTTCATCTTGCATAGGCTTTTCACATCCTTGATTGCCCAATACTTGGCCCTTTCAGAGGTTTCCTTTTTCGCTTAATCTAAGAAAATATGTCCTACGTACATGGTTTATCCTCCTGACTCTTTGTGCTCTTCAATTATTATTACTTTATGTGGCATCCTTGATCCGTGGTCAATAGGCTCCTTTGTGTTCCTCACATGAATCTGTTTTTCCTGCACCTTCTGACTCTGCAGACCTGGTCTGTCTCTGAGGTAGCTTTATTGGTTTCAACCCGAGTCCGACATCCACCTTTTTCTAATAGCTGTCATAGCCACGTTATGTTTTCTTCTGCAGCAAGCTTGTATATGTCTCAACTACCTTGCCTTTCTTTGAATATATATACTCACTAAATCTCGTCTCACTTATTTCTTTAGTGCACATGATTTCTTATTCTTTGATTACATGTTTCTCTAATTACTTCAGTTACATCGTTATTCTTTCTTTTCATATCGTTTCAGTGCATCTTCGTGTCTTTCCCTCATGACGTCGCTCTACCTTTGTCCGATTTCATGAAAAGCTCTTTCATGTCTGATGGTGTGTGCAGTCCTCATTCCACCCATCTCTTGCTGTTCCAATATGATGGGGTGAGGGGTGGGAGCTAGGGATGATGGGTCCACTTGCTCCTCTACAGCTTCATCCTTCAGAGGTCGTAAGTGAAGTACCACAAAGTTGGGTTATAATGATGGTAATTAGTAACACAGGTTACCAAGTAGTCTGAAACAGAAATATCCAGCATGTGGTGCTATGCAAAATATCAAATATGACTAATCTTTTCCTCTTTGGCAGTTTGGAGGAGGGGAATCATGTGTTTTGGATGCATTTCCTTATGTAGGGTTACACGTTTGTAATCCCAGCCCAAATGGGGTCCGTTCAGGTGGAGGTTATTGCTATATAAATATGGGGAATAGTAAAGGAATTAATAGGAATATAGAAAAAGAAAAAGACCAGGCCACAAGGATGTTTTTTTTAATGGTTTATTCAAAGTAAATGTGTATGTGTTTGACTATACAGATTTACCTGACTGTACCACATTCCCCACCATGGGGTACAAATGGGACACAGACTGTGGGACAATGGGCTGATCTCTCCTGCAATAGACTCACCTGGAGATAAAAAAAGGGAAGGGAAGAAAAAAGACAGTTGAGGGTGACAGTTGAAAGAAGGAGCACTGAGCGGAAGATGGATAAAGAGAGAGAAAAAGTAAATAATAAGAGAGACGAGAAGAAAGAAAAGTATCACTCCTGGGAGCGTGTCTGTGGCCACCCAGGGCATCATGAATGATTCAGGCTGGGCTGTGGATGCCAGCTGCAGGCTGGTGAAGATTTGAAGCCCCAGGCTGTGTGTGGAGAGCGACCTGGGTGAAATAACACCCCACCCGGGGTCCCTTGTGCGGGGTGACCCTAAGAGCAGTGCGTGGCCTGTGAGGCAAAGGCCCGACCTGGGGCCAAACTGGACAGGCCTGGGACGAACGAGAAGTCTGGGCTGCGCCGTACTGGTGGTCGGGTGAAGTAACTCCCCATCCCAAGACCGCGTGAAAAGTGTCCCACCCTGCACTGTAACTCCCTACCTCTCTCTATCCGCGCCATCCCCACCTTTTCCTCCTTCTGTGCTTCCTTGAAATCTCTCCTTCTCCATTCCCCACCCGGATACCCTTTACCCCTTCTCATTTCGCTCTCCCCTCCCTCACATCTCCCCTAGTCCCCTCTTCCTACCCGCTCCTTTCCCCATACCCTTACCTCTCCCTCCTTACATCTTCACCCTAATTCCCTTTCTGTTTCCCTCCTCCTTTCCCTTCCTCACCCCCCTCCTTCCCTCTCGTACCCTCACAGGTTAATTGCTCTACTTACTGTTTCATTGGTTTGATTCATGTTTTGTAAATTGCTTCCACTGCAGCATCCGCCCTCCCGGGGCTAGACTGGGAGAGCAGCCAGCGCGAGACTTTCCTGGAGACTGGCCGCATACGTCTGATGTGGCCGGGGCTCGGCCCGGACTGTGCGGTAATCGACAGAGGCTCTGCCCATGTGGGCGGGACCTAGGCAGAGCCCAACAGAGACTTTGCCAGGCCACGAAGAGAAACTGGCAAGTGTTGCCAGGGAGGAACGTGAAGGTCTTTCAAAGCCCTGTGAAAAACACAGCCACGGAGGAAATCGGAGCTGCTGTAGCTCAATTAGGGTCAAGAGCACGACCATGGACCAAATCGATAGGGCTGTCAAAGACCTTCATAATAAGCATTGCCACGCAGGAAAGTTAACCCATTTACTGCCACTGAGGAAAGAGACAGGGCTGCCAAAGCACCCAAGGAACAAGGCTGCAAAACCCTAAATCATTCAATCCACTGCCATGGAGGAAAACACAAGTTTACACTTGGCAATGGATGTGTCACCAATGGGCAGTTTGCTATTCCGGGGCAGAGTGGGGTTCGTCAAATTGAAACATGGCAGCCATAAGTGAGAAATCTCGAGGTACTGTACTTTAAGTTATTGGGTTTTATGACCGGACTGACGAGTGAAGACTAGGACTGGAATTCAAGGACAGTGGGATAATTGAGCATAAGCCGTTTCAGGTGGTGCAGTTCTGCTCACAATATCAATATAGTCTAATGAATGGGCAGAATGAATGGAGTGCAGCATGGGTAAAGGACTTTTTATAAGGCGGCAGCTGCGTGGTGCAGAATATGTCTCCTAAAGCACACTGCAGTGGGTGCTTTACCTGGAATGCCCGTTGAGACCACACACCGTGACCCCCCCTAGAACTTTATTAATCTCCAGTTTATAATCACTGTTCGGCAAGAACGAGGTGAAACATTTCTGTGAAAATGTAACACCATACAGAGAGGCCAGCGAATGCACGTACGTGGCAGGCTATTATGCAAGTCTATGCAAAAAGGACGAGCAGACTCGTCCTTTGTACTTAAGGGGTTTTAAAGTGACACTGCTTTTAGTTGTTGAAAGCTGATGCTTCCATGGGAAAGAGGCACATGCCATCAACCCCACCTTATCGCTGCATTATGTGGCAAAATCCTAGGCAAGGGAGGGGTGAGTGGCTTCAGATTATCAATTGACAGAGGTGTTGGCCTCTGCACAGCATAACAAAGAAAGGGTACCATCGGGGAACGGAAGCCTAAATCACCACTTAAGGAAAGGTATTAAACTTTCGTTGTCGTGCCTTATGAACCCGACCGCCGTACCCCCCTCCCCACCCCCGAAACTCCCAAAAAGCGTGTAGGTCCATTTGAATTATGATCGAGAGGCCCTGACGCCAGACGTGGATGGCAGGAGCTGCACGCTCTGCTTTTGCGACCCGTGACTGTCTACGCAGCAGAAAGCAATGCCGTGTGAGCCAGAATATTCAAACAAGCATTTGGAAAGGGAGAGAGCGATAATGGAGAGGAAGAAATGAGGAGAGGAGAAGAAGAAAGGAGGCGTGGAGTAAAAAATAATGGTGGGAGGTCTGAGCATTAGTACACCCATTTATTTAAGAAGGAGTGCTTACAGTGAAGCGGCACCAAAAAATCACCAGAAGTTGTAGTCTACAAGAACACTTTAAAGTGCATTACATTGCAAGGGAGCCAGCAGGAAGAGCAAAGCATTTGCATTCTGAGTGGAGGGAGGGGGCTGTGCTGCACACACATATATTTAGGACTTTGGATGAGGGCCAGCCCACAGAGCATAGTTGGTAACATGTGCACTAGAAGGGTATTGCTCGTCATCGGAGACTCCCCAGACCCTTTAAAAGCCCTCTCTCTAAAGTGATATACTAGCGGGAAGTACTGGAAACCAAATGACGAAAGGACATGTTCGAACAGTAACATTTGTTCTGCTAAAACGCCACCTGCGCCAACATGCAAAAGGAAGCTTCGAGGCACTCGAATCATCAAACATCTGTCGGAAAATCTTGCAAATATGACATATACACGATATATACATATTCCTCACATCTTCACGTATTGCGGGTAGAGCAGGTGTGCTGTGTGAGAAGCAGTGACGCCGGGAGCGCAATGCTGCACAGAATTTCCGTAGCAATGCACTGAACATGAAGCGAAACACATTCTGGGGTTTCTTAACTGAATCGTAGAAACTCGATATGGAAAGCGCCTGAAGAGGAAAGCGAACCATCCCTTTAACGAAATGTTTGAGGAATTCGTAATTGATCTCAGTGGTACACTTTTACATTTCTATTATCTCTTGCAGCAGAGGTGCCAGCCAATCAGGTGGGCAGGAATGTGGCCTCTATTCGGTCATCAGTGCCTGTCCATCAAGCTGACATATTCCTTTTTTCCTGTATGCCCCACTTCCCAGAATTCCCGCCCTTCGCCCCGCCTCAACCACTTGTTCCTCCCCGGAATCCCACACCTCTTCAGCCCCCATGCGCTTCCTTGCAGACTGACCACTTACCTGCCCTGCTGCTCTACGCGCCATCCTCCTCTTTCCTAGACATCACAGCACAGCAATAGAAATAATTAATAAAATCAGCATGCACACTACGTGGGCTGCCTAATTCCCTTAAAGGAACTCCCATCAGTACTACAAATTTTTACCCAGGGTACTAATAGCGTGTAATGCCCCTAAGGCCATAGTGAAACCTGTCTGGTAAGATCGCCTCCACGGTCTTTAACTCCGTATTGTAGTTCTGGCAACAGGCACTGTGACATCAGACTTCAACTTTAATTAGAACTGGTCTGTTACAAACAAAAAAGTGAATAGAAATATTGTAGACTGTTATGACATTGTTAATTCTAGAACCCATAGGTCTCATATCTACATGTGAATTTACTGGAGATTGCGATGAATATCTAAGAGATCAAATTGTTCTTCATGTTGCTGACCCTAAAATACAACAGAGGTTGTGGCAAGCGAAAAATCCATCTTTGGAACAAACATTAGAGATCGCACGTTCTATTGAACTGGGAGATAAATGTATGAAAGAAGTGCAGAGTAAACAAGAAGTAATTGACAGAGGGCCTATTCAAGCTATCCGAGACAGCGAGATGAATAAAGAAGAGGAAGCGCTGGTAGCCATGGTAAAAAAGTTTGTGAGATCAGATGGTAACTCAGGTCCGAGACAGAGTAATGAGATGTATTCACGATCACAAACCAATTGTGGTAGGTGTGGTTGGCACAAGCATACTAATCCAGAAAAGGACTGTCCAGCTAATGGTGCTGAATGCTTCAAATGTGGTCAGATGGGACATTATGGCAAAATGTGCAGAAGCTTTAGAGGGAAAGGAAGGAGTGTCATGCGGGGAGTTGGCAACAGAAACTATCGCCAAGCTTTTAAACGTGCCACTTCAGGTGTGAGTGCTGTTGAAAATGATCCCAGATCGGATGATATAGTGGCCATATCTACACAAATTGATGAGAAAGTGCAAATTCTGGCTTTTTCCTCTAAAGAAAAACGGATAGGCTCATGTGTACCAATGGCCATTGATGGAATTGTCATACAAGTTATGGAGGATACTGGCTCCCCGTATACCATAGTTGATGAAGACACATTTCGGAAGGTTTAAAAAAAAAACCTGAAGATTTATATACCACTAAAGTCTAAGCCACAGGGTATGGGAAGTCTCCAATAGACATAGTAGGATACACCTGGGTCCAATTAACCTTTGAAGAGAGACAAACCTACTGCAAGTTGTATGTGGCTCGTGAAGGTTTTGCCATAGTAGGTTGGTGGGAACAAGCAGCCTTAAAAATTAGGATTCATCCGGGAGAGAGCAATCCCATTATGAGTGTTGTGGACAAATGTTGCGACTCTGATGCCACCCTAGTGAAGAGTTTTCCTGAAATATTTAATGACAGGATAGGTATGCTCAAGGGTTTCAAACATTGCATCATTCTGAAGAAAGGAACCATACCAGTTGTCCATAAAGTGAGAAATATACCGGTAGGCACTAGAGAACCATTGAAGAAAGAATTGGAAAGGTTATGCTTTCATGATATAATTGAGCCAATTAAAAGCTCGGAATGGTTGTCTCCCATTGTGATAGTGCGAAAACCCAAGGGGGACATTCGAATGTGTATTGATTTGAGGGATTTAAACAACAGAATATGGGTTGATCGGCACCCTTTACCTAACATAGGAGAGATGCTCTCAACGATGGAACCTGCCAAATACTTTACCACGCTTGATTTATCTTCTGCATATCATCAGATTGAGTTAGAGGAAGAATCTAGACATCTCACGTCCTTTATAACTCCGTTGGGTGCTTTCAATTCAAGAGGATGCCATTTGGATTGGCATCTGCAGCTGCTGTTTTTCAAAGACTAATGCAAATCTTGTTTGAGGGCTTAAGTGGGGTATATTTCTTTCAGGATGATATTTTGATTTCAGCTATGTCGGAAGAAGATCATGATGCCAAACTTATTGGAGTTTTGCAAATATTGCAACAGAAAGTACTCACATTAAAAATTGAAAAATGCAAAATAAAGAAAAGAGAAGTTACCTATTTGGGCCATTGTATTGATAGTGAAGGAATAAGACCCAAGGAGGGTCTGGTGGATACCATACTCAAATTGCCTGAACCATCAAACAAAGACCAGTTGAGAAGCTTGTTGGGTTTAACAGAGTATTATTCCAAATTTATTGATCACTACACGGACAGAACAAATGCAATGAGGAGTTTGATGAAAAAAGGGGTTAAATTTGAGTGGTCAGCTGAATGCAAAGGTGAATTGGATACCATCAAGATGATGATAAACAAAGCCCCTGCTTTGAAGATGTTTGACTGTAGGGCTAAATCCATCATATCAGTTGATGCCAGCAATGTAGGACTAGGAGGTGTATTAGAACAAATTCAACATGGACTAGCAGTGCCAATTGCTTTTGCTTCTAGATCTTTAAGAGATGCTGGAAAAAATTATTCCACTATAGAAAAAGAAGCTTTAGCAGTAATGTGGATCCTGGAACACTTCAAAGGTTTAATATGGGGGAGTCCCATTGAGATCAAGACTGACCATAAACCCTTGATTCACATCCTGAGTCCGAAAAATTCGCATTTGATGTCTCCTCGGATCAGAAGGTGGATTTTGATCATAATGCAATACAATGTGACTGTTAGCTTCACCCCAGGCAGAACTAACATGGTTGCTGACTGTTTTTCTCGTTTGCCGTGTACCTCGATAGATGAGGAAGCCAAAGAAGAAGAGGTGGAGATGGACAGTGTGATAGCACAAATACATCCTAGTTTTACCAAGGAAGATTGGATCCAAGCCAGCGGGATGGATGAAGAACAAGTGAAGTTGAGAAGAGCTATTAAAAGCGATTGGAAAGAAATAGATAATGGAGTTTCAGGTTGGCAGGATAAGAAGGATGAAATGTCTTGTGATGAAGTCTGTATATTTCGTGGAGATCGAATAGTTCCACCCTCGAGTTTGAGAGAAAAGATAATGGAAATAGCACACGAAGGACATCTAGGCAGAAACCTCACAAAAAGGAGAGTAAGAGAGACTTTTTGGTGGCCAAATATGTGGAGTGAAATTGAAAGTATAGTTAAGGAATGCTCTGCGTGTGCAGTTAGTGACAAGGGAAGGATCACCAGAGCCACACTCCTACAGCCTGTTTCCATACCAAATTCTGTTTGGACGAAATTGGCTATTGATATAGCAGGTCCGTATGAGATTTTGGAACCTCATAAAATTTATATTATTGTTTTGGTTGACTATACTTCAAAGTGGATAGAATGTGGTATTGTGGAGGAATCGGTGTCAGCCATGAAAGTCAAGAAATGTCTAGAAGACATTTTTAACAGAGAAGGAGAGCCTTTAGTGCTAATATCAGATAATGGCGGACAATTCATGTCGATTGAGGTACAAGAGTTTCTCAAAGAGAGAGCTATCAAACACAAGACCACAGCTTTGTATCATCCCATGGGGAATGGACTAGTGGAGAGAATGAATCGCTTCATTAAGGATACCATTCAATTGGCTATTGTAAACAATATGCCATGGAGAGAAACTCTCAAGGAAGCTATATTCACTTATAGATTCACGCCACATTCTACAACAGAGGAAGAACCATTCACCATGATGAGGGGAAGAGTTGCCAATAACAGGTTGAGGCCAGCTTGGTTGATATCAAATAAGACTAAAATTGTGGATATGCAAGCAGTCATTAAGAGAGTGAAGGATAAACAAGAGAAATACAAGAAATATTATGACAAAAAGAAAAGTGCAGTAGAGAGCAATACTAAAGTTGGAGATTGGATTCAAGTGAGAGAACCTAGAAGAGTCATGAAGGGTGAATCTAAGTATCGTTATCCACAAAGAGTTGTAGATTGTTCCAATAAGTCTGTGACATTAGAAGACGGAAGCAGGTGGTCATGTGACGATATTGTCAGGTCCAATGAGAAAATAAAACGGATGATGGATGACAATGGAAGGATGGAAAGGAGAGGTGTCCAGGTGGAAGTCGAGCCATCATCATCCAAAATGGCATGCCATAGAGACAGCATAGACAATGATGACTCTGGAAGGAAAACCAGGAAAAGGATACCACGAGTCAAGGAAGATTACATATATTATTATTAGCAAACATGTGACTTTAATGGAGCACCAACTAGTGCAAGGAAGATTACATGCTCTGTATCCTTTTAAGTATTTACATTTTAATTAATGTTCTTGTTCTTTAGTAAGTTGCCTATGTTACTGTTCATTTTTTTATTGTTGAGGAGGGGAGATGTTATGACATTGTTAATTCTAGAACCCATACCTGGGTTCGGTGCGACGTCTCCTGTAACGCGAGATTCAGTTCTCGGTTGGAGAGACCTTGTGCCGAGGCCGGGGGGAACTCTCTTACCAATAAACGAATCGGAAAAGCAACCGATCCTGTATTCATTAATACATACTTATATATCTTGATTTAAACATAACATAGACCTTAAGAAAGCTGCCCCTTTGAATTGTTGAACATGTCTAGTGGGTGTTGGGGAAGCCACCATACACCCCAGGCGGTGATGGCACAGCTGATCTTTGTTTCATCATTGGCATGGTGCAGTTATCAACGCACTCCTCTAAACCTACTGCCCCTGCACGCCACCTACCACAGGCATAGGGGCGGCCTTGGCCAGGGGCTTGGGAGGGCCCTACTAACAATACTCTGCAGCGATGTGCTCCATGCTTATGGTCAGACATGTGCATGGGAGATCACGCCGCAGTGAAGGAGGCAAGGCCGAAACTCTAAGTACAAATACTCTGGGCCTCATTCAGAGTTTGGTGGTGTAGGGAAAAAGTGGCGGTAATTTCATTATCGCACTTTTTCTCGCGCCACCAAAATGACAAATTTGGTGGGATTGGAACTGGCGGAATTACTGGGTGGTTATTCTGCCCCTTTTTGAAAGATAAGTGGAGGATTTACTCCAGCAAATTACCACTTGGTAATTCCACCGTGGTAATTCCATTTAAAAACCCAATGGAGTCTTACGGACTCTACGAATGGCTACTAACACTGCCCTACCTACCACCACTTGTTACCCCGTGTTAAACCTGCCCCCTGCGGTGCTCCCTTTTTCTTCTTCTGTTTGCAATCTTGGCATCATCTTTGACTCTTCACTATCCTTTGCCTCAAATATTTCTCTAACCGCTCGTCCCTGCTATTTTCTTCTCTTTAATATTCTTAAGGTACGTTCTTACCTATCCTTGAACGCTGCAAATCGACTGAACACCGTTGCTATTTACTTCCAACTTGACTACTGCTCTGCTCTTCTCATTGGACTACCTTTACTGTTTGCTGAAGTCGCTGGAGTTTGCTGGAGACGACTGCTCGCAGACTTTTTGGGAATCTTTGCAGTTCGCTGACTCTCCGTATTTTCACGAGGCATTTGGCCCAGGAGGACGTCTTTTTGCGTGACACCTGGCGTGCCTGACTTGCCATTGACAAGGAAGAAGGTGATTGCGTGCTTCTTTGTTTCTGTTTGCTTTGGACTTCTTTGCAGCAGCGTTTGCCCTGCGTTTGTGTACTTTAAATTATCTAAGTGTACTTTCGTTTCTTTTTTTACTTTAGGGCTCTTCCCGGAAAGAGGCCCCGCCCCCCTGCCTCTGTGACACCCAACTCACTCCTTCAAATATTCACTTCCGGGCGCACCCGCGCACCAAGTACAGCCAAGTACTGCTTGCTGTTTGCGGTGCGCGGTGCGGGCTACTGGGTTTTTTCCTTTTCCTTTTTTATAATTGTTTTTTTTTTTTCACAATCTGCTGGCCTTCTCTGGCAGAAAGTTCTGCATCCGCTTGGGCCTGTATGGCAGCCTCAAGCTAATAGTTTTATAGCGTTGCTACCTGCAGCTGTGGGTGCCTGTGATTTTGAACTCTAGCCGTGAAGCTGCAGATTAGTGGTTGAGACCCCTTTTCAACATTTTTCACCTTATTACGCATATTAAGTGTTATTAATTTGATTTTTCAGATACGCGTTATTTAATTTTAATTTTTTATTTATGGTTTCTCCTCTTAACATGTCTAAATCAATTATGTCCTTAAAATCAGGAATGCCAAAAATTGGTGATGGTCCTTATGACATCTCACCCTTGGAATCTCAAAAAGTCTTCTTTGCGAAGAGACTTAAAGAGAACCAACAGAAAAAAAAACGATCAACTTCTCTCAATGTTGACATTCGCTCATTTTGTCAATTTGAGGGTGCAAAGAGTCAAAAAGCATTCCCCATGATCACAAACACCATTCCGAAGTTAAAAGCATTGTGCTCTTTGCCTGTTGAAGCACCGCTGAAGGAAACCTTAGGGTGATGTTCATGAGCCAAATGTGAATTTTGAGAATGTGTCTAGCAAGGAAATCGCCAATGCTTCTATTGCTCTAGCGTGTAAATCTGGTGAGATATGTGTTACCCAGATTCCTGACATACATGCCACCTCACCTCTGTTATCAGTTGAACTATTACCTCAAAATCCTCCTTTATGTTCGGTACAAGCTCAGTATTTGTTAAGAAAAGAATATGAGAAACTTACATTAACTGGTGAAATCGACGCAAAGGCGATTGAGTTATTCAATTCCTCAAGTCCTCCGGACGTGCAATATAATTGTTCTAATACTGGTGACTTGATACAACTCAATGACAGATCTCATAGATATAGCCCTCCTATTGACATGTCCATTCGAGCTTTACTAGACAAGCCAGAGGATAACGACAAACGAGAACTGTATAAATCACCAGCTATGTTCGACAAATCATCTAGTGTATCAAATCGGTCTCTTTCTTTTGTAGCACCTACCCCCAGACGTTCTCAATTTCATGAACCTGTAGGAGGCCATCCATATTTCATTCAAGATCCCCTGACCCTGCATAAGGGCAATAGATTCTCTTTTCTTGAAGCACCAGCTCTCAATAACACTTTACAGCCATGAACACAGCATTACTTTCATTGGCTAAGCTATATGAAACGTTGGATGAGAAAATTAAAAATCAAACTGATCGCATGCTACAATTTCATGAATATATCCTTCGTGAGATAGGTTTAAAGGTGCAATCAGATTTTAATTGTTCATCCAACGTTCATCCAACCATCATCAGAGCACTCAAACTAACTTTGCGGACATAGTTTCTCCAACGCATCCTGTTTCAAATTTGCTTCTCATCATGATATTGTTGTTGTTGATGGTCCTCAAAAAGTTCCACAGTTAATTTTGGATGATGGCCCATCAACCACCATCATCATTCCTGAGCAAAAATTGACAACCACTATGGCCCCGATGTTCCTTAGTTCTAAAAGTGCTTTTGCAAGCACCGTAAATTGTGCTTCAAGTAACCTTACTTCTAAATCAGTACAAAATCCTAACAAGTTGCCTCCTAGTGTTAAACACATAAAGGCTTCAAGACTGCTCACGGCAGCGAAGAAAAAAGACGATTGCAATTCAAACAAGACACTGAGCGTCAGACAAGAGTCTTTAGTGTACAAACCACTGGATGATCTCTTGGCGGTTTCTGCCTCAACGTCATTCGTGAAAGTTCCAAAGCTCACTCTTAATCCAAACCCGACAACCACTTTATTATCCACACAAACGGTGAATACATCTCAAGTAACATTTTTTTCAGGTACAACACATTCATTTGGCACTGCAAATGCCTCCCAAAGAGAAGGAGCTAATTTGTCTTCTGATAATTGGCAGTCACAAGATGCAACAGATTTAAACAGTGTACTGTACAAGAGCTCCGCAATGAAATACGGGCTTCTTTTGCGAATTACAACAGGGAAAATGAAAACATTAAGCAGCTCATGCCTGGTCTGACCAATGATGCCAGTCACATGTTACAAAGTTCCTATCCCAAGGTCAAACCTCTTTTGAAAGGACCGAGCTTGCCAAGTCGAGATCATGAAATGGCGAATATGAGTCTTCATAAATCAGTACATGGGAGACCAACTTTAATACATAATGATGAGTCTAGACCCCCCTCCCTTTCCTAAAACCCATGCTCAACTCAAAAAACACCATCGCCTATTGATTAAATGTCAAGGTCATCCTTTTACCAAGTACAAGCTGAACCACGCACGCATTTTAAATATATGTGCAGAAATAACAGCCTTGGAGGATCTCACTTCAGCTCACATCGATCTTGTTGAATTTACTAACCCACCCGACCTTTCTGAGGCTCGCCTATACATTCAGTCGGGTGTGATACTTAATACCCTATGACTAGCCCGGACGACCTTCTATAATTTAGGCTTCATTTTGAGTCAAGATGTACCTATGAAAGAGCAGATGACGGTTAACTCTATTTTGCCTCAATCTAGAATTTATGGGGATAAAACTATTACGCAAGTAAATACTGAACCAAAATCCTATGAGGGGTGGGTGAATCGAAATCGTGATGGAACACCATAACAATCCCAGAGGAATTAATCTGTTAGCCTGGTCTCCTGGAACACTAGGGGTTTTAAACACCTCATCAACAATAGCTATCTAGATCTCTTACAATATGACATCATTGTTCTCCAGGAGACCTGGTTGCGAACTCTCCCCATCTGGGATTTCTATGAAATCTACCTGGTCCCCGCCACTGTCACCTTTACTGGTAGACCAATGGTAGGTCTCATGACAGCCTTTCGTAAGGACCGGGATTTTGCAGTTATTTGGCATCGTTCTCCTTCACCCTGCTTCCAAATTACGAAATTCAAACAAAGTTTAATTAACTGTGCAATTGTTAATATCTACTGGGGCAAGAAACATTTAACTTCAGATGAATTCTTTGACCACCTTAACAACATCTTGGATCAACTTTCACTGGATAAATCCATATTGGAAGTCTTTATAATGGGTGATTTAAATATGCATTTATTAGTTGATTCTACATCACCTCGCACAATTGATGAGTATCGCTGGCTGATGTTAATGAATAATAGGAATTTTGTGATGTTGAATAGTTCAGTCCCAGGTGATGTTCCCCATGGGGCTACATGGCATAATGATGGCTGTCATTCTACACTGGATTACATCTATGTCAACAATCGGCTCTTCTCTAATATCATTTCTCTTAATATAATATCTACAAAAATGAGCGACCATAGTCAGCTAATTGTGAGTTGTAATTGGCCTACATTGTCATCCAGAATTCACAACTCAAACCTAGAGAATCTCCCGGTTAACAACTCGGGGAACCGTATAAAATGGTCAAAAGCTAAATTGCTTCTCCTTAAGCAAAACTTGAGTAATGCTTATGGTGTGTGACAGCCCTTGTTATATTCATGCCATGCAATTATTTTTATCTAAAAATTCAATTGCTCCAGGCTCTCGCCCAAAACATCCTCATACCTTTGACATCGAGGTAAACATAAAAAGAGGGATTTAAGAAATCGTGTGAAAATGCTACTAAGGGCTCCCAAAGAACTTTTAGCAATAAACCGGGAACAGATAAAACGATTTAAAAAAATGTATAAAAGATGGCTTTTCAGTCGTCGTGCCCTTCAATATCAGCGCGACGGTGAAACCATGTTAAAGCAGATCATCCTGAAATCATCGGGGGGCATATGGGCGCTCCTGAATTCTGTATGTCACCAGCATCAGGCAACAGTTCAGATCAACTCTATTTCGGAAAGCGTATGGGAATCGCACTTGAGTAACATTTATCGTACTCTTTTGCCAGATACCTGTCCAGAGTGGGATAAAGTTAATTGCGATCATACAGTACAATTTGACCGAGAGGATATCTTATATATCTAAATTGAGTACCACTCGAGCATCAGAGCATAGTAGGCCTCCATAACCTACTAATCAAACAGAACAAGGATATATGGGCTGAAATCTTATATCTTATCTTTAAGGAGATCATGAGAATGGGGAAATTGTCTTCATCCTGGCAAACGTCTGTGATCCTCCCCATATTCAAAAAAGGTGATTGCTCAAAACCAACTTCCTACAGACCAATAGCACTTTTAGATTGTCCGGGCAACATTTTTGCACAAATGATCCTGAAGGAATTTAACAATTGGCTAGACAGATTTAACTATCGGGACCCCTGTCAAACTGGTTGTATTCCAGGGTTGGGTACGGCAATTAATGTAACGATTTTGAATGCCATTATTATGCAAGGGAAACGGAACAAACAACCAATATATGCTGCCTTTGTTGATTTCAGGTCAGCTTTTGACCTCGTTCCAAGGGAATTACTCTTTAAAAAGCTATTAGATCTAGAGTGTCCTTGGTTCATATTAAAATGGATTGTAGCATTTCATTCAAACACATCCACTCAAATCAGGTTGAATAACCTTGGTCTATTGTCTGTACCTATAGGAACTACTCGGGACTTGAAACAGGGTTGCCTCCTGGCACCGGCCCTATTTAATTTCTTCATCTGGGATGTTGGGTTCGGTCTCTCTAGTGTAATCACAGACCCTGTGAAGCTCCAAGGTTCAAGTATCAACTGGCTTCTTTACGCTGACGATATGGTTCTTATATCTCAAACGCCTGCAGGTCTGTGTAATATGTTGAATGTTCCAAATGCCTATGCTAGCAAAAACTGCATCAGTATTAATCTCAGAAAGACACAAGTTATGCAATATGGGGCAAAAAAAGACAAAAAGCTATCAGTGGACCTTACAAAATGTTGCTCTACAGGTAGTGCATACTTGCATCTATCTGGGTATCTGTGTTAATGATCACACCTTTGACAGACCATACGATGAGCACCTTCAGTTAAAACAGAACGGCTTTGTCTCAAATGAGTCTTATTCGTAAGAAATACTGTACATTTTCCATCAGTCCTTTGATTGTATACTTTAAACAAAAATGTGTACCTACCATACTTTATGGTTCTGAGACAAAGTGTCAAACCTACTCATATTGGTCGAAATTTGAAAGCCTTTACTGGAAGAAGTCATTGGTACTACCCATGTCTGAATCAATGTGTGTTATCAGGCACAAATTGGGACTTATCTCCGTTTATGCAATCTACAAATGGAAAATCTGCCAATTGTTTAGAAAATGCATAATGAAGGAAAATAACAATGGCTTGCTCTTGATGCTGTCCAATTATCTGTTAACATCTAATGATTTATTTGCCAAGAGTTGGCACACTTTTGCTTGTAAAGTTCTGACAAGTGCCAACATAACCCAAGAGCTATTAATATCAAACCCAGATAAGGCTAAAATTTAAACTTTGGAGGTTTGACTGGATTAAAACAAGAATGGTATGTCTGACAATACAGAAATTCAATCAAAATCCATTTGCTCTCAAAGCTTTTGGCCAGGTTGAAAAATATCTAATCCAATCTCCTAATCTGTCCCAACGTTCGGATTTCTTGAGATTTAGGCTGAATATCTGGCCTACAAAAGAAATATTGGTCAAATGGGGAAGAACCTTAGAGAATAACCTTGAATGTCGATTCTGCAAGAAAATGAGTGAAATTTTGAAACATTTACTGGTTGAGTGTGAAGCCTTGTTATCTCTTCGAATTTTCTACTTCAAGCATTTGTTTGTCACTAATCATGCATTGTATTCAGATGAATTATGGTCAAGAATGTTTATGGGCAACTCTAAATCATTAAAATATGCTGTTGTAAAATATCTAAATCAACTGAAGATCAAACCTAGTGGTAATCATGAGGTTCATGACCTAGATAATAAGGCTGTTTAATTTTGGTCGAAAACATGAGTTAATATATTTTCATTTTTAACCTAAATGTAAGTAAATTATGTAATTGTTTGTGTTGTAACATCATTTTATCAGCATGTCTTATTTATCTTTTGTTCACATATGTTGAAAGGTCAGATTAATCTCTTGACCTAAACAACATTAAATAATAAAAAGAAATTAAAAAAAAATTGGACTACCTTTTGCCCATCTTACCCCTCTATGGTTGGTTTTTAACTCTGCTATTCATCTTCTTTTCTCACTCTTTCCTCGCTCTTCTATTTGGCACTCTCTTCTCTCCATTTCTCTTCTTCCATATGACTCTATTTCTTTTTCGTTTTCTCTGCAAGTGTTAGCATGGCCTTTCTCCCCCTTACCTTGCATCCCTCATTTTGCTTGGTTCCCGTTCACGCTCTCTGCATTGTCAGCATCTTCACCATCAAACCTCCATGTGCTCCTTCAGATTTCCACTTGATCTGCCTTCTTGCCCCCAAATTTTGGAATTCCTTCCCTCCTGACATGCCCGCCTCCCCTACTCATCACACTTTTCACTATCATCTCACAGCTCACTTCCTGACTGCTCTGTCATCTTCCTAATCTTTACCCTCTTGTTGCTTGGATTCCTCATATTGGTGATATTTGTGTACTGCTTTGCTCATTATGCACTTACTCTATCAGAATTGTCCCTGGACCTAGTATGATAGCAACCTCGACTGTCGCTCCCCCATCCCCTTACTGTCCCCCCCCCTCCCTCCAGCACTATCTGAAACATTGTCAGGCCTAGTACGATAGTCGCTTGTTTTTTTCCTCCCCTACCCTTTCTGCACCCCTCTCCCTCACCTTTTGTTTTCCTCCGGCTCTACCAGAAATGTCGTCAGGCCTAGTATGGTAGTCGCCTGTTTCCATTTCCTTCCCACTCTCCCCCTCCATTCCTCATCTATGTCTTGCACTATCTGAAATGTCGTCAGGCCCAGTACGATAGTTCATTTAACATCCTTACTGTTCATGGCCTTTAAGAATGTTGTATTTTGCCTTGTTCCCTCCCTTGCCCTAAAGCGCTTTGAAACACATTGTATATAGGCGCTATATAAATAAACTATCATATCACAGCGCCTTGGTGAAGGCGCTCTATAAATCGAAATAAAATACAAGTACAAATGCATATCTCGGAGTGTGTCCAGTGATTCCAGGTAGAGGTGAAAGATGACTGGGTAGAAAATGGAATGCTGAAGGACTCGAAGTGGCATGGTGGTGTCCGGACCTCAGGTGGCCTATCTGGACAGCCTGCTGTCGCCAGATATGCAGGATGAGAACCTTTTCAGAGTGGTGCCAGGGAATCCCATTGTGTGTGCATGGAGCGTGCATAGTGTGTGATTGTGGACCATGTCAAACACAGCCGAGATGTCCAGGAGGACTAGGAGGCCCCAGTCCACTTAATTGATAATCTGAAGGGTGTTGTCACCCACACACACAGATGGTAGTTGTTTCAGTAGTGCATTTGTGGTGAAACCCAGATTGGTTATCCCAAAGCAGACCTAAGTGCTCGAAATTTGTAAGCAGTTGATTAGCAACTGCCTGCTCAATGATTTGTAATAAGCCAGTAGTTGATAACATTTATCGGTTCGAGAGTGTGTTTTTTCAGAAGTGGTGATTTAAGCCCTGTGTTCAAGGATGTCTCGGAATGTTCCATCACTGAGGGAAGCCTTAACTGTCCTAAAAGGAGCTGATAGAGAAGGACTGGTTCTTTTTTTTTAATGATGGGGGTTGGTAGAATGTTGACGGTGTAAGAGGTCATTTTTAAGGATTCATGCATGTTCCAGATCTCCTCGGGTGACATTGGAGAGAAGTCGATCCAGTGATGAACAGCCCGTGGAAGGATGTAGAGCGTGAGGTCAGAGGATTGGATGCCCTTGATGTGAAGCCTGATGGTATCGATCTTGTTGATAAATAACTTACGGATAGCCTTGCACGTTTCTGGTACCTCTGGGTCTGATGTGGGGTTCAAGCAGTGTTTGACTGGTGTGAAAAGGGCTTGTCCTGTTGGAGGTTGCCCTAATGGTAGCTGCCTCAGGATATTGGGGCCTGTTGTTGGGAATGTTGTATGGCCATAAAGTATAGAAGGTCCTTCCATTTGATTCATTCAAAGACTTCCATTAATCACATTTTGGTTTTAGTTTGTCTTCCTAAATGAGAGAATATATGCTCTGATGTGGATAATTAGGTCCAGAAAGGTCAAATATGTCTGAGGCTACATGTGTTCTTGTGCAGTGGGAACATAGCTCAGCAGACCTGATTAGACTACTCCCATTGGTAGCAGGACCAAGATTGGTTTGCAAATGACTGGTCCTCGTCTGTGAACTCTCAGACAGGCCATAATAATTACGTTTTTTTAGGTTATCAATTGTAATGTTGGCAGTTATGATAAATTAAAAACTTTCCGTAGTTTTGGTTGAAATCAGAGTAATAACCAAAAGGGAGGCCCAGACAGTGTTGGGGCCCTGTGAGGTAATTTCCCATTCCAACCCCTTGATCAAAATGTGCGCTGCCAGACATGCCCAGCCCCTCCCAAACCTTTGGCCAATTTAAAAGTCAGAACAGCTGTCTGGGGCATAGAAAACCCTTTTCACTTCTGAAAAATCAACTGAGAAAGACAAATGTTGTACCCGGAATGTAGGGAGACGTACATTTTACTTGAATGTATGCATCTCAGAATGTTAAACTTCCTTGCAGTGTTCTTTTCATGTCAGCGACCACTGATTCCAGGCCTTCAGACCTTTACAAAGCTAAGGCAGCTCTCATTTGTCTTCTGCACAGTCAAACAGTTATTTGTTATACACGGTCCTATGATGTTTCGTTGAGAAGATTTGTTCGAGGCACATTTGCTTGAATTTTTTTTAAAATTATTTTTTCTTTACACATTTCACTGCACATAAAAACAGGGCGAGACCCCCTGATTTCCCCCACCTTAATAAATACCTAAAACTACCACCCCATCTACATTTGCGGCGAAATGTGTAAAGGACAAAAAACTAACAAATAATCCTCAAACAAATGGCCCTGAGAACAAATGGACTACTACCTTATTCACAGCTAAACAGGTTAAACTGTAGAGCAAGAATAATATGGTGCTCTTTAAAGCACTTCATGTTATGTTAATGTGATTGATATTGTGCACCGCTGCAATGTTCATGGTCTCCAAGCCCTCTGCAGATCTGGAAAGGAAGGAGGGCTGGGAGGGCTTAGTTAGTGGGATAGAGAGGGAACGTGCTAGAGAGCTTTGATGTGCTGTTGGTAGCTTCAGTTTGGAAAAAAAACAGTCCCTGTGTGCTGGGTTTGCTTATAGTTGGTATGGGTTAGGTGGTGTTTGTTGTAGGAGTGTGCGTGGGATGATTTGTGTGTAATTGATTTAGTTTTCTGTAGTGTTGTGTTTAGTCAGGTTTTACTGAGTGTATGCATTTTGGTTGTAGGTTTCTACTTTGTTTCTGCTGCGGTAGAGGTATGTGTGTGTTTTGTTTGGTGTTTACAATGAGTATGCAGGATATTGGAAAGTTTTAAGTAGGGTTAGGGATGTTAGTAGTCTGTGCCCTTCTGTGCAGTGGTTATGTTGATCTGGCAGGTTTCATATTCTTCCATGGTATTTTGTGTGAAAATGCTTTATTTTGATGGGGCATCCCGGTTTCGGTTCATTAAGTTTCGGTGTCTTTGGGTGTTTCTCTTGTGTTGGGTTGATTGTTTTTCTGCGACTGTGTTTCCTGTTTAGCTCGGCGAGTTAAAGAGCCAGGTTTTTATCAATTCCCTGAATTTTAGATGGTCTTCTGTTGTTCGTATTTCCTTCAGAAGTTAGTTCCAAAGTTTTGCTTGAATGCAGCAGAATGCTGATCTACCAAATTTCAGCTTTGAGTATTGTTTTGCTTCGAAGAGAATGTCATTGCTCTACCTTCGTTTTCAGTTTGGTTTGTAGATGAAGATTTTAACCTGCATGAATTCAAATTCTGGGCCGTGGTGTGCTCTGTGGGTTATGCAGAGTGTTTTGAAAACAAATCTTTTTTTTACTGGTAGCCAATGTAGGGTTCTAAGTGCGAGTGCAATGTGTTCTCTCTTAGTGAGTATGAGGAGTAGTCCTGCTGCTGTGTTCTGTATTCGCTGCAGTTTTATAATGAGGTAGTCCAGCATCCCGAGATAGATGATGTTGGCGTAGTCCATTCTTGACATGAGGAGGCAGATGATGGAAAGTGTTCGATGTGGAAGGTGAAGAAAGGTAGTATCCGCATGATTGCATGATTGTGTGTAGCATTTCTTTACTACTGCATTGAATAGTGGTTTGTGTGTTAAGTCATTGTCCATTAATATTCTGGGGTTTTTAATAACTTTGGATTCTCATTTTGGTAGGCCATGGAATGTGATGTTGGTTTGATGGGTTGATCATAATTTCTGTTTTGTCTCAGTTGTTTTAAGATGTTGCCACTCATCCAATAGTTTATTTCTGTGAAGCTGTTGATATGGGTTTGGTATTTTTCTCCATTAGTGTTAATTTTGTAGATTTGTGTGTCTGTATAATTGTGGCACGTGAGACAATGTCTTTTGATGCGAGGGGTCATGTAGATGTTGAAGAAGAGAGGTGAGAGTGATGAGGTTGTTGTACGGGGTGCTGAGTGGACGGTTTTTATCCAAGTTGTTTCTTTTCTTTCGGCTAGGAAGAATTTTAACCTTAGTAACGTTGTGTTGCTGATTCCTATTTCTTCGAGTCTTTTGTGGTGGACTGTGCCGAAGGCTGCTGATAGATCTAGTAGTAGTATTGGCACCAGAGGCTGCGTTGGTTTTTAGATCATATGAAATAGATAGTAATGCGGTTTCTCTTCCTCTCATGCTATATTCCTCCCACTTCTAAGCGCTGTAATCTGTGTGGTTACCATTACCCAGTCTTGCAATGTATTAACCCTTGGAGGATGAAGTTCTCAGTCTGCCACTAAGGGGTATCAAAGCCTTTTGACACTGTTTCATCATTATAGCATCCTTGCATCGCCGGTTGGAATATCGTTTTTTTGGGAGTATTTTTTACTGAAAAAACTCATCGAAATATATATTGAGGGGTTGGGAAAGTGTATATGAGAGGTGGGGAGGGGGTCAGGAATAGTTAAAAAAAACATTAGGAGAGTGTGGGATTGGGGGAACACCCACATTTTGTTTTTTGTAAATACATTCTGACCGTCGATAAAATTACATAGAACCGTTTCATCATGTTGCCCAGGTAAGCACCTGGCACATGAGCTATTTCACTGGCTTTGTATATACAGCAGATAGTTTCCCTTTAGAACTGCATGAAAAGCATGGCTTTGTAGACAATTTCTTCACTAATGTGCTGGTAAAATTCGGAGTCATGTCCCTCCTTTTCTAAACACTTCTTAGAAAATGGGCATAGGAAGGTGGTGTTAAGTTGGATAATTCCTGCTTTCTCAATACCAGCAAAGTCATGTGTTGAGCACTCCAAGGCTCACAGTTCAGTAGTCCTTATTGTACTAATCGCAGTACTACATAGCCATGATTGGCAGGGTTTCACTCTCTGACCTAGACGCCCCACCAATCTCTTTAGCAAGGATAAGCGGGGGAGCACTACACAAAGAAAAGAAGATATTCATAGTCCTTGGCTCAAAGGAAGACCACTATTTGTTATATGGATATGAGTGGCTTGAAAGTCACAAGTGTGAAACCTGGTGAGACCACCCAGTGCGTTAATACACCACCTGCAGTGAGCCGCTTAACCTTCGAACCACACATCCAGATCTTGTGGCGATACAAGTACATTTTAGCTTGCAATGTTGGCACTGTAATCAACTCATTTTGCCATGCAAATACCTTAGCAACACTTAGCTTTATGCTTCACCTTTGTTCCGCGGTTTTTCACAGGTTTGGTGTGAGAAGGGTAGCAGATATACATGTGGGCATGTCATGGGTCACTAACTAATCACTAGTTTACTGCTCAACTAAGACCTCACACACAAAAGAAAAGCATGTCCAAATTGGTATAATCTGCTCATATATTGCAGACATTTTACTGTTGGGGTGAGCGTTGTATCAATTGAAAACCAAGCCCAATGTGCGTTGTGAGCTTACATCATTATCACAGACATATGTGTTAAATATATACATCTATGTCTGTTTCTGTTTCCAAAATGCTCTTTGATTTTATGCAAAGCAGCCAGGAACTATTGTGCCATTTATCAAATATCATTTCCCATTGAATATGTATTTACAGAATGAAGGAAATGTACTCGCTTATTGAATTGTTTTTATACTGAGTCTGGGAATAATTTAATTATAAACAGCGTTTTATTTACAAACTGAGCCAGAGAAATCTATTTATAATATGCAGACTGGATGCAAACACGATCACCCTGAGATCATACTGAGTGACCCAAAGTACAAGTGTGCAGTGTCTCAGAATTTTATGATTATCATATTTATTGAGCGTGGGAAGAAACGGAGCACTCTACAAGTCAAATGTGAAAGTACACAATGAAGGAACAAGATCGCAAGCGAGTAGAGAGCAAACTGAGGAGTGGGAGGTTGGGCAATTTACCACCAAGGGATTTACAAGTAACCAGGCAAGAAATGTGGTTGGCTGATCATCCAATCTCGGGTAAGGTGGAGAGTGGATTGTGTGGACCTAGGTTTTAGGGAGAAGCTATTCCTTGAAGAGAATCGTTTTGAGCTCCGTCCTGAAATGTAAACGTGACTGGGTACATCTGGTGTTGATGGGGAAGGAGGTTCCAGAGTCTGGGGCCGTAGACAGGGCAGGCATGTCTTGTTGCTTCCTTCCCTCACAGGCAGATTTTAAGTCTGCCCATGTCTTTCTTCCAGGGGAGTTGCTAGGTCTGGAAAAGACCCAGGGCTAAGCAGATGTCGGAACTGTTGTGACTGGGGGCTAGCTAGTCTTTTGGCTGTAGCTCCTGAGATTCTATCCGGGGCTACAACCAAAAGATCAGGGGCTATAACCCCCTTAGCCCCCCCTAGCAACGCCCCTGCTTTCTTCTGATTTACTGTGTGAGTGATGTTTGTGTCCAGGGTGTTTGTGGATTGTGTGTGGGTGTGCACAATGCATCCATGTGTTTGGCAGAAAAGGGCTGCATCATGGAAGTTATCGATAGTGACTATGTTGGCTTTTACTGTTTGTGCAACATCATCCAATTTGCTATATTGAGAATTTTGGAATAGATTGTGGCTGCAGCTTAATCAACTTCATTTACAGTGGCCCTACAAGTCTAGTTTGGGTCCACAGTTTCATAAGTGTTCTATAGTAACAATAATGGCATAGATTGGGCCACAAAATCAACGTGCTTTACTCTAGGAAATCTGGCATTTATTTTAGACTCATCTCCATGAAATGATTTACACTGGCAGTGCTGGAATAGATCATGAGCGTAGCTGCAAAGAAATGACTTACAATGTCAATGCTGGCATATACTGGGAGCCTGGGCATAATCAACATGTTATCAAATGCTCCTGTGTAGTCTTTAGTGAAGTGGCATCTACTAGATTTGCTCGTGCATGAACGTAGAAAACTGAAACAAAGCAGCCTCCTTGGACACTCGGGTAGGTTCCTTCAGTTAAGTTTTATTATAAGGTACTTCAATATGTTACAGAGCGAACCACTGGGTCCCATCACCCAGGCTTCCTTCTCCCAACTGACTCCAGCTAGAACCCTGACACAACATTTACACCCAAACATTCAGCTGCAGCACACAATATTCTCTCAGCTCATCCTGTACATACATACGTTGCAAGCACTTCACTACACATCTCCCTTTCTTCCAGCGGCACCACATACACGTAAAGCACATCACAAAAAGAGCCAATTGTTAATTGTATAATTTTTAACCCATTTTCCTTAAGAAATATTCTGAAAAGCGCGCCATTTGAACAGATAATTTTTTACATTTTTCTTTGGAGAAACACACGATTTCCCCAATGTTACTTGGAGCTCTTTTGCTATGCCTGCACACTTGCAATATTTTGTGGAGGATTTAAATGCACATGCGCCAAATATATTTATCAATCACCACTGACCAAGAATAGTTTTTTATTGCAAGTGCCCCCTAGGGATCCACTTGACCTCCTGGCATCAAGATGTGCCTTTGCAATAGCCACGTGTATAAAAAGGTTACTGGACGCAGACAATGGTAGCTAGAATATTTGTCTGCCAGGGGCCAGGCGCCACTCCCCTTGTTTCTACGCTAGGTGCACGATGTAAGAGTTGATTCAAAATCTTTCATCTATCGCAGTCCCCATTACTCGGGTGAGGCAGCAGGATCATCAGTCATTAGGCACGAGGCTGGGCCTAGTGTATGTGGCGCAGAATATGCTTTTTGAGAAGTTTGGGGGCCCTCAGCAGGGTAACCGGAGGACCCCTCATTTTGTGTCATGCCACTAGATACACATTGAGACCTAGGCCAGAGCTACAAAACATATGTGAACATACACATTATTATTTAAGGCACACATGCTGGTTGGCATGCAGGCACTTCGAGCAGCATTGCATATTGATCGTTCGTGACCTCCTTCATGACCCCTTTTTAAAACACACTTTTAGCCATTCAAAAATGTTGAGCCTGGCCCGGCCCCTGCCGTGGCCTCCATGAAAAGTCGGGGAAAAGGACACAAAGCATTCAGACGGCACGTTATGTGAAGGTCCAGTTTATTTTTCATGGCGCGTCACACTGGCGTTGGTGCCATTTTGAATCGCCTCTGCTAATACAACAGACGAGGTCAGTGATGCAAAAGAGGAGGGATTGGAATGAAATAAAGCCAGGTTTCAGGGCGCATGCTTCCACAAAAATGTGCCTCTGTTTGAAACCGGACCATCTAGTAACCCCCAACTAAGATCAACAAAACAAATGGAGTGTCAAGGCAGGGAGCAAACCCCCTAGAATGAGCGTCTCTCTCCGGATACAGATCCTTAGTGTAGTTTGCCAATGCAGTGTAATGTAACTGAAAGGCGTAAAATCCTTAAGGCTTTTACGCCTTTCATTCATATTACACCACACTTTCAGACATTTGAAGGGTGGAAAGGAGGAGCGGAGCGCATTCGGCCCCCCTTTCTCTCCGCCATACAAATACTACATGAAAACCCATGCCGGTGTAAATGCTGTGGATTCCTCTGGTGTCCCCCGGTTTTCTACACCAGCGAAAAGCAGGCAGACACCATAGGGATCCATGTAAATGGTGGGCAGGTCAATTGGAAATCAATTGGTGCTCCAAATGCCCACACCTGTGCCTTTGTCACAAATAGGTTGATGTGGGTGTAAGAGGGGCTAAAAGGATTTTGTTTGTTTTTAATACATTGCAAAATTAAAGCAATGCATTTGAATGTTAATACCCTTTAACTCTCAATCATACAAATAAAATACTACCTTGTGACTTTGTGGGCATAACGCTCAAATATTTTCTGTCTTTGAAAAGATGCTCTGAAGATTGTCTTTGATTTCTTGGATTTGCCCTCCAGCCTCTGGCAGGAAGGTGGGAGCATCCAGCAATGCACCCGCTCACCCCCACTCTACCATGACAATGGGCCTCATTATGATTTTGGCGGCAGCCATGCCGCTATTGGTGGCATGGCTGCCGCCAAAATCGGGTCCGGGTTCCCAGAATGGGGAATTACCGGGCCATTCCGAGTTCGGAGGGCCTGCTAATTCCTCCTTCCAGGAACCCAGGCCCGGACCTTCCCCATTCCCATTTCAGCCCTCAGAAATGGGAATGGGGGAGGGAGCAAACAACGGGCAGATTACGAGCGGCCCGTTGTTTGCTCCCTCCTCCCCTCGCGGGACCCGGTCTGCACGTCTGGTAAAACTCGTAATGAGGTGGTACGGGGTTAACGGCTCCTGCACCATCACCGGCACTGTTAACCCCTTACCGCCTCACTTATAATGAGGCCAAATGACCTTAATGGGCCATTCAAAGGAAGGAAAGCATGGTCTGTTTACATTTTGAGCACTTGGAAATGCAAGGGGCGAGAGTGTAAATCCTATTGTATCCTCCCTGCTTAATATTCGAAAGGGAGTTATCCCCTGTCCTCCTGTTTCCTATGCCATGAATGTAAGCACATTTTCACGCTGGCTGTGCCCATATATGACGGTATTTTCAACAACATGCTCCTGTTTGTTTTGCACATAATGCCAGTAATTATAGTATAAGAAAACATGTCCACTCTGGTCCTGCCAATATCTGCAAGTAACTCCATGCAGAAACATACTACTGTTGGAATTGCTGGTAAAAATGCCAAGCCACATATGAAAATATGTTGAAACCATCTGCACCAAAATGCCAGTCTAGCCATGTAACCTATCATTCTTGCTCTATCATATATGCCCAGTACAAGAAATGCCATTTCACAGTATAATAAATTGGTAGACTCGCTGCACCAAAATGCCAGTCTAGTCACATAATAATACTTAACATGATTGGTTTATTATGTCGTGGGGGAGTGATGTGGAACACCCCTATTAGCCAATTTCTGGGCTATCCAAGCCGTTAAGGCTCAGAAACATTATAGTCCATAAACTGGTCACTGAGGGAAGCCTCTTCATTCCCCCGGGTCTCTGCGCTGGCAACACAGCTCGCAGCACGGTGATCCCACTCATCATGGGACTGCTGCACAGGCAGCTCTGGTCTCATATCCTGCTCTCCTCGACACCAAGGCTGCACCTGACGGGTGCATCACTGGCAACGAAAATAACCCACTCCCCTCCCCCTACTCCTTACTTTTTTTAAGGACTGGACAGGCTGCTGTTGCTGCATGCAGTCTTCATTGGGCTGCACCTGGCAGATATGCCCAGATTTTCTAAGTTTAGACTCTTCCACCTTATCATGCTTGCATGTGTTTATTGGAACTAGCAAGTTTCCAGCAACCACTCCAGGTAGAATGCCTTCTTTTTTTACGGTACATAATGACTTTACAGACTATGCCCTCAGGCCATAACAGGAGTTATGGGCCTGAAGTCGTTGCTAAATGCACTTACTGTGCTCCGCCTTTAACTTGGTCTTCAGTGCCCATCACATCCGGTATGGCCCTCGTGTTTGGTCTATAAAGCTTAATTATAAATACCCAGTAAAAAATGCCATGCCAAAGAAATGGCTAGACTGGCTGGGCCAAAATGTCAGTCCAGTCAGGTAACAACACTTAACATACTTGCTTTATCAAAGATGCCCGTAAAAAATGCGATGCCAGAGTATGAAATGGCTACACTGGCTGACCCAAAATGCCAGTCAAGCCACATAATGGTCAACAGCATTTTTTACTGGGAATCTACAATAGATGCCCAGTAAAAAAATGTAGTTGTTCCTGTGATAATTCCCTCCACCACCCCCTCACCTCCTCACGCCCCACCGCCCTAAATCAACTACACTGGACAGCACAAACACTCAGAGCGCTTCCTGGGTCCTCTACGTGCATGCAGGAGCCTGAGCCCTTCTGAAATGGCACTGGACCTGTTTGTATGTGCAGGGAGGAACATGAGTGCCCCCTTTTGCACACAAATAGCAAGTTCCCCCACCATGCATCCCCAACGGGCCATGCAAGTCAGGTGAAGCAATCAACCCCCGGCCTTGCATGATCCATTGGGCATGCATGCTGGGGAACAGTATTGTCAAAGGGAAACAGTGTTCCCCTTTGACAGTCCAGGCCAGCCCAAGAGCGCTCCCTCAGTGATCACTGTTTTTCCACTGGGCTGGCATGGTACCTCCATGATGGGGGAGGGTTCAGGTCAGTCGGCACCTCCTCCCCTATTATGGGTGAACCACCCTTGTTAGTGTTACTTATCCCTGATTTAAAGTCTGGTTTGCTAATTCTTCTCTAGTTTCAATCAAGCTGTTCGACCACAAGGTTTTCTTCTGATATTGCCTGAGTTTGCCATGATTGTGGCAATAAGACCTGAGGCAGCGGGCCAATACCGCCCCAGGTAATGCCCCTGGGGCCGCGTTTTGAAACAGAAAAAAAAAGTGAAAAAAATGGCCGCTGGGAAAGGGAAAACTTAGTCGGTTTTCCCTTTCCATGGCAGCCATCGGGAGCGGACGCGCTGGGAACACAAGTCTTTCCAGTGCATTCGCTCCCAGGAAAAGAAGAAAAAAGAAGGTAAGTGGGGTTGGGAGGGTGGCGGGAGGGGGATGGAGGAAAAAAAAAACGTACCTGAGTCCCCGGTGGGGACGAAGGCAACCTCCAGCCATGGGGAGGATTGGAGTGGGTATTGCCCTGTTTTGAGCCTCCTCATTGGCTAAGGGGCTGCCACGCCCCTCACCGGGAACAGAGTACCCGGCACGCACGGGACGCACTAACGTACATGGGAATACTGTGTGGTATGGCTCGGAAAAGAGCCAATCCACACGTAGTATTCCCAGTGTACAGCGCACGCCGGGTACTAATGACAGTTATCACATCGTGAATATACTTGCTTAGATTTTACAGGCGGTAATTGAAAGAGATTCTTGTTAAACAGGAAGCTCATTGAGTATAATTATGCTTTGAGGCTCCATTTCTTGGAGCCAAACATTATGCAATGCATAAAGATGGGTATTAGAGGGATTAGAGACCGCTTCCCATAATTAAACAATTTGTTGGCTCTTAATATCTCCCATAGTATGCTGCAATAGAATTTTAAAAATCAGACTATGAACTGTCCACGAGATGTTATTAATATGTTATTGTTCTTGGTAAATATTCCATACAAAGAAGAATACTCCTTGCAATGTGCCTAAATATGTTGAGTAAAATGCAATTTTCCATTCCATCCAGTCTAGAGCGTGTTCATGTTTTATCATCTATTAAAATCACACAGACGACATAACTGTAAAGATGCAATAGAATGACTTGCCACAGAGTCTGTCAAAAACTGTTTAAAATCTGAAGCTAAGCCTGGAGGCTACACTAATAGATAAGTAGCACAGCCACTGTGCATTGTGGGCAAACTGTCAGTTACAAATGTAAGAGAGCATTCTCTTTAAGAAATGGAGTTTCGACTTTTGTAATACAAAACATATTTTCATATGTTATAGCACTATCACGGTATGCACGATTTTGTATCTCTTTTTAGTAATTTGGGGGAATAGCGTCATGGTAGATATATTCGTATCTTTTAGCTTTAGTTCAGTGATGACAATTCTGCATCAGATTCTGTAACAGGTTTCTGCAACTGAAAAATATTTTTATCATTGAATGAGAGTTTTAGAAGCAGAGCCTTTAGGGTTCTCCTCTCACAATATGCGCACAGGGGCTACAATCTTAACTTTTGCAGTCCAAGTTAACTTGATATGATATGGGATGTACAGGGCAGCTGACCCATGCTGCTGTTTAGGTTAAGACATTGTAGAGTAATAATAGTTAGATGCCCGAGGGCTGTTGTGCTGCGCTTTATAAATAGAAATAAATATCTGTGGCATGCTTGCCAGATTTAATCATGTTTTAAGAGGTATACAAATATCACCAAATGGCTGCAGATCAGCAGAAAATAATGAGATCTCTCGTATTAGCTTGTGTAGATCTATCTCCAAATAATCCAGCCATTCTGCACAGTAATCTCAATTCCTGCATCTGCTGCTTGCCCATTTCATGCCCCCTCTAAGCGGGAGCTGGTGGAATGTCCGCTAAGTCAGAAAACAATAGAAGACAGACTAAGTCTCGTCCCGGAGATGCCTTCGACGTGACCTACCCAACTGTTCCATCCAGATACAAATTAGCCAAGCTCCTCACCCACTATGTCGGTGGTTAATCTGACACTGAATACAAATGTTCAAATCATGCTTATGATTTTACTAGCTATAATATTTTTCAGTTGATGTCTAATGGAGGATTGACATAATCAAAGAATAATATGGACTCTGACAAGAATGTGGAAACATAGGGCCTGACTCATGGAAGTGTTTAATAATGGCGCAATCCCATAGGAAAACGTTCCATGAATCAGGCCCGTACTCTTGCTAAAAATGAAATGTCTATAATGCTAAAAACCAATGATTTGCCACTAAGAACTCCACGTTTTGGAACAGGGAACACACCAATATGTCCAAGATCCAAAAATTGGTTAATTGGTTAATTGGTGAAATTATAAATAGGACCACGTTTCCTGGAGCCACATCTGGCAATTTAGCTTCTGTGCTACAAGTTATTAATTGGAACATTTCATGCAGCCAACACAATGATCCACAGTAAATGTGTATTCCTTGTCGGAGTCCTTCAAAAGTACCAACCGCAAAGCCCTTTCTCATAAATTAAGGTAAGACAAAGAAGAGTCATATGATCTGAGACCTGGTATGCACACATACATGTATCCCTGTATTGATTCGAACCCTGGCATGAATAGAGCCATGGTGAACTGAGTGGCATTAGCAGAAACCTGGCATGACATAGCCCTTACATAGGCATAACCCTGGCATAATCTATCGGCTTAAATAGATCCCTAGCATGAACATCTGCCTGAACCAACACCATGCGTGTACAGTGCCTCTGCATGATTGGAACCCTGGCCCTAAGAGCTTCCCGGTATATTCAGGGACCTGGTATAATCCACGTCCTGGAATAAAGAGAACTCCAGCTTTGTCCGAACACCAGCGTAATTGGGACACTAGCATAATTGGAATCCTGGTGTTTTGGCTGTATGTTGTGATGGTTTTGGTAGCAGTATACTTTTTTTTTCTTTTCTTTTACCTCTTTTCTTGTGTATTGTGTCTTTTGTTCTTTTTATTGATATGTGCCTACGCCTGTGTAGAATAATATAAAGGAGAAATCCTGCATTATCAGAGTCCAGATTTTTTATACGATGTGTTATGACAAGGTGATCATATCTATTGTGATTCAAGCGGAGCACAGGTATAAGCAGAGCCTTAGCCTAACCAGAGTTAGTAAAAGTAGAACCCTGACATGATCAGAGCGCTGTAATTATCGCACCTGTGGTTTGATTCCAGTTTTTCCTCATGTTCCCATGTTTAGGGCTCAACTCAGTTGAAGAACCTGATTCTAAAAGACCATGTCCTGGCACCTCTAGAGCCGTGCCTTATTGGGCCATGACATATTGAGAGCACCGCCAAATGTGGAGCCGTGGCATAATCTGCTCCCTTACACAGCAAAGCCGCGGCACATACGGACTGATCCTTTTAATTTATTGTAATATAGCCCTAGGATAGGGTCATTTGAAGATATCCGAGATCCAAGCCAGTCATCGCCTGTCGCTCATTCAGCTGCGCTGCAATGTTGAAATCAATCTTAATTATGGCAATCAGCCAAGGGAACGCCCACTTCTTCTTGGACTGGAGGGGGTTGTCACTGGTTGTGTAAGAATCTCCACCATGCTGATTTTAGCCACAAATGTACCTGAAGTAATTATAGTGATATGTCTAATTATTTATATTTTAAAATGCATTCTTGTTCTTGGTGAATAATAATAGTGCCTTCTACTGGAGCCTTCCCACCTCTAAGGTCAGTAATAATAGCCGTTATCCTTGCCCAATTCAATGGTGCTCAAATGATCATTGCCAGAATGATGAAGGGCAGAGTTGCCCCTCCCTGGATTGACAACTCCATCCTGAACACAGGGGTCCTGGACAAGCGATTAACTTGCTGAGCTATCTTCTCTCGGAGTGTCTGCTCCCACACCTTTGCATAAAACTGGTTTAAGCAAAGTGCTGTGCATTTGGCTATTATTGGTTTGGTGGTGTCAGTAATCCATGTTAAAAGGCGTGTGAACTGTATGTGATTTCAGTGCTGTGGCGTTCTGCCCACCAGCACATCCTTTCACTTGAGTTTTACTCCTAGCAGGGTGAATGAGGGTTGCAGTAATGAGTATCTTGTGAGATTACACGTGAAGCCTTTGTTGCTTAAAGGGCCATTCGTCTATGAACCTCATTGGAGTTTCTTTCTCCTTCAATCTCCCTACAGAGGGGCAAGATTGCTAACAGCCATAGCTCCTCTTTGCCAGCTGCTTTCTTGCTTTGCTGGATTCAGCAAAACAAAAACAAATAGGTGATGGCTGGAATGTTTTGAATTAATCATAACCACAGGCATAGCTCTGGGCAACCCTCCAGACCATCGTTTTTCAGCCTGCCAAGCCATTACAGAAGGGGAAAAACCATATGCAAATCAGGCTTGGTCCTACCCCAAAAGGGGCAGTCTAGCCTGAACTGCTAGGTCACATCCCTTCTGCACGAGACCATAAGCATCCCCAGACATGTTTCATCCTTGTTGGGCATCATCATTGAGGAGTAGCTTGGGTCTCTAGGCTGGGCAGACTCGGGACCCACATCTGGGCATACCCGTCCCACTCGGGGTGACTTTAACAAAACAAAAAGGTGATGGCTGGAAGGTTTTGAATTGATCATAACCACGGGCATCACTCTAGGGGAACCCTCCAGACCATTGTTTTTCAGCCTGCCAAGCCATTACAGAAGGGGAAAATCCAACAGGCTTGGTCCTACCCCAAAATCTGCTGGATTCCGACCTGAAAAGGGCTCAACGTCCCACTCTTGCTGTAGGTCCTTGAATCCCATATGAGCTCGACTTTGGTTTGGCGTTGAGTGAGCTCTTATTCCAGTGATGCAGCATCCAGCAGGACCTTTGCTAGAAGACTTGTGCGAGATGAACACCCCATTTCCCTGTAATGGCTCTCGAGGATATGCAAGCCAACAGACCCAGTCTGGACTGGAACATCTCAGTTTTTAGCCTCTTTCCCCGCCACCTTTCAGTGTGGTGGTGCTGCACAAGTCATGCAGCCTAACTCATGGGGCGGTAGTGGCAGTGGTGCTGATGTTGAGGATGGTCATCCTGCAAACTGTGCCTGGCTACCAAGGGACCAGAACACGCGTCTCCTCCAAGCAGTGACTCTTTGGTGGGAGAAAACTACATCTAGATTTGCAAAGATCTACATTCACACTGCGCCAATCAATGTGAACGAGAACGTGTGCCGAAAGGCTGCCATTTGAAATAGTGTACGCACAACAGCGAATCCATATACAGGATCACGATATTGAATTTTGTATCTTGCTGCTAGCGCATGGGACATGTAAAAAACAAGAACACTCCAACCCTCAGAGGAAGAGCTGTAGGCTCGAAACACGTGTCAGGCTGACCCTGGAATGATTAAATTCACATGCATCTATGCATGAAAATCTCACATTGATTGGCGCAGTGTGATTGTATATCGTTGCAAATCTTTCCGGTTCTGTGCAGTGTTTTGGCCAACTACCCACACCCTACAATCACCCGCTGCCAACCCAGCACATATTCCACTGTGCAAGCGCTTGGGTATCTTTGTCTTTTGTGACACTACTTTATCAGAAAACTACACCTATTTAGGAGAAGAAACCATATTGATCAATTTCAGCTGCCAGAGGAACAAAGAGGAAGAAAGCATCGAGTTGTGTGATGAGCAGCACATGTATTAGGTAGAAACCTTTCGACATTGGTCCAATTAAGGCATGCTTAGATAGCCAGCAGCCCGCACTACCCCGGCCGCAGCAGCCACACCAGAAGCCAGAGTAACCCTGCAGATGCCACAAGACGCTGTCCAGCATCCCCCTTTTAAAGCCATGCACAATTCGCCAGCCATTCACCCCCCAGAATGAACCGCACTTTGTGCCCTTTTTTAGGAAACCTTCGCTTTCAATGTGGCCATTTGCTCTGCGGCTATGCATATATTTTGTTCTCTGGTTTTTACTAGAGAAGGGACTCCCTGAACTAAGGACAACGAGGCGTCTTCAGGCTGGACCCCTTTAAAAAGATTGTGTTGGTTGTTGGTGTGCCTTAATTTGTGCGTTCGAATTCTAGGTTTGGTCCTTTTTTATTTAGCATTTATTTGAATAGGACCGAGTTTTGAAGATGCACTCCCTATGAAAGGTTTTGACAATCGCTGACGTTAAGGTTGTCATGCCTGACTCTGGTCAGTCTGATCTACAGCAAATTTGACATCTGTCCAATTTCGCTACTGAGTCTAGTGTAATTGGAAGCAGCGCAAAAACCCAAGAGACGCATGTCCCCAAAATAAGCCAACGTTCTGCCATACAACTCTGAATTGGACAGACCTATCGAGACCTGGACATTTAGTATTGTTTGAACATTTAATGTCTATTAGCTAAAACCACTGCACCAAACTCTGTTTTCCCCAATATCAATTTCCCTAGGTTCAGCTGCTTGGAATGGGGAAAGGGGTTTCCTCCAACAATACATTCCAGCATTATGAAAAGTGGATAATACTATCCTTTGAGATAGCATTATCAGATGCTTGAGCTGTGTGACATGCCTCCAAGTCTCTGTGGCTCCTTCAGATGCTTGAGCTATGGGGCATGCCTCCAAGTCTCTGTGGTTCATTAAGATTCCTGAGTTGTAGGGCAGCTATGGGGCATGCCTCCAAGTCTCTGTGGTTCATTAAGATGCTTGAATTGTAGGGCATGCCTCCAAGTCTCTGTGGCTCCTCCAGATGCTTGAGCTATGGGGCATGCCTCCAACTCTCTGTGGTTCATTAAGATTCTTGAGTTGTAGGGCAGCTACGGGGTATGCCTCCAAGTCTCTGTGGTTCATTAAGATGCTTGAATTGTAGGGCATGCCTCCAAGTCTCTGTGGCTCCTTCAGATGCTTGAGCTGTAGGGCATGCCTCCAAGTCTCTGTGGCTCCTTCAGATGCTTGAGTTGTGGGGCATGCCTCCAAGTCTCTGTGGTTCATGCAGATGCTTGAGCTGTGGGGCATGCCTCCAAGTCTTTGTGGCTCATTCAGATGCTTGGGGCATGCCTCCAAGTCTCTGTGGTTCATTCAGATGCTTGAGCATTGTGGCATGCCTCCAAGTCTCTGTGTTTCATTAAGATGCTTGAGTTGTGGGGCATGCCCCCAAGTGTCTGTGGTTCATGCAAATGTTTTACTAGGTTGATGATCTGAGGTCTCCAACTCCTATCCGATTCTCCAGAGAGTATTGCAAAAGCAATACTCTGAAATGCCCTGAACCCCAGCCTGAGGGCAGAACCCAACAACCTATGCTTCAAGAAAAATGAGCTATAAGTTAACTCTTGAGATTGCCCTTTGACTTAAAACCATCCATGATGCTGGAAAAGGGGTTCCGAGCTTGGAGGGAGTGGCAGGGGTGGAGGAGGTGGCACAGTAGCTGGCCCTTCCATCTGGTTATCTGGCTGGATTCCATCTACTCTCGATAAATGGATCCCAGAATTACCATTGCTAAACGTAGCAATAATGACTGTACGATGAAGTGTTGCACATTAAAAAGGCTCACGAATAAATATAGAGTTCATTTGTTGTAGGGTTGCTATGCTGTGTCTGGTTTGCTGTGACCAAGTTTATTTTTCGTATGCGTTGGCAGCTTATTCTGAAGTTGAAAGCCTGGCAGATCTGAGAAGGTTCCAAGGGGAAGAGGAGGGAGGGGGGCAGGTGGCCGAGTCTTCATACTGTAGCCGCTTTGCTTTGTTGCTGAATGTTTGAACAGCATGAGCCGCTGGCCTGGGAGTCTGAAGAGGCTGGAAGGGCAGGAACATGGCCACTACCATCCTTTGATTGAATCTGCGCTTGTGGGCTGCAATTTGCTAGCGATCTGCCACTTCCTTAGAAATACAAGTAGAGCAGCTCATTGGATGGTGCGGACTGGCATCCAGTACAAAGGTGAATTGTTCAATACTGGTTACCTGCTACTAAAAGATACAAAATGTGAAGAGGATCACACGAGAAGATGTGATGCGATTGTAGCCAGCATTGAGGGGCAAGACTTAATATTATGTCAGGTAATCAGATGTCCCCGTTTTGCCGGGACCGTCCTGGAATTGGGCTCTCTGTCCACCACCATTCCTCCACCCCTCAGTCCCGAGAGCCTTTTAATTTAAAAACCCTGTTCCGGTTTTGGGGAAGGGGTGTGGGGGGATCGACGGGACTAATTTTTGGGGAAGGGAAAAGGAAGGTGACAACTTAATTTAATCAGTTGAATAAATAACAATCATAATACTTTCACACGTGTGTCAGGCCTGCAATATCCACCCGAGCAAAACCTCCGCCTTTTCTTAACTTTATCAACGGTAAAAACCGCACCATTTATACGCAGGAGCAGGGCTGGAAAGATTGTGATATCCCAGAGGTGGCAGACGGCAGGCTAAGGGGTGGGGGGCGATGTGGGCGAGGTGAGGGCTGAATTAGCTCAATGCCACCCAAGGAAAGACAATTGTTGAAAAAGACAAAAAAAATGTATAAATTATCAACATTCATTTAACTAATATGGACAAAGTACACATTTTCTCCATACATACTCCTAATGCTATCATCAGCCTGTTTGCAATAACGTTGACATAGTGAGGATGTGACGCCACACGTTCTATGGCCAATGGCAGATTTAAGGCAAAGGGTCCAGTGGGCAAAAATGACAGAGGGTCCCAGGTGGGCGTGTCATGGAGACAGAGTCTCGAGTGGGCGGGGAAGCACAATGATGAACTTTTGGGAAAAGTTGTTTTTGCAGTTGTCTGTGTTGGGGGCGGGGGTTTGACTCTAGCTAGAGACAGCAGGACCTCCTCACCAGGTCTTGCTGTCAATGGTGGTAAAATTGAAAGATCAAGTATGAAGCTAATGTTTGAAATTATAAGGTTCAAGGCAATGGGCAGTGGGAAGGGACATTACAGGAGATACCGTGGGATAATTCCTACAGAATGCAGATCCATTTTGTGCATGACCCCAGTGTTCTCACCCCACATACTTGAAAAGGCATTGAACATCACAAGCGTAAAGGAGTTCACCTTTTAATCTCAAAACATACCAGGGGTTACCCTTTTTTAGGGGCTGCTTGTGGCACTTGAAAATCCCCTTCACACCAACCCACCACCTCCAGATCCACAGGACCCTCTACAGGGAAGTGAATAGAAATGGAGAGGTAATAAGGGCAGGATAGTGAGGGAGACAAGTAGAGGAGGGGCAGGTAACATGTACATTGATGGGACAGGAGAGTGGAGAATGAAGGAGGGCAGAAGTGTGAAGGAGAGATTGAGAGTGAGTGATTGAACAGAGCCAGGTGAGGGTGAAAGTGAGAATGGGTACAGAGAATGAAGAAGGGCAGGAGAATGCGGCAATCGTTTGAGGTACAGGAGTGAGAGGGAATACAGGGTAAAGATGATTAAAGGGTGTGAAATTGAGAGCAGGGGGTTCAGGAGAGTAAGAAGAATGGGGAATAATGGAGGTCTAAAGAGTCAGGGAGAAATGAAGAGTCAGGGAAGGCAGGGGAGGGAAGGGACAGCAATGTAAAGGCAACTAGTCTGACGTGGGCAAACGTGGGAGGGAAACATTGAGTGCAGGAAGGCAGGCGAGTATGCAAATAGCTGCAAAAGGAGGAAGAGAGCGGCAGTGGTCGAAGTGTACGAAAAGAAGCAGTGGAACTATGTTCCCTCCTGGCCTGTCCCCGCTCCCCAAAAACCCTGTCACCACACCCCCTCCCAGATGCAAGCCAAACCCCTAAAGAAATACATCTGCTGTTTAAGGGAATGTTCAGTGCAGTGCACTGAAGTGCACGTTTCAGCTTCTTCCTACACTTTTATTTTAAAACAAAACCATTCCTGAAAAGTTTATTTTTCAAATGCAAGTATAGGAACAGTAAAACCTTTTTTTTTTTAAAGTAGAGGAGAACCACTCCTGCCCACATCGACCACTAGAGAGCGGCATCTATATAACAAAAAACCTTTGGCAGAAATGGAGAAAGAATAAAAGAAAAGGCGAGAAGAGGATTAATGGAATGAGGCAAGAGCAGATGATGGCATAGTGTTCCAAAAGAGCAGGAAAGAGTGGGATAGCAGAGAGGAAATTGTCAGTAAGGAAAAAGGGAGAAAATGGAAGCAGGAGGGAAAGGGACAACAGGGGAGCATATTTGTGATGTGAGGTGGGCAGGTGTTTGCCATAGCTGCCCAACTATATGCTGTCACATATGGAATAGATACATGAACAGGTAAACAATTAAAATGCAGCCCCTTATATAAGAAAGTATACTGCACCAGTTTTCTGGCAAACTCATTTAAAAAAAAAGAAAACGATTAGAGGTTGATGATCCAGATACTGGGGCAACTGGGTAAGGACTGTTGTCCATTAAAAGGTGTGATTGGTGGGTGCTAATAAATGGGAGGGTAGTATAATTGTGCATGCTGTGCACAATAATGGCTCAAGCAGGATACCTTACATTGAATTCTCCTTCACTATATTGTTTTAGGTCCACTTTCTTTTGCAGGCTGCTGCTGCAATTGTGCATTCAAGCTGGTGAAAATAAAGCTATACGTGTCTTTTTGCTTGACCTATTTCTATAACAATATGTGTAATGTTAGCTTGATTTCTTATGTGATTTGTGTAATGTTCAAAGCATTCATAGAAAAACAAATTATTTAATATTTAGAAAATCAAACCTTAAAAAATATTTGGAATCTATCACTGGGAAGATATGTAGCCAAGTGCTTAAATCACAGCCTCGGGCCAAATACTGATTTCACCATTTTAACAAAATGTGTGCTCCTGGGCAAATTATTCAATCTGAATGTGCTTGATCTGCTGACATTGGGTGTCTCTAGAAGTGATGTAGTTTGCAGTTTTTGCTATGAAAACACCTCATGGTTTACTAAACTATTGAATTGTATATTTATAATAGTGAATATTTATATATAGCACAGCTAATTATTCTCTTGGCTTACACGTGAAAACCTATTTTAATGTCCTTACCAAAGGTATCCTAGAGTATTAAAAACCTTCATCTTAATTTTATTTTAAAGAGTCTTCTCTCTCCCCGGACATCCTTCGTGCTCCCTAGTTTGAAGACCACTGCCTTAAATTAAGACTTTAAATGTGTGCTTGGCAGCAGGTTACATATTGCCTTTGATGGCATCCAGCAGTGTTAACACCTCTTTGCCTTTTACTCTGGTCTCATCTGTGTTAGCACCTTGCTTACAGAGCAATTACTAACTTTTCAGAGGCTGTTTTGTGTTTCAGCTCACTTCGGGAGGCCTGCCCCATGAGATCAAAGGGCATTCCTTTGTATTTATGTTTATTTTATTGAGCCTTTGTAAGGCGCTTTATACAACAGAATTGTGTTTCAAAGTGCCATAAGGCTAAATGGGAAGGGAACTGGGGCAAAAATAACAGTGGCAAAAAAACAAAACAGTAATATATATATAGTTGTGGTTCTACTAGGCCTCGTGGCATTCGGCCGTGCAAGTCCATTGAAGAGAAGTGCAGGGAAGGGGAATGGAAGTGGGAGCAGAGGAGTAGACAAGTGCTGGAGGAGTGCCCGGGAGGGAAGTGCTAAGGGGAGCCAGGAGAGACTCAGGCAAAGTACTAGTACATGCAACTTTCAAGGGTGGTATGTGGGGCCAACAGCCAGGGACCCGGAGAGCAGTGCAGTGTGGGTCGGGGGTGGTGAGGGGTGCTAGTATTGACCCAGAGGAAGGGCCTGAGATCCTTTGAGGTTATTGGGGATTAGGCCACCGATCACACCGGCAGTGGGGTGATTAGCAAGGAAGGGAAAGGAGGAAAGAGGTAGAGAAGGAAGAGTTTTGACCATTCTTATTTGAGCAACCCAAGGGAGCCACAGACTGTGTACACCCCTCCTAACTGTAGGCAAGGGGGTGAGGGGGATCATATTGAAATGCACCCCCAGTAGCCCTGACAAATGTTTAGCCAGGCCCTGCGAGTGAGCGCTAAAGTGCTCTTTGTTATTCCAATGTGCCCAACTGCCAGCACGGAGGGAGGAGGGTGTGTGTTTTGTGGCTGGTGTGATGAGATGGGAAGGTGTCGGACCAGGAAACACAGGGCCCGGTCCCCTTTTGTCCATCCTCTGGGTGCAAAGCCCATCTCTATCTATGACCATGGACATGTACAAATGTTTTTGCAGTATTTTACACTTTCTAAACCAAATCTGCCAGTCCTGGACACTAATATTTCATTTCCAGATTGCACCTCGCTATATGGTGCCCAAGATGTCATTTCTGGTAGAAATAAATGTGGGACTTTTCATTATAAAGACCAACTTATTTTACCAGTCTAAGTTGGTGCCCTGGAACCTTACAGTTGAAAGCAACGTAGGACTAAAATACCTTGTAAAGAGTATTTTGACCAAGAGGTGTGGGGTCACATCCTGTCCATACTACTCAAAAGAGATATCGGATCCTTAGGAAGGGCTGCTGCACCCAACACACAATCCTCAACATATCACTTTTTTAAAGACTCTTACTTTTGCTGTTTGCGGACAGTCTGGCATCTCTGAGTAGCCCGATGACAAAGACCCTCTCAGAGTTGAGCAGAGTTCCTTCTAATCCTCTTTTAGCGGATTTGTTCCGCTTTTTTGTTTTTAAATTTGATGGGGTATTAAGCATTTAAACCACATTTTATAATTATTTACGTGAAAGAAAGCATAGGTTTCAGTAGGTAAAAAATTCAATTCAACTGTTGTTAAAGTCCCCTGAATCGGAAAAATTTTGAAAAGACAAGCGTTACACATTAACTCTTGTCTTTACTCTTTCTCTTCTGAACCAGGGGATTTTCATTTTTTTGAAGCAGAGTAGGGGCACTGAACAGACCAGCTACGTCCATCATGCTTATCTTATCTTCTTCAAAACACAAGGTTTAACACCAGTATGTATTTTCATGCTGGCATTAAACCAATGGATTCCTGTGGAATCCTGCTGACTTTGCAGCTGGTAAAAGAAGGCAGACTCCATAGGAAGGAATTTAAACTTTTAACCGCCAGGTTTGGCATGTTTGTTTTTCAGCCCCTTTCAGAAATGATGGCTATTGCACGGAGGGGTCCTTTAGCATCTCAGTGCAAACTCAGCTGGTCCCCCAATTTGCATAAAATGGCCCCTTATATGCCAGTATTTGTAACGGTATCCCCAAAATCACTATTTCTGTGCCTCAACAAGAACATTAATTGACCAAAATAGACATTTATTTGATTGCCTCTGAGATATTAATGTTACACAGATTAACATTTTTATGTTCCTCATCATTAGACACCCTCATTCCCTTTACTTCTCTCATTCCTTCATTCCCTCCTTCATTCATCCCTGGCGACCCATCAGGCTGTGATTGAGAATGTGGTGGTCACTTCTCTAAGCAGGCAATTACCCCTCAGGGGGTTTTCCTGGTGGAGTAGAATTTCAAATTCCTTTCTCACCTGTTCCCGTCATACCACTGTTTCTCGGAAGGTTGAGGAGATTCAAGTTCACTACAAGCCTGTTTGCCGCAGTTTTGGCTAGTATGACTTGGTACTTATATCTTCTCAAAATGGCGATCTGCCTGCCCTTGAGCCGGAACTGCTGTCTCAGTCAGGGGGAGGGGTGATCCATCCGAACCCCCACTCTGTTTTCATGCGTGGCTGTTGAGAGGCAAAGATGGAGACTGGGACCTGCCAGATGAGGTCCTCAAGGTGCTACTCTCTGCTCGTAGACCTACTTATGGTAAAGGGGGACTTATTTGGATCTGCGGACAGGCCCTGTTTCCGCTGTTTTAACATTTCTGCTGCGCGTGGCTAAGCACGGGGTGACATCTCTACTGTAAGAGTTTACCTTGCAGTGATTTTAGCATTTAAGTGAACCATCGGAGCAAGATTCATATTTCACAATTCCATGGTTACCCAGTTTTTGAAGAGCCTGGCTAATACCTTTTAACTAAACATTTGTGGTTCCAGTCTGGCACCAAATGCACGCCAATGTTTTTTTACTTGCGAGGATAAGAAAGGTGTAATCTTTTACAACACTTGGGAATTCCAGCCTACAGTTTTCAAGTCCCATTAATTTCCTAAATGTTGGTCAATTGAACCATCAGTGTGAGTCTTACATCTTATCTCCACTCTCAGGTCTAGTTCCATCTTGTGATCCCTTAATGTGAACAGTCCTGTGGTGTGTAACCAAGTCTTCCTGAATCTCCTGATGTGTTGGGTCACATAGTGTTCCCTAGTGGTTCCATTCTAGAGTTTTGTGTTTAGCTATGTTTTGCAATCGCTAAAGGAGGTGAAGAAAAAATAAATTGTACTCAGAAGGTTCATATCATTTTTTCAACAGACCCATTTGATTTGTTTGCAGAATACTGGATTGTGTATGTTGCTGCATATTTGCAGTCAAAGTTGTGAAGACCTCAGCTGCTTTTACAGAGATTCCTAGATTAATTAGCGATAATCTCCATTACTTTGAGTCCTACCCTTCGTTATTCTTTAACTGTTTGGAAGTGCCTGTATGGGTCTTTTGAGGTGGTCTCCACTACCAGACAGTAAACCATTTCTACAAACTCTGCAGGGGTCATTTTCATCAATTGTTGGAAGGTCAAACAATGATACAAGTAACACAGAGTCCCTTTCCCTCCGGCGACACCCTATTCTACAACTCAATTTCCAAAGAGATGGCCAACAGAAAGATTCAAAACTAGTTCTTAAAGGTCCTTAGCCTCCATGCTGATATCCCTAAGCTAAAGCCTGAAATGTTCCAGGGCTTGGCCAACACAAGAGTTTGCAAATCCTGTTCTGAAAGTTCAGCCCTAGTCTAAACACAACCTTCAGAAAATGTCCTCTGGATATGCTCTTTGAGGTATTATTCAGTTTGGACGCTGCTTTAGTTTTCCTGTTTTCACAGTGCCTGTTTTAGAACCCTATGCCTTGGGGTTCACAGGCATTATCTTCAGGCCTTCTCACAGCTACTTTGCATTGGGCATTGCTTAGCAATTCTCACTATACAGTTTGGTTGGTGCCACTTTCTGGAACTCCACAATACCCAATAGGTCTCTTCCACACTGGTTTCTCCACTCTCCACTCAGGTCTCTCTTCAACCTCTCGGGTTTCAGTCTCCAGTAGGCCTTTCCTATGTCACTGTGGTTTTACAGTATTCAAGAAACAGGTCTCACTCACACCGTTTGGGTTCTCTAGGTTTTCTGGAGAAGTCCCTGTTAGACCTTTTGAATCTCAGAAGTCCACAATTGTCCCATCCCTTTGGTTCTCGGTGTCCTACAGTTTTGATTTGTCATCCTTCAATCTCTAGGTTCTTCTAGACCTTTGAGTTTTCAATGTTCCATTTTTAAGTCTTGCATAGACTTTGGGTTTCTCTGCATATAATATTCAGGTCTCTTGTAGACCTCCGGTTTCTCAGCATTTTATTTTCACATCCCTCGCAGTCCTCTAGGTTTAATCAGCATTAACTTGCTCAGGGCTCTCATAGACCAGAGTTTCTCTGTATTCGCTTGCTCCGGCCTCTCATGTAGATCTGTGTTCCTCAGTATTAGTTTGCTTAGGCTTCTTGTACACCTCCACTTTCTCAGCATTTGTGATTTAGATCGGTCGTAGCCCTGTGGCAGGCATCCCACCCTTGTATCTGGGTCTAGGCATCAAGTAGGGACCCAGAAAAGTGGTCCCCTTGTCTCTTGTGGTAGTGTCCCTGTGTTGTCAGGGAGCGTTGAGGTACACATCCTTCTCCTGGAGTGCTGCCTCTGATGTGGTCACCTACCCTCTTTTATGCTACCTGTAGGGTTCATGCATTTGGGCAGCTCCTTGAGATTTACCGGGGCTACTGGAGAGTTTGTGTTGTGGGTTTCGATTGGGCTTTTCATTTGGGTTCTTTTAACCCGTATATTTGTAATAAGGAGCCTCTTTGCATTAAGTAATGACACTATTTGTCACATCTGGTGATTCCCTGGCTTTCTGTGGGTGGTGCAGTGTTGTATTCTTGCCCATTGCAGCTCGATCGTCTGTAGCACCACACCTCTTCTCTGATTCAGAGAGGGAACGGCTACAGTGTCGATGCCTGGTCATGTTCTTTGAGGTCACTTTGTTTCTCGTCTCTTTTCGATAAGTCATTTCGCAGACGGTCATTATTACAATCCGTGGGCTCTGCAGGTCTCTGAATAGATTTGGTGAACTTCTCAGCATTCCTCCTTTCCATCACTGGAACTGTTTGGAAGTGCCTGTATGGGTCTGCAAGTTACACTCGCCGATGAGAGTTTGGGTCTTCAATCTCTCTGGTGGGGAAATACCACGCCTTGATTTGGGTTACAAGCCAGAGGATCGCGCTCCATCCACCATATGGGATGCACATCAGGTAGCGGCTGGACCAACCCAATCGCTTGTGGCTCGCCTTCGCAGACTACGTGGTACATAAAAAAGCACGCATAAGAAAATCATGCGTAAATCTTTTGCAATTGATTTATATGCATCATATCCTTTCAACAGATTTGGATGATGGACGGGTGCATGGACCATGAATAATTCCCAAATACGGTGCCCCATCCACTCCACCATACACATCCTGAAGCATCTCCACCCGCATGCGATCCTGATGCAGGAAGAGATGCTGTGGGTTCCCCCGGACCCTGCATTTTTCACCTATTCTGAGGAGGCTGATTCCATAGCAATCCATGTGAATGCCTCCCACCAGACAAAGGCATTGCGTGAGGCATGTATGATCCGAAAGTGGGGTTATTCACACACTGATACCGGAGTCTGGATTTCCTTTGTTTCAGTGACACCATCTGTCAAAACGAATCAAAATTGTATGGAAGTAATTGCTGGGGCATTCCAAAATGAACTTCATACGTTTTCCTTTTATTTTTAATTGTCCATGCACATTGTACTGCAGGGCTATAAAACGCACTCTGCGCACACAGGCCTCCAGGTAACTGGGGAATGATCTGCTGGGTCTAAGGACTGTGATGAAGGGTAGGACTAGGACGAATGACATTACCGGCAAGTAATCCAAGTATTACTGCACATCCCTCTTCCTCACCAGACTCCTTACTTTTCAAGAATCCTCAATCTCCACTGGCCTTCTGCCCTCTAAATTAGTTGTGAATACCCTTGACCATTTTTCACTGCACAATTCCCCTCCATTATTGATTCAACCGTTGCAGGCACTAAATTCTTACAATTTGTACATGGAAAAAATGCATAATGAAAATGTTTGTTTATTTCTGATTGTAAAAATACTCTTTCAAAATCTCATGGCCAATTATCAGATGGTGGCATGTCCTCTAGTGTGAGGGGTGGCCCCTTTTGGATCTGCACTTTCTTACGTTGCTTTCAAAGAGTTGCTTTTTCAATATTGCTTGCTTATGAGCCCAAGACCCTGATATGTGTTATTCAGTGCTTGTGGATTCCCATTGCAAATATGAGAAACTGGCCAAACTGCAGACCACCAAATGATGAGCAGGCGCACCTATGCGCTTCTGCCCATTATCCCTTTGCCCTAAACAGTCGTCTGAGTATGCCACTGCCATAGTAATGCAAATTCCTCTACTTGAGGATATTGAAGTGAGAGATATCGAAAAGAACCTGCTACTCGCCAAATATCAAAAATATGCAGGTTCCTCCAAAGGCATCAGAACTTTCCAAATGGCAACCTTGAAAGTCAGGTCAAACCCTTTCCTACATACAATGGAAAGTAGCAAGTAACTTGACTTGAACATTGGAAGTCTTCTTAGATCAAGAGGTTAGGACGAAGAGCTCAAAAATGGTGCTTCATAACAAAGGTCCTCGTGCTTTAAAGAGACAGTAATAGATGGCAGAAGTCTAGTATCACTCGCATCTAGAGGTTTAAAGAGTTGAGAATGAAAGTCTGGTATCCCAACAGAAATGCCCAAGCTGAATATCATCAGAGGTTTAGAAACTGAAGCCCTCCCAGAGGACGAGAAATTGAATCCCTCCCAAAACGGTCCGCTAATAAAAAGTTCCTGTATTGAACAATCCTATAGAGGACCCACCGCTTATCTTCCATGAAATACATGGGCAAAACAAACATTTTCAACTTTCACTTGCTTCATTTAAGATGCGCACAATAAGATGGTTCGGTGGCGCAGTGTGGCCTCTCCGAGCATGCTTGGGTGAGATCATACGTGCACACATTGACTTCTTCTGGGTTGCCCATGCACACACTGGTCTTGGAGTTAATGTCTTAAAGAGGGGATGCCCCAGGACTCTGCTGCCCTTCATCAGGACCCCTCCCAAACAACAAATCCTCCGCTTTGCAGCTACAGCATACTTCAGCACCGTCTCCACTCCCATCCAATTCCTACACCACCTTAGCAGACCCAGGTAAACAGTTAATCTACAGGTTTGCCCATCCGTCCTTGCTTATCCTGGTCCTAATGTAGCACTTCCACGAAGAGTATGGAAATCTCGATGAATCTACGTGAAAATATCAAAACCATGACTGTGAGCTTGGTTTCTTCGAAAAAATAAAATGAAATTCAGCCAATAAAAAATTCGGGGAAGCCCCCCCCAAACCCTCAAGCTCCCCTACATGCCCCAATCTTAATAAATACCCCCACCCTCATTTTTTTTCTCCCTGAAATGCGTTACAAAAATATTAATTGAAAAGGAATGTGCAGTAATGGTCCGCAATATTTTGTAGTGATCCCACCTGGGTCACTAATCGCCCTAGCACCATGGCCCGGCTTCTTCATAAACTGGAGGCCCCTCCCTCTTGAAGCAGGTAGGAACATCAGAAGGCACAATGAATTCTGTCTAGCTGAGGGTGGGCAAGCGCTCTGCGAGAACAGTGTTGGCACTACATTGGACTAGGCACTAGCCACTACACCAAAAATTAAATATAGGGTTCGGTATCCGGGCTTGCCAGCCGAGGGGAGACCACCTGGGATAAGAAAGAGGGACGTGGAAGCAGCCACTCTGGTAGTTGATGGCTAGGTCCTCATTGCTGAGACTACTATTGGAAATCGATTTGCCTTTACATTCAATCTAGATTATTTCCAGTTGAATTCAACAACTCTAAAGCTTTTAATCCAATCTAACACTTTTTGTGATTTACGTTTCTGCCACCGTAACCTCCATTTCCTTTTCAATGAATAAATCATTGTAACTTTGTTTTCGCACTGTTTTTCAAGCAGAAAGGCCCTTCTGGTTGCAATTATAGACTGAAGCTGTGGAACACCCACTCAGTTCTTCTTTTACAATGAAATTGCTGGTATTACTACGCCCCCAGCCTTCACTGCATGTAAAAATAGCAGTCTGAAGCAAAGGCTGGGATAACACGCGCATTTATTATGTTTGGATAAACATTGCATTTAGGTTTTCAAACGTGCTCTTTTTCAAGCGTGCAGTGAAATGCCTCCGGTGTAGCCGGGTGTGTTTCTAAGCAATGCACAGTGAAGGCCAGTTCGTTCTCTCCCTGACAGCATGACGGTGGGAGAGCAGGCGAGGCCAGTCAATTGGGCTCGGACTGTTCTTTCCAATCACGGAGTGTCGGGATGTACTCGCAGTAGGCCGCACCGGAACGGATGAGTGCATGGAGCAGGCCCTCTCACTTTCACCTGGTGTCCAGGAATGGATCGCTAGGTAGAGTAGACGGACGCGTCTACCCCAGGCGCAGGTCTGGTGCTACATGGGCTGGAGGTGGTGCAGGTGTCTTTGTGATGAAGAGAGGAAGCCTTTGTAAGTAAGGTTTCTTGGGTCCTCTTCCCAGGTTCCCTAGTCTCACTCTCCTGCTGGCACAAGGTTTAAGAGATTGAGTGCTGCCGTGTGTGCCACGACTAGCAAGGCAGAAATGAAAAAGTGAGGCCTCCAGCTGGACGTTGAGATTTATGGAGGTTTTCTTTAGGGTGAATTTAGGCAAAAGAGAGTTTCATTGGGTGTCGTTTGCTAAGCAGCGATTTGGAGGGTTTGCAGCAGGTGTGGATGGACACAGGCAGGAGGCAGGGTCAGGGCCTGCTGCCTAGTATGAAGCTGGCCATAAGCCTACAAGAAGCAGTGGGTATGAGGGGATTTTCAACTAGTCCAATTCGAGCAGCGGTTAAGCCTTAAACAATGAGCTGGCACATGCTGAAGACTTCAGTTAAATCTTAGCCTTAACTCTTGCAATGTTTATGCAGAGAACTGCAGCTTTTGGAGCAAAGGAATTGCGTGGGTTTGTCCGAGGTCTTTCAGGAAGTTGGTGGATAAACAGACAGAAAATACTGCCTCCGCTGCAAACTGTTGCTTGTAGATGTGCAGACAAATACCGGAGAAGCCTTCTTTCTGTCCTTGGCATCACCAAAGCGAATGGGAGTGGGTGAGGCCAGAGAATGCTCCCCCTCTGCTACCCCTAAACTTGTCCTCTGGACAAAGAGGGAGTGCCAAGAGCAGATACCTGTGTTGCACCTGAAAAAGGTGGTTGTAAATGTAGCTGAATGTGCCACAGATTTTTTCACCTGGAATCTAGATCTCGTTATCTAGAGAAATAACAGGAAAAACATTGAAGCCTCCATCACTAACAGGTTGTCAGTCAATTAGGGAAGAATGCCTGAATGGTTGGATTGAGAGGCAGGGCTGTGTGTTTGGCTTATACCCAGTACTATAGCAACAGGAAGGGTGTGGGGGCTAGGTCTAGCTAGCTGGGAATGGGTAAGAACAGCCTGCAATACTCAGTGACAGCACAGCATGAACGCACATCTCATCAGTGTTTCTCATTGTCTGCTTTGCACGTCCAGTGAGCCACTGGGCCTGTGATGAGATGGGTGTGTGTATTGCTCGCCCAGAATGCACAGACAGTCATTAATCACCAGCGCAATTGCAGAGCCAATACTTTAAACGCAGGTAGACGACGCAATGACTTACAACCACACACACGCTTAGAAAATAATGAGCACTTATACGGCTATTTATTCAAAGCTTGGAAGCAACAAGTGATAACACAGAAATAAATCACAGAAAAGACAGAGAATTCCAAAGAAAATAAATCACTGTGGGCGTAACTGAATCCCTCATCTCGCCAGAAGCGGCTGGAAGACCCCGATAACAGCCAGGCCCGAGAGCACAACAGCCCTCAGGTATGCCGGACAAAGGCGCCCCCCTTCCGACTGAGGTCTTTGTACTTGTCCCGTCTGACCGTTGAGGGGTTCCGCATATTTGCACTCCCCAAAAAAGGGGTGGTAATTTCTCGAACCTTCTGGCAATGCACTTGCGCATTGATGGGTAACCGTTGGTTGCCAGCTGGGTCAACCAACGTTAACCTCAAGGAGCAAAGCGCTTCTCTCCTAAGAACAAACGCCACGGAAAACAGTCCCATAACTCATAACAAGACATAACAAAACCAGCTTTCCCAGCAGAATGTCCTTGACTGCATACCAGGTTTGGAAAGCATGTTTTCTTCAGAAAAGTAAATTCAGATCTCAGCAAAGTACAGCTTTTCACTGAGGCATGGAGTAAATATCCATTATGGCTCTGAGTGCCCCCAGAATACACTGCGCACCAGCGCCATGTTTTAGCTCAAGCAGAACAATGTGCCCCAGTGGCTGCAGCCACCAATCCTGCCTGGGCACTGTGTGATCTGATCCATATATATATGCCAGACCTGCATCACAGGCACACTGTAGATAGACGCAAGATGAGATAATTAATTTTCATCAAGTTTCCCACCGCCTTTTAAGCAAACCATCTGTTGCTTCATCAAGCAAAAAAATATATATATATTTGGAAGGATAGCTCAGGGGCAATGCACTTGCTTTGGAAACAAGAGGATGCAGTGCAACATGGGTTCAGTTCCTGTTCCAGTGTTTAGAAGTTGGAGGAGGCTGGCATTAAGCATGGTATAAAGGACCAAAGAAAATAATAACATGGGCCTTTTCTAGGGGAGAGGTCATGGAGCTGCTGCTGTTTGCATAAAAAAAATGCAATTACTGTGACCGGCAACACATCTTCCCCTCTATCTATTTAATGTTATGGAGGTTGGTACTGGAGACTTAAGATGTTGTACTCGTGATTTCCAGATGTTGGAAGCAAGTGTTTGAGACATAATGTGTTGTAAGAGAGTTGAAATGCATTTAATGCAGATATAAGATGTTTGAAGAGGGTAATTGAGACTCCCACTGTTGGGGTGTTGATGGAGGGAACTGGAGACTTAGATTGTTAGTTTGCTTGAGGTTGATGGTGTTGGAGAAGGCTGGAGACCTAAGTTGCTGGAGTGTGACACTGTGTAAACATGAAGGTTTTGGAGCATGGCATTGGAGGTGTAAGGTGTTGGAGGGTGGGAGTGGGTGGCAGACATTTTAAAGCTATTGACAGCAGGCCCATCGCAGTGGATGGTGGGATGTCTGCGTGTAAAATGCTTGGGGGATATTCAGGCTCTGAGAGACTGGGGGAGTGGGTTGCTGTGCAATGGTTCAAAGTGCACTATTGACAAAATTATTGTGCTTATTGTCCAAGTGTAAACACATGAAGTGGTACAGCCTCTGATTTGTCTTCTGGTTGGACTTGTGTTGGTTAGTTGCTGTTTCCAGTCTGTGGCCAGTCACTTGGCAGGCACTGGATGTCTGCGCTTTGGGGTTAGGCCTCTTCTAGATGTTCTGTCTGTTTACAATTTAGCCCGAGAAATGTCCAATAGTCCAGTTTGTTGTTTGACATCTGCTTACATTCACAGTAATTTGGTAATATGGGCCTATACACACTGATATTGACGCTACATATGGAGATCCATTCTTATGTGAAATGTATATCATATTACAATGATATTGTAACAATATTTTTCTTAGTGTACTAAGGAACAATGTTTTGTGATGCTACTTCTTGTTTTGTCAAGGGGAGGAAAGGCTGTGTGCCATCACTTCCCGGGATGTCACTTGGGGGTGAATCAAATTACATCACTTCCTGTGATGTCATCCGAGGTCAAGTGTCGTGTGGTGTCACTTCTGCTATCCCAGGCATTTTGGTCAAATGACGCCTCTGGTTCCTTGTACCTGCCCAATGAAAGATGGAGTGCTGTTCCTTCTCACAACGGCATCAAACATGGAAAGTGGAGTGGGTGTGACCGTTGCAGGGGCTTCTGACTGTTGTGTTCCAGATGTGGGCTTCTGGCCGACAGACGACATGAAAACTAGGTTAGATTACACATTGGAAAGTTTGTAGCATCCCCACTTACATCATAAAAAAGCAGGGGAGTGGATGTGGGATCCAAACAGATTGGAAATGCAAGTAAATTATAAACCTCCTTGTCCAATGTTGTTAATGTGGATGAACTGCAGGCTTATCTCTGCAAGGTCTTGGATCGTTGGTTAGTTGCAACACAGCAAAAATACATTTATTACCCAATGATAACAGGAACTGTCCAGTCAATGTTGTATACACATATCTACCTTTATTATTAGTATTACAACATACAGATCTAGCACACTACAAAATATAACCCACTCTGTAAAGGAACAGAGGACAGACAGTTTCACAAAGGAAAGAGATGCACTCCAGATACTGAGAGGGGGATAGTCGGTAAAGCAATCAGTCTTAACTGTTCACGGTTATTTGGTTTCAGCACCACAGGAGCAAGGGGTCGTAAATATCACTAGGGGCCTTCAGAGAAGGACCAGGGGGACAGAACCACAATGTTCCTGGTGCTTGAGATCATCTTGATGCTCGTCGGGTCGGTTCCAGGATGCTTTGCAGCTCCTGCGACAGAGTTTAAGACGGGAGACAGATGCAGGTATCAGATGGCAGGCAGTTCGGCAAGCGAGGCTGGACGGACCGCTGGAGATTGGCCTACACGGCAACTCGCAGTCAAGAATCTTTGTCTCTGTGCTGGTTGGCAGATCTGGAATGCTGGTCGATGCGTCTCAGACGGCTTTAGTGACTGCACCATGACAACAGTCAGTGGTGCAGCTGATCGCGGTTCGAGGGCTCGACTGCCTTGAAAATGTCCTTAAAAGATGGACGCTGGTTGATGCTTGTTGTGGCACTCCTCCTAGCTTCTTCACAGTGCTCATGTTGTCCTTTAAGGAAGACGGGCCAAAGCTGAGGAGATTGTTTGCAGGCAATGGCCTTGTCCTTTGTTCAGAGACTCTCTGGCACTTCCCACCTTGGAAGCTTGCTAGCAGAACCTATCAGGGCACGCTGTGTGCTGGCTGGGTACCGGTTCTGGAGCTGCTGCATGGGTCCTCTGAGCCTGGTATCTCCCTCTGTTCCCTGGGAGATATGTATGGGAGTGATCTTGCTTCCTTCTTGGAAATCCTGGCCTTCTTTCACTGACCACGGACGGAAGCTGTAAGGCAGACTGTACCTTCAGCCAGGGTCCAAATTAGTCCTTCTTCTTACTCCTTTTGAAGTTGTATGATGATCTGCCAAAAGAGGGGCTCAGCCCTCTTTTAAAGCCAAATGGGCCCCAGTGATTGGTTCATGACAAGCCTACCTTAGTGAACCAATCTTAGGTCCCCACCAAAAATCTTCTTTTATGTGTGAGGTCATAATCAGAGTGCTTTGCAACAGGAAAGGTAAGGGGTGACAACTTGTTATTATATAATAATAATATGCATCTTTCTTAGCCCTGAGCTAATCCCTGTAACGCTCACCTGGTATCCATGGGGACGTCACTCAGCCTGTTCTGACCTGTTACGACCTCAAACCCTTCCTTGGAGGCTATTTTTCTGGAGACTGGCCTGAAACACAGGATTGGTAGAGTTTAACTCCCTATTGTCTCTGTGTGCTTGAACCCCTTCTTCCCCGGGGTCCAACCCTTCCCTTTGATCCACAGCTCACCTTGTTTTCTTGGATAGTGTGCTCTCCATCCTGCTTTCAGCGCAGGGGCGCATTGATTGATGCAGGCTCGTTGCTGCCTAGTTACTTCACTGGCAAGAGGCGGACAGGTAAGTATAATGAGTCATTTGAACAGTTCTTTAACTTCGTTCCTTTCCTTCCTTAGATGATGGCCGGCGTCTGGGGATGGCGGCGTGCTGCTGAGATGAGTAGCGCTGAAGGTGAGTGAGAGCGCGATGCGCGATGCACCCCTTTCGTATTTGTATTGAACTGAGTTATTTTTCGGTGTCTTTTAGGCGCCGCGATGTTTTCAGTGTGGATGCCGGTTATGAAGAATAAATGCGGTGAGTAAACGCAGTATGCGGCACCTCTAGATGTTTCCACGCTAACCTGCAGTGTCTTTTCCCTCTTGAAGATGGATGAGAAGTTCCGGAGACAGAGTTCCCCCAGAGCGGCTGGGATTCAGGTAAGTGTTTGAAGCTCGTACAGTATTTAAAAATAAGCAAAGATTTGCAGAATGCTTACTAATGCCTTTTTTCTGTTCTTTTCCCTTTTCCTTAGGAAGCGGTGTGCCGGGATGGGAATGACACCGCCAGAAGGAGCGATGAATGATGGGCAGAAGCGCTGCAAGGTAAGGCTGTTCCTAACAGTGTTCTTGTTCTCTCAGGAGCTGAGCGCAGAAGAAAGATGCAGGCCTACTGGAGACCGATCCGAACACTGTGAGTGTCACGCTGCAGGTGCAGAAAACGCAAACCATGTTTCTCAGCCTGGGCGTGGCTTAAATAGTCTCTGGGTATCCCAGGTGTCTCTGTGCTGAACCACACCCAAAAGACTAGACTGCACATGCAGTTCTGGGAACCGAAATATGTGGGGGCATCCATCTTGTCCCCATCAATGCACTACAAGCCCAATCCCCAATGTTATCCTATGGGAGTGAGTGAGTCTGGTGCCACAAGCGCCAAGTCTGACTCCAAGTGGGTCTTTGGAGGGAAGGAGAGGCCCTCGAGGGCCATGTAGGTGATCGTGGCCTGGCTCCAGCCTGACATCTTGGAGGGCTGGGGACATCAAGGGCAGGAATCATGACAGTCCTTATTAACAATCAAAATCCTGTTCTTTTAGTAATATTCAAAACAGGGTCGCATTTGTCAATCATTGAGTAGAAACAAAATGGAAATGTCTTCATGGCTTTATCTGTCAGTCATTACAAGAAAAGGCTGGGTCTGTGCAGAGAGCATGTATCAGTCCCCTGACCTTTACTGATAAACCTAGGTTAAATAACGTTATGGATTGGTCCTCCTTTTCCGCAAGTTAGGTAAGGCTTTTCCAGTATGGCTCCATTCTCTTAACTAAATGTTATGTAAAGACTGACTGCACTAGGTAGAAGATTGTGCAAATAAGGTGATCTTTGTTGGAACAGAGGGCAAGTGGTTTCTGGGTTTAAGGCCTCAAACATAAGTCACCGTCCGTGAACTGGCAGAAAGAGCTTGTAATTAAAGCCATAAACAAAGTGTAGACTTTTGACATAACAAGAACATCTGTTGAATATGCAATTTGTTCTGCCTTCTGGGATTAGGGCATTATTGTGTATGTAGTCTGAACATATTTGTGTTATCTCTTGCAAATGAATAACAAATGACCTGTGCTAATGTAAGATTCATTTTTAGTATAAAAGGAAATGCCGTGTATAGTCAGGCACTTCACTTCTCCACTCTTCGTGAAATACTGGTCATGGTTGAACCTGAAGCCTGTTCAAGTGTATGATATGTGAAAAATAAATCTTGCTTTGCAATTCTTAAACTCTGTCTCAGATACTCTACTTTGTTTGAATTATAGCGCTTATAAGTCTCAAACATGTACTACTAAGTCCCATCTCACTGTCTGTTGTGGATCAACGTGTCTCTTTGATTAATTGAGCGCTCTGTGACTCTTGATCCAAGTGCAGGTCTCCCTTGAAAGTTTGTGGCGAGAACAGACTTTCTGTCTCCATCAATTCACATACTTCTTCCCTCTGAAAGGGGGTCTCCCTGCAGGGGGTGCTGACTGTAAACAGTTGTCCCTGACATACCATTCACTGCCCTTCATACAGAGGGGTGAGAGCAGCTTCAAGTTGAAAAACTGCATATTAAAGAGGTATTGATGTTTCCTGTCTCTTGTGTTCTGTGAACAAACCCCTTCGCAGGTCTGCTTCAATTGGCTCTCATCAGTATATGCTGCCACCACACAGAACTACAATAGAACAGGGCAGATCCATGGAGCATTTGTTTTTTAATTAGGTTGGCCATGGCCGGAGGAAGTTGTTGCCTTCCGCCTTCTTGAGATGCTTTGATGTAACTGTGGCTCTTACATTCCAGCTCAACATGACAGGCAGGACAGTGCCTGTATGCTGTTTCCCCCAGAGTACCCTTGACTATGTGCTTGTTGTGCAGCGTGCATAGGACAATGTGTGCAGATCTGCCCCACACATTTTATGAGGTTGATCTCGCATCATTCAATTTCTTACAACATTTAAAAAAATCCCAAGCGAGCGCACAACCCCCGTGCGGATGGTCAAATTCCTCACAGGGTGTTCCCACTATTTTCAATCCAGATGTTTCTTTTTCCATTACACAATAACCCCCCAACCCCCAAAACAGTGTTGGATTGATACAAGCAGTGCAGTTGTGGACATGGCAGTATCCACCGTTTGTTGCTAGATATCATGCAAGGTGGCATATACTGTCATGCACAAGGGACCAAGAAGTGTGCCCATACCTAAATACTGGTAAATCAGGGAATACTTTACAGGAATTGGCCAAAATAATAAAGGAACCATATTTTCATTTTAGATGGAAAGGTAATGGGTCCTGTAGCATCCTGTGTCCATAATGTCCTCACACTATGGTTAATCGAAAAGGGTGGATTCCTCACCTCCACTCCACTGTGTTCCTTTTGGTGTTTTGGGCTTTAATGAGGTTTGTTTTGTTGCTGGTTTACCAAGGACCCTTGCCCCACATCTCTCTGTAATGGACCTAGACCAGCCAGAAGACAGGTTACTGGTGTGTGCTTCCATAGAGGGGGTGAGGGAGAGATGAAGAGAGGCCCCTTCTGGTCTGTGGGTGTTCTACCCCTTTCAATCATTACCCTTCCACTTCTCTATTCCTGTCCTAATCTCCTTGGCCCATTCTACTTGCCTCCTCCCACCTTCTTATCTGCCTAGGGGCTAAACTGGCCATCTGGAACCTACCTATGGTAGCTAAATAGTCCCTTTCTCTGTTCTTCTCCTCTTCTTCCACTCCCTTGCTGCTTTCACTTCCCCCAGCCGAATCTAAGCCGCCTATTGTTGCCTCTTCCACCTTATGGCTACTACCACACCCGATATTTCCACCTTCTTCCACTCACCATCTTCACCTGATCTCGCCACCTTCTTACATCTATCACACACACCTGGTGCTACCTACTTCCTACTGCCTTTGGGTACCCCATTCTTCAGGCTTCTTTCTTGATGTTCTGTACATCTCTTCTCTCATTGTAACACTTCTGTTATCTACCTATTGTCTCCTTCACCCTCTCTTACCAAGTACAATCCCTCTTCTCCTCATTGCACCCTTCTGCGCAATACCTGCTTGCCGGCTCTCTCTTCCAGGAAGCTTTCTCCTCCAACCTTTTGGAGACCTCTGCTCCCAGTCTTTTACGTCACTCTCCACCTCCCTTCCTGGGGTGTATACCTTGGCCATCTCTGTGCTGTAATCACCTCTGCCTTTACCCAGCCACCACCACCTCCTGTAGTAACCCCCCTCTGTATTCAAGCTACTACCACATCATGTTCTCGCCACCTGCTCTTTTCTACTGCCGTCACATCTTCATGTAATAGCCTCCTCTTCCAGGACCCTGACACTACCACCTTTTGCTACCACTACCTCCAACTCTTTAGTGTCCCCACCACCCAGTGGTATAACACCACCTCTTGGGTAATGGTACTACCACATTTTGATGTAACAACCACTTCCTATCTCTTTCCTCCAACCAGACCGTGCTGCTTCTTTACTCTGTGTCTCCAGCTATTGCTCTCTCCAGATTGCTATACTCTTAATCTGGCTCCAAACGCCATCCTCCTGGTCCACAAATGACATGCACTGAATGTCTGACTGGACTTTTATCATGCTCTGGAATCTCCCCTTGGACACTTGGTAAGTGTCTGCTTACCCAGTGCAATTTGGGAATACAAATGACTGAGAGTCTCAGACAGGTTATTGTTTCCAGTCTCACTTGGACCCAGTTGTGGCCGAGTTGGCTGGACCTAACCAATATTAGCATCAGTGGGTATCTTGTATTTTCCGTATGAGCCGAGAGGGTCTGCGAGGCTCTGTGAGAAAATAACAGCTTCAACCTATTCTTCTGAGCAGGTAAACCCAATGTTATGGGGATAAGGGAGCTCTTTATGGGATATTTAGTATTTACATGGTTTGCACAGATACCGGGTGAGTTTCTGGGTTTATGGATTCACAGACTTGCAAATGGTTCCACTGATCCACGTGGGTGCATGAACTTCAGTCTTTTTCAAAAGTGGGTTTCCAGACAGTTAGAATCAAATCATCCCGACTGCTCAGTGTCACAAGGCTTGTCTGTTGATTGCTAGACGAATGGAGTTTTTCTGTCCCTGACTTAATTTTCCTGCCAAAGACATTTGCTTCCATTTGAGCGTCTGAAACCATGAAAACAACTTTTAATATGCTACAAATGTCATATTAGGCCTACGTTTTTCTCACTCACCAAACCATCATAAAATCTAGGAGCCACTAATTAAATATAAACACTTAAAACCCAGATCAGATAAGTTAACATGCTACAGAACCTCATGACTCAATACCTGCTCTTAATCAAGACATCCTCATGATTACAGAAACGTGGTTCAGCAACTCTTTATCACCCTTCTTAACAGAGCTGGACCCACTGTCTACTTCTTTCCATTCCAAAACAGAACAAACGACTGAAGTGATGATCTCTCCATCTTCAGAATATCTCAACCTACACTGAGCAGCTTCAAATTCATTGCCATTTAAGTATAAATCCAAATGCTTATACAATATGTTGATCTGTTACCATGCCCCTGCTGTGGCACCTACTTTCTTTTCTAACCTTCGATTACTCCTGATGCAAATCTTCATTAGTTCAAACGATTGGATATTCACAGAAGATTACAGCATCTATCTCTATAATCCCTCCATAGCCTCCTCCAAGGAATTCATAGTCATTTATAATTACGTTGACTGGGACATTCGTTCCAGAGCCCCATCTAATGGCCCAATAGTTTAATCACTCATGGTATCCCTTCAAGGAATTTCCGCAACCAGCCTGGAGACATTTTCATAATTGTCCATATACGCATCCACTGGATTGCTCTCCACCCACCCTTACGCTGGCACAGCGTTTCTGCAATGACCCATCTTCCTTCATCATCCTACATCAAATATGGAATCCAACAATAACATCTCTCTCCTCCTCCACCTGATTACATCTTCCCCTCTTCTAGAGAACCTCCCTGTAATCCCACACCTCTTGTCAACTTCGTGACAACTGTAAGGAACCACTTTAAGGAACTCATGGTGGCAATAGTAAAGACAGACACAAGTGATCACAGTTCAAGGGTGTTTATTAAACTGTATAATTGGCTGAGAAAAACACCTAATCTAAATCTAAGATTTTAGCAAGCTACGGCCATCTTATAATAAGGCAGTCCTCGTGGTGTCTTGTCAAATAAAAAGGGCCAATACTAAAAAAAACTATTGCCAATCCTTGCAACTAAATTACAAAGTAGTGTGGGATAATGTTCACAAGAAAAGAAAGAAGTGTTCACTAAATGATAAGTCAGTATGGTAGGGCTGGGGTCTCCCTTCCCCAGGTTTTTAGCACGGAACAAGGCAGGACCGTTGAGCACAGCACACACCTGGCCCACGAAAGCACAAGGTTATAGTTCCCTTTCAATGATGCCAGAACCTTCTGGGCTAAGTCGCTTTCTTGAAAAGCATCTTGCCTTAGAAGGCCTGCTGAATGATAAACAATAAACAAAACAAAAGTTCCTTTCATACTCCTTCATGTCGGGCGATTGCTCTTCGACCCTTGGATCCCCCTCAGCCAGGCTCTGATCTTTCTTGTAAAGTTAGCCTCCCTCATTTGTGTTCACTATGGCCTTTCACTCAAAATCGTAGCATTCAAACAATCTCAATGTTGTGAACATCCCTCAGGCGGGTTCACACTTGTCGTCACAATGTTCAAGGCTATATCCCTGTTTACCCTCAATTCGCAGGTATCCCTCTGTCGGTTCACATTTGCCAGTTTACAGTTCAACAATCAGTTTTTTCCAATGTGTCAAACACTTTTGAGTGTACGAGGGGTTTTACTCGAACTCCGTAGGACCACTTTGACACTCTACACTGGCCTCTGCTAAGGCCTCTTGGTTTTCATAGTTTCAACAAACAATACAACCCCCAAAGGCTACAGTCGGATTCCTTTGAATTAGCACCCTGTGACGTCGGACCACTCTTCTTCAGAACCTTTTACTAGGGTTCTTTAAACTTCAGTTACACAAGTTATTTGTTCGTTAAGGTTGCTACCTGCACCCTTGAGCCCAGCACAGTTTGGTTTTACTATGTGTCTTCTTCGACTCAACGGCTGTGCTGAACTGTCATTTCTTGTCTCAGGAGTAAAGGACAGCACCCTAATGGCAAGCGCTTCCTCTCGCTTTGGCTATAAGCCCGTGGGAGCCCTGTGTGCTGTTGACACCTGTCACATCACACGTCAGCTGGAATTCCCGGTCTTATGATTTTCCTTTTGGAGACTTTGTGGGTCTGAATTGAAAAGGCCCTCCAGGTCTCGCCACCTTTCTCCTCCGTTTGAACTGCCAGTCCGGTGTAGCTGTTTCCTCGTGCGTTTGGTCTTACTCCAAGTGTGCTCTCGTGCTCCACCTTTTATCCCTGTGGGAAAGGGAAAGGGCCATCAGGTGTGTGTAGTTATGGTCAATTGCCTGACTCTTCCTAACCCTTGTGTTGGGGCATGTCAGGGAAACATCTCTGGTGTTAGTCCATTGTTTTACAAGGTGTAGGAAAGTGTTCCTGTTGGAAAAGGGGATAGAGCGTCTAAGTATCCCACAGGGTAGGATGGGTAAAAGGGGCTAGACGGAAGGGGGTACTGCAGCTCGCCCGTGGGTGTCCCATTTCCACTCCCGGAAGACCCCTCTTCCAGGTGATCCTCCCGAACTGGTCCACCCCAGGAATTCGATCCAATAGCGATCCAGTTGTGATGGCCGTGTCCTGGCCACCTGGATGACAGATTTCCGGGGACAAGTGGGTGAGACACCTTCAGGTTTCTCACACAACCGAAGAATGCAAAATCACTAGATAACTTCAGTCCCCCACACCGCTGAAGGCACCGTTGACCCTTACCCACCCACATTAACTTCTGCCCATGCCAATACCCTAGGCAGTCCACTTCCTTCATGCATTAAATTCATAAAGTGCTCTCTGAAATGAGCAATATTTCATGCTTCATTCGAATACACTCTGATCTCTCTCATCCTAAAAAAAGCCCAACTTTGATCACAGTGAACTCCTTCATTAATGCAGGATAACATCTTGGGGAAAAAAGAACTCACTGGACTACTTGTTTTCCATATTGAAAACATGAAATCCTAACTTTCCGAGTTCAGACCACTTCATGGTAATTAATCTACTCTGATAAATGCATGGGGCAACTTACCCAAAACTGATGATGATGCATCCCTCTCCCTGCTCCTTCTTCTTGGACTCTCTGCATCTTTCTACACTGTGGACAACAGCACCTTGCTGCATTGCTTGAAATCTGAGGTGGATGTTTGCCATTCTCTAAAATGGTTCTCCTCCTTTCTGTCCCCATGACTACAAAGTGTGTTCCTCAAGATCCCCCCATTACCCCTTCTACATTGTTATTCAATATGTATATGAAACCTTTGATGAACGTGCTCGGGTACTGAAGCCTACTATTTGCCTCGTATGCCAAAGATGCACAGAGACCCCTTTAACTTTCAGAGGGAGAACAACCAATTCAATTCATGAGTCTGGGTGCCTAAATGTAGGGCAGTCTTAAGAGATGTTGGATGCTTGGGCAAACAAACATTTGGAGCCCTATCCAAAATCAAAGAAACTAAGGGATCTAAGAATCCCTGGTCACGCCTCTGCACCCCACCCCCTTGTCACAATCATAACCCATAGCTTGATATGCTGCCCTGGCAGCTTTCAAAATGATCAAGAATACTCCCCCAGGCCCTTCATCATTGCTGAACTTGAATCATAAATAAGTGGCATTTCAAGGCAACATTATCAGTTCACCAATAGTGTACTTGTGTTCTAGCCTAGATACAGGACACATTTTAACAAAGGTTGCATTGAGGAAAGTATGCAGACGAAGTATCAATGCAGGACACATAGCTGCTATTTGAAAAAGATCCACATTCACTAGCAAAGGCACAGATTAGCAGCCTCACATAATGCCGAGGGCTACCGGAGGCAGCTTGGTAACAATGAGTAAGGTACACATACACTTACCATAGCAATGATCAGGAAGATGTGCATACGTGAAAATAGACTGAGCTTGGAATAGTGCATTGGATTTCAAGTCGTGTTGCCATTAGTAAGAAAAGAAACAAATGACTTTGTGGTGTGCAATATATCAATGGTCACTGGTATTATACATGAAGCGACACTTATCTATTTAAGCCATATGTGAGGGCCTTCAGAACTAAATCTCTCTCAGGGCTGACAATTTAGAAATATTTAGGGACAGACCATTTCATAATGTTATTTAGGGCCAGGCACTTTTCTCAGGGTAAACTCTACGAGACTGAATGAGTTGCTCAGGACTATACAGTTTGGTTGAATTGTTAAGGTGGGATGTGAGCCCAGTCTGCAATTTCAGCACCTGAGAACATTGTTTTCCAGTTATTTTTGTACAGCACAGGCAATTATTGGTGAAGGTTTGAATTTCATGAACTAAAATACATTTTGTTTAGAGTTCACTTGGAGATGACACAAACCACATGATAAACCAGCATGACATTTTTTCAAATCCTTGCAGAAGCTTGTGATCCAAAAGGAGAATGATTCCACAGTACCTGTATTTTCTCCTTCCTCAAGCGAAGCATTCAAGTACCAGAATACTAATTCATGTGGGCTTCAAAAATCTAATCTGAATGTTATACACCCAACCAAAATAAACTGTGTTAAGTTTACCTGAGTATAGTCATTGTTTGACACAGGGTATTAGATTGTTATTAACGATGTGAAGAATAACATTCAAAATTGGACAAAAAAGCAAACGGTTTTTCTTTGTCATATAAGCAGACCTGAACGTAGACTAGCCAGAGGCCTCTGACATGTAATAGTCTCTCTGCTGTCTAGGTCCCCTTCCACTGGACCTTCTGCTTTCTGTCCCATGACCTCGCATATAAAACACTCTTCCTCTGTTCTTGGGATAATCTCCAATCCCATGACTTCCTGTCCAATCTGAAAACTCACCTGTTTAAAGCCTTTCATCATCCATGTCTTTCTCCTCTATCCTCCTTCACTCCAACTCAATTTGGATTTCTGCTTGCTCTGCACACACCAATACACATTCACTTCTTCTTGGCACTTTAAAGGTTAGGAGAGGGTTCAACCGGAACAATGCTCTTACTGCGGGTGAGGGGCTGCATTCTGTAATCTCTACATCATCCTTTCTGGTAGACCCTGATAAAGGGTCTACAGGTTTAGCACAGTTCAGCTTAGGACCAAATGGTTGTTTATTTTCGAATTAGCCAACAATATGAGAAACTCTCCACCGAGAACGAACAAAAGCTAGAATAGCATGTTCTGCGGGCTGTAATCCACTCGCCGGAGTAGGCTTGGGGAGGGGGTTCAGGAGCACCTCAGTCGCATCTTAGCGCTCTGGTCCTTGCCAACGGTGACTATCCATTTCTTCCCGCCCATAAAGATAGTCCAAACTGAAATGCCAGAATGTCTCCTCTGAGCAAGAGTGCCACGAGAAGCCGCAGGCATGTGACGTCATATCCGTGAGGTGCAGCCTCCTGTATGCTGTCAGTGCAGGATTTGTTACATTGTTGTCTAATTAATTTAGAACTACTTGAGGATCTGACCTAGAGGAGCAGGGGAAGCCAGGTCTGGGCCCCTTGCTCTCTGTGCCTAGAGAGGCAGCCGCACCTGAAGCGGACCTCGCTGAGGAGACGCAGTGTTGGTCCAGGCAAGGCTGCATCGGTTGCTGCCCTTTGCAACCGGCCTTTCACACACATTGTGTCTGTCTTGACTCATAGCCGAAATACTCAATTATTAATTGGCGCCCTGCAGTACATGACAGAGAATTCCTGATGAGTCCCAGGAACAACACAATAATAAGAAGCAGATTAATTTTTCATTTATCTCCTGCTTGCAGATAAGTGAATGTGTGACCCTGAGTGGCAGGTCTCCTGCGACTAAAAGCTATGCACGCGGCTGAGATAACCTCACAAATGCAGAGCAGGGGGACCTTTACTAAGCCGTGCTGCTTTCATTTCATTAAGGCCGGTTGCAAACCAAGGCTGTGTCGGCTACGCTTTACATTCGGAGTGGCTGCCTTTAGGATTTTTCAGGAGGTGGAGTTGTACATTTGGGGAGGTCTATACTCGATACGTACCTGGATAAAGTAATAGTGCCCGATTAAAGAAGTTAATAGAAAAAGTAGCACATTCTTGGGCCTAGACCTTTACATCTAGATTCTCACTCCTTCCAAATACATCTGGATTCCCTCATGGCTTGAATAGTCGCACATTCTTCCCTAGCTATACATGTAGCAATTGAAACAAGCATAGGCAAAGCCAACCGTTTTGACTTGTTTGAAGACCTGTTATAGGCATCTGGCAGGCCCTGACACAAGGGTACTAGTTGGCCATAACATGACAACAGTTGGAAAATGGTGCGGTTAACTGGGCACATGTCAGTGCCTGGTACATGCCTTTCTAATACATATACACAAGCCAAAACCATTGATTTTGCCAATGCTTGTTATTAACAGGACCTCCGGGCAAATAACAGATGCAAGTAGACACGTAATGCTTATAAATCATGTGGCTGAAGGAAAACCTTAATCCATCTTTTTACTCTAGGAGCTCATTTACAGTGTGAACTAAGCTACTGCCTCTCAGAGGACTGTTTAGGAATACCACTGGCAGGTCTTGTGCAGCACAACGTTTGATGCTACTGCATGATGGAGATGGCTCAAAGAGATGCCAAGAGGGTGTGTTTGGTGTTTCAGTGACCAAACAACACCCACAGGCTGTGTATCCCTCCTCACATCCCATCTACCAGCTATCTGTACTCCAATACAATAGTTTAATGTTAAAGGTAGTGCTGAGTGCCACCTAAGAGACAAAACTAACAAGAAGTGCAAGTCATATCCTAAATATGGTTGTTTTGAGGTTCCAGTTGTGCTTTTCCGACTTGGTTAGTGAGTTTATCTAATTATATGTATTCTCTAGATGCTGCCAGTGATTCTGCTCATGATTTTAGCCCGGAAAAGAAACCACTTGAAAGGCACATGGCACTGTTTACAGTGCTTACAAAAAGGAAAATGCACAATTTACAACATGTATGGGCTACACATAGTTCTCCAAATTAAATAATACAAGTAGGATAACTCTCACACTGCTTTTTGGTTTCTGCTCGTAGAGGTGGTGCAAGGCACCGTGAGAAAAAAAATATTGCAATAGAATGGATTGCAAATGTTTAAAACATCATTGTGAGGGGTGCATATATGCCAGTACCATGATCAGTACATCTCATGATCTTTTCTCATGTTACCTAAATTTCAGTAACATTTAGCTGATTTAAAACAGTGATTTCGGCCTGTGAAAACGGCTGTCTGAAATGTAAGGGGTTCATCGCACTCAGTCAAATGTTTATCTACATTGTCATATTAGAGTGATTTAAAACAGACATGTTTGCCTAAAATAGTGCTCAACTGAAAGGTTATAGGTTTATTGCAGCTATCAAGCAGGTTCTGAGGTATTACACGTTCCAATCTAATTATGACTTCAACATTTTTTCTAAACAATTCAGCATCCCAGCAAACAGCCCCATATTTAAGAATGTAGAGACTAGTATAGCAGGTTGTTTTTTTTTTGTTTTTCAAAGAAAAAGTCAAAACGAGTGGTAACAAGCATATGGTTGGCATCATGTGTAGAAAATGATATTATGTAAACGTTGCAACATTGAAGTATCTGAAAGGGGAAATTGTATTATTCATTAACAAGAGTTAAGGATAAACCAACAAAAACACAGTCTACAAACATCAGAAATAATAATGTTAAGCTAACATAATTAAAATTATGAATACATTAACATATTAATCTCAAATACCATGGTACCCTTAAATCACTGTTTCTGTTTTTGAAAAATGTTGTATTTAATCCAAAATTCTTTCTAGTGAAAGTAATGTAATGTGCTGTTGTGTTTTGTGAATATTTACTTTCAACAAACATGTTAATTTAAGTTTGTAATGTTTTTAAAATGTGTGCTGCTTTTAATATTCACAGCTGGCATTATTTACTCAATTTAATTTAGCACACATTGTTGTGCCTACTGTAATGACTATACATGTTGTACATCTGTTATTTATAGAAGTATTACTACGCTTTTAATGTATATATTTTAAAATGTTTTCAGTTTTGTGGACGTTTAATGTTATGTTTATTGTTTAGTGCATTATATGTATTTACAATGATCTGTACCTTGTTAATTGCTCTTGTATGTATGACACTTGAATGCTTACGTATATTCTGTGTATTTATTGCCATTTATTTGGAGGAATTATCCTAGTGTATAAAATATTTTAAGTTTATTATATAGTAATTGTGTATTAAAAATATTGTAGACTTTAAACATATACGGTAGGTCTACAGTTAATGTACTTTTGAAGGATTTTACATTTGATAGTTTAATCTGTGAAATTATTATAATGTTATGTAATAGTGTATGCTTTTAAGTGAAGGGATGAGTTAAGGTTGCCATGATATTTGATTTTAATATAATATTGTTTGAATTTATTACAGAAGTTTGTTACCGTAACATCATTATTTCTGATGTTTGTAGACTTTGTATTTGTTGGTTTAACCTTAACTATTTTGTAAAAAAAATGTTGTTTCAAATATATATTTTTTTACGGTTACTTGATTATTGATTTTTAAGTGTTTCATGTAATAATAGTGTGTATTGTAAGAGCATGTAGTATGGCATAAGAGCATGTTGCACAGTGCATGTGTTGTAATTTCCTGTGTTGTAAGCATTGTGGCGTAAGATTGTGTCATATGTGTTGAAGGATCGTGTGTTGAAGGATCGCTTGTTGCAGGATCGTGTCTGTTGTAGTGATGCGTTATAGGAGCGTGTGTCATAACAGCATGCATCATAACAGTGTGTGTTATAAGACTGTGTGCCATCAGATATTCTGTTATGTGAGCATGTGCTGTAGGAGCGTTTGTGTGTGTATTAGGAGCATGTGTAGTAGTTGCATGTGTCATAGGAGCATGTGCTGTACGAGTGTGTTGTAAGAGTATGTGGTAAGTGTACATTGTAGGAGTGTGGGTAGTTAGAGCGTGTGTTCTAAGAGCATGTCAGACATCCACATGTTATGTGTAGTACGTGCATATGCATTAGGTGTGTTTGTCATCGGTACATGCATTATAGGAGTGTGTTTTGTAGGAGTGCATGTTATAGCATAATGTGCCCCATTAGTGTGTGTATGTCTTAAGAGTGTGTGTGGTAGGAGCATGTGTCATAGGACACATGTCATATGAGCACTTGTCGCAGGTGCATGTGGCCTAGGTTCATGTGAGAGCACTTGTCATACATCTGCAAGTTATGTGTATTAAGCACAGGTGTATTGGGTGCGTGTGTTGTAGGAGCCCATGTTTAGTGTTTTTATATGTACAATGTTAATATCCAAAAATGTACATGTAAGGTTTTAATATAAAATGCACCTCCATCCTGTTCATGCATTTTATGGCTCGTAAAGTGTACATTTTCGTAACGAAAATGCACATTTTTGTATTGAAATTGTACATTTATTCCATTAAAACTGACATCAAAGTAGCCTTTGATGCAAGTTTTTAGATGTTAATTGTGTAATGTAGGAACTGTAAAACTCATATACTCCTGTGAACAACTTGTATGAACAATTTACATTCATTATGTGCATGTGTCACATGTAGATACATTTCGAATCCTTAATCCTTAATATCTAAAAATTGGCTGATTACATTTTCAAAATGTTTTCAGTCCACCAATTCAAGCTAAAATCTAGGGGCTAGCAAAAATGTAGGAAAATCAAAGCAGCCAATTTAGAGATATCTGGGCAACATTTTTTTTATTTTTCATGGGAAAACCCTTTGTTAAAAGCTGTTCAAAACGTTATCAAAGTTTAAAAAAATGTGAATCTATGAAGGCCTTAATGTAGAAATCTGAAGTATTGCAAGCATGGGCAGCTGGCCAGAAATATTACTCTGGAATATTTATCATGCAACTATGCGTAAGTTATTAAGAAAAGTCAGTTTCTGAAAGGCCATAGATACTTTATCTTAACCTTAACTAGGCCTTGTGCTAATCAAATACATAATCTATATATATATATATACAAAAGAGGAAAATCTGTTGGCTTGGCGAATGCTGTTTTCAATTGTGGATTTTAATATGGCTGCATGGAACAAAAGACATTAAAAAATAAAATAAATTGCTTAGATGGAGCACTTAGAAACTCTACAAGCAAGTCACCCCACCCCATACACTTGTATACAGCTGATACCAAATGCACATGTTTTTCTTTGTTGCACATCCTTTATAAAGAACAAGAGCCATTTTCTTTGAAGGGTAAATTGCAGAGGGTGGACCTGTTATGTTTGCACCTATGTGCAAACCAGTGCCTTGCGGCCAATTTAGTTATTTGCAAGTGTAAAGCAGGCAAAATCACCTTTTTTTGTACTCTTCGTAGTGTAGCCTGTCATTTCTGAATTGCAGGTGTCATTAACCAGGTATTCCTATGACATTCAATTGTTGTAAAAAGAAGGTTGATTCCATAGGAATCCCTGCATTTGCGCCATCATGAAAGTGATGGTGCAAACGCATGTAGATGTATATGATCGAGCGGATGGCAATAGCGGATGCCCCTTTGGCATACAAATCACTCTAAACATGGAGCCGAGTAAAAAACATTTTTAAGTTTTCCGCAAGCCTTTTGTTGAGATGGATTTTCAGAATTAGGCCAGTGGACAGATTCTGATGGAACACCCTATTCTGGTGAACTTGGAAAGACACTAATGTCCAGCCAACCTCTACCTGGATAATGTGACTAAGCAGCCAGGCTGTGCGAGTGGTAAAGGGTTCAGTTGAACATGCAGAAAGAACTCTTAATAACACAGGGTAAGCAGAATGTACGAACGTGTATAAAAATATGTATTTGGGCCGTGTACGGCTCTTAGCAATTAAAAACCACAGGAAAGTATTACACTGAACAGACACTACTATTATATACACATTCACTTTTGGGGTGTTTTGGATACACAAAACCAACACTGAGCAACTGTAGTGTAGCAAAGCAATTGCATAAATAACAAGGTAAGTAGAAACCAATTTAGAGAACTCATGTGTAAGAAAGGAAGAGGTTTAAAACGCAACACACAGCCTTATGAAAAGAAGTTACTACACTTAAGTCCTTGCATAGCTCGGAAAGATGGGCCTAGCGCCCTTACAGGCACTAATCCCAATACTAAATCTCTGGTGACTAGGAAACCTTGTAGGAGTCTGAGCAGGTGGGCAGAGCCAACAGGATGTTGTAGCTCTTTCACAGTTGAACTCCCAATTCAACCACCTTATGGGAAGCCCGCAGCAGGATCATTGACCAGACCACCACCAATGACAGCCAGGCAAGGGAGACACAGGGCAATGAGCCTCCCCTGGGATTTCCCTAAAGCGGTTGGATTGGGAGAGCGTCTCCCAATTATGGTAACACATACTAGTGAAACAATGTCCATGCATAAAGTAAAATAACTTAAGAAAGAGTTTACCTACTTCTGGTACTAAAGCTTTGTTGGTTCTGAGAACTTTGGAGCACCAAACATCTAGAAAAAGGGCATTGCATATGCCAAGCGATATTAATGCTGAGGCAGGTGCCAGTGTTGGCAGGCCTGCAAATGTTGCTCCTAATGATAATGGAATACGTGACACTTCTGCTGATGATGATGAAAGCATACACTTTTCACATCCATGGTTTCCCCAAAATAGGTCAAGTTTTTTAGGTCAAACAACCCGTATCCACCCCAAATAATAGGCCTTTGATTATCCTGTCTACTAAAATCTAATGGACACCCTCTTTGATGCTCAGAAACATAGGTTAATTTCTTCTCCAGCACCAGATCAACATTGTGATACAAAGTGGCCATGGAACATGCTGTCATTGTCCATAGAATACTGAAATAAATACAACTGAGAACCTCTGTTATTTTTATTATTGTTGTTATGGCGGTATGTAATGAAGACAGACCTAGCTTCAGGAAGCAACAGAGTGCCTTACAAGTCATAGGGGGGGAAGGGCACAGTGAGGGGAGCAGAGATACAAGGGAGGGGAACTAACAAAGGGTGATTGTGGGCTGGTTATAGAACTGGGGGAGCAAATCACCCATTCTCAGGTTAGGTGGGGAGTGGAGAGTGTGTGCACTTAGGTGTTGGGGAGTATTCCCTTGCATGAATACCCTTGTCTCTGTAAGTGTAGCAATCTAGTCTGTGGACACACCTATCTACCCCCTTTTCTCCACTTAAAACTACCCAGTGTCCTCTTCTCTCCTGTCATTCCTGAACCTCCTCATCCCCCTCTGACTGCCCTTTTCTGTGAAACAGATTTAATAATGTTTAAAGCTCGATATGCTCTTGTGCCCTTACTTTTCCCTTGTGCAGCACTCCGATGTTTTCCAAAGTTTGGTTTGATTGTCAAAATACCCCTAATTAAGTAAATGACTCTTATAGACTGCTCAAAGGGTGATCATTGCGGGGGTCATGTCCGAGGTTATAGCCTGAGGTGAAGCCAAGGGCTACAAGTTTGAGTAGGACAATTATTCCTTGTCAGCCTTGGAAGAATTAATGGCTGAGCTGTTCCTGTGGATATGGGTTGTTTGACCTAAAAAGCTTGACCTATTGCTGATTTAACTGAATTCTTTTGGTCAAATTATTTTTGACCTGCGGAGGGAGAACCCTGCAATCCACCCTAATGCGGGGGGAGACCTCTGTGCCCTTCCCTCGACTTCCCCCGCCTTAACCTATTCCCTTACCCCAAACCACAAATGTATTTTAATTAAAATATACCATTTGACCTACCGTATTCGCCCAAAAAGATGCAGTCAAATCGGAGTAGGTCAAGTTGGCATTATGGAAGGATGGCTTAGTTTCTGTTAACCAATATTTTTCAAAGACAATCGCATTGACAGACATGAACTGGGCAGGCAGCAGGATTCTCCTCTTCTCCTCTGTGGCGAACTGCTCTGATTTCCGTTGGTGAGGGGCACGGTCCTATAGCGGGTCACCTGCAGCAGAAGGATGCGGCTCGCAATCTCCTACAGTGTGAGCACTACGGCTTGATGCAGATTACTGTGTGTTTATTTGTAGCTAGTGCTTCCTTGCTTATCATTAGCCTCTACGAGCAATCTCAGCTATGTCCTTTTTCTGTGCCCTTGCTCTCTCCTCGATCACCCACTCTCTGTTCTCCTCACGCAAATTCTTCACTGGTACTATTCGATCTGGTTCTTCACTTCCTTCTGTCTCTCTTGCGTTCCTTTTTCAAATTCCTCAATCTCCCTACATCTCTTTCTATCTCTCTCCCCTCTCGCTCTTCTCTGGACCACTTTCTGTTCTTTGTTCCTTTTCCTATCTTTCTCTTGCTATCTCCTGGAGTACCCTCGTTCGCTTCTTATCTCTCGGCTCCTATTTTTCTCCCTCTTCCTCCCTCTCTCTCTCACCCTCCCTCTCCATTCCCTCTCCTTGTCTTCAGGAACCTCCTTGGCACTCCTAGCAACCAAACTCGAGAGCTCTCCTCCCAAACGGCTCCCTACAGAGGACCATCGCTCAAGCTTCAGCAGACTCCCTTTCACCGTCTGTCCCACTCTCTCTCACATCTTGCCCTCTCATTATCTCCTCTTCTTTCTTTTTTCTTTGTTTCTTTCTCTTGCTTTAGCGGTTGCCAGTTTCCAGTTAAGTGTACTGCGTTTCATGTGCATACCCATTTGTTAGTTTTCTCACAATTTGCAGACTGGATATCTAAGGCATGTTGATATCCTGTATTGGTCCCAAGACCGCACAGTAAGGTGAAGTGCGATGCCGGGATTATAGCCCAGAATTCCTATATCCACACTTGGTCATGTAAACACTAGGTTACACCTCCCCTCTAACATACCAATGCTGAAAATTATGTATATGAAGTATTTTATCACGTGCAGTTACTACTGAAGGTTTTACTGGACCCGTATTTACTGCATAGCCTTCGAATAGCCCTATGCCATGTCTCACACCAGAAGCAGTTTGCAGTTTAGCTTAGCCGTTATAAAATTACCCTACATGGTAAAAAGCTGATCCTGTCACTCAACGAATACTGTTGTTTGACCAGCATGAAGTAACTTTGCATGGACCCTTTGCAATTAATATGGTAGTGTAACCATCCTTTTTTACACAATGGTTAGACTCTTTTCGCCTTCAAGTGTAGATTGGTTTCTGTTGTGTGATAACTGCATGAAAAATTAAAATCTGCATACTGTGCATACACTCACACACTGCACATCAGTTCAGACTTTGCGTATCACCCACGCAACACACACACACACACTGGACATGCACCCTCGCACTGGGTTCGCCCACCCACACACTACAGATACATGCTCACACTGCACTTACATGCACACAGCACATACAGTCACACAATGAACACACACCATTAGGCTTTGCTTAGACACACTCACATTGCACACATACCCAAACACTTTAGTCACCCATGCACTGGTCTCTCTACATAACTATGCATCCTTATACTGCACACACATGCTCATAATGCACATATCCCAGCACCACACATCCACACACACATGCCTACACTGCACAAATACATACATGATCACACTTCATAGACCCACAAAATGCACATAGACCCCCACATTGCGCAAACTCTAACTCTCTGTGTACACCAACACCGGAGAATAGCCACACAAAAGACACATCTATTGGCCCAGCCAATGTTTGTTTCAATTGTTATTGTGTGCTAGCTCTTTGCCTTTTGTCAGGATCACCTGCACACGATAATGCTTTTCTGGTCGTCAGAGTGACACGAATCCATACTGTGCTGCATGCGAGGATGCCGAGCTGTTCCGTGTTGTAAGCTGATAAGGAAAGTTCCTGGTCTCTCTGTCACCGAAGGCAGTTGAGTTCACTTTACCCATCCCTCCAGACCACAGCAATGGGCATTACTCTTTCTATCCCCAGTTGTCTTCTTCCTTCTCAATATTTACCTGACGTCCCATTACTTCACAGTATTTTCTTTTGTAAATCATTTAATTAGTTAATAAACATTTTTCTAATTATTTCAAGCTGGATAGAAACCACAACTCCTAGATACCGCCCTCCCCTCCCCCCCACACCCCACCCAACGATCGGATATAATGATGCCTCTAGGGTCCAGCCACCCGGAACGTGATGGCATTACACTTGTGCTCTCATTAAACATCGTAAATAGTAAAATGTGTAAATGGTTGTTGAATGAGGGTGGTACTATCTGTTTGATTGAGGGTGGTACTATCCGTTTGATTGAGACTGGTACTATCACTTTGAGGACGGTACTATCCGTTTCAGTGTGGTACTATCACTTTGAGGGTGGTACGATCTGTTTGAGGGTGGTACTTTCACTTTGTGGTACTATCCGTTTGATTGAGGGTGGTACTATCCGTTTGATTGAGACTGGCACTATCACTTTGAGGGCGGTACTATCCATTTCAGTGTGGTACTATCACTTTGAGGGTGGTACGATCTGTTTGAGGGTGGTACTTTCACTTTGATTGTGGTACTATCCGTTTGTTTGAGGGTGGTACTATCACTTTGATTGAGGGTGGTACTATTCTTTTGGTTCAAGCAGAAAAGGTTTATCTAATCGCATACTATGTTTTTGCAAAGATGGGCGTCTCGCGGTGTAGTTGTTTGTTTTTAACTTGCATCGATTTTTTATGTGCTTGAACGCGTTGTCCTGTCCTGAAACGAGAGTCAATACTGCTCACACTTCCCGGAAAAGAACAGCTAACCAAAAGGTCCCGACATCTGATCTTTTAGGGATTTTGATGCATGCCTTTTCGGATTTACGGGCCCCTTGCTTAGTCACAACAGAATGGCACCTGAGGCTCTACCCAGATGGACAGGGCAGCACATGAACACAATCAGTTCAGTTACCATAACGCACATGTAAACCTGAAAACTGTACATTTCAGAAGAAACTGTTCATTCAAACCGGAAAGTAGCCAATGAAATGGCTGCATGTAAAAAGACAATGGGAAAAGCTTAACGCGTGTTTCGTCAAGTTTCTGAAGTTTCTCCAGGTCTTCTTCAGGTGCACTGGAGAAAAGCCCATATATTTGGAGGCATTGCTTATTGGGCTTCTTCTGTACACCTGCTGCCAAAGCCCAAACGTGTTATGGAATAGCTGCATTACTCATTAGAAAATGCCAATGTATCAGAACATTTATTTATTTTACACTGATTTTCTTTTGTAAGTCGCACAAGGCAATTGTTGAGACAGATGCTCGGTCTCAGATTTTCTTGACAGAAGATGGATATGGAAGTGAGAACTCATGGCTAAGAGAGAAAGAGCTCTCTTGCAATTCCTGTTGTAATTTGGCTCCTTTCTGTTTTTTATCTGCAGACTCCCAACAGCAGCTCCTGGGCTAGGTGGTTGATTTGAGGATGGATGAAAAGCAGGACAACGCGACGAGCCTGTTTCTCAATGAGGACACCGAGAAAATGAATAATGCAGACGGTGGTGTCCAGCGCCTACAACAAGCCGTACAGACGCGGGCGTCGCGGGCCAAAAAGCGGGTGCACAGCATCACCAGGGAGAGTGTCATCAACTTCCTGAGACACAACGCCTTTGTCATCCTCACAGTTGCAGCTGTCATACTGGGTATGGAGAGAGGGCACTGAAATGATGGGGAAATCGATGACTCGGCCCATAACCTTGAGTTTCTAGTGACCTATGGGTGCCTCCTTACTAGAGTGGGCAAATGCAGGTTCCATTTGTCAGTTTGTTTTGATGGTGTGTAACAATGCAGAACTCTCTGCTCCTCTATAATGTTACACAATGATGAGGATGTGGTCAAAAGTAAGGAGATCCCAGGCAATAGGACTTCTGTGCTACATTTTTAGATGGGAACCAAGTTTATTTGTGGTCATCGTATCTGTGAATACCACTGCTTGGTTTTGTCCGGCTAGGGCCCCATAGACAACTGACCCACTACAAAATATCTAACAAAATGCTTTCCTTCATAGTGGGTCTCCCAGAAGGGATGGCAAACTGAAGCTCACCTCCACGCTTGGATGGTGGCCCTCAGAAATCATATTGCGAGATTCACGTTGGGGGCAGCAAGCACCTCCGTTTCCACCATCTTTGTTCTGCTGCTAAGAGACGTATAGTGGGCAGATTGTCCCTGCGCGGTAAAGAGATTTAGTGATTGGTTTTTGTAATCCTGTAAATTGGTGGCAATGAGGGCTTACTACAACATTCTGATGTTTTACCAAGTGAGAATGAGACTTGAAAGTTGACTATTGGTGCGTATCTTTAGAAAGGCTGCCCTAAACGACAGAAACGCCAAAGGTGTAGTTTCTGTAGATTTTTTTATTTTTTTACTGTAGAAGTGAGATCCGCATCAGACGATTTTGCAAGTTTTGATTTCCTGTGGTTTCAGGAGGATTTGAATGATTGAGTAACAGCGCCATTTGCCATCTGAACTCGAATGTGTGGAACTGATAGCTTCATATAAAAAAACATTGGGATTGCTGTAGCGAGCCGAGGATTGGTGCAAAGAGGGTTAATAAACGCTGTGGTGTTAGTAAGTAACAAGGGGCCAATTCTACCCCTGAGGGTATACACCACAGGTACCCAACCCCACGCGTCGTCAAAGCATGCAGACCTGACGGAGTTTCAGGCTATCCCTCATTAATAGTCATGAGATACATTTGCAAACATTTATAATCATTGTATGCATCTTTATTTCATGAATATTAATGAGGTATATCCTGAAAATCTGACATGTTTGCGTCCCTCGAGGCCTGGCGTTGCACAACCCTGGTCTACATGCTCCTTTGGACTATTTCGAGCACTAACAGCATCATGACTGTTACCAGGAATGGACCTGGATCCCATTTAAGGCCCAGCTATTGCATTATATAACCAATTTATATCGCACCCAGCCACCTTGTGACCTGCTACTTAGTTGTGCTGCTTCTCCTCCCTGCCTACCATCTATGGTCAGTTGCAAGAAAACCTCCTAAAAGGAGAATTAGGAGTTTGCGGAGCGCCTCTGGGCTCCGCAACATGCCGTTTGATCTTTATCTCCCTTAAGGACGTGGAATCTGGCCACGTGGCGCAGAGGGGAGCACATTCAGGGAAACATTCTGGTCCTTTAGAAGACAACAGATGAATCTTACATATGGGACTTTTCTGGAGCAACTGTTTAATGCAAGTGCTCTAAGTGGCGAGATGTAAACTGAATACATTCTGTGGAATGGTGCGCGTTGCTTGTAAATTATGCGAAAGTAGGAGTTTGCCTGAAGGAAACGTGAAATTACTGCTGATCAGGATAAAGACATCAGTCACTTAGTGCACTTGCTATGAGCAGTGCCAGGTCTTGTGCAAAGAGAGCACACTAAGCAACAATTCCCATATCATTTTACATACCACTGATGCAAGTGCCATTGAGGGGAATGCTCTTGAGACTCTGCCATTGTTATGAATTAGAGATCAGGTTCCTCTTCCTCCAAGCAGTCCGTGTGAGAAAGCATAAAGCATAGGCCCCTCTCCGAGTCAAATGGGAAGCTCTGTATCACATTGAGTAGAATTCCTCAGAAACCCTCCCTGATCTAATGCTCATTTTTCTGAGGGTTCTCATCGTCCCTGTGAGAGATTTTACAGGTTGCAGAGATGACTGTTTGAAAGGGTATGAATGTAGAAGGTCGCCTATGGGGAAGTCATTCATTGCCCTTTGCCACTCATGGTCACTCATTGCCCTTTTTCTGATATTTGTTCTGGGGCTGCCACCAGCATGAGAATGTGCCGAGTGGCCTGGAAGCCTGAGGTTCATCTTCTGCATGGCAGATACTCCAGAAGGGCCAGTTCATTCCCATTGGCTGCGGCCACAAAGTCTTTTGACGAGAGGCAGCTTAGCTGGGAGTTAATGAGGGGACTGCCTCACTTGTGCAAGTAGGGAAGTGTGCCCTCACACAGACCTCAGACTCTTGCCAAGGTGATTTTGGGGGAGGACTTTTTCACCCAATATTGGAATTCTTATTTATTGACACTTTCTTTCAGGTATTGTCCTGGCATTTGTTCTACGGCCCTACAACATGACCTACCGCCAGGTGAAGTACTTTTCCTTCCCCGGGGAGCTGCTGATGAGGTTGCTTCAGATGTTGGTCCTGCCTCTCATTGTCTCCAGCCTGGTCTCAGGTGAGGAATCACAGATCCAATGAACCAAAAAGCTGATCTTCCGCAGCCCTGAGGTTTCTACTTGTATTCCTTAAGGCACCTGCAAAGCCGTGTGCTTGTGTAATGATGTTTTGAAAGGTGCACAGTCCAAATAACCATATAAAATGGAGAAAAAAAGATTGAAAATTAAGAGGTAATTTTAAAAGAAATAAACTGTCAACAATTAAGACGAACACTGCAAAATCCTACCATTCCTTGAATTCTGGCATGAAGTTGAGGTAGTGCGGCCCGTTTTCCTGTCCAGAATGGATTACTGCAACATCCCATACACAGTGCTCCCTATGCACCACATTAGATACTTTTCACTTGTGCAAAACTCGGCAGCCAGTATGAACCGGGGCCGGAGTAGAATAGACCAAATCACACCCAGACCGAAAACCCACCTGCTCCTGGCGAAGGAAAGAGTTGACACCTCAAAACCCAATGTAGGGCCATCTGTCGGACCAACTGAGCTAGGTGGCCACCGTAACTCCTATACAGCTAAAACCATCTATTTGTCGGGCTCACAGATCCCAGGTGAATTGATTAGCCTTCTTCTCAACACGCCAAACCAGGATATACACACAGCCCTCCACTAGCCAGCTGATTGAGTAAAAGGAAAGCAAGGAGGCTAGCTCCCAGCTGCAATGAAGACAGGTCATATAATGAGTATGAGGTTCCTACACCTACATAACTGGCCATCTATCTTCTCCTAGCCCCTTAGGGGTTCCTCGTAGTACTAAATAAAAAGGCAAAATCACATTTTTAAAACAAAATATTTCTATTAAGATGGTATTTAATTTTTTATCGAAAAAATACATTTCTTTTGTTATTTTACTTATTAAATTTAAGGTGTTTTTATTTTTACTCTTTACATTACTTGGGATATTATTACATGTGACCAATTGGAGAGAGCCAAAAGAATGAGTTTATAGCCACATGCCTTTTTTCCTGCAAGATATTGAAAACGTTCAGTGTGTCATTTCGCGTAGGATATATGTTGTCTCTCTATATGGTCAGAGCCGCTTGTCATTGCACAATGGCCCTCTACAGTGGCCATGAGTTATAGCTCCAGTTGCCTTTATCTCAGGACTGCTTTAAGAAGCACGTGGCTTGTAGTAGCTCTTATTTCAGCTGATGGCCTCATCTAGGAGCTGTGGTTTATGAAAATCTTCATAGGAACGGAACAGATTCAGAAGACGCTGTTTGTGTATGGCTTCCTCACTCCTCCATAGCAACACTACCCAATATCTAAGGATTGACTGAGGCAGTCTGCGCCGTAGGCAATCAAGCATTTACTCCTCAGCTGCCTTGATGAAGAGGTGCAGGAACCAGCTTGAGGATATGGGACTTTATCTCTGATCTCCCATGTGTGGAGATCAATGTTGCTAGCCATGGCTACAAGAATCTAGTGTTTCTTTGGCAATGAAATTTGCCAACTGCTGATTACTACATTTACATTGCAGACGGCCTATCTCACGACTCCAGTGATGCACCACAGGCAGTGGCAGCCACCAGAGAAATAGAGTGACTCAACACCCGTGGCCTAGCTTTTGTCCCTCAAGCCATCAGCAACACGTTTACAATCTCTAGCATCCCTTGTGCGAGTGGTGCCTTTTGTGGAACTGGCGTGCCTGTTGACCCAACAACAACCAAGTGTCTCTGCCTTCTACCCTAGTCACCCACATGTCCTGCACGCTACCACCCTCCAGAGACCCTCATGTCTAGCAATCCCGCCCATCTCCTATCCACTTCCACCCACCACCTCACTCTCTCCTCAAACTTTACTCCACAATCTACCAGCTTGCCAAACACCTCCACGTGATTACGCCTAAGGAGCATAATCCCGACACCATCCGGCAGGAAGCCCTTCCCAGCTCACCACACGTTTCTGAATACAGTGCTAAACTTACGCAGAGCCCAGTTTTTCCAACCTGTATCACACTAGCATTTTGCAACTGCAATCTTGCTATTGTCCCCCTTCCCCATAACCCATGCCGCTCTCTTGCAGGACCCAAAACCCTAATAGGTCTTTCAAAATGCAGAGGCCATTCTCTTTAGCCCCCGATACAATAATATAACATTACCAGTGCATGGACGGTTTCTTGTTGTGCCTTCTTCCTTGTACAATGGACGTTATGCACGTAATGTGTGCAAAATATTCATTACCCAATGAAGAACGTGAAAGCTGGTTGGGGGGAGGGAAGACGTAGGTTGCAGTGGGGATCAAATGGCCTTGGGAGTGTTGGAGCGTGGGTGACCGTGGTCTATTGGAGTGTTAGGTGTTCCAGAGAGACACGAGGATAAAGTGTGCGGGGTGCTGGGGAAAACAGTGGGGTGTGGAAGTTCAGGGTAGGACAGGGGCGGTTTCAGCAGTGTCCCCACTAATAGTGTGGGAGGAGTGATGGGAGGAAGGCTGGGGAGCGGAGGGCATGCAAAATGTAGCTCCTATTGTGCAAAGAGCAGAGCAAAGCTGGAGTTTCAAAATGGATACATTCCAGACTGAGACCATAGAATCGCTTTCTTGTATTTTATACAATATGATGACGATAAAGAGGGAACGGTATATCCCTCACAGGAAGGCACGGTGCGCCAATAGAATACCTACTCCAGCGCACCGGCACGCCACAGATTGAGAAACTAGAACTTGGAGCACAAGTACATAAAAAAAAGATTCAACCACTATAATCCCCAAAGGATCCTTTGCTCTGCATCTTTAAACAAACGGGTGGAACCTCCCTGGCGCATGAGGGCAGAAATATAATGCTCACCATCCCATGACCATATCTGCAGAATAATCTTCCTCAGGTCTTAAGATCAGAACTGGATCATCTAAAATTGAGGGAAGCGCTGCAAATCGTATTGTCGCGTCTAGAAACACTTGTGTACAGGCACGTTTAAAATGCCACATCATAGATCATATCGTTCCAAAAGCCCTTCAATCCTTCATGAGTGGTTCTATTTCCTAACCAGACCTTCTACGTCTCAACAATTCAATGCCTCCAGTTATCTGGAATGCATTTCTTCTAAATGTTGTGGCTGAGCCCAATCCCCTTCTGTATGCACTTTTCCTACTCTCTTATACCCCTTCTCCTCTCTCTCACTCCTAGGGCTCAGCAGAGACTGTTGTGCATGCAGGTTATCACACATGAACCCAAGAGAACACATAAATAGATCTGCATCATGCACAGGACAATCATGCGCTTTGGGTATCTATGTTAGGTCAGCGGGGTGGGCGGCATTTTAGTTCGACCTCGTAGCCATGCACAGGTGGCCTACACCCTGTTGCTCTTATTGTGCTTATCAAACCTCTATGTGAAGTAATTGAGGGTTCAGCCAAATATTGCCACATTGGGATATGTACCCACAGATTGGTGCCTCTAAATGTGGGGTAGGCTAAATTAGACATTTGACTGACTGGCCCCAATCCTACTCACTTTTCATAGTTAACAGCATGAATGTTTACTCAGTCCATGATTTACCTGCAGTTTAGTGCATCTCCCTTCCAGGCCCCATTCCCTTTCCGTTTGCAGAGAGTAGTTATGATTCTCAGAATACATTGGAACAGTATTATGAACACGTCCCTAGTCTCAGTTTACACTGGTGGCTTTATCAACAAGGGTTTGCGAGTTATGCTTGGTAGAGAATTGGGGCACAGTTGAAAACAGAACCTTTGCCCTAGCTATTTACGCTATCATGCTGATATTGTCCCTACAGGATGAGGACAGCATTTTTAGACTGCTCACTTGGAGCTTGAGGTGTACCCGTCTGCTTTGATTGGTGCTGAGTAGTATTGGACAAGTCATGTGGCAGATGTTTTCAAACCAACATAAACCCATTTTTGGGTAGCAATTGGTATAGCCGGAACTCGCCCCACGGGGAAGTGGCATGAAGCTTGCTTGGACCACAGGAATGTCTAAACATTGTCAACTCTGTTTACAGGCATGGCCTCATTGGACAGCAAGGCTTCGGGAAAGATGGGACTGCGTGCCGTGGTCTACTACATGGTGACCACCTTCATTGCGGTGTTCATCGGCATTGTCATGGTAATCATCATCCACCCCGGGAAGGGGACCAAGGAGGACCTCCAAAGTGAGGGAAAGATCGAACGGGTGCAGACGGCGGATGCGTTCATGGACCTCGTCAGGTCAGTCACTTCAGTTGTAAAGCTCTCAATGGGAATTGTCAACTGGTCGAGCTTGCATGGTCGTGGAGTCTGGTACATGAGTGGCAGGAAGATAGGTACTACTTTGATGTTTATTTTCATAGGGTTAACTTGCCAGAGAGAAAGGCCGTACAGCTACAAGATAGTATTGTGGAAGGAATTTTGAATTTCGTAACCACAACAAAAACTAAATATTTCATATACTTCTATTGTAAAGAACAAATACATGTTATGAAATTGGTGAAGGGTCTTACAAACCCATCATGCATAAAAAACAGATATAGGGCCTCTTTACGGTTCTGGCGGTAACCCTACCGGCGGATGATTGCTGCCAGACCTGTAAAAAATGTACTAGCGCCTGACTTCCCGGTGCCACCATCTCATTACGTTTACGGCGGCCAGGAAGTCAGGTGTCGGTAAATTCGTAAATGCCCATTCCCATGGAATCCCATTGGACTCTATGGGAGTGGGGACACGGAAGCACCGGCACCGTTCCTAACAGTGCCGCTGCTTCTGTGTGGTTTACCTACTGTGACCGCTACAGCCGGCAGGGTCTGATCTGTCGAGTACAGCGGCTCCGGGAGGCAAACACATAGTTTTCCGGTCCGGAATCAAGGGTGACGCCTAGGTTAACGGCACCCTTATTTCCAGACTCGCAAACCTGTCATGTTGCCCATTGTATCTAAGTTGTATGAAAAAAAACTAATTTCAGACAAAATGAAAAAGAATGTTGAGAAAGAGTATAGGTTCCCATAAATGGCAAGTTCTTACATTCCCTTGTGGAAACCCTCGTGCACACATTGCTGGCTGTAAACCATGCACTGTGTCACCCTGGTAACCACATTTCTAAACACCTGGCAAGAGGAGTGTATGGTGTTTGGCAAGGCAGATCGATGTTAAACAGATTCTAATCCTGACTCATTTATTGCAAATGTCACTGTCCAATTAAATATGTTTCAGTCTTAAAATAGGTCTTAAAACACACAGGTTCTAACGTGCATTCAGCAAACTGTGCTTAATCCTGAAGGATACGTGTGACTGGGATCAGCAGTCTACTGAGTGACAAAATGGAGGCCAGTTTCCAGTTTGGCCGACACATCCCAAATATACGCCATTGAAACGCAGTATGTTATTTTGCCTCCTAGATTTTCATTGTGGATAAACTGAAAAGCTGACTGGATTTTACTAGTTGGCGATTTATGAAGCACAACCACTTATTTAGATAATGCATTTGAAAACCTAGCCAAACTCACAGAAGACTGAGTGCCCCCCCTGGCTCTCTTTGGAGCCCCCCATCCCTCCTTAAAGATGAAAGGTATTTCGAAACAATGTGAATGAATGCATTTAAAAGCGTTTCTTCTGCTGCAGAAAAGTGGCCTAATCTGGGGGGTTGGTGTTTTAATGTAGTCCCCGTGAGTCTTTTTTATGGGTTTATAAAGGATTTCCTAGACAATCTGCTGCCAAAATCTCCTTTCACATTTGGGCAAATTAATTTGTATTTTGACAGGTTTTACTGCAATTCTGCCGGGCTACAGCCATAAATTCGAAAATATTTGTGTGAACCCTCATTTCTTAACCCCACTCTATTTGTGAGCATGTACTTTTGCCTTTCACATAATCCATCATTCACTTGGCACCTCTTGGTGAATAGCTGTCGTGCTCCCAGAAACACTGTTCTGGAGTTTATGTGGCAGAAAGTAAGCATGCCCCATGGCAATGAAAGGCTAAACGCGTCAAGGAGTCGTCTGAGCACATCTCAAACCCATCACACAGTTATACTCTATTATTTGTAATATTCTATATTAAACCCACCCTCAAATTCTCCTGTATCTACTGTCACCTTTGAATGAACTTATTCCTCCCTTCATGCACAATTATTTCACTTTTCAGACTTATTTGAGCACAATGCACCCAAAGTTCACAATCATTACCCCTCTCTATTTTACCAACCAAATGGTCTTTCCCTCTTCATCCTTTATTAGTTGGACCCTTATTCTTTTCCCTCTCTCTCTCCCCCGTTCCCTTTCATCACAGACTACAGTTTTGAAATCCTTGGCAGGGAAACAGCCTTGCCACTCTGAGACTACTAAGGTAGTGATTTGGCACAGTATAAAAACTTCATAACATACAAATTGAAATGTTTGCCAACATGAAAATTTAACATTTTACACATTTTAATTTATGTTTCTGAAATGCAACCACTCCTGATAGTTTTTGCAAGGGTTTCATGGCGTGCAAGCTGCCCAAATCACTATTTCTCATGCCTGCCAGTGAGTGCTTTTTGAAGCACATTCACGTCTGTTACAAGTGCACTCTCGTCACTTTGGCTGGCTGGCAACCTTGGCGAGTAGCCTTTGTGCTGATCTTTGGGTGCACTGGTGTTCACGTTATTTGCTTGGAGCCTGAAAGATGTCTTTCCTGCTCCTCAGACCTGTGAGGTGTCCTTACTATGGCACTAAGCACTGGGCAAGTAACCAATTGTGTCATAGCCTTCCTGTAACACACAACGGGACACTAGGCTGTGAAGCTATTGCACCCTGACAATATATAATCAGAATATGACATGTTTTCCCCCTCTGAGTGTCAGGATTGCAGCATGTTCTAGAATGTACCAACAAAACAATATCAGCCTTTACTACCCTTTTGTTTTATAACTGCATTGAACTTTCACACAGTCTATCCAAGACCGGGAAACACCTGGCTTCCTGACCAGCCTGAATTACTAATTGGCAGTTTGCCCTGTGGAAAAATAAGTTTGACTGGTGCACATCTCAAGCCCATCACGCAGCCAAACTCTACATGTTATTAACTACCTATTGCCCCTCTAAATCGCTTTACGTAGGCAATCACCTCATTGCAGGTCTAATCTGACTTGGAGACGGAGACATCTCCAAGCTTAGGGTGTGCATTTTAGGCTGAATTCACACTTCCTGAATTCATACCTTCCTTTCAGTGTGAACATTGCCATGGTGTCTGATTCTACCAACACAAAAGCTAAAATATCAGGTGGAGACTGATGCCACGTCTGCCCATTTCATAGAATAGGACGAAGGAGCTACACTGTTCAGACCACTTTGTTAGACATTTTTTCCCTTTGCCACTCATCTCTAGAAGAGCATCCTATGCCTTTGGGAATTCCCAAAAAAAAAGATAACAATGTAAATAAGGAACGTGGTTATCATTTATTATTGTCAGAGGAGGTTCCTTTAGGTTTCATTTTTATTATACATCCATATTATTGGATCATAAGAGCCATGCAAGCCCGCACTGCCTTCCCCCAAACTCCACCGACATTTGGCTTTCTGTATTAAGGCATTACTTTATAAATCAACCGAGAAGAACCAGAAACACACCAACAAAGTTCATCTTTCACATAGGGGCAAGAGGTAAACTTATTTTAATCCAGGAACTCTCTCTGTACCTCTCCCCTGCCTTTTGTTACCAAAAACAGGTGCCTTCTCAGACACGTTAATGTTGGACTAGACTACTTTCTGAAGTCCGAGTGGCAGTCCCGGAATTAATATTTGGGAACTGTGATGGGTCAGAAGGAGGAGTCGGATACATTGAGGACATGTAATGAAAATATATGACAAAGGCCTACCTTTCCCTATTACTAAATAGGCCAAAAGAAAGTCTCTCTTCTCCTGGTCGTCTCACACTCTTGTCTTTACTTATGTCTCTTATATGCTTAAGGGTTCACAAACCCTAGGTTTTGTATGACCGTATCCAAATTATGAGTCCCTCTCTCCTGGGTTCTCTTTTATGATTCTGTTCCCTTGACAGTCTGATTTCACAATACTTGTTAAAGTTCGTTGCAGTGGGCTCCCTACTCAAGCCTCAGTACCTGGGTGTGCTTCCCTTCCTTCCAAGGTATTGTATGGTAGGCCCAGAAAACGTTCGGGAAACAATCCAAGGAGTCAAACACTGCACGTTTTGCAAGAACAACACATTTTACTACTTGCAAAAACGGCTGGGAGTGTCTGTCAGCTCCATAAAACTGAAAACTGGCTCAACACTACCATTTCAGTTACACGTTTTATAGTGGAAAACGGCAAAATCTACATATGCAACATTTATCAAATACAAGTTGAACCCACATTTATTATTGGCTATCCCCTATACAGAAACCTAAACATCACCTATATTATGCTACCCCATTGATCAGTGACCTATGTGTAATGACATGAAAAGAACCCCCTGTGAATGACCTAATTGTGCAGTGAGCAAAGAATACCTGATTCTAAATGACCAATTCTGTTCAGGTAACTTGTTACAATGGATTTTTCTTATTGACCAAAGCAACTTGAGAAAAACTTGCGATGTGCATGCCCCATGAAATGGTCCAATCCCTGAACTGATGTGAACAGTGAAGTCAACACCCTGTGGTAACAAAATTGGTATGATACTACTTTCTCGTGAGACCAGGCAACTTGGCAATCCCGAACGGCTCTTTGACCTTGCAGCTGTACTATTTGGCAACACCTCTTGTGACTCCCACCTTGAAACCCGTTGCTTTCCTAGTGTGCATCCTTCCCTCTCTCTCTTGGGACACCTGTAGTTCCAATGAACCTGCTGTTTCTCAATGGGGCAGTATAATCACAACCTAGTTTAATACTCTGACAATATCTCAATACCATGTCTTGTTCTCACCAGAGTGCCTTTCGCACCTGCTGCACTAATCTTGTCTGAATATAATGCATTCTGTTCTCAGCGCCTGTGGGTTGCTTGGTCTCGCACCATTAACTACTGTCTGCACAGCGCTTCCCCCCTCCCTCCAGGGACCTTGGCTCTCTGAGCACCAGCTAAGGGGAAGCAAGAATAAAATCGAATTAATTGAACAAAACAGAAGCTCCAAGATGCAGCCTAATGTTTCAACTAATAGAAGCTGCAACCTCTACTTGGGCCTAATCCAAAATGGTAGAACTCTTGCTAACACGACTGACAGCCCTTATGCTACTAAACATAAACATCTATCCAACTAAATGTGGCCGTATGTGGCACCTCAGCCACCATTTTACCAACTGCCAAAGCAACATATTCCGAGTTCTCCTAAATGCAAACAAAACACAACATAACTCACTAATGCTAGCTATAAAGCACTTAAATGATCACAGGCCTAAATGATTATCAATATTGTTGCTGCTCTTCCTTTCACCATGTGATGCTCTATAAAGTGTGTTGAAGCTGACTACAAATAGCACGTTTGCCAAAATGCTAAATCAACTGGCAACAATGCTGACACTAAATGACCGGCTCTCTATGCTAATACAATGTACACAGCCTGGACCTCCTCCTATGGTTGGGACATTGCACTTGCATCCCAACAGTATTTGCTTCTACTTTTTATCTATTTCCCCAACAGTGTTGTTCGCCGTTCTTTGCAGGCATTTTTGATATTTCCAATTCTGCTCACTTAATGTTAGACTTTCTTACTTGTGACATTGCACTTTTTTTTTGCTTCGCAATACGTTGCCCATGCGGCCTCCCGCATCTCCTGTTCTCCTCGGTACCCTTTCTGATGATGGGGAGCCTGGTGCGGTTCGGCACTCACTCACTTCATGGTTCCTCTTCTCTATGCCATGCTTTGACTGCATAGCATTCTCGGGTCCTCTGACTCGGTATGCCGTCTATGGATGCACCGGCAGGTAGCTGGCAGTATTTCCTTGCTCTGGTGGTCTCCTCATTTGTTGGGCATCTTGCCCACCACGAAGCAGCCGTGGTCGTGCCACCACCTTGTATGGGTCTTCGGTCCCTGTTTGGGTATTGGTTCTCCCATTGCACGATTCGTCATCTCTCCGGTGTGTCACTCTGGCGTTCCTCTCCTTTCCAAAAGTTGTGGGATCTACGACTTCATTCTGCCCCACCTCTCCAAGATGTAAACACGTAAGGGGACTGCCCCTGTACACCACACACTCTCGCTTCACAAGGGTTACTCGACCCAGTTATATTCACATCTCTTGTTAAAGAGACGTCTCCTTTTCCTTGGTATGGCTGTTTTGTTCCCACATTGCCTCAAGCTAAACATAAGGACTTAATAGCAAGTAGTCCCCTATAAGCAGATGTGGTATTGCGTCTATGTAATTCCTCATCAGACTAGGAGCCCTTGTCCACTAAGGGGGAGTCACTCCCATTGAGGTCCCACTCGTCTATATGATATATTTTATTTGTATCACGCTCATACACAAGTGTTTCAGAGCACGACTAGGCAAGGGAGGGGAACAGGGGAGAACACAACAACAACAATCCTACTAGGCCCAGTGACATTGAGAACGCGCAAGTGCATGGAATGGGAAAAGGGAAAAAGTGCATGGAAGGGGGAGAGTGGAAAATGCGGAGCAGAGGAGAGCATATAAATAATAATAAATAAAAATAAATAGAAAAAGGGGGCATTATACAGTGGTAGTGCTGCCAGCAAGTGGCAAGTGCTGTGTTTAAGGCAGCAGACTGGGTAAGTCTGATAAGTGCAGAAAAAGAAGAAAAACGGGGGGCTGCAAGGGTACAGATACAGTCCCCAGTGCAACGAGTGGCCAGGAGGCAGCGCAGGAGGGTGGCAGGGTGAGTAGGTACCTGGGCCCAGGGGACAGAGGGTGGCCAGGTGCACAGTGCCAAGAGAGAGCAGATTAGCAGGGGAGAGGGGGAGCGAAGGCGGAAGCAAAGAGGAAGGTCTTGAGGTTCTTCCGGAACCAGAGATGGTTCTCCTCAAGTTTAAGATTGGCAGGGAGGCTGTTCCAGAGGGACGCCCCAGCCGAAGATAGAGATCTCCCCCCAGCTTGTTTCTTTGAAAAATTATTTACCGGAAGGAGTTAGACGGTGGTCTTGCGGAGTGGGCTCACCTTCCCAGCCTCAAAGGGGTGGTTCCCCCCTGAGGAGAAGCAATTAATACCCTCGATTCATCACATAACTTACCTGCTGGAGCCATAGACACTACAGTTGTGTAAAGCAGGATTGCCCAAGTACGCTCTTGAGCCACTCATGCACCCAACACTACTTGATCTGTAACCTACAATCCTTCCTAAAGTGTCTTTGAATCCCAATGTGTACATAAATGCAACTCACACCTTTCTGTGTCGTATCTGTCTAGAAGATTCCAAATATAGTGGCCTTCCATGCATCCAAACTATAAAGCATTTCTCCCTTGCCCGAGTACCTCCCGGGGACTGCAACCTCCTCCTTTCCCGCTCTCCTTCCCACTTACTTCACTCTTGCTCTTGTTCTCCTTCCCAGCAAATTAGGGTCCGGTTTTTCCAGGCCAGGGCACAATACACAACGAACAAGGATCAGTGCTTTGGAGCTACTGTGGTGGTGATTAGGCACTGTACAAAAGCACAGTAACATATCATAACAACATGGATATCAAACTAAGTTATGCAATGTTTAGTTAGTGCCAAAAACAACATGAAATCTAAATGGGTAGAGAAGGGGAGTGCTCGACTTGCCCGCTTAAGTGACCTTGGAAAGCAGTCTTTCTTTTCTTAGTACCTATCAATTTGCCTTGCTCAGGCCCATAACCTGGGACCCATCCATGCCATTACCACACAATCCGGCCCTGCTGCGAGAATGTTCCTGCTTAAATACCTACTGCTATTAATACTGATACCACCACTGTTATTTCCTCTATTATTGCTGCTCAGTAAATGGGTTCTGGGCAGACCACACCATATTCATGGCCCACCTCCTGCGACGGCCCATAAGAAGGACAAATTGCCCTATCTATCTCTGATTTGTCTAACTAGTCAAGCCCTTTAGATTTTCAGAGCAACAGTTTATCAGTGGTGGGGTACCACTAAAGGTCTTGTTGCCTTTTCAAAGGCAGCAACATTAGTCAGCAAATACATGCCTCATATCCTTGTGGTGCCTGTGGCTCAAGTCAAATGGCAGCAATTTACTCAGGTGAAAGTGGAGCAAACAGCACAGTGGTGTGCATATGCAAGAGAGCCTTGTTGCTGTGTGGTGAGTCTTGATGTGGTCTGTAGAAGACAAGGAGCCAAGGTGCATGCCAAACAGTGCATTTGAGCAGCACAACCGATTCAGTCAGTAAAGATCTTATGGCCAGAAGGAACAGTCTGATGTCTCAATAGAAAAGTTAAAATGTTGTACACTCGCATGGAGGGAATAAAGTACTTCTGTAAGTCCAAAGGAATAAGATGTTTCAGGAGGAGAGATAGATATTTTCTTCTTCTCTGTTATTAAAATAGCATTAGCGATTGGCCAGAGGGGTACAATTCATTCCCTGGATTTACCCTAAATCAAAGCCCATCATTTTCTAACTCTAGGAGGAGTTTCCCTGCCTCAACTAAACAACTACAGTCTCTTTTAAGATGTCCAAAGTAAAACGTCTTCCGTCCTATGTCCAAAACCCTACGATGTCTCTCACATGCTAAACATATCATTAAGTGCAAATGGCTTCATGTTCTCTAGCTGCAACTTGCAGCTGTAGTTCAACTCAAAGATTCAAAAGGGTGTCAAAGAAGAAAACAACTAAATGTTCCAGCATCATTGAAAGGGGATTCTCTTCCCGTATGTTTCTTAGTTCTTTCACAGTCTCCTAAGCACCAAGAGGGTGTTTGCCTCCTCTGAACTTTTACTCTACTTTCAAATATATGGTAAGGATTTCTTCTCCCTACAATCTCTTCCTTCCAAGGGACTTGTTTCCCTTCCCCTAGGTTTCAGACTTTCACAAGGCTTCTTTACTTTCCTCTTGCTTGCTTTCCGCACATTTCAAGTGTGAGTCTCCTGACTCATGAGCAAATAATTGCCTGCTGTACTCTCCTGCCAGAACTTTATTTTCTTTGAGTGCAGGTCTCAGACTTGCTTTCAAGGTATCTTATTCTCCTGCCAGGACCTTGCCAATGTCGTAACACTCTCATATGTTCATATTAATTTTCCTTTTGGGTATTGGGCCTTTGCCTGTCTTACGTGCTTGCCAGGTACCCCCAGCTCCCCTTCTCCCAGGCTTTCAAATTACTTACAATTGGCATGCAGGGTACGCCTCAAAGCACCCCGGTGTTCCAATCTACCTGTGTGGGCTCACATCTCTCTCCTGGCTGGTTCAGAATTCTCCATGGTCTGCGTGTTGCCTGGCAATAAACTTTGTCTTCTGACCAGTGTCATTTAAGCTCCCCAGTCCTTGCACTGCAGTGGCTCTCCCAGTAGAGCATCTCTTGCTCCTTGTAAGCAGCGGACCTACGGTCTCAGAGCCTCCTCTTCTGACAGTCATGATCTCGCCTGCTTTCAGGTCTGCTCAGCGTCCCTACACCTGTCCACTGCTGCCAACTTCTCCCAGTAAGCCACAGACGGAATTCAATCCTTTCTCAATAACAGGTCAATGAGAGTCTTTTCTCCTTCAGCCACTGCTGATCCATCTCCTATTATATGTGGCGTACCGCAAGGCTCTTGCATCTCACCTACTATGTATAATATATTTACACAGACGTTAACTAACACAAATTGTGACATGTAATTCAACTTAACTTTTCACAATATTCGAATTTCAGCCGGTGACATCTCCTCCCAGGTTATCTTATAAATTGATTTCTTACTTTGTCAAGACGTTTTCTGCACAGGTTGCTTTCAGAAATCTATGTATGATTTTGTCTTATTATCTGTTGTTCATTTTTTATTTTCTGTACATGCATTTTTTGAATTCAAGGGTGCCTGACTTTTCTTTTTACTATTTGTATTGTTTGAAACTCAAGGTTTATTTTTTTCATTGTAAATCACCAACATTGGATTTCCAAAGTTTTTCGTACCACTGCATTTTATATTGACAAATAGAATAAACTGGGAAACACAAAGGTTTTTCTTCCTTTTATTTACTTCCTTTGATTGTATTTCAATTCTCAAGAGATATTTAATATGGATATCTATGATACCAAATGTGAATATGAATTGGATTAAATTCACGATCTAGGTTAGAATCATTTTCTTACAGCTTTCTGGATTTCTACGTATTTATAATATATTTACGAAGCCTTTGTTTGACGATCTGGGTGTCACCTTCACCAATTACGCCAATGATGCCTTGATGCTCCTACCCTTCTCTGGTGATTACGATACAGACCTGGCCCTATTCAACAAAATATATCTAATCATTCAAGCATGGATGGCAGCTCATGGCCTGTGCCTGAATAATGATAAGACAGAGATATTGATCCTAGGAGCCCCGGCTAACCTCAATGAACTTGGCAGTCAATTCTCATCATTCAATATTGATGGTATCAACATGAAAGTCACCAATGAGACTAAAACTTTAGGATTCTACTTGGATTCAGCCTTGAACCTGGGAAAACAAGTTAATGCTATGGCTTCTGCAACAGCCTACACGTGCGAGCTGATACATGCATGCAAACCCTTCTTAATTACTATGAGTTGCATCACACTAGCGAGAACCTTAATCGTTTGCAAACTTGATTATTGCAACACCCTCTATGTAGGAACTAGCAAACATATCACAAACAAACTCCAAATATTACAAAATAATGCACTAAGAACAGCATTAAGCATTCCAAGGAGACAGCACATCTCTGAGGCCAGAAGAAAGTATAAATGGCTCTCTTTAAAGGATAGGATTCAATTCAAAATAGTCTCCATCACCCATAAATGTATGAATAATTCTGCCCTGCAGTACCTAAGAGAAAATAATCATCATCAAAAAATCCTCATCACATCCTACTAGGTCTGCAAACTCATGCTGCATTGTAGTTCCCAGATTTAACCTTAGAAGGGTTGGTGGCAATAGTGTTCCAGTTCAGGCCGCCCAATACTGGAACTCTCTTCCTTTCCATCTACAAATTGACCAGACATTCCAAAGCTTTAGGAAAAATACCAAAAACAGGCTAGTTACGCATGACATTTGACTGCCATCAAGTCATCCACTATTTTTGATTCCATACCTGTTCTGATTATTGTAATGTACTTTCTCCTTGGTTGGCATTATTTGTCATTTGCTGTACTGTATATAATGTACTGTATATAATGTGTGTAACTATTTTTGTGTGCAACTATAAGCTTTGAAATCTCATGCAATGCGCCCAGATACCTACAGGTTTGGTGCGCTATACAAATCAATAAACAAACGGTAACCCAACGAGCCTTGGGTATGGCGCGTCTCCATCTTTTCGGCTTGTCTTTGAAGGTTCCAAACCGGCTGCAGTCAGCTGTTCAGAGCAACTAGCCTGCACTGTGTCGTTCTCGGCAGGCGTCATCTTCATTAAACAGGCCATCTCTTCATTCCTGTAGGCCCATAGGAACAAGCATGCGTTTGTCTATGGTTTTTAAAAGGAAGTTCCAGATTACAATATGCCATACATTATTTTCTTTTTTTTTAATGTTTTGATTTTTGGCTTTATTCGGTTTAACAAATTGAAAACCTTAAGCCAATATCAAACATAAAATACAGTCCTTTTGCATAACTTCAAACAGCAGGACAAAAGATAAAGTCTGCACGTCACACCTCATCTTCACAGGCTTTCTTACTTTCGATCTTTCCTCATTTCTTAATCAATCAGTTTTGCTTTTTTTGAGGATTCTTCAATTTTCTTAATCATGGTTTAGTCTAACCAGCACCAAGTTAATAGTTATTGTCTCCCCTTCAATGAAAGCCTGCCACCATGTCTCTATTCCTCTATTTGAGGTAAGTTTTGCAATTTTCCCAGGCATATTTCTCTTTCGTCCGTTAGGCCTTTACATTCTAATGTTAAATGTTTCAGTGATTCCACTGTGTTTGGCTTAGAACAGACTCTACAGTTTAACGTAACACCTTGTTTCGATCTTCTGTGTTACTTCCCCAGTGGGTAGAGTATTCAAATGGAATCTCATTGTGACCTAAAAACCAGTTTGGAAACAATTTCAGGTATCCTGGAAGTGTGTTCAATTTCCTTGATGTTGACCAAAAGTCTTCATAGCTCTTGTAATATCTTAATTCCTCTTGCGTCTGTATCCAGTCTGTTGTGTACAGTTTCTTTTTTGTTTTCAAGGGGTTATTCAACAGATCCTCTACAATATCTTTTTTATGATACAATCTTTCCTTGAGCGGTCAGGTTTTTCACTTTTTTGCACATTTGGTTTTTTCTTTGTGCCTCGCTTTGACTGTTGTTAATGCACACTCCTAAATAAGTTATCGAGTGTACTTCTGGTATTCTCTTGCCTTTAAGGAACCAACCAAAATCCTTTTTCTTGTTGTTTTTTGCTTTTGACAAGGTCAATATTCAAGATTTTTCTGGGTTTATTATTAAACCATTTGCCTCAACATATTTCTCTAGTGCCTCCAGCTGTTGCTGGAGTCCTATTGGTGTATGATCTAATAAGACGATGTCCTGCGCATACAGGAGTATTGATGTTCCTGCAATTGTTGGTGGAAATGCACGTATGTCATGAAATGTTTCGTCCATGTCCGAAGTATATAAATTGTATAATTCGGGAGCCAATGGGCAACCTTGCTTTAACCACATAGTGGTATGTATTTGAGTTGTTGCTAACCCTGACTTGTTCAATCTTACTCTTACAGAAATGTTGGTATATAGTTGTTCGATGTTATGCAACACTGTCAGGGGGCACTGGCATTGTGAAAGTTTTTGCCACCGATCTTCCCTGCTGACCATATCAAAAGCCTTAGATAGGTACACGAAAGCTAGGTATATTTTGGTCTTTGTTTTTGCTGTTCTGTCCTTCAGCAAGTTGATTAGGAAGAGGTTAAGGGCAGTCCCTCTCCCTCTTACAAATCCCGATTGCCACGGGTCCCTTCTTCCTGCCTCTAGACTCCAGGCTGATAAAGACATCAGCAGCACTGAGGCAAAAAGCTTCCTCAACACGTCAAGAAGGGCTATTGCCCGGTAATTATCCGGATTTGTCCTGAGTCCCTTCTTGAATACTGGGACGATCACTGCGTACCTCCAATAGTTCGGCACCTTTCCCACTGTTATTACATGTTCAAATAAATAATTCAGAAAGGTCGCCCATTCTAATGGGTGGTTCTTTAACATCACGTTAGTGAGACAGTCAGGTCCTGGAGCCCTCGAATTTTTAAGTCTCTTAATCATTTCTTCCATAGTTGAGAAGTCCATGTTTTTGAAATTACATCTGAGCTCACTTTCTGTTGTGTTTGTGCATACAATTTGCACCATGTACTCGCCGTTATCGTACTTAACATCAAGTAATCTTGTGGGGCATTGACTTCATTTATAATGCCCCAGATTTCATGACTATTTCTGTTTTGGATTTTCCCAAGCATGGAAATAGAATCCTGGTTTAACATTGTTTTTTTTTTAAACGTAGCCAATTCAATTTTTGTTTGGCTTTCCTTATTTCCTCTGCTGGGTCTTGATTCTTATTTTTAATTAAGTTCCTTATTTTTTTCTTCAGGGTGTTTTTCTGGTCTACAATTGCTTTATCATATACGTGCTTTTTTATATTTGTTGGTTTATTTCCTTCCTTCTGGGTTGTACTAAACTCTTTCAATAGAGGGAGGTAATCAATTATATTGCCATCTTCTTCTCCTTGCCTTTTCTTAAAGTTCTCAGGTTAAAGGTTAGTCCAGGCTGATTATCAACTTCAATTTTGTATCTATTTCTGCCAGGATTAACTGAGATTGACAAATCGGTTCCATGAGTGATTGTTTTGATATTACTCATATTTTTGCATGTCAACTGTAGGATATTATGATCGCTTGCTGAAGTAATGTCTACGTCCAACTTTTAGATTTTGTGGAAGAGGTTTGAAGAGATATTTATGTAGTCCAGGATCTCTGTCGAGAATAAGCCTCTCCAGGTTGGTCTTGCCGGGATATCCCCTTTTATTGATCCGTTCAATACTACACAATCTCTTGAGGTTAATGAGTTTATCCATCATGTACCTCATTTTTGTTTGTTCCTGCTGACTGCTATACCATTGTTTTGTAAATTGCCAGAGCTGAAGCATGAACAGTTTAGATTGCCCACTATTATGAAGGTCAGGTCTGGCCATTTTTCCCTCTGTTCGTCTATCAGTGTTGCTACATCTTCTGGGAAATTCTCATTTGATGGTGTTACAGGGTTCCAATAAACATTGATGATTATCAAGACTCTCTGCAGGTTAATTGAAACTTGCCCCTTCTTGATCGTCAGTAGCTGAATATAAGGGGTAGGATTTATCTCATAGAGCACCTCCCAGTTCATATTGTTCTTTATTGCTACCAAAAGGCCTGATTTAGGTCTTCCCTTTTGTCCCTTTATGGCTGGATTTATTAACACTTGGTATCCCTCTATGATCAGTGCTTCAGCCAGCCATGTTTCCTGTAAGCACATAACATGTGCCCTTAGTTGTTGCAGATCACCTTGCCTGTACAGGTGAGTGAAACCTCTTGTGTTCCAACTCACCAACCTCCATGCCTCTTCTGTTTTCACCTTTAAACATTATTGCTGTTGCATTTTATCTGCCACCAATTTGGCTAACCAATTCCATTTATCGTTGTTATCTTCTGTGTTTTTGTTTTTTCCTGTATGTTCCTCGTATTGCTTCCTTTTTTATTCGTGTTATTCTCGATCACCTGGTTTCCTTTGTTTTTGGCCGCCTACCTACCTATAGATTTTTTATTTTCTAGGCTCAGGTTTTTCTCTTTTTTTTTTGATAGCAAAAAGTTTTTTGCTTAAATCAAACCCCATAGCTCTTAAATGGGAAGCTTCTTCCAAAAGTAGTTTTTTAACCAGTCTCGAGACTGTATGGAGCAACACCTTGTCTGTGCGATCTTCTTCTGGGAATTCTACTATGGCTATATCGCTCGATGTCATCAATCTCAAAGCCGGGATATGACGCAATAATCTGATAACATTTGATCTATTCAAGATCAAACCGTCGTCGTAGTGCAATATTCTCTCCAGAATAAGACCTTCTGGTTGTTCCAAAATCTCCTCCCATTCTTCAAACGCCTGTTTAACTTTGGCACCTTTTGTTCGCCGATCTTTTTGGTTGTTGGAATTTAATGAGTTATTTGACAGGTTTCTTCTCCTTTTTGGGACCCCCCAGCCTCAATGGTGATGGTGCTTGGTTTCTTCCCTTTTCTTGTGTGTTTTCCTTGTTCTGATCTTTGGCGTTCCTGTCTCCTTTTTCTGTATTTGATTTCTGAGTTGGGCCCTTTGGAATCCTTTCAGGGTCCTTTGTTTCTGAACTTCTAGCTTCTTTTGAATTTCTATACTGAACCGGACTTAGGTTTCCAGTTGGATGTTTCCTTTGCTGTCCTTTACATTTGAGAGTCTTCTCTCTCCTCGTGTTCTTGGAACCACTTGTATCCCTCTCCCTGATTATTGAAATGTCGAAAGTTTGTTCCTGGTCAGTCTCATATCTTGTGCTTTCCTGTTCTTCCGTCACTTCGCTCTCCTCTGAAATCGAGTACGTTGTGAGGTGCAGTAGATTTTGCTCTATTTCCTCCTCTTCTAAAGATTCCACGATCTCCAATATTTGTTTTTCTTCCCCTTTTTTTTTTCTTTTCTTCAATCTTAGGTACTCCTAACCCAAGCTTGGTAATACTGAGCCCTTCTGTTGGAACTATGAGGTTTTTAAAAAACACTTGACTCTTGTTGGATTTCTGATTGGTAGGTAGTGATTGATTCTTTAGTTATTTTATCGTTATACTCCCTTTAACCTCCTTGTTCTTGAGTTCAGGTAGTTTTGCTTGTTTTTTCCCCTACGTGTTTTTGGTTGTCCTTAAACCCTGAATTTGTAAAAAGTTCACAGATTTTTATTTCCGGGTTGATATTCGGATCACTATAGTTGTTTTCATTATTTTCATCTGTTATCCGTCCCCTTGGGACTACACCTTCTAAGGTTGAGTCTTACTTATTTTTCTGTTTTTTCTGGGCCATGACTGGCTTGATTTTTCGATTTTAGAGTTTGTCTCATTCAATATTGGTATTCCTTGTGTATTTAGTTGAGACTTCGTCCCCTCCGTAGCTCCACTCACTTCCCTCCCGTCCATTTGTTGGTTTCCTAGGGAATGGTGGGAGGACTGAGGCACTGCCTCCTTATTTTCTTTGTTCTTCCTTAGGGAGTCTTCCCTTGTTATCTGAGTTAATGACTGGCTCTTTTCTACTTTATTCGACTCTCCAGTGTCTACAGTCTCTTGGGTGATGTGTCCATTATCCCAATTCATGTTGTATACAACCTGTCTGTCTTCTTTTCCAGTATTATTGCCAATTATTCTCTCCTTTCTACCAATCTCCTTTCTTTCCTTTCCGATTGGCTCAAGTATGTCGTGCAATAGTTGGGCAACCTTCGCATTACTATTGTCAAGGTTGTTTTGCACTGATGCAATGAAACCTTCCACAAAGATTGTCTTTGAGTGGACCATTGCCAATAAGGTGGTTTGATCTTGTAGTTTGGCTGATAAATCCTCATGCAGCTTCATAAAAGGTGCTATAATTGCCGCCATTGTTGAAACCAAGAGGAACCTTTCTTCGGGATATCCGTGTAAGTTTGGACCCTTCGTTTTTGTTTCTTTGTTAAATTCAGTCAGAGTTGGTCGCTCTAGGTAACTATCTCTAATTGTGTTTCTTTCTCCTTAGTAATTTGCTTTTCTTCTCTTTCGGGGGATGTTTGCGAAGCCTTGTCTTTTGAATTTTTTTGTTGAATATTTTGTGTTTCATTAATGCAGTTAGTTGTTTGTACTGCCTTGTTTTCTCATTTTTGATAGTGTTATTTGTCTGCGTTATTGTCCTTTCTTCATCTTCCGTGGTTCTCGAAGTTTCCAATAGGACCTCATCTGAAATTTCAGGGGGTTCCTTGTTCGCCAACCTTTGTGTTGGCTGGTTTTGGTGACTATTAAACTGGAATTGCCTATACATCAGTGGCAATCTGTTGAAGACAAAATGGCAGGGCCTCATGTCATCTGACAACTTTTGAGGTTTCCAAATACTTTTTTCCATTGTCCTATTGTTTGTGTGTTTGAGTTGACGTAATTCTATTCTATTGTCTTCTGTTAGGTAACCACATTCTTGGATCGTTGGTATTTTGCAATGGGATCCCATCGTTTGGATCATGTTATTTTTCCTCAATTTTTCCGCGGGCTGGAATTCCCTCATGTCATTTTTATCCTGTGTTAATGTGTCTTCTTTACTGAGCCGCTCTGCGGCCTCCTTATCATCCATTCTCTTAGTTAACTGTGAATCCGGGATGTAGTCCGCTCCTACTGCCTCAGTATGGTTGTAGTTCACTTCCTGTTGTTCTACAGTCTTACTGTCTTTTTGTTGGGGGTTTCCCCCCTCTCCTTGATCCCGCTTGCCTATTTGGTGTTTCCCCTCTGTGGTCTTCTCTGCATCGTTGTATGATGTGGTGTTGCCCATCACCAACTTTTGTTGCGGTTCACTGTCTTCTTTGGACTGTCCAATTGGAGCCCCCTTCCCTCTTAACTGGTACTGCTCTTCAGATGTTGGGTTTTCCAAGCTTTGGTGGCTCAAAAAACCTGGCTCTTTGGCCTCAGGATTACCTGGCGGAATCTTAGGTAATGTTATGGCTGGGCTACTCTCTACACTTAATTGTGCTCTATGTGCTGCCCCATGTTTGTCAATATAGGAAGCAGTGCTTGCTCCTATATTTAACGTGACATTAAACAGATACTTTGTCACGTGGTCTGCGCGTGCATGGTCGTGTGTTTTTATGCTGGGCTTGGTCGAAAGTCCTGGAGTGTCTGGCTCCGCTGCCCATGACGGTGTGGAACATTCTACCAGCTCCATGCCCTCCTGGTCTGTCCTTAAGCAAGCCTGGGTTGTCGCTTCCTGCAATGGGCATAGGGACAATTTATGTTCGTGTGACTGGGGTCCCTCTGTTAGTTTGTTGTGTATTCATTGTGAAGCCCTTCTGGGTGACCACTTAGATGTAGTGTCTGTTGAATGATTTCTTTTTCGTATATAAATGGAGACTTACCTTAGCGTTGTCCAACAGCAAGGTTGTTCCTTCGACCACAAATTACTGCTTGTCAGCCGCCACCTGACACCGGACACTCTGACCACACTCCGCTCCGCTTCACTCCCAACTCACTTTTTCAACTGGGGAGAGCGTCAGTGGAGGCGTGGCAATCCAGCAGCACGTGAGAATAGACTTTGTGCTGCAAGCCAGCAGCAAGTGAAGGCAGACTCCTTGTCCTCAGCGCCTCTCACAATTAGCTGGCAATCATTCAAATTTCGTTTTTTCCGCTCGCGTAGATATAACCAAAGAACAGTAGCAGGGTCCACGGCACACTGGACACTCTGACAACACACCATATGCCATAAATTGCAGGGAAGGCAATGACTGGTGACTATCCCTCACAAAGGGAGGGGGGCGAATGCCAGATCTTCTAATGAGCTATCTTCACTTCACTGAGTTTGGCATCCCCATGTGGTACTCCTGTAGATAACCACAGCCAGGGTCAGAGTCGGGTAGCTTCTGCCCTTCCCTGGCCACATGGGGGAAGACTTTCCCTGGGAAGTTAGTGATGGCTTCACTAGATTCATCAAAGTTGGCAGATAACACAGTGCCAGACACCCCAGGCATAGTAAATAGGGTTTCAGTATTACAGAATCCTCATTGTAGATTATGGAGCTACAAAGCTACCAGCTACAAAGAAGCATTTTGTTTTCAAACTAATTCTGTTGGAATTCTTGGTGCATATAAGTTGGAATCTGGATTGCTAAGAGTTGGAAGAGGCGGAAAAGCAAGATACGTTGAGTAAATTTGATCAACTTGGAGACCAGTGTTAAGACCTGCATTGATGATCCTCAATCGGACAAGGAAGGGTTCCGGAAGCTTTGTCTTCTGGAAGTATATGGTGCTGGCAAAGATGCTGGAGATGGTCGGTCTTGATTCTGTGCTCCTGATTGTGGGTGGTTAAGTATCCATTGTATTAGAATACATAATACTCTTCTGAGAGCCAATACCTCTGAGGCTTACTTCTCCCACTCCATGACACTGGGTTTTCAGTCATTGTGTGAAAGATAAAATTGCCTTTTCGGAGATAATGGTAGATCCAAAAATCAAGGACAATTCAAGTATGAGGTGGTGATGAAATCCACTAAACGTGGGTCTTTTACAGGAGGGGTAACTTTGGATGGAAGATGGAACATCTAGGTAAGTGATTGGCATTTAGATGCCTGCCAGAATAATCTTTCTTGCATAAATCCTTCTCATTTGGGTCACAAGATGTTCAGGCTAAAACTAGTTGAAACAGAGGAGAAGGCGTGGAGAAGGCATTTGAGGACCAACAATGTTACACTTGGCACATGGCTCTAATGTAACCAAAATGCATAAGGGAAAGTCCACAAGCAGAGGTGTATCCAGCTGTGTTAACGGGACCTTGAAGGGTCACACACTGTCAAATTGAGTTCGAGCTTTTGGGCAGGCCCTGATGAGGCAGTGGAGAGGAACTTAAAGGGATCAGCTGGTGGTGGGAAGAATATTATATTTTGATGCAAAAAGGAAAACATTTGATAGCTGGCTATCATCAAGACTGATCCTGATATGTAATCACACGATGGTCAACTAATAAAAAGCACAGAGCTGCATCGAAGATTGTGATCCCATCAGAATTGAGGGTCATGCCCGTGCCAATGTACTCCTTGGTGTGTAGAAATGGGGAAACCCTCTCCTGACCACACAATACCACCTCTGGACCGCATACACAGCTGTCTCGAGTGACCCTGTGTTAAGACCTGTGACTGGAAGAAAAATCAACAGGTGGGACAATCCTCCAACGATAAACAGTGAGACACCAATCAAAGTCCAACAACTTCTTTTTGCTTTTCGATGGATTGGTAATTTGTTGCTCTAGATCGGAATCAACACTTTGAAGAACCATTACACACGAGTTACAGAATTTGGCTAAAAAGCCAGAGCGCTCAGTATTATTTCCAACAAGTTCATATAGAGTGTTAGGTAGTGGGGCCTTCATTTTTGCGTATAGAGAAAGCATTCTCCAGTGCACGCAAGACCTTAAGAAGGCATATCCTAATTCATATCTAATTGCGGTTAGAGGGAACGCATTCGGTAGACAAAGGACCCGTCTCCAAATTGCACCTTCGATTGCATTCAGTTTAGGCACAGTTAGCTTGGTACATAATTCCAGGTCATATGTCAGTTTGGGGGCTATTTTCCCTTCAAAGAAGAGAAGGGCTGGTTTTATGGAAAATCAACCGTATTTGCGGTCGATCTTTACGATCCGATTTCCCAATGCCTTGGCTTTGTTGAGAAGCACATCAAGTTGCCCTCTCGAGCCCGTGGATGCACCAACATAATAGCCCAGATAGGTGAGGCAGTTACAGATGGACACCTTAACACCCTCCAAGTTTCAAGAATGACTTGGTTTTGTACAGGGTCCTTTAGATAATGCAAGGATTTTAGTTTTGGAGGGGTTAATAATCGGGCCATTAATCTTGGCATAGTTGGCAAAAATATCCAAGAGGTGCTGAAGCCCCACCTTGGTTGAGTCGAACAACAAAAAGTCGCCCGCATAGGCCAACCATACGATCTTAATAGAGTCCATTTTTGGGGCTAGCAGACCCTCCTTGTCCAAATATTCTACTGCATCTGAAACATACTCATTGAATACCCACGGAGCTAAGACACACCCCTGTCTGACCCCACAGTGTGTACGGGCAATGGATGACATGTCGCCCTTTTGGTTTAGGCGTATTCTAATGCCAGAGTTGTTATATACCCCCTCCTGCAGACTCACTAGGCCCCTCGGCAGACCCCAGAATGCAAGCTTGCTCCACAGCCTTCATCGATCAACACAATTGAAGGCTGCCAAGAGATCCACTGAGGCCATAAAAGTGGGGCCTCTATCCCTGCTCCAGGCAGCGCCCTGAATGCATTTGACCACAATTCTATTGATGCTAGTAGAATGATATTTGCGAAAACCAGTCTGCAAAGGGCTCCAAGGATGACAGTTTTTTACCCATTCTTTAAGATGAGAGGGAAGTAGGGCAGAGAAGATTTTGCAATCTGCATCGATTCAGGCAATAGGCCGATAATTCTTTGCGTCAGACCTACTGCCACATTTAAAAATTGGTATGACAGTAGCTAATGACCATGAGTCTGGGCAACCCCCATATTATGTCCCTAAACTGATAGTAAAGCAGATTAGCCCACAAGTTTGGATCAGATTTAAATGTGTTGTTAGTTAGCCCGTTAGGGCCAGGTGCTCTAGATCTTTTGCACTTTAGGATTAAACCCAAGACAGTATCGATCTCAATGGAGGGTTCCCATTTGACGGTGGATCATTTTGGGATACAGACTATGAAGTTATGACCCCCTTGAGATGGTTTAAGAGCAAATCTATTTCTATAGAAGTCCAACCATACTTGTTCCAAGATTGGGTTTGATAGGGCGTTAGCCGAGTGGGTATCTTGTCTGTTTACGATGGCCCAAGAGGCCCCCACATTTGACCTGATAAGAATTTGCAGCATTACTTCAGCATCTTGTTGTAAAAGACAATGCTTAAATGTTTTGCACAGGCTTTTATACATTTGTTTGATCTTTCTAATAAGTCCAAATAGTGTTGCCCTATAAGAGGAACATTGTTTTAGAAAACCATTTGCACTGCAACTAAATAATTCTAATCTCTAAGGTGAACAGCTCCAACCCTATCAATCTAGATTTAGAGCAAACCACAGTACAGATACTGCTAGCATCCATGTACTTGATGACATCTCATTCATTATTAATGGGGGTGGGGCCTGTCATTTCGTACTTTGGATCTCTCAGTTGCCTTCAATACTGTGGACCACTTTGTCCCACCTGTCACGGCTAATGGGGATAGTGAACTGTATTCAATTAGTTCCAATCATTTCTTTCAAACAGACATCACATTGTCAACATTGGGGCCACAACTTCTTCCTCTCTTCTGTGTGGTGCAGTGTTCCCATGGGATGAACTCTTTCCCCTATCCTTTTTAAGCTGTATATGGAACCACTGGTGGAGCTAGTGCTTAGGCATGGTATCTCCATCCATCCGTATGCAGATGACTCTCAGTTATACTTGAAAGTGTCTTCTGACAACCATTTGTCATCTGGGACAATGTTTAAATGACATTGACGAATGGATGGAATCAGCGGGCCTCATCATGAGTTGGGCGGTCGCCCTTAAATGCAGTGGTAACTCTATTACCGCAGCATTTAAGGGTCCACCCAAACATGAGTCAGACAGCATTTACCCCCATCTAGAAGCTGGGGCTAAATGCGGTGGAAAAATGGTGGTTTTCAGTGCAATTACCATGCGGTAATACCGCTGGCGGTAATTGCGCCGAACATTCCCCATTTGGTCCAATGGTCCAGATGGGGAATTCGGTGCAATTACCGTTACGTGGAATTTACAGTTACCGACCAACCCATGTTCCGGTGGTAATACCATCAGACGGTTGGGTGGTAACGCAAATACCAGTCGGTATACCACCCAACTCGTGATGAGGCCCAGTATGTCTATAAAATTCAACAGTTAAAAAACAGAATTTTATGGTATGGCGCAGATAAAATCCTCAAAACTATCCCATCAGGTTTGTAACTTCCAAGTTAATTCCTGGAAATAAACTTCTTGAAGCTAATGCCTCAGCTAAATCATTTGGATTTCTTATTTCCTACAAACGATCATTGACTCGCTATGTAAATACGAAAGTTCAAGTAATTTATTGTCAATTGTTGCTGCTTCATAGAATTAAGGAGTTTCTTCTTTCTAATTGTTTTCATTCATTGTTCAATCTCTGGTCTTATATCATGTTGATAAAGGAAATGCAAGCTTGATTGGGGTACACAGGTTTACCTCAAGACCCCCTAAAAAAACCTTCTATGGTGCAGCAGAACTGATTGTAGGTGCCAGAAAATGTGACACTCTTACAGCTATATTAAACTCATTATTCTGGCTCCCCCTCTATTCATGTGTTCTTTTTTAATTGTGCTGCTTAAACTTTAAGACATGCCTGAGGGAGAAATGGGAACTCCAGAAATGGAGACAAGCCATTATCTCTGAAGTGAATACAACTACTCAAAATCAAGCTTTCAATATCGCTGCTCCGAGAAAGCTTGATTTTGAGTTCTCTTGAACACCCTTATGCATTTTTATTCCCACACTAATGTTAGTTGCAATTTAGGAAATACTGACAGCCCCTCTTTTCCCTATGAGCTAAATCTCTACTACCTCAGCTGTTATGATTTATTTTACAGTTTTTTTTACCACCGGTTTAACTGTCTTTTGTTTGTTCATACATTTTTTGATTTGTGTATTAATGTTGAAAAGCAGATACTGGTTTTTAAAATAGATACAATACCCCTACTATATAGTGCTCTGCTGCATCTGGTCTTAGTTCATGCTAAATAAGTTTCTAACTTAACATACATTTGTAGTGACCTTTGTTTATGATTTCGCAATTGCTCATGACCTGTAAAACACGTAATTATTTTTTAAATTAGTGTCTATGCCCCCATATGTCCAACGGTGGTTTACCGTAGTTTACACTGTCTGGCTGTACAGAAACTGCTCTATAGATTTCAACTTGTGGAACAACCACTTTACATATCAGAGCTTTTTTCATGCATTAGGCTGGGGATGGATTGTTTTTTTCTTTTATCATTTGATAGCAGACTACAGCTGTGTAGAATACGCCTTGGAAGAAAACGATTTGTCAATATCTGTCTCATTCTTTGCAGGAACATGTTCCCGCCTAATCTGGTCGAGGCCTGCTTCAAACAGGTAAGCAGAAGTTAGTCTTCATTATTTCATAGGGGCACAGGGCCCCAAGCTTGCTGGATGTAAAAGAGGAAAACTAACCAAAATCAGTTGATTTTCATTCATGAATACATTCACGTTTTAAATTATTTAGAACATTGGTCAAAATAATATAATAATATAAAAAATAAAAATCATCAGAAGGCATAAGTATTTTCCAATTATTTGAACAATGATTTCCAAATTAACAACTTTCAATAATGTTATAGTCCCATGTGTCTAAATCTATTTCACACTCTGTTCCATTGAATTAATACATTCTCACCTTCTCCAGGATGCTATTTTTTAACTTTCTCTGGAGTGATTGGTCCTAAAAAAGATGTTGTTTCTTTAATTTATTATAAAACTCATGGTCATAGAACACGTGCAAGTGTTTCTATTTGACCACATCTACACAAATTTCAGTTGGCGTGGTATTTCCCAATAAGGTGATTGCTCGTAATGTCGCCAGTTTGATCAGCCCAAATTGAATACTCGTGAATTCGTACCTATATAGCGCCTATATACAATGTGTTTGAAAGTGCTTCAAGGAAGGGGACGGAACAAGGGAAAATCAAATGACATTCTTACATGGGCATGAACAACAAGAATGTGAAATTAACTATCGTACTTGGCCTGGCGACATTTCAGATAGTGCCAGGGCTAAGACACAGATAGGAAGGGAGGGGGTAGTAGGGATATGGGAACAGACAGGCGACTATGGTACTAGGCCTGATGATATTTCTGGTAGAATCAGAGATTAACAAAAGGTGGGGGGAAAGGGAGGAGAAAGGAGTGAGAGGAACAAAACAAACGACTATCGTACTAGGCCTGATGACATTTCTGATAGAGTAAGTGCATAGAAAAAAGTAGGGGAGGGTGGGAGGAGAGGAGGAGAGAACAGAGAATAAAAACAGTGAAAAAGCTGAAAAGCAGAAGGAAGAGCGGATACAGTTGCCGAGGTCAGTGAAAGACATAATGTTGCAGGGAACAGAAAATGTAAGCAAGTATTCAAGATGATGATGGGCACAGCATGATTCAGGGCCACCCTGAGTACGAGATCCAAGGGAGATCCAACATGAGCGTTGAGAAGGTGAAGCAACAAAAGTCAGTGTGTCCATAGAGTCAAATCCATGTGTAGGTAACAGGACGGTGATGGTGAAACCATAGTGAATCAAGAGAACTTCTCCAGTGATTGGCAGAAGAGGGGGTGCAAGAAGGGGTAGGGGGGAAGGGGAAGCAGGAAAGAAGAGTTCAGGCAAAGCAGGGGGGCAAACGGGCATAATGGGGGACCATGGAGGGGCTGAGAGGGCCCAACAGACATCACAGTGGTCCAAGGAGGGTGGTGGGGGGCACAATAGACATCACGGGGGACCAGGGAGGGTGGTGGGGGGCACAACGGACATCACGGGGGACCAGGGAGGGTGGTGGGGGGCACAAAGGACATCATGGGGGACCAGAGAAGGGATGAGGGGGCACAAAGGACATCACGGGGGACAGGGAGGAGGTGGGGGCAACAAAGGACCTCATGGGGGACCAGGGGCAGTGTGGGGCACCAAAGGACCTCACGGGGGACCAGGGAGGGGGTCGGGGCACAAAGGGCAATCCTGGTTCTTTTGTAACTTCGCACCTTCATTCTTTGAATTCCTTAAATTGACTATTTTGTGATTTAAGTAGCTTTGATATTGTCTTAGCTGAATAATGTGCATGCGGTCAAGTGACATTTCATAATATATAAGCACTCTAGACTGAGGAAATGTTCGTTATCATGGGATAAAGCAACCACAAAGTTATTTCCTGGAGAAAGATGAGGGCTTTATTCAAAGCAATAACCCATCCCAATATCTATAAAGCTATTAGCACTGTTTGGTGAAGTAAACACTAATGGTACTCTATGGTAAACATAAACGAGTGTATGTAATGTCAGCTTTCAGGCAGAACTCATAATGTTTGGAATGACGTCAATTCCCGACAGAATTTTGATTGGTTTACAGGAGTTTGTGAACGTTGCTGATCCCAAGTGGAGGGTGGTACACAATGCATGTTGTAATGACACCATGAAGGCATGAGATGGCAGTGAGCACATATGAGGGTAGATGATGTGGGAGGAGTCTAGGAGTATATTTGAATACCTGAAGAGTCACTCACTATAATATAATGCCCGAGTGTTTATTATTTTCTTTCTGAATTCTAGCTGACATTGGATGGGAAAAGAACTACTTATTGGCTTTAGGAAATGATTGCCCTGAAGGCTCCCTTAAGCGGACATGTGCTGTAGGATTGCTGAGGCAGCACTTCTCACATTTTCCCAGGGCACTGGGTGATGCCTCCATCTTGGATTTTGTTAATGTGTGCTGGTCAGAACAATGGGGACTTATTCTCTGCTGGAAGTGCATCAGGGTGCAGTGGCCATATGCTCCTCCCCAGAGAAGGTGGACACCGTATATCGTCAGACCAGTGACCAACCCGGAAGCAGAGGATCATGTGATGTCAAGAAGCAGGATGGAAACTGAAGGCAAACTATGGGGATACACAAGAAGGGTTATTGTTTTGTCTCGGGAGCAGGAGAGGTCAAACGGAAGTGACTGGTATTGTAAGGGGCTAGACCATGGGGAGATGTAAGGGGAAATTGAATTGAAGGCAGGGTGGGTTAGTCTGGAGGGTGGGTTAATGGAGTACTGTCCATTTGTGCAGTTTGCAAAGCAGTAATGAATGATATCATGCTTTGTACGTTCTCAACAAGAATACAAAGCCCTTTTTTTCTTTGCATTGATGAGGTGAACAATGCAGTCCATGTCCTAATTAATCGTTCCTACCCGATCTGGCATGCTGCAGAGGGTATGAACGCTATTTGCACCCCAGGTTGCCAATCCAGTAACCCTGCGTGCTGAAAACATTGTATTTTGATTGAATAAATGGACGCGTTTATTCAAACAAAATACTTTAGCAAGATGGATGCCATGGAGCTGGAAGTCAGGGCTCCAAACGGAGCCTCACTTCCATTTACATTGCGACTAGAGCAGACAACAGGAGGAGGCAGCTGCACCCACAGATGTTGCAGAAATCAGGTAAGTGCGGCGGGGGATTAAAAGACGGGAAGGGAGAGTGGAAGGAAAATGGCAGGGCAGGGGAAGCAGCTAGCAGGTTGCTCGGAACATGAGTTTAGAACATAAGATTCAGTCCAGGTTCTGAGCAACCTGATGGTCACCCCGCCCTGGGTGCTATTATCCAATATTTCTCACTCATCTTTTGAGAACTGTGGAAAATCTTGCAGGATTAAATGACAGGCACTCAGCGACTGATTACTATTTAGCTCTGTAGCTAGGAATTCCCTAGTGGCCTGCTGTATTGTTGATTTCTTGACTACTGCAAAGTTTTTGACAAAGTGGATTTAGGCGTTTTATGGAATGCATTTTAGCTTTTGGGGTTCGATCTTGATAACTCAGCATCACATAAATGGAAAGATATTAGAAGGCCTAGACAAACGTTGTAGAAAGGGGTTTGCAGGTTACTGCACATCTGAGTCCGGTCTGGGTCTATTTTTCAAGTTATAGTCGGAATGTGTTCCCCTTTAGAAGAATACATCTCAACAGTAAGTTTCAGAGTTTTACACTGGTTTTGATCGCTTTGTAAGAAAAGTACATTGAAAGCATAATGTTAATCCGAGAAAATCCTCTAGGAATATAAAGACAGGTGTTACAAATCCAGAGGCGTCGGCCCTTTTTCCCTGGGAGGAGCCACCCCCTTTGAGGCTATGGAGGTGACCCTGCTCAGCAAAACTCTCGTTGGGGGTTTTGGAAAGCCGGACCTCACTGATAGGGACTTACCTCAAGGGGACAAGGGCTTCCATTTCCCTGGAGAACTCCCTATACCCAAGACAATATTGTACAATCATTCTGACAAACGTTTATAATAGATGGCAATCCGAAAAACTGATTTGACATTCATCTGTGGGACTAAAAATTATATAGAAAAAAGCGTTGGATGTTTGGCTCAAGACAGAGCTGGCATCCTACGAGGAAAGACCATGGACAACGATGGCACCTGTCTGTGCCACACTCGAGTTGGCTAAACATCATCCTGCAGCCCCTTTCTTCACTGGGTGCCTACCGTGTGCTCTTAGTAAAGGCCTACCAAGTGGCCTTTGTGATCAGCATAACGGGCTAGAAGCCTGTGTTAAGATGGACACCACCACCAGGATCACTATCCAGGAAGCAAATTTGCTTGCGATCTTCCCTCTGTCGGCAGACCCCGATTGGTTGGCTGCAGCAGGATTTATCCCAGAACAACCGCACTGCCAGCAGTCAGAGCCGGCATCCCACAAGCAAGGACCACGGACAAGTATGGCACCTGCCTGTGCCTGTCTGTGCCTGGCAAGCAGCCTGGCAGATATCTTTACCCTCGGGTATGAGCCTGTGTACACCTTGCCTTCTCTACCGCCTGTTTGTTACCCCAGTCCATTATTTACTTTGCCGAAACACCCCGCTCCTACCTTGCGACACCCTGTTCCCATATGGCTTCTTGATTCAACTTTCGGCCAATCTTAACAGCCGCACAACGGCCAGCTGACCCTCACCTATCTGATCTTGTCTGATGCTACTCAGCATGACCGACTTGGGGCCCTGCCTTGTGAGGTTAGGCTTTACCTGCCTGCCCATGGCATACTCCCCTACCTTACCATCCCGTTGCTACTGTTAATCCCTATCTATTGTGTTCAGCTGGACACTTACTAGAAGCAAACATAATTGTCCTTACATCAGACTTGGTTCTCTTTCCTATAATTGACATTGCATAATAGTGACTTTTCTCTACTCAACTATTTACTATCCTGTTATATTTAGTTAACGCACACTAACAAGCTTGCTATTCTTTTTCGTTATTACCTGCTGGTCTTGCTTCGCTTCTAGTGCCGCACGTAACATCTCAGCAGTACACTCACCAGTACTTGTTATGTTATCCAAAACTTCTGCATCCATGCTTTTTTATTGCTATCTATGCATTTCTCCTGTCATGACCTAACTGCTCTTGACTGCTGCCTGCTTGTATTCCTGATGCACCATGGGGCATGACTTTGCCAGACTGTATTGAACCTGATTTTGCCTGTTAGTGTACCTGAAGTAGCCCCCCGCACCACAAGGCGTGGCTTTGCCAGACTTTACTGTACATGATTTTCCCTGTTAGGTTACCTGACATACCCCCCCGCACTAAGAGGCATGGCTTTGCCAGACTGTACTGTACCTGATTTTGCTTGTTACCTGAAGTAGCCTCCTGCACCATGAGGCCTGGCTTTGCCAGATTGTATTGTACCTGATTTTGCCTGTTAGTATGCCTGAAGTAGCCCTCCTCACCATGAGGCTTTGCTATGCCAGAATATGCAATTAAGAATCGACTTGCATGCTGTAACCGCTTAAGTGGTTTTGCACTTTTAAGAATGTTCATTTGTAACGTAACAAGTGCTCTGATACCTAAGGATTTGGCGCTCTGGTATAAATGGAATAAATAAATAAATAAATGGTGGTCTCTCCGTGGGCTTGACAGCTGAACATAGCCAAGCCCTTTTTTGTCACCAAGTGAGAATAAAGGCGTGCTCACCCCTGAATGGATGAGAAGGACACTACGCAGAGGGTCTGATGTGAACATGTCACTGAGGGGCAGAGCCGGCTGTGGCATGGAGAGAAATAAGAGAATGAGAGGCACGCTGCCGACCTGGCACAGAGCCACACAGTGTCAGCTGGGAAAAGGCAAAGTAATGCTGGGCTTACTTGGAGGCGCGAATAGGCTGCACACGTGGTGGGCCCCATGTCTGATAACCGCTGTCGAAACCAGGACACAAAGGAGGAATGAATCCTGTGCTCTCAACACAAGAGCCAAGTAACCCAGGAACACTGAAACAAGCGGAACCCATACCCTTCTCCTGTACAAATGGGTAGATCAGGAAGCTGTGGAGAAGGCCACTGCTAATGAGCAAATGCCACCTCACTTGAGCAAACCCTGTTACATAGAAGGTACCAGGGTTGCTCAGAGTGGAGGGTGGTGTAGAGAAGAAAGATCAAAAGGGGAGGAAGGAAGCAATACCCTAACCCCACACCGGGGGCCTAAATGCTTGGAGAGAGAGATAGAACCCAGTAACAATAAGGGTTACAGGAGCCCAAATAATATAATCATCCAGACGGCTCACAGCAACTTCCAAGAAGCATGAGAGGCATATAGAAAGTGGAGTTACCAGGACTCCAGCGAGAGAACGGAGACATTGGGACAGAGAGACCCAAGGAAGCATAAGGGCCCAATAACACAAGTGACAAATATTCAAGGGCAGCAGACAAGCACCCAAGACATGAAACAAGTGCAGTGAAATCAACCCAAATGGTGAAGAGGTATTAGGGAGGTATCCCTCAACCCAAGACAACATGGACATTTGATGTTTTCAGAAACTTGACTTAATTTTATAAACTTTTGGAACTTTGAACGACGGTCAAGTACTATCCAATTAGGTAAAATAGTTTTCTACAGATAACCATCGGAATCTGAAACCAGGAGGGATTCCTGGAAGCCCTACGAGAGATGGGGGGTAAACTGCTCTGAAGGTAGGACCATCTGCCTAGTTTTTATTTTGCATGTTTTCTAAGTGGTAGGGCCAGTGTACAGGATAGGTTTGGACAGAGGACTATATTTCTTTATTTTGAATGTTGATGAGCACCTTTGTATAGTTTGTTATGAAGGGAATGCCCCGTTTTAAGTTAAATAAAACTCACTGACATGTCCCCTTGTCCGAGTCCTTCCTCTGGCTTGTTACCCAGGGTTTAAGGAAAAAAGAAGAGGTGTGGATGAGTGTTTATTTTCGGGGTAGCAATAGAAAATGGTGTGCTCTGCATTTGTGAATGCTATCCAAAAAAGATACCATATTAAACTCTATAGTAAGATATCTCAATAGGTTGTTGCATCTGGTGAGGAGATCTGTGTGTAACCTGCTGTGATCTGGGTAGCAACAACCTTGCCTTTCATCCTTCTGAAGTTGATAAAATAACAGTTGAGTTGAGTAATTGTGAGATTGTATTGAGACCCGTACTGTTGTAAGCAAGGGGCATAGTCAATCACTTCCCTTGCTCTATTCAAAAGACCACATTCAAATAGTTCCTTTTCCTCCACTGTTTCCAGTTCTGTAGGTCTTTATAGGGGACTGATATCTCCCTTGTCCTTATTCTTCCTGGTTAGCTTTAGTCTATTTGGGTTCCTTTCCTGCTCATTGCAGGGTTCCTGAATCTGTTACACACTTCATCTCTCCTTTTATAGTAGCTCAAGTTGCCATTAACATTTCCCCATTCCTAGAGTGCAGTTTCATGTATGAGATTGGGCTTCCTAACTTGACAGGTTTGTTCTCCCCAAAAGTCTTTATTGTTCTCTTTCTTCTCTTCAGGATATGTGTGGGCCTTGCCTTATTCCCAAAGCTATAAGTCTCCACTTTTATTTATTTCCCACTCTATGGTTTTTGTAATTCTTCTGATCTCATTTAAACAGTTCTGTTTCACTGAATTATTTCCAATAGTTGTCCCATTATTACTGGGACGAATTTTGCTTAACTTAGGAGTCCTGTTTGGTCTGCTGGTATTCCCATTCCCCCGTTCATACCTTCTGAGTTCCAGGGCAATGTCAGCAGAACCTGCAGGCCTTCGTATTCTCTTTCCTCCTAATCGCTGCTCTGCAGCTTGCTCTCCATGGTGCCTCCTTTTTGGATGTGCTATTCTTGTCTTTGGAAAGTCACAGGGATAGTGAGTCAGACTGGGAGCTGCTTACACCCCTGGATGGTATTGGTGCTGTTGTACAGGCAGACTGACCACCACTCTGAGTCCGTGGTCACACCACCCCAGCTCTTTCTCCTCCTCCTTGCTTGGCTTTCTTCCACTCTTGTACGCTGGTTGCTTGACATTTTTGGTTAGACGGTTAAGTGGCTCTGTCACACGTCCACTCCCTGTTCTCCCAGAGCCCCGCCTTCTTCTGCTTCATTACGCAGAGGGCTCTTTCCCTGCGTCTCTCAGGTTTTCCCTCTCTCTCGTCTCTCCGGTTCCTCTCTGCTTTCTCTCTGTTCTTGGCCTTCTCTCTTATCGTTCATAATATAACTTAGTTATCTTCGTGAGTTTGATAACAGTCTGGTATCTTGTATAAATCCATATAAGCCATCACTTGGATGCCATCAGGGAGCTCCTCACTGGAACAGGAGACCTCGTCCCCAAAGGGGTAGTCTCTCCCAGTGAGGTCCAACTTGCCTCGACCCCTGGAAGGGTTGGAAGGGTGTTGCAAAGCAGGCTCCCCTCTCTACTAACCTCACAGGGGGGGGGGGGTCCCCTCTTTGGGAGAACAGACGAATAACCCGAATTTGTCACAGTTCTAAAATAGAAAAGTGCCTTCAGTCTCTCCAAAGGGACTCCCTCGCCCACACAGTGCAGGACTGACAGAAGGTATGCACGCTCTTTAATTTAGTTTCCGTTAGCACCCCTGTGTGCTTAAGGTGGCACCGGGAAAAGGGGAGAGCGGAGAAGAACACTTGAAGTTGTCCATGCTGCTTTTCAAACAGAAAAGAAGGCTCAGGTGGGTTTTATTGCCTTGTATCAGTATGTAAATGGTTAACTTCATAAGGAAGCTGAGAACCTGACCAGAATTAGAATGCAGAACCATCTTTATAGCTGGAGGGAAAGATGTTTCACCACAATGGTGAAGTGCTTATTGGTACACCATGGAAAAAGACTTTGAGAGATTGTAGTTGTCTCAGCATATATCAATGCTTTTAAGTATAGTTGATATGAGTTTTAGTAGATGCTATGATATTGATATGATATGATATGGCATTTGTAACGCGCCTATACACAAGTGTTTCAAGATTACACGCCTATACACAAGATTTATACAGTGCAATGCTGCCGTTTGCATGGCCTCCAAGCTGTCGGGCAGATCTGAAAGAGAGGGGGCTGGGTTATGTTAGTGGGCACAGAGGGAAAATGCAAGATAGATGTGTTGTTTTGTTGATTCTTGCAGACCAGAAGTACCATGAACCGATAGATGCACAACACGATGCTGGTAATTTTCTCCTGGTAAAGGAGGTATCCATGGTGAACAACAATTTGCTACTAAAAGGCATCAAACGGGTGATACCATCATCATCACACCAGGAAGTGACTGACCAGGCCCATGAAGGGCATTGAGGGATAATTTCAACAACATGCATGTTGAGACAAAAGGTGTGGTTTCCTCGATTAGCTGCACGAGTTGAACACACACCAAAAGATGCTCTACATGTTGTATACTGACTCCCCAAGACAAACCAGAACCAATTCAAACTACACTACTTCCACTAGCAATGTGGACGAGGTGGCAATCGAAGGATGAATATTCAAGGATTCCAGAAAGACAAATGGTTGCATTCACATCAGCCTCCAGTGCTATTCCAGCAATAGATAAAATATTACGGCATATGGGATACCGTGGATTATTAAATCTGTTAACACACCTCCATTTACGAGTCAAGAATCAAGATCTATGGAGAATATTTGGGCTATAAACAGTGTAGCGTCACCCCTGTATGGCAGCAAGCAAATGGGACCGTAGAGCAGTTCATGCAAACATAAAGAAGGCACTACAGATATTGCACTGAACTAATCGACCACTAGAAAAACTCTTGTATTAACTTTTGAGAGACTACTGTAATACCTCTCATGGTACCACTGGGAAGTGTTCTTCTTAGGTCATATTTGGACAGACAGTGTGTAGTGAAAAGGGAGAACCCACACTTCCCTGGGACCAGCCCTTAGTGCAATAAAATCACTCCTAATCTCCTTCCCACACAAATAAGTAGCTATGCGAAGCACAGTGAACTCAATCTGGAAGAAAGCCAATCACATAGAAAATGTAATGCTTGCATTTATTACTACAGTGTCTAATGAGAACTAAGCAGCATTTTACAATAATATGGGAATGAAAGTGCAAGCTGGATAATACCAATTGTCAGTCACAGATGAATATGCAATTATTGATCTTACGCTCCTAGATATCGTGGATGGAGATACGATCGAATCACACCCGGGACCCTTGCCACTCGAAGTGCCCGGCAACCCTTCGAGAAGGGAGGGGAGGACTGGCCCAGCCCCCACAAGCCTGACCCAGAGCGGGTATGTGATGCTAGGAGTCTCGACCCTCTAGTGCACGGCTGGTTGTCCAGGCGCTGCTCCTCTCCGTACGCGCGTTTCACAAACAGCCCAGGATGAGTCCCTCCCTCACTGGCCCAGGTATAGTTCTCTTATTAGGGGCTGCACGTCAATCACTATGACGTATCAGATCTTCGAGAATCTTCTAGGCTCACCCTTCCAGGCAGCAAACATGTTTTTGCCTAGAAAGTTACAAGACTGGAAACAGCCAGTCTTGGCTCCGAGGCTTTGTGTACGTTGTTTTGGGAAGGCCTGACATTCCTGTGTTATCAGTGCACCTGACTCACAGAGCGAATACGAGCAAGGCTGTGCCTGGTTCCTAAAGGCTGCTCAGAGCTTCTTGCAAAGCTAGATGTTTGTCTTCAAGAAGGGCCTTCGCAGTTAACCTCTCGCAAGCATGCTGGCTCACTCAGTTCGAGAAGCCTGGCTGGTTCAGCATTTTTCCGCCACACTTCGAATAAGCTCTAAATACACACAAGATAGCTCAGTAGGTTAGTGCAAGTGCAGGTTACTGCAAGCGCCTAGAGGCTTTTCATGACATTCCACCCCTTTCGAAGTGAGGCTTGAAAATGCTGACTCAGTGCCATGATTTAGAAGCATGTACGGTGTGCTGTAGGCCGATCAACCGTTTTTCCAGCGCAGTCATTCTGTTATAGAGAAATGTCATCTTGCGCAAGAGCCCAATAAAAAACTATAGCAATCAGTATTAGGGAGATCAGCAGCCACAGCAAGGGATGTAACATTATATTAAGCAGCCTTGTAGAGGAGGGAGACCACCCAGTGAATACATCCCACCAGCGGTGAGTAGTAACCGATTGCAGGTGGCTAGCAGTTTTAATTAATTGATTTCTGTCTATCATCAACTTGCGCTCTTCAGAGATAACCGAGGTAGATAGCGTTTGGAAATCTTTCCAAGCAGTTTGAGCAAATTGTCTAATAGGTTGAAGCGGGGCAGTAATCACCCCATAGGGTAGAGTCCAGTTAAGTAAATGCGTGAGCTCGGCATGCAGAGTATTGTGAGACCACTGGGTTAATGAATATAAGGTGTGAGTAACAATGTCTAAGATAGTGACAACCTGATCTACGCAAAATACTTGAGGATTCCCTAATAACCTAAAACTGTTAATAAGCAAGGAATGATTAGTAACTACGCAGGCTTTATGCTGATCTATTTGGAAGATGTCAGTCCCATTAATGTGGTATTGCATCCAACTGCTATGGGATGCATGCATGGGTCCGGAATCCTTCCATTTTTGGGACACATCCACTCCTGATCGCAGGGCATGCAGGTGTGACTGTGGATGGTGTAGTTTTGGCTGTCTAACCATTCCCCTCGTATCTGCAGAACCCACCTGGAACCATTTATTTCCATATGCAAAACTATAAAAGGACACAATATTTCTAAAGCATAAGCGGTTCTTCTAACTTGCATTAAAGCATGGCATGTGTTGTTCATGCAATCAAAAGCAAGCGGTTTAATCCATATGTTTGCTGGTAACTGTTGCTCTGTGTGCCAGTGGGTTGAGGATAGTCGCCCCCTATCACCTGCTGATTTAATAAAATTTGCCATAAAATGCATTGTGTGTCTTTAGCAGTGTTATTGACCTGCCCTATGGCAGAAAAAATGTCTTCATAGCTAAAATTCTGCCATCTCCAATGGTTGCCAATACTTGTAGCAGTGTTGAGCAGGGTAGGGCTTATCAATGGGCCCCACTGGGCCAGAGGTTTTATAGTGGCTAATTTATTGCGCACTGTTTCAATGTCAAAAGCGTTTAAAGCTCCCGTTCCCATCCCCGCTGCTCCCGCAATCAATGAATCTAGCCCCCTAGCTATGTGCAATTTGGTGATGGGCCATAAAAATTGACTCCATTTGTAGCAGTTTGGTAGTAATAAGGAAACATTGCCTCGTGATAAATCTATGTCTAAGTGTACCTCTGTAGTGATAGACGCATTTATTACGTGTTTGAAATTGAAATGTTGTCTTACTACTGGAAAATCTAGCATGTTCACAGTTTGTACTTTGTGTGATTTGAAGAACACCATTCTCCATGTGGGATGCCTGCCATATGCAATATTAGTTTTAGATACAAACACCATACTACCATCCGGCAGTGGCTGTTTCAACGCACAATTGTATGAAATGCATTTAGTCAAGTTATAGTGCAAAAAATCTTAGCGAGTACACTCGCTGCAGTTTTTGGGGCAGAAGAAACATCAAACAAATTATTGGACCCATTCACTGAAACGTTTGGGCCTAAGATTTCATAAGCGCCACTCATATGAGTCGGTGACAAAAGGTGCCCGACAATGTGCCAAGCTAGAACTCTTGCAGTTCCATGTGGATACTCATTTGTATCCTAAAATGTCAATGCCTTTTTTCGCCAGGCTGGATCGTGCAGCAATGCGTCCATAGGTGCCAGCTGGCAATTTTATGCCAATCCCCAGCGATATGGATTTGGTTTGTCCCGCTGATATAACATTATCTTCATAGGGAGATAAATCGAGTCCAATGCTACCCGCCGTGTCTTCCACACAATAAGAGTCTTTGTGGATTCCACTTTCTCGCTTGTCAGTCTCACAAAGGGTGTCTGCTGGTTTCCCAATTGACGATTGTTCAGTTCAAACAGTGCTTGTGCCAGGTGTTTGGACCACCCCTTGAGAGTGTGAGTCTTAGTCAGTTTCTTTATTTGTTGCTTGAGCAAGCCATTGCTGCGCTCCACCAGAGCAGAGGATTCTGGGTATCGACTGATGTGCACTGTCCATTTGATGCCTTGTTCTAGCGCCCAGTTCTGCACATTGTGTCCAGCAAAATGGCTGCCTTGATCTGATTTCATCCGGAATGCCATAATGCCTGATGAGGTATTCCATTCCTTGCATGGGAGCCCGTTGATCTGCATGGGCAACTGGATAGGCTAACAGTCCAGAATATGTGTCTACCATGGTCGAATTTTCACCATTTGATCCACTTCGTTGTTGAACAGGGCAGCCAGTGAGGTGTTAGGTGGCATGTGTGCATCGACATGCCCAATGCAGATTTTGCACCTCTCACCTTTGCACCACATCTCTTCCCAGATGTCTGGCCCTCCCCAGATCGGAGTGTTCTTGATCTGCCTGCCAGCCATCTCTTCCCCATGCTGATGCCCAATGTGTCGGGCCTTGATATGTGGCCCAACTGTCCGCGTATATGTATGCAGTCTCTGTCTTTTTCACCTGTTCAATCACGGAGGCCACCGCCTGCAGTTCAGCATATTGACTGGATCCTCCCACACGACTTTGAAGGGAGATTCTGGCAATGCCACAGGGGTGCTTGGTTCAGGCATCGCTTCCAGATCTACTTCCTCCAGCATTTGTTCTTGCAGTCTGGAAACCCCTGTGCGGCCAGCTTTCGCACGTTGCTGTAAATACCATTTCCATTTAACATGAGTAGCGTCTTGCACTCTGCCACTTTTTCCGCTTGCAGCAGAGTCGCGTACCCAGCCCATGATCGGAATTTGTGCAAATTGTCACTGGTTGCTCGCCTGTGATTCTTTCAGTCTCAACTAGAGCCCAGTACACTGCGGCAACTTGTTTATCAAACGGAGTGTATCTTGTCATAGGATCTGTGAGCTTTCTTGACCAGAAACCTTGCGGCACTCTTTTCTGTCCTTGCTTTTGCCACAAGCTCCACACAGCAACATCATTGTAGACAAGAATTTCCAGTTCAAAAGGATCAGTTTTCGTCATGGGGCCCAGTGTGATGTAATTCTGCAAAGCGTCCTTAGCCTGCTGAAAGACATACTGTTGCTCTAGGCCCCATGTAAAATCATGTTTCTTTCTGGTGACTTTGTAGATGGGTTTCAGTATCAGGCTTAGATGAGCTATGTGATTTCTCCAAAAACCCATTAACCCAATTAACCTTTGTGCCTCTTTATCTGCTGGTGGAGCCATCTGCTGAACCATGTCAATTACAGGGATGGGAATTTTCTTAACTGACCCAGACCAGATTGCACCTAAAAATGTCACCTCTTGAGCGGGCCCCTGTACCTTTTTGGGATTTATGGCCCACCCCCGGTTTTGCATGTGTGTAATCAACTTTTCAGCAGCTTTTTCTACATGTTCTTTCTCAGCACTGGTCAGCATGATATCAATGTAATGAGCAACATGCACATCATCCAACTGTACCATTTTTAAGTCTCTGGCAATCAATCCATGACACAGAGTGGGATCATGCAAATACTCCTGGGGCAATTTAGTAAAGGTAAATTGTCTGTCTCCCCAAGTGATAGCAAATTGGTCTTGTGATTCAGTGTCAATATCGATGGAGAAAAATGCATTGGCCAAGTCAAGGACCACATGCCATTCACCCACTTCTTTTGTAAGGTTTTCAATCAGAGTAATGATGTCTGGCACTGCCACAGCTAAGGGTGGCACCTTCTTGTTCAAAGCGCGATAATCAATTGTCAGAGGCCACGCCCCATCTGGGCAGCGAACAGGCCAGATCGGCGAGTTGAATGGACTGACTGCCGGCCTCATTATGCCAGCTTTCACCAATGACTCAATAGTTTCACCAATCTCTTTGTGCCTGTGCCCTCCTGAAAACCTGTACTGTTACACGCACACTGGCTCAGCAGGAGGAGGTAAATGCAAGGGGGACCATTTTGCGTGCCCAACCACCACGGGTTTAACAACTCTCACATGGATTTTCCAATTGCCAAAAACAAATTCACCTAAATCTGTAGTCACACTTTTGCCCAACAACACATCCTTGCCAAGTATTTACTGCGGTATGTCTGCAATCAAGACATTTGCTGTGAAAGGCAATCCCTCGCCAATTGACATTTTTACATTAAAGGCTTTTGCAACCGTTTCTGCTCCCCATAACCATTGACCAAAACTCTGGGACCAGATAGTTTACTGGGATTGCCATTCAAAATGGTTACCTCAGCTCCCGTGCCTAATAGAGCCAGGACGTGTTTTACTTTCTCATCCAAATACAATGTAAGTGGCACAAAAGGGCGTCTGTCTCTGGGACTGGTTCTCTTTATTAACCGTACCTCAAAGACAGAGCCAGCCCTTCAATCAAAAATGGGGTCTGGGACCTCCCACTTGTCCTTTGCCAAATCAGGGTAGGGTAGCCTTTTGCTCGCACTTTGGGCTTCAACACCTCTTCTTCAGAGGGTGCAGAAGGCCTAGTTTTTCCTGATCCCTGTTTTTTCAGTTTTTTCTATTTTTCAAGCAGCACAGGTGTAGGTTTACCGTCTATCTCTTCCTTTGGAATTCCCGCTTTTAGCAGGTCCACCCACATTTGTCTGTGCGTAACCTCAATTGTGTCAGTTTTCTCTTTAGACTTTACATTTTTGCCACGCTTTTTCTCTGAATCATCATTCGCCGCCACTAGCCGCGCCGCCTTGCGCACATCTAACCCTTCTAATTGCCCTAGCAGAAGTGCCACTTCATCAATGGCTTTACCTTGCGCTGGACCCAGCAATGAAAGCAATGCTCCCTTCATATAACCCAGAACATTTCTCAACAAGCGCGCGCGCATTCCAGCTGTAAACAACTCCATGTCAGGCCCTGCAAAATTTGCACTGTACAGTGCGCACTGTAAACCCATCTCTCTAAGCTGATCTGTCGCTTCCGTTAGTGACCCCCAAAGGCCCCAATTCTCTTCCATGTCCATCGGACTTGCATAGAGATTCAAAAGGGCAGTCTGAAGCCAATTAAACAAGGAATGCAAGCCTTGCTGCCCTAGCGCACCGCGCTCTATCTGCCCCAGCATTACATTAGTAGTGAGTGAACCCATTTTTAACAATTCTTCTGGGGTTAAGAAGATCCCATCGGCACCTGTATCCCACAAGCGTAGATACCACTTCAGAAGTGCTTCACCTGCCCTCTGTCTAAATAACTTGGCAATGTCTAAAAGCTCTGTGTATAATCGCGGATAATCCTAGTATTCTCAATGTTTCCACTGTCAGCTTGGCCTTTTGACTTGTTAGTGATTAATGGCCGTGCTGCCTAAACACATTACTTTGGAGCACATTCCAGCTCCTCTTCATCAGAGCAGTCTAGCTCCGCAAGTCTGACTTCAACGGATTCATTTCAATCAAATGTTTGTTCAGTTTCGCTATCACTAACTTCACCCTACCATAAATTTGGGTCCCAATTATTTTTCCTAATTAATGCGCGAATCCTTATCTTTGATGGGTTGCCCTGCCGCTGTCTGCGCTTGTGCGTGGCTACACGCACAGCTAAAGAGGTACACCTGTCCTCCATCTGATCGGCCCGCTTAACAGACGATTCAAGGGTTTCTCTCATAATGATTTGTTGCCCCTGGAGCAGGGAAATCTCATTGTTCAGTTTGCGAATCTGTCCATCTTTAAGCAATTCATTCTCATGCAACTTCCTGAGCGCCTGCAGGAATAACCAGCCTATGTTTCCTGCTGCTTTTAGCTCCCGTTTGCATTTCCCAAGCGGCAAACTCTCCAAGCACTCACTAATTACCGCCGGGGAAACATAATTCTCAAGCATGTCCCATGCCCTCTGTGCCGAATACCGATGCAAAATGTCTGCCACACCCGACCAGGCATTTGTTACCGGTCATCCTGGAATGTGACAGTGTGCACTATCCCGTACATTGCATTCATCCTTTGCTTGTTTCTTCCTGAAGGGCATTGTGCTCGCAAACCCTGCTCACAGAACCAAATATAGTGAAAAGGGAGAACCCGCACTTCCCTGGGACCAGCCCTTAGTGCAATAAAATAACTCCTAATCATCTTCCCACACAAATAAGTAGCTATGCGAGGCACAGTGAACTCAATCTGGAAGAAAGCCAATCACATAGAAAATGTAATGCTTGCATTTATCATACAGTGTCTAATGAGAACTAAGCAGCATTTTACAATAATATGGGAATGAAAGTGCAATCTGGATAATACCAATTGTCAGTCACAGATGCAATTATTGATCTTACGCTCCTAGATATCGTGGATGGAGATACGATCGAATCACACCCGGAACCCTCGCCACTCGAAGTGCCCGGCACCCCTCGAGAAGGGAGGGGAGGACTGGCCAAGCCCCCCACAGGCCTGCACCAGAGCGGGGATGTGATGCTAGGAGTCTCGGCCCTCTCGTGCATGCTGGTCGTCCAGGCACTGCTCCTCTCCGTACGCGCATTTCACAAACAGCCCAGGATGAGTCCCTCCCTCACTGGCCCAGGTATAGTTCTCTTATAGTTCTCTTATTAGGGGCTGCATGTCAATCACTATGACGTATCAGCTCTTCGAGAATCTTCTAGGCTCACCCTTCCAGGCAGCAAACATGTTCGCCTGGAAAGTTACAAGACTGGAAACAGCCAGTCTTGGCTCCCAGGCTTTGTGTACGTTGTTTTGGGAAGGCCTGACATTCCTGTGTTATCAGTGCACCTGACTCGCAGAGCGAAGACGAGCAAGGCTGTGCCTGGCTCCTAAAGGCTGCTCAGAGCTTCTTGCAAAGCTAGATGTTTATGTCTTCAAGAAGGGCCTTCGCAGTTAACCCCTCGCAAGCATGCTGGCTCACTCAGTTCGAGAAGCCTGGCTGGTTCAGCATTTTTCTTCCACACTTCGAATAAGCTCTAAATACACACAAGACAGCTCAGTAGGTTAGTGCAAGTGCAGGTTACTGCAAGCGCCTAGAGGCTTTTCATGACAGTCAGAACTCGGCAACGGGATGCGAAAGCCAATAACAAAATGAAATCCTATGCTGACAAGAGACGAAAGGTAGAGTCGCCTTTGGTGATATGTGAATGGGTGCTTGTGAGACAACCAAAAATGCACAAATATATCACATAATTCCATGCAGATCCATTGATCATTGTTCATAAGAAAGGGTCTCTAGTTAAGGCCCTCAATGGAGGCTGAGTTAGACATTCATCTAATTTTAGGAACATTTTACATTCTGAGTAGGACACAGAAACGCTAGATGAACACCAGGCAAGAATCAAACTCTTCTTACTTGGGAAATAGTGAAGTAACCAAAGAGGAAGTGGCAATTGTCTCTGTCTCCCTAATGTCTATGACTGCAAAGTTTGTGCACACGGTATTGCCTTGTCGAGTAATGTGGAAGCTGGTGAGGCTCATTCAGGAAATGGGTTGAGAAAGATATTTTATTTTAAAATGGGGGAAGTGAAATTTTGTACGCCTCATGAACATATTGAAGTTAGGTCCACATCCTTATGTTGGAGGAGGGGCATGTATTTGGATCATTAGAGAGGGAAGTGATGTCATGGGAAGGGAATGGGACAGTACCATGATGGAGTGATCAGATAAAGACGTTTGGCAAAATGCTTGGTGTCCAGGCCTTTATTTCACAGCAAGGCACTATGTGGGTTGAACTTGAAATTGAATTTTTATGATTTATAACACACAACCGAACGAAATTAATTGAGTCTTGGTGAAAATGATGAGCAATGTGACAACATTTAGACAATCAATAACCTGAAGGAATGACAGGTGCGGGAACAGATAGAAATAGTTCCAATGCTTGTTTAAACAGGTAGGTTTTTACCGCTTTCCGGAACTTCAAGAAGATTTCAGCCTTCTACTCTCCCATGGAAGACTGTCCATTCTTTTGGTTCAAATACAGAGAATCTCTGATCACCTCTAAAAACAAACAATGAGGGAGGAATGACAAAAAGTAACTTGTCCTGGGATCGGAGATGGTTGATTACTGTGGCATTTTTTGGTCAGATATGTTGATGCCAAATTATTAAGTATTTAATATATAGAACACAGGATCTTGAACTTGATCCCGTCTTCCACAGCTAACTAATGAAGAGACCATCGTAACCCAGAAATGGGTGCAGATTTTATTTACTCCAAACACCATTCTAACTCCAGTGTTTTGCACCTTTTGAAGTTGCTGGACTTGTTTAGCTGGAACCAATAGTCCAGCTGTGAGTTTACCAGTGCTCCCATCACTGCTGCATGATCATTCTCAGGAACAAAGGGAAGAGCCAGTCTAAATAGGCACACAGAATGAAACACAGCCTGCACTTTAGCTCCAATTTGGCCTTCACCACCCAGATCGCTCTGCCAAATGAAACCCAAGTTTTTTTTTTTTTTAAACTTAGGTGCATATTTGAATGCAGAACCCAGAAGGACCGGAGGCAAGGGACATCTGCCCTCTTTAAGGAGATATTTTGGCCCAAACAAGACAATATCCGTCTCATTAGAATGTAATTGGAGGGAATTTGCCAACATCAACCTACTAATTTGTTTCAAACAAACAGCCACCCTCATAAAGGCTCCCTCTACATTATCCAATCTTGTGAACACCTGCCCATCATCCGCATATGACTGAAAACATACCATATGCTTCTGCAGTATGTTCATCATTGGCTGTAAATCAGATGAAATAATAAAGGTGACAAACGGGACCACACAATTCTGCATAATGGAGTCTTATAGAAAACCTCCCAACCTCACTTGTTGGCTGCGCTCTAGCAAAAAGGAGGTAAACCAGATAATGGCTTTATAGACGCTTGATATGGATGACATGGCCCACTGTATGAAACGTTGCTGACAGGTCTAGCATTACCAATAATGAGAGTTGCCCCTGGTCTGCCACTCGTGACAACTCATCCCACACCACCGCCAATATGGTTTCTGTCCAAAATTTTGGGTGAAACCCTGATTGTAGTGGGTCCAAGAGGGACTCCTTTTCTACAAACTCATGCAGTTGACTTGTAACAATTTTCACCAGGTTTTTTCCAGCCAAGGCAAACCTGCTACTGGCAGATAATTCTATAGATGTTGGGGGTCCAGATTCGATTGTTTCCAACAGAGGAGAAATAAGCTTTGTTTTGTTTTTTTAATTCCGGTGGAACAAACCCTTGATCCAAAGATTTGTTAACAAAAAGGGTCATAAAGGGAGTCATGTTTGCTGCCAGACGAATTCCACTCCATGCAGTTAAATAAAAAAGGACATCATTAGTAGGTCTCAGTGCTTTTAATTAAGCTAAAATAGTCTCTTCTGAAACTGGTTTGAAGTTAAAAACTGCACAGCTGTGGGGGAAATCCTCCTCCCGGCTGCCAGTCAGTTCCTCCTGTGTTAGATCTTGCTCTGGCTTTAATTGCCTATTTACGGCAATTATTGCCTGAATGCCTTTAACTTGGTCATAAAAAAACAGATTAAAGGAATTGGCTTGCCTGAATGATGCATCCCGGGGCAATGCCATAGTCCTCGGTTGGACAAAATTAGAAACTACTGAAAATAATTATCTGTCATGATTGTTTGCTGCATCAATCCTTTTTTATTAAAAAATTAGATTCTACATAGAACATCGCCACGTTATATCCTTTTAATGCTGTTTGTACCTTGCCAGCCCACACGATGTCCTGATTTTCTACCATTTCCATTCTGCTGCTCTAAATTCTTTCTTAAGAGTGGCCAGACCTGGAGTAAACCATTGTTTTGAGATTTTTTTAGAATCTTGGGCCTTAAATGGGGCAGTTGAACAAAATTCATCCATGACGGCTGCCCCATGCGCAACTAACTTCTGACAGTCAAGTAAGGAATCAATAGCCACTAGGAGTCTTCAAACCTCTATTCCAGGGACCTTTCCTAAGTCCTTAGGTTTCTGGGCGAGTAGCAAGCCTTTAGTATCAGCATATTAGTCTGCATGCACATCGTGGGTGATGGAAAACAGTCTTATTCAAATGGTCAGACCATGGAACTGGGTATGTGTGTTACTTGAATACCCCTCCCTCCAGCCAACTCCACATCCATACAGTGCCCATGTATGTGAGAAGGTGTAAGCACCAACAGGGTTATGCCATGATTTTCCATGATCTCCCACATTCCCTTTGATTCCATCCCCATCCGGTCCTCCAACCGAATGTTAAAGTCGCCCAGGCATAGAGGCACCTTATGGTGCTGAGGTAGTTGCCTAACTTTTTGAGAAAGACATTGGCTGGGCCCACGTGGCCTATAGCCGAATAGAATTTGTAAGGAACTCCTGGGTGAGGTCCATAGAACTGCATGTCCCATTTGTGTTGAGTCACCCCAACCCAAATCTTCAAGGTGGGACAGCTTCCCACTGGATATGTAAATGATTGCAATCCCTCCTCCTAGATCTATTTCTACATTGAATGTCCTCCCCTTCAGGGAGTAACCAAGGGAACTTGGAATTAGAGGTATTGTTACACCATGTCTCTGTGGTAAAAAGTATATCTAACTGGTACTCTTCTCTGATTATGTGCTTCTTTACCATGTGTAACCAATGATCTAGCATCTATTGGGGATGATTTAAATGAACTGCTTGCTGAACCCTTCGTGTTGAAGAGAGTAATGTCTCTGTCGAGATATCACAGTGCCATTCATGTAAGTTTGTTGTGCGATGTCGTGAGGCACCCTGGAGTGGGTTGGCATCTCCAGTAGTAAACTGAGTCGAACCGCTGGTCCTGTGAGAGTAGGGGGGACGCAGGGAAGGGTGGAAAACCTAGGGAGCAAGCAGCAAGAGACACTTAGTAGAATGGGCGAGAACAGGTCCTGAAGGGAGTTCAGTGTAGTGATTCTCGAGAGAGCAGAGTCCTGTAGGGATCCCTAGGAGTCACTCGGTATGCTACGTGGTGAAGCTGCGATCGATATCTAGAAGGGAGGCATTCTCGTGAAATTGCACTGCGAATCAGAGAACACAGTGGGGACACCAATAGGCAATGCATGGCCTTGGTTGAGTGTATTCTAAAAGCCACACCTCCCTGCACCCTTTTTTGCAGCCAACGGAACTGTGAGAAAAGAGACAAAGCAATTTGCCACACTCTCTGCGATCAAACATCAGGTGTGGAAAACCATTGTATTCATTGGGCTCCAGTCGCGCGGTCGCAGAGGCGGCTCACAGGAGCCTGCTCCGCTCTGAATCTTTTGTGAGATGCATGAGGATGCATGGTCTGCACAATGTCTGACACCACTGCTCCAGCAACTTACAGGCCTGGTGGCTACATTTTGTAACACATCCCTCTGTTTTCAGCAACACATTAGAAAGATCTTTGTGGTGGTTGGAGCAGACACAGTAGCAAGTGGGCAATGGATCATTGGAGTGTGTCACCATTGCCTGTGATGCGTACCACTAGTGAGGGTAACTGTTAAGATGATTGGAAGTTCAATAGCCTACCAAATCGGTGTCTTCTTCCAAGAACCAAATTGGAGTCTCAAAATGGAATTCATTTTGTAAACGCTCTAGTTTATATGCATGATGTTTGCTAGCTTGACTCGCAAACGAAGGGTTTGCTTTTTTGTGCAAATTCAAACTAATTGTGAAGTAAAGACGTCAGCCGCTTTGGTAGGCTAACTGCCCTTAGCTCTACAAGAACCGGAGGAAGGGGTTAGTGATGCTTCATACATTGCAGACCACAAAGTCCTTTGTCACTATGATTACTCATGGAAATAGCACTTGAGAGTAGTGGCCGCCTTATCATTGGAAAGGGAAATGAATGCTATATCGCACTGTTCAGCGGGAACTTCGTTTTAGAGGTATGTATACACCACAGCTCACTTTCTATTCCTCACCCTCAGCTCTTCGACGTGGCTACAGTGCTATGTGGTTATGTTACAGAATGCTACATGGAAGGTTGCTCACCGCGGCACAGGGAAATTGATCTTTCTCCTGCCATGGCCGCCCAGATTTTGAAAATTGCTAATGGCTGACGAATGTCAACATCTCGGATCATATCCAAGGGAAGGTTGACAAGAGCAAGGCGTGACTACCTACCCATTACAGCAGGGTCTGTCACATTGATAATCAGCCCCCGCACCTACATGGCTCAACACTGCCATCCCTTCTGTGGAACCACAAGCCACCGCACCTCTGGGAGAAGATGGGTCAAAGATCTATGGTTTGGAGCATGGCCTGGAAGAGGCAGTCTACTGCCACCAGAACACTGCCTGCCTCCTGTGGTAGTAATGCAATTACGGGCCCTTAATGCCCACATTGGCTGGTTGCTGGAGCATTTAACCACACCCAGCAGTGGTCAAAGGGCCGGATCTTGCTGGATCCGAGGTCTGGCATCAGATGTCTGGGCAAATCTCAGACTCAGCCCTGACAAGGTTTTTACCGGGCCCCCAGCTTCGCAGATGGAAGCTGGGGGTTCAGTGATCTAATACACTCTGGCCGTGGGAATTAATAGGCCACGATTATCACTGGGGTGGGGTCCATCACTGTTACAAGCAGACGTTCTACTTGATGGGCACCCTATTGTTTTCCAAATGAGCATCTTACACTTCCATAGAAGAAAAAAGTGATTTTCAAACTCAAAAATGCTGCTTAAAATTGCATTCACTCGTTTTTGAAAAGGGTTTCTTTTTTTGTCGGACTACCACAGACATATCCTGTGAATTGTGTGCCCCTTCCTTTGTGTTCTAACACAGGTTATATTTATAAAGATGCTACATGCTTGTCAAACTGATTAATCACAAATAAATGCTTCTGGTGTGCTGAGAGCAGTCATTAGGAAATTAAACTGCGGGTTCATAGGGTCCAACTTTTGATTTTCAACACAGGGGCAGAAATACCCTAACCTCTGCCCTGAATAATAAGCAAGCGACCAGCCAACCGAAGTCGTAAGATTAACAAGCAGTTTTTTATATATAACATCTCGGCAATGGTCTCTCAACTTGCTGAGCTACCTTGGTATCCTTCTACTGTAGACCGTGTCTATGGATCCCTTAATGTACTAAAAATCATTGCATTACCAATAGAATTTTGGGTGCATCACTGCCATGGAAGTGATTTAAAGTGGAATTGATGTACAGTGTGGAGTTTGGAAAGAAGCGCCATGAAAGAAATTGCTCCAGTTTCATTCAAATATTTTGAACATTTGCCAACAACTCCGCCCCCTCTGAACTTTGCGTCCTCCTCCAAACTCTTCCTCCACCTTGGCCCCTGTGGGATCCCCCTTTAAAGTATTTCCATTTCCACCACTGACCACAACTATCCTTGTACAATGATGCCTACTCCTCTGCATCGCCCCACCATGTCTCTGCCCCGCCTCCTCATCATTCGCTTTGGTTGTTTTCTGTGTCTCGTCCACATTAGCAGGGCTCAGCGTCGTCTTCTCTTCTGTGGTCCGCACCCTGGTCCCTTGGCAAGAATGTTCCAGAATATGTCCACAGCTACATTTCTTTTAATCACAGTTTCTTAGCAGAGGCGCCCTGTTTTCTCAGTTCCATGCACTTTCTGGTTATTCAGCTCTTTTCAGTCCAATTGACCACGGCTGATAGAAGAATTAATGGTACCCCATAAAAGTGCCATTTTCTCATAACCCCACCTTTTCAATAGGGTGCATTGCAAACTGTTTGGGACAAAGTGGTGTCCCGGGGTGCTCCTCTCCGGATGGTCCCCTGGACAGTAACCGAGAATGCTGTCATTGCAGTCCTGACTCCGCCTCATTCCCCTACCACTGGATTTTCCACAATAGTTTATATTCTTCTAAGCCATTCTAGAAACCAGGAATTCTCCATGAAAGGACTGGCTGCACCAGAATCCCTTGCATTTCTTTGCTGCTGTTGCTTGGGCAGACTTTTGGCCGACGGGGCAGGTGTATCTTTGGTATGCCCTGTAATCCACTGGTATGCCTCACTATGTATTGGTGTGTGGTGGGCACAGCACATGTTAGTAGATCCCTGTCCCTGTGGAAGAAGTTGGAGAGGTCTCCTCCTGGCAGTCTGGGGTTCCATATGAAAGGTTCAAATATATGCTTGAGAGCCTTTAAGAACAGGTGTGAATCGGCCCTGAAGTTGGTTGACATACACATGGAAGACTGATTATATAATCAAGAAAAAAATTCAAACATGGGATAAAACAAGAGATATCCAGGACCTGGGGAGATTTACTCTTTATAAGGAAAGGGACATACTCGATATGTCTGTTTTATATGCAGAAGGGAGTATATAAATACATTCCCCTCTCAAGTATTCAGTCGGTGGTACTTTTAAGTTCCGTCTGAACTGTCTCCCGACTCTGGAGGTTATTGGACCGGAGCTGGGTCTGCCCAGGAGGTTGAGAGGGTGCAGGATGTGTGGGGTCGCTCCTCCAGAGACATTATTCCATTGATTCATGGAATGCCACTTGTTTGCTCACTTTAGGACTCTAGGGTTGGGTCCCTTTATACACACCTCGACTTATATAGTGGCAGATCAGCTATGGGAAAGACTGATGGCCACTTCCCAATCGTGTCTGATAGTCGCTCTGCTAAGGCTATTGCAGTAGATCTTTCTAAATATTTCCCGAGTGAGGACGCAGGGTGAATGTGAGCTTGGCGAGGGGTGGGATCTTCAACTATGCGGCCAGGACAAGTCATTCCTCTTTGCTTTTTCTATTTATCCTCCGTCCCCTATAGAACATCTAAGATTGTGTTTGTGTTTTTTTTTCATTTGATGATTATATGTTAACAGGTATCGATTTTAATTTCTGCATAGTTATGTTCATTCTGTTTTCTAACAGTTATTTGTTTTCTGTCTTTTTATAAATTGTGAATTTGAACTTTGTGTAAGGTGCCATGTGTACTAATAACGCAGTAACAAAAAAGTATGCATTTTTAAGTTAAGCCATGCTAGGCCAGGTTTCTCTAAGCTAAGGCACACGTTTAAGGCCCACGCTTTGCAATCAACGGCCCGGCCACCTCCTTTCTGACTGCCCATAACACCAGTGCCAAATCTGCATGTTGTCTTTAAATGCCATCATGTGTTGTGCAGTATCACTGGCCCAATATGCTTTGAAATGCACCATTTGACACGGGTCCCTACAACTTCCTTTAGGGGATGAGAGAAAGAGCTTTGTCCAGGCCCCAAAACGTGTTACCTGCCATTTTCAAGTATTGGCCAACTCGCCCCCAAAATGTGGGTCTAGTCTCGCCCCCATCAAGAGTGAAGGCGCAAATAAAACTCGGGTCACCTCATTCTACAGCGCCTGTCCTGTTTTCGTTCCTACCCAGATGTTTTGGAGAGGTCAGCGCAGCACGGGAAATGGATGCCCCCGAGCGACAGACATGGCACTAGCAACAGAAGGCCTCGTTATGGCAACACTCGGGCATTAAACTTGCGTCCGCAGACGAGAGCATGCTACCGCCACAGCTTATTCCAGCTGCCAACCCTAGGGCACAGTACATTGGAGACAGTGGCATATGCCTTGGCTTGAGGATGCCACTGCAAAGGTCTCTCTCTCTCTGCCAGCCTTGGGCCCATAACCTTCTGTTTCTACAAGCCACACATTCGAACAGGGATTTAAGGAAGACGCGCTTCCAGTGCTTTTTTTAACCTACATTTTGACCTGCTGTACGTCTACAAAGTTGCCGAACCACTGACCAGAGCGATTTCTATTTGAACCTGCTCTCGACCTGTAGTTTTCCCTCTGAACGTGAACATGGTTAGACGTCTATTGCAGACTCTCATGTTAACAAATATGTAATGCTTAATACAGTATGGCCACAAGGTGGCGAAATTGCCTCAGTTTTATCACACCATGACAGATCAAATGTGAGGCATGCAAATAAAGAAGAGATCAGCCCAGGTTTGTCAGGCAACCATTACATTTCTTTATAATGATAATGATGTGTTATTTATATAGCGCCTTAATCCATCACTCATATGAAGGTACAAAGAGCCTGTGGTTAGTGAGCCAGAAAGCAGAGAGGAAGCGGTTGGCAAGAAAGAGGCAGTGAGCTGCAGATTGGGAAAAAGGGTGAGGGAAGAGTGTGATAGAATGGGAGAAAGGATGCAAGATGCAGAAGCAGCACAAAAGAATGAAGGACTGTATATTGCGGGAGGAATTGTAGTGTGTAAGGTGTGAGTTGTGAGTATGATTTGGAGTGTGGCAGGGGCTGGGCAGTGCAAATTGTGACTTGACAGTGTGACATAGCACGTGAGTATTTGTATGACAGAGTGAGAGGTTAAGGAATGTAAGTTGTGATGGAGAGTTGGTGAGATGTGGGTTGGTGAGAGAGGTGTGTGGGTGTTTGGGGGATTGGAGAACATAGAAGGGGAATATTTTCAGCATTACAATTGATAATGGTCAATTTAGTTAATAGTATTAAATAGGCATGAACATTAAACCAGAAATGTAGCCAAATCAAACACTGTTCTGCCAAGCCAGAGACATCTGGGACTCTTCCTATTAACTTAATACAAAAGATACATAATAATGATACCCTGGCTCTCTTGTAGCCTTGCACTCTGCCTATTTCCTGCAATGTGGCAATCTTACACCCTCCAGTTAATACAAAATATCCTGCAAAAATGCTGAAATAAATAAAGGTTTGTGCCGCAAAATTTGCCATTTCATGCTGCAAAATTTGCCATTTCATGCCGCAAAATCCTGGAAGGTCTGTAAAGGGTGCCCTAACCCACACGAGTGAGTGTTCAATTTATTCTAAAACGAAAAAGGCATGAAAGCGATAAATATAAAAATATGTTAAATATAATTATTATTTAAAATACGATTACAAATACATATTCAATTAAAAAAGTAAGGAAATAAAAATAGGAGAATGTAGGAGGTCCAAATCCGTATAAGAGAGCTCACAGTGTTAAAGTACCGGCTGCAGAGATATGCTTGTACCCATCAGGTCAGAATTTCCAATCACAATCAGAAGGGTCAAAGAAAACGAAAAAGTATTCTTTGTTTCGTCAAATAATGCCATCTGTTGTAAGTCTCTGCACCTTTAAGGGAGAGACAGAGTTCAGGCGGGAAGCAGGAGTAGGAGAAGGAAGTGGAGGAGCTAAGGAGAGAAACGACAGTTGATAGTTGTATGTGAATAAGGAAAGACGTGTGAATATCCCCTCTGGTGTTGCATGCTTTCATGTATGTCGATGTCCTTATCAACAACTGCCGACAAGGAATATTCCCTGCACACCATGAGTCCTCCATGCCGGCCCAGTGATCCCACTGTGTCTGCCCATCCTTTGCTGAGGCAATCCCGCCTCCTCCATCCACACGCTGGGTGCCAGCGATCGCGTGATGCGCCAGGGGGTGGCAGTCTGCCAACCCTCCTGAGGCGATCCTGCCTCCATTTCAGAACACCAGAGAACCCAGCGACTCTGCAGCATGCCCGATCCATGCCATGAATCCACGCCCACGTGGCTTTCCTTCTCCGACACCCTGCCGAGGCCCAGAGACACGTGGTAGTCCGCCACTTCGCCACACAGCAGTCCACCAGTGGCCAAGGTGTAGGGACATGCAAACACTGCACCCAGCATCCACAGACAGTAAGTGCAAGCGGTGCCCTCCCCAAAGGAAAAACAATAATAATAATAAGAATAAAGAACGGAAACAAACAGCGATCCCACCTACCCAGCACTGCTGGCCGCCCCCACGCTGTGATCTCGCCAAGATAAGGGAGGGGAGAAGCATTTTCAGTGGAGGAAAAGGACAAACCTCTTTCCCAACCAGAACCCACGGCCCACATGACAGTAAAACCGGAAAAGAGAGGCACACAAAGCGCAGTGCCCTCCCCTCCAAAACAAGGGCCCTAGAAACACCAGTATAAGTGCTCAGGGGCGCCAAACCAAGAGACTATCCCCAACAGTGTCACAGGCGCAGCCCACCACCAACCGAACGCCCTGCCAACATGAGCAACCAAGAGCCTCTGCCTCCCGCCTGACATCCAAGGAGGGCCTCCTGCGCAAACCACTCCTGTTTGCCATGACACCACAGGCTGACAAGGGCCCGAGGTGGGTCGATTTTGGTGGAAGACTTCAACCACTTCATGAAAGTGGCAGGAGAGGAGAAGTCGCCAAACCTATATGACATGTTCATTAATCTTGTGGGAGTGAGATCAAGGCCATTGTCAAGACCATTCCCTTGGAGGACCAAACCGATTTCACCATGCTGATCCCCTCTCTTAACAGGAAATGGAGACTATGAAAGGTACAAATTCAACCAGTGCATGCAGAAAACAGAGGGAACCGTCGACGAATTGTCACCCGCCTCAGAGTGAAGAGCGCCCATTGCCAATTTCATGCATTCTCCACCGACAAAGCGATAAGACTATGCGTGATAGAAGGTTGCCTGTCACCCAACCTCAGGAAAAAACTGCTGAAAAAGCCCCTCTCCATTGATGAAGTGAGCAAGATAGCGAGAATCTTTGAGTGGGTGGACGCACAAGCAGCCTCCATGGAAGGCATCCGAACACAAAGCAGGAAAAAGAGGAAACCATTGCCACCATCCAGCCAACACCCCAACGACTCTCAGACAGGGGAACCAAGCCCAACAGAACGACAAGCCAAATGGGCCTCAGGCAACAGAGGCAATGCTACCGGTGTGGAATGAATTTCCCACACTCAGGGTCCTGCCCAGCACTATCGCAAAGATGTGCCAACTGTGACAGGGAGGGACATTTCCTGTCTGTCTGCAGGGAAGGGAGGCCACTCCCCACCCCACGGATGAACCCGCAGCCACAAGGCAGGACACTCGGACACCCCCCCAACCACCAGCCTACCAGAACAGGCTCTACTACCAGCGACAACCATGGCACGTCAGGGCATTTGAGGATGTCCACCTACGAGACTACAACCAGAGTTATGACCAATGGGATCACTACTCCCGGTTTGGGGGTGACTATGATGAACCCACGAACATGTATCTATGGGGAAATCCAGCAAACAACCTCACATTGAGGAGAGGATGACTATGACCAGAACTATCTGGATGATTGTCAACCTCATCCAGGACGATCATGAAATGAAGGAGGCGCCCAGGATAGCGGTCAACCTAGGGAACAAACAGTTCTACTTCCTGGTTAACTCTCAGGAGTGAGAGTTAATATCATGGGGGAACAAGAATTCCTACAGATGCCCGAGAGGCCAGAAATAGGAAGAGCAAACTCAAGAATTTTTCAATGGGGAGCAAAACTACCCCTGCACACAATTGGTCATTTCAGAAAAAGGCTGATTCACAACGGGCTAATGCTAGATACAACCATTCATTTCATCCGAAGCCCGACAAAGGGTCACGGCCTCCTCAGCTACTATACAGCATGCTGCCTGGGTCTCATCGATATCCACTTCCAAGAGGGTGAAGTAATCTAATCTTCTAATCTACCAGAAAACGAGGGAGAGCGGGTATAGACAATCAACGCTTCCCCAAAAAGACCGAACCACGTCGCAAAGGAGACAATCCTATCAAGGTTTCCGCACCTATGCAAAGGACTAGGTAGGTTTATAGGGTCTCCCATCAAACTACATATCGATTAATCTGTCAGACCAATCCCCCAACACCCGAGAAGAGTGGGTTTTCACCTGCAGGAAGCCGTTTCAAAGGAACTTGACCAACTACTTCACAACAGGATTATTGAAACAGCGACAGGTCCCACGCCATGGGTGTCCCCACTAGTCACAGTGCCCAAAGAAGGTGGGCATCTACGTCTATGTGTAGACATGAGGATGGCCAACACCACCCTACAAAGAGAGCCCCACCCAGGCCTGTGCATTGAGGACATGATCATGCTACTAAACAAATCGACAATGTTCTCAAAACTGGATCTCATCCAAGGGTACCACCAGTTAGAACTCCATCCAGACTCGAGAAGTAGAACCACGTTCGTCACCCATGAAGGCCTATTCCGCTACCGACGTCTAAACTTTGGCATCTCCCCGGCGGCAGACATTTTCTAAGAGGCCATAAGACAAATAATTAGATCAATCAAGGGCATGCTAAACTATAGCGATAATATTCTCGTGTTCGGCATATCACAGGAAGATCATGACACATCATTGCTAGCAACATGTACAGCAGTATATGAGGTCGGCCTGACACGCAACATAGAAATGTGCAGATTCAGCAAAAGTAAACTGACATTATTTGGGCACATCTTTTCGGATGAGGGCATGACACCGGATCCGGACAAAGTCAGCACAATCACCCACTTACAGGAACCAACACAAGTAGCCGATGTGCGATCGTTCCTCTGTGTCATGGGTATCAGGCAGGTAGTTGGGGCAAGCTGGGTAGAGGCATGGCAGGCCTGGCATAGGCACACAAAGAACCCATAGCAGATCCCTCCTTTACTTCCTTCCTAGTGGTTGTAGTAACTTCCTGGTTACCGCTTCCTGTTGACAAACAGGAGGTGCACGAATATCCAAGAACTTTCTAGTGTTTGGGTGTGGCTGGCTATATAAGCCACACCCAAGATTCTTCCAGTGCTTCATGTTGCTTACTGTGAGCTGCATCAGCAACACACTTGCCGTGCTCTGGATCATCCTGCTTCAGCATACCTGCTTCAGCTTATCTGCTCCAGGACATCCTTCCTCCGTTAACATGCTTCAGATCTTCCCGCTTCTGCTTACCTGCTCCGGATCATCCTGCTTCTGCTTACAGGTACACCGTGCTTTCTCCACGCCGCAGCTATCTCCGGTCAAGTGGGGACTTCAACACAGGCACCTGTAAGAACTAAGAAGAACAGCGGTAGCACGCGCGCTTCAATAACGCTGCGCTTACTCACCGAATCTTCCCGCGACGCTGGTAACCAGGTCAGTTGTACGAGTGCACAAACCCCAGCAAAAGAAAGAAAAGACATTAGTCATTGCGCTCGCCCTAATAACGCGGGGACTATTGCACTGCGCTCCCTCTCATAATGCAGTACATACTTACCAAAGTCTCTGTACAAACTTACCAGACCACCAAGTTTCCAGTAGCGCTGAACCCGGACTCGAGGTGCTAATATCACGTAATCCACTCCTGCAAGGGAAGAAAAAGGAGAGACATTACCAGGCACGCTCGTATTTAAGACGCTGCGCTTACCTACCAGCAGCTGACTTCTACACGCAGCACTACTCACCCACAAGATACCTTGGCAAACAAAGACAATACGGACAAGTCAGGACACTAAATAATCTCTGTGCAACGTTCACTTGTGGAAAAGACTTTCTAGCCAGTGAAGCAACTGGCGCCTTGAGCACTCTGCCTCGCTGTGAAGGCATATAACAGCGTGTGGTATCTGAACTCAGCCAACAGACATTGGCATCATTCATACGAGCAAATCGCGCCCCTGCGAATGCAGTATGGAGTATACACATTACTAAAGATCATGGAATCCCTCCGGGTGAAAACAGGGGAAGTGAGAACTCGGGGGTCAAGGGAGGTTCATCCTTCACTCCTGCAGAGAGACAGGTGAGTGTGACACTCGGCATGGCTGGAAACTGTGTGCATTACATCCCACACTACACGTCTCTTACTGAACCCCTGAGAAGATTGCTACAAAAAGACACACAGTTCGAGTGGTCTAAAGACTGCCAGGTAGCATTTGACACCATCAAAATGGTCCTAGTGGGACTTTGGCACAAACAAGCAAGTGGAGCCGACCCACACCCCACGCACATCACTGCATATGCCAGCCGAACCCTGTCAGCCACAGTGTCAGCATACTCGCAAGCCAAGAAGGAGCACCTGGTGACAGTATGGGCCTGCAAACATTTCCACAATTTCATCATTGGAAAGCACTTCACACAAATCACAGACCACCAGGCACGGCTTTCTCTGTTCGGCAACCCATGCACAAAAATGCCACCCAGAATGGAACAATGGGGTATCCGGTTGCAAGAATACGACTACATGATCATCCATCTGCCGGGAGGAGACAAGAACATGGCAGACAACCTTTCCCGTCACCCGGCGGGAGCGCAGACAACTCAAAAAGCGACGTGGAATACATTGACTTACGTGGCTGCCAACACCTTGCCACCTGCAATATCACTTGAAGCCATTGCAGCTGCATCCGAGCGACCCATCCATGGCACTAGCCATCAGGCTGATATCCAATAATGAATGGAAGGACTACAGTTGAGCAATCCAAAACCAACCTGGGGTGTGCAAAGAACTGGAAAGATTAGCGAGAGTGCATACCGAACTAGGAGTCAAAGACCACTCCATTCTACTGAGAGGATGTCGACTAATCCTTACCGCTACACTCGGGCCAAAGTCATCAAAATGGCACATGAAGCACACCGAGGAGCCAACAATACAAAAAGGCAGCTGAGATGCCACGTATGGTTCCCCTTGCTAGACACACTTCTAGACAGCTGGGTCAAGAACTGCTTGCCCTGTTGTGCTGCTGGAAATGGATTGGAGGGACAGGGCCTCCATGTCCTTGTCCTGTACTCATTTTACCATACGTGTTCTGTATTATTTTCTGCACAGGAGTCGATGTGGGACACCTGGCAGTGCAGCTCTTCCTCTTTTTGGTTTGGTGTACAGACCGTTTGGATACACTTATGGCACACATCGGTGGGGATACAACCCTGTACCCCTAGTGTATGTTTTTAGGCACAGTATGGGCTTGTGACATCTCCATGCTGAATTTGACAGGTGCTCTGAGTATCCACCATTTGGGATATCCAGGCCCTGCCATTGGAATCAGTAGATTCCTGATAAGAGACAAGATGGCCCCTGTGGCCTCTTGCTTTCCATTGCCTGTTACCTTGTTTTCCCAAAGTCCCAGGAAGCCCTGACTCTGTCCCTTCCCCTGACTGGCTGTTGACTGGCTGTTTGTTGGAAGTTCCATATATGGTATTGTGGGGAAGTCCAGGCCAGACTGGCTGGAGCCTTCCCAGTGACTGCATGTTGTGGGTACACCCTTGAAGTGGGACCTGGGTGAATGGAGTGTGTGACCAATATACATTTCATGTTATGGATGTCTGGTTTCTGGTGTGTAACACAATGACTGAGACAGCCCTACCTGAAACTGGTATGAATGCAGTGTGGAGTGCTGAATGGCTGGGTTCTTGTCCCAATCCACATTCCTTGTTGCGAGTGTCTGGATGGAGAAGAATGGCTGAATGTACTGTGAGCCTGATTGGCTGCCTGCCTGCTGAATGCCCTTCTGAATGATTGGCTGCCTGAGCCTGGCTCAGCAGTTTGAATGAGAGACAGAACAGTATATGGGGTTCACGCACCCAATAATTGCCTCGCGGTGGCCCAAGTCAACGGAATTGTCGAGTGATTCATGGCCTCCATCAAAAAGACAGTCCAAAGGGCTCACATAGAAGCCACCAACCCACACCAAGCACTCTTTAGGCTACCATGAGACTATCGCGATACTCCCCATGAATCCACCCATAAGACACCTGCCAAACTAATGATGCTCTATCAAGTCCACACCAGCATTGTCAGAAACACAAGTGAGCCTGAGGAGGAAAGCGCAGAGATCATAAGGAGAGACACTGAGCGCAAAGAACGTGCAAAAGCAGACTCAGACATGAGACGGAGAGCAGTACCGAAAGACTTCCAATCAGAGATGAAGTCCTTGTCCAACAAGCCATGACAAGAAAAACTGATGCAAGATACTCTCGGAAGCCACTGAATGTGGTTGCCATCAAAGGGACCATGGTGAGCGCCCAGAATGTTCCGGAGCCAGGCCCTGAAACCTGTGAACCGCGAGATGAGACGTGGATCGATATCTGATGCAAGATTCATCTGAACCTCCAGAACCCTCTGGTGATGGTGAGAGGAGCGTACGCCACCAACGCATGACCAGAAGACCTGCATGGCTGGTAGAACAGTGTGGATCTCGAAGTCAGAACATTTGTCCGGCAGTGATGTTGTAAGTCTCTGCACCTTTAAGGGATAGATAGAGTTCAGGTACATACAGAGTGGCATGTGATAAGTTCAAATGGATATTTAATGAAAGGCAGCAATGTAGAAATTATTGTAAGAGTCTATCAAAATTGAGAGAATAATTTGCTCTGTAGGCTTGCTTTACACCCATTCAGGCACTTTAAATTGATCACATGTGAGGAATTATTTGAAAACAGTAGGGAACAATCTTTAACTGATCTGGATTCCAAATTCAGTCTAGGCTATACATGCACTATGGTATATCCCTTTGTATATACGGTCACATATTGGTAATTACTCAGTTTGGTAATATCTCATGATCAAATTTAACATTATTCCAGCACTTGAGATTACTGGAGCTTGGTCCCTTATACCCAGGGATTTAAGGTCCTGTGGGATTTGTGCTGAACAATCTATTGAGAGTACCAAGCATTTACTGTTGGAGTGCTCCTCTCTATCTTACATTACAACCCTTACTACCTTGCGGCTGGGGTACAGCTGAGTAATCCATTGAACACTGAACTTATTTGGAACCTGTTTATGAATGGGAATAACCTTGGTTATATTCATCATCTCAAACGACAATGACATTATGTTAAATCCATATTGGCAATGTTAGACTCTCATAATCCTGTCTAGAAGTAATGGAAACCTGGGGAAAATCCTAGGGTTGCCAAGGTAGATTGTTATCAAATGTGAATTGCTTTTCTAATTGCATCTTACGTTTTATCTGATTTTTTTGTAAGACCTTTTATCGTTTGTACAAAGTGTTAGTGCTGTGGACAGTAGTCTGTAACTACAGATATTTGTATTAAAGGTTCACTTGTTGTGGACTATATAATACTTATAATAAATTAATCAAATGAATGTATTGGGGAATTTAGGTGCACCAACTTCCAGGTATTGGAGCTTTCATAAGAAAATCAGGTTTTATGTATTGGTTCATGCCGGATTCATTTTGATTTTAAATGCTCTAACAATAGCTATTAATATCCAACTTAATGGCACTCAATTTATCAAGTTATGTATGAAGGGTTGAGTCAACCCTGTTGGGATTTGAACCTGTCACATGGTCCGATAATTGTTTGTAGATGTGGATGGGGCTCTCTAGCAGTCATCAGCAGAGAACACTTGGCCCATCAAAGACGCCCTTCCGCAAGCTAAGCTGACTGTCTAAGCTGACTGCCCAAACTTACTGCCTAACCAACAGGTATCCTTACATCAAACAAAAATAATGCAACAAAAAAACACCAAGCAAACCTATCCTATTTGCCATACATATAGCTGAGTCGATACTTACACTCTGTGATCAGCTGAGGTCTTTCAGACACCGACTCTCCCACAACCTGCCACTCTGCTGTCCGGTCTGATAGGTGTCTTACGGGAAGCGGGCAGAGATTTTCCTCCAAAGACAGCTCCTGTCGACCTTCTCTTCATAAACGCGTGATTTTAGACATCAGTTACCATGGGTCGCCACACAGCCCCTCGGGCATACGGTGGGACAAGACGTTTCTCGCTGAAAAATCCTAGCGGCCCTCCTCTGCTACCGCTTTGTATAGATGTGGCTGGGGCCCTCTGGCAGTCCCCCCAATTATCAGCAGAAAACGCTTGGGCCATCAAAGACTCCCCACCACATGAAGGAAAGACTCCGACATGGGGCAAAGTTACTGCCTTTTATTAGCACAACAAAATGACAGGGATCACACCAGAAAAACAATTATCCTCCGAAGCTCTTGTCTTCTAAGCATGTGTCACCCGGTTTTATCCCGGTATGACGTCACAAGTGCAGGTTCCATCCCAGAAACCTTTCACACATTTTCATTGGTCAGTTTGGGTAGGATGCATATTGAGAAGTATCCTTCTCCTCAGTCTATATGATAATTTATTTATATAGCGCCTATACACAATGGGTTTCAAAACGCTTCAAGGCAAGGTAGGGAACAAGGGAAAATACAATGGCGTTCTTACAGTCCATGAACAGTAAGGATGTGAAATTAACTATCGTACTCGGCCTGATGACATGTCATATAGTTCAAGAGCTAAGACATAGATAAGAAAGGCAGGGGGAGAAGGGGAGGAAATGGAAACAGACAGGCGACTACCGTACTAGGCCTGACAACATTGCTGGTAGAGCTGGAGTGGGTACGGGGGAGGGAACAAAACAAGGGGAGGGGGGAGGAGACAGACGAGGTGGCTATCATACTCGGTCTAGGGACAATTCTGATAGAGTAAGTGCATAGAAGAATGTAAGGGGAGGAGATAGGAAAAGGGAGAAAGGGAGAGGAGGAGAGAACTGAGAGTAAACAGTCAAACAGAGTGGAGAAGCAAGAGGGGAGAGTGAATGCAATTGCAGAAGTCAGTAGTAACACATAATGTTGCAAGCCAGGATACAAGATGAAGATGGGGACAGCATGATTTCAGGGCCACCATAAGTAAAGGATGCAAAGGAAGTCCAGCATGAAAGTTGAGAAAGGGCGACGCACCGTGAATCAGTGAAGTCCATAAAAGTTGAGACTTTCCTGCGGTTCCATGTCGTTCCTGTACTATGCTTGTCTGCGGTTTTCTTTGCTGTGATGAATTTCTACTGCCCCATTTGCCTTGGTATGACCTTGTCCCTCATCCTACACGTCTGTCATTACTTTTGTCACCCATCACATACTTTTACCCTGCAATAGGTCCTCCCATGTTATGCAATCTACCTGGACACCACACTTCTCCCTAAGCTGATCTGTGTCACTGCAGTCCAGACAAGCTGTCCAACAAAACCCCAGTGATGTCATCCTTGGGTCCAGGAAGTCAAGATAATTCCCACTCGGCACAATGCTCCCAAATGAAAAATCAGAACTGACACTATACAAAACAGTCCTTTGTGGAGAATTGTAATTCTAATGGTGGTGGTAACACCCGTGCCAACATGTACCAGTTCAGGCATTAGGTGATAGCTTGGGCTTTTTACTATTTCTGTCTTTTTTTACTTCAATATCATAAACTTTAAGAGCATTGTAAACCTCACTACCCTCTATGGGAGTTACTAGGTTTATGAGCGAGATTTCTATCACATTGTATGGGCCACACACGGCCTGGGAACCCTGGTATTGACTTGGTTAAACTAGTCTCTGATGGACTTTTGTTGAAGAATGTGTAATTTACACGGCAACTGCCTGAGTCCAGACACCCACCCCATGTGTGTCTTAATCTGAGGACGTGATGAGAACTTGGCCCGGTGGGGCGTGAGTTCCAAACGCTAAAGTTAAGGGCCTGTCCTAAGCCTGTGCTGGAATTCTCCAACATTGATAAGTCCCCTGGCCCTCTCTTTGGGAGCAGGGTGCCCATTTCATGACACTGACAATGGTATGGCCTGTGCACATTTGAGTCACCCGAGAAATGATGGGACATAGGCTAGTACTGTCTGAGACTCTAGAGGGATGAAGACAGGACAGATGAGGTTACACTAACATAAACATTCCCCCATATGTGTAGTTTCCAGGACATTCCATTATAGCACTCCCTCAGAGAGCCAAATTATGCCAAACCTACCCGGTTTCCTTTTCTAAGCCTGACTCTAATGCCTAATTTGTGCTGGAGTTTGCCGGGACTCAGCCCCAGCACTTGTTTTAGCCCTAGCACTTCTTTTCTCTGAAAAAGTCTGCTTATGATGTCGTGTTTTATTATTACTTTTAATCTCATTCTGTAGTTGTCACACAACAAGCAACAGCAGTATGCACTGAGGACAGTCTCTTCATCCTGGGCGGATCATTGTTATTCAAGAACCTAATGAAGCAGGTGGGCAGGACAGTGCATTTCCATGAATAAGTATGAAAGTGGCAATGTTGGATGCCCTTGCTGGCCATGCCCATGCCCACAGACTGCGCCAGTCATCCTACATAGCATGGGTGCAGCTCAGCTACATTAATAACCAGTAACACTACTACAGTAGTGTGGGTTGGCAACAAGAGGACAGTCCCCAGCCAGCAGCACCCACAAAGGGGCAAAGCCAGACACAAGAAGGCCATTGCCTCAGAGGAGTGTCTTGAATGTGTGGCAACCTTTATAAAAAAGATTTTGCTGCATTGTTTGGCGGGCAAGTTCATCACTTCAGGAATGATTTATCCTTCATTTGTCAATCAATCTACCAGAGGATGAAAGCATGGTTGCTCTTTTTTTCTGTTAAATGATCAACATGTTCCACTTGTGACATAAAGAATCTGAGTAAAATGTTAACTATTATGATGCATTTAAAAAAGCAAATTTGCCTTAGACTAGTATGTGATGTTATTTTATGTCGATTGGTATCTATAAATTGAACATCTGCTGTGGGTAGTGCATCATCACTCACAATAGGAAATGGGAGTTTTAGCTTTAACCCTAAATACGTTGACACTGTGGGGCGCATATGTGGGTGGTGGCACTAGTGGGCAGGGAGTTGCCTTGCCCGATGCGTCCCAGGTGTGCTAGAAAATATTTGGGCCAGGGCACTTTTTTTGTTGCACATTAAGCACTGCCAGTGTCAGGATTCCTCTTGGCATTTCAGAACCCGTCTTTATCTAGCAGTGGAACAGGGCGGGGCGTGGGGAGATAGGGTTTACTTTTATCAATGGTGTTCTGTACCTCGGAGTAAAAAATCAGTGACAAAAGTCCTCACATTACCAGGATGCCGTGATTTCTTGGTGACCCACTGAATTTGAAGATCAAGGCCTGCCTCACTCTGATACAGGCCTGGATGTCCAGTACTTAACTAAAGCTCAACCCCCTCCAATTCTGAATGTCTACTGCTGACTAACAACACCAAACACCCTGACTTCCAGTTTTGTGGTTCCCTGCTATTAACCTCGAGGGCTTCACACACCAGCTGGCCACCTGTGCCCCCAGTATGGTCAGAAATATTTGGGCCCTGGCACTTATTTCTTTGCAAATTAAGCACTGCCTGAATCTTATAGCTCTTCCTCGCAGAACTGAATGTAGTGCCCTTCGAGCAGCTCTGAACATACCCAGTAGAGAGCACATTTCCAACATTAGAAGAGACCAGCATTGGCTAAAAATCAGTGACAGGATCCTTCTCAAAACTGTGTCACTGACCTTCAAATTCATGAACAATGCGGCACCCCCTTATCTCTCAGAAGGAATGACCAGAAAAACCTCGACCCGCCCTACTAGATCATCTAACTCCCACTGTCTAGAAATTCCCAGATTTAAACTATCCAAATATGGCGGAGCCAGCTTCCCAGTTAAAGCGGCTCTATCCTGGAATGCACTCCCCCAAGCCTTCAGATCTGAACAGCCATACCGTAGATTCAGATGCAGCATGTTAACCTGGCTTCAAGCTAACGACAACTAATACTTGCTTGCCTTGCTATACCCATATGTTCACTTGACTATTTGACTATTCTTTCTATCTAATGTACCGTTCTGCTGAATTGACCACTGCACTTGTTTTGTATGTTACTCTGTACCCATTGCACTCCAAGTTTAATTACTGTACCTATTCACATGTTGTAACTAAGCTTTAAGTATCCTTGTATCTGTTACGCCCAGCTACCTAAGGGTTTGGCGTGCATTACCAAATAAATAAACAAACATAATCTTTCCTTAAGACCTGTCTTTCATAAAACCAAGCCTGGGCCCCACCCATGGCTATATCTGCCCATAGAATATGCCAGCACATGTGTTCCTCCCAGTCGTCTTGGATGTGGCGGTTATTCTCTGATCCAGCAGACTGAATATTCATTCTGAGGTAGGAAACGTCCTGATGCCTGAAAAATGAATTGATTCACATTGTGTGTGTGAACTCTACAATCAACAGATCGTCCCCAAATAGCGTAGCCTGAGTTAATGTTTAAAGTCAACGTATAAAGGCAATTCTGAATAAAATATGTGAACTCATACAGAGTTTCTAAATTATGACACCAGTAGAAATTGCGATGTACAGATACATCATGTATAAAACAAGGTCTTTATTTGATTGGCGATTGAGACTTTAAAAGCAGAATCTACATATGTACAGGCGGGAGCCAGAGGCGTGCCCGAAGAGGAACAAAGAGTCCCTTGGAGGAGGTTGGATTTGGGTCAGAAAACCAGTAACAAAAAAACATATTGGGTGTGCAAGGATGTTGCCTGTTTGTGTTAGGCAGAATTATGTGCAGTACCCTTTGGGAACACCACACACAATTAAGACTACAAGTGACAGTACAAATTCACCCTTTGTACAAGCCTGTACTACACAGTAAAGTGGTAGCGATGGCTGACTAGCCAGACTTATCTCAAGAGTAAGTGAGCAGTATCAATAGGTACACAAAGGACAGCAACTACTATGATTCAAACAAACACTGATTCAAGGTTTCTCTGTAAAAGAATTTACATTTATTTACACATCAGTTGTAAAATATTTCACTGAAGTAAAGCAGTTGAAAAATCACGCTCTTAATACACTACACCACACCCAATAGATTCTGGACAAGTTAGGCTCAAAATGAAGTGTGAGCAAAACGGCACTCCAGCAATTTAAAAGGGAGGGAAAGACAAAGTTAGGCAAGAATTGAACAACACCAACAAGTAAGTAAGCAGGGCAATTTAGAAAAAGGAACTACAGTGAGGAAATCGGATTCAAACAGGGCCTGGCCCAAAGTCAATGGGTCGGAGTCTTTTGCTCAAGATCACACAGTTCAGGGTAATTCACAGTTTGCCAAGAGTTCAGAATGAAGTTGGTCAGATGAAAAGTTACTTTAAAGAGTGGAGAAGGCCCTTGGATTGGTGAAAGGTTTCACACAATTTCACCACGGCTGGATGAAATGAACAACCGTATTTGAACAGTACCTTAAATGAAGAAGGCTGTAGCTGAGGCGGATGTTCCTGGCAGGTACTGCAGGCTCACGGTTCCTGAAGCGACTGCCGGACTGACACGAAGTAGGAAGACTGTGGAGGGTCCTGCACTGCCCAGGGAAGAAACCAGCAGCAGAGCAAAGCAACGAATAAAAGGTGTGCTCCTTAAAACGCAAGCAGGGTCCATTCCTCCTGGCTATCCGGTTCACTGTAGCTCTGTACAGCAAATTCCACCAGAGAAGGGAGACCTGGCGAGCAGTTTGGCAAACTGGATGTTCCCGCCAGCTCAAGGGGAGAAGATTCCTTGAAGATCTTCCCTGTCGTTGGAGAATGAAGATTTGGACCTACCTGCAGCAGGGCTTCACCAGGCTGTTCAGTCATTGTAGGGGTCCTCTTCTGTAAGCTCCTCTTCGGTTCTTTCGTTCCAGTGGCAACTCTGCCTTTCCAGACCCAGAGACCTGCTTTTTATGCAGTTTTCCCCCATTCACACAGCCTGGCTGTCAAACACACAGCAGGGTGACAGTCACCACAGCCAATCAGATTAGAGTGTGACATGGGTCTCCAAGGAGACCCTGTGCAGGGAGTCCTAAACCCCTCCCTCGCATCCTGTCCCCCCCAGACATACAGACGCCTAAGGAGGGCTTCTGTGTAGAAGCCCGCAAAAGGACAGTGAACAGAGGAACCAAACCTGGTTTGGCACGCAGAGACAAACACGATAAAGACTTTTACAAAAAGAAATGGCGAATAAACCCAGCCGGAACCTTATAGAAATGTATATGGTCTAGCGGGTTTAAGTTCGAGGCTACCAACATAGCTTAAAACAATACCAGGGCTATTTAAGATAACCACGGTAGGAAAAATAGGGTAGTTACCACTGCCACCAGCCAAGTCTTAATGAAAAAGGAGCGAAACAACGCTCCAAGAGAAACAGACAAAAAGTGATAAGTATTAACCCTTTCCTGCACTCTATGTAAGATAGTTTGTACTGGGTCTGCGAGTTTTAAAAGAGGCTAATAAAGTCAATGGCAACTTTACATGTTCTGCGAGACATGAGTCCGCCCCAGAAAATGGAGTCGGAGTTGGGAAGCCGAAAAGACAACCCAGTGTCACTGCACTGAAGGGGCTGTGTAACACACAGTAAAAAGATGATGCCTATGGAGTAGGTGAATTAACAAGGGGGGGGTCCTGGGAGTCCCTCTGCCAGACATTAGTCCTGGTTACGAGAGACTTACCCAGAGTCTTTAGCTCACTATCTTTCACAGAGAAGAAATATCCCAAACATATCGGTCTTTGTCCTGCCCCGGGGCAGTCCAGCACCGAAATGCTAGGCAATTCTCCTCTGAACAAGAGTACCAACAGAAACCCCAGACACGTGTTTCGGACTGGTTGGACCTCATCAGTAGGGTGGATCTGTGCCTCTCTAAGAATAGTGAGCAAGGGGTCCACGTCTGGATTCCCCTAGTAACTTAGGGTGAGACCCAAAGTTACTTAAATATGCAAATTAACAAGGGGGGGGTCCTGGGAGTCCCTCTGCCAGACATTAGTCCTGGTTACGAGAGACTTACCCAGAGTCTTTAGCTCACTATCTTTCACAGAGAAGAAATATCCCAAACATATCGGTCTTTGTCCTGCCCCGGGGCAGTCCAGCACCGAAATGCTAGGCAATTCTCCTCTGAACAAGAGTACCAACAGAAACCCCAGACACGTGTTTCGGACTGGTTGGACCTCATCAGTAGGGTGGATCTGTGCCTCTCTAAGAATAGTGAGCAAGGGGTCCACGTCTGGATTCCCCTAGTAACTTAGGGTGAGACCCAAAGTTACTTAAATATGCAAATTAACAAGGGGGGGGGTCCTGGGAGTCCCTCTGCCAGACATTAGTCCTGGTTACGAGAGACTTACCCAGAGTCTTTAGCTCACTATCTTTCACAGAGAAGAAATATCCCAAACATATCGGTCTTTGTCCTGCCCCGGGGCAGTCCAGCACCGAAATGCTAGGCAATTCTCCTCTGAACAAGAGTACCAACAGAAACCCCAGACACGTGTTTCGGACTGGTTGGACCTCATCAGTAGGGTGGATCTGTGCCTCTCTAAGAATAGTGAGCAAGGGGTCCACGTCTGGATTCCCCTAGTAACTTAGGGTGAGACCCAAAGTTACTTAAATATGCAAATTAACAAGGGGGGGGGTTGGAGTAGGTGAGGCTCCACAGTCTATGAACACAAACAAAATGTTAAACACACACAGCAAAACACATGTAAGAGTGGGAAAAAAGGCTCACACTCTTACCAGGTGAAAAAAAATAAATCCTAGTGATCTAGGTTGTGTCTGTTTAAGCACACATTTGAATGACAGTTCAGTGTGAATGGTGTGTGTATGTATGGGTGCAAGTGTGCATGTGACTGAGAATACCGTGTGACTGTTGTGGGTGTGCGTGTGGAGAATGCTGTTTAAATGTGGTTGGTGTGCATGTTATTGAGTGAGAGAAAGTAGCTGAATTGTTATGAATGTATACCTTAGATGCTGGGGCAATGGCAGGGAACATTGGAGTAAATATCTTGGACAGTGTCTTAAAATTACATGATCTGTTTTACTGGTGTTTAGGGCACATCTGACATGAGTGTATTTACATGGTTGTGGGGGTGCATTTGTGCAGCCAGCAAGAATGTTTTCTTACTAATGTATGCCTTTAGTTTTTACTAGCTTTAAGGACAAAGTCAACATGAGTCTTATTACATGGGGGGCATTTGGTCAGCCAGCAAGGTGATGATTCTTTTCTGTGGCATTGCATTGTATAACGGTGTTAAGGGAAATGCCCACATAAAGTGTTCTTACATGGTGGTGGGGTTTGGGCATGACATTTTTACTGTCAATAAGGGCAAATAAAACAGGAGTATGTTCATACCTGGGGATACTGGCATATGTTGGCAGAGCCACCATAAACTTGTTTTCATATGGTGTAATTAATGGGCATACTATTACTGGCAATGCTAAGTGGTGGCTGGCACATTTGGGTGCATTAGGCCAGGGATTGCCCCCTTGAAAAAACATGTACTTGCATCTTTCACCTAGTACAGTGTGCAGATTGTCCAGCAGCAGCATGATTATCCTGTACTTTACTTTTATTAGATTTGTATAGCGCAGGCCATGGACCCAAAAGCTTAAGGGCGCTTAACAAGACATAAACAAAAAACGATGTGCATTATTTATGAGTGGTGGTCCAAACCAGGTGTAGCGCTGCCCATACATTGTTGCCGAGCTTTCCCCACCATGGCTCCCACATGTTGTGTTTTATCTGTAAAATGTTGTATTTGGGCGCTATCTAGTTTTAGAGGAATTTTCCACCCCTAATCAGGCACGTAAACGTTTTTATGTATTAAACCAAGTTCTTTTATGAAACTGGGACACACCAGTTTAACAGTATCAATTCCCTCTGCCCTCCATTCCCTTGCAGGACAAAAAACTCAAAGGGTTGCACAGAAGGTATATTTATTAATGACTATAATTATTGAAACGAATTTAAAATATAAACAAATTATGCATGTTCATCCTTCTCAATGAAATCCCAATGTCAATGTTTACTACGAGAATGAATGATCATTTACTGTTAAATACATTTGTCCCTGATGCATTTTACTTGAATGTAGTCTTTTTAAAGGACACACATCACCACATATGCATTTGCTTCACCCTGAGCTCACATTCACCATGCATTGAAAATTGAATGAGGATTTAGGACTTTGATTTTATCAGAACATCCTTCCACTTTTCATTTATTGCAAATAAACACATCCCCTTAATCATTAGACATGTCTTTTTTTTATTTCGTGCTTTTAGCCAAATAGCTTTTTGCACCATTTGAAAGTACAATTACAAATAATATAAAAACAGAATTAAAAATCTTAAATTTGCTTTCGAAAGGAGAAAAAAAGACATATACATAATAAAGATCCACATAAGCACAATATAAAATTTCACATAACGTACATTTTCTTTCCTTACAGACACAAGAGTACATGTGCCTGATCAGGGTTCATTAAGAATAGTGTAAGAGCATAGCGTGTCATATCCATTACCGGTCTCAGAAGAGAACATTTACCAATTTGTTCACTAAGTTATACTTATGATGTCGTTGGAGCCAAACTTTTTTTGGGCTGCTAACCAGATGTAGTATGCTGCAGCCATGATGACCAATTACTCTGCAGCATGTATTGCAGACCATAATTGGTCATTTTCTGAGCCACAGTCATTCAGGCAGAGATCTCCATAGCGCGCCTATAATTCTCCACTGATTTGGGACAGCTTGTCAGTATGTGTCTGATTGTTGCCACCTCTGACTCGCACAGGCAACACTTGCGCTCATCTAGTTAAAGACCCTCCCATACCCCGGTGAATTCCAGGACAGGAGGATGTTCAAGCGCATATATATGATAAAGCTGCAGATCTTTGTGCAACAGATCTTTGTTAGATCGCTCCTAGGAACTCTCAGCTTGTGTCCCTTATATTATTTGATAAGGCGTCATGTCATTTATTTTATTTATTTATATACGGGAGGAACAATCCTTTTTTGATCACAAAAGAATGTACATTAGATACAAAATCAGATTTGCTGGGAAGCGGTCAGCTTATTACAGTGGGGTGAGTTTGAGGGACGTTCTGACCAGGTTGTGGAGGGGAGTAAATGGAACAGTCACCGGAGACAAAAACGAAGTAGACAGGACAATGAACATTGAACATTTGTAAGTGCTGGTAGGCGGTACAGCCTCAGGATGTGGCCATGATGGGTGAAGTGCTAAAGTGGAGGCACAGGAAGTGAGGTACAGAGGCAGGCAAGAGGCGAGTGAAAAATGTTAGCTAGTAGGCTAATGGGGATGGTTAAGAGGGTAACTTGGAGGCGAGGAGGTAGGCTAGGCTTTTAGTTTGGTTTTGAAAAAATCCATGTGGACTGTTTCTCAGATGTCCAGGGGAAGAAAATTCCATGCAAGTGGAGCTAGAAGAGAGAAGGAGCAGAAGCGAGAGGAAGCACAGTGAGGGCGAGAAGCCACAAGGGTAGACAAGGAGGCAGAGTGGAAATTACGGGAAGGCTTGTAGAGTTGGATAGAGGAGGATGGATACAGTGGTGGCTTGCCATGGATAGATTTGTGAACCAGGAGAAGAAATTTAAATCTGTTAAAACCCTGTTTTGCATTGTCAGCCATCCAGCCTGGTGACAGTACGAGGAAGTAGGTGTGAAGTGAGGGAATTCGATGAGAGTCCTGGTAGCGAAGTTAATGATCTAGTCGAGAGGACAGAAAGCATAGTTGGGGAGACCAAAGTGGATGCTGGCACAGTAGTCCAGTTTAGAGAAGACATAAGTGGTTAAGAGATGCTTGGCAGTGTTAAAAGGAAGAAGGTGCTTGCTTTTCCTCATGTTTAGGAGGTTGAGGTGAGCTGCTGTTCCAGTTTTGGACATGAAAGCAGAGAAGGTGTGAGAAGGGTCATAGATGATGTCAAGGTTTTTAGCTGAAGAAGAGTAGGGGAGAGTGTCAGCTGGGAACTGGATAGACAGAGGAAGAGATGAGAGCTTTTGGCAGGGAAGAACACCACCTATGTTTTGATGGAGTTTAACATCAGAGAGTGCAAAGCCATTCAATATTCAATGGCAGAGAGACAGTTCAAAATGTTGATAGAGAGATCGGAGGAGAGTTCAGGAAGATAAGATTTGGGGATGGTCTGTGAAGAGCTTGTACAAGAACACAAAGGAGGAGATTAGTGCCCCAACAGCAGAGATGTGGAGTGTAAAGAAGATTGGACCCAAGACCGAGCCTTGTGAAACACCAACAGTTAGAGGAGTGAGTTTAGAGGTGATGTTGCTTCAGGAGACAGAGAATTGGTGAGGATCAAGGTAGGATTCAATTTAGGCAAAGGCCTGATCATTAATCCCATTAAGAAAGAGAGTATTAAGTAGATTAGAGTGATCAACAGTGTCAAAGGTAGCAGATAGGTCAAGGAGAATTAGGATAGAGGGTACGTCGAAGTGTTTAGAAGAAGCAATGAAGTTGGACATATTCATATTACACACAGCATTCTAGAAAGCTCAATTTAAAGACAGGCTAATTGACATTCCTGCATTTAAGTTGCTTGCAAAAAGAAACATACATGCATTATTAGTAGGCTCCCTTCAACATGTATTATTGCTAGGTTCCCTTCAATGGTGTTCCTATTGCATTAATGTGTAAAAATGCACATTTGTCATTTTGCAATTGGCAATTTAAAGTGTATTTCCTTGAGTGCTTCTGAGGACCCTGCTCTGTGATGCAACCAGGGAATCACTTCAAAAACATTATTTTTATAGGCATGTGCAAAGCAAGATATTACGTGGCACCCATTTTGTACTTGGGCATTATTTAGAAAAGGTGTCAGATCTCTGGATGTACACACCATATGGGTCTATTTGATCAAATCAAAATTTTCCAGGAGCACTTACACTTCTGAAATTTTTGATTTTGAAGATTTCTAACGCGCACCTAGCAGACTGAACTGTATTCGGGCGCAGATGTTTGCTAAGATTTGTATCGATCAGGGGGATCAAAGTATTCACGATGTAGCGGCTGGCGTATAGATTTCTTGGGTTTACAAAGAGGAACGTTTATAATGCCTTTCTGAAGCTTTCCAGCGATGAGCATGAGCAGATGGTAAGTGGTAGATGGTTCCATACCTTTGGGCCAAAGACCTAGAACCTCCTATCCCCCTTTGAGACCTGCTTAGTCCGGGTATGGACATTATCATTTTATCTCCTGATCTGAGATCTCTGGATGGCTCAAAATGGTGAATCTTAGCACTCAGATATTTTGGTGCATGATCGTAATAGCACTTGTGCATCAGACAGGCCATCTTGAACTTTATCCAATCTTCCACCATCAGCCAATGGAGAGATCTCTGTGAGGGCGACACATGATCTCTTTTTCCCAGATGGGCTATCAGCCTAACTGCTGCATTCTGTGCCCTTTGGAGTCTCATCTGTTTGGTGGGAATCCCTGTCAATAAGCTATTAGAGTAGTCGAGATGGGAGTTAGTCGACACCCCTGCACGGTCCTCCGCTGCCACAAATGCTACTAACTTCCCATTCAATTGATATACCCCCTCTGTACTTTCACAAATAAGAGGTGCTGGGGTTTCATCTTTTCCCCTTTAGAATATACCTCCCCAAAAAATTATATTTTCCCATGGCATTGTATTTGTATATGATTTCTTTTGCCCGTCTCACAGACGGGTTGGTATCCAATCAAGGACTGTTATATTTCTTCCCTTTTGATAAGAGGTGGTTATCAGTCAGCAAGGTGGGCAGTTTCCCTCCACAGCCTGGTTTCTCTCCTTCTTCATTGGTCCAGTCTGCTTACCTTTTTCCTTTGAGGAAGGCCTGGGGTTGAATTCCACGTAAGCCTTTCTTAAGTGTTCTATTCTCCTTCATGTTGTTATCAATTCCGTTTTCCTTCTTCTTCCAGTCAGTTTGCCAGTAAGTCCATCTCAGTCTGTGAGTGTGTCTGTGAGACCACTTCAGTCTCTGGGATTGGACTCTTATGGATTAGATATCGCTTCCTCTAGAGATCTGTATCATTTCTCTGTTATGAATGGTTAGGCTCTGTAATTGGACAGTGTTCCAAAAGTGACGTCACACTAAACCATCCCCTTCATACTTGTGGGCATATTAATGAAGAGGGCAGTGTGATGGGAGCAACTTCTACACTCAATCCCCCTCCCATTTGATTTGATGTCATCTTGGTGATTTCTACATTAAACCATGTTTATAAAACATTATTTTCCACTCATGTGATCAAGTTAGTAATTAGTTTTCTAGACTGTTCTCACTCAGACAAATCAAGTAATACAATTTTCATCTCGGCATGACATATGAGTGTGTCACATATTTTCTTCTCTTTCTCTGACACTTTCACTCAACAATCCTATTCCCATTTTAGACCAACGGCATAGCATGCACGTATGTAGGTATGTGAATCACTGATGTACAATGTTTCGGTGCACAAATATCTACATGTGTCTAATTTGCACAATTACACCAATAGAAAAACATTGTTTTACATTCAGCTGATACTTATTTTTTATCATTCAGGGAAAAAAGATACACTTCTACAACATTCCTATCAGAACATTCCATAAAATGTGATCCCATATGTAAAATTTAACAGAATATGAAATAGTAGTTCCCTTTCCTGACCTGGCAGCTGGCCATAAGGTTTTGGTCCTTTTGAAGCTCGTATCTGAGCCATTTATAACCCCTGCGAGGTTTAGTTGTCATAACAACATTCGTTTTTGAAGTTCAGTTACTCCAGGCCATTTGTTGACCCAGCTTCATGCCCCTGGAGGGATTACAGCAACTTGCTGTCACAGATGTCAGATGCTAGGTCTCTGCAGGTGTAAATGGTATCCCCCACTAGAAGACCTGTTTGATGAAAGTTGCTGATTATTTGAGGGAAGTCTACTGCCAGCCTGCTTCTCAAAATATATTCCATGTATGTTGATGGAATTGTTGATAGGCCCAGTGACAAATGGGGCTTGATTTCCTCAAGGCCTTTTCCCAGAACAATTTCAAAAAAGGTAGCAGGCGCTCCTCTCCAGAAAGAACATGGCAGGATAACCTGTTCTGAGATGAGTTTGCAGCACACGCTTTTTGCTCACTTTCCTTTCACAGATGGGAAATACCCATTTGCATATCAGTCTTTGTCCCGCCCACATGTGCAGTCCAGCACCAAAATGCTATGGCAATTCCTCTCTGAACAAGATATCAACAGCAACCCCATACACGTGTTTCAGCCTTGTTGGGCCTCATCAGTGAAGTGAAGCTGTGCCTCTCTGAGCAAAGTGAGCAGGGAGTCCACGTCTGGTTGCCCCAGGTAACTCAGGGCCAGAATACAGCATTTATCTCTTGGCTGATTCCAGGCACGGGCAAGCTTTACAGGCCCGAGTTTACACTTCCTTTGAGAGAACATTCCCCAGCACTGTTACTGTGGCCAAGGAAATTAAAATTAAAATGACTCTTTTTTTTCTACATTGCAATAGTATAACTGGCTATTTAAACCGGGGAATCCTTGGAAAATGTTTGCCCTCAGACTAATAATTTATACTTACAGTCTGTGTATTTCTTGATCCAACACTGATTATTAGTCCCATAAAGAAGAAAACATGCACAATGCAGACCCCATTTGTTTTTTTTTACTTTTCAATAATGTTCTGTTTTTTCATCCAAGACCTAACTAGTATCCCTTTAATGAAGTTTGCTGGGTATTTGCATGTTACTGGAATTACTTATTTTCTTGGCCTTGTCACTTTTATGATCAAACGCACTCTTGTTGTTGATGGGTTGCTGCCATTGCAACATTTCTTCGCATGTATTTCTTTCAAATGCTGGGCACAGGATGCTGTTCATATATTCATTTTTCAATTTGACGTTCTCATTTGCATCTTTTCTCTTTGTATAGAAGTCTCTACGTGCCACTTTATAGCATCATAAAACACACTAGCCGCTACAATGATGGCACACCAAACTTTGTTGGAGCCTGCAGTGCTATTTTTCATATCAAAGAAGTTGGGAGGGCAAATGCTGTAACTCATCTGTTTAGAAAACCGGTAGTGCCATACTCTGAGTCACCCAGGGTTACATGTTCAGTGTTTGATTGTACATGAGCAATAGTTTTAAAAATCTTTATATTGTGTTTTAACTTTTATGTGTTTCTGGTTTAAAGCATGGTTATTTTATGATGCTGCACAAATGTGGAAAATGATAGTGAACAAATGCTATTAAACAGTTCTCATAATTATGCTGTTTAGCTGATGTGTTACTTTGATAAACAATCAGAATATAATGCTACAGTGACTGCTAAACAGAAAATCTGCTTGCAGCATTGGCCCATTACCCAGCCGGCTGCTTAGGAGATGTGGTCTGGTCTTGGACAACCGCTACAGCCGAAGTGCCTCACCTTCTGCTCAATTGTATTCCAATGCCCTAAATGCATGACTCTCTCCTACAATGTTTCACATACCAAGCTAGCACATATAAGAGGAAATATTTATGGCCCACTTGGAATAATCACATAGCTCAATTTTCATACCATATTTCTTTCACTAGTATCTCTTTTTTATGATGTCTTTGTTTTAGGACCTTTCAAGGACCCAATTTAGGGATCTCCATCAATGCCAAATATTCTCCACTAGGCATCGTTGCTGTAGCTTTGATCGACTATTTTTCTACTGGGCCCAGGAGATCATAGAACATAGAACACCTCAAAGCATATTGGGCCATTAAAACTGATTTTTTGCCCAGAACTTTACAGCACCTCCTGCTGAGCCAAGGTGCCTTCTATGTTCTTCCCAACCGCATCTCTTATGGGTTTTTTCTTCACAACTCCTGAGCCTGGTAGATATTTGTGTTCCTTTTCACTAAATCCCATAGGACATTTAACTTTGGGGCATTCATTTGAATTCTTTGTTTTACAGTACAAGACACAGTATGGCACGAGGCTCATTAAAATTCCCCTGGTGCAATTCAGCAATGCTTCGTCTGTCAGCGAACCAGCCTTCATGTTATTGAACCTCACCAGTATTGTGGACAATGTCACAAGGGCCATGGAGAGTTTGCAAGAAATGATGACTGTAGAAGAGGTGGTGCCCATCCCCGGCTCTGCAAATGGTGTGAACGCCCTGGGGCTCGTGGTGTTCTCAATGTGCTTCGGGCTGGTGATCGGAAACATGAAGCAGCAGGGGCGACCGCTGAGGGAGTTCTTCGACAGTCTCAATGAGGCCATTATGAGACTTGTTGCTATTATCATATGGTGAGTGGGGCTCATGAACTTCAAAAGAAGATACTTGGTCAACAAGATCACTGGATATGCGTTAAAAAGATCTCATTGTATCTTGGTGGGCATTGGATCTTTCAATGTCCCTCTGTAGCTCACTGTACTGTGAACATATCATGCTTGGCTACCTATGTTTACTTGTCTGAGCCCATTATTTTTCAGTAGAGGTACTTGGTAATTGGGCCCGTCAGTCTTCATTAAAATTAAAAGCTTATTCATCTGTAGGTCTCTATTCTCGTAAGAGAGAGGTGCTTATTTATATGTGTGCCTGGCTCTTGTGAGAGTGAGATGCCCATTCATCCCCAGTCCTTGGGAATTGTGAGAGCAAGATGCCAAGTGAACGGTTTTGAGGGTTACACTAAACCTAGACACAAGGTGCTGTGCCACCCGTCTAAATGTGTTAATAGAAATACTGCCCTATTGCTAGCACCCAAAAAAGCTTTTTCATTCATTTTACCTTGCATACTTGGGATATCCTTTAAAGCATATGATGACCATAAAAATAAATTACATTTTGAACATCTTTTTGGGTTCAATTTTGATTAGCTAGAAACTCATGTTAGAGTATAATACACATTCCTACATAAAAGTAGCATCACCACTCTACCTTTTTTCCTTTAATAAAAAAAACATTTTTTTCATAAAGTTTTTCACTCCATAATCGGCGCTTGAGTGGAGTAGAAACCCGTTCTCAGAAATATCAGATTCTGTCACAAACAAAGCACTCCTTCTTTAAAATAAATCTTTTTGTGGCGATGGCAATCGGGCAGTCCTCCTACTATCCCTTTTAGACAGGCGGCACAACACCATGTCTCTAGGGATCGTCCTCAAACTATGAGGGGCAGCATAGCGCTTCTAGAGGGACAGATAGTGTGACATCAACATTATGATTAAACCATTTGGAATCTTCCCTTTGTCTGATACATTTTTTTTTGGTTTGGTGGGTTGATCCCAGACACTGAAAGAATCCTAACTTTTCCATGCATAGTGTGAACCATGAGTGTTAGATGTCCATTTATCTGTGCGTATCTCCATTACTGGGAACAAGATACCAAATGAACTTTTATCAGCGTGAGATTCCCATTCACCACATGCAAATTAGCACAAATATCAAGCCTTTGCTCTGGAAAATGTCCCTGTCTATAGGGCACTGCTGTTTCATACATTCACACCTAGGAAAGCAGAAATTGCCATGTCAACCAAGTCACACACAGAACAGCACCACCCAGTAGCTATTGCTGAAAGTTCACCTCCAGTTCAGAGCCAAAGAGCAATGCAAACATGTATGAAATGGATAATTCTGCTCCCCCTCCCTCCACCAATCTCTTCCCTCTTTGGCTTCAAGGGCACCATACTCGACTGGATGCCCTCCAAACTTTGACTTCTCCTTCACCATCTTATGAGGCTTGTCCCCAGAACCCGTCCTGTGAGTGTTCCTCAAGGATCAGACCAAGGCTCACTCCTTTTCTAACCCTATACACCAAATCCGTTTCCTCCTTTTGTCTTTTACTATCACTTCTTCACTGACAATACTCTATTATTATTTTCCTGCCCCGCCTTCAATCTTGTTATAGCTGATGGCATAAGCAACAGTCACACCGCCCCTGGATGGCTCTGCACTGCCTCATGCTAAACCTTTCTTAGGCAGAAGTCTTCTCCTATCTCCAACATCAGTCTCCCTCCTCTTCCCCCCCTGACCTCCTTAACCATGGCTCACAACATTTCCTCTTCCACCTCTACCTACCTTCTCCGCTCTGGATTGCTTGCAGAACTGCTTTCTTTCAGTGATTGCCTCTCTTCTATAAATCCATCCATGGTGTTGCCCTGCACTGCCTCAATGAATGTATCTCATTGTATTATCCCTCTTAAACTATATGTTCTTCATCGCTTCAAAACCCATCTGTCCCTTTCCGCTCTGTGCCTCCTTGCAGTTTTGCTCATTTTCCCTATTTGCCCAGCTCCACTTAAATGCTGTCCTTTTGGCCATCAAAGCCATCTCTTCAGTTGAAATCTTCAGAATAAAGCCACAAAGCCCACCTGCAAGAAATAGGAGCCCACCAACCCTCGTCCGCTCTCCCATCCAAACTAAACGCTGACCCTCATTTCCTGAATTTGGGCCTCAGGGCTCCTCTATGCAATTTATAAATATGTAATACTGACATCACGGTCTCAATGGTATAAATATGTACTGCAGTCCCTGTCCCTGGTACATCCACCTTCTCCAGCATGGAGTCTGGCATGGATTCACATGCTCATGAATATTCCCCGTCGTCAGGCTAGGAATCCTCGGTAAAGAAAAAAACAGTATCAGTTTCGTTTCTGATCTGTCTTTCGTAGTAGTAACCAATCACTGATCTCTGTGTCATACTGACCACAGCCAATGACTGCCCTCTACCTAAGCCCTGCCTCTGGCAGCCATCTTCAGATTTTTACCGCACGTTCAAGTGTTGGGATCCTCGTGCTATTGCTCTCGAGCGTTAGTGCTATTTTTTCACGTTTTTTTCTCAAAAACTTCGATTTTTCGGTCAAAAGAGCCTCAAGCTCCACCGTTTCTTCATCCGATCAAGGGGGACCCGTTTCGGATTCGTCTACGCCTCTCAAGGGTGATGATTTCGTCGAGCCACGCTTTTGGAGGACTCCAGAAGTTTCTCAGGCCCATCTCGGACATGGCCCAGGAGAAGGGAAGCTCGACGCCCGGAAAGCTGTTCAGGGTCTGCCCTGGAGGCCAGCTTCAGAATGTCTTTAAGGAGGACGAACACTCCTTTTGTCTGTACTGCCTATATGAGGACAAGACGCACGTGGAGAAGGACTGTCCGTTTTGCGGCAATATATCGGAGCGGACCATGAAGGACCGCCATCAACGTCTCGCCAACTGGCTGGAAGGGAAGAGCCCGTCAGGCGAGAAGAAGAAGAAGAAATCCGAGCGGTCTTCTAAGACCTTTGAGGACGCCCCGGCGACGGGGGTCCAACACAAGGCCAAGCACCGCGAGTCCGCTGGCACCGGGAGCGCCGAACGGTCGGGCTCTATGGGCGCCAGGCAGGGCGCACCCTCCCCGGCACCATCAACCATGAGCCAACCCTCTGGTTCGGGTAAGAGGAAGGCCGAGCACCCGGCAAAGCTCCTGGAGAGGCCCCGGTCGAGCTCGAAGGCCCCATCGGAGGGAGAGCGAGGCAGTGACCCTCCCCCCAAGGAGAAGGCGGTGAGCGCACCTAAGGTGGTGAAAGCCTTAATCCATCCTGCCAAGGCCTCTATCGAGACAGTCGCGGCGGCCCTGGCTCAGCCTGTGGAGGCTACACCAGAGGTGGCGACCTCGGGGCTCAGAGTCTCCCTGCCACCGCGGAGGGAGTCCTCTTTTATGCCCATCGACACGACCCCCGTGCAACCTCCGACAGAGAAGAAAAAGGGGGGGCAGGGGGTCATCGTGGATTCGGCCTCAACCTCTGAGGAAGAGCTGATCGAAGTCTTAAGCCACGGCGTTGGCGTGGAAGAAGACCAGCCCGTCGGGAGGGACCCCGACGTGGGAGACAACGATAACATCGAGGGTGCCGACGGGGCCCCTGACCGCCCGTCGGAATCCCCTCAACCAGTGCCGCAAGACAACTCGGCGGCCATTTTGTTGGCTATACAGTCCTTATGCTCGGAGATAAGGACGAGACTGCCGTTACCACCAGCGGAGGAACAGCTCCCGACGGGGGACCCGGAGCCAGGCCCTTCTGGGAGCCCTCCCCCTAAGAGAAGGAGGATTCATCCTCCACCTCCTTTTCAGCCACCGCGCCCTGTTCAGCCCTCCTCCCCGTCCACGAATCGTGGGGATGATACGGGGACTGACACGGCCGCGACGGGTATGGACCACGAGGTTTACGACGAGGATCTGCCGTCGTCACCTCCCACCCGGGCTTCCCCGCCCAACGAGATTGGATCGTTTCACTCCATGATCGCCAGGGCATCCAAGCTTTTCCAGCTCTGCCCGGAAGAAAAGAAGAAGGAAGGTTTCCTTTATCAACGGCGCGAGGCCAAGAGGAAGACGGTCCTCTCCGTACCTCTATTGGATGATATTTGGGATGAGGGCCTCGCCCTCCTCAAGAACCCATCCATGACGCCGGCTAGAAGGGATCGGTACGAGAAGTACCAGGTCCCGGACGCGGCCCCCTTGTGCCTTCGGGCACAGTCGACCCTGCACTCGGTCGTCTCCGCAGCGCCAGGAAGAAAGCGGGGGGGGCACGGCCTCTACGTCGACCTCCCCACCGGATGGCGAGGGAAAGAAATTAGATACGATGGGACGCAGGGTCATCTCGTCTGCAGCGACGACGATTAAGGCAGCCAACGCCTTGGCTATCGTAGCCCGCTACGACAGGGAGTTGTGGTACAAACTGGCCCCCCTGCTGGACTTCCTACCGGACGACAAGAGGGCGGATGCCCTAGAGATCTTGCAGGAACGAGAGGTGGCGTCGGACTACGCCATTACGATTGCGACGGACATCGCTGACACTGGATTTCACCAGTTGGGCAACGGCATGTGCCTTAGGCGGCGTGGATGGCTCAAGGCTACTGACTTCCGTCAGGACGTGCAGACCAGGGTCTTGGACATGCCGTTCGACGGAAAACAGTGGACGATTCCCTTCAAGCCATCAAGGCAGACACGGAGACGGCCCGGGCTCTTGGGGTTCTCCAGCAACGGCGGCCGCCCTTTCGGAGCGGCGGGGGCAAACAGGGTGCCTCCAAAGGTTCCGGCGGTGGATTTTCCACCTACCGTCAAGCGGCCTGTTCATCGTCGCAGGAAGCTTACAGGGGACGAGGCGGCAAGTCAGGCGGACCCCGCCGTCGTCGCCAAGGAGGTCAAGGCGGCAAAGCCTCGTCGAAGCAGGACTGAACCGGCCGTGGGGTCGGGCCCCCACCGAAGCACCCCGGTGGGAGGCCGGCTGGTGAGCTTCGTCAGCGTGTGGGAGTCCATATCCACCGACCGTTGGGTGCTGGACGCCCTAGCCCAGGGTCACGCGCTCGAGTTTCTAAACAGGTGCCCGCGCGTAGCCCCTGTGGCCAGGAAAGAACATCACATCCCTCAACTTCTCTTGGAGGTAAAGGCGATGCTCAGGAAGGGCGCCATCGAGCTCGTCCCAAAGAGGCTTCGGGGCTCCGGAGTTTACTCAAGATACTTCCTCGTGAAGAAGAAGACGGGAGGATGGTGTCCCATCCTGGACCTACGACGACTGAACAAATTCATCAAGGCACAGAAGTTCCGGATGGTCACCCTCCAACACGTCCTGGGTCAGCTGGAGGAGGGCGATTTCCTGTCGTCGTTGGATTTGAAGGATGCCTACTTCCATATTCCCATCCTAAAGGGACACCGAAAGTTTCTCAGGTTCGTGGTCCAAGGGCGTCACTATCAGTTCAGAGCCCTTCCCTTCGGACTGAGGTCGGCACCCAGGGTGTTCACCAAGTGCCACGCACCGGTGGCACCGCAGCTGCGCCGAGAGGGGATCCACGTCTACCCCTACCTGGATGACTGGCTCATCCGAGCGAAGACGAAGGAGCTCGCCGTGGAGCACACGGCAAGGACCGTCCAACTTCTCACGGACCTGGGATTCTCCATAAACTACGCCAAGTCCCACCTGGTGCCCGTGCAAGACGCACTGTTTCTGGGAGCGAAGCTCGACACAGTGTCGCTTCTGGCCTATCCGTCAGAGGAAAGGACGAGGGCCATTCTGGGCAAGGTGCAGCGGATGCTGGTTGCGGACGCGGCCAGAGTGAGGTCCATCAAGTCCCTCCTCGGAATGATGTCTTCTTGCATTTACCTCATCCCCCTGTGCAGGCTCCGGATGCGCCCGTTGCAGGAGTTCCTGGACGCGCGCTGGATCCAGACTACGGGCAGCTTCGAGGAGAGGATCACACTCGACGAGAGTTTCGACGAGCGATCCGGTGGTGGGGCACCCGCGCGCATCTGACGGCGGGCATGGACTTCCAGACCCCCGGCCACCAGGAGACAGTGACCACGGATGCCTCCCTGGAAGGGTGGGGAGCGCACACCGAAAATCTGCACGCGAGAGGCCTTTGGCTCCCGATGGAGAAGTCCCTCCATGTCAACGTCCTGGAGCTCCGTGCAGTGTTTTGGGCCCTCAGGTCCTTCCTTCCGTTCCTCAAGGGCAAGGTGGTGAGGATCTTCACCGACAACACCACCACCATGTTCTACATCAGGAAACGGGGCGGAACCAGGTCCCCAGCCCTGTCCAGGGAGGCGCAAGATCTGTGGCATTGGGCCGTCGCCCAAGGGATGTTTCTGGTGCCGTTTCATCTGGCAGGGATAAAAAACACCATCGCCGACTTACTCAGCAGGGAGCTGCGCTCGTGCCATGAGTGGGAACTGCGACAGGATCTAGTGGACCGCCTCTTCCGACGGTGGGGCACACCCCAGATCGATCTGTTCGCGACGGCGACGAACTCCAAGTGCCGGAGGTTCGCCAGCAGGTTTCCCCAGCCGAGGAGCATGGGCAATGCTTTCTCGTTCCCCTGGGAGGGCCTGTTTCTATACGCGTTCCCTCCATTGCCATTGCTGATCCGGCTCATCAACCAGCTCAAGCGGTCACGGTGCAGGATGATCCTCGTCGCACCTGCATGGCCGAGGCAGATATGGTTCCCGGACCTTCTGGACTTGTCAGCGTCCCCGTCAATCTAGCTGCCAGGGGACGCGGATATTCTCTCCATGGAAGGAGGCGCCATCCTCCATCATGACCCGAAGTCGCTGAACTTGCAGGCCTGGCTCCTGCAGCGTTAGAGTTTGGAGGATACGACATACCGGCCGACTGCAGAGAGGTTCTTGCAAAGGCCAGGGCGTCCTCAACTCTTAAATGCTACGGACACAAATGGAAGAGGTTCTCTGTCTGGTGCCACGCACAGACGATTAACCCTCTACGGATTACGGCTCCCGATACACCAGAACCACGGGGCGGACGTCCTTTTGGTCTCATCGTCTGGTGAAAGAGTTCATGAAGGGACTGTTCAGATCGTTCCCGCCGGTGAAGGCTCCGGCCCCGGCGTGGGAGCTCAACGTGGTGCTGACCAAGCTCATGGGACCTCCGTTCGAGCCTCTGCACTCTGCTCCGTTGAAGTTCTTGTCGTGGAAAACAGCGTTTCTTGTGGCCATCACCTCTGCACGACGGGTGGGAGAGATCCAGGCCCTTTCCTGCAAGGCCCCGTACTTGACTTTTCACGACACAAGGGTAGTGCTCAGGACGCACCCCTCCTTCATGCCCAAGGTGCCGTCGGACTTCCACCTCAACGAACCCTTGGTGTTGCCTGTTTTCTTCCCGTCGCCTTCGTCGCCGGCTGAAAGGACTTTGCACTCGCTGGATGTGGCTAGAGCGCTGAAGTTCTACGTGGACCGCACAAAGTGTTTTCGGAAGACGTCACAACTCTTTGTGAACTTTGGACCTGTCAATCAGGGGAAGGCTCTCTCGAAGGCTTCCATTTCCAGATGGCTCTCCGGCTGTATCATGTACTGTCATCGGTTGGCAAACCGACTGCTGCCTGGCCGTCCGAGAGCCCATTCCACCAGAGCGATCGCAGCTACCACGGCGTTCCTATCTGGTGTGCCCTTGCTGGACATCTGCAGGGCTGCTACGTGGAGGTTGACGCACACCTTCACGAAATTCTACTGCGTCGATCGGGATTCCAGGGAGGAGTACAGGGTCGGCCAAGCAGTGCTGCGCAACCTGTTCGCCTAAGGTGAGCCTGGTGAGGAGGTAAGATTTGCTTAATGTTGAGTTTGATGTAATGCTTAATGTTGAGCCTTTGCCACCTCCCGTGGTTGTGGATGTGTGTACTGCTATGTATTCTTTATTCATGAGCATGTGAATCCATGCCAGACCCCATGCTGGAGAAGGAACAAGTTACTTACCTGTAACTGTTGTTCTCCAGCATGGGTCTGGCATGGATTCACATGCAAACCCTCCCACCTACCCCTCTGCGGCTCTTCACTTGGTCATACTGCCACTTCACGTGCTACCAAATCTGAAGATGGCTGCCAGAGGCGGGGCTTAGGTAGAGGGCAGTCATTGTCTGTGGTCAGTATGACGCAGAGATCAGTGATTTGTTACTACTACGAAAGACAGATCAGAAATGAAACTGATACTGGTTTTTTCTTTACCGAGGATTCCCAGCCTGACGACGGGGAATATTCATGAGCATGTGAATCCATGCCAGACCCATGCTGGAGAACAACAGTTACAGGTAAGTAACTTGTTCCTACTCTTACCCCTTCTCCTTCATGTAAAAGTCTTCCAATCTAACCATGCTCTTATGTTATGACACATTATCTAGGGCTCCCCTGTTCTCTGGTATTGCCTTCTTTGTTCACCATTTAAGTTCAAAATGACTTTGTTCTTAAATTATACAAATACAGTGGCACTTTGGTTCCCCAGCTGACTTTGGGAGAGCAATGCTGCCGTCCACGTGCTGCTCTGGGATTGTTACATGTCTTCATAATGCTGGAAAAATACATTCAGAAATTAAATAATGAAAATATTATTCAAGTGGAATGTGTCCTCCAACGTATTACACATCTTTGACATGTAATGTCCACAGCTGTGCAGTTGGAAGCTTTTCGGCAGAGGGCATCCTGTGTCGATGGCGTCGGGCGATGACCCTCGAAGGCCTTCATCGAGGGCGACGTCACCAGATGTTATAAATAGGACGTACGGCGCCCATAGCCTCAGTTCTGTTTTTTCTGCAGATGTTTGCTTCGGAGATTCAGCACGCCCCGTGAAATTCCTTGTGAAGAGGTCTTCTTCTTCGACCCCCCTCCCACTTCCCTGTCTGGCTTCAAGACTTGCCGGGACTGCAAGTCTAAAATGTCGATCACCGACCCGCATCGCATTTGTTTGTGGTGCTTGGGCGAGAGTCACGACACCGACGACTGTTCCAAATGCCAGTCGCTGACTGCTAAGGCCTTGCGGGAGCGTAAGGTGGATGCTTCAGGTAAGTAGGGGTTCCAAACCCAATAAGTCCCATAAATCTAAGTCCAAAGGGGTGTCCACCGACAACTCTAGAGGTGATTCTCTGCGTCAGAAGGAGTCCCGGGGATCTCCGTCCTGGAGTGGTTTCTGCTGTTCGTCTTCCTCGTTCCGGCATTCTAGGAAGTGCCATCACAGGTCTCCTTCCCTCCTCCTCGGATGGAGCCGTGAGGAAAGTGGCATGCCAAACAAAGTCGTCGACTCTGGAGGAATGGGCTGCCTTTAAGGAGCAGATGTTGGCGATTTTTCAATCGCAGGGCACGGTTCCGTCCGTGCCTTCTAATGAAGCCGGCAAGGAACGGTCTTGTACCGTGGCTCGCACGCCTTTGGGCTTGGGTCCGCGACGCGACTCACATCGGGACCCTTCGAGGTCCCATTCGGACAAGGCTCAGGATAGTCGCAAGAGATGTGCTTCCAGGTCTCAGTCCTCGTCCCCAGCGAGACCGCAGAAACCTGCTGTCGACGTTCTCGGCGACAAAGCCTTCGGTGCCTTCGGGGAGATCCCTGATTCTGTGGATCCTCCAAGGAAGGCTACTGCTAAGTCTACGAGGACAGTGGACCTCTTCTGTCCCGAGACATGGTTTTTACCTCCCTCTGGATGACATTTATGAACGGGAGGAAAGGTCTGACTTTGAGGACCCTGTTGAGCCTGATGTGGCTCCTGTCTTTTCTGGAGACAGTCAATTGGAGGAGATGAGGCAAACCCTTCATAATGCCATTGGGTTGGACACTTCTCTGGAAGTGGAATTTGGCAGGCCTGATCCTGGGGCTCATGCTGAGTCATCATAGAGGCGGCTCATGGCTAGGGTCACAGAGTATCTAGGCTGGTCCAGTCCTCTGGAAGCATTTGTGCAAGATGATCTAATGGACATTTTAGATCAAGGTCCGTCCTCTGACCCGTTGTTACCTTTTCATCTTACCTTACAGAAAAAGGTGGCGGCTGCTTGGCAGTCACCGGAATCTCTTCCGGCTGTTAACAAATAGTTGACCAAGAAGAACCACCCTTCCATTAGCGACCCCAGCTACTTAGCCACTCACCCCACTCCCGAGAGTTTGGTAGTTCAGGAGGCTACGGCCACCTCGAGGCAGGCGGCGTACCCTGCCATCCCTCCTGATAGGGATGACAAACGCTTCAACGGTTGGGCTTGTAAGGTATTTTCTGCGGGGAGTATGGCATTGAAATCAGCCAACTCCACTTGTGCCTTAGCAAGGTTTTCACATACTCTGTGGAACTGTTTCTCTGGCGGCTGTGAACTGGATGGGCTCCTTTCTCTCGTGCTGGATGGCAAGGCTGCCATGTGTGAATCCCTTCAGTCGGGTTTGGACACGGCCGAAGGTGTAAGCCGGTCCAAGGGTGCGACCACCGTTATAGGCAGGTTTGCGTGGTTGCGGATGTCGGTTATTGCTCCGGATGTGCAAGCCCATTTGTTTGGCAGCAAGGCTGACCAGAGCCTTGAGAGGTTGCAGACCTCGAAAGCTGTGGCGAAATCTTTGAGTGCTGCAGTAAGTCAACCTCTAAAGCAGTGGAGGGGAGGTTCTTTTCGTTGCTACTTCTCCTTTGGTAGAACGAGAGGAGCTGCCAGTCACAGGGGTCAACGTAGAAGTACCTGTGGTAGTCGGGGAAATAGAGGTGCCAAAGCCGCTCAGGCAGCTGCCTCTTTGCCTTCAGGTGCTGCTGCAGCGGCTCCTAAACAGTCATGAGGCCATGTCCCATGGTTCGCTGGTTGGGGGCAGACTGTCTCAGCATCTCGAAGAATGGTGAGCCATTACTTTGGATGCGAGGGTTCTGGACACAATAGCCCACGGCTACTGCCTTCCCTTCCTTCAGCGGCCTCACAACAATCCACTGTGCATGCTCCTTTTTCAGGAAATATTGACCCTGCTAGAGAAAGGTGCTATAGAACTGGTGCCTGTAGCGGCGAGACCCATATTTTTCTATTTCAAAGAAAGGCGGAGAATTGAGACCCATACTGGATTAGCGTTCTCAGGAAGGACAAGTTCAAGATGGTTACTCTTTCTCAAGTCCTCCAGACCCTTCAACTTCAGGATTATTTGGGGTGTCTGGACCTACAGGACGCTTACTTACATGTGCCGATTCATGCCAAACACAGAAAGTACCTGAGATTTTCGGTTAGTGACTCGCACTTTCAGTTTCGGGTCCTGCCATTCAGATTGACCTCCGCCCTGAGGGTCTTCACCAAGCTAATGGTGGTGGTGGCAGCGTATCTCGGGCGAGGCGGGGGGGATTTACGTCTACCCCTACCTGGACGACTGGCTGATCCGTGCGTGCTCTCCCAAGCAAGCATTGACTCACCTCGGTCTCACCTGACGCTCCCTCCACAAGCTGCACTTCTCCTTCAATTTCAAGAAGTCCCATCTGACAACTTCCCAACAGCTCCAGTACATCAGGGCTGTGTTGGACACGTCCTTGGGAAAGTGCTCTCCTCCCAAGGTAAGGGCTCCTCACATTGTGCAGATGGTGAACAAGTTTCAACAGGCCAGGAGTCTCCCGGCTTTCGAATTCTTAAAGTGCTCGGCCTCATGGCATACTGCATTTTTCTGGTGCCAGAAGCCAGGCTGAGGATGAGATCCCTGCAATGGGTCCTCAAGATGCAGTGGTCGCAGTTCCCGGGCAAGATGTCGCATCCCGTTCAGATTCCACTCTGTCTCCCAGGATCTTCTGTGGTGGGCCAACAAGGGGAACCTAATGAAGGGGGAGCCATTTTGGCAACCATAGCAGGAGGTGACTGTAGTGAAGGACGTTTCCCTCACAGGAAGGGGGGCTCATGCCAAGGACTTGACCGCCAGCGGTCGTTGGTCTCCGTCGGAGTCAAAACTCCACATCAACCTGTTAGAGCTGAGGGCCATCAGGCTGGCCCTGAAGGCTTTTCTGCCGTCTGTGCGGGGGAGAGTGTCCTGATCATGATGGACAACACAGTGGTCATGCATTGCCTCAACAAAAAAGGGGGGTAGGGTCACTCCCATTGTGCACAGAGGCAATGCAGCTCTGGTTCTGGGCAATTCAGCAGGAAATTATACTGTCAGCAGTTCATCTGGTCGGAGAAGACAATGCGGGCCAGACGCTCTGAGGAGGCAGAGCACGATCTCTCAAGAGTGGGAGTTGGCTCAGGAAGTCCTTCTGGAGATCTTCCCCCTTTGGGGAACCCCACAAGTGGATCTCTTCATCACCGGTGCCAACCGGCAGTGTGAGGGATTCTGCTCAAGGGAATTTCCTTTGATAGGAGCCTTAGGAGACGCATTTGTGGTGGATTGGTCATTCCCACTGCTGTACACGTTTCCTTCAGTCCCCGTCATCCCTCAAGTGTGAAGGAGGTTACAGAGTTTCGGGTCTCGCATGATCCTCATTGCTCTGGATTGGGCCAGGAGAGCGTGGTACCCGTACCTTCTAGAAATGTCCATCTGCCCTCCACGCCATCTTCCCTACCGAGAGCATCTGCACTCACACAGGGGGGAATAGGTTCTCCATCCAGAGGTCAGTACCCTCAACCTTCACGTTTGGTATCTGAAAGGTTGAGGTATAAGGATTGGGACCTCTCGGATAATGTGCTGGAGGTGTTGCTTTCGACCACATGGCCAGCAACAAAATCCCTGTACCGTTGCCGTTGGCGGAAGTTCTGCGACTGGTGCAGAGGATAAAATGTTGATCCTTTTCAGTGTTCCATTCCCATGGTTTTGTCTTTCTTGCTGTCTTTGGCCCACAGGGGCCTGCCAGTGGGAACCATTAAAGGTTACCAGCCGGCGCTGTCTATCTTCAAGCGCTCATCTGAAGTATGTTCTTACTTTAAGATTCCTTTGATTTCCCAATTTCTTAAAGGCCTCAATAATGTGTTCCCACTGCCCCCTTTCCAGGTGCCGGTTTGGGATCTGAATTCGGTTTTGAAATTCCTCATGAGTGCTCCATTTGAACCTTAGCACTCTTGTCCTTTGTGGTTATTGTCTTTCAAGACCGTGTTCTTGGTTGCGGTTACTTCCGCTCGCAGAGTGAATTGCAGGCACTTTCAACTAAGCCGCCCTTTACTGTGTTCCACAAGGATAGGGTTGTACTGAGGGTGCGTCCATCCTTCCAGCCTAAGGTAGTGTCTGAATTTCATTTGAGCCAGAAAGTGGTTCTTCCTTCTTTTTATCCTCCTCCTCATCCTGTCAAGGAAGAGGAACAACTCCATAGGTTGGACCCTGGGAGAGCTCTGAGTTTTTATATTTCTAGGAATTCCAGGGTCACAGTGGAAGATCAACTCTTTGTGGGGTATGCTGGTCACAGATCGGGCCAGGCTGTAACAAAACAGACCTTGTCCAGGTGGATTATCCTCACCATTACTGAATGTTACCGTTTGGTGGGCAAGGACCCCTCCTGAAGGGTTGCAAGCTCATTCCACTAGGGGCGTGGCTACATCCACTACCCTGTAGACGGGTGTTCCTATTCAGACTATTTGTGATGCGGCCACATGGGCTTCTATCCAGACCTTTGTTAAACACTACTCCCTTGATACACTTCATGGTCAAGATATAGCTTTTGGTAAGGCTGTTCTTTATTCTGCCCTCTGATTGGGTACTCTAAATTCTTAGAGGGTTAACTGGTACTGCTTCGGGAGTCTGTCAAAGATGTGGAATACGTTGGAGGACACAATCCATTTGAAGAACAAGCTACTTACCAACTGGTAACGTTCTTTCGATTGGATGTTCCTCCAACGTATTCCACATCACCCTCCCAGCCTGCCCCTCTGGAGAATTTCCTATGCGATTGCAGCTTACGTTTCCGCAAGGCTGTATGCAGTCAAGCAGGCATTGGATATGTGCATGTCACACATTATGGGGGAAAAACTTAAACTGAGGCTACGGGCGCCATGCGTCCTATTTATAACATACGGTGATGTCGCCTTCGACGGAGGCCATCAAGGGACATCAACCCAACGCCATCGACCCAGGATGCCCCCTGCTGAAATGTTTCCGAACTACACAGCTGTGGCCATTACATGTCAAAGATATGGAATAAGTTCGAAAGAATGATACCAGTTGGTAAGTAACTTGTTCTTTTGCTCCCAAAAATAACAAATATGCTTTTTTACCAACCTTAATCTCATCTTTTATTCACCACCAACCTCTTAATTCTGATTTTATTTTCGTTCCAATTTTAAATCAACATATTGTTTCCCTGTCATGCTGTGTTATTCACAGCAAATTTTGTTAAAAGGACAATATGGTTAATTTGCACTCATAAAAAGCTATGAAATTCAATGAAAAACCGTTGTTAAAGGGACATTATGGTTACAAGTAAAACCAAAAACCACAAGAAATTCGCCAGTTACGGTGATCTTAGCAACCATAACTCACTTCACCACTGTGCACTGCTAAGACTAATACCCAGGAGATGAAAGATGACATCACAAATGTCATTAATGACATTACATATCTGGGCCACTTGTTTTTGTTCACTGACATATCTAAGCCAAGCAACTTTGTTCACGGACAGTCAGAATATGAAAATTGAAAAGGTGCTATACTAACCTTCTTGTATGTTCTTAAAATACTTTACTTAGGGTTTGGTCACAGCTCATGGTGCACATTTATGGGGCAATAATCAGGTCTCAAACACACAATACATTTGTATACATGATGATGAACTTTAATGTTATTGACATTATCTGGAGATGTTGTTTCTTTCTTCCTTACTTTAGTTTCCCTGTATGTGCCTCTGTTTTTTTGCGCATTGTGAGTCTTCATAAGTATTGTTTGTACTAACACAAGTATGTAGTAAATCTTGAACTATTAGCTATTTATTCCATGCTTAACATGACGCAAAACTCTGATAAGGTAGCATTCATTATTTTACTATCCAAAATGACCACATTAAAAATAGTGTACTTCTATTGTGCATGCTGCAGCCATTGCCTATGTGTATTTATGATTAGGTTCCTGTATTAACAACACTCCAGTGTAATGTTTTGTTTAGATGAGTAAATTCGCTAATTCATTAAGTAGTTCACGATGGGTCTCCCGATCACCCTTGTTACCAACATTATAAACACAACCCCTTGTAGGGACTTTTCACCAAAATAAATTTCATATGTGATGTCATCTTTGATGTCCTGGGTGTTAGTCTGGGAAGTGCATGGTACTGGCAGGAGTTATGGTTGCTTAGTTTAACATAACTGGTGAATTTCTGGGGTTTATTACTAAATTTCATAGCTTTTAATTAGTGCAACTTAACCATTACGTTCCTTTTGACAACATTATTACGTGCCTTTTAACAACATTTTTTTCTGTGGATTTCCTAGGTTTTTATGAGTGAAAATGTTTCATGTTACATCACTGCATAGAAGTTATTAATAATTCCTCCTTTAACATATATGAAAGAACTGTAAACCTCCTTTAACAAATATAGTTTTTGCAACACATACTGATGCGTGCCGTTATCAGCAGCACATGCTGGGGATGCAAGTCATCGTTGAATGGCTTAGAGCATGAGGCTCAACCATGGCTCTAGCCCCACCAAACCACCCCTGTTATCCACTGCACCTACCCTGCATCCTAGTTCAGTGTCCACTATAACCTTATAATGTGACCAATGGCCAGTTTCCATGGGACATGGGCTAAGGCCATGCCGCATTCCACAATAGGCAAATCAGAGCAGAGATTTGTCCTTGCTGAGGGCTAGGCCCACTGCCCAGGCCGCAAAGTTAAATCACTATTTTTTGTACTTACTTTTGACGCATTCAAAAAAGTAAAACACAGGACAGATTTGCAAAAGCATGCTTTCAGGTCCTTGCTGATGTTCCTCATGCAGGTTTGTTGTAATCCAGTGCAGCACTTCAGGCTGTAGCCACAAGCAGAATATTTTTTCACATTCAAACCTAGGGCTTCGGCAATGCCGCATGCTGCAGTAAGCAAATTCGAGTACACATTTGTGCTTGCTCAGGGCCTGGCCCATTGCCCAGGCACAAAAGTTATATCACAATTTTTTGTAGTTGCATTTTGACACTTTAGAAAAAATTATACGCAGCACATATTTGCAAAGCCATGCTCCTTGCAAATGTTTGCTGCAATCCTGTCAAACACTTCGGGGTGTATCCAGGAGCACAATTTCTTTTCCCCATTCAAACCTATCCCGATTTCAAAAAACGTACCAAATAGCCAGTTCCTGGTGGTCATGCCAACTTTAACCCCATTGCTGGTCCCTGACATGGACAATCTGGCCTCTGGCCATGGGCAGAGGCTATAGCTCAGTCACCAAAGGTATATCACTGTTTGTTGTACCTACATTATGACACTTTTTCAAAAAATAAAACACAGACACATTTGCAAAACCATGCTTTCAGGTCCATGCCAATGCTCCTTTCACGAGTTTGCTGCAAATCTGTCTGTTTTATTTTTTGGAAGACTATAAAAATGTATGTACATAAACTAGTCATATAACTTAGCCCCCACCTGCCAAGATCCATTCAGACTTTGCACAAACATTCATGGTTGGGTCTATAATCTTTCTGAAAAGATTTATTGCGCATTCCTCAAATGACAACAAAGTTATAAGCCATCTAAAAATGTTGAGACCTCGCTCTAATTTTGCCCGCTCTTGACAACATTTTGCAAAAACATTCCAATATGGGTCTAAAATCTTTTTGCAAACTTTTGTGCAGATTCGTCTAATGGCACAAGATTTATAAGCCTTTCAAACACTTGAATTACCTCTAATTGTGCTCCCTCTTGGCAAAACACTGCCAAACTTTGCAGAACCATTCAGGATCAGGTCTAGAATGACACTGCATAGTTTCATACAGTTTCATTGCCTGGCGCCAAAGTTCTAGGCCATCCAAAAACTGCTTTTTTCCAAACCTGTAATTCAGAAATAGGCATCTGAAACATCTCAGATGTTGGCGGACATCGCAGGGCTTGCCCCCGAACATCCATTTGCAGACTTCAGAGATTAAAAAAAAACGTTTTTTTATGGCCATATCCTATCCCTTCCTCATCACCCCTCAACTCTCCAGAGATTGTTTCCTTAGTTTGACAAGTGCAAAGTTTTATTTTTTAATATGTTTTTACCGCAATGTCTGTGGATAACCGTGGCTGTCTGCGAATCCAACATGGTGACCATTTCAAAATATCTGAGGCAGCTCACGTTATTCACGATCCAATCAGCGGGTGCGTCCGATGTCCGTGGACATCACGCCGGGACCTGATTGGTCCAAAGGGGTGTCTGCGGACCGAACCCAGATGTCACTTATTTGGTTTGACCTAGTTTTTGTCAGTTTAAAAAAAAAAGCCTACTCAACGGATTTACGCCAAATTTATAAAAGCATGCATTCGGGACCAAACCGCTGCTCCTGCCGCAAATTTTGTGAAAATCCATCCAGCAGTTTGGGTTGTAGATGTGAGAAAACATCTTTTTCCATTGCGTCTGAGGATTTCCACAAATTATGGGACCCCCTATTAACCTTGCTCCCCTGGTACGAAACCCCACCAAACTTGGCAGAATCCTTCCGAGGGGGCCATATACTTCGTGAGGATTCATCCAGGGAGGGAAACGTTATAAGCTGCCCAAAAAGTGCCCTTACTACGAATTGAGCAACTTAATCATAACTACACGGCCACTACTCCAGCCCGTGTAATATGTTTAAGGTTTTTCATTAAGATGAATGATAAATATATTTAATGTTATTACAATATTTAGGGGGGCATTCCCCAATTCCCCCTACTGCCCCATCACCCAAACCTCCCGAACCCAAAGCCTCTCATTTATAAGAATAGATTAATTTCATTGGGATTTTTTCTTTTTAATCGAAATTGTAATACATCCATATATTTTGTTCTCTATTTTTCAATTAGAATTTTTGAACAATGATAATAGGATTGGATACCCTGTCAGACAAGTGGGGACAACCCCCATATCAGGATCTTGGTGAGGGAGCAGGAAAAAAAACATTCCACTGCACCGGGAGCTTCAGGGGTGATTAAAAAGGAGAATAAAAAAGAACCCAAACATCTTTTCACGGCTAAGCATATGGATTAAAGGGAGAAGAAAAGAGCGTGCCTCCCCAGGCCCGTTTTAAGTAGAAAGAAGGAAGAAATTATCATGCCCTCAGACACAGGTGAGATATGACACTATGGGCCCCCGCCACATTGGCCAAAAGGGAGGGCTGAAGCTCATGCTCACCGGTTGCCCCCTCTCCCCCCAGAGGCCATCACACAAGGCCTTGATTGCAGCGCAGGGATGGAGACCCCTTTGCTGCATACTTTAGGTTAGCCGACTTTAGTTTATTTTGGGGGCCTCATTATGCCTTCTTTTACTACAGCAGACTACAGTGATTAGTTTGTTTTCTTCCCTCTTCAGGGTGTTTTCGTTCTGCACAGGAGTTATAACACGGGCCAGTGGCCATTAGAGTCGTTCCGCACAACTATAATGTATCGTTCACTTGCTACCATAGCTATTGTACTACTGAAACCTTTTATGTAATGGGTAAATCCATTTGGGGAAGGTGAGGGTTAGTTGATAATAATGTGGCGATTAATATTACACTTCATGCTGGATTCCTCCAGCTTCTAAGTGATGTAATAATTAATGTCACTGGTATTACCCAATCACAGAACGCAATTTATTGGCCTTAGTTGAAGGGCTCCGAGGAGGTCTTCCCGGTATCGAACCCATGGTGCACAGCATTGTGCTCCTGCTATCCCTCTGGCTTGTCACATGGCTGCCAGTTTGGGTATACAGCTGTCTTGTTGTCGGAGGTATTTTTTTGTGCTAAACCTAAGGCTTCATTTTCACTTTGCTGTATAGTTATTTGCAGGATGCACTATTGTGCTCACCATTTATTAACAGGATTTTGAAAAAATCAGATCCTGCACTTGCACAGTGCCCCAGGGACAAAGGATCCGGGGCACTTTCTTTATGACAGACGTGTGGTCCATCACATGTTTCTTCCATCACAAGTTTCGTTAATTACAGTTTTACCTTTTGCAGGTGACACGTGGCTGACAATTACTGACAGGTCTTGCATGTGTCCCCTAAGCCACTGTGCACTCCAGGGTTACATAGGGTAAGCTACTAAATCACAGGGCTACCTTGCATTTCCCTTGTGTCCCTCTGCTTACTCAGTAGGGATACAAGTGTGGATCTTATTGCTAGAGAAGATCCTGACTGCATCCTCTGATTTGAGGGTGTTTGGTGCGTCTCCCTGCTCCTATTCCCCCGATTTACCCCCTCACCTGATCTTTCAGCGTTCCTCCACTGATGTGGCGCTTCCTGCTACACCTCCTTTCCTTAAGGTAAGGAAGGCATGATCCCCTGCTACCTGGCGTTCACTTATATTGTCTGCCACTCGTTTCACTCTGATATACCTTCCAGATCCCTAACCTCACTTGCGCCACTATTGTAGCCCTCTACCCTCGTTTCACTCTGTTTCCTGTTCATTGTTCTTTATAAATATTGTCTCCTGTTTGCTGCATTTCTAGGATTTATTTTTTTCACCTGGTAACAGTGTGACCCTTTTGTCCCACTCTTAAATGTGTTTTGCTGTGTGTGTTTAACATTTTTGTGTTCATAGACTATGGAGCTTGAGGCATCATCTTTTTACTATGTGTTACACAGCACCCTTAGTGCAGTGACACGGGGTGGTCTTTTTACAGACTTCCCACTTTAAACTCCATATTCTGGGACTGACTACTGTCTCTCAGAACATGAAAAGTTGCCATTGACTTTATTACTCTTTTTAAATTCACAGACCCAGTACAAACTATCTTCAATAGAGTATTGGAAAGGGTTAACAGTTATCCCTTTTTGTCTGTCTCCCATGGAACATTATTTAGTTAAGATTTGGCTAGTGGCAGTGGTATCTACCCTATTTTTCCTACCGCACTCTATGTAAATAGCCTTGGTACTGTTTTAGGCTAAGTTAGCAGCCTCAAACTTAAATCCGCTGGACCCCAGTTACTTTTATTTGGTTCCGGCTGGGTTTATTTGCCATTTCTTTTTTTAAAGGTCTTTCTCGTGTTTTCCCTGCGTGCCAAACCAGGTTTGGTTCCTTTGTTCACTGTCCTTTGGCAGGATTCTGGACAAAAGCCCTCCTTAGGCGCCTGAATGTCTGAGGGGGACAGGATGTGAGGGAGGGGTATGAGACTCCCTGCACAGGGTCTGCTTGGAGATCCATGTCGCACTCTGTATGATTGGCTGTGGTGACTGTCCCGCCAGGACAGCCACCCTGCTGTGTGATTGACAGCCAGGCTGTGTGAAAGGGGTAAACTGCATAAAAAGCAGGTCTCTGGGGCTTGGACGGCAGAGTCGCCACTGGATTGAGAGAACCGAAGAGAAGCTGAAAGAAGAGGACCACTACCACGACTGAACCTCCCGGTGAAGCCCTGCTGCGGGTCCGAATCTCCAAATTTCGACGACAGAGAAGATCTACAAGGAAACTTCTTCTCTTGAGCTGGTGGGACCAACCAGTTCGCCAAACACCAAGCAAGGCCTCCCTCCCCTGGTCGAATTTGCTGTGCATAGCTTTAGTGAACCGGATAGCCAGGAGGACCAGACCCTGTTTGGGTTTTAAGGAGTGCACCTTTTATTTGTTGCTTTGCTCTGCTGCTGGTTTTTCCGTGAGCAGTGCAGTCCAGTCTTCCTACTTCATGTCAGTCCGACAGTCGCTTCAGGAACCGTGAGCCTGCAGGACCTGCCAGGAACTTCTGCCTCAGCTACAGCCTTCTTCTTCATTTAAGGTACTGTTCTAACCCGGTTGTTCGTTCTGTTCAACCACGGTGAAAGTGTTTGAAATCTTTCGCCAATCCGGGGGTTGTCCTTCTCTACTCTTTTAAGTAACTTTTCTTCCGACAAACTTCGTTTCGAACTCTTTGCAAAGACTTAACTGCGAACTACTCTGAACTGTGTGATCCTCTGCAAAGCCTCTGTAACATTTACATTGCCCAGGCCAATTGATTTGAATCCTCATTGTAACAAGCCTTTTTCTAGATTGCCCTGCCTACTTACTTGTTCGTGCTGCTTAATTTTGTATATTCTTGTCTTTCCCTCCCTTTCAAATTGCTGGAGTGCCATTTTGCTCACACTTCATTTTGAGCTTAACTTGTCCAGAATTAATTGGGGGTTGTGTAGTATATTTAGAGTGTGATTTTTCTGCTGCTTTACTTAGTGAATTGTTTTACAACTGATGTGTAAATAAAGGTATATTATTTTACTCAGAAACCTTGAGTCAGTGTTTGTTTGAATCATAGTGATTGCTGTCCTTTGTGTAACTATTGATACTGCTCACTTTACTTTACTCTTGAGATAAGTCTGGCTGCTCAGCCGTCGCTACCACTTTACTGTGTAGTACAGGCTTGTACCAAAGGTGAATTTATACTGTCACGTGTAGTCTTAATTGTGTGTGGTGTTCCCAAAGGACACTAGATATGATTCTGCCTAACATCCAGTGGTTCTCCCTCTCCCCAGCCACCTCGACCCTTTCTCTCCTTCTGGTCCATCTTTGTCTCCATCTTCGGTTGTTCCCCACGCTCCCCAGGCACCGCACCCCTTTCTCTCCTGGTCCTGCTTTGCCTCGTTCTGGTGGTTCTCTCCCTCCCCCGCCATCCCGATACTCTCTCCTCTTTTTGGTTTGGCGCTCCGTTTTTCACACTCACTTGTGTAGCCTTGTTTTTTTCCATCTGGCTGTCGCCTTCTTCCACTTGCCACTGTGGCTCTCTCCGCCCTTCTTTTACGCCTTCCGCCAACCTGCTCTGTCTGTCTCCCTATGTGCCCCTTTTTTCCTTTCTTAGCTGCTACTTCTGTTTTACTTGCCTTTTCTCCCCTTGCTTACCTGCACGCACTGGTACTGAACCTGCAGCCTGGGCTTCCTTATGCTCTCTATCCCCACTCTACCCTACTGACCTCTGCTCACTGCCCTGTGCTGTGTTCCCCACTTCCTTACCTACCTTTAACATTTGGTTTGACTCTGGATCCTTGTTGCATGAACATTTCCTGCAACCACTGTTTTGACTTTGCTTCCTTGCTTGTTTGTATTGACTTTTCCTGCAACCACCTTTGACTGTCTTACCTACAACCATTGATCACTCTGAAACCGTGTGATGTTTTTGGCTCCCTGCATGCCTGATGTAGCCCCTCAAACCTTTTTGTTTGTTTGTAATAATTATAATTGGTTATTTATAAGGCGCTTAATACTCAGAGGTTTCTAAGCGTGGACCCGGGGATCGAACCTGTGTTGCTCCACGTTATCTTCCTTCCCAGGCAAGTACATTGCCCCTGAGCTATACTCCCGAGACGTGGCTTTCCCAAGTTATAGTAACTCTTACCTGCTTACCACAATTGCATGACCGGTTTCTCCTTATGCAGTTTACCTACCTGTTTCTGCACTTATTAACTGTTTGCATAGTGTACTCTTACCTTCTCCCCTTCTAAATTCCACATCCACCCTTTACCCCCAGTTTTATGTCTCGGCAGTCGCATGTTCTAAATCGTCTCACAACCTAGTCAGAGCATTTTGTTTTCCCCCCTTCCCTCCCTGCACCTCCACCTACCCCCTCTCTCCTGCTCTCATGCTATACCACTTGCACGTTTCCCAATGTTTCAAGACATTTTAACAAGGTTTTTTTTTATCCCCTGCTCTCCTTTCCCTTTCCTCCCCCTACCTTGCCTTGATGCGCCTTGAAACACATTTCTGCTTTATGGTACGCGTAACAAATAACAAATTAATTAAAAAAATCTTAATGTGTAAGATTGCCTGTGAGACATAAAATGGATGACGACTTTGGTCACACAACGACTACAGTCTTTTGGATGATTCTTTGCTGATGTGCTTCTCTTCCTCATTCTCCATAGGTATGCCCCCATTGGAATCATGTTCCTGATTTCGGGTAAAATCCTTGAGATGGAGGACTTGGCCCTCATGGGCGGGCAGTTGGGAATGTACACCATCACAGTCATCATCGGGCTGCTCATACACGCCCTCTTTGTCTTGCCGCTCATTTACTTTGTTGTCACCCGAAAGAATCCTTGGACTTTCATTGGTGGGCTTCTCCAGGCCCTCATCACTGCATTTGGGACATCATCAAGGTAGGGAGGATCTTTTCAAACGTGTTTCAATACTCAGGCTTTGCATCTAAATGTGGTACCAGAGTGTAATTACTATTCTGAAATAGGTCCATGTTTTTTTGCCAGAATAAATAACTTTGAGGTAAAGGCATTACTTTGAAATCTTTCTTTGATTTTTTTAAAATTTGTATTTTTGTTTATGTTGTATTTTAATTTGGGTGGGGTCGGCCCCCCCAAGACACCCTTCCCCGTAACTGCATGTTCATGCACCACCGAAGATCACCATGATTCCATCCCATCCACTCCCAGGAAACCTAGAACACATTGAACACAAACACATGCATAAAAGTATACCACAATTCTCCTTTCTCAGTGATCCCTGTTCAGAAGCTACTTAAAACCCTTTTGCCAATGATATTTTTCAGTTTTACACTGAAGGGGTTATAATCATTTTATTTTGCGATTACTGGGATGATGTTCTTATATATGTCATGGAGAATTATTGATGGGTAGCCAGCAATTACGGGGATACGTTTTAACCAAGGTTCTGGAGTGACATCTCTTCTCTCTGGTTGTCTATGATTGTCAGAACTCAGACTCCCTGGGTTCGCTGGCACTGAGCACCTTGTGTTGTGCCATTATGGCTTTGGCAGCTAGCACTTGCACGGTCTGGTCTTTCTCAAGATGGCCACTGGCATCTTGTGCATCAGCGTCTCCCGACGTAAGAACAGTTCCTGAAGCAATGGGAGCGCCTCACCCAACAAAGGTATCCTGCCTATTGATGCTCCCTGTTCTGTTAGATAGCTAAATTCTTCCTTTTCTTATAAATGGCTGTCCTCCTGTAATTTGTTATTCCTGCCTCTTGCATGCCTTCCTTGCTCCTATTGCCTACAACAGTCCTCTTGTTCCCCATTTTACTCCAACTTGGATTGCCTCTGGCGCTCTCTTCCATCTAATAAAGCCGTTGCTCAGTAACTTCCTGGAACATCACCATCAAGCTTCAGGAGAAACCAACACAAGGGTTCTTTTCTAGGTCTAACCCTTTTTCCCTCGTTGGGGCCTAACAACTAGGTCTTTCCCTGCTCGCCCGTTTGGTCCGAACAGCCAGGAGAAGGAAACAGACCACTTGGTTCATGCACCTTCTGGCTGTTCCGTCTCCGCTGCTCAGATAGTAAGTGAGACGGATTCTCACAGTTTGAGACGACTAAACAACAAGTCCCAGTTACAAGTATTAATGAATGCGGTCCAGTCATTATCCCACAAGGTTCAATCCTTAAAGGTGGAAAATACCACTCTACGGCAGTTGATGGCCGTGCGTGAGACTTTGCGGGTCGAACCCCCACCCCAGCTTTACCTAATATGGACAAATTTGATGGTAGCCCGAAGAAACTGAGTTTGTTAATGCATGTTCAGTGTACTTCTCATTTCGACCACTGTCCTTTTCGTCTGATATGGCAAAAATCGGTTTCATGGTCTCCAACTTAACTAAGAATGCATTAACCTGGGCTACCAGCCTGGTTACACTGGGCAGTCCCACTATGAGGGATTATCCTGCCTTTCTTCGCTCACTCAAAGAAATGTTTGACCGTCCTGAATTGATGTATTCTGCTCAAAAGGTACTGTTGGACCTTTCCCAAGGCTCAAGGGATTTGTTGTCTTACATTACCCATTTTAAACAAGTCACTGTCGAAACTGGGTGGTCAGAATCGGCACAATTCACATTATTCCGGCGTGGGTTACAAAGGAATTGAAGGATGAATTATCAGAGGTACTCCATCCATCTTCCTTTCCTGAGCTCTTGTGATTAGTCATGCAGCTGGATTATCATATGCAAGAGCGCAAGACCGAAAAAAGGAAAGGTTGTTATTCTTCTTGACCTACCATGACTATGGAGTCCAGATCCTTGGAACCTGAGCCTATGCAATTGGGCACTGCGCTCAAGGACCCCTGTCAGGTGAACAACGAAAGTGACTTGGAGAAATGGGTCTTTGTATGTATTGTGGAGCCAAATCACATCTGTTAAAAGACTACCCCCTGGTTCCACCCAGACGTTTGGTAAATAAATATCCCTGTCCAATATAGGGATGTTTGAATGGGAGAATGTCTTATCAGTCCCTTCAAGACTTGCACTCCTCTACCAACCACACCGCATCCCTGATTGGTTGTCTTTGGTTATCAACGATCACACAATAGACATCTGCACTCATAGACTGTGGAGCCGCTGGTTGCTTCATGGATGTTGAATGGGCGCAGAGGAACAATATTCCCTAGGAATTAAACAATGAAGCACAACCAGTGGAAGAGATAGATGGCTAACCCTTAAATTCTGGACAGATAACAACACACACTCTACTTACTCTCCTAAAGATTACCAATCATCTGGAAATCATTGTGTTTGACCTAATCAAAGCCGCACACTACACTCTAGTTTTAGGCATGCCATGGCTCCAGTGTCACAATCCCGCTATAGATTGGACATTCATTTGGTGCATCTCTCATCTCCCTTCTGTAAGGAGCATTGCTTCCTTTCCACCATATCGACTCAACCTGTTACCTTGAGCTAGGAACATTTGGCGAAAACACCCATTGGTAATATTCAGTCGGTTCCAGAAGACTATCATGAACATTTTTATATATTCAGAGAACAACCTGTGAAGACACTGCCACCTCATCAGTAATATGACTGCGCCATCAATCTGGTTCCGGCGTCGATAGTTCCGTTTGGTCGCATGTTCGTACTCAGAATCTGAAAAAAGGCTCCCCTGGAGTATTTACACATCCATCTATAGAACGGCCTCATTACCAAATCTAAAGCACCATGCAGGGGGGGGGCGTGGCTAGGCGCCGAGGCAAGATGGCTGCCTAGAGGATCAGCTCCGCCTCACATAAAATTAATATTGCATTAGGTAACATTTTATTTAATTAAACTTACCTTAATCTTCGTGTCGAGCGTTGTTGACATCCCGCTCTCACTCGGTGGAACTTATCCGCGGCTCCGGCGTGCAGAAAGGCTCCACACGCTGCAAGCACCTCTCACAAGCTTCCGCATCGGACGTACGTCGGAACGCGAACCGCCCCTCGTGAGGAGAGGAGCGGCGTTCCTTATCAGCTGACAACACGCACTGGGCCTAGACTTCAAGCACCTTCCTACGGGTGCGCCACCTGCTGGAAATCAAGATAAAGAAACAAAATAACAGTAAGAAACAGTCTTAAAGCGAACTTACTAACATATTACATGAAAGCATACTGAAGGTAAAGGTTAAAAAAAATTAAAAAAAGGATACTTTTAAAATATTAGAAAAGACGGAAAAGTTTGATTAATAACAGTGGTAACACAAGTCTTCAACCTTATTTAGAAGACTAAAAGAAATTGAAGGGGCTGCAGGCTACATTATAAAGTCATACAGAAAATTATAATACTGAGCACGTTATTCAGTCTCCCTTCTGCAAAAACCCATCTCTCCTTTAAATTTTACATCACTGCCATGCCTTCTTGCTGAACTTTCCTATATTGTACAGTCAGACAGGAATATAATCATACAACCGGTTTATTCCTACAGCTCCACAGGTACAAACCTCTATTTTTGGATAACCGCTCTAAACAACAAATCTATTGTAATCTCCAGCAGTATAGGCCTTATTATTCTGGGTTTTTCCATTTTTTGGTCTCTCTAGCTCAGAGTCAAGCTTTAAGAATAATATGGATGTAATAATTATATACTACCTGTCATCATAAATATCTTCTACAAAGAATCATATGCCATAACTACTTATACTTGTTAACATTTGCTCAGATATGGCAACCAGCAAAGCTAACCAAAACAATGGCACCTCTTTTAAAGATGCTACCTCCTCTTCAACTACTCTGAAAAGACCCAAAAGTGACTCACCACCTCCACTAGGTATTTCAGACCCAGCTATTAAAGCCATTCTTGCTGAAATAAGGGCACTCAAACCCTTCATTGAAACCACAAATACTAAGCTACAGCAACTAGATGAAAGGTGGATGGGTGTTAACAACAGAGTGGAAGAGGCCGAGAAAAGAATTGGCGTGCTTGAAGATATTTCTCCAAAGGTTACGCAATTGGAGAAATCCATTAAAGAACTCCAAAAGCATAATGAAGACTTAGAAAATCGCAGCAGGTGCAATAACCTACGCATTTCAGGCCTTCCTGAAGGAGCTGAGGGTACTGACCCCATTGTCTTCCTACAACATTTTTTACTGGCCATACTACATTTGCCTCTGGAAACTACTTTTAATATACAACGAGCCCATAGGATTGGTCAGCCCTCGGTCTCTTCATCATCTCGTCAGACACCAAGAACACTAATATTTTACCTTTTGGAATACTCTCAACTACAAATTATTATCTCGACAGTTAAAGAATGTAAATCTCTCATTTGGCACGGCAGTAAAATATTTATCTCACAGGATGTGGCTAGAAGTACAGCACAAAGAAGAAAAGTTTTTTTGGCATTCCGTCCTGCTCTAAAACAACTTAATGTCCGCTATGGATTGTTTCACCCAAAAGTAAAGTAACATATGAAGGACGCTCTGCAGTACTTGATGATCCTGCCGACTTAAGGCTCTTCATACAATCCATTAAAAATGAAAACATGGACACCTCCTCTCCAGCTGAGGCTTCAACTTCACCCACTACTTGAAACCAAGTCTCAATTATTTTACTCTTATATTCTTATGTTCTTATTTACCTAATGCAATGATATTACAATGAAATTTATTATGTGGGGTGGGTGCTCTTTTGGGTCCCTCTTCCACTGGTGGTCGCTTTTTTCTAATTAGCGACCCAGTTGGCGTTTCCTATCCCCTATTTATATTTCCCTACAAATCCTTCTCTCATGTCCTGTTTGATCTCTAAAATCATTCATTTGACATGGTATACTCCCCTCCAAGGTTTGATCGAACCCCTTTCTCCCCTCCCTGACCACCTATGTTCCTTCCTTCTGTTTAAATATTGGGGTATATATAATTTTAACCAAATGACAAATGTTATATTTTTATTATCGCATTATAGCTATAAGTTGTATGAATACCAAATTTCTTCTAGCTAAATGATCTTTAAATGCATAACATGGAACATCAAGGGTTGTAAGAATCCTATGAAAAGATGTAAAGTCTTATCTTGAATAAATTTAAACCAACAGTAGCCTGCCTGCAAGAAACACACTTATCCCTCAAAGAAACAATGAAACTTAAGTCTCTTTGGGTGAAGGAGGTTATCTCCAGTCCAGCTATATCCAAGAAAAATGGAGTTGCTATATTAATTAGTAAAAAACAATCCTACAAAGTTGTTGCCCAAGACGCAGACACACATGGAAGATGGGTTTGGGTAAAACTTTTAATTGACACGACACAAGTATCAATTCTCAATATTTATGGACCTACATTACCAGACCCCTCCTTTTGGAATAATATTAAACAAATGATTCTGAAAAATAACTTCACCAATTTGATAATGTGTGGTGATGTCAATCAGGTCCTAGACCCTTTTTTAAATCGAAAATCCAGCTGCATGTTTAAACCCAACAAAACTCACAAATCCTTTGTGAACTGTCTAGGGGAAACAGGACTAATTGATTCTTGGAGGATATCTCATCCTACACATTTGGATTATACCTTCCATTCCCCCCTCACAACACATTATCACGTCTTGACTATATCTTTGCTACTAAGACCCTATCTGGATCCATTATAGACTCCAAAATATCCAACATTATTATTTCTGACCACGCTCCGGTCGTCACTTCCTTCTCCTTTACAGATATAAACAGAGGTGCTTCCAGATGGAAACTTAATCATTTTCTTTTAAATGATTCAAAGTCTATTCAATCTATTAATGCTTTCATTCAACAATATTTTAATGACAACCAAGACCACGATACCTCCACTGTCAATAATTGGGATGCTTTCAAAGCGGCTCTTAGAGGTCATATAATGGCCCTCTCAGTCAAGAATAAAAAAATTAGAAAAAAACATCTTGATGAACTATATTCTAAACTCACTCTTGCAGAACAACACTACTATACGAACACTAATTCAGCAAACCTACGACAAGTTATTAAAATACACTTTGAAATCAATAAAGAAATCACAGAGTTAGCTGCGGGTACTATACTTAAATACAAAACAAAGATTTATCAAACTTCTAATAAGGCAGGTAAAATGCTTGCCTCCTATTTAAAAACCAAAATAGAAAAAGTTCAAATCTCTCACATCCAAGACAAATCAGGTATAACGCATCATCGGTCTGATGAAATACTGGAATGCTTTAGAAAATGTTATACCGATCTCTATACTCCAGAATGTGCCATCCCCAAACATAACATTGATTCCTTTTTGAACAACATCAGTCGAACCACCTACCCTGAAATTGATCTATCTCACCTTGAAAATGACATTACCTCCATCGAGATTACCAAAGCCATCCATGGCCTCGGAAAAGGTAAAGCACCCGGCCCTGATGGACTATCTACCGAATTCTACAACACATTTTCCCAATTCTTAACCCCAAAACTTAAAAAAACTTTTTTCATATTTCATTTCATGAAAATGTTCCTCCGGATCCTTTTCAGAAGCTCTACTTATCATTTTTCCAAAACCTGACAAAGATCCTACTCTTCCCAGCAATTATCGACCTATTTCCCTTATCAATATAGAAACCAAAATTTTTGCCAAAATACTAGCCAACAGAATAGAATCCTCACTCCCAAATCTAATTAAACCAGATCAAACAGGTTATGTAAAAGGACGTAACATATCCTCCAACGCCAGACTCCTACTAAACGCCATCAACCTTGCAGCCAATGACAAAAAAGACACTCCAGGTTATGCGGCTATTGCATTAGATGCTGAAAAAGCTTTTTATCATGTAGATTGGAATTTTATGTTTCAAACTCTACGTTGGCATGGTTGTGGTGAAAAATGTATATCACTTATCTGCCCCCAAATCCGCTATCTACTTAAATGGTCAGACTTCCTCCTCTTTTCCCTTACTAAGAGGAACGTGTCAGGGATGCCCCTTCTCACCATTATTATATATCCTCTCTCTTGAACCGCTACTTGAATTAATAAGATCTAACAAAAACATCCTGGGAATTCAAGTCGGTGCCTCAATAAATAAAATAGCCGCATATGCAGATGATATTCTTATCTTAATTAAAAACCCCAAACTTCACATTCCAAACCTCTTGAGTGCACTATCGCAATTTGGTCAGGTCTCAGGATATAATTAAATACACAGAAATCAGAAATTATGCCCTAAAATCCATATTGTCTTAAACACGACATTGACATTTTCGGCCTCAAATGGTGCAGTAGCTCAGTTAAATATTTAGGTCTTCGTTTTGCCCCAACTATCCCAGATACTATCAAACTCAACACTATAACACTACTGGACACCCTGAAGGATCTTACATCCAAATGGTCTCCACTCTACCTCTCCTGGTGGGGGCGTTTAGATACAATTAAGATGATGCTTTCTCCCATAATTCTATACTATTTGCAGCTCCTCTCCGTCCCATTATCCCTTTCCTTTTTTAAATCCATTTACTCGATACTACTTCCTTTTCTTTGGGGAAAAGGAAAAAGTAAAAGAATTGCTATGACTAAACTAAAAGCTCCCTATGACATGGGGGGCGTTAGATTCCCAGACTTTTAGTCATATCACTCGGCATTTCTTATAAAACAATCCCGTCAATGGTTCATGGATCCTATATCCGGCGACATCACGACTTGGTGTACACTAGAAAAACAAGTAGTTCAACCACATAATATCACTGATTATATATACATATTCAAACATTCATCTAAAAATATTTTGGATCCTATTAAAGCATCAGTAATAGCTCTACAAACATTTCTCTTTCCCCATACTATAACCCCCAATAAGCATCTTTCCCCATCATTATGGCATAATAAGAACATCGTAATTAATAATAAGAGCCTTAATCGCAAAACATGGATTCAAAAAGGTATCGGATTCATCCAACACATTATAGATGGCCCTTATATCCTCTCCTTCCAGCAACTCTCTACCACATTTAATATACCTCAGAAGGACTTTCAATTTTACAATAACTTAATTAATTCATGTCTTGATGCACTTGCCCAATTTTCTAATAAAATTCTTACTCCAGATGCCTTTAGACTAATGCACCTCACCATGGTTAGTGAAGTTAGAGCCTCAAAAATATATAATTTGCTCACCTCAACTTTTAAGATTTGCCCTATCCGTCTGAAATGGGAACTCGATTTAGGCCACATGTTTGAAGATTATATTTGGCTCCGCCTGTTTTCCAAAATTAAACAAATATCGGTGTCAGCAAATATTTCACACTATTATTTCTTCATTCATAGATCATTCATTACTCCGTCCAAATTGGCTAAGTCTAATCCGAATTATAATGCAAAATGTTGGACATGTGGCATATCTCCCACCACGTATATGCATATGTTTTTTGAATGTTCATATATTGTTAAATTTTGGCACGAAATTTGGAAGTTTCTCAAATGGATCTTCTGTGTTGATGTTCCTTTTTCCTCTGTTAATATATTTTTAGGAAGCTTAGCAATTACAATTTTTATCCCATCTGACTCTGCTAGACTTTATGATCTATTCATCTGTATAGCTTTAAAATGCATCACTGCTAACTGGAAAGACTCTAGTTTGCTTTCTACCAAAATTTGGTGGAACACTATTTGTAACACTCATAAATTGGAAATGTGCATGGCAAATAATCAAAACACAATTCCCAAATATAATGCTAAATGGTACTATTTCACCAGGTATCTTAACTGTTTAAATGCAACTGCTCATGGTACATGAATTTATACATTTATGTCTTCCTCATTATCCATAAGTCTATACTCAAACTGAAATGCCTGAACTACACAATATTAGAAATGATTTGATTATCCCTATGAAATAATATCATATACCCTCTCCCCCTATCCTTCACCCTCCTGTTTCTTGTGTGTCTCTTGTACGTCTCCCTGTACGTCTCCCCCCTCATCTCTATAATCTCTACACATAAATCACTTTTTACAGACTAGAGCTACAATTATTCATATACAAATTGTTATTTTAATGTTGGTGCTACCTACTATAGTTCATATTATATTCGTAGGTGAATTTGACAAATGAATTTGTCATATAGAAAGTCAATTGCAATTGATCAAAACATTTACTATGTTAATTCTTAATGGTTCTTGTTTCATATAAGTCTGTAATCTGTTGACATTTGTATCATTTTCAATATTTAAAACAATAAAAACTATTAAAATAGAAAGCACCATGCAGAGCATCGTTATTTTTTGTGCCCAAAAAAGACTGTAAAGAGCTCTGCCCATGTTTAGACTTCAGGGGCCTTAACAGTGTCTCTGTTAAAACAGATATCCTCTCCTTCTTGTACATGACATTCTGAAGGTGGTTCGAGGTGCAGTCATTTTTACCAAGCTTGACCTCGGAAGGGCCTACCATTTGCTAAGGATCAGGGAAGGCGACGAGTGGAAGACCACCTTCTGCACACCGTTAGGCCACTTTCAGTATAAGGTCATGCACCTTCAGTATTTCCGCAGTTTGTTGATCATATCTTCTCAGTTTTCCTATTTCATACCATGATTATACATCTGGACGATATCTTAGTCTATTCTTGGAACTCTTCGGACAATGATTGTCATGTAAAAGAGGTGCTGCTTAGATTGCAGAACAACCATCTCCAGGTGAAACCAGATAAATGTCTGGAGTTACAAGAGTGCCCTATATTTGATTCATATTATCCAGCAAGGGAGTCCAAATGGACCAATGTAAGATCCATGCCATTCAGAAGTGGCCTACAACTACCTACCTCCGTGAAGGATATCCAAAAGTTCCTTGGTCTCTCCAATTTCTACAGGAAATTCATTCACAACTACGCCATTGTTGTCCTACCTTTTGACTAACTTGCTAGAAAAAAGACGTTGTCTTTGGCAGACAGCGCTTTTGTTCACCTGAAGACTGCCTTCTCCTCGGCTCCCATCTTTAGTCAGCCGGATCCTTCATCGTCTTTCATTGTGGCGGTCAATGCCTCTGATAATGCCCTAGGAGCAGTCCTCCTGCAAAGACAGTTGGATTACATGGAACATCCTCTGGCATATCTATCCCATACCTTGTCTCGCCATGAAAAGAATTACACCGTCTTTGAAAAGGAACTCCTCGCCATCAAAACAGCATTCACTCAATGTGAATACTGGATGCTGGGTTCCTTTTAGGGGCCCAGCATGCAGTAGAAATCAGGACAGAACACAAGAACCTGTGCAACTTGCAAAATCTCAAGTGCAGGAAGAGCCGGCAGGCCTGCTGTGCCTATTTCTTTGTTCCATATGATTTCTTTGTCACCTACATACCGGGTTCAGCTAATCCTGTAGCTGATGCCTTATCAAGGAAAGACGCTAGTACTAAAACCAATCGACAGCCCCGAAGGAAGCTTCGGGGATCTAAAGTTTTCTTGTTTCATATCAACACTCTTATCCAGAGGCTCCAAGAAAGCACCTCTCTTTTTCTGAAGGACAACACTCATGCTACTCTGGAAGCTGGGGTCTCATAAAAAGGAGGGACTACTATGTAAGGAGCACACAATCTCTGTAGCCGATCCTGCTTAACAACAACAAATACTCTCGTTATGTCATGACAGTAGAGCAGCAGGACACTGTGGCACCTTACCTACAATCTATCTAATAGAAAGGTCATTTCCTAGCACTCCCGAGTAAGGATGTGAAACTGTACGTGAAGACCTGTTCCACATGTGCGCAAAATAAAAAGGTTAATCAAGCCATTGTTGGGAAACTACAACAGCCCTCTCTGCCTTCTCGTCCATGGGAAACCATTGCCACAGATGTTGTCGACCTACCACCAGCACAAGGCTGTACTGCCATAATGGTAACTGTCAATGCCTTCAGTAGACAAGCACATTTCATTTCCCGTCCCAAGCTCCCTTCTGCTGTGGAAATGGCCTCAGTCTTTTTAAAGGATATATTTAGTCTTCATGGCTTACCCACATCGATCATGGGACGACACAAGACTTACCTCTTGGTTTTAGGTAACCCACGTTTTAATATAGGCCTGTACTACACAAGTTGGTAGTGTGACTGAGGAACCAGGCTTATTTTAAGAGGGGTAATGTGAGCTGTAGAGCTGTACAATGAAATCAGTCAATACAAGTATCCAATTAAACACGTACACATTTGGTTATATAATACATTATTTATTTATACACAAAGATATTTAACACATTATTTAAAATGCAGTAATTAGCTGTACCATTAATCCCAAGTTAGGATTCAATTAAAAAAGTGAACAATAAAGCAGGTGAGTAATGTTCACATGTTCCAGCACCCGGAAGTGACGTCATTTGAGGTCAGTATAGCATTTATATAGTATCACCTTTGCAATATGGAGTTTATCAGGAAGGAAAGGTTAGGGTTAGATCAGAACAGACTGATCGGTTATACGAATAGTTAGATTCTCTCAAATGGATGCAGGCAGTCCCAGCATTAAAGTGTTGAACATTTAAAACCTGTAAGGGAACAAGCACTGCCAAAGCCAATAGGTTCAGAAGGCAGCCTTTAGGGAGCCAGGACAGCCAAAGTCAATGGACAAAGTCAAAGTTCTGATGCTCTTCTTCTTAGAAAAATGTTCTTAGATAGTTTTCAAAAGAGAAATCGCAGCAACTCGAGAGGAGTCACCTTTAGAAAGCACAAGCTGTAAGACCAATGCAGGTAAATTGAGGTCAACTTAGTGTAGGGTTAAATCGCACTCCCAAAGACAGGAAGCATCCCAAATGGCAAAAGGATAAAATACCTCAAGCCACACAGTACCTTTTGAAATGAAGAGTGTTCTAGCTGGTTGCCTTCATGATGCAATGCAGTAGACCCTTGTTCCTGGTCCTTGGTCATGGCGATGAAAGGGAGGATGACTGGCAGGCTCCTATGGCAGCACTCGAGAGAGGGACTTGGCACCAATGGATTTCTGTCAATTCAGTGGCTCTTAGTGGTTTTGGCACCTTTTTCTCAACACCAAAGAAGAACAAAAACATCTGGTTAGGATTTCCTTGATCCCTTGGTCATGGACTCTAGTGAGGGGATTCTGGATATGGATTACTTGCTTCTTTAGGCTCTTCTGGATGCCCACAAAGATTTGGCCAAGTTCAGATTTCAGAAGAAAATGCACTCACGTGGTAGAGGTATGGGTATTGGGCTTCTGCAGCCTAAGGGAGGAAGTCATCCTTTACGGGTCTTCCCTTTCGATTAGAAAACGGGGTTGGCACACCTGCAGGGCTTCACCGGGCACTTTGCGGTCCAGGAGGGTGCTGCTGTTGTCTTCTCTTGTCTTCTGCTTTGGATGTTGTCCTCCAGTGGTGGACTCTGCTCTTAGTCCCAAAAACCTTGCTCTTTATGCAAGTTCCCATTCATTCACAGCCCTAGGCTGTGAATCACAGAGCAGGTTGGCTGTCCTTCAGGCCAGCCAGCCAGCCAATTGGAACGGGTTTCACTCGGGCACACCAAAACCCAGAGGAAACTAACAAGAAAAGGCGAAAAAAGAAGACAGGGGCCATTTTAAGAAAATGGTTACCCTTGGGTGCAGCACTGCAGCTGAGCTACCAGCCTGCAGATACATGTCACTAGGTAGAAAAAAGAAACCACTGCCACCAGCCATTCAAGTGAGTTATTGTAACAAAATGTTACATAAGGAATGGATTGATGGAATTACTATGTAACTCTCCAGCATTCCACATAGAGAGGTGTATGCTGGACCCAAAAAGTAAAGGTAAGTAAGACAGGGGTTGTTAGGCAAGATTGTGTGCAGTACCCTTTGGGAGACTACAGTAACCTTGATCGCCTGTCAATAGGGACCCAAACGTTGGTCTAAGTCTGCAATACACAGGTTGGTAGTGTGACTGAGCAGCCTGGCCTATCTTAAGAGGGGTCAATGTGAGTAGTAGTGTGTTTACACAGAGATTCACAGTGACAAGTATTCAAGACAAACTCTTACACTCAAGGTTTCTTGATTAAACAATTATTGATTTAACAGTCAGTTCAATAAGCCTTCTTCAGAATGGAGCAATATATAAGCAACACACAATACACTTCAAAATGCACACTCTTAGCTTCTCTAAATCAGCAAGAACCCATTTGAGATGGCACACAGATGGTTCCTACACCATGAGGTGACTTAAATAACTAGGACACTGTGGACATTAATATATCACTGGTACATTTAGTGCAATACTGAGTTGGTGTCAATGAAAAGGGGTTGGAACTAAAACAAAAGGTTATACAAATATTTTGAAGCAGGTAAGTACTTTATAACCTCCAATGCAAAGTAAATTAACCCTTTCCTGGAGGAAAGGTAAAACACAAAGTTAGAGGTAAGTCTTTGAGGGAGCCAGGCCAGCCAATGTCAATTGAGCAAAACTCTAATTGAACAGAAGCACTTCCTGTAGGTAAATAAAAGTCTTGAACAATGTTTTAGAAGTCTTTGTAGAAAAAAAGAATCACAGAAGGGCCACAAGCTGGGAGTCTTGTGAAAGGCAAAGCTGCAAGCAACTCTGCAAAGGCAACCAAGACAAGTCTCAACTGAGAACAAGCAAGGCTACACAAGAGGTAAGTCACCTTAGTGTTCCAGTACCTTTGGTTAGAAGAAATGGTTCCAGTTGGCTTCCATTTCTGGTCAGCTCTGCAGATCCCGTTGTTCCTGGCCCTTAGTCATGGAGACAAGACGAAGGACGTCTGGGGACACCTGCACTGCAAAGGGAAGGTCAGTGGCAGCAATGGACAAACTTCAATTCTGCGTCGCTTTGCAGTTTCAGCTCCTCGCGTCTATAGCAAATAGCAACACCGTGATTCTCGGATACCACTTCAGACTTTCCTCGCATCAGGGGTCCAGCACTCTGCTGAGGTGGCACAGGCTTGGTCAGTCCTGCTTCCTGGGAGTCCAGAGGATCTTCCTAGAGCTTGCGTCTGACTTAAAGACACTCACTTGATTCTGGTGTTCCTCTTCCTGGCACTACGGTTCCTGCAGCAGCAAGGGAAGTACAGCCAGCTCTGAGAGGATTTCCAGATGAGCTTGTCTTGGGGTCGATTTGTCCCACCAACCCAAGGGGAGAAGTCAGTCTTTGCAAGTCTTCTCTAGTCGAGGCAAAATCAGCTTCAGCACAGCAGCAGGGCTTCCCCAGGCAAACCAATGGTCCAGGAGTTGCAGCAGGCATCTCTTCCAAGTTCTTCTTCGGCTTCCTTCATCCAGTGGTCGACTCTGCCTTCGAAGCCAAAAGCCTCGCCTTTTATGCAGTTTTCTCCCATTCATTCCAGCCTAGCTGTCAATCGCACAGCAGGGTGGCTGTCCTCCAAGGACAGCCAGCTGGCCACTCACCTTTGGGTGCATTCCTGTAACCAAGGGGATTAAGCACAGGGAGTTTCGCACACCTCCCTCACTTCCTGCCCCTGCCAGACATACTGGAGCCAGAAGCTGGCATCACTCATGAATCCCGCCAAAGACAAAATGAACAAAGGGACCAAACCTGGTTTGGCACACATAGTAAATCTCAAGAAGGATCTTTCCAAACAGAAATGGTGAAAAAAGACGACCAGGGCCATTTTGACAAAATGGGCACCCATTGGTGTCTTTCTGCAGCTGCAAGGGCAGCCCACAGTAAAATTACACAATGGTAGTAGAAAGTAAAGCCACTGCCACCAGCCATTAATTGTAGACAGGATAACATAAACAATGTTACATTAATACTAGACTAAGGGGATACTAAGTAACCCCTCCAGCACCTTATTGTAAAATAGTGTGTGCTGGGTCTAGAAAGTTAGAAATGTAAGTAAAGTCAATTTCACTTCACTGCTCTTGGAAACTGTAGTTTTACCAAGAGAAGGTATTTAAACCTCTAGGAAATCTAAGAGACTTCCCTTTGCCAGTGCACTGAAGGTGCTGAGTGCCACAATGTAAAGATGATGCCTATGGAGTTTGTCGGGCTCCAAAGTCAAAAGAAACAGAGTCCAAATCACAGAAAAATACATGAGAGAGTGGGAAAAAGGTCTCGCTCTTTCCAGTCCTAAAGTCCAGCAAAAAGAGCTGGGGGTCTCTAAGGTAAAAGGGAATTCGCACATTTCTGAGAATTCTTCCTAACAGGGGTAATCTTACTATTCTTGGGAATAGTAGTTCACCCAAGAAAATGTAGTTCAACATTAAGAGAAGTCCACAGAACTTCTCAGTGGCAATGCACACAAGGTGCTTTGTTTCACAATGCAAAAGCAGATGCCTATGGAGTTTACCAGACTCCATAAAACAGTAAGGAACATAGAAAATCAGTCAGAAAAACACATGAGTGAGTGAGAAAAAGGTCCCACTCAGGAGTAAAAATTAAAAAGCCCCAAGTCCAGTAAAAGAGCTTGGGGACTCTAAGGTAAAGGGGAATTGGCAGAGAAATTAAAATTCTCCCTAACAGAGGATCACAATATACCTCTATCTTTTGGTCTCTTCTTTGTGCCAACTTTGGAATAAAAATTCTCTTCTCAGGGTATCATCCCCAGACAAATGGACTCACTGAAAGGATTAATCAGACTATGGAGCAGTATCTGCAGTGCTTTACCCCCTCAGCACAGGGAGACTGGGTTTTCCTACTCCCTACCACGGAATTTGCTTACAATAACTCTTATCATTCTTCGATTAGGACTACAACATTTCATTGCGCCTATGGATTTCACCCTTCTGCTTTCCCACGACGTTTACCTCCTTCTGCTACTGTTCCATCTGTGGACCTTCACCTCACCAACATCTGTGAAGGACAAACATCTGCAACATATGCGAGAACAGATCAAGTCTTATGCCGACAAGCATCATTCCCAACAACCTACATATCAGAAGGGGAATATGGTGTGGTTCTCCTCAATATACCCAAGAGATTGTCTCCATCCAAATTCTCACCATTGTACATGGGTCCCTTTCGCATTGCACGTCATCAACACAGTCACTGTTAAGCTGGCCTTAGCTGTCTCTTGGAAGCGGATTCACCCAGTTTCCACTTTTCCCTGCTGAAACAATATTTGCCTGCATCTAGTCCGAGGAGACAAAGGCCGGCACCTCTGCCCTTGCTTGTGGATGGATCACCGGAATATGCTGTTCCCCGTATCTGTGACTCCCGGTATTTCAGGGGTCACCTTCAATACCTGGTTGATTGGACGAGCTACAGCATTTCTGAACGTTCTTGGGAACCGTGGAATCTTGGTCCGGTGGTCCTTGGGAGGGGGCATGTGTTAGAACTCTGACTCCCTGGGATCGATGGCCACTGAGCATGTTTTGTTGTGCCGTTACGGCTTTGGCCACTAGCATTTGCGTGGTCTAGTCTTTCTCAAGCTGGCCACTGGCGTCTTGCTCATGAGCATCTCCCAACGTGATAACAGTTCCTGAAGCAATCGGAGCACTGCAGCTCAACTCAGGTATCCTGCCTATTGACACTCCTTGTTCTGTTGCACACCTAAATTCTTCCTTGTCTTCTAAATTACTGTCTTCCTGTGATTAGTTACTCCTGCCTCCTGCATTCCTTCCTCGCTCCTACTGCCTGCAGCTATCCTCCTGTTCCCCATTCTACTCCAACTTGGATTGCCGCCGGCGCTCTCTTCCATCAAATAAAGCTGTTGCTCAGTAGCTTGCTGTAACATCACCCTCAAGCTTCAGGAGAAATCAACACAAGTGTTTTTTCTGGGTTTAACGCTTTTTCCCTCGTTGGGACCTGATGACTCGGTCTTTCCCTGCTTGCCCGTTTGGTCTGGACGACCAGGAGAAGGAAACAGGCTGCTTAGTTCACGCACCTCCCGGCTGTTCAGTCTACGCTGCTCGGACGGTAAATGAGCCTGATTCTCACAATTATATCAATCAGAGCCCCAAGGCAAAATGTACCTTGCAGTTGAACGCTACCCATCTATAATATCATGTCCTGTATACCCCCGCCCCCAGCATCCCTTTTCTACCCTCTGTGCTGTCCCTTATGGACCTGCATTGCCAGTGACTAGAGCACAGGCATGAGGGAAATGTGCACAACATACCTGGTTCCCTGTCATCCTTCCATAACAACCCAAAAAGATGTCTTCCATGATGTCACATCAGTTGATTTTGAATTCCTTAATCTTTTGCCTTAACACCACAGCTGCAGAATACAGCATTCAAGAAGGGAAATAGTTGCCAATGGCTTCCTATCAAAGCCATACACCACATATAGATTTACAATTCTGATCAGGACATGCAACATGTCTCTGTGTCCTCCTGTCGCTGTAAGCCCAGCCCCCTGTCTCTGTGTCCGTGTGTCACTGTGTTCCATTCCACCCTGTTCACGGGCCTGGTCTTGGCGCTTAAAGAGAACCATATCACATGACTACGCCTACTCTCTACTAACACCACCATATAACTAGAACACAGTTATACTCCTGATTAAATCGGTCTAGCTGTTCACATACGAATACGACCCCATGAACACCTCATCACCCTAATAAAACGCAGCTAGCCGAGCACATTCCAGCCTTCTTACTCACATATGCGTCCTTCAGGGTTAACGCAGCCAGAGCGGTATCAGGTAATATCCCCGTATATATGGTCGCCGTAAATAATATCGCCGGGAAAAGGTTGCAGCGATATTATATGGGTGACCATATATATGGGGACAGGGGCAAAAAAAAAAATGTAATCAAAAAGAAAAAAAAAGAAAACAAAAGTTTGGGGGTTGCAGGGGTGTCGCCCGCATGTTCCATGCAATGATGTCGCCACAAAAAACGGGCATTTTTCGGCTATATTTTTGCATGGCGAGATTTTTGTGGCCACATTATTACATGGAACCGCCAGAGCCCAGTCTGGTGTCCACCCACCAGACTGCACACATCCAACTGATATCTTCAGCACCACACCTAACGCTAGGATGTAGCTACCATCCGGCAATTACATCAGCTGCACACATCTGGTGCACCCACGCACACTACGACTCTACCTCTCTCTACTGACCAGAACTACGGTTCCCGAGGGTGTTCAACCTACCAGTGTTTTGAGGTCATACCAATGATATTTAGAGCGCTATGTAAATGCCAAGTAACGTCAAAGGGGTGACAGTCTCTTCATTCGGCCATCTGATGGTGAGTTCTTGCAAAATCGTGCCTAAAGTGGTGTTGGTACTATTATTTACAGATTGTGCCTGTGGGCTCAATTGAAGAAATATGCAAAAACCTGCTGGACAGATTTTCGCCATCAAAAAAAAGGTTTTCAAGTTGGATTAATTGACAACGGTTAGTCCAAGTCTGATATCGATTCTTTTAGCAGTTTTGGTGCAAAGCGAGAGAAAAATTATCACGTCCTTTTGGAATGTTTTGTGCAGATTTGTTTCCGGAGGCCAAAGTTAATAGCCGTCCAAAATTGCTTTTTTATTTGAAAGCTAAACTCAACCATAACTGTTGTCCCTCCCTTGACTCTGTAATAAATGTATCTATCCTATCTTTTTTTTTTTATACATGTATACCTGTCTTGGTCTGTACACCCATTTGCTATGGGTTTTTAGACTATGTACCGTTGAAAACTGCAGACGTTTGAGGGTTCTTTTGATATATGTTTGCATGTATAGTTTATTTGAGCATCCCAGTCATATGAATTTTAATAAGTGCAGCATATACATTCTTCATGCTTTAAAGGAATTTAGTCGGGGCTCCACATTGTATTGGCTGCAATGAAGTATATAATTCTGAGGCATGTTTTGATATTTTGATCCTAAACCTTCATTTTGTTGCCTGTGCTGCTAGCTCTGCAACCCTCCCAATTACATTCAAGTGCTTGGAGGAGAACAACGGCGTGGATAAACGTGTCACGCGCTTCGTCCTTCCGGTAGGCGCCACGATTAACATGGACGGGACTGCCCTCTACGAAGCCCTGGCCGCCATCTTTATTGCCCAAGTCAACAACTATGATCTTAACTTTGGCCAAATCCTCACAATCAGGTAGTTATTTATGTCGTGGGCTTGTCTGTGTGTAACCAATGTGGCCTTGCCTCTAAATCTGTAGCTCTGTGTTTTTTCTACATGGGACTTTTTGGATGTCTTATTGGGTCGGTTTGTATATGTTCCATTGCCTGTGTGTCTGGGGTAGGGATTCCCACATTTGCATGCACTATTTCCAGTGGCTAGGGGTGGGGGGGGGGGGAGGATAACGTCCTTTACAATGTGTGCCCTTGAAGTTAGTGGCCACACCCTCCGTATTACGGATGGCCCTTGCAGCCAATTCTTTAACACTAATATGCAGCCCTTACAAGGCAAATGGCACACGGTGCCATTGGAGCAGGCAACACACGTTGTCAGTCCTGCTCCAGTTACACAATTGTGACTGGATTCCTTCCCTTAATTCTAATCACTTATGAGTGCCCATTGCAACTGAATCATCTTGGTTTGATAACAATTACAATATTAGACTGCACACCACTACATTCTGTAAATAATTAGGCGAATACTTAAAGTGTAATAGATTATAGGTGCAGGTATTCATAGGTTTTCATTTAAGTGCTATCAAAGTAGATTATGCATGTTACACTAACTTCATTCGTGTAACCAATACTGCACTCGTGATGGGTAACCCAGGAGCAAACTTTCAGAAATAAGCTATTTATAGATGAGCCAAACAAGAGCAACTTCAAACAAGCATTTATAGAAGACACAAAGACAATTACATACATATTCAAAATATATTTCGAAAGCAAAAGTATCAGTCTAAATATTCAAAATAACATTATCTATATCTATACACAATCAGTATTATAATTCATAAACTTATTGTGTAGTAAATCAGAATTATTAAATCTCAGACATAAGTCCCATATCATTGGCATTGTCACTAACAATAATCTAGTTCCCAATCCCCTGCAAAGGATGGACTTGTACACCTATGCTAGATGTCCGAGAGGGATTAGTCAATACTGATTAATCGCAAAACATTTCAGGTGAACTGAAACTCCCTTCTTCAGTAGCAGATGATTCCAACTTCTTTTAAAATCCTGTAAAAAAAATCAAGTCGAAAAACGAATTAGTAAATAAAATGACTAGTTATCAAACAAGAAATTGTAGGAACTCTGAAAGGTCACTGGCCTTCTGTATAAGTAGAGTTTGATGCAAATTCAAGTTTCTTGGAAATATCAATCATATCCGCCTCAATCCGTATCCAAATCTCCGAAAATCAAGTACCTAAAACAACGCGACAATTTCAGTGAAACCCTCCCACTGTCATAGGTAGGATGCTATGATGGCTAAAGCAAGCAGAAATAAAATACCTCTTAAACTTCAAACCACAGCGCAGGGCTAGTGGTCCCTCTGCAACCGAGACTTGATTACCAACAGAATACTGCCGGAACCGCGGCAAAAAAACGCATTTCCCTTATATGGAAAAGCTCCACCGCCTAAGAAAAAACTAGAGCGGTAACTTTGGGTTTAGTGACAATAGAGCGTTTCGACCATCTTGTGGGGAGAGACAACCATGTCTGGACTTGGAAAAACTTTAAAGGAAACATTTATATGGGATTTGTAACATCAGTTGTTTACAATAGACTGTTTGCCTCAGTTCAAAGGAAAATTCATAGCAAGTTTAATTGATTAATGGAATTAGTTAGTTATGTGTGTAAGAAAGTTCATAGAAAGCACACCAGGTCCCAATATGTATTGGAGGTTAATTTATGAATTGTTTTACACACATGATTTTAGTGCAAAATGCACAGTCCTCGAGGTTTGATCTCAGGACTTCTGTGCTTACAGACTGCGCATTTGGCGTATTGGTGGTGCTGCCTCTTACTGCCTTGCATGATCTCTCCTGTGCAGTATCACCGCGACTGCAGCGAGTATTGGTGCTGCAGGCATCCCACAGGCAGGCCTGGTGACCATGGTGATTGTGCTGACCTCGGTGGGCCTCCCGACTGAAGACATCACGCTCATTATTGCTGTGGACTGGTTCTTGTAAGTATCTGATTTGTATCAATCCTGCCTTACTGCATTTTGAAGTTCTTGAGCAAAAGCATGAAATTCCTACTTGGCAAGGTCTGTCTAATGGGACTATACTGGCAAGATTCATTAAGGGCAATAACTTTACTGGGGCTGCACGTACTTGTGCTGCACAGAATTTACAAAATGCCTCAACAATGGAGCACATTTTGCAGAATGACACTGTTCAAAGAAAGCAAGAAACCCCAGTCTCACGCAATGTGTTTTACAAATAAATAAATAAATGAGGTCTTGCATGGTTTTGCCCTCTTGCCAGGGCCATACACTGTGGATCTGCAAAACTAGCACCTCCAAGTCTGAGATCTCCAATATTCCTGTACAACTTTTTTGTAAAGCCCTTTATAATATACGTCTGTAACATCTATTTTTTAAAAAGATCTCTTCCTTTAGACGTGGATTCAAGTTGAACCACTCGAGTTGTACTTTGTAGACTCTGTCGACTCCAAGAGATGTTGTATTTGAATGGGACTGTATCAGTACCCCCCATGTCAATGCAACCACGATTTCAGTGGAGCAATACCAGCACCTTTGAAAACGACTGTTGTACTTTACTGGATACTTATAGCACTGCCCACTAGGGCCCAGTAGGACTACTGTTCGTTCCGTGTGACAGTGCAAGCACCTATGCGCAGGGTTGCTATACCTTCATTGCAATAATGTCAGCATTATGCAGGAATGCAGCGATACGTTCAATGGGAAATTAAAAAAAACCTTTGAAACGGGACTGCTAGCCTTTGATGGGGCGGTACTGGTACTTATCCGGGGATCTGGTATTCTACTAAAAGGGCACTAACTGTATTCTCAAAATGGCTGCCATACTTTCAATGGAACAGCTGGGCTCCTGCTCTTTGAATTGGACAGTACCCATCCTTCTCTGCAGTTCTGCTATACCGATACGAGTCCATGGACAGCATTTTTCGGCAGGGCTGCTCTGCTTTAATGCAAGCATAAGTTCCATTTCTGAGCACAGCTGCTATACTATGGGACAGTTCCAGCACATCATCTGAATAGGTCACAGTAGTTTTACAGAACAATATTTGCACTTCCCCCAAGTGCTGCAAGACAGGAAAGTTCCTGCGCCTCTTAGTGGGGTTGCTATAGAATTAGTGGGGCTGTACCAACATGTATTGTCCCATCATTTGCCAAAGATTGCACTATTTGGTTGGTTGAAAAAGACTGAATGACACACTACAGTCTTAATAGTACCAGCATCATACACATTAAGTAACATCTGCCTTCAAATGAGCAGATAGTGCGTACCCATAAGAAAGTGTACACTTGAATTCCTAAAGTAAAATGTGTGTGACATTATTGGAAATTGTACATAGACCACTCCAAATGTTGTATTCCACACAAAGTAGTAGCTCGCTGTTATTTGATGATGCCACAACACGCACAAAGTATGCTAACAAATAATGTGGTCATGTTCATCTTTAAATGATGAAGGGTCCTGTCCAACACTGGTTCTGTTGTGCTTGTTCTCTATTAACAATTGATGATCATTTCACGCAGGACGAAGGGGTCTGTGTAACGTTCCATATTCGGGCATCTCCCTGTAGTTGAGGTGAAACCTATGAGCCACTGAGTTCTGTGGCCAATAACCTTTAACCCGTTGAACACACCAGCATGACGTTGTTTGGCCAGGGATCCGAAAGACTGGAACGTTTGGTAGAAATCCGTCCAATGGTTCAAAAGATATTTAGTGTGATTGATTTTTTTACTTTTTACTTTGGTTTTCCCATAGAGAAAATGCAGATTCAGGTTTTTGTTTCAATTGTGCTCGCGAGCACAAGAAAGCAGAGGAATGCATTCCTTTGGCAGAAATCCTCCCAGTAGATTTTAGTTTTGTTCAGTAGGTGGTGCTGAAATCGCTGCCTATAAAGTGAAACAATTGTGCCCCGGAAGTGAATATAGGAGCGAGATGAGATCTGATGAGAGACACACAGCTCTGTTTACCCATCCGTTGACTGCCCCTGCCCATTATAGTCCCTTTAGCAATTTCCACTCGCTACCTGCCTAAAACACCTCTCCATGGGATCTCTCTGAGCTGGCTCGATAAAGCAGTAAAAACGAACATTGTTCAGTTAAGGTCCCACCATTCTCATTTCAAAGCAGGCTACTGTGAATTAATGACATAATTGGAGCTTACAATTCTCTGCTGGTGCTCTAAAAACGTCTTTACCAAGTGTGCCTCCAGCCACTGATTTTGTAAGAGGTATGTCTGTGCAGGCATCTAAAGACCTGTGAAAAACAGGCATTGGTAAAGCCAATAGTTTTGGCATCATGGTATCCCAAGCACTGGTTCTCTCTAGCTTGGACTATTGTAACAGCCTCTTTCTAAATCTACCTGCCTCTACTCTCTGCTCTCTGCAACTAATCCAGAGCAGGACTGCGAGACTTGTCCTTTGCCTCAAGCCCTGGGATTTTAGCTCTCCAGCTCTGAAATCTCTCCATTGGCTCCCAGTGGATGCAAGGATTAAATTCAAAACCCTCTGCATTGTCCACAAGGCTTTCTGGGGTCTGGGTCCAAAATACCTTCAGCTATCTCTCTGCAAATACCTCCCCCCTCGAGCTCTTCGCTCCTCTACCTCCAACTCCCTCAGGGTCAGTCGTTTTTCAAATAAACAAACTGGGGGTAGATCTCTGTCTTCGGCTGGGGCCTCCCTCTGGAACAGCCTCCCTGCCACTCTAAAACTTGATGAGAACCATCTCCGGTTCCGGAAGCACCTCAAGACCTTCCTCTTTTCTTCTGCCTTCGCTTCCCCTCTCCCCTGCTGATCTGTTCTCTCTTGGCACCGTGCAGCTGGCCACCCTCTGTCCTCCGGGCCCAGGTACCTGCTCACCCTGCCACCCTCCCGCACTGCCTCCGGGCCACCCTTTGCACTGGGGTCTGTATCTGTACCCATACAGCCCCCCCCTTTTCTTCCTGCACTTATCAGACCTACCCTGTCTGCTGCCTTAAACCAAGCACTTGCAAATTGCTGGCTGCGCTACCATTGTTTGTTGCCTTTATTATGTATTTATTGTTATTTATCTGTTTCTCCTCTGCTTCACACTTTCCACTTCTCCCCCCTTCCATGCACTTTTCCCCTTCCCCTTTCCCATGCACTTGCACGTTCTCAGTGTCTCTGGGCCTAGTAAGATCGCTGTTTTGTTCTCCCCTGTTCCCCTCCCTTGCATTTTCGCGCTCTGACACACTTGTGTACGAGCGCAATAGAAAAAAAATATCAATATCAATGTCTATTTGCATTTATTATGCTATTATATACCCAGGTGCTCACACTATTTCCATCTATTGTCTTATATCCAGGTAATATCATTCTAGTAGTGCCTGGCTAATGCCTATATCATGCCGATACAATTGTCAAATTTGTTGGGTTTGCCATGCTTTTTTAAAGTACGTGGCGAATAGGATGACCCTGGCACCAGAATCCTTCATCTCCCATGATGCATTGTGTGTTGCTGAGGGACAGGTTATTTTCGGGAAGTTAATCACCCCCATTTCAAATTGTAATGTTTTGCTTTTGTAAAACACAACCCAGGGGACAAAGAGAAACATTTATATAAGTAGGCAGCTGAGGCCATCTAGTCAGCCATAACATGAAGAGGAACGCATTGCACTCTGTGCGTTCCACTGTGAGGAGAGCCTTATTTTGGCAAAGGTGCACTGGAAATCAGATAAATAATTAACTACAGTGAAATTGAAAGGGCATCTGAACAATCTTCTTGAAAGTTTAAAAACAAGCTTTGGCAGTGGCAACAGTTTTGGCTTTTGTGTAGACATAGAAAAGGTATTTGCCAGGCATTGTTGTAATGGTGCTAACTGACAATTAATGAAAGCAGCTGGAAAATGGTGGACATACATGGACATTTGATAGCAGTGCCTGGCAAATGCTTATCTAACACCCACACGCAAGCCGAAACTGTTGGCTTTGCCAATGCGTGTTTTTAACACGACTTTGGTGAAAGACAGGCATACTGGTTATAAATCAATTGGCTTAAGGCAGACCTGGTTAACACTTTTATTTACACCAGTAGTGCATTTACAGCAAAACCTAAACCATTAACTCTCAGAAGACTTTCGAAAAAACCCTGGCAGGCACTTCAAGTGCAAAGTTTCATTTTAAGGCTTAATAAAGCCAGCCAAAGAGATCCCTGGATGGTGCATTTTGGGTGGGTAGGGGCAGGAAGTGGGTGGGGACAGCGAAGGAGATTAGAATGCCATAGACGGTCAATTGTTGGATAAATGATCAAACACCTACAAGCTTTTGTCCCTCCTCATGCCATCTTTCCCTAGCTGTACTCATATGCATTAGTTCCTGCTCATAGGTGGTGCTAAAGTGCCATCTTAATGAATCACACCAATTTGTCAACCAATTCATATGAAAACTGAGATTCTTGATGTAAAAGAACTTAACACATTTAATGAACTACACACCTACACCTACCAAGTACATCAGTAGTATTTGCAAGGGAAACTTGTAAAGCTTCAGTCTGATCTGGTCTAAGAAAGACAGCTAGCTACTGCACTCCCTCATCATCCTCATCATAATCCTTGCTACTCGCCTTCTCATTCCAGTGCCTCACTAAACCTACTGGGAATCACACCTCTTTGTCACAGTCCCTCACTATTACCCTTACCTCTGCAACTCCCATCAGCATCCCACTCCCTCACTATCCTTACTCCTGCAATTCCCCTCCTCGTCCTGTTCTTCCCTACATGTCTTCCTTCAACTCTCCCCCTCATCCCAGTCCCTCAGAACCCTTGCAACTTCCTTCCTTGTTGTAGTCCCTCTCTACACTTGCTCCTGCAACACCCTCCTTGCCCCCGATCCTCATTACTCTTACCCCTGGGATTCCCCTCCTCATCCCAGCCCCTCATTATATTTACCCCGGGATCACAACTCCTCGTCACAGTACCTCATTACACTTCAGCCTCCCTCCTCTTGCCACAGTCCCTCACTTCCTTTTCTCTGCAACTCCCCTCCCCATCTGTCTTTCACAACCATTGTCCCTTCCACTACCACCCTCATCCCAGTCCCTAACAACCCTTGAAACTCTGTCCTCATTGTAGTCCCTCACAACCTTTACCCCTCCAGATCCCCTCCTTACCCAATTCTCTCATTACCCTTATCCCTGCAACTCCACTCCTTGTCCCAGTCCCTCATTGCCTTTATCCCTGCAACTCCTCCTCTTACCCTCTCATTACCCTTACCACAGCAACTGCCGCCACCCCCCCCAAGTCCCTCATTACCCTTATCCCTGCAACTCCCCAACTCATCCCCAACTCATCCAAGTCCCTCATTACGTTTGCCCCTGCAACTCCCCTTAACATTTCAGGCCCTTACTATGCAACCCAACCTCCCCATCACAGTCTGACCCTTACTCTGGCATCCCTCCTCCTCATCAGTGTCTCTGACTGCTTCTACCCCAGCATTCCCTCTCCATATCAGTCACTCACTGCCCTTACCCTGACATATCCCATCTTGCTACATTCTCTAACTACCCTTACGCCAGCATCATACCCGATCATCACAGTCCCTTACTATCCTTGCCCCAGAACACACCTCCTTCTCGCAGTTCCTAACTACCCTTACACCTGCAACCCCCCTCTTTGTCATAGTCTCTCACCTCACTACTGTTATCCCTGCAACTCTGCTCCTCTTCGTAGTCCTTTATTACCTTTACCACTGTGAAGTAAAGCAAGGGATTGTTAATCTTATTGATTACAAGCAAGAGGAACTTGGCCGAGGAAATCCATGCACACAAAAACAGAAGTCCGAAAATGTTGCACACTTTACTATTTATTGAAAGCTTTCGAAAATGGGGATCAAGTTATGTACAACACAGCATTCTCCAATACTTTCTCTTCGTTCTCAGGCTCGTTATGAACATTTAAGGTGACGTGGTGACAAAATGAATGATATATTTGCAAAAACCTAAGGCCACATGGGATTGGTTAGTGAGGTAGGCTACATATAGGATGCATATGGGGTTAGTAACCCTATTGGATAAACCGTATCTGGTGGCCCCTCCTGTGAACACCTCCTAAATGTTGCAAATAGTCATTTCAGGTTAGTGAGCTGTCATTGGACCGTGCAACGAGGTGTGAGTTAGCATGGAAGATGGCTAGGGATTGGACAACAAGGCCTTGCCACTTTCGAAAGTTACCAGTCAAGGTGGTGAGAACAGCCCCAGATGTGCTGCATGTACCCAACAAATTACCATCTCCGATCCTCTAGCCTTGAGACCAAATATTAGGCTTTGAACCTGGTTTTACTTTTGTATCATCTGCCTTCGGTTGGATGGAAACAGCGGTCTCTGTCTGGCTCGAATTAATAGGCTTTGTCCTCTAGGTTCAAGTCACATGTGTAGGGACCACAGAACAATTTTCCTGCTTGCATTTGTGAGGATTTTCAGCCTTTTACACTCACAGGTGTCCTATCTCTTCTGTTAATGTGAAGCTTTCTCTCGCTCTGTGTTCTTGGCAAGGATGTGCACATTAGCTGCACTGACAGCCTGGTCTGCGCCCCTCTGCGAAATCAGCATGTCAGGTCTCTGCTTTCTTGAGCCCTTTCAGTGCCTTCTATTCATTTCAATGCGACTGTGGCTTTCATCTTTATTTACATCGCCGCTCATGTTATTTGCGTTAAGTGTCAGCAAGCAGTCCATATGTATTCTTGCACAACTTGTGGTTTCTGCATAGCAAAGGTGTGCCCGTCCTCTATCTAAGTGAGTCATAATAATGTTCTCCATGTCTAAAGGCAAGTTATCCTAAGTTATCCCAAGTGTCTGCATAGCTTCATGCAGGCATGCATAGGTGCTTCATATCTAATGCATCTATGTCAGAGTATTAGTTGTGACCTCAGCCTTCTGCGTGGTTACAGTCAGTCTACTTGCTCCATCGACTGCAAACATATTGCTTCAATGACATCTTCAGAATAGGGTCTAAATGAATGTCTGAGTGAATAAAGTTTCTCACATCTGTGGTACATCAGTGATGGGCAGGAAAGAGCCGGGATCGATGTACACCTTTGGTTTCTGTGAGATTGAGACAAGGGAGGGACCGGTGCAAAGTGGGCTACATTCATGTCTCCCTCTTTAATCCCCCCTCTGGTCGATATATCGACCACACTCCCATGAATGTTGTCTCCGTTAACGTATAGCTTTGGGATCCATACTTTCGCCACTCCTCCCAGGTGACCAAAGTACTTGCCTTGTGTAGTGAAAAAGGCATTTGCTCACCCCAGGACCTGCCCTGATTGCAATAAAACACCCTATCACCCCCCATACAGGTCCAACTCTGCGCAACAGCCATGAACACAATGTTGGAGAGATGACACCTTCAGCATAAACATAGCATTTATTAGACAGAAAGCAACATATAAAGAGAAACAATAATTTTAGCAGCAATTGGAAATAATGAAAATGTAAGTTAGAGAAATCACAAATAATTAGAGCACAGTCTCACGTTCCTTGTTCTAATTAGTTCAGGAGACCCAGGTCATCTTAAACGAACTGCTGCCCATCAACCAGGCGGCTTCCCTCATATCGTTCCATCAGCTCTTAGATGACAGCGGTACAAGGAGCCGCAGGGGCAACATCAAGCTCCGGGCACACAGCAGTCCACAGAAGAATCCTCCCTGGGTCATGTGTGCATGCATTCTTGTACCTTTGTGCTGTCAGTAAGCGTGGCGCAATATTCTAAAACTCCCTCAGTGCAAAACATGTTTACTGATAGGAAAAACACAAGCTCAGTAATTTTACAAAAGCGCTCCCTTTCCTTCCCCTCCCCACTTGGAGCCCATCTGCGAAAGCGCAGGAATGTCTCATCAGTAAATGGCCGAGTCGAGGAAGCAATTTCTCATGCGAAAGAGGACCTGTTCAGGGAAGCTGGCAGTGCCGCAGGTGCAAAGAAAGAGTATTCCAATAGAAGCTAAAATAATTATGCATTGCATTAACCCCTAGTGAGCATGCTTTACTGGACCTGCACTCTGCTAGCTAGTGTCTTGATACTACAAGACTGGCTATCTCAGCGCTATAATGCTTTAAGCGCTCAGATACAGGTCTCTATTAGCTACTAAACTTGGGCCTCTGCCCTGCCTTTTGCAATCTATGAATGTAACCTTCCACCCCTTTGATGCCTGTACGTTCAATGTAGCTCACTATGCTTGATATGTAGGCACTACTAAGCATTACTAATCCATCTATAAAGGTCTGTTTTAGCATTTAGTACACACTTCGAATAAGCTGTTAGTCTTATCTGTTAATGCAGCCGTCTAAGAACCTAATATGCAATATGGTTACCTCTGCAGGCTAATGCACCTAAGGAAAATGCAACTTCCTTCACACTACACCTTGTTCATTCAAACTCCAGGTCAAATAGCAGCAGTCTCCATCAGGCTTGCACCATAGCCATCGTCCCTTGTATTTGCGTGGATCTGGGGGAAATAAGAACCTTGTGCCTTGGGGAGAAAAGGGAACATTGCTTCAAGTGAGACTGCAGTATGTCGAAAGTCTGTCTCTCTCATCTGCCTTGGTCTTTACATCCAGTAGTATTTTCATCCCTATTGTCTTTTTTGTAGTCTTTCTGCACTGGGTTATTGCTACTTTAATGTCACATACAGCCAGTAGTACTAGCACTAAGGCAGCTACCAGTACCTGGAGCCCATTAGCCAACCATGTTGGTATCCAGGAAAATATATATGCCAGCCAACCTTCATTTTCTCCTTTTGGGCTTGTTATGTCTTCCATCTTGGCATGTAGGGCTGATAACTGCAAGATTGCTTCTGTGAGAGTTCCATTCTCTCCATCGTGGGTGGGCACAAGAAAGGCTGATCTTTGTGCGCATGCCTCCTTCCATATCTACGAGGACATCCAAAACATATCTTTTCTGGAGGGTCATGAGTCTGTCGGCTCTCAATTCTTCTTTGATGGTGTTGAACCCCTAAAATATTGAGTTGACGGTCTACAACAGTTCTCATCATGTAATTTGGAGCCATTTGTCATTTGTACTGACCTGGACCCCTGGGACAGCTGAAGTAAATAACATTTCAGTCCTGCTGAACAGCCTGTGCTCTGGTGATATTGCATCACGTGCTGCTTCCGTTTTGGATGAGACATAGTTTCCTCTTTTTACTCTTGTCAGCCCCCCTGATGTTCCTCTGGTGTGCATCCATTTTGGGTAACCCATCCACTTGTATGTCCTTCTGAGGGCACTACCAAGGCTGTACTAAAGAGCATATCCCTCCCCAGTTTGGTGGTAGTTGCATGTATGCTTTGGAGCCACAGGCACAAATAGTGGTCCATTATTACTGCATTACAGACCTTCATACCCGGTAACTTCAATGTTCGTTTGCATCCTTTGTTCACCCCGACCTTCACTGGACCATCATTCTGGAAACACAGGGAAGCATTCTCAAGTGATATAATTGACATAGGGACTGCTTCATTCTCAACCCATATGAGCAGCTTGGCACTTGCCCCCATTCCTTGAGTCAGTCATTTTCTCTCTATACCACTACCACTGGAACTGTTAGGAGTGCCTGAGCTTTGCACCCCATCATTCCCTCCATCCATCCTTCTCTTGTGAACACCTGACTGTGCACCAACTGTTTAGGTCTCTCCCAGAATCCTGTCAGTCCTGCTGTCTCTTTTCTACCTGTTTTCGGGCACTGCAATTCCTTTTGTGTGACTATCCTTGCATCCCCTTGATTAAGCCCAGACAAAATGTACTGTATTGTTTATCTGAACTCCAATAATCATTCATCATTGCTTGAGTCTTGATGTAGTTATCTTCATACAGGACTGTTTTTTGTGATATCCATCTTATTGTGGCCCATCTTCCTTGAAATTGGCCCCTTGTGGTGCAGAGCGCTTGGTGCATGAGGCATTGTGCTCTGGTTGCTGGAATCTCTGTTGCTATGCATGTTTTGGAGGAACTCATGGCATAGGGGATGAGAGAGCACACATTGCAGCTCTCCTTTGTGGTCTGTCCCCCCACCTTGGCCATGTGCTGGTACCACATATTAGTGATGTGGGCCGAATCAGCTAAATAAGCATTTACATGTTCAAAGTCGTTATGCTTGCTTCGCCAGATTCTTTTTACTTCTCAGGCAGCACTAGTGATTAGCTCAGGTATAGCTTTAGTGGCATCACAAATAGGGGTTGTGTTAGCATATACTTCAGTGTATGTGTAATACAATGTAACTTTTTGCAGCGAAAAGAGGGTAAAGCGATATAAACAGCAGAATGCAAAAAATTGCAGTACAATTATTCTTGCTGCAGTATCCATGTGCTGTATGCGTGTGTGCTCTTGTCATTGTATGCGAACCAATATAAAGGGTTACCAAAACTCATAACATTTGAGATCAACATTTTATCTCCTGACAAAAATGTCAGTTTTTTGCAGATACATTATTACATTGAACATGTGGGAGACACCCCCGCAACCCCAAAATTTATTTATTTATTTTTTACATGGGGAGCAGGGGACCTCACTGCAACCTGTCGCCATGCATAATGTCACCATATATAATGTCGCCAGTGGCTTTTCCGGTGACGACATGCATGGGCACATTATGTATGGGGACATTATTACTTGATACCGTCTTTGCTGGTATCATTTGCCTTTTGTTTGCTATGAGTTCATAAAATGCCTTTATGAGATTGTGCAAGTGTACAATTACTCATTGAAAGTCAATCCATGCACAGACAGTTATTACCTAGTATAAAGAAGAGACAGTGTGCCTAGTCTAGCTGTCTGTATGCTCTTGTCTAGCTCTGGTCCTTGAACGTGACAGAATCTGTCACTGTTCTTCTTCTTGCAGTGCATCGTCTGTGTTGGGCTAGGAGGGGTCTCGCCTCGGCAGGGCTTGACATCTCCCAGATAATTCCATGCTTTCTTCTCTACATATTTAACAGCCTTGTCCATTGCTTGCTCTATGATGAAGGGACCATTGAAGTGTGGCTTGTGCCACACTCTAATGAAGTTTGTCAAGAGAACTTGGTCCCCTGGATAAAGAGGTGGTGGTTTGAGCAGTTCAGAATGTTCTACTGGGGTGTTATCTTCATCATTCTTCTTTGAACTCCCCTGCCATGACTTCAGCTGTTGAGAGATAAAAGAAGCACTAGCCATCATTGAAGTGAGATATTCATACATCTCATTGACAAGCACAGTGGCAACATAATGGGTGTCCATCTGCGCTCTAGTGGGAGGAGCAAGTTGGAGGCTCATGAGTCACCCTGTCACCACCTCATGAGGAGTTAAATGGTGTCAGATGCAGGCTGATTACACAATGCAAATAATGCTAGGGGCAGGCAATGAATCCACCCATTTTTCAGTGTCATTTTTATTTTTGCAATTGTTTCTTTGGGCATGCCATTGAGATTTTCACAAATTCCATTCACTTGCGGGTGATAAGCACAAGAAAGTTTAGGTTTTATCCCCAGCAGGGCTGCGATATGCACAAACACTTCATTTATGAAATGAAGTCCAATGTCTGATCATAGCACCTCGCACACCCCCTGTGGTGGGAAAACCTCTCTTGAGGAATTTCACTGCACATCGGGATGTGAGCATGGACCAGCTTCGATTCAGCGAGAAAACTGGCACACTACTACAAGCATATACCTGTAGCCATTACAATTTTTAAACATACTCACATAATCTATGTGGAAGTCGTGGAAAGGTCAATTGGAGCATGTATTGCTCCTTGCACTACGCACACTGTTTCCCGCAGTGAATTTCTGACAGACAATGCAATTTTGCAAAAAGATAGCAATGTATTCTGCCAAATTGGAAATGAACCAGTCTTCCACTATATCTGCTGCAAGAACATCTTTACTAAGGAGGGTCGGGTAGTGCAGCTGCGTGAGTGCAATCTGCAATACTACAAAGGGAATAACCGGTTTTCCAGTGCTCTCCTGTCACCACATTACATCTCTGGGGGATATCGAACCCATCTCCTTCCCACAGCTTTCTCCTCTGCTGGTGCTCATCCCTGAAATTCTATTATTTGGGTAATGGGCAATGAACTATACCCTTTTCGCAATAACATGCTGAGCCGTCGTATGTGCTTATTGGATGGAGGAGTGTCAAACTCATTTATTTCTAAAAAATATGCAGCTTGCTTTGCTTCTGAATCTGCTGCCTCCTTGCCACAGGAAACCATGTCCTCCTCCCTCCTGTGGGCTTGACATTTCACTAGAGCAATGGATGATGGGAGCTGCAGCGCATCTATGAGCCTGCCCAATAGGGGTGCATGCTGTACTGGCGTACTGTCAGCACGTCGAAAGCCGACCCTTCTCCAATGTGACAGTCCTGCATGTACTGTTGACGTTCCATAGATGGAGTTGGGGTACACTGTGATCTCCTCGTCTTCATACGCTTCAAAGGCTATTATAAGTGCAACCAATTCTGCTGCTTGCAATGAAAAATGTGAGGGTAATCTCACGCTTGCCACTACTTCAACTGTCCTACTTTGTTTTAACTTCACTACTGCCATCCCAGTATGTCTCTCTCCTGTCATCTGGTTAATTATTGAGGACCTGTTAATAAAATGTACCCCCCCCCCCTCAAGGGCATTCTTCCATGCTCTAGGAATGTCATATTATTTGGTGTATGTTTTACAGTCGTGTTCATAGTCCCCTCTTCTTCTGGTTCTGCTATGAATGTCGCTTGATTTACAATTCTACACCTATGGCCGGATTCGAGATAATCACCTCTTGTGCAGATGCTTTGTGTGGTCAATGTGCTCTTAGGCTTTTCAAGAATAGCAAAAAGGGCATGCTCCATGTACAGCATGGTGCTATAGCCCATGGTAACACTTGTTGATTTCTCTACTGCAAAAGCCTCAGCGACCAGTGCTTGTTCGCAAGGATAGTGACCTCTCATCACTGGATCTAAATGCCCACTGCAGTAAGCTATCAGTTTGTGCCCTACGGTAGTTTCTCTGTGAGCACTGCCATCATCACTACTCCATTGGTGTGTGAAAACTGATGCAATTCTGCACTGTAGTCAGGAATCCGCAATACTGGTGCTCTGCGTACTGCCCCTTTTAGTTCTTCAAATGCTTATTTCATCTCACCTGTCCATGTTAGTTTACCATCTCTCCTCTGGTCCTCCTTGAGCCCTTTTAAAAGTGGTCTAGTGTACGTGCTGTAGTCAAATACCCAGGCCCTGCAATAGTTGCAAAGACCTATAATTTGCTGTATTTACCTCAGTCTTCGGTGGCAGCGTTCTGAAGATTGCCTGTGCTCTTTAAGGGGTCACCTTTCTCCCTTCTTGAAATATTAATTATCCAATATATAAAACCTCCCTCTGGCAATACTGTAATTTTGCCTTGTCCACTTTCTACCCCTTTTCTGCCAATACTGTCAAAAACAGCACTGAATCTTTCTAACACTGCTCCTCTTACCAGCTGCATATTAAAATGTGGTCTACATATTGAATAACCGTGCTGTCTAAATGTGCATTCCCAGGTCCATTTGAAGGACCCTATTGAATATAGAATGGGATTCACAATACCCCTGAGGAAGTCTCATGTGTTTCCAGTTTTTATTTCTATATAGAAACAATGGCAAGTCCTCAGATTCTTCATGAAGTGGGATAGAGAAAGCATTCTTCAAGTCTATCATCTTGAAATGAGTGGCTTCCAGTGGATAAATATCTGAGGGTATCTCACATAGCAAACCTCGAGATACTGTTATTCAGGTGGCCAACAAAGGGCTGATCTGCTCAGATCCCAACTCTAGGGTTGAAAGGGCAAGAATGGCTCACTGAGATGGGGGAAGCCAGGGGATGTACTCGAGGGAATAACCCAAGGGAGGCGTGGTATTGTATCTGAGAAGGAGAGGAGGGTGAGATCCTTAATTACAGCCGACTCTCTTCCTCCCATTAGATCTCTCCTATCCCAACCCGATGTCCCCTCCATATCAAGTAAATACCCTAGGAGCCCAAGCCCTGATGCACTTCTAAACCTCACCTCTCAGAATCCCTGTTTTTCTGTTCCCTACCTACATACTCCCGGTCATTCTTTTCCATGCCCTTCTTGTCGCTATTTCCCGCACTCCCCACCTGCTCAGACAAAACACTACCAATCTCACAATTTCCCCTGTTCACTTCATACTAAATACTGGTCTTTCGCGTTTGCCTCACAAACACTCCTACTAATTTCAAAGCCCCTCCAAAACCCACCCTTTGGAGTTTACCAAAATCCCCTGTAATATGAGGGTTGTAATTCCCTATTACATCTTTTCCCCATCCTACCACTTAGGTCATTCAAAACCATTGCCCCCCATTTTCCGACATGAACACTTTTGCATGACACACCAGAGAATTGACTAACACCAGAGCCGTTTACCTGACCTGTCCCAATACAAGGGTCAGTTAAAGTCAGGCAATAGATCCGAATCCCCCACTCCTGATGGTCCTTTCCCTTCCCCACAGGGATAAAAGGTGGAGCAAAAGAGCACAGTACGAGCAAGGCAGACTGCATGACGAGACAGCTATCCAGGTCAAGCAGTTTAAGAGGAGGAGAAAGACGGCAACTATCGAGAGGCTGGCGAGAAGAGATACAACCTTGCCCTTTTTGACAAAACCCTGCAAACTTTTCGCTGAGAGAAACGTAAGACCAAGGAAAATAGCCCAAGTGTGCTGCAGCAGATGTCCACGGTACACTGAGCATATCGAGGCTGATAAGCCGGAGCGAAGGAGACTCCTGCTTTTGTGATACCGGCCCTGACTCCAGTGAAAAGGAAAGCCAAGTGGTTCATTACAGCCAGTGAGTCGAGAGGAGAGCCAATAAAAACGGGGCAAAGTGAGAAAGTTGAAAGAACTATGAAATTGTAAAGGGAAGGCCAGCTGCAGAAGGGGAGTGGCACCACATTGGTACTGCTCCGATGAAACTCTGGTTGACCCCCATTTGAGTAAAACTACAGAAACCAGAAGGGTGTAGGAGAGCCACCAAGATAGGTCAAATTGGTCATACAGGAGGTCAAGTCCTTTCCCAGTACAGTCGAAAGCATTTGATCTACAAACTATAAAGAAAGCCAGGGAAGTGAATCCTGTAAACATTGAAATTAATGTAAAGATGAAGTTGACAAGAGTGAACCCGACCGATGGATGTCCACTGGAACTGTTTAATTGACATTTGACAAGGGTCTGAGCCCGAATGAGGGAGATACAGGTGTGAATCCATCACCCGAGAAATACATAGAACAGAACTTAGTGTTTGTTTGTTGTTTTGATTATTTGAGAATCTATCAGGCCCTCGGGACTAGGGGATGCAACCAGTGAGGGCCTGATATCGAGAGGAAGAGTGGTCAGCACCCAGAAGAGGGGGACCAGGGGTGAAAATCATCACCCAAAGTGAAATCAGGAAACAAACTTTCATTTCGAGGGGATTGGTTCCTCCGACGTATTCCACATCTATGACAGGTAATCACCACAGCTGTGCTGCTTCGGAAAACTTCCAGGGGTCTGTGTCCTGCATCGATGATGTCGATATGCTGTCCTCGAGGGCCTCAGTTGAGCCGACGTCACCGGATGTTATAAGTAGGACGCACGACGCCCGTAGCCTCAGTTCCGTTTTTTCCGCGACGTGTTCGCTTCGGAGATCTCGGCGCGCTTTGGTTCTTCTGATTTCTATCTGTTCTTTGAACTTGGTTGTTTGTGAAGATATCATGTCTTCATCTTTTTCTACCCCGCGGTCGGGATTCAAGAATTTTCGGGACTGCGGTTCCAAGATGTCTGCCTCTGGTGCCTCGGCAAGGACCACGCCACCGATGACTGTGACGATTGCCAGTCGTTAACGTCGAATGCCTTGCGGGAGTGGAAGAAGAAGCTATCTGTAGGTAGGGTTTCCAAACCCCGAAAGTCGAAATCCGCTGGCCTTTGAACCGACGATTAGAGGGGCGACTCTCAGAGACGTCGGCATAAGTCCAGGGGGTCTCAGTCCCAGAGTGGTTCACGCCATTCCTCTGCCTCTTCGAGGCACTCGCAGAAGCGCCATCACCAGTCGCCTTCCTCGTCCTTGTCAGAGGACTCCGCCAGACGGCGGGTTGCTTGTCCCAACAAGCATTCCTCTCCTGCGGAATGGGATGCATTTCGTAAGGAAATGATGGCAATTTTTGAATCGCAGGGCTCCGTTCCTTCTGCGCCTTTGAGAGAAGCCAGCAGGGAACGTGCTAGGGCCACCGCTCGCACGCCTTTGGGCTCAGGCGGTTGGCGCGATCATCGGGAGCCTTCGAGGTCTCGATCGGACAAGGTGGATCGCTCTAGCCATGCCCGCTCCAGGTCCCGGTCCTTTGCGCCCTTGAGACCGTCGGAGCCTTTGAGGTTTTCTAAGACGATGTCGTGGCCATCAGCACCATGTCCGTCGAGGGGCTCTCTCGAGGCGACACCATCGGAGCAGAGGCCATCAAAGGACGCGCTCGTGGTACCGCCCTCGATGCCTGTGTGAAAGCCATCAGCGCCAGGCTCGACGTCAATGCAGATTCTGTCGACGCCCTCGAAGCCTTTTGTGGAGGCTTTACCAGAGGTACCCCGTGCATCAGTCGAAACTCCGATGAAGGCCCTGAAGAAGTCAGTGAGACCTGTCTTTGAGCCTTTTTTCTGTGTCCTCATCCAGGGATTTATTCCAGCCTCTGGATTACATCTCTGAGGTGGATGAAGGGTCTGATGAAGGTTTTGTTCCTGATGTGGTTCCTGACCAACTATTGTCTGGTAATAGCCAGAAGGAAGAACTGCGTCAGTCTTTGCACGAGGCCAATGGTCTGGACACCTCTCCGGAGGTTGAGTTCGGTAGGCCTGAGCCTGGCACGCACAACGAGTCTTCATACCGGCGTCTCATGTCAAGGGTGACGGAGTACTTGGGGTGGACTGCGCCACCAGTCAATTTTCTGCAGGATGACCCGACAGATATCTTGGACCAAGGTCCACCAACTGACCCGGTACTGCCATTTCATATGGCCTTGCAAAGAAGGCGGCGGCTTGGACTGCTTCAGAGAGTCTCCCGGCAGTGGGTAAGTCGTTGCTGAAAAAATACCATCCAGCCAGTGGAGACCCCCGCTATTTGTCCATGCATCCTACTCCGGAGAGTTTGGTGGTGCAGGTGGCTAAAGCCCCGGCAAAGCAGGCATCGTACCCTACCATCCCTCTTGATAGGGATGACAAACGTTTTGACGGTCGGGCGAAGAAAGTATTTTCTTCAGGGGGTATGTCTTTGAAAGCAGCCAACTCTGTGTGTGCCTTAGCCCGTTTCACTCACACTCTGTCGAATTGTGTTTCTTTGGCGGCTGAACATATTCCCGAAGGTGAGGAACGGGATGGCTTTCTTGCCCTTGTACAGGACGGCAAGGATGCCATGTGTGAATCTGTTCAATCGAGTCTGGACGTGGCAGACTGTGTCAGCCGGTCCATGGCGGTGAGCACTGTGATGCGCAGTTTTGCATGGTTGTGGAAGTCAGGGTTTTATCCTGATGTACAAGCCCGGCTTCTCACCATGCCCTTTGATGGTGAACATCTTTTTGGCAGCAAGGCTGACGAGAGCGTTGAGAGGTTGCAGACCTCAAAAGCTGCAGCGAAGTCGTTGAGCGCTGCAGTTCGCCAACCTCCGCCTTTTCGTCCTAGGGGACAGCAATGGAGGGGAAGTTCCTTTCGATACTACTCTACCTTTGGTAGATCGTGGGGAGCTGCAAGTCAAAGGGGCCAACGTAGGTGTACCAGAGGTGGAAAACAGGGTACTTGAGGTGCCAAGGCCGCTCGGGCAGTTGCCTCTTTGCCCTCATGCACTGCAGCAGCCGCTTCAGCTCAGTCATGAGGCCATGTCCCATGGTTCGCCGGTTGGGGGAAGGCTGGCACAGCATCTTGTAGAATGGCGTGCCATTACTTCAGATGTGTGGGTTCTGGAGATCATAACCCATGGCTACTGTCTTCCTTTCCGGCAGAGGCCTCACGACAATCCACCAAGGAATCTCTCTTTGAAGAGTCCGGATCTGCTCCTTGCGCAGGAAATCAAACGCCCTGCTGGAGAAAGGCGCCATAGAACTGGTGTCTGTAGCGGATAGGAACAAGGGATGGTTTCCCCATATTTTTTGATCCCGAAAAAAGATGGGGGGATTGAGACCCATCATGGACTTGCGTGGTTTGAACAAGCTCCTCAGGAAGGAGGTTCAAGGTGGTTACTCTCTCTCAAGTCCTCCAGGCCCTTCAACTTCAGGACTGGTTGGTATCTCTCGACCTCAAGGATGCTTACTTTCATGTGCCGATTCATCCCAAGCACAAGAAGTACCTGAGGTTTGCGGTTGGCGACTCACACTTTCAGTTTCAGGTCCTGCCGTCTGGATTGGCCTCCGCCCCGAGGGTCTTCACCAAGCTCATGGTGGTGGTGGCAGCGTATCTCAGGAAAGGGGGGATTCACGTCTACCCGTACCTGGACGATTGGTTGATCAGGGCACGCTCTCCCGAGCAAGTTATGGATCATCTGTCAGTCACCTGCCACTCCCTTCACAGGCTGGGCTTCTCCCTCAACTTAAAGAAGTCCCACTTGACACGTACCCAGCGGTTCAAGTACATCGGAGCAGTGCTCGGTACATCCCTGTGGCTGTGTTTTCAGCCCTAGGTGAGGGCTTATCACATTCTGCAGATGGTGAATAAGTTTCAACATGACCAGAGTCTCCCGGCGTTCGTGTTCTTGAGGTTGCTCGGCCTCATGGCATCCTGCATTCTCCTGGTGCCAGAGGCCAGGCTGCAGATGAGATCTCTGCAGTGGGCTATCAAGTTTCAGTGGTCACAGTTTTCAGGCAGGATGTCAGGCACCCTCGGTCACCCAGTATCTTCGGTGGTGGGCCGTCGAAGGCAATCTGATGAAGGGGGCTCCATTTTGGCTACCCTGGCCGGAGATGACGATTTTGACGGACTCATCCCTCACGGGATGGGGAGCTCATGCCAACGAGTTGACAGTCAACGGTCGTTGATGTCCGTCGGAGTCCAGACTCCATATCAATCTGTTGGAGCTGAAGGCTATCAGGCTAGCCCTGAAGGCTTTTCTGCTGTCTGTGCGGGGGAAGAATGTCCTGATTCTGACGGACAATACAGTGGCCATGCACTACCTCAAAAAAGGGGGGCAGGGTATCTCCCTCTGTGCAGAGAGGCGATGCAGCTCTGGTTCTGGGCCATCCAGCAGGAAATGTCGATCTCTGCAGTTCATCTGGCCGGAGACGAAAACGAGGCTCAGGAGTTTCTTCTGGAGATCTTCGCCCTTTGGGGGACCCCACAAGTGGATCTCTTCGCCACCAGTGTCAACCGGAAGTGCAAAAGATTTTGCTTGTGTGAATTTCCTCCAAGAGGAGCCTTAGGGGACACGTTCGTAGTGGAGTGGTCCGTCCTACTGCTGTATGCGTTTCCTCCAGTCCCCGTCATTCCGCAAGTGCTGCGAAGATTACGGAGGTTCGGTTCCCGAATAATCCTCATTGCTCCGGCATGGGCCAGGAGAACGTGGTACCCGGACCTTCTCGACATGTCCATCTGCCCTCCATGCCGTCTTCCTTACCGAGACGATCTTCTCTCTCGGAAGGAGGGTCAGATTCTCCATCCAGTCTCTCAACCTTCATGCTTGGCTTCTGAAAGATTGAGGTATAAGGATTGGGTCCTCCCTGAAGACACGATGGAGGTGTTGCTTTCGGCCAGAAGGCCAGCAACAAAGTCCCTGTACCGTTGCCATTGGAGAAAGTCTGCAACTGGTGCAGGGTTAAGAATGTGGATCCTTTTTCATGTGCCATTCCTGTGGTTCTGTCTTTTTTGCTTTCATTAGCCCACAAGGGCCTGCAAGTGGGTACCATTAAAGGTTAACTGGCGGCGCTGTCCATATTTAAGCGCTCGTCTGAGGAGTGTTCTTATTTTAAGATTCCTTTGATTTCTCAGTTTCTGAAAGGGCTCACTAATGTGTTTCCACCATTACCTTTCCAGGTACCAGGTTGGGATTTGAACCTGGTTCTAAAATTCCTAATGGGAGCTCCATTTGAGCCTTTACATTCTTGTCCTTTGAGACTGTTGACCTTTAAAACTGTGTTTTTAGTTGCGGTTACTTCCGCTCGCAGAGTGAGTGAGTTGCAGACACTATCCGCTAAGCCACCTTTCACGGTGTTCCATAAGGAAAGGGTTGTCCTTAGGGTAAGTTGTGTCTGAATTTCATTTAAGCCAGATGGTCATTCTTCCAGCATTCTATCCTACTCTGCATCCTGGTAAGGAAGAGGAGAGGCCCCATAGGTTGGATCCTAGGAGAGCTTTAAGTTTCTACATCTCACGCATGTCCCAGGTCAGAGTGGATGATGAGCTCTTTGTAGGATACGCTGGAAGACGTTTGGGACAAGCGGTTACTAAGCAGACTTTGCCTAGATGGATTATCTTAACAATTTCTGAATGTTACCGCTTGGCAGGTAAGGACCCTCCGGTAGGCTTACGGGCCCATTCTACTAGGGGTGTGGCTTCCTCTATTGCTCTGCAGAGGGGTGTTCCCATTCGTAACATTTGTGAAGCAGCCACATGGGCCACTGTCCATACCTTTGTCAAACACTACTCCCTGGATTCTATCCATGGGCAAGATTTGGCCTTTGGCAAGGCGGTCCTCTATTCTGCAATTTAATTGGGCATTCTAAAATTCTAAATTCTTTTCCCACCTCCATACGTTGGTATTGCTTTGGGAGTCTGTGATAGATGTGGAATATGTCGGAGGAACCAATCCCCTCGAAGAACAAGTTACTTTCTTACCTGGTAACATTCTTTAGATGGGATGTTCCAATGACGTATTCCACATCAAACCCTCCCAGCCTGCCCCTCTACAGAATTTCTTATGCGATCGCAGCCTACGTTTCCGCAAAGGATTTCTGTAGTCCTACTGGCAGAAGGTTGGTGCCGCATGTTCTGGGGAAAAAACTACAACTGAGGCTACGGGCGTTGTGCGTCCTACTTATAACATCCGGTGACGTCGGCTTGACGGAAGCCCTCGCGGACCGCGTTTTGACGTCATCGATGCAGGATGCAGATGCCGAAAATGTTCCGACCATCACAGCTGTGGTGATTACCTGTCATAGATGTGGAATACGTCGTCGGAATCTCATCGAAAGAATGTTACCAGATAAGAAAGTAACTTGTTCTTTTGTTGAAGGAACTTTTATTTGTTATTTACGTCAGGCCCTCAAAGGCAAGAGACTTTCAAGAGAAACAAGACTTGACCAACGAGGCTCCTGATAAGCTGGAACCGAACTGTTGACTTGTGGGGGGGAAAGCTTGAGTGTGTACTGTGCTCCAAGATCCCATCTCAAAATGTAGGGAAGGGAGATCAAACTACTGCATCCTGACATATTATTATTTGAGTACGCTTCTTTCATTCCTTAAAAACCATCCCACACCCTTTTTGTATTAGATGTAAGTTTTTGCAATAGGTTTCTTAGTTTTGGCACTTTTTATTTTGATACAATGCCACAAGGACTGCCTTATGTTTTCTTTATAGTCGACGCTTGCTCCCATCTTAGATTTAGGCTTAGAATTGGCCTTTTTCCAACCTGCATACAGTTTAAAATTAAACATCCTTGAACTGTGATCACTTGTGTCTGTCTTTACTGTTGCCACCATGAGTTCCTTACAGTATTGTCACTGGATTGGGAACTAAAGGAAACTCTGCTTCAACAATATTGGTCAAAGGGCGCAAATCCTGAATAAAACGCTGCAATCCCCCTGTTGCCTTCTTCATTGGGGCCACAGCCATGTTACATTGAGATTCGGATGGTACTAACATTCCCTGCTACACTAGCAGGGACATAATCTCAAAAATACCTTTGTCTGCCTCTCTAGATAGAGGGTATTGTTTTGCCCTTGGCAGGATTGCACCTGGCTTGAGATTCATTTTAACAGCGCCTACCCCTTTCAATAGGCCAACGTCATATTGTCTGTTGGTCCAGTTTGTTCAGTAACTGTGCCAGATCTTCCTCAAGAAATGGCCATTCTCTGTGGGACTTCCCAGTAATTAATTCTCACCCTAAGTACTACTCATAAAAAACACTGTCTCAAGATCTGAATAGTGGTCCCGAAACAATTCTTCATCTGTCAAGTAAGTCAGTCTGTGCCCTTCTCCTATTGCAATTACTGCTCTCCACACTAGCCCTGTATCATCAGTCCCATGCAATACTATTCTCTCGTCCCTTACTTTAACTGTCTCCAATTCTAGTGTAAACCCCCCATCCTTGTCTAAGGGAATTTCTGATCTGAACAACACTTCACTGAGCCATGCTAACATCCCTTCTACCCCATATTGAAATATCTTGGGATCCAGGGGCACCCCCCTCTGTACAGTCTGACCGCAAAATGCAGCAATACATTCTTGCGCATTCATGTAGTGGATTCCTGGGGTAGAACACACTATCTCTTGCTCAGTGAATAAGATGGTCATGTTGAGTCTACTCATGTCCCTCCCCATTATGTTAACTGGCATCTGGCAGGAATATAACAGTGGCATGGTGAGGTCATGCTCCCCAATAGAGATTGGCAATTCGTCAGTAAACGGAACCAAATCTGTAGCCCCAGAGAAACCTTGAGCATTCATGGCAATGCCTGAAATAGGGTATCTCCCCTCCCTAATACAGGTTCTGGTTGCCCCTGTATCTACGAGAAAAGAGAACATCTTGTCACCTATGGTTACCCCAACACGTGGTTCCTCTTTTGGGTCGGGTGTAGCAGATAGGATTGAACACATGAAGTCAGTATGTGGGCTGTGCTATTGTGGGTATAAAGTCATACCCACCCCAGTGAAAGGATTCCCTCCCACTACATTCTCTCCCCTAGTCTCAGTACGGGAGTCTGCATTGTAGTATCTGTGTCTTTTATGGCTACATCGTTCTGTGTCCTTGGTCCTTGCGGTGGATGTGTGTACACCTGTGCCTGCAATGCATATGTCATGGGCTGTTGTGACTGGGCCAGTGCATGGTGTGCTGGCACCATTTGTGGTGCATGTGTCTGCATGTGATCTTTGGCATAATAGTCGGGTTGCTCAGTGTGTTGGCGGGTATGTCTTCTCCCCACTATGCCTGATTTCCTTTCTGTTTCTACATGCTCGGGATATATGGTTGATCTTTACGCACACACTGGTAGACCTCCCATGGGTCTGGGCTGTCCACCGTTAAGCTTGTCTCCTCGCTGTTGTGCTGGGTAACCTGCTCCTCTCACCCTGGGCACACCTCCTCTTCCCTGCGGCCAATGGGTGTGTCCCCTCTTCCTGCAAAGCTTCCCCCGGCCATATGTTGCTGATACTGGGTATTCTGGATAACCACTGCCTCTCTGCTGGTCCACATTGCTCCTTCCATTGTATACTTTGACAGTTTTTTCTGAACTAACTTTGCTTCTTCCTGTTTTCTTTCCTTGCGCTTCTTTCTCGCGTTCTTCTGCGTTAGTCGACAATAATGCAATATAGTCAACTGAATTTCTGACCATGACTTCGCCTCCATCCCCACAAATATTTTCAATTGCTTCTGTACCTGTTTTGGTAACCCCTGGCTGAGTATGTGGTAAAATAAACACACTGTTTTGTCCCACGGTTCATGCGTCTCGAGATGCCAATGCTCTTGTATCTCCTGAATATATTGGAGTGGGTCTTCGTCCTCACACATTTTGCATGCCATGATTGCGCTTATGTCAGATGTGTCTGGGTACTGTATCCTCGGAGCCTGTCAAAAGGCTGCTGTGCAGTTATTGAACATCAACCCCATCGTGCACTTTCGCTCTGGAATATCCTGCCCATTTCCAAACATTCTCAGCTACCTCCCCAAGAATGGAAGAAAACAAGCTCCTCGTGTTACCCACTGCCAGTATCATCCCTGCCATCATTCTCTCTAGTTTCTAAATCCATTTCCCCACTCCTGCAGTCAACAATGGCAACTTACACCTCAAATTATCTTTGTCCATCTGTTGGCACAGTATATATTGTGGCCGTCCACCACCCTTTTCAAGCAATGGAAACTGTCATCCCCACACCTCTTTCACATCTCTCTGTCTCTCGTAACTGTAAATGCTCTCACCATGTTAGTTCTCTTTCCTCCTGGCAATGCTCTCAACCTCTGTGCATATGGGGTAACTATGCGATCTGCCTTTGGAGCACTTAAGGCTCCCCTCAAGTTCCAGCTTTCCCCTTTCTGTGTCTTCCTCTTCGTCCCACACTGTCTCCCGCTCTGTTCTTACTCCCTCGGAGGGGTGGCGTAGGCTCCTCCCTTCGTCATCATCACTCTCCTCTAATTCTTTGCCTGACCCCATTGTCCCTAAGCTCTCAAGGTCTTCGACCACTGTTATCCTCAAGGTTGAGCCTCCTCAACATGTTCTTCCCTTTTCTCCCCACTGCTCTGTACAGTGAGGGATCACCCTCCCCCTCTGTGGAGACCCTGCTACACTCCTGCATGCCCTAGGGGCAGAAGCGCTATCCCTTCTGCTCCTATACAGTATCCCAATTCAACTCCGTATTCCCGCTTCTTCATTGTTATCTAAATGTTTGGACCCCGTCATTATGTCCTCTACCTCCTTAAGGCGTCTCTCTAATTCTCTCTCTCGCTCCTGTCTTTTGTTTCTCTCCTCTTCCTCTCTGTGTTGATGTTCTTTAACAAGTCTCTTAATCTCCATGTTCCTCTTCTTCCTCCTCAATTCCAACTGCCTTTCCTGTTCTTCCTCAGCCTTTCTCATCACCACCTCCTCTCTTTCTGTCTTCTCCTTTTCCCCCTTTCCTCTCTCCTTCTCTTACACTTTCTCTGCCTCCCTTCTCAACTGCTCCTGTTCCTTTGTCTTTCTCTTCTCTTCACTTCCTCCATTACCTTTGACCATTCTATGTCCTCTTCCTCCTTCTCCTTTTCCCTTTGTTTCTTACCTTCCTCTTCAATGTCTCTGTACTCTGTTACACTTTTTCCATCCAGTTTAAGCAATATCTGTCCTCCCACCAACTGATTCGATGGAACTGTTGCCTCTTCATCCCCTTTGTGTCCTTGAGTCACCTCAGCGCCCCCAGTCAACTTCGTTTGCAGGTTGCTGCGCTCTTTGCATTCATCAATCATGGTCCCTATTTTCTTATTCGTCAGCTTAGCGCCAGTAAGTGCGTCTTCACTATTATACACATACACGGGGTTAGTGTGTCCTGCTGCTGCTGCTTTTAGCTCCTTCAAGGGGTAAAATCCCTGGTTCCTGTTAGTGGGTCAGTTGTTTGAGGAGGAGCCGCTGAGGATTATTCACCCCCCCCTCCCATCATGCTGGCTAAGCAGCCATTCCTTCTTGGGTGGGTCCTCTTCCTTGTCCTCAAACATTTTCCCTAACTCCAATATTGCTAATCTGCTGTTTAAGCTCTTCCCCTTATATGCAGCATGTAAATATGTAGTCATGTGTCGCAGCACAGATTTCGAAAGACTTCCCTCCTGGGGCCATTGCTTTGCCATTTTGCCCTCTCTATCAGGAGTCCATTCAGCGCTATACTTGCATATTTTGTCCTGATACTGCAGTAGGTGCTTGCACAGGTGTTTAAGGGCTGTATCCCACATGGTTTCACTTCACTTTCTGACTGCCGATACTTAGTTAACCTCAAATCGGGTTTTTTGCACACTTCGATAATGCCAAATTCAATGTCACAATTATTGTCAACAATTCTCCAAAACACAACCTCCAGTTTGTTCCAGCAGCTCACGAAACGCCAACAAGGGTGTGTTCCAGACACCGCCCACACTTTACTCTCTGCACTCAAAGGCCAACCCACCACACTTGCACGTGCTCCTCAAGCCCAACCCAAATTGTACAACGCAACAATCCTTTAGGTTTCTAAAGCTTCAACACCACCTCGCCCAGCCATAAACAACCACCTTTTTCAGTTTTCCTCTTCAACAATTCCATCTCCCTTGCGTCAATGCGTTATGTCCTATTGACAAACGTTTGTGACGTCACAAACCATTATACATAAAAACACTTTGAGTGCACTCTCAAAACCCTACAATACACAAAAACACCACAACACAAATACCTCACGGCTGTCCTTCACAAAGGAACCCATCTCTTCAAAATGCCCACTCATGGGCTTGTTCTTCTTCTACACCAAGCTTAGGATTACCTCTATAGAAATTCACTAAGGTACCACCTTGCATGACCTAAGCTAGCGCCTAGACAGAGGGATCCATCTCCTCATCCATAAACTAAGCTAAACCCCTAGAAACAGGTATTCATCTCGGCATCCGTAAACTAAGCTAACCGCCTAGAAACGGGCATTCATCTCGTCATCCGTTAACTAAGCTAGTTTTCATCTATAACCTAGTTAATACCTTGAAACAGGTATTCTCTCATAAATGAAACAAATCGCAACACAATAATTTCCCTCCCCGATATTTGTCAAATTGTTGGACTTGCACTTGCACTCTGTGGATCCGCTGAAGCTCTCGGACAACGTCACTTCCACAATCTGCCATTCTGCCTTCCAGTCTGCTTGGCATCCCACAGGGAGCGGGCAGGAATTTCACCAAGGGGGCTCCAAGATGACCGTCTCACTTTCCACGCGTGGTCAGTGGTCCGGTCCACATGGGTTGCAACACATCCCTTGGGGCACGCAGCAGGAAAAATCGATATTTGCCGGGGGTCTTAGTGTAAAGACTGGTATCTGTACTCCTGCACCCTATATGGCAGAGTAGAAGCACGGAGCACCCCAGCCAAGGGTCTCTATTTGGTGCCTGTGGATGAGCAACCAAGGCTTAAACTCTCAGTAGGTGATGCAGGCTAGTTGTTAAGTACAGTGTAGTCCCCAAACACCCACAAAGGAATGTCCACACACTATGTTAGTGAAAACACAGTTCTTCACATAAATAAGACTTTGATTATGTACACATACAATAACACACTTTGCGCTCAGGCAATTCTGAAATGGTAAGGATATACAATTTCTATGTGGTACGACAATTACTTCTTTGATTCCATTAAAATGCATCAACTGTAGACGGTTCAAATGGCATATGAATCAATTAATAAAGTAAACCAACAATAGACTTAGGAAAACAAGTTGGTTAAACAAATGGCAGAATACTGGACCCCTACCACGAGTCACAGTTCTGTATGAGGATCCCCCCCCACCTGGGAAAGCTGTAAAATAAAGATATAACACAAGCCCAGTCCATATATTGCTTAGGCAATGGAGTATCTTAGGCAATGGAGCGCTGCGGCTCTGGCTGATGAAGCTACAGCGTTATCTCCGAATCTCGGTCGACGGTGATGGACGTCACTGTTCGGGCGCTTCGCTTTGTGATTCCGCAGCAGTCCCCATCTCCGGTTGGCAGCCTTTTGAGGACTGACTTCCAGGGCGCTTCGGTGAAGGTTAGCTGGTGCACGATGGTCCCTCGTAGCTTGGGAAGAGGTCTCCTAGCCAGGTCCTCTCTTGGATCAGATTCTTGAAGACACAGCAGCTTTCAGATTGCGTCGAAGGGAACAGCGGTTCACCTTCTTCTTCCGGCTCTGCTTCGAGAGTAAACATCAAGTATCGACTTCAGCTTCTGAACGATTTCCATCAGTGAGAGGTCCCCAGATATACTGTTTGGTCTCTCATTCATTCTGCTGGGTCACACTCAGGCAACCAATTATTCAGAAGGGCATTCATGCAGGCAGGCATCCAATCAGGCTCACAGTGCATTCAGGCCATTCTCCTCCCTCCAGACACTCGCAACAAGGAATGTGTATTGGGACAAGCACTCTGCCATTCAGCACTCAACACTGATTCATACAAGTTTCGGGCAGGGCTGTCACATTCACTGTGTTATATACCAAAAATCAGACACCCATAACAAGATGTGCATATTGGTCCCACCCCAAGGGTGTACCCAGAACATAGTCAGTGGGAAGGCTCTAGCCAGCCTGGGCTGGACTTCCCTACAATACCATATATGGACCTTCCACCCAACAGCCTGTCAGGGGGAAGGGACAGAGTCAGGGCTTCCCAGGACTTTGGGCAAACAAGGTAACGGGCAATAGAAAGCAAGAGAGCCACATGGGCCATCTTTTCTCCTATCAGGAATCAACTGATTCCAATGGCAGGGCCTGGGTATCCCAAAATGGAGGATACTCAGAGCACCTTTCAAATTCAGCATGGAGCTGCCACCAGCCCATGCCCTGCTCTGTGGGCCACACACAGGTGCCGAAAAACAAACACTAGGAGTACAGGGTTGTACCCCCAACCATGGGTGCCATAAGGGTATCCCAAGGGTCTGTACACCAAACCAAAAACCGGAAGAGCTGCACTGCCAGGAGTCCCACATGGACAACAATACAGAACACACGTGAAAAGGACTACAGAACAAGGACAGGGAAGCCCTGTCACTCCAATGCATTTCCAGCATCACACTTAGCAACTGTCCTCTGCTACCACCTGAACTAAGGCAAGGAATTGTTAATCTCCCTTATTATAAGGAAGAGGAACTGGGCTGAGGAAATCCTCTGCACTCAAAAATGGAAGAGTCCTACAATGTGACACATTTTACTGTTTATTGATAGCTTTCAAAAACAGGGATCTAGTTATGGACAACACAGCAGTCTCCAATACTTTCTCATCATTCTCAGGCTTGTCATGAACATTTAAGGCAACGTGAAGTCATAAAATGAATGATGCATTTTCAAAAACCTAAGGTAATATGTGATTGGTTAGTGAGGTAGACTACATATTGGATGTATATGGCGTTAGTAACCCTATTGGTTGTGGTGGCCCCTCTGAAATGTTGCAACTACAGACATTGCAGGTTAGTGAGCTGTCATTGGAATGTGCAACAAAGTGTGAGCTAGTGTGGAAGGTGGATAGGGATTGGTCAATGAGGGTCTTCTCTGCCATGGTGCTTTGGAACAAGCCCATGAGCAGCAATTCAATGTGGTGAGAACAGCCCCAGAGTTGCTGCATGTACCCAACAAGTTAGCATCTCCGATCCTCTACACCTTGAGACAGACCATTAGGCTTTAAATCCGATATTACCTTTGTATCATCTGCCTTTGGTTGGATGCGAACAGTGGTCTCTGTCAAGCTCAGATTATTAGGCTTTTTCCTCAAGTCACAAATGGAGGGACCACAAACTTAATTTTCCTGCTTGCATTTATGAGGATTTCAGTCTTTTACACTAGCAGGTGTCCTATCTCTTCTGCTAATGTGAAACATTCTCGCCCTTGTTTCCTTGGCAAGGCTATGCACAATAGCTGCACTGACAGCCTGGTCTGCGCCGCTCTGAAATCAGCATGTATGGTCTCTCTGCCCTTTCAGTGCCTTCCAGTAATTTTAATGCGACGGTGTCGTTCATCTTTACTTACACATTCGCTCATGTTAGTTGCGTTAAGTCAGCAAGCAGTTCTTATGAATTCTTGTATATCGCAAAGGTGTGTCTGTCCTCTATCTAGGTGAGTCATAAGCATCTTCATGTCTAAAGGCAATTTAATCTAAATTTCTGCGTAGCTTCATGTAGGAATGCATATGTGCCCCATGTCTAACCTATATGCCATAGGCTTAGCTGCGATGTCATCATCCTTTTGCGTGATTACAGTTAGTCTATTTGCTCCATTGACTGCAAATGTATCTCTTCAATGACATCATCAGAATAGGCTCTAAATGGGTGTCTGAGTGAATAACGTTTCTCACATCTGCAGTACATCAGTGATGGGGAGGAAGGGTCCAGGAATGATGTACACCTTTCATTTCTAGGACGTTGAGATGAGGGTGGGACCGGTTCAACAAGGGCCACATTCATGTCTCCCTCTTTATCAGCAACTTCCCTCCTCATTCCAGTCCCTCGCTACCCTTACCCCTGCAACTCCACTCCTTGTCTCAGCCCCCTCCCTCATTACACTTGCCCGGCACCTCCCTGCCTCATCTTAGTCCCTCACTACCCATACCGATGAAACTCCCGTACACCTCTGTGGCTTAGCACCCTTACCCCTGCAGTTATTCTCCTTGTCCCAGTCCCTCAATACCTTTTAACATTGAAACTCATCTCCTGATTCCTGCCCCTCACTCCCCTTACCCCACAAAACCTTCCTCATCCCAGTCCCTCATTAATCTTACCCTGCCACCACCCTCCTCATTACAGTCCCTCACTACCCTTGCCTCAGCCACCCCTCTGCACCATAGTCAAACAGTATCCTTACCCTGGGGACCTCATACCCCCCATGGTCACAGCCTCTCACTACGCTACCCTTACCCTGGCATACCCCATCTCATCAAAGTTGAGTGAGGAACTTACAACAGAACCTCCCTCCATCATTAAAGTCCTCACTATCCTACCCTAGCAGACCCCCATGATATTGGGTTCCCTCACTATCATTGCGTCAAAACCCCACACTCCTCGACACAGTCCCACACTGCCTGTGCACTGGCATCCCACCTCCTTGTCACAATCTCGCACTCCCCTTTCCAGCACATCAAGCATCCTCATCACAGTCCCTCACGCTCATCCTTCTCACATTCCTCCCTCGTAGTTGTCCTGTTTCCTCTTCGTCACTGCAATGCAAAGCAGAACTCGGAACATGATGAAAGGCTAGACATGGGCAAAATTGCTGCAGGCCATGGACAAAGGTCATGGCCGGCCCGTTGCTTACAGTCGTCTAATGGCGAAACACTTAATGCATAGCTTAGAAACACACTGTTAAATTGCACATGACATCAGTTATATTAAAAGAACACAATTTACTACTACAGTTGGTGTGAAATATAACATCATAAATGCTTTCAAATTCAGTGGAAAATGCCTTAGTTCAAGTGATGTTAAAGTGCCAGTCCAACATAACAAAATGCCTGAAACTTGGTAGGTGCTGCAAGGTACGCCACCTTCACTCTAAGCCGCCTTGATGTGCAGCCCAGAATACACTAATGACATCACATATGACATCACTTGTGGCATTGCTTATGTCAGGGATGACATCATTGGAAACGTCAATCCACTGGTGACATCACAGATGACTTATTGGTATCTCTGTTTAAACATCTTTCTTCTCCCCAGTAATTAGTGCTCTTGATGGGTAATTATTTGTGTCCACTGATTAGTTCAATGTTATAACAGTGTCCTTGACCATAAAAATGATTATGCCTTAAGTTTAACTAATGGCAAAATGGCTTTCCTAATATCACAACTGATGTGCGCCTTCTTAGTACCCACACATTTAACTGCCATATTGATGATGCAACTGACTGCAATCTCAAATTAATATGGACGTGCCTGGGACTCTGAAGTCAAAAAGGTTACACCGTAGTGCAACTGATAACAGAATTGGTCAAATGATAACTAAATGGAGACACACTCTGACTTACTATCAATTGGACTTGTGCTTTTACACCTAATACTATCTTTATGCCCACTGACTATTTGAGCACGAGATCTGTGCCTAGATGATGATGATAACATTGATTGCTGTACACAGTCTTCACAGCAACATGCCCTGTGTCCCAGCTGTGAAAAGAACATTAAATAACGCATATATAATGTAAGCATAAAACCTATTTCTATTTCAGAAAGCTAGTGAGCTCATGCTACACACCCTGGCTACCAAAAACTCAGCGTGCATCTGGAAATTGCTAAAATATAAGAACTGCCATCATCAATTAGATGCACAAGCTAATGGTGTACAAGAAGCGCAATGGGTTCAGCACTTCTCAGAATTATATGCCGACTCGGCATTCAATAACTTTGATTAGCAAATGCAATCTGCTTCTAAATGGTCTCTTAATTATGACCTAGATACCATCATTCATTATATCAAAATGGCCAAAAATTCGAGAGCTGTGGGTCCCGATGGTATAAGCAATATAATGCTAAAGAACAACATAAACCACTGGGCCCAAATTCTATTTCTATTATTTCAAAACATCTTGAACACAAGAAATCTACCCTCATCGTGGCACTCTTGCATTCTTGTTCCCATTTTTAAAAAGGGAGATCGCTCCCTACCCGAGAACTATCGACCCATAGCGCTTCTAGATTCCCCGAGCAAAATCTTTGCTAATTTTTTATTCCGCAAATTTTCTGCTTGGACACTTACTCATTTCCATCGTAATCCATATCAAACAGGCTTTGTTGCCGGCATGGGTACAGCAGTTAATTTGTTTCTTCTAAATGCTATCAAATCACAGTGCCACGTTCAAAAACAGCAGGTCTCTTTTGCATTTGTGGACCTGCATTCTGCTTTTGATTCAATCTCGAGAGTTAAGCTTATGACCACACTTATAAATGACAAATGTCCACCTACAATTAGTGACCTAATTTATCATTTTCACTCCGCAACTTACGTACAAGTCAGAATCACTCTAAATGGTTTACTTTCGCACCCCATTCCTACATCACGGGGCCTCAAACAAGGCTGCCTTTTGGCCTCAGCTATTTTCAATTAATATATAAAAGATATTAAATTCAGATTTGAATCTATTCAATCTGATTCACCGAAAATTAGTGGTTCTCCTATAAAAGCGCTGTTCTATGCTGATGATATCGTTCTTATTTCTAAAACTCCTAGCGGCCTACAAAAACTGTTGACCGCTCTAGACTATTATGTGGCAGAGAATGAACTAAAAATTAACACCACACAGACTCAAGTCTTGATGTTCAATCCTTATCAAGGTATACACACTCTGAAACATTGATCTATTGGAAATAACATTGAATTGTCTATGGTTTCGTCATACACCTACTTGGGAATCATCTTCGAAGCTTCCTTAAATTCATTGAAACATACGGCCCAGATTGAAGTTAAACTCCTAACTGCAATTTCCCAGTCGTGCATTCTTCTCGCCAAATTTGGAAAATTTTCCATAATTCCGCCCATAACATTCTGGCAGATGAAAGTAATTCCTACCATTTTATATGGCTTGGAAGCGGGTCCTGCCTTGTCATCTTTCACTCTTGACAAATGGGAGGCCAAATTTTGGCGAAATGTGCTGCATCTACCTCGGCGTACCCCTATTTCGTGGCTACGCTATGAATTAGGCCTGTCATCATTGTCATCGTTTCTTGATTGGAAGCAATGTTCCTTTTTTAGAAAATGTCTGATTTCTTCTCGGATAGTAAATCTACTTAAGGTATTGTCGAATTATATATTTACCACAGATCATCCATTTGTTCAAAGATGGCTATCATCAGTATACAAGATCTTGGCACAGGCGGATATCACAATTGAAGTATTACTACAAATCCCTGACAAGGCCAAACTAAAAGTCCATCAGACCTCCTGGATTATGAACCATCAGAAATGTCTCACATATAAACATGCATCTAGTTCTCATTTTCCTCCTCATAAAACAGGCCTTACACAAAATTATTTAGCAAAAGCTCCCTCACCTAAGTATAGAAATTACATTTTTCTGTTTTCAGCTACATATATGGGAACGCGACAACTTTTATGTCCTGTACAAAACATTTGTCGGTTTTATCAAGTAACTAACACCCCGGAAACTTTAGCACATTTGGTTACTCAATGCACTAAATTAAACAGTTTAAGACAATTGCATTTTCATATCTATTGTTCTGGTTTTGCTATGTACGAAGCGGATGTTTGTTGGGATCTCATATTTGGCTCGTCCACGCTGGGAGTTCAAGTAGCTACCATAAATGTTCTACTCTCACTAAAACTAGATCAAGGGAATCCTGGAAGCAAGCATGAAAAATTGAATATGCATTGGTTTTTATTCATTGAGACAAGACTAAGGTTAAACTGTGAAATTTGTTTCTTTTAATTGTGATATATTTCTGTATATATTAATTTTATGTAATTTGAAATTTTCTTGTTTAGAAAGGACATTTTAAGTTGATATTTTTGTTTTTTCTTTTCATATGTTAATTGTAATAAGTTTGGATTTGTATATTGAAAAGTTGTAAAAATGCAACTAAATCAATAATAAAAAATAAAATTAAAAACAATAATGCATATATAATGTAAGCATGAAACCATCACCTTCCAGTTTCCTTGTAGAATTCTGTGTGGCACTATGCATATAACTCCTGGGAAATCCCAACCCAGTGTGTAACTGAACGCTCCCACACTCGGGATATGCAGCTCAAAAAGGCATCCACTTTTCTCAGCGAAATAAATCCAAAATGGTACTATCCCTCAAATGAGCACCTAAGATTTGCAGGAAGGGGCCCGAGCTATGGAGCAAGTTCACAAAAATGTTGATAATTCAAGTCAAGGAAATTAAAGTGGCTTTATGGCATCTAAAATATGTAAGGGGATTTATACCACATGACAAACTTGCAAACTCCAGGTTGGCTATATGTTCAAGACAAGGGCGTAACTCTCAGAACTATGGGATGCACAATGAAAAAGTTGATGTTAAGGTTGTTATATTTAAAGAAATCTGAAAACCGGGGCTATTCTAGTTACAGAAAGCACAATAGTCAAGACTACTCACAAAGCCATCAATGCCAAACAGATAGCCATCACTGATAACATCACCAAAATCATGGAACACATACATAATGGCCTTTAGCCATACCTCTTAGTGTTAGATACTTGGGCGCAGTGCACCAACTACATTGCCTGTGCCTATGATGTGTAGGTAGGATATAACCTTTTGCCACGCTTGTGAGCAACACATACACGGTGCATGGTGCACAAAGAGTATTGCCACTTGTATGTGGGGTGTCAAATAAATATTCATTTATCCATCCATCCATAATCACATCAATACCTCTTCAAGACAACTCATATGCTTAAAATCTTATACAGCTCCAGAGACACAGCATAACATGATCTGACCTTCCAAAAAGATACTCAAACTGAGCCAATGGGCATCTTCTGTGGTATTTGTTAAATAGCCAGGCACTGCTTGGCGTTTCTGCATTGACTTTTGGAGAGTCCATTCCATATCAGTTTTTGACACCTATCCAATACCCCGGGTAGGCTGTTAAAAGGTTTTGGCAAGGCCGGAATGTATTCCCACTCTAGACCTTACCAAAAGGCCGATGGACTTCATCTGTAAACCTACTAGTCGTACTATTTATGAATAGTATATTGCACTGTGCATGCTCAAGAGTAAATACACTATTGGTGCATGTCTGTATTAGCCATGGAAAAGGAAACCTAAAGGCCAACTTCAAAGAGTATACGATAAGAAGTTTATTTCAATCAAAAGACCCCAACATCCTCCGTGCTGAAGGCAAACCAACGGCTGAATAAACGTTTGTTGCTGTGCACGCGATGACATTCTAAATTGGAACACTGAATGCCATTAGTGCGGAATCCATGCCCATGATCACGCCCTTTAGAATCTGGAGCTGGTTTATTTAGAGGCCGATATGCTCGTAATTTCCCTGCGTCAGAGAGGCAAGGCCCTTTCCCAGTGTCTTTTGCCACCAATTGGCTCCGACCACTGGTTTCCAAGGATGCTCTATTGATATTCTCATTTGCGGAGGGGTTTATACTTGCCCATTCCTCGTGTCTGCTCTGGGCAGGGGGGATCCCCTCCTCATGCAAGCACCTAGCAGCCATTCATACAGCTTTCCTTTTTTTTTTATATGGAGGGGATACAGCGTTGGTGCTGATTTGTTCCCCCCACCCCCCACGCTTCCTTAACAGGGGTCCTTATGCTTATTACTGGCCTCCTTAACTGAGCTCAATGCTTTGTTGAATGTATTACTTTTTACGTTTGGCTCATCTACCTCTTGCCTTCCAATCTTGGGCCTATCTAGCCTGTGCAACACACTGGCTTGTTTTCCCCTATAGTACCTTTGCTCCTTTCCAAATCATGTCACGTTAGGCCTAACCAGGCTTTGTGGAGGAGCTCTGAGTCTACCACTTAACCTTAAATCACACTGCCTGGGCTTCCCCACATACATACGCTGCCTGGGCGAATCATCTAATTTACGACCGCTTGCTTGGCCCAAGCGCATGAGTGACTGTTGCTCATGCGCGTCTTTCCCCTTCAGTGTCTTGTTCCCCATCATAGTGGAGAAATGCGAACTTGGTGCAGCCACCGCCATGTTCAATACAGTAATGGCAGTTTGACACTCTTTTTGTTCATTAAAAATGTCACTGCAGAGGATCATCAAGGATTTTAGGATTGCATATTTGGAGATTAGTTCCTCCTTAGATTGAATCCCATTCTCCACAGGCTTCTCAGCACTGCTGCTACACGCCTCCTTCCTCCTAAGACATTTCTGATATGGCTTCTAAATTGGGGCGGTGCTACATGAACTCTTTCCCACTATTTTTCCATCCCACGCTTTTCTCTTCACTTCGTTCATCCGAGGACAGAACGTGTATCCGTGGCCAGACTGCCTGATGCTTCCTGTGCTTCTCTCAGCAGGCTGTATCCCAAGATCAGCAGGGGGTTGTTATCAATGGAGGATAGGCCACAGTGTGTGTTTATCGCAGCTGCCTTCTATTTCAGTCTGAGTAACTTTTGTTGTCAGGGTGGGATGTCCCCGTGTCTTTCAATAAACCCGCTGCTGCTGAGAAGGATGATGTCCCCTTCATTTTTTCTGGCAGAGGGATACGAGGAGGCAACTCTTGCCACTTATGTTTACTTTTCCTCTGCATTTTAATAGGCACCGCTTTAAAAGGTGCCCCCTGCCTGTTCCCGCTATTTTGCCTTTTATTGTTACTCCTAGCAACAGTATCTAGAGGGTCTTTGTGCAATATTGGCCATGAGAGACATGTGTTATCTTATGTTATTTTACTTTTATATAGCGCTCTATATATCATTGGTATGACCTCAAAGCGCTTCCACCTAATGTGGTTTTCCTACTAGCAACCTCTGCTGTTCTCCTCCCACCGCATGTTGATCTCCTCCTTCCATTCTCTGCCATTCTATTTCCTCTGGCCCATCTCCACTATCGCCCCCTCCTTCACTCCCCACACCCCTCCTGCTCGTATGTCTCTCCCAGTGCCACTTCAGTCCAAACTCGGTTTCTCTCCTGTTCCACATGCTAACACTAACGCCTTCCTGCCCATCCCTTTTATATCCACACAATATGCACCTCCCCTGGGGTGTGGCCCAGACTCTGTGTTCCCAGGTGTGGCCTTATTCATTTTGCTTTTGCCATTGGTCCATTTTGAAATGATGCTAAGGAAGTATGCAGTGGCTGATGGTGCTTTGACAGTGTCCAGGGGATCCTCTCCATGCCACCCTTGGACCCATCATCCACTGGCTCTGGGATGCACCCGGCCCTCTGAGTCACCCCACTAGCACTCCCGAAAACAAGGAAGGGGTCTTCGTAACACACCCCAGAATGTCAATGGTGAGCAGAAGCTTCCGCATATATCTTCAAGTACCTATTTTCCATGTGAATCAGCACACGTGTGATATCCTGAACAGTGCCTGGTGAGGGTGAGTTACGGTTGCCTTGCTAAATATAACAGGACAATATCTGTGGTTTTTAGCATGGATGGAAGAGCTTCTTTGATGGCAGGTCCTTATGGAAAAAATAAATAGTCTGACTATTTGAAAATAAGCAGTCTAGAAATTGAAATGGACAATTTTTAGACTCATTTTCCTACTCTGACTTTGTCTTTATCACAGTAGACTTGTAACAGTATATACAGTTTAATATTAATATGTTAATCTGTTGTCAAAAACCTGGACTGTTATGCAAGTTAAGCATCAGTTCACATTTGAGGTGGTGCCTAACATTTGTTCCTCTGTTATATTTTTATTTCTCCTCTGGTGATCATCTTCCAGGGACCGATTGCGAACCACCACCAATGTACTGGGAGATTCCCTGGGGGCCGGCATCGTGGAACACTTGTCCCGGCACGAACTGCAGAAGCAGGATGAAGAGCTTGGGGGCTCTGTGATTGAGGACGAGAAGCCCTACCATCTCATCTGCCAGGAAAATGATACATTGAAGCGCGCCAACAGCGAGACAAAGATGTGATCCAGTAGAGCTAAAGGATGGAATTCATTGAATTGCTGATAGAAAAAAAGAACCAACCGCAGATCTTTGGTGGATGGGAAAGCTGGCCAGAATAAGGACTAATAAAAACAAATCCCATCTCTAAAAATCCAGAAATGTGAAAAGAAACAATGTTTTTTTACATACTTTGTTTCAATGTGCATTTTTTAAACTAAGTGCAAAAGGAGAATTTATTATGTAATGTAGGCACCCAAAAGCCAAATTAACCTCTCCTTGGGTACTGTAGATGTTCCCTTTGGGAATAAAGGGTTTTGGGGAGCCTTGAATTCCGAAATCTACAGATGATCTTTGGAAATTGTTTGTACCAAATTTCGGGACGCCAACTAGAGAAGTCGGATATCTCTCCCCCTTCGCCCCCATGAAAAAGGTTTGAAATGAGACTGAGCTATTGGAGGTATCCTTGTTAAACCTCCACAGATAAATTTCCTATGATGCAACCAGCTGTCAGTGTGGCCCTGTTCCAGATGCTGCCATTAATCTTGTCTAGGCAGTTCCATCTGTGAATGGCGGGTGTAAGTGTTATGAAGAGATAACCATTAAGATTTGATTTGTTAGATGTAATGTGGTTGTAAATCTTAATAGATCTCAATAATCCTAATAATTGCAAATGGAAAGGAGCGTTTCATGAAGATTATCAATGTATTTGATGAGTATCTATCCTTTACTTTTTTTTTCAAAAGTTATTTTGTTTCTGGAGGGTATCAAATTCCAATCAATTCGAAATGTTTATTTAAAAGAAATACATTCACAGTACAAATTGACTGTAACAGCCACTTAGACGAGATGAAGGAAAAGGGGCCTTGCTCATGCAACCTTGCTCAATATTGATCCAATAGGCATTCAACCTGCAAGAAAGAGTCTTCAAGACCCAATCTGGCTCAACGTTATGTCTGATGTTGAAATTCCTCCCACATTTTCAGGAGTTTGATGTGATCACAATAGATGGTAACAAGTAGATTGGTAAATTGCACTGTGAAATCTCATTTAAATGACTGCTGATCATAAAACAAATAAGTAATTTGTATAAGAATGAGCTCCTCCACAGGTGCATTCTAGAATAGTTCAATGGTCCAAACAAGCAATTGACAATCCTATCGCACTGTTTTGGAAGATGCAAGACCTCGATGGTGGCAGGCTGTTGACCAACATTTATGCAAATTAAGCAATTCTTTCTCCCTGGTGTAGGTTGAGATTTACTGTGGAGTTTCATTGTTTTCTGGATTATTGGTGCTGTGCAATAATCTTAAGTCAAGTGCTCACAATAAGGATAGCAAAGTACTAGGCTAATCACTGTTACAGTTCTACACATGAACCCTCTACTAGTACTACTTGAATTGTGTATCTGTGCTGTGTGGTCTAGAAGGCTCGGATGTAGAGCGAGAATTTTCGGTTGCGTAGGCTTGTCCTGCGAGCAAGCATTCAGCCAGGATCCTATATGGACACACCAGCATTCAGGTGCAAGAACCCATGTTTTAAAAAGTCACTAAGAATATGAAGATGTTTTTCCCCAAAACGGACATAACCCCATTATCGTAGCCAGAACAAAGGCTGGGATTCAAATCTAGACGAGGCATGAATTTGTATGGACACACACAAATAATCAGTCTGCATATTACGACAGATATGTGGACGTCTACAGGAACTTGCCTCTCAACTATCAGATTATTCTTATTGAAGTAGAAACCTAAGAACTTACTGGCAGTTTCTTTTATAAATACATTGGAAAAGGTCTGAAATTGAGATGAGATATTTCCACGATATTTTCAGGGTGTTGTTTATATTAATTATAGAGTTCAACTTTGGAATCATTCCATTGGTGTATATAATTATCTTTGGGGCTAAACCCTCGCTATTTAAAAATAGTTCAGGTCTGAGATGTGCTCTGTGTGCAGTGTTTTTTTTTATTCTTTATTTAACAGTTGTTTTGGTCTTCGAAAAAAATTCAAGACCTTTCAACTTAAAATACATACAGAATTAAAAATGGTACAATAAATACCATTGTGTGCAGTGTTAGTTTAGCTGCGGAGCTGTTCTGTGCTGTTTGTACTAGCTTTGTGAAGTGATAAACTCAATGAGTATGGTCAAGCGGAAGGGGCGCGCAGCTTTTGCTATGCCGTATGCCCTAAGAGTTTTTCAAGATTCCATACACCGGGACAAGTTTAGCTTTTTTTTCTACCATCTTTAGTTTATTTGTATTTATCTTGACATGCAGGATTCGAATTCTACTGACGGATTCTTCTGCCTCAGTATACGTACAATGTTTCCAAATCCAAAAACTGCATAATGGAGTCTTCAGATCTCCAAACTATCAGCAAGCACACACACTGGCAATATACATCAATTTTTGTTGTTGACTCTTGATATGCGCTGACAAACAGGTCCCTTATGACATCTGAGTACTTGACAAAGGGCCTGACAAAATATAGACCTCCCATTCTTCCTGTGAAGCCCACTATACAACTAGTTGTCCTGTGGAGACAATGGCACATGACCACAGTTGGATATTAAGGGCCAAACTGAAGATGCAAGAACTGAACTGGACCTTGATCGAGTAAGTGTTTTTAAAATGTACATTGTGTGATGCATTGTTTTCTACTATTTATATGATGAACTGCATTGGGAAAAGGAAAACAAATCACATTGCTATTTTAAAATGTTTTTAAACCTATTTGGTGACTGTGGTCGTAGAGTACTAAAACTGGAATAGTAGTATGGTTAAAGGTTGAAAGAGAGCTGGTCTAGCCTGAAGGTAATGTGGAGATTTACCAAAAATGGGTGAGTTTTGGCTGAGTCTTCTGCAACCAATGGACCTTCCTGCAACATATGCCTGTTGAACAATCTGTGGATTGCTATACAGACCAACTCACCACTGCAACCTGCTAAATACCAAGCTTTATGTGTACGGCTTGATTTTAATGACTCCAGATTGGAGGAGTTGTCTGCAAGATCCTGATCAAAGAGAATTATACTAAAAGATGCAGTGATCAAAGGGCCGCAGGCAGTAAACATGTGTGATGCTGGAACACGCCTTTCCAAGGTCCAGTGAACAATAGCAACAAGGCATCACTTTTGCAAACTGAGTGAAAGATGGAACAATGACGTTTTCAAAGGTTACACTATCTTTGACTTGTGAAGGTCTGCCATGAACACTGCTAATATACTTTTATTTGAATGTTTAACGTAAAAAGTGTCATTCTCCCAACAAGGCATTCTGTTCAAAGGAGCCACGGTATCTAGGGTGCCTGTGGGCAAGAACGGGTCATTGTCTGGTGTCTGTCTGGACTGATTGTGCCAAATTTGTGAGCTCTAAAATAAAACTGGAAATTAAACCATGAGCCTACTTGTAGTTTCTTAGTGGCTTTGAAGATGTTTTGATGGTTCCAGTGGTGGAATGGTCTTTTTTAACTACAGTTCTGCCTCTGTCTGTACTTACCTGGCACTTCAACATTTTTTTTGTCTGTCAGACCCCCCACCCCCCTGCATTCTTTTACTTCGGGCAAGCCATTAAGACGTCTGTTCATTCAAAATCATACGCCTATTAAGTTGTCACAGTACTACTCATCCTGAAGAAGCACTCTGCTATTCCAAGAAAATGGCACATTACTGCCCTGTCTCCCTTCTCTATCATTAATCCTAAACGTTCAAATGGGTGATATTTCATCCGGTCACCAAATACATGCAGCCAATAACCTCTGTGAGCCCCTCTAATCTGGTGTCCTAAGCCATCACTCCACTGACTTTCATCTTTGACTTTATCATCACTACCCACCGCCCTAAACTCTCCTCCACACTAATCTGCGTTTACCTCTTGGGTGCCTTGGTGTTGGCGTAAACCCCTCTTGCCTTCTAAGCCTCTCGCACCTCAGCCTCAAAGACATTGTCCTTACTGGTTTTGCTTCCTACTTCTCCGGTTGACCATTCTCTGCCTCATAGAACATGAATCCCTATGCCCCCCCACTCACCTTCCAGTCGGAGTCCCTAAAGCTCTGTTCTCACTCCTCTACACCTGTTCATTTGGGAGGCTCATCTGCTTACTGACAATACCCAGGTCTTCTGCTTTAATGCTTTTACCCCATCCGAATCTCTAATTGTCTTTTTGCCGTTCATCTTCGGGTGGCACTTGGGTCTTAGCAGAACTGAGCATAACACTTGTCATTTACCTCCCTACTCACCAGGCACCACATCGCCTTTCTTCTCCAGGTCTTCCCCCAATGGGCTCTCCCCTAAGGCTGACAGCTTTGGTTTATCTTCAATAGTGCCTTAAAACAATGCATTACTGCCAATATGACCGCTGCTAAACTCAACGGGCTTAATTTCAGGAAAATCTGCATGCTTCATAGATGCAACTACACCAAACTCTCTTCACCACCTTTATGCTCATTCAGTTTGACTGATCCCTCTTGGGACTCCCAGTTTTATTTGCGGCCCTTTAACAATTCTCAAATTTCCCACTTGGACTCACTACAACTTCTACTCTCCCTCACCTCTGTTTACCATCTTCAGGCAGGCTGACATACCAGGCAATTCCTCATGCTTATACATAAATCCATTCAGATTTGTCCGCTCTATCTGGCTAACTTTATCACCTCCTACAGCCCACCTCAAATCTGTCACTTCATTTCCTCACGCCTCCTCTCTGTTTTCCCGTCTGCCTCTTTGCTACCTCCAACTTCTGCTCCTTCTGCAGAGAGGGAAGGAGAAGGCAAGGTAGCCAGGAAGGAGGAAGTCATTTTTAAACCTCTTTCTACCAGATTCAGTGAGGAGAGCAGGATAGTCAATAGAAAAGCAGTTAGAAAAGATAGGAGAGACAGAGAGCACCATAGAGTAGGTGGGAGAGGAGGGGGTGGGAGGGAGAGGGGGAGACACTGGGGTAGGTAGACAAGACAAGTAGGATAAGGAGCTCACAAAATGCACATTCTGAGACAGGAGAGAGACACAACTAAGTTTGAGAGTCTTGAATACAGGGAGAAAGGCCTAATTTATAAGTGGAAATAGTTTTACGGTACTGGGACAGCCAGGTGGGCGGTCTGGGAGGCGGGCGGGAAGGAGGGACAAAGGGCAGAAGGTAGGCCAGGATGCAGAAGACACAGGCAGCCAAAAGAAACAATTCAAAATACAGAGATCACAGAACAAAAGGAAACAGTACCTCACCTAGGAGGGCACTAAAATGTCACGATTCTGGCGCGGCTCTCACCCGCTCAGCCAAGTTGAAAATGGCAAGCGTGGTGAGTAGCGAACACACTACCCCACCACACCAGGGCCCGTGAGCCAATCAGGGGGGTTGGCGGGTTAAGGAGGGACAAAGGGCGGAAGGGAGGCCAGGGTGCAGGAGACATGGGCGGCCAAAAGAAACAATTCATAATTGCACACAGATCACAGAACAAAAGGAAACAGTACCTCACCCAGGAGGGCAGTAAAATGCCACGATTCTGGCACTGCTCTCACCCGCTCAGCCAAGTTGGAAAAGGTCACACACAGATCACAGAACAAAAGGAAACAGTACCTCACCCAGTATACATTGGTATATGTGGTATTCTTTGATATTTATTGTGGTTGGAGCAGTTATTGGGAAAAGGGAGTGTATAAAGGTCTATGTGTGGGGCACTGAAGCATGTTAAGTATGTTGTCAGTAAGGTGTGTTATAGCGGTGGTTGGAAAACACTAGTCCTTTATATGTAAGGAAAAGTGTTGCATTTAGAATTGCCTTCTTTTATTAGGAATGATTGAAAGGGGTAAATGCATAGACATATTGGCACTTCCACCATGTCTCTGTGTCTTTTAAGTAAGGAACATGCATCTGAAAAATATTGTTGCAACTGTTTTAAGTGGTACTTGTTGTAATGTGGTGTAATATTGTGCCACTATGTGGAATGTGGTAGTACTGGGTTTAAAACGCTGTACATTTATATGTATGGAAAGCTGATTCACAGTAGTAATGGCTACTTTTACTTGTATTTTAATAGGAAACATTCAGTGTATAGGTACAGCAGGACGACGAAATGTTAATATTTTTGTAAAGGAAAGGAAATGCAGTTGCTAAATATTGGCATGGTACTATTAAGAGGTAGTTGATGTGAGGAGGTGGGGAATAGTGGCACTATGAGGGATGTGATAGGAGAGGTTGGAAAACATTGTGTTTATATGTAGGGAAAAATGCTGTTCTTTTAAAAATGTTTCTTTTTAGAAGCATTTTTTGAAAATGAAAAGAAATGTGTAAGTGTATTCAGAGCACCACCATTTGTAACATGTAAGGAAAATGTACTTCCAAGGATTTGTAGAGCACTTTTAGAGATGCCACCTAGTGTGAGCAGGTGTAATATGTTGGCAGAACATGTAATTAGCTGCCAACCACTGTCAGCAGGTGGACAATATGCCAATACATGGCATTTGATAGGAGTGGTTAGAAAATAGCATATGTCTATTGTGATGCGCAGTACAAGGTAAGTGGTAGTGAGCCTGTATACATATTTAAAAAGGTGCTGAAAACATTACTTTTAAAAATAGAAGCATAACTGTACTATTTCTTCTTAGATATTGTTGAATCTGCAAATCGAAATCTGGGACAGTTTCACCGTAGCTTTTTATAAAGGAGGCTCTGAATGACAGGACACATGTACTGTCAGAGTTGAAGTGTTGGACTGAGGTGACAGGGTTACATGTACAGTTTTTGGATGTGAGGATGGATATGACTTTTTGAAAGTAGTCAGTGAGGGAGTGTGTGAGAAACCTGAAGATGTCTCAATCGCCAGTCCCCAGGGATCTGTCATCCAGGTGAACCGGATACGGCCATCGCTTTTGGATCCAGTTCATAGGGGTGGACCAGTGTGGGAGGATCACCTGGATGGGGGATCCTCGGGGAGTGGAAGTGGGACACCGGAGGGTGAGACACAGTATCCCCTTCCTTACAACACGTTTTCCCGATCCTTACAGGTAGGATACCGAGAACTCAATCCCCCGTTTCCCAACACAAACACTTTCTCATGGACAGCTCACTGTGAGAGAAAACGGACTAACACCCGAGCTGTATTCCTGACATCTCCCAACAAAAGGGTCAGGCAGAGTCAGACACTTACTGATAATTACACACACCTGACTTCATCACACTTCCCCACGTGGATAAAAGGCAGAGCACGAAAGCACACTCTGAGCAAGGCAAAACGCACAAGGAATCAGCAATTCTGAGATGGCAGTTTAATACCAGGAGAAAGACGGCAAGACCAGAAAGAGTTGCAAGGAGGAGATTGCCCATGGCCTTTTTGGAGGAAAACTGCTACTTTCACAAGCCCTCGACAATAAGAAACATAAGACCGGGAATTAAAGCTGAAGAAAGGTGCATTTTGTGTCTCACGCATCAATCGCCTAGGTGGAGAGGAGCTATTGCCACCCTGGTACTGTCCTTGGCTCCCACAACAAAGCAGGGCCAATAAAGTCAGCACAGCTGGTGTGCCAGAGAGACTGATCGCAGACCGTTCTGTGTTTGGACCAAGTTTGCAATCAGCAACTTTGTGTAAAGTGACCGTGTGTAAGGCATTGGCGATAAGCGTTGCAAGTATAATTGGAACCAAAGAAGTAATTGAACTTTGTGATTGATCTTTGGGAGGCCACCCAAGATACCATATACAAAGTGGTCTGGCACCACGTAGGTGCTCATTCGAAGGTTTCTGTTAGGTATCCAACTGAGAGTGTAAAATTGTAAACTGGGACATTGAAGTGGTCCTGCAATGGGTCAAGCCAAACCCTGTGCACATTCGAAAGTCTTCGATAGCTAATACGAACTGTAATTGGTCTGAGCCCAGCTGTGGGAGACTAATTGCGTTAAAGGCTTCTGAGCCCGGCTAAGGGGGATCCAGGGTGAACCGTGAGTCACCCGAAAGAAGGTATACGAACTGTAATTGGTCCCAGCCCGGCTGAGGGAGACTAATTGTGTAAAAGGGATCCGGTGTGAACCGTGACTCACCCGAGAAAAGATTGTGGTAGAAAAGGGATTTGAGCCCATCTGAGGGGGAATCCAGAGTGAACAGTGCATCACCCTACTTGAATACTTGGAATGGAATGTATTGTTTGTTTGATACATCATGCCCTCTGAATCAAAAGACTTTAGATAACTTAAGAGACTTGGGCATAGAAGGCCCTGGTGCTTGTAATGGAACTCTGTCCTCATGCTGAAGAAGCCCAAGAGTGTGCTATGCTCGAGTGAACCACCTTATCCTGTGCTGAAAACGTGGGGAAGGGAGGCCAGGGGCCTGAGCATCCTGACTTATCATTTTGTGAACACTTCGTTCTTTTTCATGAACATTACCCCACACTATTTGTAACTTAGCGGTAAAGATTGGCAATAGGTTTTTTAGTATTTGCCCTTTTATTTTTACAAGACTCCACTAGGACAGCATTATTATTATATGATAGTCGTAGTTTGCTCCCATCTTATATTTAGGTTTAGATAGGCGTTTATCACACCATTGATAAAGTTCAATAAAACCCCTGAACTGTGGTCACTGGTGTCGGTCTTACTTTGATACCATGCCTTCCTTACAAGTGTTACACAGATAAACAGGTTTGTCCTGTGCGATGGCGTCCACTATAGTCTACAGACCCGCACTTGTCATCTGGGTCTTTTAATGATGCCCTGCATGGAAATAGGAATGCAGAGACGGCGGACAGTCATGAACGTTCGCAGACATCGGGTGATTAGCCAATCAGGAGTCATGGTTGTGGAGGAGTAGTGAAGTGTACAGGAGCAGAAGGTAGCAAGTGTTTTATTTCTTATGTGTACTGCTGGGAGCATGGTTATGAAGAAGCAGACTGTGTGGATGTTAGAAGATTTGTGGATTCATTGTTTGAAGGTATATACGGAGCACCTTGGCATCGCTCAAAATGTTGGACTTGAAGGCATGGTTTGCTATTGTATGGAGTTCGTGGATTGAACTGGAAGGCATTATTACCCTTGTGTGAAAATATGGTGCATTTCAAACATCCTATATCATTATATTGCAATGTGGAGGAAACAGTTTGATATGTTACTGGAATTTCTTTGCAGTTTGCCATGTAAGGTACGTTTAGAAGATTTAGAATATAACCAGCTATGAAGAATATTTTTTCAAAGATTACTCAAAGGCACTTGTGGAAAGGTTCAAACTTGTTTTGTTCACAAATTGAATAAGACAGGCAGAATGTTAATATAGCTATATGTGCTTTTTATGAGATTTTCAAATGGAATCGTTCCACAATGAGAATATAAAATATGATGGAGTGAACATTTTTTGAAGAAATGTAGTTCATTTAGCAGATGTTTTGAAATTAGGTTTTTCTTCCAGTGCTCAGTATGCTTTGAAACGTTTTTTGTGAAAGAAGTAAAAATGAAAGAAGTAAACTATGCAGTAAATCATTTGTTAGTATATATACTACATAAGCCCCCCCCCCAGAAAAGATTCTTTTAAGAGCCACCATTGTAGAAAGACAAACAGCCATCAGCTGGGATGTCCTGGGTGTTCATGTTAGCAGTGCATGGCAGTGGCGCAAGTTATGTTTGCATAGCTTACCATAACGGGCACATTTCTTGGGTTTTTTGATTTTATTTGTAACCATAACGTCCCTTTTACAAAGTTTTTCACTGAATATATATGTATATATATATCTATATATATGCATATATATTACTGGGCCTGCGGTAGCGGGCCAGTAGTTATGGTTAAATTGCTCATCTCATAGGAAGAACACCTTTTGGGTGGCTTATAACTTTGCCCACCCTGGACGAATCCTCACCAAACTTTGCAAAAAAAGTATATGGCCCACACAGAATTTTTTTGCAAAATTTTGGTGAGGTTTGGCCAAGGGGGGGGGCAAAGTTATAAGGGGGTCTCAAAATTTCTTTTTTTTGCCATAGACTGAATGCAGAAAGATTTAGCTCACACCTACAGCTGAAAGCGCTGGATGGATGTTCACCAAATTTGCGGCAGGAGCGGCGACTTGGTCTCAAATGCGTGCTTTTGTAAATTTGGTGGCAATCCGTCCAGTAGTTCTTTTTAAAATGACCAGGTCGGTCCCAAAAAATGAGTGATATCTATGTCTGACACAATTCCCTGTTCGCTCTGCGGACTGGACACCGATTGGCTAGTGGGGCTACGTCATGTCCGCGGACAATCAACGTGTTCGCTAATTGGTTGGAGTGAAGCGTGAGGTGCGTCACATTTTCTCGATGCACCCACCATCTTGGATTCGCGAACATCGCCGGTGTCCGCAGACATTGCAGTAAAAACATATTAAACACAACATTGCACTTGTCGAACTTATCAAATAATCTCTGTGGTGGTGAGGGGTGATGAGGATGGGATGTGTCTGCAAGAAGCAATAATACTGGTGTTTTTCACAGTGAAAGTCCGCAAACAGTTTGGATTTTCATGAACAGTCCTGTGAAGTTCACGGGCACCTCTGCATTAGTTGGTGAAAAGCAGTTCTTGGATGGCTTATAACTTAATGATACTGCATGAAATTCTGCAATTATATTTTTAACCCGATTCTGAATTAGTTTTGGTGGGAGGGGGCAAAATTAGAGGGGGGGTCCCAAAATATTGTAAAGGCTTATAAATGTGGTGCCATTTAACAAATCTACCCAAAGGTTTGCAAAATGATTATAGGTCTAGATATAAATGTTTTTGCAAAGTTTGGTGGGATTTTGTCAGGAGGCAAAATTAGAGGCGGGGGTCCCAAAATATTGTAGAGGCTTATAAATGTGGTGCAATTTGACGAATCTACACAAACGTTTGCAAAAAGATTTAAAATCTAGACATAAATGTTTTTGTACAGTCTGAATGGATTTTATCAAGTGGGAGCTAAGTTATATGACTATTGTATGTGCATACATTTGACACTTTTGAAAAAATTAAACATGGGTGGATTTGCAGGAAACTTGTGTAAGGAGCATTGGCAAGGACCTTTAAGCATGGTTTTGCAAATGTGTCTGTGTTTTATTTTTTGACAAGTGTCATAATGTAGGTACAAAAAATTGTGATATACCTTTGGTGATTGAGGTGTAGCCTGTGGCCATAAGCAGTGGCCATATTGTCTGGGTCATGGAATAAAGTCATGATCCGGACAATCTGGCTATTGGCCATGACCACGAGGGACAACACATGGGGTTAAAGTGGCCATGTCCACCTAGGACTGGCTTTGTGGTCAAAATATTGGAAATTGGGATAGGTTCTTTTTTCGTCTTCTGCTGCCATGGAAAGCGAAGAGGGGCCCTGCATGGAACCCCACCTTCCCGTTCCATGGTGGCATCTTGGAAAAGGATTTTCCTTCCTACACTGGGACGTCGCATGGTGTCATCTTTGATGTCCTGGGTGTTAGCCTTAGCAGTGCACGGTGGTGGCGCAAGTTATGGTTGCTTAGCTTAACATAACTGGTGAATTTCTGGGGTTTTTCAGTTTTACTTGTAACCATAACGTCCCTTTAACAAAGTGTTTTCATTTATATATATATATATTAAATGGCCTGCAGTAGCAGCTCTGTAGTTAATGTTAAGTTGCTTAACTCCTACAAAGAGCAATTTTTGGGTTGCTTATATCATTGCCCCCCGGACGAATCCTCACAGCACTTTGCAAAAAAGTATATGGCCTCCTTGGAATAATTCTGCAAGGTTTGGTGTGGTTTTGTCAAAGGGGTGGGCAAAAAAAAACTTGTGGAAATCCTCATAGACACAATGGAAATGTCATGGGCACTAGACTAGGTAACATTATCAAGTCGCCCTCATATCCAGTTCATGGTAGGCAGAAGGGAAGACAGGCAGGTGCATTGTGGGTGAAAGAAGCATGGATAGCAAAAACAGGGTTAATATCCATGTCCGCCAATGAAAACCCCTGCGGCCATAGAATAACATGAGACTTCCTGTTCAACTAGCATGGACCCCTTTTTGGCCAATCCAGAACTAATGCAACGCTCTAGTCTTCGGGCGAGGCTCTCTATAAAAGCCACGCCCAAAGAACAAGACTTGCTTTGTGTATTCCTCTGTTGCATTGAGCACGCGCTTACCTGATCCCAATCCCCAGAGTCTTCTACGGCTTACCTGCAGGTCCAGTGCCCGGCTGGGCCTCCATCTTCGTTACTATGAGCTCCACATCTGAAAGAGAAAAGAACAGAAGCATTAGTACAGCGCCAGGTTCTACTCCCCTTTCTGCCACTTTCCGACGGCGTCGGCAGCTTCATTCTTCACTCGCGGTCCTTCTGATCTTCACCGCCCGTCTCAGTTACAGGTTTTCTGATCTTCACTGCCCGTTGGTGTTTCCTTTGGCAATCTGCAAGGAAAAGAAAACACAAGAGAAAGACAGGTTAGTCTTTATAGACACTCGGTGAGCAAGATCCACAAAGGCAATACAAACCCGCACTTCTTCCTTGCGAACCCAGTGAAGCAACTGGGAAATCCGAAGACATTGGACATTATACTCAACAGAATCACAGCACTAAGAGTCAGTGAAGTAACTGGCCATGGAACATTATTCGGGACTTTTGAATGTTTTCCAACCACCAATAAGGGGAGCGGCTGTGTCATTCTTCTCAGCAGCACCACCAAAACAAGCAAGGAGAACAGCTTCAAGTCAGCACGACAACCATCCGGCCCGCACCATAGCGCCCCTGCAGAGCCAGGACAGAGAGCCCACCTTCCTAAAACAAGAGGTGAGCCCCCCCCCCCTAAACACAGTGCTTGAACCAACGGGGAGTCTCAAGGGAGGGTCTCTGCACTATTATAAACCCATTCTTTATCTTACTGATAGAACCTCAGGTGAAGGGAGAAAGAGTTGGTTTCCGGGTGAGGGGAGAGCAGAGCAGAGGTCGAAGGAATCCATTGCTGCTGTGGAGATTCAGGTGAGCGTGACAGGAAAAACATGTTTGCTCACGCCTACAGCCGAAACTGCTGGATGGATTTTCTCCAAATTTGTACCACGAGCGGTGGCTTGCTCCCGAAAGCGTGCTTTTGTAAATTTGGTGTAAATCCGTCCAGTAGCTTTTTTTAAAAAATGGCAAAAAGTAGGTAAAAATACATTTGTGATAGCTAGGTCTGGTCTGTGGACTCACGTGCCGATTCGCAGACACGTCTGGGCCAATCATCGTACTTGCCTGATGATTGGATGGTTAAAAATGTGACCGGCGTCATGTTTTGGTAAACGGTCGCCATGTGGATCGTGGACAGCCGCGTCTGTCTGCGGATAGCGTAGTGGGGAAAAAGTCTGGAAAACACATTTGGGGTTATTTGGTGGCTGAAAGGGGCTAGAAATGGTGGGGGAGTGGAATACAGTTAACATGGAGCTGTTGTTTTAGGTGAAAAAGGGGTTTGAAAGTGCTGCTGAGTCGATGTATACGCCTCAAACTGCAGACAGCGTAGTAAGACAAAAAGTCTAGGGTTATTTGATGGCCGAAAGAGGGTCTGGAAAGGATAGGGTAGTGGAATAAAGTTCATATGGAACTGTTTTTCTAGGTGAAAAAAAAGGTTCAGATGCTGCTGAGTCTGCAGCCGATTCTTACTGTCTGCGGACATCATATGAATGGCAGGGGGTTCTGGATGAGTTTTGTTATTTGAAGGTGTATTGTATGGACTTGTTATATGGTTTAATTCTCTTGTGGTGGTTGTGGCCAGTGGGCAGATTCTTGGGGTCCTGGCCAATGGCTATGCCCCAAAAATCTGGGGACTAGCAACACATAGTAATATGTGTACAATAATTATAGGTACTGAAGGGGGCATATACAGTATTTGTAATATGGTGGAGTCATATAATTAAAGTGTATATGGTATTTATGATTGTAGTACAATTGAGATTAGAGTTCCTTGATGTTTGCTCCCCCTTTCACACGATCAACCATTGCATCCTCATTAAGCGGTTACATGATACCTTTAGCATCATGGACTGGGCATTGGACTGGCTGATCTGTTTTCCTCACTAACTGCCCTTCCCAGCTGCAACTGAACTGTTTGTACTCCACCACCCCACTGTGTACCTGCAGAGTACCCCAGGGTTTATCCTATGTTTGTGGCTCTTCCAAATCTATTTTGTCCCTCTGCCTCACCTGATGTCCTTATTTTTTTCTCATTTCCAGTGTTATCTTTCTAGTGTCGCTCAACCCTATTAATTCTTTATGACAGAGGTATGTGCAATAATAGTTTGAATGGTTTAATCTTGGCTTGTATCGTTTCTCACCCGTAAGTTCATGGGGCGGCAGGGCCTGTTTGTACTCTCTCCCATCTTTATAATGACAACGAGGAGGGGAAGAAATTGGTGCTATTAATGACACACAGCTTTCCTTAAACTTCCCTTAAGTCATGTCTTCTCCTAATTTGTTATCCCTGATTGTCTGGCCACCATTGATACACTGTGTGCAGCTAACACTCTGTGTCTCAATGCCAGTAAGATGGAGATCTTTCTTATTATGACACCTGTACCCTGTTTTTCTCCTACCCTCTGGCCGCTGTATTTGGGCCCTCTACTCTCACCATTCTGTGAGCGAAAAAACTTGGGGTCATTTTAAGTCCTCTCTCTCCTTTACTCCTTAAATTTTGGAGCTTGTAAAGAAATCCTGTGCTTTCATCTTGACCTCCTTATATGCATTGTACTGTTCCTCACCTTCCTCCAGAAGCTAAACATCTGTAGAGCCCTGGCCCTCTGTAGGCTGGACTATTGCAAAAGCCCCTTCCTTAACCTTCCCCTTATTTGTTTATGCTCCCTTTGGCTAATTTAGAATAGGGCTGCAAGACTCATCTTTGGCATCAAGCTCAGGGATTGTATCGCTGCATTCCTAAAATGTGCACATTGGCTCATGCTAATTGCAAGGATAAAATTTGAGATCCTTTGTATGATTTACAATGCTTTCTGGGGCCAAGGACTACAATATGTCGAACTTTGTTTCCCTAAATATTGCCTTGCTAGAGCCCTTTGCTGCTGTAACTCCAATACTCTGCTTGACAAATGCTTTTTGAAACAGAGCACGGGAGGCATGTCTCGATCTTCGACCGGTGCCTTTGTTTGGAATAGCCTTCCTGCGTCTCTTATACTTGACCTGGACTTCCTTAAGTTCCGGAAACTTCGGAAAAATCTGCTTTTGTGTTCCTGTTTTACTTAATCCCTTCCCTGCTAACTCATACCACTGTAGGTGAGACAGGTGGCCTGGTCCCTCATGAACCTCACAGGTTCCAGGCCCTATATCTAATCAACACCAATACAGCCCCCTTCAGCACTGCCCTTGCGCGTCTACCACCTGGTGGCTGTGTATCACACCCATGGGACTCCTCTGACACAGCAGGTAGCTAGTGGCCTCCCACCTTTGCATGTCCTGGCACTTTTCTTCTGGGTTTTATCAGCACTTGATAATCCCTACTCCTCTTTCCATCCACACACTTCTTTTACTGCAGTGTGTACAATAGTTTTGGATACGCAAGGGAAATGCATATGCAAAAGATTTCTATAACATTCTTAAGTGGCAGTTGGTGTGTCGAAGTTTAATATGTTGATAGGGTTATATGTAGAGTTGTTTGAACTGATTGGTGGATATATGTGTGACTGTTTCAAAGCAGGTAATGATGGAGTGTTAGAAACATAACAGTAAAACGGGTAGAAAGGCTGTCTTGTGCGATAGTGTGCATGTGCAATCCAGATTTTGTAATAATGCATGGCATGGAGAGGGGAGTGTTGGGACCGCGGATAGTCATGAAGGTCCATGGATTATGGTCCTTATTGTATGCTAGAGAAAATTATTTGGGGCAAATAATTGTGTTGGTTCTTTTTCTCTTTCTCTAGTATACAATTGTCCATTATATCCATTAGCATAGTATACAATGCTGATGGGAATGTTGGAGAATCTTATTGAATCTACTTTACTGAAAAATGTTAAGTAGATGCAGTCTATAGGCTTATTTATTTTACTTGATTACAGCCTCGAAAGCATTTCAAAACCGCCCCCCCCCGCAAAGTTGTGTGTTGTAGTATATACAAAGTACTGTTGTCTTGGGAAGATATGGATCAACAGCCTCCTTTATGGCTTGCAACGTAGCTGGTGGGATTTCTGCCCCACAGGAAGTAGCATCAAGAAGATGAGGTAGAGGAAGACAGTGTACTACTTCCTGGAAAAAGGAACAGCCTTTCTGAGAGCATTCCAGTGGTTGGACATGGTGTGGTGGCGCATGGAGGTGGTAATGTAAGAGCACTGCCCTGGTTGTCCGTGACTGAGTACAATGTTGCACTCAGTGCATTTCACCTTGGTAGCCTTATCCTTTGGTACACCCCCAATGGTGGTGAAGATCTGCCACACCCATGATTCTCTCTGGGTGATAGAGCTAGGAATTTCCTCTACTTCATCTTCCTGGTCCTTTGATTGTTTTCTGCATTATTGCACTTTTTCCGTTGTCTAGGCCCTCCAGCAGGTGGTGGTGGTGGCTCCTGGGGAGGAGGGATGGCAGTAGCTGATGTCGTTATTTAAGATAAATAGCAGTTATGCTAAAATTCTTCCAAGCATGTGCTCTTTCCTAAATTGTAAATGGATAATAAGTAGGTTAGGTGTAGGAGCTGTGCAAGGGTACATTTTTAGCTTGAAACTTCCTATCCTAGATCAGCAAAACCTGCAGTTTCAAAGTGTTTGTGAAGCACGGCCCCTTTCTGGAAGCACAGACCCATTTGCAAACACGTGATAATGCTGCGTGCACATGGTCACGTGACACTGTCCAGAAAGTCGGTGATGTCAGACATTCATGAACGTTGGCGAACACAAAAACAGTGGCAAAAGTGGCAAAACGTTTATAGTAGTGTTAAAAATGTTGCTAGGAGGTAGGAATGGTGCAGTTTTAACTTAAAACCTTCTACTTCAACCGAAAATGCTGATATATTGGGGGTAAGTATGATATTACAAAGTTGTAGCAAATTAGGGTGCACTGGTAAAAAACTCATGAAATTCAGTGAAACAACTTTGTTAAAGAGACGTTATGGTTAAGTTGCACTAATGAAAACCTATGAAATTCGGTGAAAAAACGTTGTTAAAGGGACGTTATGGTTACAAGTAAATGCGAAAAACACCAAAAATTCACCAGTTTGGCAAGCTAAGCAACCATAACTCATGCCACCATTGTGCACCGCTAAGACTAACACCCAGGACATGAAAGATGGTATAACAAATGTCAATGCTGACATCACTGATGATATCAAATATGAAATAAATTTTGATGAAAAGTCCCTACAAGGTGTTGTGTTTATAATGTTGGCAACAACATGTTAGGGGTGATCAGGAGACCGATCCTGAACTACTTAATGTATTGAGGAATGTACTCATCAAAATAAAACATGATATTGGAGTATTATTGATACAGGAACCTAATGACCACACAAATAAGCAGTGGCTGCAGCATGCACCATAGAAGTACTATATTTGTAATCTGGTAATTTTGGATAGTAAAATAATGAATGCTACCTTATCAGAGTTTTGAGTAATGTTAAACATGGAATAAATAGCTAACAATTCAAGACTTACTACACACTTGTGTTAGTATAAACAATACCTCTTAAGACCCTCAATGCATACAAATCAGAAGCACATCTAGGGAAACTAAAGTAAGGAAGAAAGAAACAACATCACCAGAAAATGTCAATAACATTAAAGTTCATCTTCATGTATAAAAATGAATTGTGTGTTTGAGGCCTGCTTATTGCCCTGTGTATGTACACCATGAGCTGAGACCAAACACTAAGGAAAGTACTTTAAAAAATATGACAAGTTTAACGTTTAGATATATAGCACCTTTTGAATTTTTATATTCTGTCAGTGAACAAAAACACCTGGTCTAGATATGTGACATCATCAGTGATGTCATCAATGACATTTGTGATGCCATCTTTGATGTCCTAGGTGTTAGTCTTAGCAGTGCACGGTGATGGCACAAGTTATGGTTGCTTAGCTTATCAAAACCAGCGAATGTCTGGGGGTTTTCGGTTTTACTTGTAACAATAACGTCCATTTTACAGCGTTTTTTTACTGAATTTCATAGGTTTTTATAAGTGCAACTACCATAACATCCCTTTAACAAAGCTTTTTCACAGAATATATATGTAACCAACGTGATCAAGCGGTTTGCATACCGCGGAACGCGTCATTCTTTTATCATCATGGTTCCTTTTCCTGACGCATTTATATTAATGAAGTAAACGGTGTTGCCAGGAAATACAGAGGTGTTTTTTGTTTCCTCTCAACCGCCGCAGAGATATTTCTCCCGTTGCAGCTGCTCCCTGGAGTGCATTCCACTAGTTGCTTTTCCTTCGAAAGCTTCATTTTTCTATATGTATACATATATAATATACACACACTAAACCAATTGGTTCCGAATCATGTGGGAGATTTACTCCCACTAGTGACACATGGCAGATGTGAGGTCGAAATGCAGCGCTTTATGGGCACCTTTTCAAGAAATTACTTGGGAAAATGACAAAGAGCAAGGGAATCATTTGAGCTTTTGATAGCAACAACTGGAAAATGGTGTCAGTACTTGAGTACATGAGGCCAATGCCTGGAAAATGCCTATCTGATATCTATACACTAACCAAATCGGTTGGCTTTGCCAACGTTGGATTTTAACAGGACTTCAGTGCAAGCTCCTGATGCCGGGACACAGATTGCTTAGAAATCACGTGGCTGAAGTCACACTTCTTTAGGAAAGTTGTATTACACCAGGAATGCATTAGCATCTGTAATTAAGCCATTAACTCTCAGAAGCCTGCTTAGAAATAGCATTTGCAAGCCCTATACAGCACAATGTTTGATTCTATCATGTAAAACAGCTGGCTTAAGGAGATCCCAGGAGGGCGAGTTTTGGGTGGGGAGGGGCAGGTATTGGATGCCTCGATTAGCATTACAGTCTGTGGTGAATGAAAAACCAAACACCCAACCTGCATAGCTCTCAACCATTTGTGACTCAAAGGCGGGTGAAATCACCCCATTGTGTTTTTGGCGGGTGAGACGCCCATTGGAATGAATGGGCGTGCAGCAGGCTTGGGGGGTGAGTCAGCCCTTTACAAGGCAGGTGACACCCACCAAATGCGTGTGAGTTGAGAGCTATGAACCTGTGTTCTCTGCCTCACGTCCCTTTTCTCGTCTATATGTACTCAGATGCAATAGTTTTTGCTTAAAGGGGGCAAGACAACTAAACATTGTTTCAGAGATTAAAAAGCAACACTCCATCTGAAAGCATGCAAATGTGAGTTGTGTACAGACTTGCATGTAAGGCAACAGCTGTGGTGTGGCTTGCACATTAACTTCCTTTCGTGATGGTTTGAGGAAAGTTGCACATTTCCCATCACTAAGGCGCTGGTGCGTGAGAGGAGAGGAGCGCAGTACAATCTGTGGCGTGCAGGAGTCTTCACCGAAAAAGACCAGCATCACTGGAAAGGAGCCTAAAGCCATAATCTCACACTGCCTGTAAGTACACACTATTCATAATCACCAGTGCACGGAAACCAACTCTCACGTGTGTGCCTTCCTCTCAGGCACAAGCAATTACAGCGTTTGTGTATTGAGCATGGAAATACGTTGTGTGCATACTGCTGGGCAGGGTCGGACTGGGGCATATTATTTCTCGGGCACCAATGAAAAAGTGGTCCCCAGTTGCAAATTGTAATTCATTCTGTTTGAAAAGTACCCAAGGGTTTTTTTTTGATAAAATGTGATGCAAATTGTGTATTCAAAAGAATATTTATTCCGTAATACTGGTCAAAACTACTAGCCGCATGGTGAAGTAACTTATCAAACTGGCCCACACGGAGACGCTGCACTAGTGTTGAGTTTGGTATTTTTGCGGTGAACAGGGGGGGGTAATGCATTCGCTGTTTCTTTGTTGAAGGGGGATTGTGTACTTGCTATGAATGCAGCCAAAGGTTCATGTTAGGCAGCTTTTAATTGTAATTGCAAATGCTGCCTACCATGCAAATATGCTAGGTAGTGTTTACTCATTTGCGGAGCGTAGTGCAGTGCACATTTCCAGTGCGCCGTGCAAATTACCTACATTTGGCGGCGGAGAGCTGCCTACGTGTATGTCTACACGTAATGGCTCCGCACGGCCAAATTACGAGCTCGATTAAAATGATGTCACAAGTGACAAGATTTTGTATGTTAAGCAGACATGCTTAGCATCCTCCATCTAATAGATACTTTTATATATATGATTCGTAATTAATTGATTGGTACAAAAAAAGCAATTACAAACTGTATAACTACACAATTGTATTTATATTTCAAAAACCTGTTTATGGGGTTCCCTACTACCGCTTCTTGGTTGCCATGTCACACACACACTCCCAACAACACTTTTGCCTTTACCCTTGTTTTTGGAATGTTCTAGCTTAATTTCTTAATGCAATTTCACAATTAAGAGAGATTTTGCTCCATTTTGTAATTTTCTTTTTGCTATAAACACAAACACTCTTTACCTCCACTAACCAATAGCTCGTCTTTGCAACATGTTCACTGGATATTGAGTTGGCAGTACTGCAGTGAGATTGGGCAAGCACGATGCAAGCAATAGGCGGTGAAATGGGGGAAGACGGGGTATAATACTGGATCTAGTGCAATGTCAAACTAAAGTCATAAACGCGCCACTGGAGGTTGGGATAGCCTGAAAAATGCCAATCCGAAATATGATGAAAGGAATAAGGTGACTAACAACAAAAGTGCACATTGAAAGAAAGCTCAGCCCTGGAAATCGCATCGAGTTAGGGAGATATCAGTCCGGTTATTAAGAGCAGAATAATGGAATTAGGGCAGAATCAGTGTTCATGGTGCTGGTAAACATTATTACACAATGCAATGACAGTACAAAGCAGTGGTGTTTGTATACTGCAGTTTCTTTTTCTGCTATGATGGTTGAAGGTCTTCTGCAGTTGCACGGGCAGCACCAACTGAAACGAATATGCAAGGTACTGTATGCACACACAGACCACACTCCAAATGGAGCCCCAAAGATTTGGGAAGGGGTGCATGTGACCCTTGGCCACAAATGAAGAATAGGAATTCGGGAAAGGTGCAATTCTCAGGATAACAGGGACAGGGAAGCCACATGTCCTCAGCTAACCGTGGCGATTCCAGAAACACTCTATTGAAAGCCGGTGACCACTTCTAGGAATGGTTATTTTTCTCCATATCTCTAAGCTGGCGTGAGAGGGCAACTAGTTGCTGAACAGTCCCTCTGGTCAGTTGTGGCCAGCAGAGGTGGGCACCAGGAGTGAAAAGGAATTGAATTTGTGTTGGACACATTTGGCTTATGTCAGTGGCACACGCTTAACTCATAAGCTATCCACACAGACCTCAGTATAAATAAATCAATATTTGTTAACCCAATAAGACAGAGGAAGAAAAATATCTCTGCATCACCCACTGACATGCAAACTAAACCGCACACGTGTGTTTGTGTGCTTCAGAATCTCTCTTCTGTTTAAATAGCTGTAAGTTTACAATGTCACAGAGGACTTTTCAGCTTGCAATATTTGTATACAATCCTGGAAATTATTTTCTTATAATACATGACAGCCTGCGATGTCTATATAAAAGTCTGAAAATAATGTTCTTAGTGAAGGCTAGTTGTGAGTTCATAACTGATATGCAATAAGAAAATGGCATCACTACTGCTCTCTAATCACTTATTATGCTTCACTTGTGACCTCACAATGCCTTCTGCTCCAGCCAGTAGAGAACATTTCAGCTGTCACTGTAACACTTAATTAAAGCAGTGAAAAGCTTTTCAAACACCTTGCTTGCAGAGTCGTTTTCTGTGTCACTTTCCAACCACTAATTGACAAGGAACTGTTTATGGTACAAAGTTTCATGTGTGCACTGCTGGAGTAGAACTCATGTGAGCAAGAATATGTATGTTATTAGTTCAAGCATAACATTAACATTTTTTCAATACATTTTGTTAAACTGCTTGAACTATTTTCCCTCTAAGTTAACTGGGCTCAAGGCTGAGTCTTTCTACTGTTTCAACTGTTCGCGTAGTCCTCTTTCTATGAGCAGTGAGTGCCTCTGTGAACCAGTTGCTCACAACACCGCCTGTTCAGCCTTTCAGCTGTTAAGAATTTAAGTTCTCTCTGTTAACCTACCTTTTCAACCACTTTTTTTGAAATAATTGCCTCATGGGGGTTCCGTGTTTGGCAGCGTACTGAGGGTGCTTTTTGGTCGGTTGGACCAACCAGTGATCCTCGAAGCCCTTACAGCATACATACTATGCTGGAGTGCCATTGCCAGTGGTGCCCCATACACAATCCGGCATGTACCTGTTGCCCACCACGCGGCTTTCCCCCACTGACCTGCTGTCAGTGACTGTTACACCATGTAGTACGCAAAGACCATGCCGACTCTGCATTGCAGTAGCCCCTGGGCATTCACACTCACCAGCTCATCGCCATCTGTTGACTGATGGCACACGTGCTTGCCTGTGTAAATGAACTGGACAGACAAGAGGCTAAAACAAATGCTAGGTGATGTGCAGCAGTTGGTAGAAATGACAGAAAGGACAATCCTGGTTGCAACCTTCACGAGGAAAAAGGAAGAATCTCGAAATGTAAGTGGTACTTGAGCGAGTGGAGGCCACAGAATGGATCTATCCCATAGGAGTTGTGGGGAAACCCACAGGAAGGATAAGATTGTGTGGTGACCTGAGGGAATTTAATAAGATCATTGTAGTTGAAAAGTTCCCACCACCTAATATAAGTGTGTTTGGTAAGTGTTTGGTAGGTGAAGCTGAAATATGTAGCACATTAGATTTAGCCTCTGCCTATCACCAGATAAAGCTACATCCCAAAATCAACAGGGATTACGGCTTTTATCACACCAGAGGGCACCTTTCAGTTCAAAAGAATTCCTTTTGGATTAGTCTCTGTGGCAGCCATATTCCAAAGGGTCATACAAAACCACTTCAGGAAAATGCAGGGAGTATATTTCTTTCAAGATGACCTACTGATAGTAGGGAAAACACTTGAGGAACATGATCAAATATTAAGAATGGAAATAGAGGAACTCAAAGATGCAGGTTTGACATTAAAGAAGGACACAAGCAGGTTCAGGTTGGACGTGTTGAATTATCTTGGGCATAAGACAAGTAGTAGGAGTTTAGAACCGAGGACGGAACTAGTAGATGCAACTGTAGACAGGACCATGAGGTGTCCAGAGACAAACAGGGAGGTATGTATTTTCTTGGATTAGTGGACTATTATTCCAAATTCATAACTTATTTTGCAGATAAGTGCAATATCATAAAGTAGAGATGGGCACAATTTGTCGCACTAGCAAAAACAATACTCAATGTTGGGGTACTTAGAGTGCACAGTAAAACCCAGCTGTATTCAAAGCATTGAAACTCTGCCCGGACAGCATACAATGAGCTCTCAAAATTACAATGATTGTGAGTGGTTTTTATACCAAAAATACATAAGCAGTGATGGCATAATAAAATATCTATTACAGAATGTATGAGTGTTTCAAATTGGTTTGTTTCTGAAGCTTCATATAGAGTATATAGGTGATAGCTCCATCATTGGCTTACACATATCTGAGTGCTTCTCCTGAGCCCATCCCACTATAGATAGTGGCTTCAATACATCATCTTGTGAATAGTTGCTTGGTTGGCTCTGTTCATCATGGGCGGTGTGACAAGAAGGATCTCTATTGGTTGGCACTTTGATCACCAACCTTGGACACTTTGATGAGGCGTCAAGATAGGAGAGGGAGATATGGTGGGGGAAGAGAAATCTATGCTATGCAATAATTCCAATTAAAGGTAACTCCTAATCATTCCCAGGCGATGAGTCTGATCATTTCCTTTGTACTTGGCCTTGTGTATTGCCTAGTGTCTGTCTGTGTACTAAGCAGTTCAGCAGGTGTCTTATCTGTATTCAGCTCATAATGAATAGCCAGTGTTTTCAGTGTCTTAATCATGTGCTAGGAATGTGTGGAGAATCAAATGTCTCCTATTTATTGAGTTTTTAGCTCATTCTAATGTGCATGTTGTACTCTTTGTAACCACTTGAGATGCCCTTCATCTATTCCCTCTGGAGTCTTTTGGCTTGCCGATCTCATGTACCTGGGCATCAATGGCTGTTTGTGCTCTTATTAATTTAATTAACTTGGGAGGCTACTACTATGTTTCCTGGGAATTGTTATCTTTCCTTTGCGTTCTGCTCACTCACTACTCCCTTCCTAGCGCTCTGCCTTGGAACTCATTGTGAACTACTGTTTGGGCAAATTCAACACTTTCTAAAATAGATGTGTTTTTGTAAATTCAGCATCTTAGATTCTAATGCTTTGCTAATTCTTGGGCCTGCTGCAGCCTCCATGTTAAGAAAATGGCTGTACTGCTGCACTCTCGGCTCCATGTTAGTGACTTATATTCGTGTTCGTTCATATTACATTTGCCTTGTGCATCTGCCGGTTTCCCTGCCTGTGTATTCTGCATTTTTGCTACCTATAATTTCCTCTGCCATATCGGTGTAGTGAGTCCCTCTCTTGGTACGCTGGAACCTGCCTTCCTTGTATGCTATTGACAGCACACACATTGCGCATTCTACACTCTAGTTTCAATCCCTGCTAGTGTCCCTCAACCTAACTAATTATTTATGACAGATGTATGCGCATTAATGGTTTGACTGATTTATAGACTCTGCCTCAGCTGGTATCAATTCTCACCCCTATGCTCATGGGGCAGCAGGGCCTGTTTGTACTTTCTCCCACCTTTATAGTGACAAACAGTAGGAGGGGCAAACGCTGGTGCTGGCACATTTATATGCACCATTACCATAAGAAGATTATTCAACGCAGTTCTGAAATATGAATGGTTGGATATGTGTGAAGAAGAGTTTAGGGACATCAAAGGTGAAATATGAAAGCCCCTGCTCTAATATATTTTGGTGTGGAAGATGACTGCATAGTAATGGCGGATACTAGTGACAAGGGATTGGGAGCTGCACTTTTACAAGAGAAGGGAGAAGTAGAAAGAGTGACAGCTTTTGCATCTTGCACCTTGAGGGGTGCAGAGGAGAAGCATTCAGAGAAAGAGGTGCTCAGTATTGTCTGGGCAGTTGATACATTCAAGCTGTTTCTATGTGGTAGGAGATTTAGTGTAAGAACAGACCACAAATTATTGGTAGGTATTTTAGCAACAAAAGTCTGGAAGGTTCATCTGGCAGGATTTTGAAATGGGTGTCAAGAATCCAAGGCCACAACATGATAGTAGAGCATATATCGGAAAAAAAGATTGTTAAGCAGATGGCCTGTCAAGGTACAGTGGTGAATTCCAGGAAGAGAGGAAGACATAGAAGTACAGGAGGAGGTTTTTCTATTTGCTGGACAAATCATTAACCATGAGGAATGAAATGCAGCAGAATTAGAAGATGTGAGTCTGAGGAAACGTAAAGAGATGGTGAGTAACATTTGGAGAGGATATGAATATGAGGAAGATTCTAGACCATATCATAGAGTCAGAGATGGATTGAGATTAAGAGAGAATTTTATAGTAAAGGGGTACAAAATAATACCACCGAAAGGAATGAGAAAAAAGATTTTAGACATTTGCCATGAAGGGCACTTAGGAATGACAAGGATGAAACAGAAGATTGAGGGAGACTATTGGTGGCCAGGTGTAGATAGAGATGTGGAAAGGTACCATCGTGAGAATGCATCAGGATTACAAGGACAGTGACAAAACACCAAAGGCAAGCCTTAACAGAAATTACCTGTTCATTTGTTTCTTAGAAATATTGGGGCATTTAAATGATGTACGCAGTAGGAAGAAATATATAAATGTGCTCATGGATTTATACTCAAAATGGGCTGGGTTAATGGTGCATGAGGCAGATAGGGCAGTCATAAGATTTTTGAAATGGGGGAAGTATTTCCTACAACGTTGTTGACGGACAATGGGATGCAGTAGACCTCGAATGAGATGGAGGCCTATTTATGATGAATATGAGTGCACCATGTGAAAACCTTGTTATATCACCCATAGACCAATGGTGCCATTGAAAGATTCAATCGAACACTCATGGACTCAGTTAGAATGTCTGTTAGCAATGGGAGGAATATGATAGAAGATGTAGAGAAGAAGTTAGTGGCATCTTAGTGGCATCTTAGTGGCATCTTAGTGGCATCTTTTCTCCATCTGAGCGTGGAGAGCGGTCGCCGGTGGCCTGAGGGGATCAGCAGGCCTGGAAAGCCCTGCCTGGGCCTCCGTGAGTTTTTGTTTTCTTTGTGCTTTGAAAAGGAAAAGAAAGTGAATTGTTTTCACGCGCTCCCAGCGCGGTGTTTGGCCTGCTCCTGCTCCCCCCTCCCACTTCCTGGTCTTCCCCTCCCTCCCCGCCTCCCTGCCCGCCCACACCCCCCCCCCCTTCCTCTCCCTCTGCCTATAACCTCCCCCCTCCTGGGCAGCCCTCTGCCCGGCAGCCCCCGCGGCTAAGGGCCCCAGGCCAAGGGCGACTCCTTCAGTGCGGCTCCCTGTGTGTCTGCAGGTGTCCGCAGGGGACGCCAGGCGCCAGCTCCTCCGCTTTCCGGCCCACCCCTCCTCACCTTGCTCACCTCATCCGCATGATGCCTCGCCCCCCTATTCCAATTCTTTGGTAAACTAGGGTGTTTTTCTCCCCCCGCAGGATTCTCACACTTAGGTGGCCCTGACCTACTACGCATTACTGTTTGCTCTGCATTGTGTTAAACTAGGGTGCTTTTCTCCCCTCGCAGGATTCTCACACTTAGGTGGCCCTGACCTACTACGCATTACTGTTTGCTCTGCATTGTGTTAAACTAGGGTGCTTTTTCTCCCCTCGCAGGATTCTCACACTTAGGTGGCCCTGACCTACTACGCATTACTGTTTGCTCTGCATTGTGTTAAACTAGGGTGCTTTTCTCCCCTCGCAGGATTCTCACACTTAGGTGGCCCTGACCTACTACGCATTACTGTTTGCTCTGCATTGTGTTAAACTAGGGTGCTTTTTCTCCCCTCGCAGGATTCTCAAACTTAGGTGGCCCTGACCTACTACGCATTACTGTTTGCTCTGCATTGTGTTAAACTAGGGTGCTTTTCTCCCCTCGCAGGATTCTCACACTTAGGTGGCCCTGACCTACTACGCATTACTGTTTGCTCTGCATTGTGTTAAACTAGGGTGCTTTTCTCCCCTCGCAGGATTCTCACACTTAGGTGGCCCTGACCTACTACGCATTACTGTTTGCTCTGCATTGTGTTAAACTAGGGTGCTTTTTCTCCCCTCGCAGGATTCTCACACTTAGGTGGCCCTGACCTACTACGCATTACTGTTTGCTCTGCATTGTGTTAAACTAGGGTGCTTTTTCTCCCCTCGCAGGATTCTCAAACTTAGGTGGCCCTGACCTACTACGCATTACTGTTTGCTCTGCATTGTGGTAAACTAGTGCCCTCCACTCACTTCCTGTCTGCATACTCGTGGCGTCCGCCTCCCCTCCTACTCCATGGTGCTCTCTATCTCGCCTATCTACTCTAACTGCTTCTCCATTGACTATCCTGCTCTCCTCACTAAATCCGGTAGGAAAAAGTTTAAAAAGGACATCCTGGTCTCCAACCCAGGCCTCCCTATCGCTGACACCTACACGAGCGCCTGCTCCAAGGAAACTCTCACTGACATTCTCTTTTTCGTGCCTTCACCTGACCTATGGACCCCTCACATGGTCGCTGTGCTCTCTCCTTTCTCCACCTCTCCCATTAATGGTGGCACCCGTTGGGATGTCCTCTTGGCCCCTTTCCACTCCTCTAAAGCCATCATTAATGTCTATGCTAACGGGACCGTCTTGGTCCAAGGCCCTCAGGCCAACCTTCACCTCTTTGATAGACGCTTCCCATGCCTCATCAACTTCCTCTCCGCTCCCGCTGTCCCCCCTCCTCTGTCCTCGGCTACCTTGCCTCTCCCCTCCCTCCCTGACCCTTCTCTTGCTCCCTCTTCAACTCCTTCTCTAACACCTCCGCAGGGCGTACCTCTGATCTGTACCCCTCCCCGGAAGTTTTTCAAGGGTGGCAACCTTCTCCACATTGCCACTCTAAATTCTCGCTCTGCCATCAAGCACTCCTCTGATATCTGTCGCCTTCTTGAGGAACTGGACCTCGACGTCCTCGGTCTCACTGAGACTTGGTTCACTGCCAGCTCTGCCACCAGCTTCGACACACTCCTACCTGACGGCTACAAGATCCTCTCCGTGCCCCGGCCCAACCGCTCAGGGGGTGGTGTTGCCCTTATCTTCCCTGAGTGGATTCCTGCCACTGTCACTCCTACGCAGACCTACTCCTCTTTTGAATATCTTGTCTGCCGACTCTCTCTCTCTCCTAGCCATTCCCTTACCGTGGCTACTATCTATCGGCCACCTGGTCAAATTTCCTCCTTCCTCTCTGAGTGGGCTGACCTCTCCTCCTCACTCCTGTCCTCAACCACCCAACTCCTCTTTCTCGGTGACTTCAACATCCACCTCGATGCCTCCTGTCCCCTCACTGGTCTCTTTCGCAAACTCTGCAACTCTCTCTCACTCTCTATTCTCCCGTCTGGGCCTACTCACTCTGCAGGGCACACTCTTGATGCTCTGATCTCTTCTGACCTTCCCCTCTCCCTCCCTCTCTCCACTCCTCTCTCCTGGAGCGATCACTTTCTCCTATCCTCCCACCTCTCCCTCCCTACCCCACAGGCAAAGCCACCCTCTTCACTGCCACCCACCTTCTCGGTCATCCGGCCCATGAAGCGCGTGTCAGTTGAGGCCTTCGCTGCTACCTTCTCGCCCCCTCCTCCCCCCCCGGCTGACTCCCACCCTGACACAGCCCTCTCCATGCTCTATTCCTCTATATCTGATACTCTCGATATCCTTGCCCCCGTCATGAGAATCCGCCTGAAGCCCAAAGCCAAATGTAACTCCTGGTATGACTCGGATCTCGTCACCCTAAAACGCAAGTGCAGGGTGGCAGAGAGGAAATGGCGTGCTTCATGTTCATCCTCTGACAAACTGGCCTGCCGCCTGCTCCAAAGGCAATACCGGCTCTCCGTTCTCACCAAGAAGAGAGCCCTTATCCAAGCCCGCATCTCTGAGGCATCTAACAACTCGGCCGAACTCTTTAAAATCTGCAAGGAGCTGGCCAACCCTGCTGCAGTCTCTACCTCTCCTGTCCCCTCCCAGGCCCTCTGCACTGCACTGGCCTCGCACTTCATCTCAAAAACTCAGGACATCCTGTCCGCGCTCTCCTCCGCTCTTCTCCCTCCCTCTCTTCCCGGCTCTTCCTCTTGCTCTCTTGCAGCCGCCCCTCCGCCCTCCTTCTCTGCTTTTCCACCTTTTTCTGCTGATGAGGTTTCCAGACAAGTCCGATCTATGAAAGCCTCGTCTAAACAGGTTCACCCCTGTTCCTCCAAAACCATCAAGGACCACATCGACTCCCTGGCTCCTGCCCTGGCTGACTTTTGCAACCACTCATTCGCCTCTGGAGTCTTCCCATCCCCCCTCAAGCACTCCCTTGTGCACCCCCTCCTCAAGAAACCCTCTTCCGACCCCTCCTGCCTGGCCAACTATCGCCCAATCTCCATTACTCCCTTCCTGGGCAAACTCCTGGAGAAACTGGCCATCTCCCAGCTTAACCTCCATGCTGAATCTGTTGGTAATCTTCATGACCATCAATCCGGCTTCAGAGCGGCCAGAAGCACGGAAACTGCTCTCCTGAACATCCGTGAGGACCTGCTCCTGAACCTCGATTCCAACACTCCCTGCGTTCTCATTCTGCTCGATCTCTCCTCTGCCTTTGACACTGTCAACCATGCCATCCTGCTCAACCGTCTCCGTGATAACCTGGGTATCACTGGTCAGGCTCTGGCATGGCTGACCTCTTTCCTTTCCGGTCGACCCTCCCAGGTCCAAATGGGCTCCTTCCTCTCTGACATCTTTTTCTCCAACTGTGGTGTCCCCCAGGGATCCAACCTCTCTCCCTGGCTTTTCAACCAGTATCTGGCACTCCTTGCCCACCGCATCGCCGCTCTCTGCCCCCACTTCCAGTGCTATGCGGACGATACCCAGCTCATTTTCAGGCTACCCTCGGCCTCCTCCTCTCCTTCCCTCATCTCCGACTGTCTGTCTGCTATCCAGGAATGGTGTGCCGCCAATGACCTCTGCCTTAACGCCAGTAAGACTGAGATTCTACTCATCGGCACACCCACTCCCTCCTTCCCTGCAGCTCTCTGGCCGGCCTCCCTTGGCCCCCTTCCCGCCCCTACCTGCAAGGCTAAAAACCTCGGGGTCATCTTCGACTCCACACTCTCCTTCTCTCCTCATATATCTGACGTCTCTAAGAAGTCACACTACCAGCTGCACCTCCTCAGAGGTATTCTTCCCTTCCTCTCCTTCCCCCAGAAGCTCACTGTCTCCCGAGCCCTGGTTCTCTCTAGGCTGGACTACTGTAACAGCCTCTATCTTAATCTGCCTGCCTCCACTCTCCGCCCTCTGCAACTTATCCAGAACAGAACTGCGAGACTTGTCCTTGGCCTCAAGCCCAGGGACCGTATCTCTCCAGGACTGAAATCTCTTCACTGGCTCCCAGTGGCTGCGAGGATTAAGTTCAAAACCCTCTGCATTGTCCACAAGGCCTTCTGGGGCCTGGGGCCTAAATACCTTCAACTCTCTCTTCCTAAATATCTTCCTTCACGAGCCCTTCGCTCATCCGTCTCCAACTTCCTCATGGTCAGCCGCTTCTCGAAGCAACGAGCTGGGGGTAGATCTCTCTCCGCAGCAGGGGCCTCCCTCTGGAACAGCCTTCCTGCCTCCCTGAAACTTGAGGAGAACCATCTCCGGTTCCGGAAGTACCTCAAAACCTTCCTCTTCGCTTCTGCCTTCTCTCTCCCTCTCCCCTGCTAAACCTGCTTAACTCCCCACTGAATTCTGCACTAAACCTGCATCTGGGCCACTCTCAGCGACCTCGGTCCAGGGCCCAGCCACTCTCCACTTGCACTGCCTCCCTGGCTCCCCCTGCACTGTGGGACTGTCACTGTATCCCTACAGCCCCCCTTCCCAGCACTTGCTCTGCACTTACCTCGCACTTGCCACCAGCTGGCCCTTTTTATTTATTATTTATTATTTATTATTTATTATTTTATTACGCTACTTACCTTGTACTGCACTTCCCCCCCACCTCCTCCCCTTGCACTTTCTCCTTTTCCCCTTACCTCTGCACTTGCGCGATCTGAATGACACCTGGCCTAGTAGGATCGTTTGTCTGTCTTCCCCTTGTTTCCCTCCCTCCCTGCCTCGTCGCGCCTTGAAACACTTGTGTATAGGCGCGTTACAAATACCATATCATATCATATCATATCATGTATGCTGGCCCCTCACTCTACCACAGGACTTGATCCCTTCAAAGTAATTAGAAGAAGGAAACCATGTACTGTGATGTGTTCACTATGGATGGGCTTAGCTAGGTATATTGAATCGGCCTAAGGGTGGGGGTATACATCAAAGGAAGGGGGACATGCATGGGTCCTAAAATTGTGGTGGACATGTTGAAAGGTGCTGTGATCACAGTTGATAGAAGGGTGTGGAACAAGAGTAAAATTGTGTTAAGAAAGTGATTTGTATACAAAGGAAGGCTTGTGAGAAATCTAGAATGAAAGAGAGAGAGCACAGTTGGGAGAGAAGAGGGAAGGGCTCCTGGGGGTCTTTAATATGAGCCCATAAATAAATGAACCTGAAAAGGACTTAACATAGTTATTCGTGCTTTAACACCTACCCACTCTAACAAGCAACCTATAAGGGCAGGGTGGGCATCTGTAGATTTCTCCTTAAACTAGTAAGGACATTGTTTACTGAGGAAACCCACATATCGTATGGTGTCTGAGATTACCATCAATGCTAGCAAGTTCCAGAGATTTCTGCTTCACAACCTGTCTCCTGATGAACACTCAGTGCCCCATTATGAGTTTGGTGGTAACTGTAAATCTGGCAGCAGTTGCCAAATACGTCCAGATTTACTGTCTGGCCAGTTCATTGGTGGTTTAAATACTTCTGGTCGTATTTCAAGGTGGACCTTCAGGTAAATCTGCCTATTTTTACCTCCATCCCAGGTGGACATAAAGATGGCCCATAAAGATTGTGGAACTTTTTCAGCTATATAGAAGGCAAGCACAAGCACCTCCAAGTCAGCTTGTGGGTGCCTTCCTGCCCGCTAGGTCTGACCAGGCGGGCGTACCGGCACCTGCGAGCAGACACTGATGGTAGCACCGGCACCGGTGCTACCATCCTCCCCATTCCAATTGAGCCCTGTGGGGCTCAAATGGGAATAGCGACTAATTATTACCAGCACCTGGCAATGGGCAAATACCGGGTCCGCCGGGGCCGGTAAGCCCCGGTAATTGCCTATTGCCGGCTGCTGGTAAAAAAACAACTCCAGCGGCAGCCATGCCGGTATTTACCGGCATTTACCGGCACAGCTACCACCAAACTCGTAATGAGGGCTATAAACATACCCCTTCTCCATCAAGGCTGCTTCCGGGTCCTTGCGTGCCCGTAAGCCCCTGTGCACACTTTTTTGCGTTACAGGGCATGACCATTCAATTTAGAAAGACTGCTCTGTTTGGTCACAGAGCAGTCTTTCACAATCTTTTTTGTTAATATCCCCGCAAAAATATCGCCATACAAAAATATTGCCATATATTTGCGGCGATAATAAGGAATGGAACCTGCAAGGGACACCCCTGCAACCCCCACATTAGTTTTAAAGGAGCGGGGGCCACTCCCACAACCCCCGCTCCCAAAAACCCCCAAAAAATATCACCTATGGCCGTTCCAGACGACCATATATACAGCGATATTTTTGGTGGGGATAATATGTAGTGATGCCATTTTTCTTTGTTATTGGATGTTGTAAAACTTTGTTTTAACTTGGCACCTGTCACCCACCACCGTGCAGCTTTCTGATCGGTGCCACCTTTTGCTTTGAAACCTTGCACTACCTCTATGTAATGTTCACCGTGCCTTGTGGTCCATGGGTCTTAATTTCGGTCTGATTCAGCTATTAACATCAATACTTACTTTAAGGTTCCCTATTTATAAATATGCTTCTCAATCAACTAGCAGCTAATTACACAGGCATGTGTAACGCTCACCTTATATCCACAGAGACGCCACCCAACTGGACTGGATCGCTTCCGATTCGGGTTCACCTCCCCAGGGGACTCGTTCTGCTGTGGGTCTATTCTGGAAGACAGGAGTTCTGTTTTAGCCACAATCTTCTTCTTTATGGGCCCACCTCCCAAGTGCCCCCCTACCATCCCCTTAGAGTCTTCCTCACCTGGTATCTAGATAAGATGGGCTCGCCATCCTGCTGTTCTGTGCAGGGGTGCGTCGTGGCTGGGCACCTTACTGCCAAGTTTCTTCACTGGCGTGGGCCCGGGAGTGCAGTCCTGCTGCGACTCCGCTCTTGAGGTAAGTCTATAATTCTTAAAGAGTGTGTGTCTGTAATAGTACTTGCCCTGTTAATCTCCTCCTTTTCTCGTAGGTGCAGAAGGGATGATGAAGACGTCGAGCTGATGGAGAGGGCAATACTCGAGAAGGTGAGTGAAAGCGCGAAGCGTGTCGCTATGAGCGTCTTTGGAATTTGGCTAACCTGTGCTGTTCTTCCCTTACAGGTCGCCGAGAAGTTCCTGGAAGAAGTGCGATCAGATGGAAGTGGAACGCAGAGTGGAAGATGTCCAGACCGCTGTCGAATACTAGGAGAGCTTCGGTAGGTAAGTGCCAGTCTGAAAGGCGTTGGAATCGACAGACAAATGCTAACTAAATTGTCCTCTTCCCTCTCTCTCTCTAGGATGTTGCTTGCTGGTGAAGGCAGGATCCAGAGAAGACTCCAGAGCGATTGAGGAGCAGGATTGCTGAACAGGTAAGGAGGAATAATGGTGTTCTTCTTCTCTCCCCAGATGCAGGACTGGAATGCTGCAAGCAGGTCTCGGTGAACGTCACGCTGAGTGCAGAACAACGCGAAGCACGTTCTTCAGCTCGGGCGTGGCTTAAATAGCCTATCGGTATCCCAGGTGCCTCCAGGGGAGACCACACCCTAGATGCTAGACTGCATGGTTCAGTTCCGAACTGAACCCTTGGGGGCAGTCATGTTGGTCCATTCCCCAATGGGAACTCCATCTGCCATATGAGCCTGGCGCCAAAGGCGCCAGGACTGGCTTGTGGTGAGGCCCAGAGACCCCGAGTCCCCAAGCCAGGAGCTATGGCCGTGACAGCATGTGTGTCCCTGAAAGTACTGAAAACCTACATTGCAATGCGATCCTGATGTGCCAACGTGGGCAAGTCTGTGAAACTTAAATCCAAGAAAAGGTCAGCTATTTATTTTTCTTCATTTATCACCAAGCTCTTCAATTTCTATCCCCCAGCCCAATTAAATGGTCCTTGCCATCTGTGCTATAAATGACAGTTCCAGGTGGTCTGTTTTCCTTACTGGTTACGTGACCCCTAGTCTCACAGTGAAAATGTGCAATAATGGAACTATTATGGTGTTTGGAATCCATACAATTCTTCTGATCATCTCCATTACAGTTGGTCACAGGTCCATCTTCCAACAGCCAAACCCTGAGGTTGCTGTCTCACACTACCTCAGTTTCTTTCCCAGACCCATCAGCCTTCCTGGGGTTATTCTGTGCAACCACACATTCTCCTGCCAGATGGCCTTCCACCCAAAGGATGACTTTGCCTGCACCTGCTCCCACCATACCACCTGTCCATGCTGCCTCCATTGTCTACTGTAGAGGTGATAACTCTGAAAAGGAGCCTAAACGGAAGCACACTGAACTCCAGGTTCACCACATGCGCGTCCCAAACATTCATGGTTTTCTTCAGGACCTTGACATTGATGTACTGTCACTAACTGGAATGTGGTTCTGTGGCAGCTGCCATACCATCTTGTAGCTTCTCTTGCCAGTTGGTTACAAGATCGGATCTATTTGAGAAATCTGCAGCTGAAATGCCTGAGTCCCAAAGTGTGAAGCTGACATCCTCATATTTCGAAGATGTTGAATGCTTTTCTGGGACATATGTGCCCTGCTTTTCATGCAATGTAAGCGAGGGACACCCACATAACCCTGAAGCCCATAATGCTGAACTAGGGGAGGGGAGGACACCACTGCAACCCCCCTCCTCCCCTTGTTCAGCATTATGGGATTCTAAATGTTCTACTATGCTGAATGCGCACACAATGTGCATTTAGTATTTTCTTTTCGATATTTTCTGCCACTCCCACAAGATCATTGCAAAAACTTCAAACAAATCACCAGTGCAGAGGCATTGCACTGATCCACAATGCCTATCTCAATTGTGTGGAGATCCCTACTAATCACCACTTCCTCTTTGAAATGCCTGGCCTGCACATGCGCTCTCAAATCCAATACCAACCTGGTTGTCATTTACAGGCCTCCTGGTGACCCTCTGGCCTTATCCAAAGAATGGGTGGATTACATTAGTGAACTGATTTTGACTTCAGAGGAGATTTCCATCCTGGGTGACCTAAACATCTGGCTCAATGCTGCACTAAAAATCCATGGTGACCTTCCTGGATTATCTTGATAGTAGGAACATTTCTTTTCTGCTGATGCCACCAACACATGAGGGAGGCAACATTCTGTATGCAACCATCTCTGCCAACCCATCTCTGGTGGTTCTGGCAATCCCACCTCTCTCTGGATTTGACCACCACCTCTTACTTTCTATCTTTACTTGGACCTTGCCTTAAATCTGGCCTCTCACCGACGAGTGTGACAACTACATCACAGTCCGGCAGAGGAAACCGATTACCACTGAAAACATCTTGCAAGGTTCCATTGCTTCACCCTCGCCATTTCCTCTCTGCATTATGACCTCCGATCCCTTTATTCCGACACACATGTATGATACAACAGAGATTTGGAGAAAATAGGCAATTTAAGACAGGTGGCAGATAACCAAGGACAAGGAAGACCGGACAACGTGATCTGGCCACTTAAAAGGCTACCACTGGGCCATCAGCACAAAAAAAGGACTTTCTTCATTGACCCTTCACGCTAGCTCACAGCCAATCCAATGACGTTTTTTGAAAATCAGCCATAAACTCAGAAACCCTAGTGAATGTGATGCTCTTATTTCGTCCTCATTATTTGATTTGAATTATTTGTATAACGCAAAACCCAAATAGGGTACACAGCAAACGTGTGTCTGAGCGCAGGAGACATTGGCAGAGAAATTGCAGAGGGATGAATTGACATGAAGTTGCACAGTTGAAATTAGGAGGAAAGGTACGCTTTAAGGTTTCTCCTAAAGGCTAGCAACGAGATCAGCTCATCATTACCCCCAACCCTCGACCCCTTGCCTGGTCTCAGCCCTCCCCCCTTCTGGGGCCCACCACTAAGTAACTTGTTTGGCAGTTGGCATTGTATAGATCAAATATAAATCGTCATCGGGTGATTCATTTATAAAGTTCTGCGTGCAATTGCAATTTTTGAAAATTAAATCATTCATGTCACTGCCTGCAAAAGGAACACATTTTGTTGAGCATCACAATTTGATTTGGATTCACAGTTTTGGCATGTCTCAACTAAGACGTTTTTGATAGCCAAGGAACGAAGGTTACACACATACATCTTGTTTGCCCTACCAAGAAAAAGGCATTTTCATGGCCTCTAATTAAGACTGTTGCATGGCACCTGACTGTCCGGTGTCTAACATATGCATAGTTGATTATGGATGTGATCCTGTGGTGCAATTTAAATATGTTATAGTTAGTAACACAGATTCCATTTTTGAGGCTTAAGATGTTTACCAGTACACACGCCCTCCACTCCCCATCCTACCTGAGACTGGGTGATCAGATCCCATTGTTTCCTCCACTGGTTGCTTCTAGATGCCTTGCTGACAAGTTGCCCGTCCTGTGCTTGTTTCCCTGCTTCCCTCACTGTGTTCTTCCCCCTATGCATCCCTTGTTAGCTTCCTGCTCCCTTGTTTCCCTGCTTCCCTCAGTGTTCTTCCCCCTATGCATCCCTTGTTAGCTTCCTGCTCCCTTGTTTCCCTGCTTCCCTCACCGTGTTCTTCCCCCTATGCATCCCTTGTTAGCTTCCTGCTCCCTTGTTTCCCTGCTTCCCTCACCGTGTTCTTCCCCCTATGCATCCCTTGTTAGCTTCCTGCTCCCTCGTTTCTCTTCTTCCCTCACCGTGTTCTTCCCCGTATGCATCCCTTGTTAGCTTCCTGCTCCCTCGTTTCCCTGCTTCCCTCACCGTGTTCTTCCCCCTATGCATCCCTTGTTAGCTTCCTGCTCCCTCGTTTCCCTGCTTCCCTCACCGTGTTCTTCCCCCTATGCATCCCTTGTTAGCTTCCTGCTCCCTCGTTTCCCTGCTTCCCTCACCGTGTTCTTCCCCCTATGCATCCCTTGTTAGCTTCCTGCTCCCTGGTTTCCCTGCTTCCCTGCTTCCCACACCGTGTTCTTCCTCCTATGCATCCCTTGTTAGCTTCCTGCTCCCTCGTTTCCCTGCTTCCCTCACCGGGTTCTTCCCCCTATGCATCCCTTGTTAGCTTCCTGCTCCCTCGTTTCCCTGCTTTCCACACCGGGTTCTTCCCCCTATGCATCCCTTGTTAGCTTCCTGCTCCCTCGTTTCCCTGCTTCCCTCACCGGGTTCTTCCCCCTATGCATCCCTTGTTAGCTTCCTGCTCCCTCGTTTCCCTGCTTCCCTCACCGGGTTCTTCCCCCTATGCATCCCTTGTTAGCTTCCTGCTCCCTTGTTTCCCTGCTTCCCACACCGTGTTCTTCCCCCTATGATTGTAAAGTGCCCTGTTGCTTCCTGAGGCTACGTCTGCGTTCTATATACACCATAATAATAATGATAATGTGTGCGATGTGCGCCTCATGGGACCTGCTCACACCGGCATCGAGATATTGCCTCATCACATCAGGAATGTGATAACATTACATAATCTTAAAGTATTTTTCTAGGTACAGCAATCCAAAAGATGCCACCAATCTGCCCCTTTCCCCTTTGAAGTCAACTAGTTATTACACTAGTTATCACATGAACATATGCAAGAGGATTGACGGTGTTTACATCCTGTGGATGATCAGCACTTTTGAAAAGCAACACCTATCGCATTTCTGATGTGCTTATGAAAGGGCTTGTTTGCTGTTTTTTTTTATTTATTTTTTTAGAAGCGCGCTAAATTCCCAAAGTCCTCAGAGCACAGCAAGAAAGAGGAGAAGCAGATCAACAGGATTCCAGTAAGGTCAGACAGGAAGGAAGCCATTAGCCAAACTAAAGAGAAGAGTTGTTATACTTCTCTTAAAAAGTGCTAAAGACTGAGATGCTTTAGTTCCATTCCGGTGGAGCATGAACGTCAAAGGTAGCTTCTCCACATTTTTCAAGTGAGGTTGAGCCAGCTGAGGAGTATCAGAAGAGCGCAGCTCCCGACGGGAGAGTGTCAATGACAATCTCCTAGATAGATACAGGGAAGCGCACTTAATCTGACATTTAAAGGCACTGACAAGTGTAAAGGCAGGAGACAATGGCCCTCATTACGACCTCGGCGGTAGCCATGCCGCTATTGGCGGCATGGCTGCCGCTGAAATCGCGTCCGGGTCCACGGAATGAGGAATTACTGGGCCATTCCGAGTTCGGAAGGCCCGGTAATTCCTCCCTCCAAGGACCCGGACCCGGTCCTTCCCCATTCCCATTTCAGCCCCCATAGGGTTGAATGGGAATGGGAGAGGGAGCAAACAACGGGGCTTTACGAGTTGGCCCGTTCTTTGCTCCCTCTTCCCCTCGCGAGACCCAGTAAGCACGCCTGGTTTGACCAGGCATTACTTACCAGGTCCCGCAAGGGGACCTTGTAATGAGGCGGTACAGGGTTAACGGCGCCGGCACCTTTTACGGCGCCGTTAACCCTGTACCGCCAGGGTCGTAATGAGGCCCAATATCTTGGCTTGTATATGGGTGTCATTCAATGCAAAACCTAACCACTGGACAACACCCCGTCAAGTATGGCAGGGAAAATAATTTGAAAAAAATAAAATGGGGTGGATTTGATGTTCATGAGCTGATGAAACTAATGCTCAGTGATGCTGAACAGAGCAGAGATACATTAAAACATGGACACGGTAGCAAGTTTAAAAGGGGTTTGTCGTGGTAAACAATGACTACGCAACATTAAAGAACTACAACTATTGTTTGCAAATCACTATTGTAGAGAAACGGTTAGAAGGATGTCGGGGAATCTTTTCGCTGCACCATCTGGGCTTGAATCAGTAATTGTGATTTAAGCACAGTACAAGGCAACACATGACGATGCCTATTTTGTAACATATCCCCATGCTTGTATGCTCACCTGCAATGAGCATAAGTTAAGTGCTTTAATTCAATCACAAGTTGAGCACTTTAATTCAGACCAGCGTTCTGAGTTTCTGTAGTGTTTATAAATCAAGTTCCTGAAACGAACAACAACTCAAGACGTTTGTGTGAGTTTCATTAGCTTTCACACAGTGTGCTTTAATCTAAATCAGCATCATGTGAGAAAGGTTATGATGAGGGGAAGAACAGCTGCAATTAACCCATTTCCTTCAAGACAGCTGTTTTATGGGCAGCAATGGCTACTATAAATCACTTTAATGTGACAGTAGTTTTGATAACCCAGAGAATCCATTACTGGCATTTGAACCTAATAATAGTTTTGGCTCAATAGCCGTCAATGATGTGACAACTATGAGCTAAAAGATAAAAACACATTTGGTGAAATTGCTGTCAGGCAAGAAAAAAAAAAACATTCTGCACTGCTCATAAAATGATGCAACTGTGAATATAGAACAAGACTTTGCATTTCAGACAAACCACAGCTGTTGCCTCACATGTAACTTCCCTCTCTGATGCACTGAGGGAAATTTCAGATCTCAGACACCATGCTACCCGACATAGTCACATCCAAATACACCAGTACTTGATGTGTGTACAATCTGTGGTAAATCTCTGTCGACGAACCAACAAAGTAAGTACACATCATTGCATAGTCTCCATTGTAGGGAAGTGGCAGCTTACATTTGCCCACTGCCTTTAAAAACATGTAGTCAAACTGTGCACTATTTTTTGTATGTGTTAGTTTGTTCAAGAGGTATAATTACGTATTTGCTACGAATGTGAAAAATGTTTAATGAAGAAGAGGAGTGCACTTACACATTAAGCTCTTGGTCAGAGGTTCAGTGCTGTGAAAAACCAGAGGGTGTTTCACAGCCCAGTGCCCGGGGATACCGTACTCAGGTGGCTAGGGAAAGGCCATAGCTTTTGGATCCTGACCCTGGGGGTGGACAAGCGAGGAAGGATCACCTAGGTAGGGGTCCTCGGGGAGTAGGGGAGAAGCACCCGATGGTGAGACATGGTATCCCTCTTTTTCCATGATCCACCTAACCCCTACCCGGCTTATTTTATTGGAAACTACAACTCCCATAATTCCTCCCCATTCTATCTTGACAAAAGTACTGCACCAAGAAAGAAGAGGAATGAGGCTAGGTTGATTGCCTCCCCTGACTTGGATTGGCCCTGTCCCTGTACTGAGGCCAGGCAGAGTCAAACACGCAGCTCTAAAAATGCACACCTGCCACTTATTAGGACTCCCTATGAGGATAAAAGTTGGCGTGCAGAGACACACTGTGAGCGAAGCTGGGTATGTGAAGGAACAGCTCTTCCAAAGCTGATGAGGACGGACGGTGGAAGCTGGAAGGCCAACGTCTGACCAACAGCTGAGAGGATCAAGAGAAAGCCAGGCAAGATGTCCATGCGTTTGGGAAGACCTGAGTGTTAGAAAAGCAAAGCCGAGTGAGTGGAGGAAAGAAACCTTCAAGGTGCAGGAAAGTGCCGGCCCGTGACCCTCCAGGGTGAACGCCGCAGTTGGGGAGAAGCAGAGGAGGAGTTGGTAACGACCTTGAGCTGCAAGAAAAGATGAAAGTCATCCAATTAACACGACTGGTTAGTTATCAAGGGGAACAAAAGTCTGGTTTATGTTAAAGGTAAAGTGACTGTAATTTTGCAAGTTGACAGTTACGCGTGTGCCGATAAAATGCGATTGAAGAGAACCAGTCTTAAAAGAAAAGGGTACAAAGTAGCAGAATGGTCCTATAAAGCAAAAACCACACATTCCAAAGTCTCTGTGAAATGTTATGAATATTTCTGAAAGATATTACAGCAGAGATCAAAGGAAAGAAAGTTGAACACGTGCAAGATGAACTGTGAATATGCCAAGAGGGCAAAGATTGAACTATGTGATCTGTGAATACACCAAGAGTGCAAAAGCAAAACATAAGCACTTTGGGGAAAGGCCAGAAAGGCAAATGTGAGGAATAAGGACTACAGGTACCAAGAGGCATTGGGGCTGTAAGGAATAAGGACTACAAGTCCCAAGAGGCATTGGTGCTGCAATAGAAGATTGTGAATTGAAAGATTGGTGAAAGAGAGGTCGAAGTGGTCATGCAGAGGTCTATGGAAATTCCTTGCAGTTTCACAAGTCTTTGACAGTGAAACAAGATACCTTAGATAAAATGTGGGGGTAACCAGGGGGTACAACTGCGACCCGTGAGGTCTCCCTTGCTACCCCTGAAAAAAAAAGAAAAACATGTTTTTAATTTTTTTTATTGAACCTCCTGGACTGTGGCCAGCGCCATGTGGCTCTTTATTTCTGGAGTGTCTGGCTTTATTGTTCAGGCCTCTTTAAAACAAAAAAACAAAGGGTTCCACAAGGGTTACACTGGACAGTGACCCAAAATAAGAAAGAATAGGAATAACAAATAATTTGACTTTGCGGAATTCTATACAATAATTGCTAGACCCATTAAAGGTTTATTTCAGGCACACTTCAGGGGGTGAGTCACTGATTTAGTCTGTTCTTAAACCCCTCAAATTGACAATGCAGACAAAAACTTCCAAAAAGCATTTAGAGTAGAATAAGCATACATTTCGGACTATGTATTTTGCTTTTCGCAAGTTGCAAATTTAGCATGTTTTTTCCTGCCTTTGTCTCTGTTATGATCATCACAAGACATTCCATCTCGTTGTACTCGGTCACTTAACAAAATCCTTGTGCCCAAAAGCTTGTGTACAGTGTAGAAATGTTTGACCATGGCACATAAAGAGGCCCCTTGATTTCATTTTGGCACAATTACTGCTTTGTTGTAATGTGTCTATCTTTCCTATCTCCATGACCTGCTTTTCAGGATGTTTCCTTGTATCTATGAGGTAACGAGTGCTCCGGTTACGGGATGCCCGGTGAGTGTGCTGCTTTCCCTGAGCCACTCTAAATTCTTTAATATACAGTTATTAACCCTCCAATTGTATGTATTTTGCCAACCTCTGAAGCCTGTAAAGTAGTTCCATGCAGGCTTGACATGTTGCCAATTTTGCACCAGACCTGCAGATGAACTGGCCTGCTGTTGGATAACAGTTTAAGCTTTCGGACTCTGAGAACATTCAGACGTGTAATTGTTCGTTTTACTAAGATAGCTCATTGGGTTGAGTGCTTGCTGCTGCAATATGTGTGTGGTGTCTGCAGGTTGCAGGTTCATTGCTGATGCGCATCAGGAGGGTGATTTTGAAGTGTCGACTGTATCAGACCTGAAGCCATCCACAACAGAACCAAGATTGATTGGTTGGTTGGTAAGACTCCCAGTTAACATCATCCCTGCACCTCACCATGAGTCTGAAGATGCCCTTTAACCCCAGCCTCTTTGCCTCACCTGCTGCCTTCACTTTACTTGTACCCATCCATGTACCAATGCCTTCTCCTTACCAAAACCAAGCCAGGTATGCCGCCTTTTCACCCATGTCCACCAAGTACCCCAACAACCTCTCCTCAACTTAGTCCCTGAGAACAGGAACTGGTTCCCTGGCATCCATAAACCTTTTTCAATGGTCCTACCCACCTCTTTACTCTTGGTCCCCGAGACCAGTGGCTGGCCAATGGCTGCTGTCAACCTTTCCCCTCTTCAGACCAGCCACTGTTCTCGGGGACCAAAGAAGGGAGAGATGGGTGGAATGGCATCCTGCAACCTTTCACCCTGCTGACTCTGACAATTCCTTCCAGTCGTTCAGTTACACTGTATATTATGCAACTTTTGGGATGTAAAGATGGAGCGCATGGTTTCCCCTGTACAACACTCCCCCAATCCACCCCTCAATGTAGTCCCAGAGATCAGCAGAATGTTCATTGGAGGTTAGCAAACTTCCCCATTACCCCACCCCGTTCTCCCCACCCCTTATTCCCCAAGGCTGTTGGCTGGTCCACTGGCAGACATCAACCTTTTGGTCATCTCTCCCCCTTAAGTCCTCAAGACCAGTGGATGGTCTGCTGGAAGCTGTCCACATCCCCCTGTACATCACTCACTTCCCTCCACCCTGAGTCCGAAACCGCTGGCTGGTGCACTGACAGCCATCCATCACCGTTCTTCCTCCTGCTGACACTTGGCTTATGTATTGGATGGGACCAACTCACTATATACAGTATTCTGAACCCTGCATGCACTTTACAATGCTGGGTTGCACGTGTGTGCTTGGTCCCAAAATACTACTTTTATCAATAGCTTTTCGAAGGGGTTGTCTTGCATTACTGATTAAATGAAATGTGGATGCTATACATTATGTCAATGAACCTATTCCTTGTATTTATTGGTTGACTGGTGCAATATAAAAGCAGAGCAACAAAACATAACATAAAATTGCCTCATGGCCCCATTGCATTTCACAACCATTGGGAGTACCTGCTTAATGTGATTTATCAACCTTTCCCTAGTGTCTGGGTGCATGACCTGACACCAACATTGTGAGATGCCCTGCAGGAGTTCTGCCTTCCTGATCGTCTTGTGAACACGCTTGAGGGTACCCCTTGAGTTGTGCCCAGATCAATTCAGTAAGATTTAGGTCCGAGATTCCAGTGTAATTTTGTGAACCCAAGTCATCTGCTCTAACCCTATGACGGCTGCTGCAGAGGCGTTATCTGGGGTATTTGCCCATATGATGTGTAATGTGGGTTCTCTGGGTAATTCCACTTTGCATACAGGAACCACTTCTGCTAAATAGGTGTTCTTTAAGGATGACTTGGCCCATCATTCACCGAAAATAAATCAAAGGTTGCACTGGCCAGCTCTCTTGCATACTAGGCTCTCGAAATCAATAAATGTCATGCTCCCACGACGTGGCTGATGAGAGCACATTTCACAGTGATAGGTGTTAGGAAAGATTTATCTTTTAGGAACTTTCCCTCCATAGGACCCCAACGTTTTGCTTTGTTTTTGAACCTGTCCTGACTTTTGCAGGAAAGTGAAGCCTTCAGCTTCCCTCCCCCGACCTCTTGCTAGTTTTGTTATGGCGAAACTGATCAGTCCTTCAGACTCTCAGTAATGGGAAACTCTGTTTCCCTTTTGATTTTTTACACTTTTTACACTTTGTAACTTTCTAACATTGCACATAGCATTTTACAATTCAGTGCAATAGGAATACTTTTGTATCATGCTAGTCTTTTACACTTGGGATTTTTGGTTACTTTTATATGTGCCTATAGACAAGCTGGTGGCAGCAGATACATTTTAAAACAAAAAAAAACATTTATTTCAATGGCTTGGCACCATGTACAAATTTGAACATTAATGATTCTGCCACATACCCTTCAAAAACCATTATCCCAATATCAATTCGATATACCTCTGCCGCTCTCCCACACAGACATGTGAACTGGGCCCATTTGGCCAAACACCCCTCCCCTTCAATGTGATCTCTTCTTCCGTCTCTTCAATCTGGCTTTTGTCCATATCACTCTACAGAGACTGCCCTTTTACATGTCTCTAGCTCGTCACATTAAGCTTTCTTCTATTCTATGACAAGACTGGAGGCGAGCATTATGCTTCAACTTCTTGTATTACTACTCCTCAGCAGTTTCAACAAAATACAACAAAACTTTGAAAAATGTCCAAATGTGACTTTTCTTTTCTGAAACTACTACTCCTACAATCTCTTTAGTCCATCTCCACACAGCCCAGCTATTACTTCATCCTGTCCCTGGGCTCCTCCTCTTCTTTTACTGCTCTTCAAGCAGATAAGTCCTAGTTGTATCACCTCTTCATATATTGATGTTAGATGCCATTTTATGAACATATTTAGTAACAGTGGATGTAAGGAATGTTATGTAGGAACATAACATTAATGTTGCATGAGGTATAGTGCAGTTTTGCTGTGGAAAGATATGCGCGCACGCTCGCTTAGGATAGACTGCACACCTTCGTGGCGTTTGAAACCGAAGCCACGTCTTTAGCAAGTATGTATTGCATTTCATCTCTGCGAGGCGGACTGCCCCGTGCCGCATGACCGGCACGCCAGGTGCTCGTCTCGGCCAGCAGAGTTTATCGGAACCCTCACCTTTGCGAATGCGAGGCAGAAGCGCTCAGAGCGCTCTGGCCTTCACCCTCGGGGAGGTGGAGCCGTAGCCCTGTACAGCGCTCCTGAGTCGCATTTCAAACTGTGATACAACAGTGTAAGGAAGCCGGGCCCAGCGGTGCACACTGGAGATAAAAATATATACGCATATCGAGCAGAATAAAAGGGATCGATTTCCCTATTCAATGCTGCACGTGTTACGACGTGGCACAGCAAGGATCAGTTGGAAAGCGGAGCACAGTCCGCGGAAGGAAGAGAATCTCCTTCCACACGAATCGGGAGAATTTAGCCTGCTCAGACACACGAAGCCCCGTCAGGGGGGCAGACAATACACAATCAGCCCATCACAGGCTTTAAGAATATAATCAGTCTGGTGCAGTCACAAAAAGATACAAAATAATAATAATAATAATCAGTATATTGATTTGAGAATGTATGGAGCGCACTCTGTAAGAGGTGCTATGGCCTCCAGAGCCTTTACGTCAGGAGTATAATTGCGAGAGATTATGCCAACGACAGATTGGGCTAGTGATCGTACTTTTAAGGAGTTTTACTTTAAGCCAACTGATGGCGTAGCGGTTACAGTGTTAGGGAAGCTTTGAACAAGCATAATGCTCTCCTCCAGTCTTGTCATAGAATAAAGATTACCCCTGCTAGCTGTGCAGGGAGTATTCATTCTATTAAAGACTAGGAGGCGAGCATTAAATTCCTACCCAATCATGTATTGTTTGATTATGTGTTATGTATGAAATATAACAGTACATGGAGGCCAACCTGATGTTCTGCATTGCATTTCCTTAGGGGAGGAGCAGAAGAATAATTGAGAGGGAGTCTAAGGCCATCAAGATTCGAGCAGGTAGCCAAAGGAATATCAGCGCTTTAGTTGGCGAGTTGGAGGAGTCTTCGCACCGTTGGCGGGACATGGTTATGAAGTTCAAGTGACAGTTCAGAGCACGTAAAAGAGAGGAGGAACCCAGGGACAGGATGTGGTCATAGCTGGGCTGTGTGGAGATGGACTAGAGAGACTGTGGGAGTTGTAGTTTCAGAAAAGAAAAGTCACATTTGGACATTTTTCAAAGTTGTGTTGTATTTTGTTGAAACTGCTGAGGAGTAGTAATAAAAGAAGTTGAAGCATAATGCTCGCCTCCTAGTCTTTAATAGAATGAATATGCCCTGCACAGCTAGCAGGGGTAATCTTTATTCTCATTCTTCTTGACTTGTCTGCGGCATTCAATACTGTTGATCACACTCTTCTTATATGTTTTCTTTCTACCTTGGGCATTTCTGGGTCTGTTCTTAAATGGTTCCGCTCCCTCTTTCCCAATGGACCTACTCCGAAACCAGTGAGACCAGTATCAGATCAATTTGGGAGGCTATGTCATAAACAGAGGAATAATAGGTGTGTTCCCGCTGGGTCCGATGTAAACACCTCCAAACATCTATTAAGTCTCCTGTGGTCATGCCCTACTATATACTGTGTGCTGCTCTGGTTAGAGTCCTATTACTACTCCCCATCCGGTCCTTGCTCAGATCCGATATGGTGTTCATATCCCCTCCCCAAATCACCAGTGATAACAGATACAATTCACATAAGTTCATGATTTACATATAGAACCCTGGGTCATCACAACTTCCTCTAAACTGCAAAGTATCACCACAAATCTTCCCTCTGAATCTGTGTAGCCTCAAACAAGTGAATTTTACCTGTTTGAGTTCCACCCCCCGTGCTTGAGTAGAGTAGAATACGAAAAATCTGTTGGTGCCCCTAATGTGTGCATAGCCACTCAACATACTGCCCGTGGCATGCGTTTCCTGCAGGAAAGGTATATTGATCTTATGTCTTTCTATATACACTAGTAGCTTCTGAGCCTTTATGGAGTTGCCCTCCCACAACCTCATGGCAAGCAGGGTACACACTTTGCAATTTTGGGACATGACTACTAACAATAACTATCGGCCAAGGGCTTTTTACATGTTTGCTTCATCCCCTCCTTCCCCGCCCCAACCTCCCTCACTAGCCCCTCAATCAGTGTAATGTAAGCCTAAATAACCAATTCCCCCAAAACATAACTTGTAACTTTCCTTCTTAGCATGGGGCGACTACTGGCATTGCTCCTCTTCTGCTTAAGCTCTGCAATCTGCCTTAACAAATCTGTTGACTTCAGTACATTATTTAGAGGATCCCAGTGGTTCACATGACACTTCTCAGTTATAGCTAGACCATGAGTCACTGCGAGGGCAGTTCAAGTCATTCCTTTTCCTCCTCCATCTCTGCATCCTCCCTTGACAGTGATGAAGATCTGCCGCCAGGCAATGGCAACGTTGTGCTGCTTTCAATAGGATTGACAGCCTCCTCCGATATGGTAAAGAAATATGTCTTCTTGTATTGCAGCCTTAGTTTTGCTGGAAAGAGCACCGCATATGACTCCGACCTCTCACGAACAGCTTCTTAACTCTGATAAATTTCTTGCATTCTGCCTGCACCGCAATTAAAAATCGGGATGCATGTGTATTTTGCTTGCCTCATATTGCAGTGAGCCCCCCTCGTTCCCCAGCCTCAAGATGGTGTCTCCGTTTTTATAATTTAACAGTTTGGCCAAGATGGGACTTGGAGCTACTCCCAGTGGAGGCCTCGGTGGGAGAGCACAATGGGCCCACTCGACAGAAAACACTGGCGAAAAGGGCGGGTTTCCTATGGACTTTTTCAGTACATTTTCCACAAACTCCTCCATTTGACCACACCTTACATTCTTGGGAACCCGAATATGCGAACATTGTTGCACCTGGAGCATGACCCCAGGTCATCACACTTCTGGGTGATTTGCTTCACATCCCTGGCTATGATTTCCATTAGGGTTTTTCGAACCACATACCTCATCTTCCACTCCACTGATGCGTGACTCAGTCTGTTATTCTGGCACTTTCTTTATCCAATCGTTTTCGCAGGGAGTTTATGTAGGCAATAATGTCATCCAACTTTCTATTGACTGAAGTACATCCTGCCTGCATACTTTCAAGGATTTGCCAAATGTCAGAGGTGTCTTCTGGTGAGCGGGCTCCTCTGCAGCATCCTTAGGGCTACGTCCCCCCATAGGCTTCGTGCCTGCTTTTTAGACCCTGCTGCTTCTTTAGTCATCGTTGTAGATGTTGTGGGCCACTAGGGCTGTGTGATCTTATTTGAGTGGAAGACAGTCACCCCCATGAAAGTTGTCACCAATGCCTCATTGTTCAATTGCCTCCTAATAGCAACAGTGTACTCTCCATACCAGTATGTGGCCCCTCATTCCAAGGGCTGGAGCAGCCAGGCTCCCTGAGAGGATCTCCAGCTCCTGTTTGCTCTGGAAGTCTGCACAGCATGTCTGTTCCACTGCCCCACCACCCCAAGCCCTGCAGTCTGGATTTTGGACACCACCAGCCAGTGTAGCACAGCCCAAGTCTGCATGCTGTGTGGACTGCTGCAGCAGATAACTCAACTGCCATGACCAGGCCCTGGGGGCAGCTTCCATCACCGGCATCCCATGCTTTCTTTCACCGCCTGCTGAGGTGTGATCAGGGTGGAGCCACCAGTTTCCAAGGTTTGCACCATTTAGAAGTAACGAGCTTCAGCAAGATGCAGTCATCTTGACCTTGACTGTCACGCAACAGCGCCCCAGCAGGTGCATTTTTACAATGTCTGTGTTCTTTCTAGAGTGCACATTTGCGTTTGCCTCATATGGCTACTAAACATGGCTAGTGCCCTAAAATGGGCACTACACAAGTTTTTTGCATGTTGTTTGGCCTTTTTATTGTTTGGCTTTTTTCCTGCCTTGCTAGGTCAGGAAATCCCATATGAGGTCATTCACTTGCCCGGGAAAATTGCTGCTTTTGCAGGCTAGTGATGCATTTGTGTGCGTGTGTAGCTCAGGAAGGGGAAGGGATTCTCTGGTCCAACTCCACATCTGTGGTGACTGAAAGTCTGGGTGTCGGACATGAGCGAAACTTGCAGTGGTCCCTGATTGGACCACTGCTGGCTGTTTGAATGGTGCCTATACTTACCATTGGTGGGCTTGGACTTGGTGTTAGCCCGGATTTTGGATGAGAAGAGGACTCCTGGAGTCATTTCTTCAGATCCGCATAGGAGTCAAGAATCCTTTGTAGAAGAATAGCTAACTGAAGATCTGAAGAAGACTCCTGAAGAGGCCCAGAATCCCTTTCCGCATCTTGCACGGTGAAGCCCTGTTGGACTACTTGGTCTGCGAAGGCCCTGTGTGGTCCTTTAACTCCTGGACTGGTGAGACCAACAAGTGAATTGGGAAAAGAGTGAATAGATTCGACTTGTAGTGCGCTGGGTGTCCTAGAGTAAGGTAAGGTAAGGCTGGCTGCACCACCAGAGCCTTGAAGCTCTACTCACAACCTCAAGAAATAGAAAGAACAGAAAGAGTGTGGTTTTGGGTAATTGTGCTAGCCTAAGTAATAGTTTATTACAATGACACACATCAATGATTAGTTAATTATAATCAACACAAATATTCTCAGAAGCTTGGTAAACTGAGATTTAATTCATTTGTGTCACCAAAATAATATTTTCAGCCTTCAACTATGTCGCAGAAATGTTCCTTTTCAGCCAAGCTGTCTTTGTCAAGGCTGATCATGGTACATACAAGAACAAAAACACATGATAATATATTAAATGATACAGATTAAATATTAATAGCATTAAAATAAACATACATCATTGGTACATACCATTGGTGTGGTTGGGAGAGTGGGGAGAGAAATCAGATGGGGAGGACAAGTAGAAATAATTAGTCGAAATGAACCTGTTCATCTTCAAGCTATCGTTGCCTTGTTCTTATGACGACTTCTATAAATGCAGTAAATGGGAGTGTGGTGGAAAAAACACCCAAAGAATTATCATACCTGGGATGGCCACAAAAGGGTGAGAGTAGAAATGGGGAAGATGTTAATCATTCTCTTGATTAATTGATTATGAGTTTGGTAGTTTATGGTCAAACAAATCAGTGCTAGGTGATTGCTTGCAGGCAATTCGGGGGAGCAATGGCTATACTCAACCACGTTGAATCTTGGTAATGGCCTGAAAAAGTTGCAATCAAAGCACAGTGTGTTGGACTCGGTGAGTCGGTCTTGATAAATGTATGCAGACTCTAAAAGCACGGACCTGGTTGGTACGGTTAAAATGGCCCGTAGTGTAATGGGTCACGGTCATATATAGGCAATCCGATCATAAAACTGAAACAGAAATATAAATGGGGAATAAGAGTGAAAAGATACTCAAGATATTCTAAGATTTATAGGATAGCGTGTGTGAATGTTTAATGTCAGCACTTACAATTTCCACATAGTGACCCAGATATAGTAAATTGTTCCAGGCACAGTGACTGTGTTCCAATATACGTCCCTTCAAGTAGGATACATTGAAATATAAGAGATGCACAGTAAGTGAGCTGTCCCGTGCTTGCTCAGGCTCCATTGTAGGATCATAAATTCATAAATTGTTCCATATGTAAATAATGGCTCGATTACAAAGTTTGTACAATAGGATAGAGCTTGTCCAAAGGTTATAATATATGCCTGCATTCAGGACAAAATAGCGAGGACAGTAAACCACAACATCCTACCGCATATTATAAATGTTACAAAGCTTGTAGTATTACTAAATTGCTGGAGCAATTAAAATACTGGCATTGTTGTGTATCGTCATCCCGGGGGAAACCAGGGATGCAAGAAAAGTTTTTCCACATTCCGTCTCTAACGTGTACGCAAGTACAATGAGAAAGTATGTACAAGGTACCATAAGAGTTCTCAGACTGAGCCGAGTTCGCAAACAGGGACTTAACATATTAATACAAATTAATAATTGGTGCTGCAATTACAGTGAATCATAGGTTTGCGAGTGTTATGGTGGCAAATAAGCCAAATTAGTCAGTTGGGTCTATGTACATTAATGATTGACGCATTATGGTGAGTCTCAAGTTCACAAGGGTTGTCATCCTAAGTGGATGAGGTGTGCTTGGAAATAGGGAGTATCCAAGATAATTGAGGTGTCAATATGGATATCCAGGGTGCTTCTTCTCCCAACATGCAGGTAGGCTATGCATTAGCCATGATCACGGTAATCAGTTGAAGTAGACCTGAGGGGTGGTATCATCCAACAGTACTCGATCTGTGCTACATAAATAGATATTCCATATAGCATAATTACAAACAATTGACATACATAAAACACAATTAATTCAACTTGGATCATATAGTTGATTTCCCCACAAACCATATAGAGTGAGGGCGAAATTGCAACAATTACAAGAACAAGTTCCATCTGTTTTATTCAATCTACTCTTTGATCACAACTGTAAATATTGGTTGTACTTGTGTCTGTAACAGATGTGTGTTGTCATGATGGTATAAAACATTGTATGAAGGCCTTGTTTTGGCTAATGAATGTGTATAAATGAATTGTTTTTAAAGAAAAATGTGTTATCCTGGTACAAAATAAAAAACATGTTTTTATTAGAAATTGAAAAATTATATGGTACTGGATTGACTAACTAGAGGTGGGGACTGTGACATATATAGCCTTAGCGATTGTTGCTTTTTGTTTTGACAATACTGTACCTGGTCGACCAAGGCTCACCAGGAACCCTTATAATAGATATCATAAACTTATATGTTCATTTCTAATTTAATTCCTACATCAACATGCGATATTGGTGAAATCAACATACACAGATTCATAAGAATATTGTGAATCTGAAGGTATCATTTGTTTTCCTCCTTCTCTCTCCATCTTTTCTGCTTATGCCCTTCCTCTTCTCTCCAGCCTCCTTCTCTTCCCTAACTCTGTTCAGTTTTGCTGTCTGGTTGCCTGGCTCACCTCCAGAGCCTTATAGGTCCCAGGCTCCCCCACCAGTCTTTTGCACTTGCCTCCAGGCCAGTGCAATATGCTCCGCACTTCTGCTTACGCTGCATGAGTGAGGCAACCTCTCTGCACTTACCAAGGGCCCTGCTGGACTGGGTGCACTTGCTCCCCGCCCCCTTTCCTCATACATCCGTCTATACACATATATGACTGAATGTAGTAGGACTAGTAAGATGTTCTGGCCTGTCCCACTTCCCCCCCCTGTTTGTCTCCCCTTCCTAGCTTGGTTGTGACTGTATCACTTCATGCACTTGCACTAGGAGACATGTTGTCAGGCCTTGTACGCTCGTTTTTTCTGTTATATCATTTGGAAACTTCAAGGCTTAAGAATGATTACTGTAGTCCCTTGCCTTGTAGCGCTTTTGTGGGATGTATTTACCCATGCATCCGAGCCCTACCTCAAAACTGTGCAGTACTGACATGAAAACATCATGATGGCCAGAGCTTCCCAGAAAATGCACAGGGAAATGCAGGAAGAATAGGCTGCCACCCATTTTTGCCGATGTTATGGGCACAGAAGGACACTGCCTAAAACCACCATTGGACTACCCGCACAGTAGTCTGAAACCATTGGGAGTGGCAATGCTGATTGCCAAAAGCAAACCCCTAACTGTTGGGAATTCATTTCTTAAATCCCAAAAATGGGTGCAGTACCAGTACTCACCACTATCCAAAAGCCGGCGTTTTAAAACCACTCTGTTTCCCTGAAGGCAAGTCAAAATGCCTATTTTCAAACATTGCAATATGTGCAAAATATTTACTGAACACCAGCAGACATTTGGCAGAATGGAGTTTTGTGTGCCTACAAAATCTGGGAAATGAAGATCATAAGACAAGGTTTATAACAAGACTGGCTGCGCTGTGGATTTCAGCAGTTTAAGTTGCACTGGATTGAAAGACACTAAAAAAAAAAATCTAAATGTTTAAATTGACTGAGTGACCTACTTTTGAGTGTCACATAGGTTGCAATTGTTTAAATGTCATAGTTTTGCACTTAGAATCAGCATTCTAGCTGCATGTGTAAAATTGCAAGTTAATTTAAAAAGCAACAAATAACATGACAGTAGCTGAAAGTCTGGCTTAAGGAACTTGATTCTGCCTGGCAACTACCCCCATCAGGAGGGAAACTTGAGTCACCACTGTGTTCCCAGGCCAACCTTCCTTTTGCTGCCCACACTAAGGATATGCCATCTATCTGATAATTGAATTATCTGTGCTCTGCAAGAGAGTGAACAAAGCCCTCTTCACTCAGGCAAAGGTTTTTATTACCGCAGTCGTAAAATGTAGCTTCCTCTTGGCAAGAGCTGGGAGGGGCACTGCCTGTGAGAGCAAGCTGGCTTGGCAGAAACTGGAAAGACTGGTTTCTATACCATGTGACCTGGGAAACCACACCCCTTTGGAGCCAGAACATAACTTTAAAAAGATGAATAACTCATAGAGCGGACATGTGAAAATTTTATAAATGATACCATAATTCTTGTGATTTTTCTGCCCACATTTTAAGAGGTTTTTTGACCCGGTGGCATGTTCAGGGGGGTGTCAGCGGAAAAGTGGATATTACTCTAAATGTATGCATGTTAAAAATCTGAAACTTCATCAGTTAATGTCCCTACTCCCTGCACACATGTATGTAAAGTTGGGTCAATGTCAGAAATTGCAAAATCAGTTAAAAAGTGAAATATGTGCCATTTCTGAATGCAAGCTCCCAGGAAGAGCAGAGTTTGAACAGGGTATACCTGCTGTAATGCATGATGGGTGCATATGATTTTAAAACAATATGTACCTCTGCAAATATGTATTTGTTTCAAATCTAGATTTGTGTGTAAGTTGACAGGAGGAGTGGACTTTCTGCAGGCTGTAAAATGACATCACTCTGACTCACAGTTCATTCCCCAATCAAATGATAAATGGAAGTTTGACCAATTAGAAGCTGAGAGAGAGGTAGGGTCAGTGATGCTAGAACACACCCACATTCTAAACACATAAAAGCAGACAGACAGGACATAGTGAAACCAGCCCTACTGTGACAAGACCACACAGACCAAGAAGAATACAAACCCACGACTACACACTCAACCCGAGAAGATGGAGTAATGAGGCTCAAGCCTCGGTATCCAAAAAATCACCGCTGATGGATAAAAATCTATCAGCAAGAAGAAGAACAAGCAGATAGGGACGCTTCCAAATCCATCTGCAGCGGGACGCTCTGCCGGAAAAATCCATACTTACCTCCATCAACCTCCAGAAAGCCAAACTAGAGACTTCAATCTATCCAGAACTAAGAGACCAGACCAGAGAGAAAGCAGTGCTGTACCCAGAGAGACCCAGACCAGCAGAGAGAGCTGACCCAGATCACTGTGAAGTGCAGAGCCCAGTCCAAAACCCTGACCAGATCCGTGATGAGGCCCATTTAATTCAAGAATATAGTGTGAGTACCCAGCAGAACTGTGTAGAACCAATCTCTTAGTTTAAATTCATCTAATTCAATCTATTTAACCTAAGTAGAACTGCCTCCTAGCTGTCACCTGTCATTTCTAGTTGCAAGCTGCACTTGTCATTTTGAGCTTTTGAAATTTGCAAACCCAAAAACGACCTTTATTAAATCGCTCATATCTCCGCGACCGTTTGGGCTAGAGACTTGCAGTAACTTTCCTCTGATAGCTTAGAATCGTAGCTTTGAATCGTACCAAGAACCGCATTCCTACCCCTTATAGTTTTACCGCAATCGCGGAACGCGCATCCGCGAATTTTACCGCGATTTGCAATTTCTTCACATGTAAAAACTGCTGCTGCTTGCCTTCCATTTGCCAGAAATTCGTTTGACCTGCTAACTATCCCTGCATCATTGCTAGTGTGAGCCTGGACTAATATTAACTAGATACCACTCACCCTGAACCTCTGTAAGGGAATTAAAAGCGTTTAGCATATTTTTTTAATTCATTGCCAGCACATATCAAAGCAATTTGGGCTTGTGTTTTCAAAACTCCTATCTGTTTTCTGTTGTCTAAGCTTGCTGGGATTGAACTGAATCACATCTGATTGCATTTCTGAGAACTGTGTGCTTCCTTCCATTTCCTTGCATTGCATCAAGGGGGGGAGGGGATTGCCAGAGAAAAGTGATTACCTTGTTTGTTGAAATCATATTGAGTATTTTCTGTATTGCATTTTCATTCAACATTACATCCAGTTGAACTCTATAAAGCATTCTCTACCACATTATACTTTTGTTCCTATTTACCAGTGTGCTATCTTATCCATTTCATGTCCACTCATTAGTGATTATAAGAAGTGTGTTAGCGCCAGATTCTCCGTTGTTAATCTTCATCATATCAGATTAAGTGTGCTATTCAATTATTAATTTATTATGAAGCGTGATATAATATATATTGTTTAAATTATCAAATAAACCTTTTAAACTTGCAAAACAGAACTACTTCTTGGCTCAGTGGGGTCAGGGGGATTCCAAGAGAGGGGTGTTATATAGGGGTAGTCATCCAGAACGCATGAACTGGACCTAAAGATATATCAATAAGGGTTTTCATTCAGTATTATAGACTAGGCGTTGACTTAGCTGTAGTGTTGAATTGAATCCTCTTACAAATTGGGGGCTCGAGCCGAGACGTTGGGTTAGATATACCACTTGTGCAGCTTAATACAGTGTGCTAACTGACGGGATACATACATCCAGTCGGATCACCACGCTGCATTACGCTGTGAAGCATTCCTCAAAAGGGACACTCCAAGAAAAGTTCTGTTCTGCAAAAAATAAAATACAAACTTCTGTAAGTCAGGACAGAGACCAATCTCTAGAATGACGACCTTAGTAGACATGAAAATAGCCAGAGAGCACCTCTTGCATAAGCTATTTGTGAGAGGTGAATGGACCGAACAGGGCCAGGATGTGTGGTTGCAGGCCATCACACAACAGGTCACTGAAACAGGGTCAGATATATATAGAGATCAGGGTCCCTTACATGTGGCCCTGAGTGAACTATATATGGCTCCTAAAGCCAAAGAGGAACACAATAAGATTGCCAGGATAGCAGCATACCTGTACCTATATATGGGAGACATGCAGGATAGATGTGCTGAAAGCCAAAATCTGGCAAATAGGCAACAGATGGCATTACAGAAGGCCCAATCTGATCTGGACTCTTCTGAGCAGAGGCTGCAGAGGAACCAGGAAGCAGAAAATAATAGTAGGCAATATATCATTAAAATAAAAGAGGATATGGGCATCCTACAACAGGAAAAGACAGACCAGGATACCCGATTTCTGGCCCTGCAGAAGGAGCACCAAGACAGTTTGGACTCCTTACTGCAGAACCAGAAAAAGCTGGAGCAACAGATCAATTTCAACAGGGCATGCACAGAGCAGGTAGCCACCCTGCAAATCCAACTAGACAGAGAGAAAGAGGAGAGCAACAAACTAATTTTGAAAGACCTAGATACCCAGGCAGAGTTTGATCAGGAGCGCCAGAAAGCCGGCGCCTTCCAAAGGCAAAGGGACGACCTGGCGGCACAAATGCAGACTCTTAGTCAGGAAAGAGACGCCATAGGCCAGGAAGTCTGCCACTTAAAAAGAAAAATGGAAGAAAATCACCTGGCCCACCAGGGACTGGGTGACCTCCAAAAAGAAAACCAGAACTTGGTAGAGCACACCAGAAGGGTGGAGGATGCTCTAGCAAGAAAGGAGCAGGCCAATAGGGACACAGCTCAGGAGGTAACCCTCCTGCAGCAAAGACTGGCCCAGTTCTCCAGGACCAACCAGGAAGCACAGAGGGAAAATGAGGCCCTCTGTCAACACAATGATAGGCTCCAACAACAGGTAGCGATGCAGGAGAGACTGATAGAGTCGAGTAAGGCCTTAACAGAGGAACTGAAAGCACAAATGCAGGCTCTTGCATTGCAACAGGGAGCAGGGGCGGATAGAGATGAGGTCCGCTGGGAAAGAGAGACTCCTGACCATAACCGCAGGAGCCCTAACACCAGGGGCCTTCATCTCCCCCAGTCCCTGGACTCTACCACCCCCATGTCCCCTGGCGCACATGAGCACAGGGCCACAGGGATGGCAGATTACTATCCAGCTAAGAGTATGGGGCTCATAGGCCAGTACCACTCAGGAATGGAGGGGTGGGCATCCGGGTATGGGCACCCAAGTACAGTACAGTTCAATGGGGAACCCCAGGAGAGTAGGTCCATTAAGGGCATCCTGAAAACCTCTGCCCAGTTAGGTCAGTGGAGGGGGTACCCATCAAATCCTGGCAGCAAGGAGGAATCTGAAGACTCCTCTGAACTGCGCAGGACACAGGAGACCAGGTCCCCACATTCTGCCAGCCATTCCCAGGCTCGCAGAATCCGGGAAAACCTGGAAGAACAGACGGGAACCTCTGGGAGCAGTGCCTCTGAGTCCGAGGAAGAATGGACAAGGGTTACCCGAACCAAAAAGGCCAATAAGGCAAAAAGGGCCTTGCTTAAGGACCCCTTAAAGCAGATTAAGGCGATCAGGAGCGTCATCACGCCTTACCATAAGAACGCTAAGTATTCTGTTTGGGAGCACTTAGAGTTGTTTGAACAAATGATGGAGACTTTCCATTTGAAGGACAGCCAAAGCTGCATTCAATATGTAAAGTGGACCTTCTCCCCGGAATACTCCAGTTTCTTTGCGGGGCTGGAGGACCAAAATCATTTAAGATGGTCCACCTATAAGGCGGCCATCCTGAAACATTTTTCTGTTCACAGAAATCCTCAAGAGGCTCGCAAGGCAGCCTACAATTTGCAATGTGGGGAGGATCAGGCCCCACAAGAATTTGTGCAGGAGTTAAAGCGTGCTTTCGCACAGACCACAAGAAGGGTGCGCACAGACAGTCGAGAATTCGTTAATACATTTTTTCATGCCTTGCCCAAATATATCATGACCCAGCTCGTGAGGGATTTTCACGAGAAAAGATCTTTAGACTGGGTCATTGAACAAGCTACCCGGATCTATGAGGTGCAGAAACCGGTAGATAGCAAAAGTAATGCCCAGAAAAACCCCAAAGCCAACACCTCCCCTGCTGCTGCCAAGGTGGCAGAGGTAAAGGTCACCCCCGTTTTAGATTTGGAGATGGGGGGGCCTAAAAACCTACCTGCACCTAATAATGCTAGGCCCAGGAGGTCCTCGGGTCAGTCACAGACAGGGAGCCAAGGAGGCAGCCCCACAAATGGGGTCCCTCGCTCTCCTGATTATGTAAGTCCCCGTTACAAGGGAAATCGACCCATCCTGGGTTATGTGTGGACTCCTCCAGCCCAAGGGGGGGGATCCAGACAAGCACCTAACCCAGGGAACTTCCCTCCAAACTTCCCACAGGAGGGCAGAAATTTACCAAACCCTGGGCAGAACTTTTTCCCCAGATATCCACCCGACTTTCAGCCCCAAAACCATCCATCCTTCTTTCCCCAATTCCCTGAGCCCAGACCACTGAATCCGGGAGAGGGGAGGCCAAGGGTGGAGGGGTACCCAAATCTTCCCAACCCGGGGTATTACCAGAGGAGGGACAGCTACCCTTCCCGGGATCAGCCCAGGGGGGAAAACAGGGCCCCGTATCAGCCTGAGCGGGTTTCCCAGTTAGAGCGCCAGGTTCAAAACATGGCGCGGGATCTGGGTCACATACTGAGGGCTCAGCAGAACCCTCAGATGGGCGTGCCGGCGCAGAACACACCCAACTCTGGACCTGGTGCTCCAGAACAATGACGGGGGCAGCACCCCGATAACTCACCGGTTCCCAGGGAGGAGGCACAAAGGGAAGGGGGGTGTAAAGCCTTGGCGGAAGCTTCCTTCCTCACTTGTAAACAGCCCATGGAAACCCAGGAACCGGAAACAAAATCTCTTGCCCCTGAAAGTCTGCCTCCTAAGGAGCAGAGGGGGGGTAGGAGAAACAAAAGACCCAAACAGACTCAATTTGAGGAGGAGGTACAGATCTTCCAAGTTGAGGGAGAGGGATCCTCAGAGGATCCTGGGAAAAGGATCTTCTCCTTCAGAGAGGGGGGAACTCCTCCCAAAGAAAAATGGGTCCCTAGGGATGCAAATCCAGACTGGGGAGATGTGGAGACTGAGTTACCGCCGCCCACCATCTCATCCCAGAACCAACAGCAAGAAAATCCCCTGGTTCAAACCCATCCTGGGGACTGCCTCCAAAAAGGGGGGGGCGGCCCAGAACCGGAGCCAGGGGAACCCACAATGGCTCTGATCTCCAGTTGCCAACTTTTTCTTTCAGATTCCCAAGGCTCTCCACAGAATTCTGCCCAAAATTCTTCTCTCGCGATGTCCAAAACCAGAAAGTTAGCCCACCAGTTGTCCAAAAATGTACATTATCTGTGCCCCCTTGAGGAGAAGGAGGGAAGATATTATGCCCCGGTACAAGTACAGGGGCAGGGTACAATTTTGGCACTGGTGGACACTGGATCTCAAGCTACCCTTCTGTCCAGAAGGGCCTTTGACGAACTGAATGCAGGAAGGGGAGAGAATTACCAAATTCCTCTCACCTCTCTTCCTGGACAACTGCAGAACTTTGACGGGAAGGAAATTCCCGTCGAGGGGACGGCAGATTTGGACATTAAAATTGGGCGACATAAGTTGAAACACCCGGTCATAGTTGTGACCCCAGAGGGCACCCCTTGTTTACTAGGGAATGACCTCCTGAGAAGGTTGTCACCCCTAATAGATTGCGTAAACAAGGTCCTCTGGACCCAGACTAGCCGACCGATAAAATTAAAACAGAGTGTCAACCATGTTAGTTTAAACGGCACCTGCCACATGGTTGAACAAAAATCTGACCAAGTAGAATTTCACTTCCAGAACAACCAAATTCCAGACGTGACAGTCATAGCAGTAGGACAACAGACTGGTGATGGGGGGTCCTCTCTATTTCTGAAAATCAACCTTCCTTCCAGTCTAAAGTGGTATTCCACGCTGGAAGGAAACACTTTGAAATTCTATACCAATCCACAATCTGAAACTCCCACTCCTATAGTCCAGAAAGATGTGAAATCAGCTCAAAGCCTGGCTGATATTCAGCAAATTGGAGAGCAGTTGTTCATCCCTGTTCAGTTAAATGATGGGAAGGACTCTGTTCTCGCTCGAGTGTGTGTGAACAACGGTAAGAGCTTCATCAGCGAAGCCATGTTTCGCCAACTTCCAAAAGATCCAGCCATTCCCACCTTCAAACTGATAGACAAATGGGAAATGGACCTGGAAGCACCCAATTCAAAACATCTCCTGCCAAGCAGGTGTATGCTCAAAATCTCCATTGGCAACAAGAGCATAGTCCACAATTGTTGGGTCGTGCGAGACGTCCCCGCCGCCTTTTACTTAGGCAGTGACATTCTCAATCGCTTTGCCATTAGTTTGGACCTAATAAACTTCAAAGCTTGGTCCAGATTAGCGGATAATCCCATGGGCTTTGATGATCTAGAAAAAGCATTTAGGTCAGCTCAATTGCTACCTTATGCAGTTGAAATTCAGATCAAAGAGGAAGTCACCATCCCAGAAAGGACCCGACAATTCTCCCTGGAAGTGAAAGTTAAAAGAGGACAATATTTGCAAAACCCTGATGCTTACATACATCTAAATGCTTTTCTCCAACTGCAAGGGTTAGGGGTCAACCCAACTCCATTAGTCAACATAGAACATGACACCATTCTAATAGAGGTGGATAACAGCGACTTAAAGAGTATTACTCTAGCCGCAGGCACCATTATTGGAATGGCGGTTGATGACCGACATTTTTCCATCGACTTAGTAAATGAACTGTTAGGACCAATCCCCAAGGACTGCGTTGACAGTGACAGTGAGGACCATACAACACCAGACAGGATTTTTACCCGGCATGGGGGGAACTTCCTGGTGTACACTTCCTGCCCTTATGGTAAGGAAGATGTGACGTGTGACTTCAGGAGGGATGAGGTGATTTTCCAGGTCCATGAGGGCTGCCTTTCCCACCTGAAGCCTCCGGTCCAAATCAGCACTCTGACCAGGGACTTCTCCACCCAGCTGGAGGAGGCCGCGGAAATAGCCAAACCAGAAGTCTTTCCAGGCTTCAGGCAGATGGTGGAAGAGAGAGTCAACCTAGCTGATGCCTGTGTGACTCTGGAACAAAAGCAAAAGTTGAAACAAGTTTTCTTGGATTTCCAAGATCTCTTTGCGGTAGACTCATATGACTGTGGTCGCACTGACATCCACACAACAACAATCCCCACGGACCCTGGCATGACTCCTGTGTTTGTGAAGCAATATCGCTTGCCTCTCGCATCAATGGAGTCCCTTACTGAAATAATTAAGAACCTTGAGTCCCGGGGAATAATCCGTCCCGTCCACAGCACCTTCAATAATCCGGTGCTGGGAATATTGAAGCCAAACGGCCAGTGGAGACTCTGTGCCGACCTCAGGGAGCTCAACAAACGGGTCCATTCTTCCCGATGGCCTCTGCCCTACATTGACCAAGGGCTGGCCCAGATCCAGGGGTCACAGGTATTCACTGCAATAGACCTGACCAATGGATACTGGACTGTGCCTGTCAGTAGGGAGGACCAATACAAGCTGGCTTTTACCTTTGGGGGCCAGCAGTACACCTGGACCCGGACTCCCTTCGGATACCTTAACTCCGGCAATGAATTCAACATTTTCCTACATAAGGCCATGCCCGACCTGGGTGCGAGGGGTAACCTGGCCTATGTAGATGATGTCCTCATCAAAAGTTCATCTGTGGAGGAACACATAGCGGAGATCCGTTATGTTCTGACACAGTTGAGGGCCGCCGGAGCAAAACTTTCCTTTCAGAAAGCACAGTGGTGTAGAACCCGTGTTAATTTCTTGGGGCATGAGATTACTCCTCAGGGCCTCTGTCCCCAGGAAAAGAAAGTGGAAGCACTTCAGAAACTGAAAGACCCCACAACTCTGCGGGAACTAAGGAGCCTCCTTGGACTGACTAATTACAGCAGAAAGTTCATTGAGGGCTACGCAGAGATCACCAGACCCCTGATTCATCTCCTGAAGGGGGGGGTCAAGTGGGAATGGGGTCCAGAACAATCCGAGGCAGTAAGACAACTCAAAAGAAGCCTCTCACAAGCGCCTTGCCTAGCTTACCCTGTCAGAAACAAGGAGTTCTTCCTGGAGACGGGGTTCTCTGATACGTGCTTGACGGCAGTATTATACCAAAAGCATGACAAGGTCAATAAAGTAATCTCCTATGCGAGCAAAACTTTATCCTCTGTGGAGGAAAAATTCAACGATTGTGAGAAAGCACTCCTGGCAACGGTGTGGGCATTGAAGAATTACCGCCCGTTTATCCAGGGGGAACACATCATAGTGGAGACTCCACACCAGCCTCTGCAATATCTCCAAAGTGACAGAATCCGGGCCGGAAATGTGAGTAATTCCCGAATTACTTCCTGGATTCTGTCAATGCAAGGCTTTCCTGTGGAGGTCAGATATGGCCAAAACAAGAAGAGTCCCCTCGCGCAAGGTCTGGCTGACTTGCATGATTGTGCCAGAGAAAACTGTCTCGAGGACGAAAGTCTGAAAATCAAGGACAACATGGAGGCATACCTTAATTCCCCCCACAAAGTCTTTGAAGAAGACAAGTGTGAGGGAATGCCCACTGTCTATGTGGATGGATGCTCTTACCATGTTGACAACAACGGGGAGAAAGAATTGGTGGCCGGCGTAGGGAATGCATGGGTGAATGAGTCCCCAGAACCCTCCGCTGGATACAAAATTGGTCCCCGAAGTAGTCAGGTGGCAGAATTGATGGCTGTGCATCAGGCCATCCTCACTGCTGTCCAGCATCAACTCCACGAACTGGTCATAATCACAGATTCGGATTATGTACGGAACGGGTTCGTGGAGCACCTGGTTAATTGGAAAACCAGAGGCATGTTATGTGCTAACAACAAACACTAGAAACATGGGAAGTTGATCCAAAACATTGATGATCTGGTCACCTCGAATGAGATGACCATCTATTGGAAAAAGATCAAGGGTCATTCCAAAGTAGAGGGACCAGACAAAACTGGAAATGACTTAGCTGATCAGCTGGCCAAAACCGGGGCCATCCAAGGGGATCTAATTGAGATTGAGTCCCTGTTGGGGGAAATCCAGGTCACTGCTATCACTAGGTCCCAGACAAATGCTCACAACGACCTTTCAATTGCACAATGGAGTAAGGAGACCCCTGATGCTGATTTGATTACCGCTCAGAAGGGGGATCCAATAATTGGTAAATTTTACCAGCACCTTGAGGACCCTGAGAACTTTCCCCTGACGGATACCGATTACATTGGGAAAGAGGACCTAAGAGTGTTGATGAAATGTCCAAAAATGTTCCGGATCCAAGACGGTTTGTTGGTAAGGAAATCCAAAGCTGGCCACGACCAGTGGGTGGTTCCTACCTCATTCCGAAGCCTGATGTTAAGTCACGCCCATGATGCGGCCACCGCCGGTCATAGGGGGTTTCACACAACATTGGAAATCTTAAGAGAGGTTGCATACTGGCCACACATGGGGCAGGACCTCGACCAATACTTGAAGGGGTGTCTTGTGTGTGCACAATTTCAGCCGACATCCCTCACACACCGGGCGCCTTTACAAAAGAGGGGGATGACCCTGCCATGGTCAGATTTACAAATCGACTTTGTAGGCCCTGTGATTCGCTCGGCTAGGGGGAATAAGTACATGTTGACCGTCACATGCTTGTTTACCAAGTGGGTGGAATGTCTCCCAGCCCCAAATTGCAAGGCAGAAACTGCAGCTGCCTTGATGATTAACCACATCTTTTCCCGTTTTGGTCTACCTCAAAGGATTGAGTCAGACAGAGGTAGCCACTTCACCAGTGAAGTAATGACAAAGATGTGGGAGATACTGGGGGTCAAAAGGAAGTTGCATATTGCTTATCGGCCAGCTTCTTCGGGGGCAGTAGAGAGATATAACCGAACCATTGTGAGCATATTAAAGAAGTTTGTGGCAGATTCTGGGCCAAGTTGGGATATCCGATTACCTCTGGTCCTAATGGCTATCAGATCTACCCCTTCATCTGCAACCAAAATGTCACCATTTGAATTGATGACTGGGCGCAAGATGGTGCTTCCTCAGCATTTGCTCTACAGGACCCAAGAGCAGACACTGATAAATGCCTCCACTACTCATGAGTATGTAGAGAATTTAAGGAAACACCTCCAACATGCTTTTGCTTATGCTCAGCGGAATCTAGAAAGATCAGCTGATAGCATGAAGACCCACTATGACCTGAAAACTTCCAGGAAGGAATATCAGGTGGGGGACCGGGTCTATCTATACAACTTCCAAAGGAACCAGGCCAAGCAGCGCAAATTTTTGCCTACATGGAAAGGACCCTTTGAGATCGTCGATAAGATCTCCCCTGTGGCCTACAAGATCCGCATCCCCAAAGGCGGTTCGGCAGAGGGGGAAGACAAGTGGGTCCACATAAACCAGTTGAAATGTTGCCATCCCAGGCACACTCTGCAACAACTGGAGGAATCCTCTGGAATCCTAGCGGGTACTGTCTCAGACTAATTCTGTTCCAATCATAAAACATACCACATCTAGTCTCTAAAATATTGTGATTTGCATGAAACTGTCTCTTAGTTATACTGTTTTTTTTTCTTCAAAATAAGAATGTAATGTTTCGTGATGATGAAATGCATATGCTGCCCCACTATCTCAACGGTGGTGGAAAAACGTCTATGAATAGGTATTGCCGCTCTTCCTTTGTCGTCCTAGGAGAAAGAAAACCTTGAGACGGGCCAAGGAGGACGATGCGGAGACCGGGAGCTGAGACGCAATGGGCCCAGTGGACCGCCCAATATTCCCATCAGGACCGGCGAGGAGAACCGATCGATCCGACCGGATGGAGGAAAAGATGCTGAACTGTGCCATCTATTGGAAGAAGATGAGGAAACATCCCAGGTCTTGCGAGTCCCATTCGTGAAACCGAATGGCCATCGCAAGAGGGGGGCTTGTGGGATGTATTTACCCATGCATCCGAGCCCTACCTCAAAACTGTGCAGTACTGACATGAAAACATCATGATGGCCAGAGCTTCCCAGAAAATGCACAGGGAAATGCAGGAAGAATAGGCTGCCACCCATTTTTGCCGATGTTATGGGCACAGAAGGACACTGCCTAAAACCACCATTGGACTACCCGCACAGTAGTCTGAAACCATTGGGAGTGGCAATGCTGATTGCCAAAAGCAAACCCCTAACTGTTGGGAATTCATTTCTTAAATCCCAAAAATGGGTGCAGTACCAGTACTCACCACTATCCAAAAGCCGGCGTTTTAAAACCACTCTGTTTCCCTGAAGGCAAGTCAAAATGCCTATTTTCAAACATTGCAATATGTGCAAAATATTTACTGAACACCAGCAGACATTTGGCAGAATGGAGTTTTGTGTGCCTACAAAATCTGGGAAATGAAGATCATAAGACAAGGTTTATAACAAGACTGGCTGCGCTGTGGATTTCAGCAGTTTAAGTTGCACTGGATTGAAAGACACTAAAAAAAAAAAAAATCTAAATGTTTAAATTGACTGAGTGACCTACTTTTGAGTGTCACATAGGTTGCAATTGTTTAAATGTCATAGTTTTGCACTTAGAATCAGCATTCTAGCTGCATGTGTAAAATTGCAAGTTAATTTAAAAAGCAACAAATAACATGACAGTAGCTGAAAGTCTGGCTTAAGGAACTTGATTCTGCCTGGCAACTACCCCCATCAGGAGGGAAACTTGAGTCACCACTGTGTTCCCAGGCCAACCTTCCTTTTGCTGCCCACACTAAGGATATGCCATCTATCTGATAATTGAATTATCTGTGCTCTGCAAGAGAGTGAACAAAGCCCTCTTCACTCAGGCAAAGGTTTTTATTACCGCAGTCGTAAAATGTAGCTTCCTCTTGGCAAGAGCTGGGAGGGGCACTGCCTGTGAGAGCAAGCTGGCTTGGCAGAAACTGGAAAGACTGGTTTCTATACCATGTGACCTGGGAAACCACACCCCTTTGGAGCCAGAACATAACTTTAAAAAGATGAATAACTCATAGAGCGGACATGTGAAAATTTTATAAATGATACCATAATTCTTGTGATTTTTCTGCCCACATTTTAAGAGGTTTTTCGACCCGGTGGCATGTTCAGGGGGGTGTCAGCTGAAAAGTGGATATTACTCTAAATGTATGCATGTTAAAAATCTGAAACTTCATCAGTTAATGTCCCTACTCCCTGCACACATGTATGTAAAGTTGGGTCAATGTCAGAAATTGCAAAATCAGTTAAAAAGTGAAATATGTGCCATTTCTGAATGCAAGCTCCCAGGAAGAGCAGAGTTTGAACAGGGTATACCTCCTGTAATGCATGATGGGTGCATATGATTTTAAAACAATATGTACCTCTGCAAATATGTATTTGTTTCAAATCTAGATTTGTGTGTAAGTTGACAGGAGGAGTGGACTTTCTGCAGGCTGTAAAATGACATCACTCTGACTCACAGTTCATTCCCCAATCAAATGATAAATGGAAGTTTGACCAATTAGAAGCTGAGAGAGAGGTAGGGTCAGTGATGCTAGAACACACCCACATTCTAAACACATAAAAGCAGACAGACAGGACATAGTGAAACCAGCCCTACTGTGACAAGACCACACAGACCAAGAAGAATACAAACCCACGACTACACACTCAACCCGAGAAGATGGAGTAATGAGGCTCAAGCCTCGGTATCCAAAAAATCACCGCTGATGGATAAAAATCTATCAGCAAGAAGAAGAACAAGCAGATAGGGACGCTTCCAAATCCATCTGCAGCCGGACGCTCTGCCGGAAAAATCCATACTTACCTCCATCAACCTCCAGAAAGCCAAACTAGAGACTTCAATCTATCCAGAACTAAGAGACCAGACCAGAGAGAAAGCAGTGCTGTACCCAGAGAGACCCAGACCAGCAGAGAGAGCTGACCCAGATCACTGTGAAGTGCAGAGCCCAGTCCAAAACCCTGACCAGATCCGTGATGAGGCCCATTTAATTCAAGAATATAGTGTGAGTACCCAGCAGAACTGTGTAGAACCAATCTCTTAGTTTAAATTCATCTAATTCAATCTATTTAACCTAAGTAGAACTGCCTCCTAGCTGTCACCTGTCATTTCTAGTTGCAAGCTGCACTTGTCATTTTGAGCTTTTGAAATTTGCAAACCCAAAAACGACCTTTATTAAATCGCTCATATCTCCGCGACCGTTTGGGCTAGAGACTTGCAGTAACTTTCCTCTGATAGCTTAGAATCGTAGCTTTGAATCGTACCAAGAACCGCATTCCTACCCCTTATAGTTTTACCGCAATCGCGGAACGCGCATCCGCGAATTTTACCGCGATTTGCAATTTCTTCACATGTAAAAACTGCTGCTGCTTGCCTTCCATTTGCCAGAAATTCGTTTGACCTGCTAACTATCCCTGCATCATTGCTAGTGTGAGCCTGGACTAATATTAACTAGATACCACTCACCCTGAACCTCTGTAAGGGAATTAAAAGCGTTTAGCATATTTTTTTAATTCATTGCCAGCACATATCAAAGCAATTTGGGCTTGTGTTTTCAAAACTCCTATCTGTTTTCTGTTGTCTAAGCTTGCTGGGATTGAACTGAATCACATCTGATTGCATTTCTGAGAACTGTGTGCTTCCTTCCATTTCCTTGCATTGCATCAAGGGGGGGAGGGGATTGCCAGAGAAAAGTGATTACCTTGTTTGTTGAAATCATATTGAGTATTTTCTGTATTGCATTTTCATTCAACATTACATCCAGTTGAACTCTATAAAGCATTCTCTACCACATTATACTTTTGTTCCTATTTACCAGTGTGCTATCTTATCCATTTCATGTCCACTCATTAGTGATTATAAGAAGTGTGTTAGTGCCAGATTCTCCGTTGTTAATCTTCATCATATCAGATTAAGTGTGCTATTCAATTATTAATTTATTATGAAGCGTGATATAATATATATTGTTTAAATTATCAAATAAACCTTTTAAACTTGCAAAACAGAACTACTTCTTGGCTCAGTGGGGTCAGGGGGATTCCAAGAGAGGGGTGTTATATAGGGGTAGTCATCCAGAACGCATGAACTGGACCTAAAGATATATCAATAAGGGTTTTCATTCAGTATTATAGACTAGGCGTTGACTTAGCTGTAGTGTTGAATTGAATCCTCTTACACTTTCAAACACCAGACTTGTGTATAAACGCTGTATAAATAAACAATTGCAATGTTTCTGCTGCTTCATGCATGATGGAGTTATGAAAATATTCAAATTATGCAGAAAATACACATACCGATCTGTATTTGGGTTTCGTGAAACAAAAACTTCAGAAATTTAAATTGATAATGCATTTCCAATTGTCATCTGTACTGCACCAATTAAAGTCAACTTTTGACTATACATTTAGCTGAGTTGCATCAGTGTGTGGATTGACCATTATCAGTAGAAAGGATCTGTTGATCCTCTGGCACTAGTTAGCCTGTTAAATCGTCCTTTCTGCTGAGGACTTCATTTGTTGTATTTAAAATACCATGGATGATTTTAAAAATGTTTTTTCACAATACAGAGGAGCATTCTTTTTCTTCCTTTTTAGTTTGTTGTTCTACAAACATTTGGTCCTTTATCCCCCTTTAGTGTCCTGGAGCAGCAGACAAGAGCGATATCCTACTGAGCATCTCTCATACTTTGGAGAGGAGAATACACTAATGGAACCAGAAGTTACCTACGCTGAAGTTAGATTCCCAGCAAGCTTGAATCAAGAAGCGAAAAAGAGCACAGGTAAGATTGGCAGTTGTGTGAAAGAGCAAGTCTATTTGAACGAGTCACACATAGTCAATTAATAAGCATGATTAAGTTGGTCAGAGAGAGTGAACCAGAAGGAATCTGAGACATGAGTGACTGATCGAAAGAGAGAAGCCAGAGGGAGGGAGAGGTAGAAAAAAGAGAGAGAGAGAAGGAGAGAGAGAGATTTCCTTTTAGGATGCCAATTATATTTAATTTGCAACAGAAGATATTCAAAGTTGTGTAAGAGGATACACATTTAAAAGAGCTATATGGAACCTCAAATTAAGTTAAAACTATGCAAGAACACAGTTGTGATGGCAGAGTAGGGCTGGACAATAGAACATACACGCACAATGTGGATATTGACCACCAAACTATTTGAAACAGTGCAATAACAAGACTTTTAAACAGATATGGAGGTTAAGGGTGTTTAAGGCAAGTCAAACATAAAGACTGGAACCAGCAATGTCATTTAAATAAAAAAGAAAGAGGCATGTTCATACAAACAACGTCAAGGTTGTGTAAGAGAACACTTGGTAGCTTTGGAACACAAAATTAAACTAAAACGAAATGCTAGCAAGCCATTTTCTAGAGAGGTAGGCAGGGGTTGGTGTGTGGAAAATCAAAATAAGTGAGACAGAAAGGTAAGAAAGAGCAAAATTAATAACAACAATGTACTTAAGACATGTTCTACATAGGCAGGCCATGTCTGTCTGAGGGAACAGGGCTTTGTTGTGTGATTTAGATAATTACATTAAATGACTACACAAACAAGCAGTTTGCCTAAAACGCAGACCAGGGATATGTGAGTGGGTGCAACTGCTTAATGAAATCTGCAGCACACATTTAAGCATTCAACTGAAAGAGAGAAAAGATATGTGTCAGGGTACACAAGTTGAAGAAAGGACTTGCAGCACCAAAACACTCAGGATGCTAGTAGACTTTGTAAAGTCTTACCAGCCTGAGCGATCTGTGTTACAATAGCGTAGCTGTCCTCTGCTGTAGGATATTGAGAGGCACCAAGGCAGCAGAAGAGTGAAGGGGCTAATAGGTTCCTTGTATGAAAAGAATCATGTCTCTAAGTCAACTGAAATAATAAGGAAATAGTTTACTGATATAGAAGGGGAGTACTGCATGCCTGGGGAGCATGGTCTGGTCAGTGTATCTGGAGCGGGGATATCCTGTAACCCTGCATCACATGACAACAGCCCCACTGTGACACACCACTTTAATTCCAGTAAAACGTCTGGCAGTCTCCCTGTGTGCAGACATAGGGTTATCCTCCTCTTTTTGTCTCTGTTTTAATTTTACTCGAACAGAGAGATTTAAGCAAAGTCCCTCCACTAGGAGGCTAATTAGACAGCTGCTATCCAGGAGCTGGTTTCTATTGGAACTCCACCATTGATTTTTGCCTCAATGCTACTCATCAGAAGAGCAGTGCTGGTCTATTTTTATGCATAGGCTGGCAGCTGGCTGCTGTGCTGCCTCTTATGTTTTTAAAACGGTGTTTTAACATTTTGTAGCAATTATGAGCAAATCAAATTTTGAAACACGATACCATTGGGGTTGAATTCCTATTCTTTCATTTTTCGCTTTCCCCTCACTTTCCCTCGAGACAGTATCCTAATAACTCAGTTCCATGCGATCAGGCGCCTATAATCAAACACAATTGATACCATGCAAATATTCAAAATGAATTGAAGGGATGCAATTTACTTCATGGCCGATACATGTATGTGTAATATTAGTATTTGAGATACTGAATGTACTGAACATTTTTGTTACATTTGTATGGTGTGATGAATGATTTTGATATGAAAGTTCCTGGTTGAGTGTGCTGGTGAGTGTTAAGTTGAGTAAATAAATCTGTCCAGTCGTTGGTTCGATTAAACATTAACTGTTATTTCAAATGTATCATTGTATCACTAAGAGGGACTACATATCTTTTCTGTATAAATATTATTGACATTTCAGTAAGGATTGAGGACTCATAATTACAATGGGGTTAATTACATAGCTCTATGTGGAACATCCTTTAATTTGGAGGTTATAATAGTGGAAGACGCACCCCCTCTTCAGGAGGGACCGAACAGTGAACAACACCAAGGCTCTGGAGTATTATCAGCTTTTGTCCCCCGATTGCCTGGGAAATAGAGGGGTCTGCAGACGAAAAAATCGAAGGATCATCCTGCACTGAAGACGAACAATCAAGTGTCACAGCGATTCCTGCAGGCTTTATTAACTCAAACCTCTGTGAAAACGTTATTGACTAACCCGCTTGTGAGTGAGAACGGCTGTCGGTCGCAAGAGGTTATAATAGTTGATCCACCCTCTATCACTAATTCGCAGGCTATTACACAGGAAGCTCTGCAACAAGTTGTGGACGACCATGATAGTGATCCCAGTGCTCAACTGGTACACTTAGACCAAACTACCAACCCGGCGGGAAGGATTGCCTATATATGGCCCAACCTTAATTAACAATGTAGGCACTGGTAATAATATCTTTCCACTGCCTCAATTGTTTGGGCCCAGGGCTCCGAATGTCTCACAGGAACATGTGGGTGATCGATCTGTTGTGGTTTGATCTGGGTGTATTCACAATAAGAAGGTGGATGATGGATTTCTCCATCTTGGGATGCTTGCAGCCCCACCTAATTATCCAGTTTTTCAAGGTGTGAGAGCCCAAGCGGAAGGTGAAGGTGGGCCTTTAGAGGGTTCCATGTAATAATGTCGCCACAAAAATCTCGCCATGCAAAAATATCGCCGAGAAATTGCCGTTTTTTGTGGCGACCTTATTGCATGGAACATGCGGGGGGACACCCCTGCAACCTGCAAACTATTTTTTTCTTTTTTTTTTTTGTTTTACTTTTTTTTTTGCCCCTGTGCCCATATATATGGTCACCCAAATAAAATCCCCACAACATTTTCCCGGCAATATTATTTACGGCGACCATATATATGGCGATATCATTACCTGATACCCTTTAGAGTAGTATCCACTTGGTCCCTTTTAAAAAATGTAATGCAGGGTCCAAAGGCAGACCAGAATAATCCACCTCAGGGTAGATTTAAAGGTATGGGGGAGGCTCCTGTGGGGCAGTCCCACATAATTCTATTTGAGAGTGTCCCTCCTGAAAATAGGTCAGTAATATTAAATCGGTCAGCTATTCTGCGGTTACTTTCTGAGATCCCTATATTATCAGGCATTTTCTCAAGGGACTTGCAAAGGGTTGATTTTATTGATCTGTATAGAACTGACCTTGCAATTGTTTACTTTAATCCACAGCTTATATTTGACACTGTTTTGCATGGATGAGAAAACCAGAGAACCTTTGGCTTTGACCCCTCCCAGTATAAGGATAACATTAGCCCTGTCTGTGAATGGTCAGGGACTGAGAAATTCAACTATTAAAACAGAAAACGAAGATTTTAAAGGAAACCAAAGATTGGTCTTAGTTACTGTGTGTGATGCACTAAGAATGTCATCCAACCACTAGCGACTCATGCCTTACAATAGTCATTGCTTGGAATTCTCAAGGGCATTTACATCTGTTCTCTAATCCTGCTGTTGGCCTGAAATGTAAGTCCTTTATATTTGTTTCTGCACAAGAAACATGGTTGGAGCAACCTCTGTCTTTTGACGGTTATGTAGCTTTATTTCAGGCAGCTAAGCAGGGGCCAATGGGTCGCCCATACAGCAGCCTATTGACGTTAGTGAAATCCTGTAAGGTTATCTCAGTCATTGGGAATGTTGATGTCTGTTTTGGTGCCGTGGCTACCCACATCAGACTTTCAATTGAAGACTCATTGGATTTGTTAATTATAAATGTATATTGGCAGGGCGGTAGCAGTAGTTTGGATGAATTCATAGATTGCCTCACTTGTTGTGTCAATGAATGGATAGAAGGGTTTGTGGGTGGACACATTATTCTTGTGGGGGAACTGAACTCAAACTGTATTAATGCAGAATTTTGGGTTGAATCTGTATCCTGACAATCTTGGAATAATAACAAGAGAGATCTTAGCAGAAAGTGGCTGAAGGGTCTAGGATGACTTGGATTGTCATTCCTGAATGGTAATGTTATCAGCAATGTTCCTAATCAACCAACATGGTCTAATGGTGTTGCCCACTCGACCATTGATTATATTTCTTCTGATATTTGACTGTTCTATAAGTGCGTTTGTTTCACCATCTCCCCCTCTTGCTTTAGTGATCATTCAATTTAACATCAGTTTAGGACTCAAGGATTCGTATGGGTTTGGTTTATCAGCACAGGGGACCAATGTAGTGGGTAAAAGAATATGTTGGAACGCTGTTACAAAATTAAAGGTGAATTGTCTTCTTGAGAATCTTTTGTCCTTACACTTGGAGGAATGGAAACTCAATAACTTTATGGTGGATCATTTTGGGAGTTTCTGGAATTATCTCTAAACTAGCAGGAGAAAGTGGGAAAATGCATCTAAATGTAAGCATCTCCACGTCTATAATAAGCAGGACATGACTATCTGGAAATAAGAAATGAGAGGGCACTTAGGCGTCTACAAAAAAGGAATGATTTAACCCCTTTGATTAGGGCCCAGAGAAGTAAACCTATAGGCCATTCACATAGAGATACCAGGAGGATGCTGAAGATATGTCGTGTGCCTTAGGTAGTAAAAATGCTCATGTTTTTTGGTGCCAAATTAATAATGTAGACTCGTCTACCTCCGGTAACCAAATTAATGCCGTAACTGAGGATGATTGGGCGGTCCATTTTAGCTCAATGTATGCGCAACCTCTTTATTTAAAAAAAAAATGTATTTAATTTGTAAAGCACACACAAACCTTCATCATCTAGGCACTATCGAGGAATAAAGTTGCTTACAGTTACATCCAGAGAAAACAGGTAACAGAGTATACAGAACATAGGATCCCGGGGGGATGAAGGTCACGGGATACAAGGATTTAAGAAAACAGCCAGGTTTTGAGGGCTCTGCAGAAAACCCAGAAGGATTCCTCTTCCCTCAGAGCATGGGGGAGAGAATTCCACTGTTTGGCTACATTGACTGGAAAGCTTTTTCCTCCAGCCTTGGCACATTTAAACTTGGGTTGAGCAAGTCTATGGGTGTATGGGGTTCTAGTAGGCCTAGACGAGTGGGTCTACGCATTTTTTTGGGACAGATGACCTGGGCAGATTTGGAGATACACCTTTGTGTGATTGTGATTGTCGAAAGTGATTCTTTCTCGGATTAAAAGCCAGTGTACTCCTCTTGATATGGCTGAGATGTGCTCAGATCTGGGGATGTTCAAGGCCACTCACAGAGCATTGTTTTGGATAGTCTGAAGTGTTTGTAGGTTGTGTGCAGAAGTGCATTACAGTAGTCATGCTTGGTGCTGACAACTGTGCTTGCATGGGAGAACATTTTAAATCACCATGTGTAATTGAGAGTGATCTCGATTCCTACCCCGAATTAGACCATAAGGAGGACTTTGAAATCATTTAGAAAATCAGTTCCTCTCAGGCACCGGGCCCAAACGGGCTATCAAACGTTTTATTTAAATCTGACTCTACGGCATGGGCCTTGACATTATTCTATCTGTTCAAGGATATTATGAATTTGAAATCCTTTCCTGATACTTGGTCTACAGTGTATATAATTCCTATATACAAAAAGGGTCTGCGATCTGACCCGGTCTCTCTTTGACATCCGTGCAGATCCTGCTGATGCAGGTTAGAATCCCGGCAGGGCCAAACTCAGCCTTTCATCCTTCCGAGGTCGATAAATTAGCACCACACACCGTGGAAAATAAGCAGCGCTCAGATACCTGAGGGTTTGTAGCACTATATAAATGCCTAAACAAACAAACAAGCAAACAGACCCATTTTCATACTAGATGCGGACAGTAAAGTATTTGCTTCTTTGCTATTAACACATCTTGAATCTTGGGCAGTGGAGTTGTGTAGACTATCAAAATGACAGACTGGATTTAGGCAAAACATTGGAACATCCCTGAATGGTCTCTTGTTGAATTGTATCTGACATCTAACTCTGGGAGGGAAATATGAGTCAATATATATTGCCTCAGTTGACCTTAGCGCAGCATTCGAGGAAGTGGATCGCAACTTGTGGTGGTCCAAGCTTTCCTTATGATGTATTCCTGTGGGTCTCCTGAGGCTAATCATGGGCTGGCATACAGGCTCAAATATTCATGTTTGGCTGAATCATTGTGGCCAATTATCCCGTAATATTTCAACTTATTGGGGTCTCACGGAAAGATGCGTATTGGCTTCTTGCCTGTTTAATTTATATATTGCAGATATCAGAAAGAACTTGAAACCTGCAGCATTTATCTACCCAAAACATCATCACTTGAGACCCTTCCGGTATTTCTACGCGGATGATTTTCTCATTTTTGATTGCACTGCTGTGGGCATCCAGCACCTGATTAATGCTTTCACAGACATTCATTGAAGATCAATCCCTCAAAAACACAAATTATGCATTGCACCAGGGGAAATAGGGAGAGCAAATTCACCTGGCATATTGGCTCAAAACCTATCAGCAAAGTAGAATCAATTATATATTTGGGATTTTTGGTAATCTCTAGACCCATTTTATGAAAGTTCCAACTATGGTACAAAAGACAGGCGTCCGCAAAGGCCAATAAAATAATGAAGGTTGTCTCAAGATATGGCAAATTTATAATCCAACCTGTGATTCGATATTATGAAGGTAAAATAATTCCTAAACTGTTATATCGGATAGACACTTATTCTTTAGCAATGTTGTACTGTCTACCAACTCTTGAGGACTGATCTGGAGAAGAGTCTTTCGACTTCCCAATACCATTCCCATTCATGCCATCAGATATGAGTTGAGCATAGTTTCTTTGAGGGCTAGATAACATTGGAAGCTTTTATCACTCTTATAGAGGTTCTGTGTCCGACTGTGGAGTCTCTGTATATTGTCTTTAAGTTGATACTTGAGGTAAATGGCAGGGCTTGGTTAAGTGACATACACAGTCTTATCTCCTTGTTAATGTGGGTAGTTAACGTATTGAACTTGTTGATAACCCGCTTAAAGTAGAAAAACTGTTATTTAACTTGAATTGGAACAACCTCACTGAGTCTATGCATTTGTATTTTAGCTTGAGTCACTTACAAGGAGAACACAAGAAGGAAGGGACTGTATCTCCTTACCTAGCATACAACCCAAATAAGTACACTAGGCATTTCTTCCTGCGTTATCAATGGAATTTTATTCTGATGAAACAGATTCTGGTGAGATATGGTTTTCTCCCGGTAGAGCAAGCAACCTGACGCTTTTATAATATTGATAACCACCAGGAAACCCCTAGGCACCTATTGGTTTTATGTGGGGCTGTTCAGGTTGTAAGAGGGAGTTATTTAAGAAAATTTGAAGGCATGCTAATGACTAGTCAGGAGGATTTGGTATGGTCAATCTGCCTTGCTGGCTCTACCACTAGCACAGTTCATGCTGTTACTGCTTTTCTAAGGTGCTTGAAATCTGAGGCCCATTTAGCCGGAGTGTGAGGGTTATCTGGGGCTGCAATTTCCATTACTGTTAATTGTGATAACTATTTGAATCAGCTTATCTGAGGGGCTGATGTATATGTACCTTGATTTTTCTTGAAGCATTACATGCATTTTATCCACGAAAGGGATAATTTGTTTTACTTCGTTTTATTTGTTTTAAATTTAAGAATTGCGCAATGATATCTGAATTCAGGCATCATTCCACATTAATTCAATGGAATGCTGCTCCTTTTTAAAAAAAAAATATTATGTATATGTGTCTAACGTGTTACATAGTTTGCATGTTTTCCTTTATTTTATTCTTTTTATGTAAATTGTAAACAAATAATTGTCAAAGGTTCGTTTTGTTTAGTGTTTTTAACCAAATAACAATAAAAAAAGAATTACAAAATATTCAAGTGAGAGAGAGAGAGAACGCTGATTGGATGTTATACTAAAGGCCCACACCAAACCCTTGTAAATCTAGTACTTTATAACAAAAATGATTATCAAGGTAAACCTTAGCCTCTTACCTCCTGTGGCAGGAATTTTTCTGTAATCGAGCATATGTTGTTGACAGTGAAATTTGCCTGTTCTGTTGTTTAGGGTACCTTCTCCATTGAAAATTCGAAGAACACAGAAATGTGCAGGAAAAGATACAAGAAAGGTCACCCCTAGAACAAAGAACGTAGTACAAAAAGAAACCTGGTGTAGTTATGTAGGAGTATGTCACTCATAAATACTCAATTATAGAAATGTATACATCTTTAATTAAATAACAACCATCTACAAATTGGATAAGTACAAATAATATATGTAAATTAGAGAACACCTCCACATAGTGAAGATGAATTGCATCGCCACCACGAAACACAGCATAATCAATATTTTGTATGCATGTTTGTACTTATCCACATTTTAGATGGTTATTTAATCAATTAAAGATGCATAATGTTCTATTACTATTGAGTATTTTTGAGGGACATACTCCTACAGAGCTACACGAGAAGGTTTATATTTGTACTACCTGATTTGTTGTAGCCTAAATGCTGGGTCCTAGTAATGTCAAGACCGATGCATTGTCTACAAGGTACCCTAGTTTGACCTTTGAAGCTCACTGAGCTTGGACTATTCTGGCCATTGGTTAGCATGTTCTTTTCACACTATGGTGAAGGAGGCATTGAGTCCCCTTGCAACAGTTGCGTCTTCTGTACCTTATACTTTGCAACTTATTAAAGAAGAAGTATTTTTCTTAGGTTGTGAGTAACATACAAAAGAGTTGAACATGTGTCCTGATACCACTCCTCGATGACAGTGGGGAGTTAATTGTACCTACATGTTTCATGATTATTTTGGTATCCAACTCTGCTTTTGTGTGATTATGTTGCTTCCAGCCCAGACTAAGCCTTAATATCAATGAGCGATGGAACTATTCGGACAGTTAGAGATGACTCCAGAACTATGACATACAACCGCTACAGATTGTATTGTGAATTGCCTATGACTATATAGTTATCAGTCAATATAATTACTGTCGATACAATGGGCCTCATCACAAGTTGGGCGGTAGCCCTTAAAGGCGGCAGTAACACTATTACCGCTGCATTTAAGGATCTGGCCAATCTCGGCTGGCAGCATTTACCTCCAGCTCTTTTCGGTCCAATTACTGCACGGTAATAGTGCCGAGAATTCCTCATTGGGTCCGGGGAATGGGGAATTACAGTTACCGCCTAATCCATGATCTGGCAGTGATACCGCTGGAGGGTTGGGCAGTAATGCAAATACAGTTGGGAGGTATCCCAGCTGGAATACCACTGAACTCATGATGAGGCTGAATATGTAAGAAGGGCTGGGGTGGCTCAGAGAGTGATAGGTTTGCTGCTAGTAAGTGTTCTCCTTTCAGCTTATCACAGGTTTGAATCAATACAGGGTTGAGTTGAACCATCTATTCTTCCTTCCAGTTAGTCATATCTGGTACTTATCGAGCTATGAAATGGTGGAAATTGCTATACAAAAAAACAAGAGAATGAATCATGCTCATTTCATGCGACACGTTTCGTGAAAGGTTTAATTGTATTGTGTGGTTGATTTTTCATGTAGTTTGGTGCTTGCCAACTTAACTTTATTAAACATAGACTATTGGGCCTGTTTTTATTAACTGCCAAAACTAGAACATCTAGTATGTATTAATTTTAGTTCATCTATAAATGCATCATTATCGCACCAAGGACCTCCAAAAATCCACCCACCCTAAACCCCACTGAACGATCTGCCCCTCCACCACACCATAGTAACTAACGTCCCATTTTGCCATTCTTGCCGATTGCGCTTTTTGTCTTAAATCTACCACTCCTGGTGGGGGAGTGTGTGTGCAATGGCACAAGTCTAGGCCAAGGCAAACCACAGATCTGGGTAAATTTGCCAGCAGAACAGCAGCGGCCACACTTTGGGCAGGCAGGCATCATTCCACTGGCAGAGTCATGTCAACTGTGTCCCTTTCTCCTATACCCCTGTGCAAACGCCATTGTGTGTGCTGGTGTGTTTTTGTAGAGTTCTTGTCCATTTTAAGGATCTCACCCGCACGTCACCATCCTCCTTCACATCTTCCTTCTGGAACCCCTATTACTTTCCCATCCATGACAAATGCTTATTTGTTGCTTGGTTGCATGTCAACTGCCAGTATCAATACACTGCCCTATTAAGATGCATTTTCACCCAGAACACAAATGAGGCTATGCTTCTTATATGATGGCGGTACCTGTGAATGTGAATATACCTGGCATCATTCTGTACATGGCAAAGGATGGCTCTACCTGGGTATATAAACTGGCACTTAGCATAATATGAAGCACCTGAACTTGTAAGGGTAGACGATTTGTATGTTTTTGTCTAATGGTTCACTGAGATTTGACATGCCAATCTGATGCCCCCATTTATACAATCGCACCCCAGGGCAAAGAACAGACTGTGAGTTATTAAAAAAAAATGCATTTAAAAGAATTAGAGAGTTTCGACAAACTGGGTTTTCAGTTTTACCCCGGAGATCACTACAATCTGTATGTGTATAAAACAACAACAAACATAGTTGTACTTGTCTGTATGAATCTCACTATTATAAATTCACAAAGGCATCCAGTTTCATTCACAGAATTCACGATATAAATATGCTGTATTGTAATAAACCGTAGACATACTGACATGTCTGATTTGCATTGATCTCTTTTTAAGCATCAGTAATCTTTCTCACTAGAACCTTTTGTGTAATGTTAATATGGTTAAACCTTTGATGTTCTCCAATGTCAAGACAAGTATGGCGCCAGAGAAAAATTACATCCATTTATATTCAAAATGTATGCATGTACCAACTCCCCATATGAAGGTCTGAGAAAGTGAATATATTAAATATGTCCAGGGCACTTGACATATAAGCAATGACCGGCTAGCATAGGAATATGTGTTTGCCAGTGCACATGCAAAGGGTGACTTGTTTTATTTGGCTCGTGTGAGTTTGAATTCACAGTTAATGTTCCCAGGAATACTAAATTCTGTTGTGACCCACATTTGTCCTACATTTTCTGAAAGTGTGGCACAGATCTTCATATGCGTGTGTGTGTGTGGCCTTCTTTAAATAGGAGTGTATCTCTTTCAATCTATATATCTATGGGTGTATATGTTTGGCTTTCCTTGGACAGGAATGGATTCCTTTTTAACCAGATGCATGCACGGTTTTAAAAGAGCCTGCTTGTAATACTTTGAGTTTCTTTAGACTTCTGGGTTGGAGATGTACTTTTCTCCAGTAACAGATGGTGAGTTGGAGACCCTCTTCCATCCCACATTTCACCTGGTGTTGCCTATGCAACGAAGGCAAGGGAACGCAGAGGATTTGCACTTCGCAGTTGTCAATATAATTAAGTCTTTCAGCATGCATTTCATGGTCAAACTTGCAGTCTGTGCTATAGTTCTCCTTGGCTGCATTAAATGCAGAATATCATCCCAGGTATTAGTACTTAACATGCCACTATGACCCATTGTGATTCTGCACCAAGGGGAAATCTGACATTAAAATGGCAGCCAAAATGCTTTCAGGTTTGGATTTCATCTTTCACTGCAAATTGGACTGGGCCTTAAACTGACATAATTGTAAAACTCATCCATAGCGAACATGAATTCCAACGATCGTACAGGCAGCTCCCCGTACCGACAGTTACTGTCTACTATATGACATGCCTCGGGATCACATGAAATAACCTGACCGTGATCAACGAAGGGATGAGTCCCATAAACACAAGACTCGCTGCTTTGCTTCTACATTTTGGAAAGGTGCTCAATACCCTCCTCTTCAAGGAAGGCCAACTCTCCAACACGAAGTCCACACACTCCCCCACCTTACCTGAAAATGGGACATCATTGCCTCCTTGTTTTCCCAATTGGTTGCTTGTAGATCCCTTGCTGCCAATTGCCTGCCCTCTGCCTCACCCTTTGTTAGATCCTTTCTCCATTGCATCTCTGCTTCCTTCACTGTGAACTCCCCCCCCCCCATGATGTATAAGTCACTTTATTGCATCCCAAAGCTAGGTCTGCACTCAATACATAGCCTCATACCCTATGTGTAGGTTAATGGTTGGCAATAGAAAGGATATGTACCAAAGGAATTGGAGGTCAGCATGTGATGGTGAAAATATAGTTTACATCGTACCACCTAACTATGAGTGGAGATTGCATGCAATGTTTACTTATGGTGTACAAAGAAAGTACTACACGGAGGTAATGTCATATTTACTGCATGCAGCACTTTCTGTGAACCCAATGCAGTAAATATCACATCTCGTAATTAGATGGTATTTAAAAAAGAAGTCATATGTTAACCTTTGCCAAAAACTCATGCTGCAGCTATTCATTTTCCCAAAAATGTGGTTCTCAAGCATGACATGCGTGTTATGCAGAGACATGTCAGTCAGCAATATAACACGTGTTTCTGCTTACAGGTATAAAGGAAGACCCGAAGACGCACAGCAAGAAGACACCTTCACTAAAGATATTCACAGCTTTGGTGTTAGTGACCTGTGTCCTCCTGCTGGTAGCATCGGGAGCTCTGTTATTACTCTGTGAGTCAGGTTTCTAATGCATGTTACTCCGTGTTCTTATACAAGGTTAATCTGTAACCTAATGTGTTCCAAATATCCATGTTAAACTTTAATGTAAATTTAATTTTACAAACCAAATGTGACAAGCCTCTTTAGCTAATGCCAAGCTTAAAGCTGTAGTTTTAAAATTATCTAAATCGATTGAATACATTTAGACATAATGCTGTTCTTATTGGTCTAGTTTACTTTGGCACGAGCCCACCCTGGTGTCAGGGTCACGCTGTGCAGCAGTCTTCAGATCCAAACACTGGCTTTCCAAGGGAGTGAGTGTCTAGTTTTCAGGACGATTTAAGAAAGGATGTGTGTTTTTTACATGTACTAATTATGAGTTTTCACAAGTTAAACTTAAAACAAAACAAAAAGAAAAAGGAAAAAAAAAGAAAAAAGAGCTGCACGAAAACACCATATACCCCTGCAGTCCCTTCAGTGCAAGGAACTCCACATTATTCAAGGGTGTCCTGACAGGCTTAAAGCCCCTTCTTGCCACCGAGAAGCAGGAATATCAGAGGGAGGGGGTTCTCAGCGCAGTCTGTAGGGGTGGCCACAGATCACATGCCCGGCGGTGGGCTCCATGCTGCATCACTGCTTTGCCTTTATACACGTGCTGCCTCTCCATACAGTAACGAGAGTAAGTCCTCAGCTTGCAGTGCACTGGCAGCAACCATTTATGTTTCCATGGACTACATTCTCCTGGTGATCCATCGTCTCGTAGAGATCCCTTCCAGCGTCAACTGCTGAGAAACCTCTTGGCAGGGGGCATAGTATGACTCGACGCCGACCATCAATCAGTCTTGACTCTGCCGCACCACTCCTCAACTCTGGACTTGATGTCGGCTGTAGATATAACACGTCACTATGCCTGAACTTCAGTTGCTTTTTTCTGCACGATCAGAATGCTGTTTTCGGAAGGGTTCCCTTCAGTAAGAAATTATTTTGTGAATTGTCGCCGATATGTCGGGTCCAAACACTTCGGGATTCAAATGCTGCTAAGACTGCGACTGAAAAATGTCCATCACGGTATCTGCGTGTGGTATCTCGGGAAGAAACATGACTTCGAGCAGTGGGGTTCCTGTCAGCAGATGAATCCAAAGTCGATGAGGGAATGGCCGGCGAAGCTAGCACTTAGGCAGCTGCCGTTGAAGTCTTTTGAACTTTCGATCATTAGGTTATTGGGACTCAACACTGAATGCCCCACCCCCGAACAGGGGTGACACCGCAAGTAAGTGAAGAAGCGTTTGCACTCTCGAAGCAGGCCGCGCCATTCGTCCTCCTCATATTCCCATGAGAAAACAGACACTATTGACCTAGACACTGCTCGTCAGAGGAGCAGGGTAAGTACTGTCCAGCTGCGGGTGCCCTGCAAGAATAGTGTGAGGTATTTAAGGAGCAAATGATCCAACTCTTCCAGAAGACCGCAGCGAGTACGTCCAGCATCGATGCCGCATGCGAGTGAGGCACTAGTTGGGCCTGGAGGTTCTGGTGCCAAGATGACCACATCAGGTCCTACAGCCTCGAGCTCAACCTCAACAACTTCAAATACAGATAGATACCGGCACTGGTGCCTTGAGAGACGATCCTGTCATAGATGTCAGCGCTGGCGGTCGAGCGTTTGTTTGTCCCTGAGTCGTAATCAGTGTTCTTTGACTCCATGAGGTCGATTTACGATGGCGAGGGGGGATCAGGTCTCTTTTGGCTTGAAGGCAATGAGTGGGGGAGTCAGGGAAGCTGACTTTTTCATAGACCAGGCAGAATTACCAGCCCTGCCTGAGATTGTCGTGATAAAATCGAGTCCGATTTTACTGCGGGGAGAAAAACCGAGGCTGTCATTTTTGAGTTAAGAACATTTCATATCCCCTTATCCCCTCTACCCACTACGCCATTACCCCTTATAATTATCCATAAGCACCCCCACTTACCTGCCTTCGACTCTCCGTGTCGGGCTTCTCCCTACGATGCAAGTTCCATCTCCCAATTATGGGTGAGAACTGACGCTGCAGGGTCCCTTTCTCTTTTTTTTGCTTTCTATTTCTTTATTGTCCCTCCGCTTTCCATATAATGGATCAAAAGCGGGGGACACCCCCACCATCCCTTAATCGCATAAAGTCGAAGAAGGGGAGCAGGGGATACCCCCATAACCCCTGCTCCCCTTAATTGACATTTTCATTTTTTGGCCTTCAGCATTTATTTCCATTCGCCTTTTTTTTCTAACATTTCTACGGAAACACCTTGCTGAAGGTTTCCATGAAGCAAGTGGGCTTGACACCTCCGCTGACCTTGATTTGCAACTGGTATCTCCCTATGTCCACCCCAATTCCCAGTGCAGGAAAAATGTAGAGAGGGTGGTTGTAGACTTGAGTCTTGGCACCATGGCCAAGCCCTTTGCGGCATGCAAACTCAAGGACATTCTGGACAAAGGAACGTAGATTGAAAGGGCATTACCGTTTAATGAGGCCATATCAGACCCCTTTAGCACACTATGGCAGAGACCATGTTCCATGCTAGCTGTGGATGCTGAACTTACTAAGAAGTACAAACCAAGACTTGCCCATCCTGTCATCCCACCCTACACCAGAAGGTCTGGTGGTTCAAGTTGCCACAGTGAGCTCTAGACTGGCAACATCCACCTCCAAACTCTCCACAGACAGGCAGTCCAAGAAAACGGATGTCCTGGCTTAGAAGATTTATGCATCAGAAAGCATGTCCCTGAAGGCAGTCAATGCCTCCTGCACCTTTGCTAAATACTCTCACAGGCTGTGGAGAATTAAAGTGGAAGCCGCGGATCACCTCCCGGCTGGAGAGGTGAGGGATGATTGTTTTATTTGATTGATGATCCCAAGGAGGTGGCGTGTCAAGGACTGTAGGTGGTCCTGGACATGGAAGATTGCATAGGCCATGCCATGGGGACTCCACAGCGCTGCAGAGGTTGGCTTACCTCCACAGTTCAGGGTTCTCACCTAACATCCAAGTCAAGCTCCTGGGACAAACTGGTTGACAGTGAGCACATGTGTGGCCTGAAGCCAATGCGTCTTTGGAGAAATGTAAGGACACCAAGTTATCTGCTAAATTGATGGGCCTAGCCGTGCAGCAGGAGCAGGTCTGACAGCACCCACTAAGCTGTTTTGGGATGGAGAATCTCTGAGCGCTAGGACAGGTGGAAGGAGGTTACTTCTGACAGCTGGGCCTTTCAGCTCATCAGATAGGGTTCTGGCTGCCTTTACTATAAGAAAAAAAAAACAGCCAGACCAGCCCTCCTCCCCAGCAATCAGAACAGGAGTTCCAGGAAGAACTGAGAGCCCTGTTGTAAAAGGTGCAAAGGAAGAGGTGCCACCCGAGGAGAGAGGATTGGGATGGTACTCTCGATACTTTCTGGTTACCAAGAAAGGAGGATGACTCGGTCCCATCATGGACCTCAGGGCTTTGAACAAGTTTATGAGGAAAGACAAGTTCAGGATGGTGACATCATAAGAAATGTGGGCTCTACAGCTCCAGGAATGGTTGGTGTCACTGAAACTTCAGAAAACTTATTTCCATGTGCCAATCCACCGAAGCACAGGGGATTACTGAGAATTGTCATCAGGGATACTCACTTCAATTTAAAGTACACCCTTTGGGCTTAACCTCCACTCACAAGGTTTTCACCAAGCTAATGGCAGTCATGGTGGCTCATCTCATGCGATCCAGTGTCCATGTATTCCCTTACCTGGACAACTTGCTGATCTGAGGAAAAGTCACCACAGCAGGTAATGATACAGCTCGAGGAAATCTGTTCAGTGCTTAAGTTTGGGCTTCGCCCTGAACATCCAGAAGTCCTGTTTGACACCAACTCAAAGGCTCCAGTTCATTGGGGCATTCCTGGATACCGGGGCAGAGAAGGTGTTCACTCCCGAGCAGAGAGTCGACAGTGTCAGACATATGGTCACTCTTTTCCAGAAGTGCGGCAGCTTACCAGCGGCATCCTTCCTCCACCTCATGGTCTCCTGCATCTTTGTGGTGCCAGAAGCTAGGCTACTGATGCAAACCCTTCAGGCTTTTAAGGGATCAGTGGCCCCAGTACTTTGGCAACATGAAGGACATCCTCAGGGTGTCAGTCAGTGGTCAACAATCTCTTATGATCTGCTAGCAGGTAGAGCATGTTTGCAGGGGAACCCTTTTGGCCACCATAGCCCCAGGCCCAGGTGATCACAAATGCATCCTTGAAGGGCTGGGGCACTCGCTGCAGGGATCTGCAGGCAAGGGGCCATCCGTGCCCAGTGGAATGCCAGTAGCTTACCAGTAGAATGCCAGTGACACATCAACAGGCAGGAGTGGCGATCAATTGGATAGCCGGATGGCTTTTGCACCTTCCCTGATGAGGAAACATGTCCTGATTTTGACACACACTCAGCCATACCATCCTGCTCAACCGTCTTTGTGATAACATGGTTATCACCGATCAGGATCTGGCCTGGCTGACCTCTATCCTCTCTGAGCGACCCTACCAGGTACAACTTGGGTCCTTCCTATCATCTATCTTCCTCTCCACCTGTGGTGTTCCCCAGAGTTGTTTAACCTCTCGGCTTTTCAACCAATACCTGGCAACTCTTGCCCGCTGTATTGCCATTTTCTGCTCAAACGTCCAGTGCTACGCGGACGACACTCAACTCATTTTCAGGCTTTCTCTCATCTCTGATTGCCTAACTGCCATTCAAGATTGGTGTGCTGCCAACTATTTTGTCTGAATGTCAGCAAGGCGGAGATCCTCCTCATCGGCACATGACCACCATCCTTTCCCTCCCTTGGCCCTTTTCTTATCCCTCAGTGTCACCTTTGATTCCACACTTCACTTCTCAGCCCACATCGCTGATATCTCAAAAAAGTCAAACTTCTTACTGCACCTCCTCAGAGGTACTCTGCCTTTCCTCTCCTTCCCCCAGAATCTCAATGTCTCCCAAGCTCTGGTTCTCTCTAGGTTGGACTATTGCAACAGCCTCTTTCTTAATCTACCTGTCTCCACTCTCCGCCCTTTGCAACTTATCCAGAACAGGACTGTGAGACTTGTCCTTGGCCCCAAGCCCTGGGATCGTATCTCTCCAGCTCTGAAATCTCTCCTTTGACTCCCAGTGGATGCAAAGATTAAATTATTCAAAACCCTCTGCATTGTCCACAAGGCTTTCTGGGGCCTGGGTCCAACATACCTTCATCTATCCCTCCGCAAATACCTCCCATCTCGAGCTCTCCGCTCCTATTCCTCTAACCTCCTCAGGGTCAGCTGTTTCTCAAAGAAACAAGCTGGGGGTAGATCTCTGTGTTCGGCTTGGGCCTCCCTCTGGAGCAGCCTCCCTGACACTTTAAAACTTTAGGAGAACCATCTCTGGCTTCGGAAGCACCTCAAGACCTTCCTCTTTGCTTCTGCCTTCGCCCCCCTTACCCCTGCTAATTCTGTTCTCCCTCAGCACCGTGCACCTGGCCACCCTCTGTTCTCTGGGCCCAGGTACCTGCTCAACCTGCCACCCTCACACACTGCCTCCCGGCCACCCCTTGCACTGGGGTCTGTATCTGTACCCATACAGCCCCTCCCCCTTTTCTTCCTGCACTTATCAGACATACCCAGCCTGCTACCTTAAACCCAGTACTTGCTGGCTGCACCTCCATTGTTGTTTGTCTTTATTATTTATTAATGTATTATTTATCAGTTTTTTTCTCCTTGCTCTGCACTCTTTTTTTTCTCCCCCCTTCCATGCACTTCTCCCCCTCCCCTATCTCCCATGCACATGCACATTCTCAACGTCACTGGGCCTAGTAAGATCGTTGTTTTTGTTCTCTACTGTTCCCCTTCCCCTGACTTGTCACGCTCTGAAACATTTGTGTATGAGCGCGATAGAACTAAAATATTAATATCAATATCAACACAGTGGCCATACATTACCTTAACAAACAAGGGGGCGTTCGGTCCCTGTCTGTTTACAGGAATGCCTTTCACCTGTGGCTCTAGTAACAGGATCTCTGCTTCTGGAGTAGAGAACGGGCTGGCAAAAGCTCTGAGCAGAGTCAGTCTCACTAGTGGGAAGTGTGCCCGGAAATCCTGGAGGAGATCTTCATACAGTGGATCTGTTTGCCACGAGTGCCAACACAAAGTGTAGGCATCTCTGCCCGAGGGAATGACCTGTGAGGGAGTGCACTAGTATATGTGTTCCTGGTGGAGTGGTTCTTTGACCTTCACTATGCATTTCTGCCATCACCTGTCATCCCCTGGGGCCTCAGGAGCTTGAGGAAGTTCCAGGCTACCTTGATCTTGATCACCTCATACTAGGCGAGGGGAACATGGCACTCGGAACTCCGGGAAATGGCCATCTGCCTGCCTCACTGTCTATCCCAGTTGGAAGGTCTGGTGCTTCACCCGAACCCGGAGTCCCTCAACCTACATTCGTGGCTCTTGAGAGGATGAGGTATGATAACTCTCTCAGAGAAGTACTTGAGGTGTTGCTGGCTGCATGCAGACCTTACACTTGATCATTGAATGCATGCAGGTGGAGAGGATTTGAGGCATGGTGTAGAGAGCGTGGGACAGACCCCATCTGATGCTCTAGCACCATGGTGATGGAATTTCTTCTATCCCTGGCCTCACTGGGCCTACTTTTTACCATCCAGGTAATAAGATAATTTCTGAAAGGCCTTGTAAATAGGTTTCCACCTACACCATCTGTGGTTCCAGATTGGGACTTCAATTTGGTGCTGACCTTTTTGATGCCGACTCCGTTTGAGCCAATACATTCTTCTTCAGTTAGATTGCTCGCCCTTAACACACTTTTTCTGGTGGCATTCACGTCAGCTAGGCATGTGAGGGAGTTCCAGGCTCTCTCTTGTAAAGCTTAATTTTTACGTTTCTTCAAGGAGAAGGCATCTCTTGAAGTCAGACCCAAATTCCTTCCTAAGGTCGTGCTGGAGTTTCACATCTATCATAGCATTGACCTACTGGATTTTGACCCTCCTCCTCACCTAAGTATGAGGAAAGGCTGCACAGCCTAGACCCGAAAAAGGCACTTAGCTACTATGTGGCGAGGACAGCAGGTTTTAGATGCTCATTGCCTTCTCACAATCTAGGAAAGGTCTGGCAGTCTCTAAACAGACAATTTGACATTGGATATTTCTCTGGAAGCGCAGAATGCTACCAGAAAGTGGGTATGGAGTTGCCGGCTTGCATGGATCAATAATGTTAGAATATCTCAGAAAAGGTACCCTGCCTCAAGGATTAGTCATTAGAAACGAGCCCCGACTATTCCTTGACAACAAAAGTTTTGTACTCCAATGGCTCTATGGGGTTAATTCATAGAATGTAGCGCACAAGTGGCGCACGCGGCTGGCGCACAGTGTGCGCGTGCGAATCCCTGCGCCAGCCGCGTGCGCTAAAATCCATTTCCACGCACAGCGTATTCATGGATTCCAGCCACCAAAATCAGCCGTGGCGCACAGTGGCGCAGCGCCCCTGCAGCAGCGCCAGTTACGCCCCCAAGAACGCCTCTCGCGCAGGGAAAAGCCATCAAAATCCCCAATCCAGCGCAAAGGGCTGCGCTAACCCTGTACCAGCACGGCAAGCGGGCTACGTGTATCACTGGGGTGCGCGGGAAGTACCTCACGCGATTGGCTCCGTGCGAGCAGGGTACGCGTATTTCAGGGGTGCGCGGGAAGTTCCACACGTGATTGCCGCAGGGTACGTGTATTTCAAGGGTGCGTGGGAAGTTCCACACGCGATTTCTGCAGGGTACGTGTATTTCAGGGGTGCGCGGGAAGTTCCACACGCGATTGGCCCCGTGCGAGCAGGGTACGCGTATTTCAGGGGTGCGCGGGAAGTTCCACACGCGATTCCAGCAGGGTACGTGTATTTCAGGGGTGCACGGGAAGTTACACACGCGATTTCAGCAGGGTACGTGTATTTCAGGGGTGCGCGGGAAGTTCCACACGCGATTTCAGCGGGGTACGTGTATTTCAGGGGTGCGTGGGAAGTTCCACACGCGATTGGCCCAGTGCGAGCAGGGTACGCTTATTTCAGGGGTGTGCAGGAAGTTCCACACGCGATTCCAGTAGGGTACGTGTATTTCAGGGGTGCGCGGGAAGTTACACACGCGATTTCAGCAGGGTACGTGTATTTCAGGGGTGCGCGAGAAGTTCCACACGCAATTTCAGCAGGGTAGGTGTATTTGAGGGGTGCGCGGGAAGTTCCACACGCGATTCCAGCAGGGTACGCGTATTTCAGGGGTGCGCGGGAAGTTCCACATGCGATTCCAGCAGGGTACGTGTATTTCAGGGGTGCGCGGGAAGTTCCACACGCGATTTCAGCAGGGTACGCGTATTTCAGGGGTGCGCGGGAAGTATCACACGCAACATCAGCAGGGTGCGTGTATTCCAGGGGTGTGCGGGAAGTTCCACATGCGATTCCATAAGGGTACGTGTATTACAGGGGTGCGCGGGGAGCACCACACGTGAATTGCACGTGTGGGTCCTCCCAGGTGTTCCCTCTACACCCTCCACGGCCCCTGCAGGTGGCGCACACCACAGGGGCCTACCCTGCACATGTCCTGCAGGCACCCCATCCACCATGGCCATGCCCCCCAGCCAACCCACATGTCAACTTGCACTACTGCCCACCAACGCATGTCCCCTGGCACCCCCAGCCACCAGGGGCACCCTCCACCAGGCCCCCAACCATGTCTCCCACCCCCACCCACCCCCCAGCACTGTGGGGCACCTTCCAGCAGGCCCCCACCCATGTCCAACTCATGTTCCCCACCCCCCAGCACTGTGGGGCACCTGCCAGCAGGCCCCCACCCATGTCCAACTCATGTCTCCCAGCCCCCCACCCCCCAGCACTGTGGGGCACCCTCCACCAGGCCCCCACCCATGTCTCCCACCGCCCCCACCCCCCAGCACTGTGGGGCACCCTCCACCAGGCCCCCACCCCACCCCCCAGCACTGTGGGGCACCTGCCATAAGGCCCCCACCCATGTCTCCCACCCCCCACCCCCCAGCACTGTGGGGCACCTGCCAGCAGGCCCCCACCCATGTCCAACTCATGTTCCCCACCCCCCCACCCCCCAGCACTGTGGGGCACCCTCCACCAGGCCCCCACCCATGTCTCCCACCCCCCCACCCCCCAGCACTGTGGGGCACCTGCCAGCAGGCCCCCACCCATGTCCAACTCATGTTCCCCACACCCCCCACCACTGTGGAGCACCTGCCAGCAGGCCCCCGCCCATGTCCAACTCATGTTCCCCACCCCCCACCCCCCAGCACTGTGGGGCACCCTCCACCAGGCCCCCACCCATGTCTCCCACCCCCCACACCCCCCAGCACTGTGGGGCACCTGCCAGCAGGCCCCCACCCATGTCCAACTCATGTTCCCCACCCCCCCACCCCCCAGCAGTGCAGGGGCACCTGCCAGCAGGCCCCCACCCATGTCTCCCACCCCCCCACCCCCCAGCACTGTGGGGCACCCTCCACCAGGCCCCCACCCATGTCTCCCAACCCCCCACCCCCCAGCACTGTGGGGCACCCGCCATCAGGCCCCCACCCATGTCTCCCACCCCCCCAGCAGGCCCTCACCCATGTCCAACTCATGTTCCCCACCCCCCAGCACTGTGGGGCACCCTTCACCAGGCCCCCACCCATGTCTGCCACCCCCCCACCCCCCAGCACTGTGGGGCACCTGCCAGCAGGCCCCCACCCATGTCCAACTCATGTTCCCCACACCCCCCACCCCCCAGCACTGTGGAGCACCTGCCAGCAGGCCCCCACCCATGTCTCCCACCCTCCCACCCCCCAGCACTGTGGGGCACCTGCCAGCAGGCCCCCACCCATGTCCAACTCATGTTCCCCACCCCCCAGCACTGTGGGGCACCCTCCACCAGGCCCCCACCCATGTCTCCCACCCCCCCACCCCCCAGCACTGTGGGGCACCTGCCAGCAGGCCCCCACCCATGTCCAACTCATGTTCCCCACACCCCCCACCCCCCAGCACTGTGGAGCACCTGCCAGCAGGCCCCCACCCATGTCTCCCACCCCCCCACCCCCCAGCACTGTGGGGCACCTGCCATCAGGCCCCCACCCATGTCTCCCACCCTCCCACCCCCCAGCACTGTGGGGCACCTGCCAGCAGGCCCCCACCCATGTCCAACTCGTGTTCCCCACCCCCCGCACCCCCCAGCACTGTGGGGCACCCTCCACCAGGCCCCCACCCATGTCTAACACCCCCCCACCCCCCAGGACTGTGGGGCACCTGCCAGCAGGCCCCACCCATGTCTCCCACCCCCCAGCACTGTGGGGCACCTGCCAGCAGGCCCCCACCCATGTCCAACTCAAGTTCACCCCCCCACCCCCCAGCACTGTGGGGCACCTGCCAGCAGGCCCCCACCCATGTCCAACTCATGTTCCCCAGCCAACATGTCATCACAATCTAGATCCCTGGTCCCTATGGTCAGCCTCCAAATTCAAAACACCCACCCGAGTATTGCATCCACCCACTCATAATTGGCAATTACATGACAGAACACCAATTGCAAGTTCCAAAACAAACACATTTCCCTCACATACACCCAATGGGTGTCAGTGAATCTCAAAACCCATACCATGATATGCATGAAACCAATGAGATGATACTACACATTGAAGTTTGATAAAAGAATATGTATTAAAGGAAACATAAATAGAATCAAAAATAAAGAAACATAAATGGGAATGTACAAAAATGAAAAGAAGCATGTCCGTGAAAAAAAGCAAAACCAAAAATCAAAATCCAAAGTAATGGTGTCCAAAGTCACTGTCCACAAAACAAAATCCAATGGGAAATAAAAAAAGAAAGCCATTGCTCCATGGTGAAAATGTGAAAGAAAAATACAATCCAACAGTGAACTATGTACATAATAACAAGCCAGGGTCCATTATCCCAACAAAAGAAAGGAAACCTATCTAACTACACTAACTAATAAAATAAACTATATACAAAAATGTGGCCAATGTCCAAAAGGTCAAAAAAAAAATGAAACCTAACACTACCTACATAACTATGTACAAGGGCAGCGGGCTAGTTTGACGGCTCACTTTTGGATGTCCCGGGCCAGGGCATCATCGAACTCCTGCTCAATGTCCCAGAGGTGGTCCTCCTCCATGGCCCCGAGGGTCCGCAGGGCCGTCGCCGTGTCCACCTCCAAACCCCTGCGGATTACCTCGAGGCACTCGGCCCGCCTCAGGGCCCTCCTCATGGAGTTCTCCGCCCTGACCATTGTGAGCCGTGCCTCTTCCGCCCGCTGCCACTCCGCATCTATGGCGTGGCCCAACCGCTGCCACACGGAAGACACTCTGTCCTGGGTCCTCCTGCCCTCCGGCCGATGCCTGCCCCTCCGATGTTGAAGGCCCCGAGCCTTCATGGCTCCCACCACGTTGCTGCTGCTGCTGTGCCTCTGCCCGTGCACTGCCTCCTGCTGCCTGCACATCCTCCGCCGGCTGGGGTGCAGTCGTTGATGTGGCCACCCCTGCTGGACGTCCGACTCCCGACTGTGGCAGGGCTGCCTCCTCCACCAGCCTGGCCGCACCGTCCGAGGCAGCTCCACAGGGCACCCAGGTGACTGATGGGTGGGAAGATGGCACGGACGACGACTGGCGCGTAGGGGTTTCAGTTGAGGAGGGGGTCGTAGCAAGCCCCATCATACAGAGGAATCCGGCATGGGTGACCTGTCCCAGCAGGCTGACGTGGTCAACGAGCCATTCGAGATGACATGCAGTCTCCTCATGAGAAGACTGCAGGTCACCTCGCATGGCCCGTTGACGCAACGCCACACCAGTCAGATCAGGCTCAACCCGGACCCGGATAGCCACGTCCGCAGGCAGAGGAAGTCCAGTTGTCGTGAGCTCATCCCCTGCCTGAAAATGGGTCTGGACGTAGGCATCCCTGCTGGTGCAAGATGATGCAGGGACAGGATCAGGGACAGGATTGCACTCAGGTACCTCCGTGGCGGCCTGTGCTGCCTCCTGTCCCTGGTCCTGCACTGCACCACTAGCACCAGTGGGATCCCCACCTCCAGACCCCATCTCTGGTGCTTGCACGGCCTCCTCCTCCACCAAACCCCCCACCAACCTGGATGACTCCGTGCCATCTTCCCCTGTTGGGCCCTGTGGGGTCTCAGCTGCCCCTTCTGCTGCCGAGGAGTCCAACTCCAACCTCCGCCTCTTGGACCTACCCCCGGCAGCTGCGGCCTGGGATGCGGCACCGGACTCCTCACTCCCCGACGAGATGACAACATGGGAGGGGAGCCGGGCCTTGCGTCTCCGGCTGGCGGTGGGATCCCCGCCGCTGTGCTCCACAGCACCTTCTCCGCCCTCTTCATCAGTTGACGCTGCAGACAGGGAGAAATAAAACACAGGCATCAGGGCACTGAACAATGGACACATACCCACATGACAGTTGTACATGAGTGGCATTGGCAAACCTCAGACATGCCATCACAATCCCCAACACACGTCATTTCAACTCGCACACATGAGCCATACCACAGCCATATCGCAACTGCCAGCCCCATCCATACACATACAACGGCATGAGCAGCAAAGGTGAGCCAGACACGCTGGAGACCAAGTAATAATACTGGGTCACACAACCGCTCTCATATGGGGCCCAAGATGGGCACGTATTTATATCTGATTCACGACAATATGTTCAAGTATCCATAACATACCATACTTCTTAGAAAAAGGAAAATGAGTCTTTCTGATTCATATCAAAAATGATTTATCCATAATAGTTCAAACAAAAAGCTATCACTAATAATCCTTAGTGAGGAAGCAGTTGCCACAATCCATATGTATTAGACTAAAAAAGCCAATGCATTTCGGAAATTATTTCCTTCATCAGGGCGAGTCTAATTATATAAGTCCAGCAAGCAAGTATATAGCATAACAAATGCAAGTATGTGACATAAATTCATATAATGGTGACAATTCAAACGAAACATACATTGGAAAAAATGAAAGGAAACATACCAATCAGTAGATGTTACATCATAGGTAAATATCAATAGCAAAAAAGAAAAAAGAAAAAGAAAAATGCCATAAGTGGTTTATAAGGTAAATAAATTAAACCAAAGAATATTAGGTGTGGATTTACCTCATTGGTGTGGTCAGTGGTGAAAAACAGAACGTCCTGCGTTCATGCCCACTCAGCAGTGGGTTGTAAATGACATTATGCACAAAGGCATGGAGAAAATCCACTCGTGCTTACAAGGAAACCAATCTGTGGATCATAAAAGATCCAATTAGATACTGTGTTTTACACTCACACTTGGTCAAAGAGAAGGATTGTAATCAGATTCTTACCTTGTAATACACAGAGAGAAACGATCCTCCACTGTGCAGCTGCAGGGCAGTGACTCAGACTACAGTGTGAAGCCGTTGTCTAGGCAACGGTTCTTTTGTTTAGCATGTGACCACCTCGTCTCTGTGAGATGCAGGTGGTCACAATTAATGATGTAAAATCGGCCAGGGTCCACAAAAATGACAAACCAAATATTTATGGGGCATCATCAATAGGTGCCCATAATTGTGATGATAAAATCCGAAAAAAATTAAACATTAGAATAATGAAGATAGAAAAAATACTGTCACAGGTCCTGTGGCTGTCTGGTCACAAATACTGCTGCAAAGTCGGCCAGGGCCTCCAAAAATAAAAAATGAGGTATTTATAGGGCATCACAAATGGGTGCCCATAATTGTAATAACAAATTCCCAAATTAAAAATATTTATGAAAAAACAAAGTAGTAGTGATAGATTTATGCAGGTGGTCACAAATAATGATGTAAAATAGGCCAGGGCCCACAAAGATGTCAAACCAAGTATTTATGGGGCATCATAAATAGGTGCCCATAATTGTGATGATAAAATCCGAAAAAAAATTAAACATTAGAATAATGAAGATAGAAAAAATACTGTCACAGGTCCTATGGCTCTCTGGTCACGAATACTGTTGTAAAGTCGGCCAGGGCCCACAAAAATTAAAAATGAAGTATTTATGGGGCATCACCAATGGGTGCCCATAATTGTAATGACAAAATTACAAATAAATATATGAAGTAACAAAGTAGTAAAGATAGAAAACATACTGTCACAGGTCTTTAAGCTGTCTGGACAGCAAGACATAACGAAATTAAGCTAAGGTAATAGTAAGACTATTCAAACGTAGATGAGCAGTTGAAGTACAGTCACAGTGCGTAAGGTGTCGCCCAGGGGCGGCACCTTGGGTCCCAGACATACATCCGGGACATGCACTAGGGCTGTTAATAGAATGCTCCAAACATAATTAGACAAAAGGCAACATATGCCAGACAATAATTAAGAAAATAAAGCAAAAAAGGCTACATGAGGTAGAGTGATTCGAACAAGTTAAGCTCAACGGCTGTCAACATGTGGAAATGTAAAAAGAGCAGTATCCAAATGTTCAGAACATCTTTCACAAATTACTCTGAGCATCATATAGAGTAGCCAATGCAATCAAAAAGTAATAATTAGAGCACAGGGCAAAGAGACCCCTATGTATGAAAACATGTTAAAGTATACAACTCAAGCACAGAAAGAACAGTAGAAACAGTAAAGTCACAAGAGGAACAGTAGAGACCCTTATGTGTGAAAACATGGCAAAACATACACCTTTAACACAGGCAAAACAGTAGTATCACAATCAAATATAACAGTGGTAATTGATCTCCTCATTCAGACCGCTCGGGACCAAACTACAGAGTTTATCAATCCAAAATGTCTCTCTGCGATTGAGGCGCAGACCTAAATCTTCATGAGGATTATTTCTTGTGAGTACCCCCAGAATCAGAAACTTAATCTGTGAAAGATTGTGATTGTTCAAGGCCCAGTGGCAAGCTACAGCCGAATTAGGGTTGGAATTACGGATACATGACCGGTGTTTGTTCCATCTGATTTTGGCTGCTCTAGTTGACTGGCCGACATAGTATTTTCCGCAAGGACATTTAATGCCATATATGATGTTGGCAGTGTCGCATGTGCCAAATGTCTTGAGGATGATCTTCTTACCTGTGCGTGGATGGAAGATTACATTGCCTTTAATGACGGAATTGCAATTAATTCAGTGTAGGCAGGGAAACGTACCAGTGCGTTGTGTGATAATTTTTTTCAATGGAGGTCTTGTATGTACAAGTTCGTCCCTGAGATTCCTACTCCTCTGGTATGCAAACACAGGTAATTCAGAAAACAAGCTTTGTACTCTTATGTCGTTTTTGAAAATGTTCCAGTGTTTCTTAATTGTTTGTTTGATTTTATTGCTCTGGGTAGAGACAGACATCACATGCAACACAGGATGTGCACCACACATGTACACACACCACCACACTTGCATGCATGTGTACACCTCTGCCAAGTGTCGCAGTCTTCAGATGGGCATCCATGTCACATCTGCCGATCAGGCTTCCACATACCACTGTCACATGCATCCATGTCGCATCACTGTTGCACCCTTGTCAAATACACACAGATGCACATTTTTTTTTATTTTTTTTTTATTGTGTTTGGTTTATACAAACCTTTACAATCATTAAAAATAAAGATTCAAACATCCAGCACAATAACAATTTAACAATGAGTTTAAAACATATATGAGATTTGTAAGGATAATATTTCCATACCGCAGTTTGTGCTTAATACATAAAATTCAAATTCTTATATCGAAAGTGTAGTAAATTCATTTAGTTTTACTTCAATAATTGACAATAATTCTATCAATTTCAAATTAAATGACAAACTGTTACTGCACATACAACGGTTCCAAAGTGCTTCCATACTAGTGTCTGTTTGGAACTGAGCCTTTAAATTGAAATTTTTTTTACGGGATGGTGAGAAGAAGGGACAAGCGATGACCATATGTTTAAGTGTTTCATCTGCTTCCAAAGCTTCACAAAAACGGCATAGAGTGGAAAAGCCGGTCTGAAATGATGTATTCCAATTTTTTGTTTTGGATAGAGTTCGAAATTGATTAAAACGAAAACGCATTAGAAGTTTTCTGCCCACCGCAGAGGGAAATTGAGTCAAATAAAATGCACGATCACCCCACTTTCTACGAAATTGGTTATATTCAGAATACGATGGGTAAGTTCCCATTTTATCTGTAAGCTTACACCAAAAGTAGAGTTCATATTTTTTTTTTTGAGCAGGAAGAAGCAAGGTCATACTTTCGGGGGTTTCATCAATAGCATGTAAAATTGCATTTAATTTGTTTGTGAATACTTTGAGTGAGTGAATACTTGAATTTTCAAGTAATTTATTCAAATTAACATATAAGGAGTTTGCCGGAGGGTCCAGCATTTTAATATAGTTTTTTATATTTCGCCAATTTCTTTTTACAGATAGAGGCAACAGATTGATTTCGTGGCAAATAAAGACATTTGGTATGGACTGAGCTAAACCCAGGGCAGACTTCCACATTTTTCCCTGTATTGTATCAAGAAAAGAATCAATTTCATATAAACATATATCCAAAGAGTATAATAAGCAGGGTTCAACTTTGAGTAAGTAAAAATGAATAAGAGGTAATAAAGAAAATAAGCAATATTTATGGAATATGATTTTCATCTGAGCGGCTAAAATTTTGGCTTTATTGTTAAGAAATGTTTGCCACATACTTAAAGAATAAGAATCCATCAGTGGATAGCCCAAATAGCGGATGGATGAGGTGTAGCAAAGTTCGACTCCTTGCAAGAGCCATGAAAATTTGTTTACTTTGCATCGCCCATCATAGAAAGTAAGAATTGAAGATTTAGTTGGATTAACTGAGATTCAGATTATGAGCGAATTTAGCAAATAGATCGAGTTTATTCTGAAGGCCAAACGGGGTGCGATCAAAAAAGAGAAGATCGTCTGCAAAACCGATCCAATCAAGCCTAAGTGCACCCAACTTAGCTGGAAATACATGCTGATCTTTCCAAAGAGAGTCAATCCCATATAGATATAAATTGAATAGTACTGCCGCCATATTGCATCCTTGCTTAACGCCAATTTCGGTGCTGATTGAATTGGTTAAGGCACCGTTACGATTTAAGCGAATTCGATAAGAGGTCTTGAGGTGCAACATGGCGATCAGTGCAACCAAGGAAAAAGGGATTCCCATTTTGATCAGTTTTGCGCAGAGAATTTCTCGAATTACGCTGTCAAATGCAGCTGTCAGATCCAGACTGGCCATATACACAGGCCCTATGTGTGCATTTTTCGCCTGTGCATAGAGATGCGCAAGAATTGTTGCATTCAAAGGACAGCCAATGAACTTTCTAAAACCCACCTGGAATATTGAGAGCAAGTTATTACGTGTGATATACATTTGAAGCTCCTGCAGGAGTAAAAGAGAGAAGATTTTGGATGAAGCATCAGTAAGTGCAATGGGGCGATAATTGCATGGCAATTCAGGTGGGCCTTTTTTATAAATAGGTATTATGTGTGCTGAGTGCCATGTTGAAGGAATTTCTCCGGTTTGTAAGATCAATTTATAGACACACGGAGGGAGCCCATCTGGACCTGGTGCTTTTGAGTTGTTAAGTTTATTGATTACACCAATGATGTCATTAACCGTCCATCCAGTTCTTGTATTTCGAATGAACCTTGGATAATGGTTTTTGACAAAAGAAAAACGGTCGGGCAATTTAAATTTTTGTGTTATGAAGTTAGTCCACGCATCAGCAGAGATTACGCATTGCGGATCAGATTGTTGGCCTGATTTTAAAGAGCGTAGTAGTGACCAAGATTGCCTTGTATTATATTTTAATAGGTGATACATCATATTTTGATTATCAGTAATGTACATGGACATTTTCAGAAATTTAATTCTGTTTTTATAAACTTGTTTTATTCGATTTAGCGCAATTGACCTGCAAAGGGAGGGAGACGTGGATCTCATGATCTCCCTGATTTTTTTGTACTTCTCTTTTTTTGAGTCAGCAACCAACTTATTGAATTTATGTATGTGGTTTGCATTAGATTCGATTGTAGAGCATTTAGACAAGGCAATTTTTGTTAGGTGAAATTGAATACGTTTCATATTAAGCTCTTCAACTTTACGTAAAGAGAAATAACAATCGCAAAGGTCAGTAGAGATGAGCGGATCCGCCGCAATCATTTGCAACAGTTTGCAACACACTTTCGGATTCCATCGTATAGATAATAGATGTCGATCAGATTCAAGTAAAGTTAAGCTAGGCATAGCATCAAAACGAGCAGTAAGTAGTTGAATAGATAGGGAAATTAACATATGATCCCCAAGTTCAGGGTCAGAAATAATAACCGGTTTGATAAAAGAATATAAACATGTTGATACAAAGAAAAAATCAATCAGAGATTTAGAGTTACCCCTATGCCAAGAAAAGTTAAATGGATTTAGTAATACAGGAGCTGGTTGAATGTCCCATTCCAAAAAAAAATTAAGCCAAGTTTGTCCATTTCGTACAGAATTAAAAGAATGGCTAGGAATCAGATTCCTTTTGGTTAATGATAAATCATAACATAGTGCATTAAAATCACCACCAACAATTATTTTGAGAGCTGAATTTCGTGCAAAAGCTGCTACTAATAGCGAATTCATTTCATCAATGATAATATCAAGAGGGGAAGACACTTTGTTCCAATAAATGCAAACCAACAGTAGTGCATCTTTAGACGAATTTATAGCTTTTAATTCAACAGCCATGATGCTTTGAGTGCAACATATATATTTAGCAACACATTTGGTTAAAGTATTAATTAGAATAGCAATTCCTCCTGATGGCCGGCCCATAGGACCCTGCGAGGCCGCATGTGAGAAAACATAAAAACCCTCAATTGAAAATGGAAAGCGGCACATTGTTTCCTGTAAAAAGACAACATCTGGCTGAGGACGATTCTTTTTGTTGGTCCATGACCGGAAGTTGTTAAGACCGCAGGAATTCCAGGACACAATCAAGAAATCCCCCAAGCTAGGATCGTCCTAGTACTCCAGAATTGGAGCTAGGTGCGACTGCGGTAGTACCTGCAGATTGTATTCCCTTGAGAGCGGATACAATTGCCATCAATTGTGTAAGGGTACTCGCATCGAGGTCCAAAGCTACCCCTTGATCTTTTAATACAGAAGGGGTTTCAACTGCAGGAATCGGGGTATTGACGAAGCTTTCTGCGTCGTCAATATTAGAAAATAATGTAGGTACTAGACCTATGGAAAGTAGATCCGCCTTTTGTTCCCAGATCAATTTTAAGATTAGTGGAGAATTGTATCTGCAAATCATTTTATTGTTGTTTACGGTTGCAAGTGTAATCCAGTCAATATCGTTGGATCTGATCAATCTCAAGGCCGGTACAGCTTGCAAAGTTGAGATAAAGTAAGACCGGTTAAGCCTTGCCTTACCATGAAATTCAACATTGCTCTCCCATCCCATAATGACAGTCCCTTTTAGTTCATCAGCTGTGTTAATCATGGCTGTTACCTTTTTGCTCTCAGGTGATGGGGAACTGTTCGCAATTGGAGGGATAGATGTTAAATTCTCACTTTGCCTTTCCCGACTTGAGTTTTCAATCAGTGGATCAATCTCTTTTTTTTCCCCAGGCTTTCAATATTACTGCTCGGATTTTCAGCCGAGTTGGACACAGCCACTTTTGGCATTTGTGTCGGTGAGTTTCGCTGATTTTTCGACATTGCATCATTGCATGCACCTTGAATGAATCTATCAGTTTTTTTTAAGACTAGCAGAGGATAAAAGTTAGAGAGCGTGGCTTGTTTTACAGTCAAATGCGGCTCTTCGAGTGTGAACATCGAGGAGGGCAATTCTGTTTCCTCACATGAGTTACTTTTCATTTGCAATTTTTTTTTTTTCGGCGATTGTTTACACATTTGTTTGTTGCATTTTGGGCGAGCCTCTTTTACACATGCATCAGGTAAATTAGGAATAAGTGGCTGAGGTATAGAAAGATTGAGCACCGCTTTGGATTCCGCATTTAGCTGATTCAAGTCAATAGTACCCTCCCCGCCTGACAGATTGCATATTTCTTTTATGTTTGTATTATGACGATCTGGTTTAGGAGCACTCTGATTCTTAGATTTTTTTTTTCTACTATTTGTTTAAGTCTTTTATCGGCCCCTTTTCTTTTTTCAGCTCTCTGTTGTGCTCTTTTTTGTTTTCTAGTAAGGACCATTGGGAGAACTTCACCAGACGATGATGATGCAATTGATTTGTCACATGCCAAATCTAAATCGATCACCTTGTCCGATAGCGCAAGTAAATCAGTAAGTGCAGAAGGACTATCTGGAAAAGGGAGCTTAAGAGATTCAACTGTATTTTGGACCACGTCGTTATTTGATTTAGTAACTAGTAATAAAGTTGACTGGATTTCCTTGAAGGCAAACAATAATTTCTCAATGTTAGCCGCATTTGTTTCCACTAATTGTTCCATCTTACATTTCTGAAACCCTGATGGAGATTGCAAGGGCATTGAGGGATCAGCTACGATTTCCGCATATGTTTTTGTCTGAGTACCTTTGTCACTGCAGATGTTAGGAGTAGTGTGATTAGAACTCAGAAGAGAGATTGTGTTGCATGCGAATAATAGGCCTTCTATCTTATTTATTTTAGAAGATATTTCCGTATTTTGCAAATGAAGAAACCTGACTTCTTCATGCGTGCGTTCATGACCTTTATCAAGTAAATTCAGTATACGCGTAATGATAGGAAACGCTTCTGGATTGAATGGTAGTTCCATTTGAGGTTGAGAATTCAGTGTATGAATAGTCATGGATAAGATTAGTATCTTCTATTGGAGGTGAATGAGAATAGTCACGATGAGATGTAACATTGGGAATTACAGTTTGCTGTTTTGTAGCCACAGGCGAATTGTTCCGTTGTTCTGAACAATATAGCTTGGAAGAGCCTCCATTTGTAGCTTTCCCATATGATGTGGATACTTGGGTTGGAGCAGAGTAGGGGGAGGATGGTTCATAAGTAGGCAAAGTAGGTGGGTCCCCTTTGCATCTTCTCTGTGAGATTGGGGAAGAGGGTTCATAAGAAAGCCTAATACGTCTACCCAGATCAGTTTCAATCATTGGGGGAAGAGTAGAGAAGTCAGCCAAATGATGGTTAAAACTCTCAATTCCCATTTCCCTTTTAATCGCTGCTCTCACAATGCTATCCTCCAGGTTAGGACTGTCATCCATCCACCCTTTGGGTGAACTGGAATTTATCTCAGTGGTGCTAGAAGGCGCGATCATCAGAGGAGTCAAAGACTCCGCACTCGTGTTTACCCCGGATTCTGATGGGGCCAGCGGAAGAGCAATCTCCTGATTTTTATTAAGGAGTATAGTATCCCCATGTTCTAACTGGGGGTTAGTATTATAATTGCCTGTTTGGTTACTCAATTTAGGATAAGTAACACCTGAACAATTTGAATCAGCAATAAACATTGAATTGGGAAGTGTTATACATAAATCAGAAGACAGCATGCTAGCCCAGGCATTGGGTTCATTATTACATATCTCTGGAGGTACCAAATCAGTGCTGGATCCAGAGTCCATCTCATTCAATGGAGTGACCTCAGTAGTTTGAACCATAGTATCAGGGTCCTCCATATCCGTAGTCTCTGTAGAAATGCCCCTTTTGGCGTTAGTTAATAGTGAGCGATTCCTCTTGGAGCGTTTAGCTGGAGCAGGAGAATGTAGCGTAGCTCCACTACGAAGACCACTAACCATTACCTTGATGTAAATGTACTCGTAGGCTTAGAGAGACATAGATTAACTTAAGCGCAAGCCAAGAAAGTAAAAAAGCTGTTTAAACTTACCCACCGAGCGCGTACCGCGAGCAGCGAACAGCAAACAGTACTTTTTCGGTACTTCTGCGGTGCGCGCGCGGTGCGCGTTCAGCAGGGCAGTTATAGGCTAGAGGGAGCACGTCAGTCAGAAGGGGAGGAGCTCCAGCCAAAGGAAGTAACCTATAACAAAAAGCAGAAGAAATAAGTTCGAGTAATTCGTGTGATAGTAGATTCAATCTTTACAATTCACATAGAATCTACAACTTTTTTTTTTATATATATATATATTTTTTTATATAGTTGAGGTGATGGCAACTCCCAAGGGCGCACTATATAATGGTGGGCACACAGCGTTGGGCACACAGCATTGGGCACACCAAATCCAAAGTCCGGAAAGAACTCCAGCACAGCAGGTGTAACTGGACGATGCGATTGAATAGAGAGAGAAAGGCGGGCCAAAAGTATCAGTCACCTCAGTGGAAAGGAAGTCAGGCAAGTCCAGTGCAGCAGGCCCAGACGTCTTCCACGAGTCCAAATCGCGGTCGAGAGCACACACGGCTCTCAAATCCTGAAAGCGCTGGCGCAGCGTGGGCAGAATGGCAGCAGGACAACAAACAGTACTTTTTCGGTACTTCTGCGGTGCGCGCACGGTGCGCGTTCAGCAGGGCAGTTATAGGCTAGAGGGAGCACGTCAGTCAGAAGGGGAGGAGCTCCAGCCAAAGGAAATGACCAAGATGCCTCCCTGCGTTTGGGTGCACGTCAGTTCAGGCCTGGTAGAAATTTGCAATCTGGGATGCACATGTACACAGTGCTGATACATGCAGCTGAAAACAACATACATGCGTGACATCACGGACATGTCTACTTACATACACATTCATCCAAACATGTGTGTCCACACAACTGCATTTGGCATGCAAGCCTACACACACAAGCACCATCCATGTCTCACACATTCCAGCCCTCGCATGTGTTAGCCCCACGGCCCTGTACACCCCCACCCATAGTCGACCCCATACAAACAGATGTGCAACCTGCACACTACTGAAAAATCACCACACGCACATCTCACAATCAGGATGCATGTACACTTACCGCTCGTCTCCAGACGGGTCTGCCTCTCAAGGACCTGGACGTGGAGCGCTGGGGATATGCGTTCCAGGACCCTCATCTGTTCTTCCGACAAGTGGCCCCGGCGCCCCTTGGCATCCGCTGCCTTCAAGAGGCGCCGGGCCTTGTTCAGGGTCCTGGACCTGAAGTCCTCCCAGCGCTTCTTGACATGTTGTAAGTCGCGGACTGCCACCCCCTCCGTGTTGATGGCAGTCACGATGTCAGTCCAGATCCGAGTCCGTCCTTCCTTGTTGGCGCGGGAACTTCCGAAGAGGGCATCATACTGCCCCAGGACTTGCTCCACCAGGACACCAACTTCGGTGGCACTGAAGCTGGTGCCCCTCTGCCTCTCTGGCCGGGGGTTGTCAGTGGTCTCAGATGGTGTTTGCCCCGACATGACAACCCCAGAGGCAGGAGTGGGTGGGCAACTGGGTCCTGGGGCTGGGCTGTGGAGCAATGGAATCCCAGTCGGGAGTCTTCGGTTCCAGCAGGGGTGGTCACAGCAACAGCACCCCTGGCTGATGTGCAGGCAGCAAATGGCAGGGCACGTGGGCAGCAGGCAGTCAGGCAGCAGCAGATGGCAGGTGGGAGCGTGCTCGGGGCTCTGGGGGGCAGTAGTTCGGCCGTCTGGGCAGGAGCGTGGTCTTCCGTGTGCTTACGCGTGGCCAGCTTGATACGGAGTGATTTGGCATGTGAAAAATCGGCACGTCATCGTGTAATTCGAGGAAAGGCCCGTAGCGCGTAAGCGCGTCTGCACGCATACGCATTTTCATTGGACAGAAGGCCCCTCAAGCGCAAGCGCCCCTGTGACGTGACGCATACAGACGTGCATGGGCATTTCTGCGCGCGTGAAAAACTGCACGTCCGCGTGTAATACGAGGAAAGGGCCCATGCGCATAAGCGCGCATGAAAAACTCCACGTCCGCGTGTAATACGAGGAAAGGGCCCATGCGCGTAAGCGTGCGTGAAAAACTGCACGTCCGCGTGTAATACGAGGAAAGGGCCCATGCGCGTAAGCGCGCGTGAAAAACTGCACATCCGCGTGTAATACGAGGAAAGGGCCCATGCGCATAAGTGACGTGACGCGCGCGTGCGTTTCCCTCAGCACGGGTTAAAGGTGAGCGGGCTCAGCAGTTCGCTGTACGTGCCTTTCGTGGAGACCGACGTGTGTTGCTGCTTCCTGTTGTTTCGCGCGCCATTACAACTTCACAGCTATCAAGGACGTATCTCTTCTTTTGGCGGGGGTATTGGCTACGCGTGTTTTTCTGCATCGCGCTAGTCGGACGGTGAGTCGCACACGCTCTTTTTCCCACTGCGGGTGCCCCTGTGTATCGCACCCATTTTCGATGTCATAGTAGCCTGCGTGTCCCACGGGTACGCGTTATTCGTGTTACTGGGTGCCACCGCGTACTGTGGGAGGTTGAATCCACGCACGTAGGCTGCAGGGTTGCGTGCACGGTTTTACTGCAGTTTTGGGGTGCCTGAGCGTTGCGTGACCCGTCACCACATCACCGGGGTCACATACAGCCTTGCAGGTGCAGGGGGGCTGTTAACATCTTGCTTCCCACCCCCTTCACCCCAATTGCCCAGGTCAATTGTGGTGTACACCTCCCATTGGCACCACTCCATCTGTGCCAGCACTTCTACATCAGTGCCATGGTTGGGAGGCCACCAAAGGTGAGTGGCGTCTCAGCTGGGCATCCTCCTCGTGGCGGGCGTGGTCAGGGACGTGGCCGTGGTGACCAGGGAGTAGGGGGACTCCAGGGTGTCCAGGGCGGCCACAGAGGGGGAAGAGGCAGGGGTGCGCCACTTGAGCACAATGTTGTGCCATGTGTCGGTGCAATCATGCCACCACCCCCTGTGGTTTCGGGGGATGCAGCTCCTGCATCTGGCACTGGCACCCGTTCGACCCGGCAGTCCGTTCCATCGACTGCCACGGGCCCAAGGGTAGTGGTAGCTGCAGGTGCAGCTGTGGACACCGCCACCCAGGCTCAGGGTCTGCCAGCGCAGGCTGCGTTGGCACTTGAAGAGCCCTTGGTAGATCTCCAACAGGCCAGGGGGGAGACCATAGGGGCAGGCCGGGCTGCTCAGACCAAGACACGTGTCCCTGGGGCAGTCATGTCATCTGCTGCCCCGAACAGCCGGGTGTTGGCAAGTGCAGGGGCAGATGCACCCAACAGCACCCCGGTTGTGAGTCTGCCAACCAGGACCGTTGCGGTCAATGACCCTGCCACAGCTGATGTTGCTGCGCAGGGTCCATTAGTTGGCACCCAGCTGCCACTGACACAAGTCAGGCCTTTGGTCATCCCTCCACCTGCCACTCCCTTGGCTCAATCCACCGAACCCATTGGCCATACTGGTCAGGGCGGCATTAGCCAGCCAGGGTCAGTTGCGGAACATGTCAGTTCATTCGGCCATGAGGTGCGCACGGCGCAAGAGTGCAAAAAGCGTTGGAATGACATCAAGCGCAGCACTAAGGCTAATTGTGCCTCTAATCACAACTTGACTCTGGTGACTGGCGGTGGGCCTGCATCAGAGGAGGAAGAGCTCACTCCACATGAGGCTCTCGTTGCGGAGTTCATACCACCTGAATTGGTCGAAGGAGTGGGAGAGATGCTGGACTTTGATGCACAGTCCAGTGAGTGTTGATGCGTGTTTGTTGAGGACGTGTGTGTTTCACTTGTGGGATGTGTTGTGCATGATTGCTGCTACATGTGACGTGTACATGGTTCTGATGTGTAAGTAATGCAATGCTTCCGTCATGCATGTCTCCTCTGCCTGCATGCGGGACTCCATGTAGGCATGCTCCCTTGCCCCTCCTCCGCCACTCTGCACCCCAGTTCCACCTTTGCACTGGTCTGCTTCAATCTTGCCAATGTGTAGTTTCTTTTTCATGTGTCCTGTGTAGATGCTAACTTCCAGCGTAGAATCTGCCAGACATATGCCGTGTGGTACAGCCTTAGTACTCGATGCAGGGTATCTCACTTGTACTGTGCATGGGTCAGATGTCCCGCAGGGACATGAGTGCCCATTCATGCTCCATGTGCATTGCACGCATGCCCCTATGTGTCCTTGACTGGATGATCACTGTAATATAAGTCCTTGGTTACATACATTGCCTGCCATCTCATCAGCCTTCCCATGTCAACTGTGGCTCAGTCCTGCGTTGCACACATGTTTAGGCTCTGACAATCTGTGTGGCTCACAGGCCTCAGCCTGTTCAATGGCCAATGACTCTGTCCAACTCTTGTTGTGTCTTCTTCACACGTGGGCGGCCTCCGGAGTTTTCACCATGTGTCCTGCCTACTGTCCCAGCATCATTTGCAGTGTTGTTATTTGAATCACATTAAGTTGTTTATGCCAGTCAACACTGCCTGTCAATACACAGGTGTATGGTCAGCCTTTTGATACCATGCTAGGCATCCCTGCTTTGGTACTGGGGTGGAGGGGTGCTTGGCTTCTAGACATGGTACACATTGAATGCACAATGCACGTGATGTCTGAATTTGACATTGCACTGCCTTCACATTTCCTGGCACACACCCTGGAGTGCTTGTACATGTAGGTAGTGAGTGGCGTACACATTTTCTGCAACGCATAGACCCACTTCCATGGAAACTGCCACCTTTCAACAGGTCTGATCACAGAAGCTATTCAAAGTTGACCCAGCATGCATGCCAGGTTATATGTTGTGTGTCACATGTCTGCTGAATGCGTTTTCTCTCGGTGTGTGTGTGTGTGTGTGTCGTGTGCTTCTGACATGTGTAGTGACCTTTTTTCTCTCTATTTTTCAGGTGATGACGCAATGGAGGCGGAGGATGGTGTTGTCATGCCAGACACAGGGTTGGTAACACCACATCAACCCGGCACTAGTGGGGGTCGTGGGGTGGTAGGCCACGAAAACCCCCAAGTTCTGCAGTCCATCTTGTCTCTGGCTGCCTATGAGTCCAGCCTTGATGACGACTCTGACGTCTATGTTGAGTTGGATGAGCATCAAGTCCATGTGTCAGGGGTGAGTGATTCTTATGTGGACACTCCTCTGTCTGCGACCCCTGCACTGAGGGATCAGACAGTCTTGGTTCCTCCGCCCGTGGTGGATCGGGACGCAGGGTCACCCTCCACACCAGTCACTGATGTGCCTGGGACATCACGTCGACGGGGGCATGTAGTCGTGCAGCCACGGGCGGTGCCAACACAGCGAGGACTCCCGGTCCTTGGGTCCCGCAGGGGTCAAGCCCAGCAACGCGGTCGCCGCGCGCAACCGCTGTATACTGAGTGGGAGCAAGACATGACTGCCAATTCCGAATGGCAGGGGGCAGCAATGGAGAACATTGCTGAGAGCATGGAGCGTGTGGCCCGATCTGTGCTCCCCCCTGCTAGGCAGGTGCTTCTCCAGCAGCAGGCGGCACGGTCCACGGCCCGCTCGCTCAGGCTGGGCATGGCGGCCTCAGACAGGGCACGCCAGGCTGAAATGTCGTCACTGTGTCAAGCAATTGCTGCTCACGCAGAGGCGCACATGGATGCCCTGAGGGAGGAGTATGCTTCCCTCAGATCCACTCTGGATGTCCTTATGATGTCCCAGAGGCAGCAGGCAGAGGAGAGGTTTGAACAGCTTGAGCGTACCATCTCGGCTGAGCTACAGGCTTGCCGGGAGGTGCAGCGGTTGTCCAGCCAGGCCTTGCAGGAGGAACTCCGTGTTACACGTGCTACCTTGCAAGAGGAAGAACGTGTATCACGTGAGGTTCTGCATGCAGACCTATGTCACATCGCCACACAGAACCAGGCTCACCCGTCCGGCAGACTTGCTGCCGACGAGGGGCAAGCTGCGACTAGGCGTGGCCAGGCTACTGTGCCACGTCCTCCTTTACAGGATGAGCCAGACTCGGACGACCATCTATCTCCCACATTGGTCGGGCTGTGCAGGCGTTGAGCCCATGGAGGTTTTTTTTTTGGCTCAGCATCATCGCATGTGGATGTTGAGCAGCACCCTGTACCTCCCCCCTCCTGGGTGGCTCCCCTCCCCCCCGGGTCGTATGTGGCCATTTTTGATTTTTCTTTTAGTTTAGTTAGTTAAGTTTCTGTTTGATAGTTAGTTTAATTAGGTAATGTAGGTTTTCCATTGTTAGTGTAATTAGTTAATAGTTGATTTAGTTTAAAATTGCTAGTCTATTGTGCTTTCATGTGACGGTGCGGTGCTTTGTGGCTTTTGAAGGCATCCACTGTCTGTTCCAGCTGGGCCCTTCAGGCTTGTCTTGTGTATGTGTTTGCTGCTTGGGGTCCTTGACTCACATATGCCACTCCTGCCTCCCTTATCCATGGGCTCGCAAGGATGGTTCGGTGTTACAGAATATTACACAAGGGCTTTGGACTGTCATATCTGTGGCATGTCTGGTGCTGTCTGACTTATGTTGACACCCCTAGTGGGGATGATTGTGGTGTTATTGTCCACTGTTCAGCTTTTGCTAGATGGGGTGTGTCATGATTAATGTGTACATTGATTGCTATGCATTGTGTAGTATGTTTCATATCTTTCCTGTACACGTGCTTGTTGCAATTCATGCTGTAGATAGTGTTCCACACTTTGGATGTAAAAGACGGACTGATGGTGTGATTTGTGATATGACTCTCTGACATGGTCAAGTAATGAGATGCCTGATGAGACACACACAGATGACTTTGAAGCATTACTCATGTGTTTCATGCCCTTTCTGCAGGGGGATGAGCCTCCAGAGCACCTTTGCCAGCAGACATGGCCCATTGGACGACGGAATTCTGGACACGTTTGTTGGTGCCCACATGCACATGTGTGCACAAGCAGAGGCACAGGGATTGCAGACCCACATCCTAGAACTGCTGATATGTTCCAAGGAACTCCAGGCAAGGTGAGCAGCACAGGGGGGCCACGACACAGCAAAGCTTGCACCTGGTGAGTTGCACATGCAGGCTTAGTCACAGCACTGAGGGTGAGCTTAGACGAATATTGGAGTTGAAGCACACAATGCAGCTCAGATGTGTTGGTGGACTGATGGCTGTTGATAGTAGGGTTGTCTGGGACACATGCAGGGGCAGTGGCACATACACTCCGGTACATCAAGGTCCATTGAGGCACTTGTATCAACCATGTAGCCTTCTGAGACATGGAAAGGGGCAGCTCACAGGGACATACAGCAAGGGACATACTCGGGTGCAGTGCATGTCTTTTCCATGTACTTTATGATAAATGCACTGCCAACTTTGTTTCGGTCATGGTGGTACGCAACTTGCTCTGAAGTCATGGCTTGCTATATGGGTCTGTCTGCTTACCCAGGGAACATTGCATGTTGTGTGAATTGTGACACATTGGTGTTCCATTTGCCACGCACCCACCAGTGGCTGACTTACTGCATTGACTGTGTATGACCCGTCACAGGGGTGATGTTATATATGGGTACGAAGCATCTACACCAGATTGTCTGTTTGCAGAGTAGTTTGTTGCTATGGGGCATGTTTGGTGTTGTGTTTTTGTGTAATTGGCACGTACAGGTTGTTGACTGTGGCTCTCTTTGCAGCATTGCAGTGCTCCTGTAACCGGACCTGAGAGTGCGCAGGCAGGAGGCCAGCACTCAAAACCAGAGCTAAGTGTCTTGTTGTTTTTCTTTCGAACTGCTCTGCATAGGCTTGCTGGGGAGTATACTAATGCATGGATATATGTGTGGTTCAATTTGGTATGTTTTTTCTCCCTAATCACCCGTGATCCTATGCAATTTTGATCCCTGTACCCTCTACCCGGTGTTCCTGCTTCCCGTACCTATCCAAGCAACGTTCCCTGACCCTCTTTCCCCGCTGGGGTTGCGGATGCCTGTGTAAGCCCCGAACTTGCAGGCGCCAAAACCCTAGAGGGGGTGGTTGGTTCGTACCACTCCTGAGCCTGGACTACAGAAGGCCATGACAATGATATCCAAGTTAGTTTGCAGGTAGTATATTTTCGTGCATTCCCTAGTTTCATGTGTCATTCCTCCTACCCTCTCCTGCCACTCATTCCAGTCATCCAGTGTGTCAACACCTCCTGTCCCAACTGCATATCCCTGAACCTCCTTCCCCACCAGGGTCTCAGGGGCCTGTGTGAGTTTGACCTTGAAGGCACCCGGACATGGTGGGGGTGGTTGTTTCGTGACACTCCCGCGCCTGTACAGGGGACCTGTGACAGTACACATCCGTTCATGGTGCATCATCCTATGTCATGTACCACACATGTTTCACATCCTGTCGTGACATTGTTTTGCTGTGCTACCTTGGTTGTTGCATCATTATGGTAGTACTTGGCCTTTGTGAGGTACTGCTACGTCAAGTCATCTACTGGAGGGTGTTCTGGTTCTTTTTTCTGGCTTGGATTTTGTGATTTTGGACATTGATTATGAGGGTGCAGGCACCTTTTTACACACAAGGTGGGAGTTGGTGACGAAGGGTAAAGGTGATCCTGTGGCCAGGTGGAATTGAGGTTTGAAGGCTCCATGACCCAGGTGCAGTTGTTCAGTGGGTCATGGTCATTTGTGAGGGAGGGGGGGTTGTTGTTGATAGTTGCCTTGCCCTGCAGTGTGATGGGAACTCTGACATTGTAATGGTGGTATCCTATGTACATGTTGTGTTCTGCTGATCAATGCCTGTTCATGTGTTGTGTTTACCTTTCAGGTGCGAGGGGATAGTTGTGGTTTGACATGCTGGGGTGTACACATGGTGAAAGGTCACATGTGATGTGTAGAGAACACTAATGGTCACTTGAGTGCACATGCATATGTGGAGTGCATGTCCTTGCAGAACCACACACTTGCACTCTGATGCACTACATGTACTCCCACCCTTGCATATCCACGTGTACACTGTTTGCCTTCTGGTGCCCACTGTGTCCCTGCAGCACATGTTCTGTGACCGATTATGGATCCTGTACATGCCTAATTTGCTGTTTGATGTGGTCTGTCACTTAGATGTGATGCTCAGGGTGTGCATCACACACAATGGCTGTTCACTGTGCTGTGCGCTGAGCAGTGTGTTGCAGGAGTAGGACACTGCACATATGAGCTGCAGTGTTGATTTTGCGATGCACAATGTGCATGTAGACAGGCATTCATTGTTATGTTACGTCTACGACTCTTGTAATGCATTTGGAAATGACTTATTTTGGGTGGGAGATTTCGTTGGTCAGTCATTTCATCTGATTCCGGGTCAGGCATCATTGTCTGATGCCACTGTACATTTAGGACATGGCAATGTGTACCTTATCGTTACTGTGTTGGTGTATGGGTATTGCTTGCCATGTCATGTTGTGGTTTGGGAGGGTTTGAGTGACATGACAGTGATGGCCATGGCCTGTTTTGCAGGTGTGTGTGATGCACACCTTGCATGTCAGGGTCATCCGCTTCTCAGAGCAACTAGCTGGGGGTAGATCTCTCTCCGCGGCAGGGCCCTCCCTCTGGAACAGCCTTCCTGCCTCACTAGAACTTGAGGGGAACCATCTCCAGTTCTGGAAGCACCTCAAGACCTTCCTCTTTGCTTCTGCTTTCTCTCTGCCTCTCCCTTGCAGAATTCTTCACTGGAACTGCACTGGAGCTGCAACTGGGCCACTCTCACCAACCTCGGTCCCTGGCCCAGCCACTCTCCACTTGCACCTCCCTGGCAACCCCTTCACTGCGGTACTGTCTCTCTATCCCTACAGCCCACCCTTCCCAGCACTTGTCTGCACTTACCTTTGCAGTTGCCACCAGCCGACCTATGTATATTTTTTTTGGGCTACTTCCCCTGTACTGCACCCCCCCCTTCCCCTTGCACTTTTCCCTTCCCCCTACCCCTCCACTTGCACAATCTCAATGACACCTGGCCTAGTAGTACCGTTGTCTGTCTTCCCTTGTTCCCCCCTCCCTGCCTCATCGCACCTTGAAATACTTGTGTATAGGCCATATCATGTCATATGTCATATGTGTGCCTTTTGGTCACACAGGATAGCTTGTGTTTAAATAGCTCGGGATGCAGACGATGTGGCACTTCCATGGCAACTATCTCAGGGTGGTAGGGTTGTGAGAGTTAACTGTCTCTTTGTCATCATCGATTGTCACCTGGTATGTGCCAGGCCTGTGTGCACTCGGCAGTGGTGGAAGTTTAGGTGAAAAATGTGGCCACAAGCTGGGTCCGGGCTTCCTCGCCACGTGCCCTGTCCCCTCCCATGGGCAGCGCCTGTGCCTGTGGTTGGGGATGTGGGGGCACCACCATGTCCACCGGGACGCCCTGCCGTGTTGCAACATTGTGCAGGACACATGCTGCCACAATGATCCTGCACACTACTGGTGGTGCATAGAGTAGTTGCCCACCAGAGCGGTCAAGGGAGCGGAAACGTGACTTGAGCACTCCGAATGTGCGCTCCACTATGCCCCTGCTTGCAATATGGGCGGCGTTGTATCTTACCTGGGGTGGTGTGGTGGGGTTCCGGATTGGCGCCATCATGTGGTTGATCAGAGGGTAGGCACTGTCCCCTGGGGAGGTGATAATAGTTGAGATTATTAGGGTTTGGATATTTGTCTGTGTGTGACTTGCATGCATGTGCAAGGGCATTTGTACTGACCTAGGAGCCATGTGTCGCCATGCTGCCCAGCTTCCAGGGCCCGGCTCAGGGCGGACATTCTGTATATGAAACTGTTATGGGTGGAGCCAGGGTAGTTTGCATAGACAGAGGTGATGATTCCCTGTGCATCGCATACCACCTGTACATTGATGGAATGCCAGTGCTTGTGGTTTCGATAGATGTGCTCAGTGGCCCTAGGTGGACGTAGGGCCACATGGGTGCAATCTATGGCACCGAGCACTTTGGGGAAGTGTGCCACCCTGAAAAAATCCAGGACAACGGCCTGCCTTTCTGCGGGTGTTCTGGGCATGTATATGTGCCTGCGGACTGAGGGGCGCGCTGTCATGATTGCCAGTACCTGGTGTAGGCAGCGTGACTGCGTGGCCTGTGAGACCCCCCCACTATGGCAGTGGTCTACTGAAATGACCCAGTGGCCAAAAAATGCAGGACATTGAGCAGCTTCTCCAAGGGGCTCAATGCTTGGGAGCAAAGGGTGGGGGATGTAAGGTCATCTTCCCACTCCCTGACCAGGTCTAGGATGATATGGGGTGGAAACCTATACCTGCCATAGACCTGGTCGTCAGGCATCCCAAAAAGGCTTGTCCGTGGTGGGAAAATGCGTGCCCTGGCTATTCTCTTCCTCCTGCGGTGTCCCACAATCAGTGCTGCGACAAATGGGGCATTCATCGTAGCTGTATATACCCTTTTTGTTTGCGCACACTTTTATGCTGTGCGCGGGGACGCTTCCGCCTGCCTTTGTGTGGTGGACGCGTTGACGCCTGTGCGCGTCTTTTGCCGTGCTCGGGTTTCCCGTATTCGGATCCATGAATACGGGTTGTTCGCGTGCGTGTGGGCGTTCCGTTTAGTTCCCTGCAGTACTTCCCCAGTTACGCCTTCTTTTTCACGCGTTCCCCATTCCGCGTGTTACGGCCACTGTTCCGCCCACTTTGGTTGTGTGTGCCGCGCTATGTGCGCTTTTGCTGTGCGCGTAGCGCAGGCCGTGTATGCCTGCGTGCGCCATGGCTGGAATGGCCGCACGGACAGCGGGAAACACGCGCAGCGTCTTCCTTGAATCGCACACGTGCGCGTGCGCTGCGTTTCTCACGTTTGCGCTCCCTTGCGCCTGCTTGCGCATGGATTTTCGGCGCACGTTTGTTCCATGAATCGGCCCCTATGTGGCGAATAAATGCATGATTGGGTAATCCTCATTATTGACACTACAGCTGAAATGACAGAAAAAATTCTAATAGACCTCAAGAAATTAGAGGAGGAAATACAGAAGGCAGTCCCTTTGGATGAGTATAAAAAAAGACTAGATGCAATGATATTGGAAATGATGAACTTTAAGGATGACACATTGCAAGAAAGAGTCAGGAGAATGAATAAGGATCTTACAAACTTCTCACATGAAAAAGCCTTCAGATACACTCAAGAGAATGATTTCCAACAAGTACAGACTGACAGCAACCAGTCAGGAGGTCAGAATTTAGAAATACGTCATTGAGCTCCAGTAACCGGAGTTCCAATGCTGACCCTACTCCAATACGAGGACAACCTAACCGTTGAGCTAGAGTCTCACACAACAACTACCGATGAAGGAATAACCTAAACCGTGTCAATTTCCAAAATAAGTCCGTCACCATGCAAAATCCTTCTCCTTTTTTAGAGCGGAACACAGAGGATTGTGATTTCGAGCCTCGTGTAACCCGAAGCATGCAGGCATTATGGTAAATGTATCATCAAATATACCTATGGAAGACGAAAGGAAAGTGATCGAACGAGGAATGGGGTTTGTCCCGACCAACCTACATGACCCTTTCGGTTTCCGCCATGAATTCTTTAACTTTATGCGCACAATCCACCTGTTTCAGCATTTCCAAGGCACCAATCATGAACCCGAGACTTCAGAAACCAAGCTGTACAATAAATCCACATATTGTGTACCTAGCCAGGTACAAAGTGCTGAAGCAAAAGTATTCCAGACAAATATACTACACGATCTGGCATTACTTGAAAAAAAGTAAAAAAGTAAACCCACCTTTAATAACATGAGTAGCCAAGAGAAAAGAGCTATGAAAAATCTCCTGGACAATGAGACCATCATAATCCGTAAGGTGTATAAAGGTGGAGCCATCGTCCAACAAGATAGGGAAAAATACAATTGTGAATGCAACAGACAACCTTTAGATCTAACAAGCAATCGTCATTTGGAGAATGACCCTACCAGCAAACTCAAAGAAATCATTGACCTTAATGTTGAAAAAGCAAGACAAAGGGGGTGGATTACTTTTAAAGAGGTGTATTTCCTCAGAAAAGACAAACCAAGAATACCCCAATTCTACACACTACCCAAAATCCATAAATCCCTATCAGATCCACCGGGCAGGCCTATAGTTTCAGGAGTAGAGTCTGTACTAGAACCCCTGTCGAGATTCGCGGACGCCTTTCTTCAACCACTGGTTCGGCAAATGGCATCATATGCACACGACACTGTCCAGATGATTAAAGAAGTCAAAGGCACCCCCTTTGACCCTACATTTGAGATTCTGCTAGGCCTAGATGTAGTGGCACTCTACACTAGTATCCCGCAGAGGGCCTCTATAGAGATGCTTGAAGCGAAACTATTGACAGACCATACAGTAGGTAAAACTCCCATTTCCTTTATCCTATGGTGTCCCGAAATGAGCCTGCAGGAAAGATATTTCCATTTAATAGTGATTTTTATCAACTGATCCAAGGAACCGCAGCATCACAAATCACAAAACATGGAGCAGTTCAAGCGGACTAAAATCCTACACAGTAACAACCCTTTCTTCAAAAACCTAAGAAAATGGTGCAGGTACATCGATGACATTTTTGTCATCTGGAAAGGCACAGAAGATGAACTGACTCATTTTTTGGCCTGGATCAACATCCAAGATAGATTTCTTGACTTCACATCTACCTTCAGTAACATCAATTTGAACTTCCTGGACATTACAATCTCAGTGAACAATGTCTCTAAAGTACGGTTTGTCAAACCATACAACAAACCGACTGATAGACACTGTGTTACATTACAAGAGTTTCCATCCAAAACATGCCAGGGACAATCTGCCACTAGGCCAATTTTTAAGGCTGAAACGAAACAGCTCGAACAAAAACGACTTCTTAGAAGGCGCTAAAAAAATGCAGGATAATCTGACAGGACGAGGCTACCCAAGGGAAGTGAAAAACAGAGCCTTGAAGAGAGCCAAGAACAATCACTGCAAGGCCCTTTTGGAATACAATGAGCATAACACCTCTAAAGATCAAGACACCTACAGCAATATGTCCAACAACATAAAAAAATAATTCTAGAAAACCGGACAATCCTGGACAAAAGCGAGTCAAAACCACCTAGGCCTAGAGTGGCCTTTAAACGGAGCAAAAACATCAAAGATCTAGTAACCCGTAATGACATATCCTTAAGGCAACATAGCCAAAAGACGATTACAGAAATGTGGAAAATACCTCCAATAACTGGACACTTCCCCTGCGGGCAGTGCACCTATTGCAAAAGTACAGAGGTTGACCTTGGCCTCCCCTCACCATGGAGACAGAACAAACACACCAATTGCAATTCTGCAATGGTGATCTATGCCATCTGGTGTCAGTGCCATAAAGTCTATTTTGGCAAAACAGATAGAAGAGTCAAATTAAGGATCGGGGAACACAGAAGCTGTCTAAGAAACAGAACCAGCAATGCTCCTCTGGTGGACCCCTGGGTGGAAAACCAACATTCACCCGACGATCTCAAATGGACAGTAATGTATAAATTACTACCCAGTATGGAAACTAATAGAGATAAACACACCTTACTGCGGAAGGAACAACAAATAATCTTCCTGACCAAAAGTGCAGTTACGGACCTCAATGAAAAGATTGACTGGTACCACATATAACGCATCAAAACCATGCAACTCTAGTAGGAATTTGGATCACATGAGTACTAGCTGTGCATCTTCTAGCCCTGTACCTATCAGGTGGACCACCCAGCCTCTAGACTAATGGTATCTACAATTTTGGATGCAGTGGTGAACTGAGGCTGGTGGTGGTGTTGGTGTTGCCTTACTTTTTGGCCATAGCTGGCACTTCCAGTTGTGCACCAGGCTCCCGTGCCTCATGAGGGAGGGGGCACCGTCTGGCATCCCACGGTATGCTGCGCTTTGAGGTACTCCCCCAGTCTCGTGACGTGGGGAGCCTATCAAGCACGCCTTGCAGACTTGATGGCAGCACATAGTCCGCCACAATCAGGGGATGTTGGCTCAAGACGTGTTCTCGGTGTCCAGTGGGAGGGGGGTCTTCTGCCCCTGTAGAAAGTGTGTTGAAGACGCTGTGGAGCGTCCCAACCAATAGAGAATAAAACGCCATCCTATACATACCAGTATAGATGGTAGTACTTTTTCTGCCATTGTTAGGTGTTCATAACCTTACACGTCTCCCGGCTGTCGTGTGGGAGTGGTTTTCACCCCGTCTGCAAGTACCTTGGAGATGCAGCAGAGCGTTTCAACCAATAGAATAACACGCCATCTCACGTAAAATCGTATTTCAAGGGAGTCGCGGGTCATGTGATCTTACACTTCCAGAGCCAGACGCGTTGGGATCCTGCTCGTGCAGCACTATGTACGCCTTGTGGGTACGTGGCCAGCTCTGCTTAAGGAGAGTTTCTGTAAGGTCATCGGGCTAATGACAGCCTTGTTAGGGAGAGATTCTAGTTGATTTGGACATTGCGTCCCCCTTCCCCCGTGAGACTGATTTCTCATCCTGCCTATTTCTGCTTTCTCGTAGTTGACCCGGACATACCGTTACTTTGAACGGTGCTCTCTAGCCTCAACTAACAGCCGCTTCACAACGGATTTCCACGTTGAGCAACTACTGACGGTTTTAGACACCGTACCCGTCCACATGCGGCAGCCAAACCATTTGCAACTCCAACAGAAGCAAGTGATTGTGACAGCTTCAACAGCCCATAAGGTATTTGTGTCACATTTCTGCCTGCGTTCGAGACGGTATACGGGCTGGAATATTGACGCTGATGCTAATTCAAGTACTCACAGCAGCATATTGACAGCAGTGCTTTTACATTTCACTTTAGAGTAGCCCCTACTGGGCAGTTCCAGTCCCACTCCACCTATGAAAACTACCATCTCCATGGGCGGTAATACTGTGTACAAGAGGGTGGAGCGACCTCTGATGGGCCCATGGGATCAGAGCTCACCCTCAAGTACTTTTAAGACAAGATAGCTGCACCTTGAGGAGGATAGGGTGCAGGATTCTCTTACTCCAACACCAATCAATAAGGACAACCCAGTAGTTTGGAAAAGGGAAGTCTGTTTAATGACAAGTACAAAAAACGGGGAAACAAATGGAAATCAACAGTGGTGCAATCGCCCGTCTCGCTTCAACTCCCAAATTCTTCATTCAGACAGCAATAGTTATAGTACATTCTCGTCATCACTGACGTGTTACACTCCAAAATTGTCATGCAATTCTATTGGTTGGGAAAGGTAACTTGTATAGGTGCTATATCTATATATGGTAACAGAGTGTGAGGATTGGATAACTCTTATCGGGTGGGCGTCTACGCCCATCCCTCTACATCACTCGTGATAGACGTCACTACAAGTACGACATCTCATGGGTTCTACTAGCTATAGGACCCTAGATTATTTGGTCCATTATGATTGGGTAGGTTACACCCCTAGACATAAGTCTCCACTTTAATTAGCAGCATGCAGAATAGACCCAGATGCGGTGTGCCCCAAGATTCACCCTGCCTCCCTTCCATCAATCAGTACTTTAGGGCTATGTGTTATGGCATCCTCGGGTTCTGGGTGACATCAGACGTTGGTACCGCTTCGCGCTTGGCTGGTCACGTGTCTGTTCACCGTGAATCTGCTTCATTTTCCTTCTTTTCGTGTATTTGATTCTTTCTTAGCCTTGCCACCTGCCTCGGGCCTCCTTATCTCGACCTTCACAGGGCAGGCTGCTATGCTCTGAAGTTTCGATTCTTCAAAGTTGCCGCTCTCCTCCCTTCCTTGAGTTGACCTCGAATTCCCAGGCATGAGCTGCTTTGTGCTCAGATTCGATTCCGCTCTTTCCTTCTGGCTTTAGCTAGAATATGAATCTCGGCCTTGTTGGCCCCTTGCAGCCTGGGCTTAATTCTGCTTTTACAAAATGGATTCGCAATTGTATAATGTGCTTCGTTGAAGTAGATATAAATTGGCGCTTGCCGCTCTATTCTTCTACTAAGCATTGCAAGCAGTACCGTTTCCTTAGCTTCTTGCATTCCAAGCCTATTTGCAGGCGTTAGTTAGTTGCATACTTCATCTCACTTCATGGTTACGTTTCCTTATATATCAACATTGTTTCTTCTTACAAGTCCATTACATCATTACTCTTCACATTTCGTCCTTGTGTGTCATCTTTTGATTGTCGTTTATGTTCATCTGTACGTCTGTCCGGGCCCTTCGGTCATCACCACTCGCCTTCCATTAAGGCTCTTTGGGTCTCTTCGGGGATAGTTTGCAAGTAGTCTTCATTTTGTGTTAACTGCTAGTATGGTTGTCTCAGTGGGTACCGGGCTGCCCATGGTTGTCTGGTTATAGGCACTTCAACAGGCATTGCTCTTCTGATGGGCACTGGGCAGAGTCCAAGTGCAGCTCTCTGTTGGTTTATTTGGTCCTCATACGTCACATATCTTGGCGAGGATGTTCCTGGTACCTCAAAATGGGGGGCTGGAGTGCAGGCCATATCTGGGACCTCCTCTACAACTGGACTAGAGGCAGGCATTTTGTCCGCTCCCTTCTGAAAATTCAAGAACGGTGACCAGATTGGCACAGGGTAAGGAGTTTGTCTATTGAGCCATCTGATCATACGCTTTACCTAGTGCCTGCTTCTTTAGATACACAGGCTCCTGTATGTCCCTTTAGGTACTATGCAAAAGTCTTTAGCCCCATACTAACTCTTTGGGCCCTACACAGATGTTACAGGTGATTAGGTACCTTTTCCTTCTTCCTTCCCCTTGCTCCGTTTAGGTCTTGCTTTTCCTTGCTCTCTCGTGATGTCACCTATCATTGCATGCTTTTAGGGACACAGAGGTGCCCTCTTTTGAATTGGCACGTTAATTATATCGGGCCACATACATTTTGTGTCGATTTCTGGACATAAATGTATTAGACACATGGAAATGTATCCCATTGTCTTTCTCTATTGTTTTCAGGTGATCTGCGGTGTTACCAGTAGCCCCGTTCTGGACACATCATCAACTTTATACTGTGCATTATAGGTTTTAGAAGTGTTCCGTTTTAGCACTCTTTGGAGTGCCTATTGCACATTTAGATTGTCTCCCGAATAGTTCTGTTTAGCAGGTTTTGCGCATTGTTCATTACAGTGCTTTTTATGTTTTCCCTTGACAGTCCCTGATGAATTTCCTTGCACATTTTGCACCTTTACGTTCTGGAAAGAAACATGTTGGAGTGATTTGATTGTATGTGGATGAATGAGTAATGGATAGTTTGAATGAAGTGATTCAGTTTCCATGCATATTTGCACAGCACCTGACACTTTTATGACACCACTGACAAGGTAGGTCAGTTGATTTACAACCCTTGTCCTATCTCTTTACTGTCTGTATCAAAATTGCACTGTCCTTATTGACTCAAGTTTGTATTGTCTTAATATTTGTGTATAACCATCCCATGATTTTTTACTACGGTGACCACTTGTGGTACTGCATAGATATTTTTTGTATGTGAATAAAATTGTCTATTTGAAGTTATACCTGTTTGTGCCTCATAATTTAATGCATTGTAAGGTCTCTGGTTTTCCTCTGGGTATCACTTTGTGAAAACAGTATTAGTAGCTTGTCTAACCTTTGTGTCTGTACTTAAAGGTGAAGAACCTTAATGAGGGTCGTTAGCAGTGGGCAGTGCCACTCCATCAGCCTCCTGTTGTGTTTAATGATCAGGGCACACTCCACCAGGGGTATAGCTACTTCCTTTGCACTACAAAGGGGTGTGCCACTGAAAGAGATGTGTCAGGCAGTGACTCAGTCATCGCTCTACACATTCACAAAACGCTACTGTCTGGACATGGTGCGGGGAGCTGACGCCCAGTTTGGAAGAGCAGTGTTACAAAGCTTTCTCATTTGAGACTTTCATCCCGCCTCCATATGCTGCACTGCTTTGGGAGTCTATCAGATGGGAAATCTGTAGGAGAATGCAATCCATTGAAGGAGAAATGATTTACCAGTAATGCTCTTTCTATGGATTCTTCCCACAGATTCCTCATCACCGTCCCATCATGCCCTGCTATTAAAGTAGTATATTGCCATTTTCAGTAGGACGATAACTTGTGGTTGTGATGTTTAGTTTGTTGTTGTGTCCTGTCAGGTTTTTGGTCATAGTACAGTGTCTGTTTCTCAGCAAAGAAAAAGTATTTTTGGCTTCTTTAAGAGAATGCTTTGGATTCTTCTTGGGGGAAAAAAGATGGGCAACTGTGGTACAAGGCATAGTGACGTGTTATATGTAATGCCAACGTCACATCTGGAATTGATTAGTTGATTGGCTGAGCCAAGTTAGATCAATGGTTGAGTCCTACTATGCCCCCTGTCAAAAAGTGTCAGTGTAGCTGTCACTGGTAGGGATATCTATCAGATGTGGAATTCATAGAGAGAACATTACTGCTAATTTCTCCTTCTAACACCTCGTTCCACTCCGCCATACAAATGCTTGGGCTCCCTATGGAATCTGCCATCTTTTTGCATTGTTAACGCCACTTGCCATGAATACATGGCAGGCAGCATTTACCCAATTTGCACGTCGGATTGCAAAATGAGGGCAAAATGTGTAATATACGCTTGTACACCGTCTTTTGCCCTTCCCTTTTTCACTCTGCCGTGCAAATAACAAAAATGTGGTGGGGACCCGTTTACGTAGAAGTGTAAACGTAACGGGTCCCAGCCGCCAAATTTCAGAGAACTCGTAAATAAGCCCCTATGTGCTTTAATTATGGCGCATTTTGACCAGCCTACAATAGTACCACCCATCACTTGTAGAGCTCTCACCATTCCCCAATCCATCCGTGGACACATCAGCCAGGCCTGTTTTTTTCTTTTTATTCTTTGACTTATGGTTTTGCTTTTCCTCATTTTAACATCAGTATTATAAGTCCCAGAATGCCAGGAAAAAACATGAATGAATTATCTACTCAAGTGTAGCATCACCACCACAACGAATAGACCTCTTGTGCTATTTCATGCACACCAGCATTCCCCACATATATGGGGCATGCAGATATTAGTACACATGATGCACATCATATTCATTCCATCCAATCTATATGAAGTAGAACTAGCTTATTGGTTGCACGCTAATTGCAATAGCCAGCATTTGACTCGTATAGCTTAGTTAAATGTAACTGTTTTAGTGTGTCGTCTCAAGTTTAACAGAGGTGGATGGCGGGGCCCTTGCAACAAACCACAAGTTAGCCCCAGGTGTGTCATATAATGGCCCTTGCAATAGATTTTATGTAGCATCAATGACTTCCCTTTTAAAGCCAAAGTGTGAGGTTACCCTCTTAGTACTGCTTAAACATTTTACCACTACGAATGTGCCCAGCATTTGTACCCGGACAAAAAGGCTGTGCAGCAAAAAAGTATTACTTCTTTAAATATTTCTATGTGGCCAACGATAGGCCTTCCGCCAATGGTCTTTTAAAATCATTCAATCGATCAATCAATTAATACATTCATTGTTTTCAGTATTAAAATAAAATCCTGGTCAAGTAAAACAAGCTGAAGCACAAATAGGATGTTAATGCAACATTAGCATGGAAGGGCCAAATGGAGGAAATGGGTCCTACATTTATTTTTCTATTGTTTTAGGTTTGCTTGTTAGACGCTTATACAGGAAATACATTCTGTTAAAAAAAATACAGAGGGGGGAGGGATGGCCAAACATATTCAGAAAGAGCAAGTGCAGGAAGGAAGAGGGCAGTGGCATAGGTGCTGTGGTGTCCATGCTCGGTGGTGAGCCGCAGATGAAGAGCAAGATAAGGTAAGTGCTATGCAGCCAGGCACCGCCTTGGATGGAAAGTGTGAATCTCCAGTGCGGATGGTGTGCTGAAGGAGGACAGATGCTGGGGAGAATGGGTGTGAATGGTCAGAGGCCCAGAGGATGCAAATGGGTCCAAGACACCAATCACAGCAACAGACACCTCTTTGGTGTGCTTAATGTTGGGGTCCGAGCATTCCACCTCCTGGTTTAACCCCCTGCACAAAATGATTATTCTCTTTTCATGGAGCAACTTCCTGAGGACCTTAGGTTTTGCATACTTGTCCTTTGGAATACCGTACGGCACTGCAGATAGAGGTGCCCAGTTCTGCTGAATGGCACAAAGAGCCAGCTTGTTGTTTGCACATATACAAAAACACTGGAAACCAGTACTCATCGTGACAAATTGGCATTCTGCCCTGCAGTAGGTACATGATGAGTAAAGGCTTAAATGCCCACTTATCCCTCACACTTCTACAAACCAATAGCCAAAACAATCATTATGATAAAACAGGCACAGTTATGAGATATACCTTTTTCAGCTTTTTTGGTAACGTTGGCTGACGGAAGACTATGCTCTTAAGAGGGGTCTGAATGTGGTCCAGTAGTGACCCAAACATCACAGTAACACAGTCGAAAATTAAGGTATTGTCCAGTCAAGGTTCTATTAAAAAAAATATATATACTTTAATCAAACACACCATCTGCAAGGAAACTTAATAGAAAACACTGTACAAAAACCCACCCATGTGAGAAGGACAGAGAAGATACAACAGCTACACTCTGAGCATGAATACAGGGGAGCTTGGCAAACCATAAACCACAAAAAGGGCATGTCTTTGGAAGAAAAAGGTCCAGAAGTGATCTAATGAGTCTCTAGGGCCGTAAATGTACCAAGGGGCCAGTTATTGGTGGTCGATAGTACCTTGTTTCAGGTCTTTGGCGGGTCGATGGTGGGACACCCTGCTTTGCTCAGTGATGCAAGCGGATCAAGCTCAGTTTTGGTATGTTGGATTGTGTGTGCCCAAGGGGCAAGTGGGCATCAAGCAGGTTCGAATGCTGTAGCTCTGTGCTGTTTGAAGGGGGCTTTCAGCGAAGCAGGTTGGGGGATTCACCAGTCAGGCCAAGGCAGCTTGTAACCACCGGGAAGGGTCGATACGTGATGCTCCAGTGGTTCGAACTGGCAGATGGTTATGGTTTAAATCAGTGATCATGTTGCACTGGTGTGCAGTTTGGCGAAGCAGCAGTTCGATGGCGAGTCGGGTCAAGTTGCAGTAAACCCCTGGTACGAGTCAGCAAGTGACTCTTCAGCAGTTCATGGGGGACCCTGGTATTGATCGGGTGATTCGAGCCTAGCAGGTGACAAGCTCAGCAAGGGCACGATGCAGCATTTAGCAGGCTTGAGATGCAGGCGCTGTAGTTCAGAATGTTGGAAGAGCACCAGAAAGTAGTACCGGCAAGATACCTCGGTGTTGAAGGCTTTGAGAATTGCTCCAATGGCAAGTTGACTGGCTTTGATGTGGGAGAATGGAAGCCTTTGCGGATCTGGTGCTCCAGATGCTGTGAGACCCAATTCAGGGGCTCTGGGACAGGAGGAGTCCTCTAAGCGTCTACTGTTCCAGCTATGGGAGATTCTGGTGCACAGTGACAAGTCCTGGTCCACAGCCGGAGTCACCCCCAATGTGCCCTGAGAGTGGTTAGGAGACAGAGCCCTCCACTGCCTTGCACTGCTTCTTCTTCATCTCAGTGGTTGAGGGCTTTGGAAAGTGCAGCTTTCCCAAAAGAGTCCAATGAATCCTTCTCAGGTATTTGTTTCGGAGTGAATCTGACATCACACCCAAGGTGCTTTTTGCTTGTGGAAGTGGAGGGGACAGGAATGAGAAACAGGAAGGAGAGACACACTGTAGAGAGTTCTCCCTGTCTACACTAACCCCGTCCCCTTCCCTTCTCAATAGGATCAAAGACCCTTGTTGTATGCAGTACCCTGGTGTGAGGCTACTTCTTTTGAATGGGTGTGCTTCTTTGATTCCTGGGTCCAGGTAAGCTTCCTGTTGGGTGTCTGTCTCTGGGGGGAGAGCATTACCTAACATCACAAAGGGATCAGAGAAGAGGCATGACTATTCAGGTTCCTATCCGGTCACTTTGTAGGACTAGCCTGTCTGGCCAGAATACACATCATCTGCCAGAGCTGAGCAGGCTCACATGAGATGACGTGTGATATCTAATTGGATGTGGCTGCAATGATTGAGCAGTGCCATACACAATGCCCTAACTCAGAAATGGCTTATTTTTAGAGTTCACCCTTCCACAAGCAAGCACTATTCATAGTTATAATACTTTGGAGCAGGGGTGCATATTATAAACGCAGCTCTTGTGCTGCAGAGACTTGGATGTCCCTGCAGCTGTCAAGAGGGCACCTGTGACCTCTAAACCTGCTCTGTTACACTGGTGGAGCAGACACTGCAGATCAGGATACTGGTGTAGCAGGACACAGGAACTATGAAAGGAGAACAGCAGAATGCCATTTTTTAAAAGGCAGGGCTTCTATACCCTTGGCAGATGGCAATTCCTCGCACTTATCATGAATGTGGGTAAAGTCCTCTAAATGTGTGACAGTTCACAGCATTGAAGTAGCAGTGTTACATAGTTTAAATGTTAGACACATAGGTAGGTCGACATGAAGTGCCTTTTAGTAGTCCAAATGTGTTGCCGCACATGCGTGTATCAATGATTCGAGGGGATTGGGTCCTCCGATGTATTCCATATCTATGACAGGTAATCATCACAGCTGTGCTGCTTTGGAAACTTTTTTCGGCGTCTGCGTCCTGCGTCGATGACGTCGATGCGCCGTCGTCGAGGACCTCCTCCGACGTCCGACGTCATCCGATGTGATAAGTAGGACGCACGACGCCCGTAGCCTCAGTTCCGTTTTTTCCGCGAACGTGTTGCTTCGTGAATCTCGGTTAACGCCTCGACTCTTTGGAGTTCTGTTCTTCGAACCTGTTCGTTTTTGTGAGACTCTCCTTCGTGTGAAGATGTCTTCTACTTCGTCTTCAACCCCGCGTCCGGGCTTCAAGAAGTGCGGGGAGTGTGGGTCCAAGATGTTGGTGACGGACTCGCACGACGCCTGCCTCTGGTGCCTCGGGGAGGCCCACATCACGGATGACTGTATCGACTGCCAGTCGCTCACGTCCAAAGCCTTACGTGAACGTAAGAAGAAGTTGTCGGTAGGTCGGGTGTCCAAACCCCGGAAGTCGAAGTCTGTGGGGCTTTCGACGGATGATTCGAGAGGAGACTCTCTGCGTCATCGTCGGAAGTCTCGTGGGTCTCCTTCTAGGAGTCCGTCTCGCCACTCCTCGGCCTCTTCGAGGCATTCTCGGAAGCGCCGACAGCGATCGTCTTCCAGGTCCTCTTCTGAGGAATCTGCCCGGCACGTCGCTTACCCCAGCAGCCGTGCGACGCCGGAGGAATGGGCTTCCTTCGGGAAGAAAATGCTGGCGATTCTCGAGTCGCAGGGTACTAAGCCGTCCGCGCCCCCGAGTGGGGTCGGTCGTGAGAGGTCGAGAGACACCGCTCGCAAGAGTGGTCGGCACGAGTCACGGGAGAGGTCTCGTTCGGACAAGGGGACTCGTTCTCGATGTACCCGTTCCAGGTCCCGGTCCTCGACGCGTTCGAGACCTTGTGCACCTGTGATGTCTTCGAGGAGGACATCGACGTCTGAGGCGTTGAGGGCGTCGACAGGCTTTCTCGAGGCTCCGGCTCCGAGGAAGTCGTCGAAGCCGTCGACGCTCAGGTCGTCGAAGGACACGCTCGGAGCTCCGGCTTCGGGGACTGTGTCGACGCCGTCGATGCTGGCGGCGCTGCATCTGACGTCGACGCCGATTTACTCGACGTCAACGCCAATCCTCTCAGCGCCGATGCCTGTTCTCTCGACGCCGGCGCCGATTCACTCGACGCCCTCGACGCCTTTCGAGGCCGGGGTGTCGGAGGTACCCCGTGGCACGAGGGAACCCCCTAGGAAGGCTCTGGTTAAGAGCAAGCACTCTCGGGTGCCTTCTTTTCGCCACCTGGAATATATTTCAGAGGTGGATGAGGATTCTGATGGCCTGGTTCCTAGTCAGGTTCCAGATGAAATTGTCTCGGGCCATAGTCAGTTTGACGATTTGAGGCAGTCACTGCATGATGCCAGTGGACTGGACACCTCTCCGGAGGTGGAGTTTTGTAGGCCTGAGCCTGGCTCTCATGCCGATTCCTCGTACCGGCGCCTTATGGCTAGGATTTCCGAGTACTTGGGATGGTCTGCTCCCCCAGGGGAGTTTGTGCAGGATGATCTCACGGACATCCTTGATGTTGGTCCCCCAACCGACCCAGTACTGCCGTTTCATATGGCTCTACAGAGAAGGGTGGCAGCGGCTTGGACTACTCTGGAGAGTCTCCCGGCGGTGGGCAGGTCCTTGTCGCGAAAATACCGTCCAGCCAGTAGCGACCCCTGCTACTTGACCAGGCACCCCACTCCGGAGAGTTTGGTGGTGCAGGCGGCCACGGCCCCGGCAAAGCAGGCGTCGTACCCTACCATCCCTCCTGATAGGGACGACAAACATTTTGATGGCTGGGCGAAGAAAGTGTTTTCCTCTGGTGGTATGGCGCTTCAGGCGGCCAACTCCATTTGTGCCTTGTCTCATTTCACACACACTCTGTGGAACTGTGTTGCGTTAGCGGCTGAACATATTCCCGAAGGGGACGAAAGGGATGGTTTCCTTGCTATGGTCCAGGATGGTAAGGATGCCATGTGTGAGTCCGTTCAGTCGGGTTTGGACATGACTGAATGCCTCAGCAGGTCCATGGCGGCGAGCACCGTGATATGCAGGTTTGCGTGTTTGCGGAAGTCGGGGTTTGCTCCTGATGTGCAGTCCCGGCTCCTCAACATGCCCTTTGACAGTGAACACCTTTTTGGCAGCAAGGCTGATGTGAGCCTTGAGAGGTTGCAGACCTCAAAAGCTGCAGCGAAGTCGTTGGGCGTTGCAGTTCGCCAACCTCCGCCTTTTCGTCCTAGGGGACAGCAATGGAGGGGTGGTTCCTTTCGCTATTACTCGTCCTTCAGTAAAGCGAGAGGAGCTGGCAGTCAAAGAGGCCAACGCAGGGGTACCAGAGGTGGACGACAGGGTACCCGTGGTGCCAAGGCCGCTCGGGCAGTTGCCTCTTTGCCCTCAGGTAACGCCGCAGCCGCTACCACTCAGTCATGAGGCCATGTCCCATGGTTCGCCGGTTGGGGGAAGGCTGGCGCAGCATCTTGTAGAGTGGCGTGCCATTACTTCAGATGTGTGGGTTCTGGAGATCATAACCCACGGCTACTGTCTTCCCTTTCAGCACAGGCCTCACGACAATCCACCGGGGAACCTCTCTTTGCAGAGTCCGGATCCGCTCCTTGCGCAGGAAATTCAAGCCCTGCTGGAGAAAGGCGCCATAGAACTGGTGACTGTAGCGGAGAGGAACAAGGGATGGTATTCCCCTTATTTTTTGATTTCGAAGAAAGACGGGGGATTGAGACCCATCATGGACTTGCGCGGTTTGAACAAACTCCTCAGGAAGGACAAGTTCAAGATGGTTACTCTCTCTCAAGTCCTCCAGGCCCTTCAGCTTCAGGACTGGTTGGTGTCTCTCGACCTCAAGGATGCTTACTTCCATGTGCCGATCCATCCCAAGCACAAGAAGTACCTGAGGTTCGCGGTTGGCGACTCGCACTTTCAGTTTCGGGTCCTGCCATTCGGATTGACCTCCGCCCCGAGGGTTTTCACCAAGCTCATGGTGGTGGTGGCAGCGCATCTCAGGCAAGGGGGGATTCACGTCTACCCCAACCTGGACGATTGGTTGATCAGGGGGAGCTCTCCCGAGCAAGTCCTGGATCATCTGTCCGTCACCTGCCACTCCCTTCACAGGCTGGGCTTCTCCCTCAATTTAAAGAAGTCCCATTTGACGCCAACACAGCGGCTCCAGTACATCGGAGCAGTGCTCGACACTTCCCTGGGGCAGTGTTTTCCTCCCCAGGTGAGGGCTCTTCACATTCAGCAGATGGTGCACAAGTTTCAGCATGCCCAGACGCTCCCAGCGTTCGAGTTCTTGAGGTTGCTCGGCCTCATGGCATCCTGCATCCTTCTGGTGCCAGTGGCTCGCCTGCGGATGAGATCTTTGCAGTGGGCACTCAAGATGCAATGGTCGCAGTCCTCCGGCAGGATGTCGGACCTTGTTCAGGTGCCGCCCTCGGTCGCCCGGGACCTTCTGTGGTGGGCCGTCGAAGGCAACTTGATGAAGTGGGCTCCATTTTGGCTTCCCTGGCCGGAGGTGACGATCATGACGGATGCATCCCTCACGGGATGGGGAGCTCATGCCAACGGGCTGACAGTCAGCGGTCGTTGGTCTCCGTCGGAGTCCAGACTCCATATCAATCTGTTGGAGCCGAGGGCCGTCAGGCTAGCGCTGAAGGCTTTTCTGCCGACTGTGCGAGGAAAGAATGTCCTGATCCTGACGGACAACACAGTGGCCATGCACTACCTCAACAAAAAGGGGGGGGCAGGGTCACTTCCTCTGTGCAGGGAGGCGATGCAGCTCGAGTTCTGGGCCATCCAGCAGGAAGTTTCGATCTCGGCAGTTCATCTGGCCGGAGACGAAAACGTGACGGCGGACGCTCTGAGCAGGCAGAGCACAATCTCTCACGAGTGGGAGTTAGCTCAGGAGATTCTCTTGGAGATCTTCGCCCTTTGGGGGACCCCTCAAGTGGATGTCTTCGCCTCCAGTGTCAACCGGAAGTGCGAGAGGTTCTGCTCACGGGAATTTCCTCCAAAAGGAGCCTTAGGAGACGCGTTCGTGGTGGAGTGGTCATTCCCGCTGCTGTACGCGTTTCCTCCAGTCCCCATCATCCCGCAAGTGCTGCAGAGGTTACGGAAGTTCGGTTCCCGGATGATCCTCATTGCTCCGGCGTGGGCTCGGAGGACGTGGTACCCGGACCTTCTCGACTTGTGCATCTGCCCTCCACGTCGTCTTCCCTACCGAGACGATCTGCTCTCACGGGAGGGGGGTCAGGTTCTCCATCCAGAGGTCAGATCCCTCAACCTTCACGCTTGGCTTCTGAAAGGTTGAGGTATAAGGATTGGGACCTCCCTGAAGACGTGATGGAGGTGTTGCTCTCGGCCCGAAGGCCAGCAACAAAGTCTCTGTACCGTTGACGTTGGCGTAAGTTCTGCGACTGGTGCAGAGTTCAGAATGTGGATCCTTTGTATGTGACATCCCCATGGTTCTGTCCTTTTTACTTTCTTTGGCCCACAGGGGCTTGCTAGTGGGTACCATTAAAGGTTACCTGGCGGCGCTGTCCATCTTTAAGCGCTCCTCTGAAGAGTGTTCCTACTTTAAAATCCCTTTAATTTCACAGTTTCTGAAAGGGCTCACTAATGTGTTCCCTCCGTCACCTTTCCTGGTGCCCGGTTGGGATTTAAACTTTGTTCTTAAGTTTCTTATGGGTGCTCTGTTTGAGCCTTTGCATTCTTGCCCTTTGAGGCTGTTAACTCTGAAAACTGTGTTTCTGGTTGCGGTTACTTCCGCTCGCAGAGTGAGTGAGTTACAGGCACTTTCAGTTAAGCCACCCTTCACTGTATTTCATAAGGACAGGGTTGTCCTTGGAGTTCGTCCTTCTTTTCTTCCGAAGGTGGTTTCGGAATTTCATTTGGCCCAGAAGGTTGTTCTTCCGGCATTCTATCCTCCTCCGCATCCTGCTAAGGAAGAGGAGAGGCTCCATAGGCTTGATCCTAGGAGAGCTTTAAGCTTTTATGTTTCACGCATGTCCCGGGTCAGAGTGGACGATCAACTCTTTATTGGTTACGCTGGAAAGCATTTGGGACAGGCTGTGATGAAACAGACTTTGTCTCGCTGGATTATTTTGGCCATCTCGGAGTGTTACCGCTTGGCGGGTAAGGACCCGCCGGCTGGCTTGCGGGCCCATTCTACCAGGGGTATGGCTGCATCTACTGCCCTGCAGAGGGGTGTTCCTATTCGCAACATCTGTGATGCAGCCACCTGGGCTTCTGTACATACGTTTGTACGTCACTATTCCCTCGATTCCATCCGGGGACAGGATCTGGCCTTTGGCAAGGCGGTCCTTTGCTCTGCTATTTGATTGGCAATTCTAAATTTTGATTCTAAATTCTTTCCCTCCTCCTTGCTCTGGTACTGCTTTGGGAGTCTGTCATAGATATGGAATACGTCGGAGGACCCAATCCCCTCGAAGAACAAGTTACTTTCTTACCTGGTAACGTTCTTTCGATGGGATGGTCCGTCGACGTATTCCATATCGCTCCCTCCCTGCCTTCCCCGCTGCAGAATTTCTTTTGCGATTGCAGCTTACGTTCCGAAAGGCTTTGTGTCTGACTGGCAGTTGACTGATGTCACATGTTCTGGGGGGAAAAACTACAACTGAGGCTACGGGCGTCGTGCGTCCTACTTATCACATCGGATGACGTCAGACGTCGGAGGAGGTCCTCGACGACGGCGCATCGACGTCATCGACGCAGACGCCGAAAAAAGTTTCCGAAGCAGCACAGCTGTGGTGATTACCTGTCATAGATATGGAATACGTCGTCGGACCATCCCATCGAAAGAACGTTACCAGGTAAGAAAGTAACTTGTTCTTCTTGATCAGAGCAGGGCAAGAGGGGACACACACATCTGGCTGTCCTGATATCAAAGTAAAGCACCTTAGCCACTATTGCAGCTTCTGTACTCATGGTAAGGTTGTGGTCAAAAGGGATGCTGATATTGCAAACAAGGTGGCAGGGAGAGGTAGAGCACAGTCTCACTCTTCCCACCTGAATTGTCTTCAGAAAGTATCATTGTTATTTCGATCTTGTGTGCAGATTCTGATTTAGCCAATTTACCTCAATCCAAATGACAACATCAATCAGACAGATATCCAGAGATTTGAGGACCACAGGAGGGTTGTCTTGGAAAGAGACATAGAGACGTGTATCATCTGTACACTCAAGGTGATGACTGCAGATGACATTGCCCAGCTGTTTGGCATATACATTATAACAATACAGTAGAGAAGACCGGTTTTTGAGGGACTCCAAAGGGGATAGGAGACATTGCCGACCTACATTATCCCATACGCATGTGCAGGGCAGTGTTTTAAAGGAACGGGTCAACTCATTCAAGAATAGTTACCATAATAGCACCAGATCCCAGACATGAGTCAACAACACGTCATGTTAAAGGCCGCTGATGGGTCCAACACAAGAGGGACTACAACACAGACTCTGTGCATATCCATCAGAAAATCATCCACCATGTTAACCAAGGCATACTTTGTTCGATGACTGCCTCTAAAGTCAGGCTGAGAGGTCATGCTTCATGTAATAAAGATGTAAGAAGCTTGCAATCTTTCTAGACATTCTATCAAAATTCACATTAGTTTAAGAAAAGAGGGCAGCACCACCAGCATCTTTAACTTTCCGCCCAGATAAGGCCCAGACTAACATATTAGGGAGCCAAATAACATCTTCTCTTACATTTTGTTAACAAAATACAATATATACTTCTGAATTGCGATCATAGTAACTATGCCATTTTGCGTGTAATTCCTTTGCACTCTTGAATGAACTTCACTTAATATGATGGCTTCATCCTGTGTTTTTTTCAGATTTCCAGGCCTCTGCAAGGCTCCCTCAGGCAGCGCAGGACATGGAGCAACTGCAGAACAATTACACAAAAGCACTGGAGTACATTGGATGCAAAAACAGATTATCTGCTGGCGGCTGCAGTCGTGAGTATTATTTGTCCTCAGATGTCCCTGACACTTATCTTCTGTTGTGGAAAGACATCCCATTTCCATCCAATCCTGATGAATGGACTGCAACTTGCAGAAGAGCATTGACATCTCCCTATTCAATGCATGACAGTTTCCATTGCAATAGTCCTTTATGTTTAATACAATACCAAACAATGTCATCACTTACACTCTCCAAGCAGAAGGAAAATGCTGATGATTGGGGGCCAGGGGAAATTCAAGGTGCCTGTAGGTCCCTCTGGCTATTATCATGGACCACATTTCAGGACACGTGTGGTGGATATGTCATGGGTGATTGGTGAAATGTGTTTGGAGTAGTGCCCTTTCATTGCTTTGGCTACTTGAGCTCTCAAAAGGCATAACTGTTTATGGTAGGTGAATTTGCTAGTGTGTAGAATGTTTTTCCTCTAGACTTTCTAGAGTGTGCCCATTTTTTTTTTAAGTAGTTTAGTATGAGGTGAGCCATTCTGTTTGTTTCTTGATTGTGAGATTTTTTGGAAGGTTTCTTAGGGGCAAAACAGCCCAATTAAATAATTCTGTTATGCATGTGAACTGGAATTTTGCATCCAGTGTGATTGTTGGTCCATCTGTGGGGACAGTAGATTGGGTTGCTTCTAATCTTTTTAGGAGGGAGTTGATGTGTATTTCATTCGATGGCTTGGTCATGGTAGATGTTTATTTTGATGCGAGTGCAAGATGTGATGTCTCAGTGAATATTGTGAATGGGATAGATAAGTGATATCGCCACGGGAGGTGAACTGGGAGCAGAATATGGTCATGTTTTCATCACAGAAAATGGCATCCAGTGTGTGTCGGCTGTCTGGGTGGGACCCTTAACCATCTGTTTGGGGTGAAGTGCTGCAAAGTTTGCTCCAAGTATTTTACAGAAAAGGGGGGGCCCTGCGTGTTCATTGAGAGTTCGGGGCAAAGCACAAAGTAAACACAGGGTTGTAACTCTCACTATGAATTGACCAAACAGCTATGGTCTAAGTTAAGGTTCAGTTTTCCCAACCAATGAATGTTCTGCTTCTTAAGAGGTCAGAAGGAAAAAGGGAAATAGCAAGGAAAACAAGTAGGGCAAACACGAAAAATATATTCAGTCATACATATTATTTATTGGTATAAACAGAAAAGAAAATTGGTTAAAATGTTTTCATTGTTCATAAAGTCTGCATAAAGTGAACAATGCTATAAAGATTTGCACATAAACTGTTCAGAGAAGTTTTTAGACACAGGGAACACAAAATGACCACTTAAAAGGTTAACATTTACAGACAGGATAATTCAAAGAATGGACATAGGAAAAGAAGAAAAACAAATAATTACACATTAGAGCAAACAAAGTACATAATTAAATTCAAATGTTTGAAGTATTAAATCAAACTTTCTTGTGAGCAAAGGTACCTATCCTTTGTGTATACTCATGATCAAAATCTGATCATGCTGGGTGAAGCTGCCAGTTTACTCCAAGTGACTTTGCAATACCATTGTCCTCTTACTAGAGTCACATTTCTAAATCTCCAAGTATAGTTACTAGTTGACGATCTAAGGCCAGGATGGCAGAGGCATGAGCGGGTTTGTCAGCAAAGTGTGGACTGCAGGAGGGAGGACTGTAGATTAAGAGGATGCTTAATGCAACTGTGGGAGGGATGGAGCCGGTCAGAGAGAGCAATTCAGTTTGGGATTATGTCAGTGGAAGGTGTTGAGACTATGAAGGAGTCTCTGTGCACCATAGATACGCCACTGCCTATGTTATTCTTGTGATTAGCTTAGATGATGTGGATAACAGGGGACTGATGATCAGAGAGCCACGTGTCTGTGATGAAAAGTAAGACTATCTGGTCTTCAGAGAAACCCTAAAAAATGTCTGAGGATCTCTCAGATACAGAATGTGCATTAATCAGGAGGCATCTTGAGTCTTTCATTTTTGGTAACTGCAGATTAGATGATTTCGTAGGAGTCAGGTTATGTAAAGTTTTGTTGCTGAAATAGGGCTGGTTAAGAGAGATTGGGTGGGAGGGTACACCGGTGTGTTGATTTACTAAGCACAAAGGGTTAAGGTCTATAGGTGATGGAATATAATGCCTGTATGTGTTTGGCTTGTAGGCACAACTTAAAAGTAAACTAGTTATGTACTTGTCATGCAGGCAGCAGTACTATGTCAGCAGTTATTGTGGATGTGCATACACACTGATTCAATCTCCCTAAAGGCTAAGGGTGCAGGCACACAATGAAGCTATGCAGTAGTTAGGCAGGTGCAAAGCGTGTCAATCTATTATGCAGATGTCATGAGCAAAGCGCTATGACGCAGGCTCGTAATATGCTAGGTATGCAGGAAGGTACAAAGAAGCAAAACTGGCTGTGTGCTAGGTGTGCAGGTATCTATATTAAGTTACATAGTTGTTATGAAAGCATGTCTACATGCAATTGAGTTCATCTAGCTATTTGCTAGGTAGCAGGCAACAGTGACTCAACTATACAGTAATAGTTAAATATGCCCAGGTGATAAGATTATCTATCAATGTGCTTGGCATACACGTAGCACAATAAGTTAATTCAGCAACATGCCAGATATGCTGGCTGTATAAAAAGTCTTAAAAGTGGGGGTCAACGCAATGATTCAATCTAGCTGTGTGTTGTGTGTATGTGGACACCAACAGAGGCTATGTGCTTGGTATACAGGCACATACAATGAGTGAAAATAATCTATGTGTTAGGCATGCAGTGAGCAGTATGGTGAGAAGCACAGCTGAAGTGAGTACTGACTCCATGATTAACAGGTGTGTGTTAGCTATGCATGCAGCAACATAGTTAGCTGTGTTTCAGTCTCATCTACATCTGTGCAAAGTCTCAAACTAGCTATGTAAGGTACCCCAATGGCTCAGTGTAGCTATGTGTCAAAACAAATAGTTAATCGAGCTATGTGTTATGGCTCAGCAGTATATAGATCTCTACAGAGTTAGTGGATGCTAAACACGCAGTCTAGATAATTGCTACTCATGCAGTTTTAACACAATGAGTCAATGCTGATTTTTTGATGGACTTTCAAGCAAAACAAAGATTCAGTCAAGATATGTCTTATGGATCAGCAGTATGATGAGCTATACAAACTAAAATGTGCTGTGTAGGCTAACGCAATGATTCAATATCCATCCGTGCTGGTAGTTCAAGGACACATAGCGTGATCTAGACAGGTGTGGTGTGCATGTACAAACTATAAGGCTATGCGTAAAGTATGCAGGAAAACAGTGAATCGGACCAGATTATGTGCCAGATATGTGGGCTGCAGTGTAATTAACTACAAAGATGTGTGGCTAGCATAATGATTTAATCTAGCTGTGTGGCAAGGAGTTCAGGCACATATATCAGGATCCATTACAGATGTAATTGTACAGATTCACAGTCAGAAGATTCAAATAAGTTATGTGGTATGTGTGCAGGAAAGATTAAAGCATAGTTTCACCTTACCTGTATGCTATGTTGTCTCTGACTAAATGGTGTTGGTATCAGGGACAGGGCAAAAGGAGAGTAGAAGGCCCCCTTAACCTATGCCCTTAACCCGGGCAAACCGTATTAGGCTAACTGTAGAAATAGGACTTGGGAAGGGCTCAGATACTTTACTGGGCCTATTGGTTGACTGGATTTCTTAAAGGTAAAGGTATTGGGGGATGCAAAAAGACTCCTTGCAAAGTGGGCTTTGTTTTTCAAAGGCAAAAAACAGAGGGGAAACTACCAATCCAGCTAAAAGCACAAAGGGCTTAAAAAAAAGAAATTATTATTATTAATGTCGGCAAGTACATTTACTTACTAACAATGCATCAAGCAAATGACATATATGCCAGGCAGCCAACATAATAAATAGATAATCCCATAATCCTACTGCATTTCCAGAACATAAGGTCCTAGTAACCCCAGTTTAGATACAATCCCTTACAACTGGGAAACATATTCCTGACCATCCATACTACCTCCAGTTTGTGTCAGAACTAAAAAGCTGCAAAACTTGTCCCAAATGTCTTTTGGCTGTGATGCAGAATACATGAATTTGTAGCTGAGGCTACGGTACGAGACGTTTTTTTCTGCACGCACCACTGCGACACCAAGAAGCTGGTATTATATTTAGAGTCGCAGAGGTTCAAGAGTGACGTCAAAAAGAAGTCCCCCACTGGTTGCCTTTCTTTCTGTAATTAGTTGTAAGGATTTGGCAATAGTTTTCTTTTTTAGTATAGGCCTTGTTACTTTGACAAGATGCCACAAGGACTGCCTTATTTTTCATTTGATGGTCGAAGCTTACTCCCATCTTAGTTTTAGGTTTAGGTTAGGCATTTTTTCCACCCTGCTTTTACAGTTTAATAAACACTCTTGAGCTGTGATCGCTTGTGTCTGTCTTTACTATTGCCACCATGAGTTCTTTACACTCCACATCGGACAAAACAGAACAACGCATATTGTGCTTGTGCCGGCTAGCCAGTATATCTCAAAGTGCAGTGCTGCAAAGCCCCCTCTACCATAAGACTGTCATGTCTTCCCATTTCTTCCGGACCGTGCCAGCATGCCACAGAAACTGGGAGAGCAAGCTGTGTATGTGGGCGATGAACTTCCTTACCAGCCATATGGGGACATTAGCAAATGTGTATAATAGTTTGGGAAAAACTAGCATTTTGATGAGCCCAAGCCTACCAGCCGATGACAATAGCATATGCTCCTATTTGGCGCATTTAGCTGTCCAGTAATCTACATGTGCATGGTCATTATTGGAGAGTAATGTAGCCTGGTTGTGAGATACGATGACCCCTAAGCACCTAAATTGATCGGGTGCTCATTTCAGGGGAACCCTCCATGCCGAGGCATGGCTGTGGAGTCTGTTAGCAGAACCATCATGGATTTAGTGTAATTTACTGTGAACCCAGAGAATTCCCAAAAATATGTGAAGTCCTCCATGATGGGATCCAGGTTCCTATGCGGGTCCCTAACGTACAGTAGTACGTCACCTGCATTAAGTGACATGACCTCAGGCAGGCCAGAAATTCATTTATCCGGTTCCTGTTACAGTCCCTAATTAAATCCACCATAGGCTCTATCGCCAAGGTGAACAAAATAGGTGAATTGGGCAGCCCGGGCTGGTAGCCCTTTCCAGCACCAGCAGGTCACACAGGATGGCATTGACCAAAACTCGAGCTAATAGGCTGGTATAGAAGAGTTTCATGTTTTTAACCATCTGCTCTCCTAGCCCGCATTTGGTGAGTGTGGCAAAGAGATATTCCCACAATACCATGTTGAATGCCTTCTGCGTGTCTAGCACTACTGCAGCAGCAGAGGCCTCAGGCGATAAACGAGCCATGATATTGAAAAGCTGGTGTACGTTCAAGGCTGTGGAGTGGCCTGATGCAAACCCAGCCTAATTTTGGTGGATCATATGGGGGTTTAGTGGCAGTAGTCGATTAGCTATGATTTTGGTGTATATTTTGGCATCCACATTCATCAATGACAGTGGCCTATACGACCCACATATAGTACTGGCCTTCCTGGGCATTAGCAATACTGTTATCGTGGCTTGACAGACCGAGTCTGGGAGTAGGTAGTCCAAGAGGGATTCCTACCATACTGTCAGGAGATATGGAGCAAGGACAGCCCCAAATTCCATATTGAACTCAGCGGTCAATGGGGCAGGAGCGGGAGATACTTCATGATTCGCTTAATATCTTCTTCGCAAACCAGGGCATTAATCTGGTAAGTGGAGCTATCCAACATCATAGATTTAGGGATAGTACCTAGGAGCTTCTGGATCTCCCTCTCCCCTACGGGGGAGCAGCATGATATAGCTATTCATAAAACTTATCGAGGACGGCTGTAATGTCACGATCAGTGTAGTGGATAGTGCCCAGGTCGTCAATAATGCTGCCTATATAGTGGGAGCCTTGCTCCTGTTGTATCTATCTTGCTAATTACTGGCCAGGGCAGTCCAACTCCCCATACTTCCTCGCCGCTATGGGTTTTGAGAAATATTTCACCTCTTTAGCTGCATGGCTTCTAAACTGCTCCAGTTGGTACGGATAGCCGCAAGACCTTCTGGGGTAGGTTGGGTTGTGTAAGCATTCTACAGCTCCTTGAGCTTCTCTTCACACTTTTGCATATCCCTTGTAATTGGTTTGAGGACTCCAAATTCTTTGGACATCACCACCCCCCTGATGTAGACATTAAAAGTTTGCCCCAGTATGCCATAACACACCTCATTATTGTTGTTATTTTGGAAGTATACGCGGATGTCCTGATCAATGTCAATTCTGAACACTAGATCTTGCCGGGCCTCAGATTTATACCTTCAGCTCGTGGGCTTCCATGTTGGGGGACTCATGTCTAATTGCAACAATACTGGCGAGTGTTCCGAAAATGTGGATGGGAATATCCCAGTGTGCCCATCAGCTGGCCGACAACAGGAACATGTCTATTCTAGAGGCCATGCCATGAACCATAGAGTAGTATGTGAAGTCACGTGCATGAGGGTGCAGCTTTTTCCACACTTTACCTAGCCTCAACCTGTCCATGAAGCCTAGTATGCAACGAGCCGCCCTAGTTAATGGTCTTGGTGCATTGACGGTCCTGTCAAGCTGTATGTCAAGTATAGTTTTTAAGTCACCCTCCCATATAAACTGAGTGAGCGGGTACAGGTCCAATATCCCTGCAATCATAACAACTCGGGTCATCCAGATTTGGCCCACACGTGATCACAAGAACTGTTTCCACACCAAGCAGTTTACACTGTGTGAACACATATCAACCATTTCGTTGTTGCTAACCATTTTTATCGCAGCTCCAAGAATCAACAGAAGAAGCAGATACCTGATCGAGCACATAAACAGCAAATCACCACCGAATCTTCTAGGTACGTATAACGCACCACTCCAGTGGACACTGGCTGCAGGTATGGCTACCCACGCACATCAGAATACAGCAATGACTAAGACAAAATTTGGTTGTGCTGGTCATAATTCTCCGCCTACTTACACCAAACTACCCCTCAACACCTCTGACATCAGAATGCATTGAGGACCTATGACAAATTTGGGTACGCTGAACACATAGCAAGTCTCTAGCACTCACACCATTTCCTGACTCCTCTCAGCCCCCATCCACATGCCTGTCTGCATGGGCTGCTCTCTACCAGAGCCTTGCCAGCCCTGCTAAGTTTTATTCAGCCAAATGCAAACTTGCATTCTAATCTTACTCTATGACCTCCAACACTCTGGACTTCGGTTCTCCGAGGGCGTTTCCACTACCAGCACTTTGAGACTTGAGACTATAATTATGGTAAAAGGCACAATATAAATAACAAGTACAATACAATACAATACAATACAACACAATACAATACAATACAATGCAACAATACATGTGGCTTCTCAGCAGAGTGAATTTGAGTGATTTATGGATTTGTGTGACAACCCCCCCCCCCTAGATTGAGAGGAGTAATTTGAGAAAAATCTGTTTTGCCTTTGCAACCGCAAAACCAGCATTGATCCCATCCATAGCATGTCTCCTGAAGGAAAATAACATTGACCCTATTCCTATTAATATATGGCAACAGTTTTCTAGAATGTGAGCAGGTGTCTAACCCTCTAACATTCCAACTCAGGGCATTAATCAAAACCAGAATGTCAGATACCTATAGAGATCTCAGCCCTTACCGTGGCCAGCCATGCCTGTAGCATATAAGGTGTATTGTAGCAAGTGAGTTCCACAGCCAATCAAAGTGCCCTTGCCATGCCAACACCACTGGAACCTTCCCATGCCATGCCTCACCACTGGAACCTTCCCTTCCCCCCCTGAAGCACTCTCTTCTGCACCCTCTTCTCAAGAAACCCTCAGCCGACCCCTCCTGCCCGACTATCGCCCGATCTCTATCACTCCTTTCCTGGGCAAACTCTTGGAAAAGCTGCCCATCTCCCAGCTTAATCTTCACACTGAATCTGCTGGTTGTCTCCATGACTATCAGTCTGGCTTCAGAGCAGCCAGAAGCATCGAACCTGCTCTCCTGAACATCTATGAAGACCTGCTCTCTAACCTTGATGCTAATCACCCCTTTGTCCTTTTCCTACTCAATCTCTCTTCTGATTTTGACACGGTCAACCATGCCATCCTGCTCAACCGGCTCCGTCATAACCTGGGTATCACTGATCAGGCCCGGGCCTAGCTGACCTCTTTCCTCTCCAATCGACCCTCCCAGGACCAACTTGGGTTCTTCCTCTCCTCTATCCTACTCTCTACCTGTGGTTTTCCCAAGGGTCTAACCTTTCTCCCTGGCTGTTCAACCAATACCTGGCACCTTTCGCTCACTGCATTGCTGCTTTCTGCTACAACTTTCATTGCTATGCCGATGACACTCAGCCCATTTTCAGGCTCCCCTCTGCCACCTCTTCTCCCTCTCTCATCTCGGATTGTCTGTCGCAATCAAGGAGTGGTGTGCTGCCAATGATCTCTGCCTTAATGCCAGTAAGACGGAGATCCTCCTCATCGGCACACCTGCACCTTCCTTTCCTGTCACTCTCTGGCTGGCCTCTATTGGCCCTCTTCCTGCTCCCACCTGTGAGACTAAGAACCTCAGGGTCATCTTCGACTCCACACTCTCCTTGTCTCCTCACATCTCTGATGTCTCTAAGAAGTCAAACTACCAACTGCATCTCCTCAGAGGTATTCTTCCTTTCCTCACCTTCCCCCAGAGTCTCACTGTCTCCAGAGCTCTGGTTCTCTCTAGGCTGGACAACTACAACATCCTCTTTTTAAATCGGACTGCCTCTACTCTCCGCCCGCTGCAACTCATCTAGAACAGGACAGCAAGACTTGTCCTTAGCCTCAAGCCCAGGGAATGTATCTCTCCAGCCCTGGAATCTCTCCATTGGCTCCCAGTGGCTGCAAGTATCAAGTTCAAGACCCTCTGCATTGTACACAAGGTCTTCTCAAGCCTGGGACCACAATACATCCAATTCTCTCTTCGGAAATATGTTCCTACTCGAGCTCTTCGCTCCTCCACCTCCAACTCCCTCAGGTCAGTCGCTTCTCCAAGCAACTAGTTGGGGGTAGAACTCTATCTTCGGCTGGTGCCTCCCTCTGGAACAGCCTTACTGCCTCTCCGAAACTTGAGCAGAACCATCTCCGGTTCCGGAAGCACCTCAAGTCCTTCCTGTTTGCTTCTGCCTTCTCACTTCCTCTCTCCTGCTGATCTCCTGTCTGACACTGCACTGGTCACCTGGCTACCCTCTGAATTCGGGCCCAGGTCCCTGCCTGCCCAGTTGCACACCCGCACTGCCTCCTGGCAACCCTTGCACTTGGGTCTGTATTTGTAACCCTACAGTCCCCTTACCTGCACTTATTGGACACCTGCTGTCTGCACTTCAACCCTCGCACTTGCCACCTGTTGGCCGCACTACTTGTTGTTTTTGATCTCTTGTACGGCACTCTCCCATCCTCCCATTCCCCTGGAACTCTTCCACTCCCCTCTCCCCTTGCGAAATCTCAATGTCACTAGGCCTAGTAAGATCGTTGTCTTTGGGGGTCATTACGAGTTTGGAGGTAGCCATGGTGCTATTAGCGCCATGGCTGCCTCCAAACTCGTGTCTGGGTTCCTTGAATGGGGACTTACTGGGTCATTCCAACCTTGGAGGACCCGGTAAGTCCCCATTCAAAATACCCATCCCCATTCCCATTCGAGCCCCCATAGGGCGCAATGGGAATGGGAAGGGAGCTAATAACGGGCCTTTAAATAATGGGCCCGTTATAAGTTCCATGGTCCCTTAGCGGCTACCGCTAAGGGTGGCTGGTAAAACCAGCCGTCCTTAGCGGGAGCCGCTAATAGACCTCGTAATGCGGCGGTAAGGGGTTAACGGCACCGGCATCCTTTCCGGTGCCATTAAACCCTTACCGCCGCACTCGTAATGAGGCCCTTCATCCTCCCTCTGTTTCCCCTCCCTTGCCTTGTCGCTCCTTGAAACACTTGTGTATAGGCGTGTTATAAATGCCATATCATATCATAACATTTTAACATATAAAAAATCCAACAAAAAGCCTCCCACCCCTCCCTCTTCCCCCTCCAATTAGGGTGATGTAAACCCCCCATCCCCAACAACATCACCACCCCACCTCAGCAACCTAGCATATTGGGAGCCACTGCCAGTGCTTCTGGGCAACAATATTACTCGCACCATCCTACTCATACACAGGATTATTAACTCTAGCAAATCCAATTATGCGCCCAAGTTCCTATGTTCAGCCACTAGGGGGATTTAGCTCCTGATTGTCAGCATTCCGAGCTGTACCATCCCTAAGGTTTGTGGGGAGAGGGATGGTAGCCTCAATAAAGGCTATCAGCCTCATTACGAGTCTGGCGGTAACCGAGCCGGAAAAGCCGGCATGTTACCGCCGGACCCGTATTATCATTCTGCCTCTGTGATTCCCGGAATCACTGGGGCATTACAAGCCTGGTGACCCGGGAATTCCGGAGGCGGAATTGTGTAAGTCCCCATTTCCATGGAGCCCCATAGGACTCCATGGGGATGGGGACAATGGAAACACTGGTTCCGTCCATGACAGAGCCGGTGTTTCCATGTCCGCCTGCAGGCAGGTGGTGTTAAAACAGCCAGGTCAGACCTGGCGGGAGTGACACCTTCCGCCTGCAGGACTCTTAATCAGCTGGTCTGGAAAGAACGGTGGTGGCAGTTTTACCAAAACCATTCTTTCCGGACTGGCTGGGTGGTAATGAGGCCATATGTCCTCATCTGGAAGTGTAAAGAAGAAGGTCTTTCCCCTATGTTGAAGATGTAGTCTGGCTGGCAAGACCATTGCATGGGGTATGGCCCGATCCATTAGCAGCTTCATGGCACCATTAAATGAGCACTACTCCACCTGCACCGCCGTTCAGAAGTCTGGGTATACATGGATCACGGTAGATATAAACAGTAGGGGTCCCTTCTCCCTGGCCAGTCGCAGTATTTTTGTCTCATTCCCTTTAGTTAAATAAATGAGCAATTACTGGCATGGGGAAGCACCAGGCCTGGGCCTCATCATTGGTATTCTATGGGCTCTTTCCACCACAAACATAAATCAATCAAGCGCAGGGCCCAGTACGTCTTTGAGCAGGATTTCAATCAGCAACTCCATAGCTTCCTGGCCCACTTGTTTTGCTCGACCCATAATTCTCATGTTATTGCGTTTGGAGCGCGATTCTAGGTCATCGCATTTTTGAAGGGCTCATTTAAGGTCTTTAATAGTTGAAGCCATCTGAGCCTTGAGCAAATTGATATCTTCTGCCGTATTTATTTGGACTCCAGCCTCAGTCACCCATGCACTCTCGCGCTCCTTCTTGGCATTCAGAATTTCATTTGTGTCCATAACGTCGTCCAATTTTGTATTTATGTAGGCAAATCCTGTATGCATACTCTCCAAGTTCTGGCGGAGGTCTGGAGATTCACAGACCTTATTGCTCTGGGTCACAGCCTGTCTTTGCGGCCTGGCGGGTGAACACAATCATATTGCACAGTTTTTTCCCACCTCAGCTCCCTTTGTCATGTTGAGGGACCAGCTTGTAGTCCAAAGTGCCTAGGGAGCTCGGCTTCAATGCACTTCAGAAGGATGCAGGTTTCCCCTCCCTCAAGGGCAGTGAGTAACCGACAAGCTCCAGACAGCTCCATGGGGGCACTGGGCCAGATCGGCGAAACCAGGTGTAAACTCGCACAAGATAGGCCGTTAACAGCATTGCTCCAACTGCTGTAGCAGGTTTCACATAGCTGCCTGCATCCTGCAGCCGCAGGGCCAGAGTCCGGTGCCCCTAGAGCCAGTCAGCCCAGCGCTCAGCCGCCCAGACCCAGTATATTATAGACAGTGGGGCAAAAACTCACTAACCTTCCAAGTGGTGCATATAAGAGAAATCCAAAAACCCTGTGCCCACGCCGTGGTAGGTTTGGCTGTCCTAAGAAACCAGCCGCTTGTTTCTTTTTTTTGAGGCTGCAGCCAGGGTCCGCCTTGCATGCGCCAAAAAAATATTACAGAAATTATTTTTCGGTATTTAAAAAAAATAGATGGCGTGTGGGCTAAAGGCGTAAAAATGTACAGAGGTACTTGGGGTGGGGCTACAACTAGAAAAATAAATGGGGGGCTTAAAGTGGGAGTGTCCAAACAAAGACAAAAAATACATCATTTATTTTTCAATAAAACAGTTTTTGGTAAAACACGTTTCGGTACCATCACATGGAACACTGTGCACCACTGGCAGCCCCACATGTAGGGGGTTGCCTTGTCATCCCAGCATTCAGTACCATGCTCGTGAACCTGGGTAAATGGGTTTGGACCAGAGCGTTGAAACCACTAGGTGTGCGTCACCCCTATTCACCTAATACTCCAATTATTGTGGGTGAATGCCTGGATGTGTGTGAGCTAGGGGTTGTGCGGTCCTGGGGCATCAAAGGTGCATCTACCTGGGGAGACATGCATGATGAGAGGAAATTCAGAGACCTGGATAGTCTGCTCCGACTTGAAGGTCTCCCTAAGGGACAGTTTTTGAGATATATGCGGGTGGTCCGGATTGCCAGGCGCTGGTGGGAATCATGGCGTGCAGAGCCAGATGTAAACTCACTGCTGGCCCTCTTGTACAGCTTAGAAGATGGCTGGAGGCCTGTTTCTAGACCTTACGACTGCCTGCTACAGGGAACTAGTACCAGAAACTCAGCATTGAGGCGGACGTTGAGTCTGACATATCTGATACACAGTGGCAAGGAGTACTTATTTTTTACCAGACATGTTTCCAGGAATGCCGGGTTCCGCCTGCTGCAGTTTAATGTGTTGCACCGTACCTACATGACCCCGGATAGGGTGGCTAAATTTAACCTGATCCCTACATCGGCTTGCCCCTGGTGCGAGTAGTAAGCCGCTGACTTAAAACACCTGTTCTGGAAATGTGCTAAGGTGCAGAGGTTCTGGGCTCAGATTGAACGGGATTGTACCGCAGCTGGAGTCGCCAGGTACCACTAGACCTCACTTGAATGTTTGTTGGGTGTGTACCCTCGGCCTGGTAAATGTAAACATGTAGTCAAGTTTATGGACCTCACGTGCGCTCTGGCCGAAAGATGCATTGCTATGGCTTGAAAACTTAAAAGGGGCCACAATATGCACTCTGGCTTCATGACTTTCACCTTTGATGTGAGGCTGAGAGTACGGCGTGGCTTAGAACATTGCAATACCACAACAAATCCATGGCTGCCTTTGAAGCCTTGAGGCAACTCACCTTGATAATGTTCCACCACTCGGATGATAAGCCACCTAAATACGCCCTTTGTTTGTTTGAAATACTACATTCTGCGCAATTGAGCTCTGTTTTCCAACATGATCGGAGGATTGGTTCCCTTGCGCTCTTGCCGACCTTGATGTACCCCCACACCACAGAGACTGTTTGTTAAAGTACTGTGCGTTCAAGCCTCAGTTTTACGTTTAAATTTGTTATTGTTTGTATACATTTTGTTTACGTGGAATGAGTTGCATTTGACTCCTGATGTAAACTCTGTATTGAAATGCCAATAAACAAATGATAAAATACAAATAAAAACAATTTAAAAGGAGGCCGGATCCAAAAGCTCCCCTGCAGCTGTGAGCAGGCTGCATCATGAGTTGCTGGAGCCTGATAGGTCTCTCTGTGGACAGCCCCCCTCGTCACCTCACCCATCTCCAGAATGTCACCGGCTGGTTCCGACAGCCAGGTTCTTAAATTGCAGCGGGCACCCAACTGTGGGACCAGGACTAGGGCTCTGCTGTGCGGATAGTGGACGGCAGCCTCAGCAGAAAGCAGCTCTTTCTTGGGCTGCACAACAGCACCACCAAATCGGACTTGTCTAAAGGCTAAAGAAAGGGATGGAATATTGTGATTCAAGTTAAAAACAGATAAAATGTACCGCAAACAGTACACACGGGGCTTTTTTCAAGACACAACAAAAGCTGGGGAAATTTGGATTCAAGGTACAAACAAATCAAAATACCTTAAGTAGGACAGTGAGGCAGCTCCTTGTAAACACCCAAACACTTCTCCAAACAAAATGCAGTGCTCTGTCTTTCCTGCCTCTACTCCATAAGCCTGGGGGTTGGGAGGGTCTCAGGTGACTTCCTGGGCCTATTGAATTCCTGGATTTCTTAAAGGGATTGTGTGTTACAATGACTCTGTTGTTTCAAAGGCTAGAAAACAGTGGGAAAACTGACAATCCAGCTAAAAGCACAAAGTGGGAATTTCTAAAGACTTAAAAAGGGAAGGAAAATTAGGATTCAAGCTAAAAACAAATAAAGAAAAACCTCAAGGAGGTCACAAAGGGCTTTCTAAAGGCTTAAAAAAGTGAGGGAAAATCGGGATTCAAGCTATGAAGAATTCTGTAGTGAGAAACAAATCCTACCACAATGACTGGTTTACTAAAGATTTAAGTGAAATCAAGGGAGCAAAAAGATAGGCTGCATGCCCCTGGATGAAGATGAAATCTGATCATAGAAAAGCCGGGAATTAATTTAGGATAACCTATACAATTGCCATATATAATGCTAAGAAAGATTTATATGTTACTAGGGCTAATAACAGAGTTAAAGAACGCTTCAGAATTGTAAAGGAAATTGAAAACCCCAGACAACAGACAATCTCATTTACATCTTCAAAAAATGACTGTAATCGAATTGAAAAAGCTTTTGCTGATAAAGTCCTAGGGGGCACAGATAAGATTAAAACATCAGTAGCGGTTGTTCCTGATGATAACCCCCCATCTATGAATAATCAGATCATGATTAGTGATCCCTCTGGAAACCATGGAGATGGAAGTACAGGACCTTACCTTCCAGTATACAAACATAGCAGGACTCTTGGAAACTATGAAAAGCATGCATCCCACATCTTGCTGAGGGACATCCTTCCTTCTCAGATAATTCTAGCCAATGGAAACATTTTGGCCCATTCCTCACCCGATTAATACATTCCTCCTTTAGACAGGAAGAGGTTCCCAGAAGCATAAAGCGAGTTACGATCACACCTCTAGTAAAAAAAAAAGTGGGGAATGATCCCAATGATATATCCAATCTTAGACTGATCACAAACACTCTTTTTTTCCTGAAAATTGTCGACAAAAAATTCCCAGATTTTTTGGAACACCAGAATGTTCTTCATCAAAAACAGTCATGCTTTAGGCCACACCGTAGTACGTAAAGTGCCCTGGTTGATCTACAGTCTACAGTCAGAGATGCTGGACATTTTGAATGTGGCCTGCTGGTCCATTTGGACCTTTCTGCGGTTTTCGATTTAATGGATCATGACACCCTAATGGCAGCCTTGGAAAAAACAGGAAAGTGTTCTTCAAGTGTTATAAAGTGGATCCACTGATTCTTGTCTGAAAGAGTCTCAGCCGGTCATTGGAGGAGGCTTTGTTAGATTATGCTCCAATTACCTTTGGAGTGCCCCAGGGGGTATGTCTGTACCCTGCCCTCTTCAACCTTTATATCAAGCCTTTGTGTGATCTATTGGAGGTTTTGAATATCCGCTTTACCAACTACGCTGATGTCACGTTTAATGAGATTGGATAGAATCTACGAACAGGACTGTCTGAGATTAAATGACGTTTTTAAAATTGCATAACAGTGGATGGTGGAACACTGGATGTGTCTGAATGATGCTAAATCCGAGTTGCTGCTGTTCGGTTTTTCCTCCCACTGATCAAAATTAGATCAAAGATACACCAAATTCATGCTTGATGGTTATGTGATCAAAACAGAGACTAAAGTTAAAACTCTGGGCACAGTCCTGGATTGTAATGTTAGCACAGATGCCCAAGTGAATAACATCAATCATAATACTCAATACCACCAGAAACTTCTCAGAGAAATTAGACCACTGATCCCAGAACAAATTGTGAAACACTGGCTAGGGCCACCATTCTTTCCAGAATGGATTATTGCAATGCACTATTGGGAGGTGTGTCCAAAAAGAATTTGCACACCCTACAAGTGGTTCAAAATAATGGTGTGCGCATTATAAAACAAGTACCTCGTGGTGAATATATTACTTCGAATTGCAGGTGTCTTCACTGGCTCCCAGTAAAACAAGAATCACATTTTAAATAGCAGTCTTTACTCATAAAGCCATCTATGGCACTGCACAAGACTACCTAAAGAAAAGAATTACCATTTATCAACCTGCAAAAACACTGCATTCAAGTAACACTATGTTGCTAAATTGTACGTGCCCTAAACGGATGAAAGCAAATGGGAAATCGTTTCCACACATAGCATTCTCCGTTTGGAATACCCTTCCATTGTATCTATGCCTGGATTGCAGTTTATCCTAATTTTTTTGAAAGGCCTGAAAACACACCTGGTTGATTAGCTGCTCATTATGATTTCTAATTGACATATGAGCTTGAGTCTTATGTAATTCGTATTGGCCTGTGCTTCTTCGTGTGTCCATGCCCTGATGCCTGTCTGGCTTTCGGCGTGTAATAAAACCATATCAAATAAAATAAAGAACGACTAAAGAAATACCTCCAGCAGGACACAGATGGCTTTCTAAAGGCTTAAAAAAGGGAGGGAAAATCGGATTCAAGCTGAAAACAAATACAAAAAATTCTCAAGCAGGACACAAAGGACTTACTAAAGCTTTAAAAAAGGGAGGGAAAATCGGATTCAAGCTAAAAACAAATCAAAATGTCCTCAAGCAGGACAGAAATGGCTTTTCTAAAGGCTTAAAAAAGGGAGATAAAAATCATGATTTAAGCCAAAAAATAAATCAAAATAACTTAGGTGAGACACACAAACAGCTCCTTCCAAAAACCAAAACCCCTCTCCGCACAAGAGGCAGTGCTCTGTCTTTCCTGAATCTGCTTCACAGGACTGGGGGAGGGCTCAGGAGACTCAGGGGTGTACTGGCCTATATCGAACTCTGGAGATTTCCAGGTAGGCCTCTGCAGCTTGGGCCGCTTTTGTGTGGTATTTCCAAATTTTCCCATACGAAAAGAGTTGGGCTAGCTTAAAATATGTAATACAGGGCCACTTTCAAAATTATTTCCAGGGCCTCTTTTGGTTCCCGTCCACCCATGAGGAGACTTCATGGGCCTATTGGATGCTTGCATTTCTGATAGGGATTGCAGGGGAGGGGGTGCAAAATGTCTCCTTGCAAAGTGAACGCTGTTGTTTGAAAGGCTAAAGACAGAGGGTAAAATATCTATCCAGCTAAAAGTATACACAGGGCTGTCTAAAGGCTTACAAAGGGAGAGAAAATCGGGATTCAGGCTAAAACCAACTACAAAAAATCTCAAGCTGAACAAAGGTCTTTTTCAAAGGCTTAAGAACGAGACAAACATTTGGATTCAATTTGAACACAAATAAAGAACACCTCACGCAGGATCCAAAGGTTCTGGTGGGGGAACCCAAATTTGGTATGTTGCCTTGACTGCAAACAAAAGAAAACAACCATGGGTAAGCCAATAATCAAAGGACCGTCTACTAGTTACATTGAAATGTCAAACAATTCACACCATCAAACATCATTAGACACCAATAACCAGTTTCTAGATGGAATTTGAATCAAGCATGTTTGTCTCCATGGCCAAGCAGAAGTTGACCAAACACCCACAGTCCAACAAATGGAGTCAGTAAGCACAATATGTAACTGGTTGACTGAAAATTAGGATCAGTCTCTCCAATTCAGGTTAACTGTTGAGCCATGAAAATGTCACTATTAGGTGTCAAGCATTTCACTAGTGTCCTCACTGTCCATAGACGGCACCAATGCACCCTTTCCAAGCCCACAAAGAAAATTCTTAAGAGTGGACAAACCCAAATGGTAAGTGACCATTTCCTAGGCTCCCAGCCTCACTGTGTGCATCCCAATCACCTGCACCTCTTAGTGCTTTCCTTAGGGGAGTCATTATCTAATGTTAGCCCAAATTACACTTAATTATTTTCAATAGTGTCAAATGGGGTTTTGTACATCTCAACCACTTTGAATAAGGTTTTAGTGGTGGGTTCTTTCCATCTCTATGCACTGCACCGCCCTTGCTCTCCCCGACCACACATTTACAGACAGCGCCATGAATGCTCCACTGTTTCCCTTGCTAATCGCTGCCCCTGTTTCTCTCACTCCTCTTCACACTTCAGTATTTTGCCACCCAATTTTCCTCAGCCACTCTTTCCTTCTCTCCTTCTTTCCCTCACATCTCAGGACCCGTCATTGCCTCACTCCTCATAGACCCTGTCTGCAGTCTATGCCAAAGCCAGAACTTGTGGCTTTGCCAATTCTAGTTACGCTTTTATATCGCTCTTCTTAAGCCGGTCACTGTTTTATGCACTTTCAATTTCAACACTAAAGGGACTGAGGCACAGAAAGTGAAGGTGATGTTGATTGCTCAGGATTCTATTAATAGCACAGATGTGATTCGTATGTAACTTAAATGTTCTTCTTTATCCCTCAAGCAGTAAGAAAGTCTGCCAAAGAAAGAACAAAACACACAACCCCTGCCCTTGTACAAGTCCCCTAAATTTCCGCTGTATCCATGTGAACGCTGCTAATCCCCCAATCCTTATGAAGACAGTACGCTAAAGTCTGTGCCCTCCTGTAGCTCCTCATCTTTTTAACCCACTGCTGTGACCAGGCATTCAATCTCGGCAAAAATAACAGCAGGGTCACTGCACCTAAGAGACATCTCATTGCCGGCGACTAATGGCGCCTACCACTGAAAGAATTGCTATCCCGAATAACCATCTGTGGGAGCGCCTAAATGAAACACAAGGGTGGAGTTAAAAAGGTGGGATAATACTCGATTCTGTGGCATTAATACAATCTTAAATCTCCTTCATTAATCACTAGGAGAAATCGATATTCCATGGTATGGCACAGAGGCATTCTATCAGGCAAGCTGAAAGCCTTGCAATAGTCGCATGAACAATAGGTATACAATAGAAGGTATGAATCGACAGCTACACGGAACAATCCGCAGCCCTGAGAATGTCCTTGAGTGTGGCTCCAGATCAAAGTGCCACATCTGAGTGATTCCCAAATGAGCACACTCTTCCCTGCCAAAGCCATGACCCAATCATCCCACCTAGCTAGAGTAGGTGATGTGATGGGATGCTGGGGAATCTGGAAGGAAATAAACAAGTGTTCCTCAGACATTTTGAGACCTGCTCTCCTGCTCTCATTTATTTATTTATGTATTTATTTATAATTTATTTGTAAAGTGCTCCAAACCCGTGGGCATCAAGCTGCTGGTTGCGAGATTCATAACAGAAATGATAACAAGAATGTCAGGCGAGTTGGGTCAGGCCAGGGTCAGGCCTTGAGAAAGGAACAGTGTCTTGAGGGGCTTGCAGGAGGTCCAATAAGATGGCTCCACTCTTAAAGCGGGAGGTAGAGAGTTCCAGTTTTTGCCTGCAATGGCGGGGAAGCTCAATCCTCCGGCTCTGGGTCATCTATATCTTGGTGTGGCAAGATGGTGAGCATGTGTGGAGCGGGTGGGTCTTGTAGATTGCGCTTTTTTGAACTTTTCAGACACGTAGATAGGGGACGAGTTGGAGAGGCATTTATGGGTGATGGCTAAGGTTTTAACCATGATACGTTCTCATATGGGGAGCCAATGAGCATTTATCCTTGCCTCAGATATGTGCTCTCACCTTGGGATATTTAAGACTGCCCTAAGTGTTTTGTTTTGAATGAGCTGCAGTTTGTTAATGTTGCGAGTGGAGGTGCCTGCGAAAAAGGCATTGCAGTAGTCCAGTCGCAAGCCGATAATCGCTCTGGCTATGGTAAGGCAACAGTCGGTGAGGTGAAAGGGTCTGCTGGCATTGATTAGCTTTGAAGTGTGTGCAGCTGAGGAAGCAATGGCACTGACTTGCCGTGTATGGGAGAGGGTAGCGTCTTGGTGCACGCCCCAACATTTTCACAACACTGGATACTGGAAAGGAAATGCTATAGATGATGAAGGTGCTGAATGACTTGTTCAATTTGTTCAGGAGTGCTTGTGGTCTGTTTGTGGCAGAATCTCCTTTTGTCGTCATTGAGACAAAGGAGATGGGCGGCCATCCAAGCCTGTACAGTTTCGTGTACTGTGTGGAGAGTCATCAGTATAGCTTCCAGACAGGTGCAGGAGGACCTGCGTTTCATCCGTGTAATTAGTGTAGGAAATTCCTAGGTCATTTAGAAGGTTTAATAATGGTTTTGTGAAAATGTTGTAGAGGGTAGGGGAAACGCATGAGCCTTGCCGCACCCTGCAAGTGACCGGAGCATTGCACAATAAAGGCATGACAGTCAAGGTGAGAAACTCAATGTATGGAATGAGTCTTGTTCATGCAGGACATTTTTAAAACCAACATCAGAGCAGGTAAAATACTTAATCGAAAGGTTGAATACACTGACATCAGAAACCGTTCTAAAGGACACCCAAAAATATTAATATTAAAAATGTAGCTAATGAATCCTGGGGAGAAAGGGCCTAATTGTCTGCCCCGTAAACATACAACCACATTGATATGAGTATGTGGGGTGTGTAGAAATGGCATCCTTCAACGAGCTGATGAAATGAAGAAATAACCAATCTGTACAAACGAATAATGCAATAAGCAAATGAGGAAGTAAGAGAAGCAAGACAATTTACTTCTGGCGCAACACATTTGTGCAAGCAGGGACGTCATTTCCCCAAAATGCCTGGGTAGCGGCAGTGACATCACACAACCCTTGACATCTGATGCCTTTGACCCACCCCAAAGTGACATCCCAGGGACGTTCTGGAACACAACCTTTCACCCCTTGACAAAACAGGAAGTGGCATCACATAGCATTGTTCCTATGTACACTACAAAAAATATGGTTACAATATCACTGTAATGTATATAAATTTCATACAAGAATGGATCGTCATATCGTTAATATCAGTGTGTATAGGCCCATATAACTACATTTCTGTGAATGCAAGCAGATGTCCAAAGCCAAATGATAATGATGTGTTATTATATAGCACTCACCCTTAAGCGCTTTATATAGAACAAATATACATACATTATCACCCAAACTGTGTTGGTACTAATTTATCAACCTCAGAAGGATGAAAGCCTGCTTGCTGGGATTCGAACTTGCAGATCACACACACATCGCAGCAGCAAACGGTCAAGCCCCTGAGCTATCTTACCAGCTATACCTAGTTTACCGGCTATAGTAAAATGAGCAATTACATGTCTGAATGTTCTAAAAGTCAGAAAGCAAATTACACTCTGTAGTGGATACAATTAAACTGCTAACTGAGATTTAACAGCAGGTCAGTTCATCTCCAGGTCTGGTGCAAAGTTGGCCACATGACAAGCCTGTGTGGATCTACTTTTCAGGCTTCAGAGGTTGGCAAAATACATACCACTGGGAGGGTTCATAACTCTGTATTAAAGAATGTAGAGAATGTAAAGTAGCACAGGGAAAGCAGCGCACTGACACGGCATCCCGCACTCTGGGCACTCGTTACCTCCTACATGCAAACAAACATCCTGAACAGCATGCCATGGAGATAGGAAAGACACATTACAACAAAGCATTAATTGTGGCACAATGAAATCAAGGGGCACTTTATGTGATGTGGTCAAACATTTGTACACTGTACACAAGCTTTTAGGCACACGGATTTTGTCAAGTCACTGAGGATACCGAGATGAAATGTCTTATGATGATTGTAACAGAGACAATGGCAGAAAAAAACATGCTATAACTGCAACTTGCGAAAAGCAAAATAGATATGGGCCTGATTCACAAAAGCGTTTTATAGTGGTGCAATCCCATAGGAAAATGCTTTGTGAATCAGGCTCATAGTCTGAAACGGATGCTTATTCTGCTCTAAACGCTTTTTGGAGGTTTTTTCTGCATTGTGAATTTGAGGTGTTTAAGAACAGACTAAGTGTGCCTGAAATAAACCTTTAATGAGTCTAGCAATTATTGTAGAGAATTCCAGAAAGACAAATTATGTGTTATTCCTATTCTATCTTACTTAGGGCCACTGCTAAAAGTGTTACTTTTGTGGAACCCCCTGTTTTTTTTAAGAAGCCTGAATATGAAATCAGCCACATGGCACTGGCCACAGCCCAGGAGCGTCAATGTGTAAAATAAAAAGAAACAGGGGTAGCAAGCGAGGCCATAGGGGTAGCAGGGTGCGACCCCTGGCTACCCACAAATGGCATCCCTGTGTGCAAGGGATTCATGCCCGCTTTATCACACCAGTGAACCCATGCACCTCAAGTGGCCAAAGAGGCACAAAAGATCCATGCAAATCTGGTCCTTACTCTTCTAAAGTGCCAAGAAGATCGACCTGTATAGCTTTCAGTTGCAGAAATCATCCTGGTGCTGAGTGCAGCAATCTGACACTAGATTGGTCATCCCACGAAGATAAACTGCTTGATCCGGAATATTAAACATAATCCTAAAATGCTACTGTTACATCTGACAAACCTGAGGACCTTGTACCCCCAAGTCTGCTGATGTGAGGAATTTGACCATCCTCACGGGGAGAGTCCGCTCGCCTGGGCTTTTGATTTTTTGATAAATGAAAATGAATGATGGGAGACCAAGCTCCGAGAAATTAGTGCGCCATTCAACACCAATTTCATCTGCTTCCCACACAAAACGCATAATCAAATGTACTCCAGGAAGACACAACCTACATGCAATGTCTTCCCCTGTCATATTCAGCTGGAATGTGACAGCCCAGGGTACATCAAAGTGTCTCAAGGAGGGGAAGGCACACCTTCCTCCAGCATGGACAGCCTAATTTAAATATCACAGGCCGCATGGATCTGCTTTCCTTTATCCTCCGGCTGGTGGCAGTGCATACTAATGAGAAATATTTGAAGCAAGCCTGAAGAGGCTTGGTTGCAGGAATAGACAACAGGAAAGGCGGGGCTAACACCCCTTTGGTATGCAATGTGTCAACTTGAAGCTAGTTCCCACCCCTTTGTATGATAGACAGTGTAAGGCATGTCTGGGTCCATTATTTACCATTGGAAGACCCCTGCAGTGGTGACCCCATTCAGAGGGGAGAGGTATGTGGTTTGGGGAGACAGGAAGTCTGCTCCAGCACAAACATCAATGGAACCATGCTCTTTAATCAAGAGTCACAGAGGGCTCTGTTAACCAGAGAGACACTTTAATCTACAACATACAGGGAGATGGATGGGACTTGGGTATATGTTGTCACCCCCTTGTCTGTCCTGTTGCAGACTACTCTGGCCCTAGCCTTATGCATTACGGAAGATTGTTGGTGGGGACCCAGGATCGGTTCATTAAGGTGGGCTTAGCCTGCACCAGTCATTGGGGCCAATTTGGCTTTAAAAGAGGGCTGAACCACTCACTTACCAGATCATCTGAATACTTTGAAAGGAGTAAGAAGAAGGACTCATTTGGGCCCAGACTGAAGGTACGTCTACCTTACATCTTCTGCCAGTGAAGGAAGTCCTGGAGTTCCAAGAGGGCAGCAAGATACCTCCCCTAAACATCTCTCAGGGAACAGAGGGAGATACCGGAGTCAGAGGACCCATCCAGCAGCTCCAGAACTGGTACCCAGCCAGCACACAGCGTGGCCTGCTAGGTTCTGCCACCCATCTTCCTAGGTGGGAAGTGCTGGAGAGTCTCTGGACAAAGAACAAGGCTGTTACCTGCAAACACTCTCCTGAGCTTTGGGCCGTCCACCTTGAAAGGCCACAAGCTGTGCAAAGAAGTTAGGAGGAGTGCCAAACAAACATCATCCAGCGTCCATCTTTTAAGGACATTTTCGAGACAGTCGAGTTCTCGAACTGCATCCGGCTGCACCGCTGACTGTTGTCACGCCACAGTCACCAGAGCCATCCGAGACGCCTCGACCAACATTCCAGATCTGCCAACCAGCACAGACACAACAATTCTTGGCCCAGAGCTGCCGCGCCGGACAGCCTGCAGACATCCGTCCAGCCTCGTTTGCCGAACTGCCCGCCGCCTGGTACCTGCAGCTGTCTCCCGCCATTAACTCTGTCTCAAGGGCTGTGAAGTGCCCTGGAACCGCCTCAACACTGTCAAGCACCAAGAACCTCTTTAGCAACAGTTACATTGTGGTTCTGCCCCCCTGGACCTTCTCCAAATGCTCCTATAGACAGTTACGACCCTTTGCCCCCTTGGTGCTGAAACCAAATAATCTTGAACGGTAAGACTGATTACTTTACCAACTACCCTCCTGTCAGTATCCAGAGTGCATCTCTTTCCTTTGTGAAACTGTCCTCTGTGTTCCTTTACAGAGAGGGTTGTATTTTGTACTGTGCTAGAACTGTGTGGTGTAGTAATAATAAAGTAGATATGTTTATACAACCTTGACTGGACAGTCACTTTTATCATTGGGTTATAATTGTATTTTCGCTGTGTTGCAACTAACCAACGATCCACAACCTTGTGGAGATAAGCCTGCCATTCCGTCCATGTTACCAAAAATTGGACAAGATGGTCTTATACTTCACTTGTATTGCAATATGTTTGGATCCCTTCTGGTGTACTAGAGGTGTGGGGTTGATTGATGGTTTAGAAGCCGTTATTCATACCGGACCACTGGTGTGCCGGAAGTTGATTTGTCACAGCTGATGTATGACACTGTTGATAATGTGTGCATGAGTAGACTCACTGCACAATTAGAATGGTCCTTTGCAAAGCTGCACACAGTAAATGAACCTGCCAGAATCTCTAAGCAATTGAAATGCCAAGGAGGACTCCTTCCGGAAGTATGGACCTCTTGACCAAGCCAAAGCCAAATTGAACATTGTGTATCACCTGCTCCAGATTGCATCACTCTCTAAGCATAGATGTATGTATGATGGGAACATTGCACACATGTTCCATTCTTCTATATTTGCTCAACACCAAGCAATCTCTTCCATTGTCTAAGTGGAAAATGTAACCAAACTTGAGTAATCCAACACTTATTCTTACCAGAGACTGGATGGAAATAACCAGAAGGGGATATTCCCCTCGCTGTCTTAGTTCCCTGGTTATTTGTTTCACTTTGGTCACCAAGAGACGTAACATGGAGGCTTTGCAATACATCAGTAAGCCCAGAAACAAAATGGTTTGGGTTAGACAAGCCTCTGAATTCCCTCAATTGACTGGTAAACCGATCTATGACTCTTGAGAAACACAGTACCCATTTTTGATAAAATGACAAATATAACCTCCCAAAGGCAGACCCTGGTGCAGTACCTGCAGACTTATCCTGAGAGAACTGGACTCGCCCTCCTTGACCTCTTGCTTCTCTATCCTAATATTATGACCTCTCTGTGGAAAAGAATTTGCCTTGGGGACCAACAAACCTGCTGGAGTTTGTTCTGCCTGTACGAAAGGCCAACGGCTCTAGAGAAACAGCCGGTCAAGTGTCCTCTACCTCAACCGACCATTCCATAGACCTGAGAGGAAGATAATCTAGGCAGAGGTGTATGCAGAGAGGCCTGAGCTTTGCCAATGGCTGTAAATGTAATTATGTACTTTCCAAGGCCCTTCATGAAATCACCACCAAACAGATTAGAACCAACCAGCCCAGAATCCACTGAGATGGCTCTACACCCCAATTCACTGTTGATTTGTAGGAAAATGCCCTTAAGCCACTCCAGGGCATTCCCATTACTCAGAAAACAAAGAGCCTTAAAAGGCCAACTGCTGACCTCTGTGGCATCCAAAGGGGAGCACATAGCCTCTTCTGCCTAAGTAGACATTTTAATCAGAGGGCCAGAGTTGGTTAGAAACATCCTAGCTCGATCAATCCCCCTAACCAAATCCTTCCCATAGTTGGAAAAAAGATTGCTAACTTTGGGTCTGTGTAGCCATGCCAGCGAGATTAGTGAAAGCATATTCTGCCTTCATTTTGCTGCGGGTACTGAAGTCAAGTTTACTTCATGAAATAGTTTGGTGAAGCCCACCACCAGCTGTAAAGGAGTGAGGGATATAGGATTTCCTGTGGCCGGGTAAATTGGCACTGCCAAGTAGACATCCTAAAGGTCCAGCCTGATAAGTCAGCTTCCTATGTCTCTCCTTCAGTCTCTTAGATCTCGCATGTAACACATCTCTTAAGCATCAGCATCAAGCACAGGGGCCCCTACTGAGTCCTGGAAACCAGATGGCACCTCCCTGGGGTCCAACTCACCCTCTCAGATCATCAACTTCCTCTGAGATAAGGAACTGGTCCAGGGATCTCTAGTTGATGAAATCAAAAACAGTCTGGCTCTTTAATACAGATCATCAGTCTCCTCCTGGCTGAGGGTCTAGACAGAGCAAAGAACAACTCTTTGAAAGACAGCGCTGCAGTCGCCCAAGTCCTGGGATGAGTGGGCAAAGGAAAGGCACTGCACGCACTCTCCTTACACACAAGGTTCTTCTTTTTTATCAGTGGCTGTGGAAGATTGCGAATCAACCCCACATGGGCATTCTAAGCACCCCCACCTTCTAGGATACTATGCCCTGGGTGGGTTTATGCAATCTAAGGGCTGGCCTATCCTTGAAACTATCAAACGTTTTATACAGGCCTTCAAGGTTCTTTTTCAAATCAAAACCCCTACCCAGAGTAACAAATACTGATGTCTCCACAAACACATGCATTCTTGCTGCCAGTTCTCCAGATCCTGTTCTGGTTCACTGGCTATTATAGCCTTGACAAAGGGCAGCGCCCCATTATTTACCCCAACAGCATCAATCACATAGGTCATGCTCACAGCCCCCAGGGGACCCCCCAGGTGGGGGCTTACAGTTGCCAGAGCCAAGCTAACCTTATGGCGGTACGTTACCCTCACTGGACACAACCAGGTGCCAGACTCCAAATATTGCATCAAACATCTCCATTCTACTAGCACAAAGCATGCCCAGGTGAATTGCGCACTTGAAAGGTTCTTTCCTCTAGCATGGATGAATCACTGAGCATGAAGGGCATGCCTAACGGGGCAAGGCCCATAGCTTAGTATCATGAGGTGCCAGAAAAAGCCGGGCCACTCACTAACCTGCTAGGGAACACTGCAAGATAGGGAAGTCCTTGGGAAACCCTGAAACGTAAGCCACACAAATGGAACTGAACTCGGGGAAGTACTTATCTGATCCAGAACACCTTCTGCAGAAACACGAGGACACAGGCTTCCTGGGACTATCTTCATAGGGATTTGAGGATTATCAGGGGTCGTATGAACATGACAGGGACCTATGGAACTTGTATTCGAGGATAGGGTGTGTACTTTGTTTTTTATTTGATGTACTTTATCACTGCTGGAAGAATAAAGAAGAGAATTAAAATTGATTAATAGGAAGCCTTCGTATCAGGCCACAGAATCTGCCCAGGATCACACAATTTTGATCATTCATATTTGGAGACAGCTCTCCTTTCTCCAGATAAAATAGCGCCGCATACAACCATTTGACAAAAATACTGAATGACCTACCAAGTTTCCCACCAAAATAGTTATTGACCATTCGGTAATTGTTTAACCTGGGGGCAAGATGCAACAGATCTTTCGGAGACCCATTTCCATGGGAATTATACCGCCCCAAAACCGTTGTAGTCCATCATTTGTTTGACATTTATGTGAAAATATGGGGCTCATTCATGGATTTGACGGTATATAGCAGGTTCTAGAAACATGGTGCACAAAACAAGAATGGTTCACTTTTATGGGGTAAATTAGCAAAACCGAGAATACATATCTTTCAAATGCAATACTGTAGAATAGATGGATTACAACATTAGACATGTTTCTCTGTTATACTCCAAGGTTGAATGTCAAATGCAAGGAAGGAAACACAGTGTGAATTCATATTTGGGAATACAGCAAACATACTTCTGCATAGCAATGGAGGCAGTGCTAGGGCAGAGAGGTAAGGTTGGCCCTGCAGCCCGGCCACCAAAAGAAAAAGCAATCTCACTATTGCCCTGAACACAGTCACAAGGCCATACTCCTTCTCCCCTTGTGCAGGAATGTTTCAACAATGTATTCTATTTGAATCTTTGTTGAGCGCTGGCCCTAACCAGAGGGTCTCAGAGCGCCTAACAAGGCTCAAAGTTTCAAAAGGTGGGTGGTGAAACAGAGTTACAAAATGATAGGAACATTTGGACGGACAGGTGCTAGCAGGGAAGGCGGATGGCCTGGATTACGTGTGGGGAAACATATATGTTTTGAGGCATGATTTAAAGTATCTCTATTGAAAGTGGTTTTTAAAATGCAACTATTTCCTCCCGAAACGTTTGAGCCCCATTTAGGGAAATTCTGATTAAATGAATTGGTCAATAATTCCTCTTTAATGCTACATTGCTAAAGGGTTTCTTTTCAGATTGCCGTTGTACGCTTTCTGACTGATATGTTCAAACTGTGCCTAAAGGCTGGATGCAAGGCACTAAAATGAAACAATGACGTGTTCCCGTGTGAATACTATTAAGCAACTGATTTGTAGACTAACAGCAGTTACTAAACTGGTAGTTATCATGAATACATCACTCAATTTAATAAAGAAATAATACCTAACATACTGCGCTTGTGCACTATATATTGTTGTAGGCACAACACCACAAGAGTACAAGAAGAAATACACTTGTTTAGAAAAAAAGAGAAAAACAGATTCTGAAACTAATATAAACAGTTTTTTATTGCATCAATAATTCTGAAAGAAATAGTAATGGATTTCACAAAAAGATAGCAAATATTTACACGATTTACACATAAAGATCAAACCATTAGATAACTGTTGGTATGCTTTTATGAAGATGGTCCACAGATACATTTGACTTTCAGGAAAAGAAGAAGCTGAATTAAACCAATCACGCTCAGTGTGACAGCAGCCTGGGTCTGTCTGAAAGGCTTAATGTGCTGGCCAGGTCATAGAGCAGACCATAACTTCCTGTCCCTAGCTCAATCAAGGCTTATATCTTTGGCCTTTTTAAGCATCAAAATCACTCCCGAATCTGGCTAGGAACTGGGTAGGATGCAAGACACTACCCTCTCTTGCCCTGTAAACATGTATTGTGTGATAGCGACCTCTACAGGGTACTGTGCAGACTGTTACTCTTTGCATGAGGTTCAAGGTATTTGTATATGTTACAATTGAATTTAGGTTACGCAATTTTGGTGTGAAAAATGAAATATTTCTTCTATTTCATGAAGGAATCTGTGAAACTATATATTTTAGAATATTTAGGTTGAATACTATTTTATTTAAATCATATTGTTCGTAATTATGATTTCATGTCAAAAAAAGTGTATTTTGTGTATATTTCACATTTTATTTATGTGGTTTTATACGAACGGTAATGTTTGTACATATTTAATCATTTGTGAATTTGTTCTTAATCGCGTTTTATTTTTTGCAAAGGTTACGTGTAACTGTAAACAAATAAATAATATATAATTCCTCTTTAAAGCAACTTGAAGCAAGGTTTTCTCTCAATCACTTGATATGTGGTTCAGCGCAGTATGCTCAGAGCGGCCTTTGTCATTACGCTAATGCACTGGACAAAGATAACATGTTTTACTCTTCCCTCCTTACTGTCTCGTCCTATGAAAATCAGAGTACTTCCAAGAGACTTGCCCTGAAGACTGGGTGCTGAGCAACAGCAGCTGCTATGTCTTTTCTAAGCAGACGGCTTCCTGGGATGACAGTCGATCCAATTGCCAGTCACTTCAGGCTGACCTGGTTGTCATCACTGACCGGCTGGAGCAGGTGAGCTTTGAGTCCTAGCCTATAAAGTGAATAGCCGTGTCTAACGCGCCTAGCTGCCCCGCATCTTTCAGGTTCAAGGTGCAGACGACTTTACGCACACTGGCTTCTTCTGCCTCTTGAGGACAGAAGATAACGGGCAAGAAGAGTTTTGTTTTTGAAATCAGTGGCACTTGTGGGTTTATTTTGGTAGTTATTGATCAGTAGGATGTATAGAACTCTGAGTCAGCCTTAAAGTAAAAAGTTATTTTTTGCGTTTAGTTCAGCAGAAACTACATATTGACTTTTGCCTGACAAATGTATTCTTTCGGACTTTGAACTACCCGAATTACAGGTGGTTCAAAAAGTTCAAACCAAGGTCATCCATTTGAAAAGTTTGAATAAACATTTGAGCCCTCACGTTTTATAAAGAAGTCGTGTCGTTGAATTGCATACAGTCCTGGGCAGCTTTCAGAGAAGCAGCAGTTATTTGTGGATGCAGGCTTTGGACAGAGTAGTCGAGTTGGAGTAAGGGCTGGGAGAGGATGTGGGAAGGTCAGATTTAAAAAAAGGTCATTAGCATATTTGTTTCATATTTTTGCATTGTGCAGTGTGACACACTTTCGTTTTTCACCTGTTAACTACACAATTGGCATCCGTGAGCAGTGAGGAAATGCCTCTGAGTGAGATCAGCTTGGGGGCGTGGGGCGTCGGATTTTCTGTCAAACGCATTAGGGTCTGGCCAAAATAGCAGTGACACTAGGCAGGATAAAGTGACACACCTTCAGGAAGGCAAGAGAAGTGGCGTCCTGAAGTGAGTGAATGCACAGGGTGACACTTGGGTGCAGGGAGGAGCAGACCGAGTTCCTCAGCACAGCTTTTGCTCTTGTGTTGACAAGCTGGCGTGACACTTGTGGTTGGAGAAGATTACATTCGGGGACACAGGGGGTATTTATCAGTGTCCATCTTGGACGAAACTCGAGTGCAGGGAGGTGCAGAGACTCCCTGTGTGCATCTTGTGCTGTTGTTGACATGCTCATGTGACATGGAGTGAGGACGCTGCAGGCATTCGGGGAGGCAGGGGATAGCAGGCAGTGAGTGGCCGTCCTGTTCTGAATGAACAGATCATGTGCCTTAGGGCAGCACTCAAGTGGGGAGAGGAGCAGAGAATCGGTGAGCGCAGCTTGTGTCAATGTGTTGACAGTGACGTGACACGTGTGGTGGGGGAAGGTATAGACGATATAGAGATTCAGGGAAGGAAGAGATCATTGTCAGTTACTGTCCATCTCGTGACGTGAGTGACACTTGGCCAATATGCTGAATGTCTGGTGTGTAACATACCTCTTGTCCTACTCTTTCATTGTACAATTGCATTTTGGCCACAGTGAAACAGGTACTACAGCAGTCATCGTGCCCAAAAATACATGTTACTATGGCCAGGTGGACATTGACTACATGGTGGTCATGGCGCCCTTGGTAGCCTTTCCATTGCTTACCAGACATGAGGGATCCCAAAATATTGCAAGGGAGCAGCATATGCTTGTCCGACTTCAGGCTGGACTTTGTACGCAAGGATTTTAGAGAGGAAGCCACAGTCAGTTGATATCTGGGAGAAGGTGGAGGAGGTAGAGGCAAAGCGGCCAAAGCTTCGTAATTTGCTGTTCAGCTTTGTCATGCCATACAATGGAACAAATCGGATTGCTGCCTTAAGGATTGGCTATACTATTCAAGTCTCCTACTTTTCACCTGTACTACCACTGGTTCTCACGCATTTTGTTAACTGTCAGCTTGTAATGGAAATGGTTACTGTGGCACAGAGAATCAGTTCGCATTTCAGCCAGGGTTATCATGCAAAATCTCCCCTGCGCCAAATACAGATGCGTCAAACTTTACTACAACACAACTGAAGACCACTAATTGGAATTCCATATGTGAGAGAGGGTGCAGGAGCAGTGCAGTGCTATCTCAAACTATTGCAACACACACAGTAGAGCAGTAGATTGCCGACCAATGTCTGCAACCTTTTTAGGAAGCTACCTAGAGGGTTAGCCATCACAGTGCCTCACACAGTGAGGTTTCCCCTCCGGTATACCTGTGTGAACTAGACGTCTTCAACATGGCAAAGGCCCATGACTTGGCAAGTGAGGATGAGGCAGCACAGATGGCGAGGGCTCTGCTTATAACCTTGGCAGGTGATCCGCAGGTAGACAGAATGAAAGGTAACATCGAGTACCTGCTAGGTTCCTTTTTGGAGCCATGTTTAAAGATGAAAGTGACTGCTTTTAGTACCCCTGTGCCAGGAGAGGAGGATTTGCACCAAATGTCACAGGGAGGAGGCACTTTGAAAGCATGTACAGATGCATTGCTGCAAGGTCCGCAGCATCAATTGAAGGAAGAACGCAGACAGCAAGAAGAGCTGTAAACACCCCAACGTTTTCTAAGAACATCAAGAATTTCCTGATTGTCAGCATCAATGGCCACTACATCGCTGACCCAGGATGAAAGCTTCATGACCCATGCAGGCATAGCCCATGGAGAGGAAATGCACTACTCTCGCAGGTATATGGTATCTTAAATTCTGACAATGCATCAACAAAACCAGAGACCGTACCATCATCTGCACATATACTTGATCCCTATCTACCTGACATTTCGTCCCAATGCATGCTGACCCGTTACAGTATTGGAACAGCAGGCGGTCCAAATAGCAGGCAACACTTCTGAGAGTTGTACTGTGATCAATTAACTGCCTCCCAACAAGTGTCTAGTCGGAGAATGTTTTCAGTGTGGCCGAGGCTATTGTCTCCAAATGCAGGAGGAGCCATTCAGTGCTGCAATTGACTTCTTAAAAAACGAATAAGAACTTAATTGCGGCAAACTGTGGGAAATCCTCTCCTCACAGCCGATAGAGCAGCTCAGATGAGGATGATGACTTGTTACACGCACTACATGTCTGACACCAAAAAGCTGAACAGGGTGAGTTAATGGTACATGTGGTTAGGAAAAAGATATTCCAGTAGTGACTGAAAGGCCATCACCATGTACTGGCATGATGAGGAAGAGGACATGTAATTACCGTCCTACTGTTGTCACAACTGTCCAAAGTCAGCATGCTGTCCCACACAACTAAGCCCCTCCTGAATATTGTTGAGAATCTCACTGAGAGGACTCCCCGAAGACAGTGATTTGCTGCTCATCGAAAGATCTGATATTCTACTTGAATTGTCAGCAGCATTTCAGCATTTTGTTTTTGTTTTCAGTTTATATGTTTTGTATATACCTCAATACTACCTCATACAAAATATCTGTATGTTTCCCCCTTTATTTGGTGGATTCAATATACGGTTTTCTGTCAGAGAAGAATTCATGTGTTTTTGCTGGCGTACCTTCTGCAGTCTCTCATTAAAAAAAATGTATGTGCACGTTTTTCACCTTTACTTAGTGGGATGAATAGATGGTTCCTTGCCTATAACACTCAGGTGTTCTGGGCTGAGTTTCTTGTGTGGTCTCTCAGAAAAGAATTTATATGCATGTTTCATCCTTTACTTCACTGGGCTGAATGTGCGGTTCCCTGCCTGACAATGACAGGCAGGTGTTCTTGTCTGAATTTCTTGTGTAGTCACCTCGAAAACAAGTACATATGGAGTGATGTTTATAGGTTGAGTCGAATAGACACTCTTCCAACTTATATGTGCCAATGGGCTGAAAGTGTCTCGAATGAGTATGAGGATGGGCAAGCCGGCACAAGACAGCTTTCATCCAACAAATGACCATTATTTTTCATCTTTGCTGCAAGCCAAGCGATCACCCTTCATGTTTCAAGGCGCGTCATTTGATGACCCTTACAAGTCTTTCGAGGATCACCTTCACTGCCAGGGATGAGCCCGGCTGGGAACTGATGTATTTGGGTTTCTCTCTGGCCCTCAGAAATAAAGTATGTGTTTTTCACTCAAGCTATTCACACATGAGTTTTTGTGCCTCTTAGTAAAAGGTAATCAACAATGATTTCCTTTACAATAGTGAAGTGGGAAAATGGGAAAAAACCCTTCCCCCATTCTCATCCAGACCCTGGCCTAGAGGATCACGCCCCAAGCACCCCCCACGAGAGGAGTTCGACACATTCACTTCCCAATTATGTTGGAAAATGGGTCTATTGCAAACCCGGTGGTGGGTGCGTGTATATGTACTGGTCGTTCGAAGACCATGTGAACCAGTATGGACACCTAGCTGGAATAACAAAGGTGTGGAGAATACGCAGAGAAAAGAGAGCAGATAATTTTGTGGTCGACAAGTCAACCAGAGGGGGGGACTGAAGTGGGAAAATGGGAAAACACCCTTCCCCCATTCTCATCCAGACCCTGGCCTAGAGGATCGTAACCCAAGCACCCCCCACGAGAGGAGTTCGACCCATTCACTTCCTTACCAAATGACAAGGTGATGTGTGTCCGTGGCCCACATGCACAAGGAGCATGTCCAATACCACGCCCTGGTCAAGCCGATGTCTGCGACATGGACCAGCTTGACTAAACAACAACCATGAAACCCATCATCGTTAAAGATGCCATGACGACATAGCCAACAGACGAGAACACACGTGCCACCATGCACACTGATCACTCACACACCAAACCACACGAAGAACATACTCAGTGCTATGACCTAGCGGACTGACACACCCACGGACATGCATCGTTGGTATTTTTCACATAGGCCTCCTACAGCAACGCAGAAACACAAGACGCCTGAAGAGTTAGTGTATACATGCTTTTAGATGCTTTTTCACTATCTATCCCCATAGAGACGCCATCTTATATATCTATTGATGTTTGTGACATTCTTTCACCGTGACTCCATATTATGGATTGTACATCACCACCCAGGACTAGGCCCGAGTAGACCGCAAGCAAGAGTTCCCAGGCAGGAGCCTCTCAGACGAAAATCTTCCCAAGACGAAAAAGCAAAGCGCTGACCACGCAGAATGAGCCTGACGAGAGCTCACAGCCAAGGCCGTAATGTTGCAACTCACACGCTGCGCTCCTAGCACCAAGGTTACACCTGCCGCAGCCAAGCGCCCCTCAAAGTTGAAATACAAATCAAATGCTCATAATTCTGCTCCACCTACGGTCTCTCCACACGTGACCAAGCCGACCTGACAGAATGCCAAGCCCATGAGACAGAGAATCGCCGGGATCCCACGTCTGAGACACAGGTTGCAATAACGAAGCGACAAGTTAGACACCTACATCAGTGTGAAAGGCATGATCATCAGCCACTAGCAAGACCTGTCCATTGTCCACCATTAACACATAGTTACACATTGTTGCCAGTACCAGGTACATCGCGAGCTGGGAACGGCGATGGTCCCACACTTGGCGGCTCGCGAGGGAACCAATCAGAATATGAGGGGCACCGCATTGACGCCATTTTAGTTAGCCAATCACCAAGTGTCCCCTTGTAACCAATTTATTGTAGCAATTGTGAGGAACAGCCCAAGCGTAGCACCTGACCCGTCCTCATCCACTAACATTTCTTTCTATATGTTCCTATACTAACCCTACCACTCGGGGAGGCAACCCGAAGTGGCGGTAGGTTTTGTGATGATTTTCCAAGGTGACGCGAGTAGTGGGTCATACTATGGTAAAAGGGCCTGTGAGCCCCCCTAACAGAGAGAGACCGTCTCCCCGGATGCATACGGGCGAGTACAATCCCTGCCGTTTGTATAATAAACAGCAGTAATTATTTTGCTCTTGTGCATGTGTCATACTCCTTTCGGGACGTGGGAGAAGTTGTGGCCTCCCCAGCCTCGGAGGTCCACGGACGGCTCCGCCGACCCCCGGAAATCACCCGGACAAGTTGGAGGCACTGCTGAGATCTGTTTGAGGTCTACCTAAACTTAAGGGCATCACCACCAGGCCTCTTGCAACGAGGCAACACGGCAGTGTGGCCCCCTCTGCCATTGCCCCCTTTTGAAGACTACAGGACCATCGTGGAAATGCGAGAAGAACGGACAGCACAATCTGGACATTGGCCATCGGGAGCCGACTTGAGAAGTATCCCGCCCGTGGTTGGCGATTGTCCAGACGTGGTCCAGACGAGAGGAAGTGGCAAGCCGCTTTGGAGGGATGCCCGCAGTCGAGATGCCCCGGCTCATGAGGACTTGGTGAGTATGACACACCCAACCAGCAACGTAATGTTGTATGGGAGGGTGGAGGAATTGTAAAGAGGGAGGCGGGTGGTTGTAGCAGTGTGTGGAAATTGATTTTGGCTGTTCTGCGGCGGCAGAGGTGTGAGGCCTAGTGGGACAGGCACGAGGGCCGTCCTCTACGGCCTCACAAAGTGAATTGGGTGGGGCCTCGGGCACCCACGTACGACTGTTAGAGGGCACGGATTGGTTCAGAATCGCAGACACCTGTGTAAGATGGGGGTGTGGTTTTCTTTTGAGTTGACATTATAGATCAATGAATAGATGAGGATCCCTACTGATTGAGTGTTGAAGCTCGTTAAGTAGATGATGTTTTCCCACAGGGGTAGCTAGATTGTTTACCGAGTGCGGAAGATAACTGGATGATTAAGCTCCTCTGGAGAGGGGGCGCATCACACACGAGGCAACGCAGCGTGCGCAGTTCGGTTATAATAAGTAATTGATTGTTGATTTCCTCGCTCCGGATGAAGTGGGAAGACACCTGTGGGGTTAACAGGGGATACAAGTGGGAAAAGGTAGCACGCCTTCATAAGGTTCCAATGTTGTACGTACTTAGTGTCTTGTAGAGGTTGGTGATGTCACCCATAAGGCTTGTATAGGATACCGCGACCATCTCGCATCTTTTCTAGGGGCGGTCAATGGCTGAGGGCATGAAGGGGGAGGAGCCCAGGGGAAGAGGCGGCCGTGCACGGAGAACGCCGGCCGCGCTCGACAAGGGGGTTGAACAAGAAGAGGGAGCGATCTGAGCAGACAGCGGGGACGGGGAGAAGGACAAACTAAGTTGAAGGTGTGCCAAGTAGAGGAGGCACAGGAAGGTGGGGCCGCCCAGAGGCGCACCGCACAGGGCACACAGTCGCAGGGGGCTCTTTGTGCCACGGCCGAAGGGGGCCATAGTCGTAACATCGGGAAGAAAGGAATAACAAAATATACTAGTGTAACATTGGAAATTGCTTCTCTTTCAGTGGACAATCGAAAGTCCCCAGCTTACGGGGCCAGGTAAAGGTTGACATTGAAAAAAGTAAAAGTGTAACATGGCAATGTATTATGGGTCGGGTGCAGGAACAGGGTTGGGGCTCAAACCAAGCGCTTTTACTACACCACTCCAACACATTTGCGCGACACTGTCACCACATAGAGAAAATATTATAAAGTATAGTACTGAATGGTCACAAGGAACTGATAACAAAATAAGGGTACCATGGCTGCCCAACGGCAGCTTTGACATTTACGCCCAACATCACTTACTGACGTACTTGAATAATACTTATGAAGAGAAAAAATTAGCAAACCACCTAGTGGTTTTCGATATGTGGAAGATGTTTCAGGGATGCACACCGGGAGCCCCAGGATTGTACGCAGTACAGGAGGTAAAAGAAGAGAAGGTGAAAGGAAGGAGTGAGGGTACGACATGCAAAAAATCACTCAGCACTGAAGAAAGTGAGAAGGAGGCAGAAATATCATTTACGGTAGCAGAGGCAAAGGTTAAAAAGGAAGGGGCAGAGGCAATGCTGATAGCTAAGGTAGTGAAGGAGGAGGAAGGGGGGTTGTACCTAATAACAGAATTTAGAGAAGCCGCTCGACAGCAACTAACGGCTGCTGAGGGATACTCCAACCCCGCGTACAGCCCCCTACCATACGCACCCCCAGACGATTGTCAAAAAAGGTTGGGGGCGGCGGGTACGGTAGATTCAACCACAACACAGGCAGGAACGGGGGGTGACAGGAAGGCCCTAAGGAATTTTGCAAACATAGGACCAGACGAGTGGGTTGCAGCACAGGTGCTTCTGAAGCTCTGGGGAACATTAACGGAGGCAGAGGAGGACGCAGTGAGGAAGATAAATAAGGAAGAGAAGGATGACACACAAACAGAGCACGAGGGAAGTAAAGAAGAAGAAGGGAGACTTTCACGAGAGGAGCAAGAGATATTGGAGGAGAGGTAGGCGGAATTGGGGGGCATACGAAGCGCGCTGATTCAGCAGTTCGAGAAGGAAACACGGAGGAGACAGGAGGAAAAGAAGGTAAATAAGGCAGAGATGATGAGAATGAAGGATCAGGCAGAGGAAAGAAAGAAGGAAGAAGAACGCATAAGGGCAATAGTGCAAAGGATGGCACACGCAGAAAATAGGGAAATGAGAAGGAAGGAGGAGGAAAGGGAAGAGAATGATAGGGAAATGGGACTGTAGAAAAAGAAGATCATATCCGAAAGTGCACGGAAGTATGAAGAAGGGAAGGTTATAAAAAGCATACTGAAGAAGGAAGGGGGAATATGGGGGAGAAAGGAAGATGAGGAAGTAGTGGAGAGGAATGAAATGGAGAGCGGAGATAGAAGAGTGGAACATGGAGTAAAAAAGTACACACGCCAGGACATGGAGGTGGCCTCAACATCAACACAGGAGGATGTGGTTGAGGGAGGTGAGTACTCAGACGTGGACTTAATAGATTTAAGGACAGCAATAGTGGGGGGAAAATGTACAGACTGGGGATTAGCATTTCCTGATGGATTCTGCAGCGACGAAGAAGAAGGTTCGAGCGATAGTGGAAGAAGTGGCACCAGAGAGAGTTTAGACAAATTATACATAACGCACACTAACTGGGAGTCACCATGGGCATGCGAGAGACGGGGAGGAAAGGGCGCAGGAGACACTAAGGTAAGGGAAGCAACCAGGAAAACGCCACGCCCATTAACAGCAACCCCTGTACACACACCATATGCTGGCAGACTAAGGGACCTTCCAGGACGTAGGCAGGAAGAACGAGGAAGCACACAAATTATAGGACAAGAAGGTAACAAAAGAGGGAGGAAGGATGGAGGAGACGAGAGGGTGAGCTCCTGTAACATTGACAGCATTGAAGAGCTACAAGATATGGAGGAAGATGAGCAATATACTAACATAACCACACACAGGCGAACAAGGGGACAGGAGAGGGAGTGCAACCTAATGACTGCTAGAGAGGGGAGGAGCCAGACCACAATATATCCCCTGGAAACATGCCAATAAGGAAAATATAAAATGCAGGCTCCCGTCCCTGAGTGCTGGAGCTGGAAAGTGTATATATGAAATGGAGAAGCAAACTGCGGGGCAAACATTAGCGGTGGGAGACGTGAAGGGGCTCCTAATTTCCATACTGGGGGATGCCGCTGATAACATCTGGAAGAGGGCGGGGTTCCCAGGGGTAACAATAAATGACACGGCACATGACGGAGCACCATTCGCCAACTGCAGACATGCACTCTGGCAGGCGTTGAGGGTTCAATTCCCAGACACATCAGACATAGGAGCAATAACCTCACGCAAGATGCGTGAGAATGAAGAACCTGTTGAGTACATCCAGGAGATTCATGAGAAGTGGCGCTTGGCAACGTGAGAATCGTGGGACAAAACACTAGCAATTTTCTACCACATACTAGTACAAGGGCTCCCGGAGCAGGTACAAAGGCAGTTGAAGAAGTTGGCGGGAATGTAAGCAAAAGCCTGGCCAGAAATACAACTGACACTAGTGCACTACTGCAGGATGTGACAGGAAAAGATGAAACGGAAGGAGGAGGATAGAAAGGCAGAGGAAGTGAAATTGGTCCAAAAGAAGTTATAAAAAATGCCATGGAGGGAGCACTGATAACAGCACCCGCCCCCATGCAGACAACAGCGATGCAAAACACAACACAACAACAGGTATTACCAATACAGCAAGCACATGCAACAACACAACAAATGCCTCCACCCCCACCATACACAGCGTACGCGGGAGGGGATTATATGCAAATGGGAAATGGGTACTCAAATAATTATAGAGGAAGGGGCGGACAAATGAGAGGGAGAGGATATGGCCCACCCACCCAACAACAAGGAGCAGGGTTCCGGGGTTACAGTCAACAAGGACAACAGGGGTACCAGGATAACATGGGGGACCCCAATGGCAAGCACAGGAACCACCGACATGCTGGCTATGTGGGATGGTAGGACACATGTCACACACATGCAGAATGAGGCCTGCGCAGGTGGCTTGGAGAGAGCAAGGACAGCAAGGACCTGTGGGTGAACAACAGGGTCACACACAACAGCAGGGGACACAGCAGCAATTTCCACCACAACAGGCACAGGTGTTACAGCCACAATCACAATCATACACGCAACACCCTCAACCACAGCAACAGACACTACAAACATATGCGCAAACGCAGCAGCGACCAATTACAAAACAACAACAGCATGTCCAAACTGTGCAGCAGCTCACACAAATACAGGACAATGCAATAACATCCACTGACACACCTGTGGAACAGACACAGCTAGGGAAAGTGACAATACTAGGCCACAACCCGTACACAGGAAATGGACAGTCACTGTACCCACAATAGGACAGCCCACAGATGTCCTTGATGCGTCCCATCTTATCAGTAACACCTAACCCTGCGAGGAACCACGCATACAGGTGACGATAGGTGACAAAAAATGTTCCTTCTTAGTTGGCACTGGCAAGGGAATAATGTGCTCCACACCAGGAACAAACATGCTCACAGCATGACAAATACTACAGGCTTATTGCGGCAAAACAGTAGTGAGAGCAGAACCAATAGATGGAGAACTGTTCCAAAATGGGACAGATATGGCGATAGCATGGCTACCATGAATTGAAGGGAAAATTTGGAGGAGGCCAGCAGTTTACCTTTTTAGACCCGAGACATAAGCCAACTAAAAGGAAGGGACAAGGATATCACTGAATATTGAGAGCATTGTAGCAACACAAGACTACATTGCAGTACACGGCCAAGACCGGGAAGGGAGAGCATGGAGAGCAGTAATAGCACTAGCAGAGGGGTGCTGACTAACACAGGTATCAGATGAGGAGCTCTTCTCGGACGATAACGGTGAGGGGGAGATGGTGTTTGAGATGAGCGTCCACATCTGGGTAACAGTGACATACAGAGACATAGCGCAGAAGATGCCACTGGCGCTAGAGGGACCAGCCACTACCACTTTAGTATTTTTCGAGGAGGATATGGCAGCAGTGCCTGCATCTCTATGGACCACCAGTCCATAGGACGTGGGCTGCATCAAGAGCATTGGAGGGGTGAAAATAAAGTTGAAGAAAGGAGCAATACTGCGAAGGGTAAAGCAATAACCACTATCAAAAGAGGCAGATGAGGGTATATATGAAACGATAACGGCATTGATCAGTAGAGGTATACTAGTACCATCAGAGTCTCCATGCAACACTGCTGTGTACCCTGTGCGCAAGGCTAAAGGAAGGTCTTGGCATTTCATCCAAGATTTAAGACCCCTCAACCATATTGTAGAAGCAGAATACCCTATAGCGGCTAATCCAGCCACTATACTATGTGGAATACCCGCAGAGGCATCACGATTTACCGTGATTGGTCTAAAAAATGCTTTCTTCTCAATACCTCTACACCCTGACTCACAAGACTTGACGAGTTTCACATACCGTACCACAAAATGGAAACACACCAGGTTGCCCCAAGGATACTGCGAGTCACCATCCATCTTTAACAGGGTGATACAAATGGACTTGGGTAACATTGACATGGAATGCTTTCGGTGCTACAATATGTAGATGACATAATAATCTGCAGCACCACAGAAGAGAAGTGCAGGAGAGACTCCATCAAACTGCTCACAGTGTTAGCAGAAAAGGGGTACAAGGTAGACAAGTAAAAACTGCAATACTGCCAAGAACAAGTGCTCTACATAGGCCAGCTCATTTCATAAAATGGAAGGAACATTGCACCACAAAGGGCACAAGCCATAATGAACACACCACAGCCACAAACAGTGAGAGAACTCCAGCAGTTCTTGGGCCTATGCAACTACTGCAGGGCCTGGGTTTTTGATTACAGCTCATACACAGGACCACTGCTTGAGGCCTCAAAGAAGCGCAGAGGGGGGAGAAGAAGCTGAGATGGACCACAGAAATGACAGAGGCGTTTCAGGAACTAAAAAATGCCATATCCACTGCACCAGTACTGGCCACCCCAAATTATGAAGCACAATTGTTTATCTTTTCACACTGTAGCTCAGCAGTAATGAGGGCAGTGCTGACACAGAAAACTAGCATGGGTCACAAACCAGTGGCATTCTATAGTGGACACCTAGACCCTGTAATGTTAGGTCACTTCCCATGCAAACAGAGTTTGGCTGCCGCAGCATTTGCAGTAGAAAAATCATCCTTATTAACAATGGGCTGTCTAACCACTCTGTACGTTCGAGCATGCCCTTTTTGCAATACTGAACAAACCAAAGTCAACCCTGCCCACTCAGAGGGCATCAGGGTACGAAGTAATTTTGTTCAGGCCAGAACTAACAATTGTAAGATGCAACAGCATGAACCCAGCGAGGTTCATAGCAGAGGTAGTGGAAGATGGCAGCTACACTCATGACTGCACCCAGGCCATTGACACTTACTCCAGCACAAGAAAGGTTGAGGAGAATGCCCTAGAGGGGAGAGAGATACTGTACATTGATGGGTTCTCAACAATTGACCAGAGTGATGGGATACGCAGAACAGGAGCAGCAGTGGTGAGAACGACAGAAGGTTTGACATATGTCCCAGTGAAATGCATTCAGTTACCGCAACACTACTCTGCCCAAGCAGCAGAGTTAGTGGCCCTAATATTAGCACTGAAAGAAAGCATTGATAAGCGAGTAACAATATACTCTGAAAGTGCATACGTAACATCAACTGTACATTCAGGATTAATTAAGTGGCAGCGAAGAGGGTTCAGAAGAGCAGACGGCACCCCAGTGCAACATGCCCTACTACTTGCTGAACTAATTGAGGTAATTGAAGAACCCAAAGAAATAGCCCTGGTGAAGTGTCAGGCCCATACGAACGGGGATGATCCCATTTCCAAAGGTAACGAAAAAGCAGACACACATGCTAAACATGCTGCGTATTTCTGTGAGATATTCACCCCCCAAGAAAAAGAAAAAGATGAGGGGAGGGGGGGGCAAGACAGATGTCGATGAAGGATGGGTACTCCCACATCCCTGAAAATCAAATAATGGAATTACAGGCAGCAGCACCCATGGCAGAGAAGGAGATATGGGACAAAGGAGGATGCGCATTGGCCCCCAAAGATACATTATGGTGACAGAACAGTACAGGAAAAATAGTGATGCCCCTGGCCCTATTGAAAAGAGCCATGGCCCAACTCCATCATCCCGCACAAACAGGACAGCGGTGATTGCAGCAAGAATAAAAGACGGGTGGTTTTGTCCCGAGCTAAATTTGCCAAATGGTCACACGTTGCAAGTGATCAAAAGTGTTATACACCGGCCAGAAGGACTCTTCCTGCACCTCTATACTGACTATGTTGACATGATCAATGTATGTCAAGGATACAGATATATGATTCGGTAGTATGTCCATTTTCAAGGTGGATCGAAGCCGGTCCATGTTCCCATGCTGACGCTTTTAGAGCATCAAAGTTCCTGGTGAGGGAGGTTTTCCCACAGTGGGGGTTCTGCAAAGTGTTCTGGTCTGATACTGGCCCGCACTTCGCCAATGAGATGTTCCAACACATAACTGCACTCCTTGGTATCAACCACAAGTTTGCATGTGCGTACCATCCACAGGCAAATGGTATTTGTGAACACCTTAACGGTCTCCTAAAAGAAGAGAGAGCCAAAATACAGCAGTCGACCAAAAAAAGCTGGCTCTATTGCTTACCCTTAGCACTATTTGAGTTAAGAAATAGGCCAGGGTCGGATCACCACCTCACACCCGAGGTGGTGACCAGACGCCAAATGCACCTTACACTGACACCTCCATCAAAGGCTATAACAGACTGCCACTCATCTCAGACTCAAATGAACAATTGCCCATAGCCCACCCCATGGTCACGAGATCCCAAATTAAGAAGAACACTGCCCCAACAAGCCCCGACCAGACAAACCCCGCCCCAGTCACTACCTAATTAAAGAACATTGTCAAGATATTTGCCATTTCACACCTCACACCACACTATGTAAACACATGCATGTTCTCTTCTATTTGTTTCGCACATGTAGGTACCGCACTGTACTGGTTTATGTTGAAGGATTGAATAGAGGTACTAACGCACACGTTTTGCCCAGAAGTAAATGCTGCCCGCGGATAACAACAGCCCAGAAGCACTGTTGCACCAATTTGTATGTGCTATAAAAAGACCAAAATACCTAAAGAAAAGTAGAATACGTGTGTATTATAACACGTTTATTTTGATTATAGAACAATCATTCCCATACCTCCACAAGCACTTACTGGTTTTGAGAGAAAAGACACTAAGGAAAGCGTGGGAAGAGCTTTTCGCCTGGGCATTAAATGACTACATGTTAGGGAGAGCTTGAATTAACAGAACTAACAAATTAACGCTTATTTTGTAGACATTTTCAGGCGGGTATCTTTATCATCGTAAGAAAAGCTGCAGGACAGCAGCAAAGGTAAGACACAAAATGCCAGTGATTTTACCTATTTTAATAAAACTTATAAGCCTATTGTTTATCACTGGACTACTTGCTGCCACTGTCTGGCAGGCACACTATGCTTCCTATGTCTTGGCTGCACCTTCTACTAACATACCCCCAACCACGGCTGTAACAGGTACGGTATCAGGTGGTACAAGCAACCCAAGATTACATGGGAAGAGGATTAAATGTAGCATGACTATTGATAACAATCGGGTAGACACATATCTTACAGAGTCCACACACATCTCAAATAACATGTGGTATCAGCACATGTCCAAAATTGGTAAGGGGATAACTAAGGACAACTGCTATTTGTGCTCATTGATCCCATACGCCATGCGTGCATCAAGAACATTTGTGGCTATTGAGGTGCCTGCAACATCAGTAGAGTGCCTGGCCATGTTCCAAACAAAAGGACTATTCCAAGGGAGAATGGCGATACTACAGTGGAAGACAAGGGACACATACCTGTATGAAAATAACTTTATCAAGATACTTCCCATGTACAATCACTACTGGCAACTAACACAGGGACTCCAATATGTGACGGATGGACCTGACAAGGGGGAAACAAAGGAAGTAACATTGAATTACCTATCATGTGAATGGCGTGCAAGAGAGACTCCTGGAACGCTAGGATGTTGGGAAAGACCGATGATATAATTATATAGGGAAAGTGTACACGAAAGAAGAGTGGACTGATGGGGTTGTGGGGAGAAATATGATAACATTAACAAAGGCAACTGTGGAAAAAATGGATGAAGAGAACAATAGGTGTTACAACGGATGGATAAAGAGTGCAGCACTGGTAGCATGGCTAGAGAAGGACGAGGATCCAATAACAATACTCCCACTAACTGCACCTATACTTTTTTTATCAACACAACAGAGACGTTGAGGTTGGCAGAAACAGCAACTGCAAAAGGACAGTAGTGATAACTGCAGAAGGTGCCAGTACAGCAGTTCTAATGGCCTACTATTGGGCCTGCAGAGAAAAGGCATACCACAGTTTGCCGCCATCATGGAATGGAATATGCACTATGGTACACATAAACATACCATCCCTAGTAGTACCACAGAAACATGTTAACCTGGGAAGCTTTCCTAAGATGGAGCAAGGGAATAAAAGGAAGAAAAGATCAGTGACGAATAAAGAGAAAAAGGAAAAGAACGAAACAGCAGAATTGTCGAGAGTGAGAAGACAAGGAGAACAACTGACAGGGAACTACCTGTGGGGAAGATTGGAAACAGCTCTTAGTGACATCCCACCAGGACACAGACTATTCAGCAGAGTGGTGATGTTGTTTTCCTCTATGATATATCCAGGATTGCAGGCATATGCAAATGCGAAGTGGCTCCAGATAACAAGATGGGAATTAATGATGACAATAAACTCCACCGTCAATGGATTCAACGCGATAAGAGAAGAATTGAGGGCAGTGAGAATGGTAGCACTAGAGAATAGATATGTACTGGAACTCCTTACAGCAATGGAAGGAGGAGTTTGTGCAAAAATAGGAAGTTCATGTTGCACATTTCCCCCTGCCAACGACGCAGACAATGGCACGCTTTCTGAGGCAGTATCACAACTTGCCAAAATGCACACCAAGATGGAAGAGCAAGCAAAGGGAGTGAAGAGAGATGGTAGCTGGTTTTCCTATTTATGGTCATGGATGCCATCATGGCTGTCAGATTGTCTTAAGATAATAGCTGGATGCATAATATTGGGAATGGCTGCCCTGTTAGGACTGAGATTGTGGAAAGCAAGAACGGCTCGTACGACTGATGAAATGATGGAAATGATTGACATGCACGCCTGATGCCAGCAGAAGACGACAATAACATAGATATAATAATAAAGGAACGTGAGAGGGTGCGCAAAGAAATATTAGAAGCAGACTTACACCCGCCATTAGTGAAAGTTGAAACCCAAGGAACCCGAAGAATTATGTTGGAAAATGGGTCGATTGCAAACCCGGCAGTAGGTGCGTGTACATGTACTCGTCATTCGAAGACCATGTGAACCAGTATGGACACCTAGCTGGAATAACAAAGGTGTGGAGAATACACAGAGAAAAGAGACCAGATCATTTTGTGGTCGACAAGTCGACCAGAGGGGGGACTGAAGTGGGAAAATGGGAAAACACCCTTCCCCCCATTCTCATCCAGACCCTGGCCTAGAGGATCGCTGCCCAAGCACCCCCGCGAGAGGAGTTTGACCCATTCACTTCCTTACCAGATGACAAGGTGCCGTGTGTCCGCGGCCCACACGCACAAGGAGCATGTCCAATACCACGCCCTGGTCAAGCCGATGTCTGTGACATGGACCAGCTTGACTAAACAACAACCATGAAACCCATCATCGTTAGAGATGCCATGATGACATAGCCAACGGACGAGAACACACATGCCACCATGCACACTCATCACTCACACACCAAACCACACGAAGAACATACTCAGTGCTATGACCTAGCGGACTGACACACCCACGGACATGCATCGTTGCTATTTTTCACATAGGCCTCCTACAGCACCGCAGAAACACAAGACGCCTGAAGAGTTTGTGTATACATGCTTGCAGATGCTTTTTCGCTATCTATCCCCATAGAGACGCCATCTTATATATCTACTGATGTTTGTGACATTCTATCACCTCGTGACTCCATATTATGGATTGTAGGACTAGGCCTGAGTAGGCCGCAAGCAAGAGTCCCTAGGCAGGAGCCTCTCAGACGAAAATCTTCCCAAGACGAAAAGGCATAGCGCTGATCATGCAGAACGAGCCTGACGAGATCTCACAGCCAAGGCCGCAATGTTGCAACTCACGCCACGCTCCTAGCACCTAGGTTACACTGCTCCAGCCAAGCGCCCCTCAAAGTTGAAATACAAATCAAATGCTTATAATTCTGCTCCAGCTACGGTCTCTCCACACGTGACCAAGCCGACCTGACAAAATGCCAAGCCCATGAGACAGAGAATCTCCGGGATCCCACGTCTGAGACACAGGTTGCAACAATAAAGTGACAAGTTGGACACCTGCATCGGTGGGAAAGGCGTGATCATCAGCCACTAGCAAGACCTGTCCATTGTCCACCATTAACACATAGTTACACATTGTTGCCAGTACCAGGTACATTGCGAGCTGGGAACGGTGATGTTCCCAGGCTTGGGGGCTCGCAAGGGAACCAATCAGAATACGAGGGGCACTGCATTGACGCCATTTTAGTTAGCCAATCACCAAGTGTCCCCTTGTAACCAATTCATTGTAGCAATTGTTAGGGACAGCCCAAGCGTACCACCTGACCCGTCCTCATCCACTAACATGTCTTTCTTTATGTTCCTATACTAACCCTACCACTCGGGGAGCAAATCCGAAGTGTCGTTAGGTTTTGTGACGATTTTCTCAGGTGACGCGAGTAGCGCGTCATACTACGGTAAAAAGGGCCTGCGAGCCCCACTAACAGAGTGAGAGCGTCTCCCCGGATGCATACGGGCTGAGAACAATCCCTGCCATTTCTATAACAAACTACAGTAATTACTTTGCTCTTGTGTGTGTGTCATACTCCTTTTGGGACGCGGGAGGAGTTGGGGCCTCCCCAGCCTCGGAGGTCCACGGACGGCTCCACCGACCCCAGGGAAATCACCCCGACAATAGGTAACAATAATTATGGTACCGTTTATTACAGTGTTTAGAGTCATTAGGAATTCTGCATAAATCACTGTATAAACTGTGATTTATTTCATTTTGTAATTTATTTTGACAGGCGTTTTTTCTTTTTTTTCTTTATTTTGTATGGGAAAGACCAAGACTAAGGAACGTAGTCTTGGACCAAAAAATATGAAACGAACAACAAACGGCAACTAAGACTGGCTCAGGTGACTCTCCCATGTTGCAGCAAAATATTTCTTTAGGTGTCAACCCTCACCGTGGACAATGACACAGCAACAAAGGAAATGCTGCAGACCTGGCTGAAAAGAATTCCAGGAGCGTACTGCAGAGGAGCAGCTGAATGCCTCTGCAGGAAGTCCCGCCCCGATTGTACCTATATGTTGGAAATTGGAAATTGGAAATTGCGACATGCGCAACTCCAGTAATGGTACCCATTCTGCAAAAGGTCTTTGATACAAGGTATCCACTGAGAAAGCCCTATGTGATATATCCCCAAAGAGATGGTGGCCTCCCGAGGGAGGACCCAGAAGAAGTATGAAAATATGAAAAGAAGAGACTGGTGACATCACAAGAGATGAGCGTGACGCAATGAGAAGGCATAGACCTTATAGAATTTGATGTCGAAGTAAAGAGGCGGATTGAAGATTGCACATGTCAACAGCACTGCAGAAAATGCAAGCCATTTTATAATTGTGCAGATGCCGTAAGGCAAGCAGGATAAGTAATCATAAAGTCTGGCTATATGTAGTGAATAGACTCCAGGTGATGCCGCCAATATACATATGTGTACATACAATCTGGACTTTTGATGTTATGACTTTAGTAAGCTCAACCCCTGGAGAAAGGAGGATTGACGGCTGTATGTTTGTCGCAGCAAGAAAATAAGCCAAGGCTCGAAGATGGACCAAATAAAGACTGCTTGGCCTGGTGTCAAAGGCTAGGGCAGCCAAAACAGGTCATCAGTCCTTAAAGAACAGTGAATGTGAGAACGCTGAGGCATCCCTTGTTAAGTTGCAAAGAGAGAACACCATGAGTGCCAAGTTCCTTTATTCAAGACAATTAAATGCCATAAAATGGGTATATTCACAGTCTCTGATTACTTGAGTCCAGGATGAAAATAATAGTGGGCATGCCTTGATAAAAACATGCTCACTCTTCCTTATATTCCCAGAGACGAGAAGCTACTACAAGCAAGGCCAAGTTCAAAGACAATGGCAGACGGCATGAGTGATGAGAGGTGATGGGCTAATTGGGTGGGGAGGTATGGTCAACTTCACCCACCAGCACCAGAGGTTCCATCTTATGTGCTGCATATAACAAAAGGCCTTATAGTTTAGTTTGAGAGCCAATGATATATTGTGTTTCTAATTACTGTCAAAGATGACTTGCACTAAGGGAGGGCATGAGTGGCCCACCTGACTATAGAAATCCAATCATAATCCAATCCTGTATAGAAAGTATACTTAGATACTCTCCTTAGTCCTATCACAATCCAGTGTAGGTCTTCTTAATGTGCCACATAGTATGATGTCACGTATGACAATTGTTTTTTAAAAAAATGTTGTTTTTTATTAAAAGCATTGAGATCATGCTGTGTGACTTCTGTTGATGTCTGTTGTATTCCCTATTTTAGATAATTTAAAACAAAACAGAGCTATTAGCCAACTTCCTGAGTCGGTCTTATTGCTTAGAGTGAGAGTTATTCTCCATCTCATCCATTGTATCATGTGTTACTTCGATTAAAAGGACCATAAGGGTTCAGTACCCTGTGGCCTTAGGGGGGTGCTGGGGTGGTGGGTGGCAGACAAGTGTCCATGCCGGCTTCTGCTGAGCCTTTGTGTGGGAGGACGTAGGTGCAGCTGCTGAGCCCACCTGCATGTTGATAGATGCAATGCTTATGTCCTCAATGCCTTAGCATACAAGAGGTGGTCGAATGTTCTCCTACTTACGACCTCACCACAAAGGTTGCATACCACTGTGTTTTTGCTGGTGTGCTCCCCGGCAGGTGCAGTGAAAAACCACCATGCATCTGAGCCAGAATCCCTTTTGCACACACAGACCATGATTTTGTAGGACTTCCAGGGTCACCCTCATGCAGCCGGGGTGTGGCTGCTTGATCCTCCTCCTAAAACCTGGTTTGGGCAGTGGAGGAAAATGTCACCTCCCTCTGGAGCTTAAATTCCCTCTTCCCATTTACCCTTATGCTCTCATAGTCCATTCCCTTGCCTCCATTTTCCAGGATCACACTGCAAAAGCGGACACACACAGCCACCCTGTCTTCTTCTCTCTGTGTCTGCTCTGCCACCAAAAGAAAACAGTGCACAGGCGGGTTGTTATTCACTTTTACTTTCTTTTACTAGGTCAAGCCTATTCAACATAACTCATATCAATATATTCCTATATCGCGAAAAGGATCAAGCTGATTTAAATCAATTTGTCTCATCAAAAAAGCTGTAATCCAGTTTGAGCAATAGAGACCTTATGGCTCATAGTAGCCAGAGCCAATCCGAATTGTGTGTGACTTGAATCCGACTGCCACAGTCTAAATGCGCAATCCGATTTGAAGTATTACAAACCAACTGATGGTGCTAATGATTCAAAGCATTTTGAGTCGCTTGAGATTCAAGCTGAGGCTCATCGCCACAGGAAAACCTGCGGTTGGAGTTGAGAGACAGTACGAATCACTGTAAAGTCTGTTGAAAATCTCAGAAGCTTGTTTACAAACGGTTAAAGGCCTAATATCGACACAATATAGGCATAGACTGGTACGCAACTGTGTCAATCTCCCACAACTCTTCTTTTGTTTTTGGTGTGCTATATTAACCAATGCAACCTTCATTTAACTCGTTCTCTAACAAGTGAGTATATGCTGGCCTTCACAGGTTTTGCATTGAGTTCTGCTATTACCTGAGTATCCAGCTTACCAAATTAATGGAGGGACTTACCTACGCTACTAAGATGATCAAGGGCACGGAATGAAGAGTTTTCAATGTTGGACCACGACCAAAAAAACATTTGCCACCAAAGAAAGGGTGTGTGTGATTCACAACTCTCTGACGGTTGGCTAAATTGCAACACAATATATTATCTGTTGGCACAACTTTGGTAATGTTTGTGGGAATGGTGTGCATTGGTTTAGCAACATTGTTTAAAAACTACCAGCTACATAATACACTAAGCCATTATGGTGGTCGCATTGGCCAAGAAAACTACCCCAAACTGTTCTGTTGGCCCAGCACTTGGTGCATTGCCCTTTTGCCCAATGACCTGCCCCAGGCTGATTTTGTTCCTTAGAGACTTTGCAGGCATAACCTCACCTGATTCATTAGCTCCTGATTCATTAGCTGTCTGAATTTACTCTAATCCCGCAAATCCTCTTGATAACCTGAATCCCCAATGGTAAATACTAATTCAGGAGACATGCAGTTAATGACTGGGGAGTACCAATAAGTGAAATTGATGTATTTGTACGCTTTTTAAATTAGACTTCTCTGCCTACTCATCCAACAATCCAGTACTTGAAATGGCTATACATTTCATACAATGCACACAGTCAATATAGTCTTATGTAGCCAATTAACGTATATGCATCGCTGGTGCAGTCACATTTCATGACCATCTCGGTAACACACATCAAGTCCTTTCCACACATGAGGGTAAACATACATGAAGACACAACTCCTTCTGTAGGGAAACACAGGTCACCTTCACCTCTTACTCAGATTCTATGATCAAACCCAATACCACAGCTTAAACCCTCTCTCACAGGCACAAACACAATGGGATGTGCCTCAGCTAAAGATCACCTACCTCGTCTCTAAGGGTTTATGGCGTGAGACACACGGACACAGCTTCTTCTTCACCAGACCCCAAGCAGCTCCTCATACACGTCTTTTGAAGGGAATGAAGAAAGACACCCCCCTTGAGTTCCTCCAGGGAGCTCCAGAAAGGAAATCTCACCATTAACGAGCTCGGAACATGAAACTATGAACTTTGGTGAAAGTAGAGAGGAGCAGGGTGAGACAGAAAAAGTCCATGGCAAAAGTAAGAAGACCCTTGGTGGTTTTCAGTATGAAATGAATTGTGGAAATCCACTATGGACTTGCCAAATAGTTTTAATCATGCAACTGCTTTTGTGTTTGTGGAGAGCTGCTGTGTCTGTGGGAAGAATATTTTTATTTGTCATGGTTTTTATTAAGACATATGGTTTGTTACAAACCTTTATCTATACAGTCATCAAAAAGGAGAGTTAAAACTTCACCCCGTCAATACAAAATACATTATTTGCACAATACATGTACAAAGTCTTAGTCAAAATCTAAAACCTAGGGTTTCACTATCCCTATTGTTTTGTAGCAATTTAATTCATATTATTTTAAATGCTGTCATGGTTTATCACTGAATACAGCTATGTACAACACATATTATTTTAAATAAAAACTTCATTTAAAAATGTAATCATCCCAAAGGATGTCAAAAATGTTTCCCCCAATAACAATAAGGACCACTATTCTTCAGCTGTGTAAAATTCTCTCCAAAGTCAAACCCATACAAAACAATAATATGCATTGTAAGGTTTCCACTTTATGCTTAGCTTCACAAAATCTATATCCAAGATCCACCACTTCTATTTTATTAGCCGCCATAGTTTTCTTTGTGAGGTACATATTCAGGTGAAATCTCATAAATTGATACTGGTACAAGGGTCTTAGAAATATAATTAAATATTTTGGCAGAATGTTATATGCCCCAACTTCATTCTTCGAGATTGGGTGGAGCTTGTATTTATTTCTGGATAAGTCTGTCAGAATCCAGTCCTGTTGCCATAGTTTCCTCTTAATGGCCCCCGGATTTGTATCTAAGGTTCCCTGTATGATTTACAAATATCCTAAAATGGCCAAACATCGTGATTTCCATTGCTCGATGAAGCCAAAAATGCCCTTCTTGTTGTGAGTGGTCAATATCTGATAAGGGAGGGGGTCTCCACCATAATAAATTTCCTATATACAAGCGGACCATCCACACCATCATTGCATAAACTGATATTAAACCCAATTCATGTCTAATGACGGATTTGGGCACCCTCCTCTATAAACAAAGTAACCCCCTCTAAGATATACCTTGCAAAGAAGCCCAAATTTCCCATGAAAGGGATAAAGAGGTATCCGCTTCATAGGCTAGAATTTTGATCACTTTAGATTTGTAGAAAGACGAAACATGAAGAATGGGAAATGTTCTGTATTTTGTATGTATCAGCATACCCTAGGCCTACAAAATGTTGATCTTGGTTCTTAATTCCAGTTGACGAGTATTGGTGTTTATACTAGAATGTATATATGTACCCAAGTAAGTCCTAGATTCAGCTCGACCCAGAAACCACCTGAAGGGAAGTTTTTGCTTGCCCTTTATTGGGTGCAAATTCAGGATGTATGTTTTGTCTGCATTTACCTTAAGGCCATTTTTAAGCACATATTCTTGTAGGCGGTTTAGCCTACGTTGTAAGCCTATGGGAGTCTGATCGATCAAGACTAGATCGCTAGCTCACAAAATCCAGGCGAAATCCTGACCATCAATTTTATGAGGAAAGGCATGAGCTAGCTGCAAAGTCTCATGGAGGTCGTACAGAAACAGGTTGAATAAAATTGGAGGCAGTGGGCATCCCTGTGTTAATCCTCTGTAAGTGTTGATCTCCTTAGTCAGGACGCCCTGTGAATTTGGTCTCATTTGAATCTTTGTGGATGTATATAAGGCCTTAATTGCCAATAATCAGTCAGACTGACATTCTCAAGCATTCAACTTAGACCACAGGGTTTTTTTAATCAACATTTGCAAAAGCTTTTTTCAAATCAATGAAGGCCAGGTATGTTTTAGAGCCAGTTTGTATTGATTTCATTTTCAAGACGAATAATTTCAGATCTGTTCCCACACCTTTTACAAAACCTGTTTGACGCGGGTCCTGTCTACCCACGGTATTAACCCAATTATGCAGGTGTCACACAATCACTGCTGCAAAAAGCATGCCCAAAACATCTTAGAGGGCAATAGGACGATATTTAGTAGGGTCTGTCTTATTGCCACTCTTGAATATGGGCACTATTATAGCAGATCTCCAAGATTCCTAGAACACCTCTGGTTGCATCACCTGGCTAAAAGATTTGCTGAAAAAGAAATCCACAGGGGCGTCCTTGATCATGTTATTCGTGAGGCCGTCAGGACCCGGTGCTCACGAGGGGTTTGCTTTTTTAATTAAAATTTCTATGTCGGTTCTGTCCAGTGGAATCGACCAAGGCCTATTGACTATCTTTATTGATGAGATTGTAAACACCCCCACTAGAACAAAATTCAATCCAATTTACTTCAGTAACAACATTCATCAAGAGCACCTGTTGAGAACAAGTTTTGTCATTAATCATCTGCCAGATTTGTCTAGAATACTTTTTCTCTGTGGCACTTAAAATTCTGCATCACATTTTTTAAATTTTTGTTTCCTCTTTCTAGACAATTCTACAGTCAATTCAGATTTCTTGTGACATATTACCCGCAAGTCAAACTGTAACTGTTTCTTGGCTATAACAATGACTTCATCTTGACTCCGCTTAGGTGTAAAAATTGTTTTTATTCACTATATCTAGTCAATAATGTCATGTTTCTGCCTTCTTAGACTTCCAGGTTAGTTAACCATCGCTCTGTCCTAACCAATGTTTCAGAACTACACGTCAATCTTAACAGAGAATGGTCACTCTTTTTCCTTTCAGTCATCTCCAGAGGCGATCCATCATTAATCATGTCCAGAGACAAAATGTAATCTAGAACTCCAAATTGGGAACCCTTTGAACAAGTGAATTTCACAGGAATATGCCCCTCAGTTTGCCCATTTAACATGGACACATCTCTAGTCTAGTCTAGCTGCTCTGACATACCCCCTGTTAACAGGGATATCAAACTCTGTAATGATGTTACTTTTTTTATCAAAACACAGGATATTCAGATCTCTAGATACAACTAAGAAAGGGGCATTTGCTTGACTGCTATATTTATCAATGATATATGTCACAGAATCACTAAAGATATTAGACGCTATCGCGTCAGTATTCCAATACAGATACAGGGTTGCCCCCAAATCTAGCTTCTGGGGAGCTCCCTGGTCAATTTCAAATAAGGTGCCTTGAATAAAGGGGTTCAAGTTGAAACTACAGCAAATCCCATACCATTCCTCACCAATGTGAGGAGTCCACTGGAAGGTCTACTCTTATCACCCTTCTATGCAGGGTTGAGGTAGGAACTGGAGCCATCAAGGATAGGTACAGATTGCAGTCAGGTTTTCTGCAGACATAGCACATCAACATTTTCAAACTGAAGTTCATGGTCATAAAAGAAATGAGTAAAGATGCAAGTTGAACTTGAGGACTTCCAGCCCTTTAAGATCGCTCAGCAATACATTTGAGAGGAATGGGGATGTAGAGATTACTCAAACATCAATAAACGAAAAGACTCAGGAAGTTGGCAAAAGATAACTGTTTTAATATAAATGATCTAAAACAGGGAGTACAACAGACATCAATGGACGCCTCATAGCATGATCTCAACAAACTTTATAAAAAAGCACTCTTTTATACTAACTAAAATCTCATCATAGGTGACGTACAACCTGCGTATTACTTATGTCATCCTATGTGGCAAACTACAAAAACCTACTAGAGAAAGTGATAGGGTCTAAGGGAATATCTAAGTATACAATCCATACTCGTCTAATGGCCGTGAGAAAGGTGATAGGTTTCTTAACATCAGGTGGGACAACTAAGCCCTTCCCTCAAAACAGGTCACTATGAATGTCGCTAAATACACAATGTCCAATTGAAGACATAACTGTAGGACCCTCTATCATGCGATCACTATCATTGGTTGGCTTCTAACTTCCGTCAGCATCTTTCAGTCCATGCTAGCCGCACACAGACCAGCCTGCCAGGTTCTGGTGAGTTAGTCTTAAAAGTCAGCTTCCGGCCAATTAGAACATCATTCATCATCACCTCAGTGGTTGGTTGTCAATTGTAGCCTTTGAACTTGTCCTTGAAAGTGTTCTTTTGCTCTGGAAGATACAGGGGAGTAGAGGCATGGTCTGCCCTCGTGCGTAGGTGTAACCATCCTGCTCGTCCAACTCCTTCTCCTCATGTGACTGAAGACCACACATTTCAGCTTTCAGTGTATTAAAAAGACTATTTTCCAATGAGTCTCTGACATCTTCTTTGTTCTCTCCAAGCCTCTGAAGAGGAGGTTCATTCCTTCGCAAGATTGTAACTAATTTCTGTTTTTCTCAGCCAGATATGACCTTGGCATCTTGGCTTGCTCAACCTCGCCTTTCTGAACTTAGTTTGTAATCCATTTGTTTTCTAACTGCGCCACACTTGGAAAAGAGGGCCTTTCTTCTTTATCTCAGCTCCGATTATAGTTCATAATAGGACCATCCTTTATTTACTCATTCCTATGTATCCATACATTGGCGCTTGCTGCAATCTAGTCACTATAAAGCTACCCTCATGAAAACTTTGTCTGCTTGCATTACTTTGCATTTGTACACGTGTGAACTAGATTAATATATTCATCATTTCTTCAACATAAGCCTCTTCATCTTGAGCCCAAGATGTTGCTTATCTTTGATACATTCTTGATGCCTTATAGAATATCCGCATTCTCTTGTATCTGCATCTCCTCTATTGCACGTCAGCTTGACTCTCGCATGATGTCACCCATCTGTTCTCTTGTGCATTCGGCCTTCTGGGTTTTCATTTAAATAGCTATCATACTGTCTTGGATGCAGGTATGGTTTTCTCAGCAGGAACCTTGCCTCCAGGATTCCCTTTGGCCTCTGTCATTTTAGTTGTTCCACATATGTCCCATACTCTGGTTTCCAACATATAGGCTACTTAGCTCCTCCTCTACAAAGTGTTCCAAGAACCAATGACCCAGTCGCTATCTTTAGTTGACTATTGTTGTTATTTATCAGGATGTTTAAGGGCATCTGCCCTCCACGATCATTGGTTGGTTTGAGATGTACTACTAGAGTGTGCTCGCATTTGTCTACCCTTTCGGTCAGTTCTACTCATGTAGCTGAATGTAACTTTTAAAGGGCATTTTGAATTCAGATAGGTGATATTCATATAATCTTCTGAAGCCATCACAAGCAGATTTCATACTCCAACGAATTTTAAACCAGTGGTAGATCTCGGATGACCTTTTTTTTTCACTGTTTTTTAGGGTCAGATGGCTACGGTGTTGTACACCTCACATTGGTCAAAAAATCGCCAAATTCAAAACCCTATCAGCATGTGAGCAACTTCCAGCAGGAAACTTTGACCAGATTTGATTTTAGATGTAGGATCACTTTATGTAATTGGAACTCATTGGCAAATTCTACGATCTTTAGATCCTCAGTGTTAATAGATCGTAATAAGAGGATGTGATGAAATAGTCTCAAGACATTATGTCAGTTGAAGACGAAGCCGTCATCTGCTGGTAATAAACACTCCAGAAGAAGGAGGTTATCATCCCGCTCTTTCTTGTCCGAAGTTAGGTCCAAGCCCTTTTTATCAGATCTATGAAACTTCACGTTCACCTGCAAGTCTTTTCTTTCAGTGCCAAAATATATAGAACTTTCATTGTAGACATCAACAGGAAGGTCCAGTTTTTGAAGACTATTCATCATCTTGCATTTCAAATCAGCAGCCATTTGTTTTTCTGCCAAAGTGAAAAAAGGCAAGTTACCAAAGGGCAAAAGTCTTCCATTACATCCTGTTCTTTCTCCGTCCCAATCAAGTTCAGTTCTTGTTCTTCAAGCTCCAGGCACTCTGTTTCATCGAATTCATCATCCACTGTGTATGTCGGAAAGTCCACGTTGTCAACTTCGTCATGGGCTTCTCTCATCACCATTTTGTCAACGCTGGAAATATTGGCATTGTTTCCGTTGGGCAGCTGTTGAGCGAGTTCTTATTTTTTCTTCTGAATTTTAACTCAGGCGATGAAGTAGGGGTCCTTACTTCAACGGGTAGCTTGTCGAAATGCTGAACAATTTTGTCTCTCAAACTTGTTGTGTTACAAGAGGGAGAAATAGGGTAATTAGTTATGTTTTTGGTTCTTAAGGTGCTCTCAGCAGAATGTAAATCTGGATTCGGGAGCCTCTGACTCTGTTCATTTTTTGTTTTCTTTAAGATCCACAACAGTGTACCCAATATGCTTTTTGTATCAGCCCATTCTCATTCAAGAGATTCCTGGAGCGTCTTTTGTAACTAAGAAGAAATCGCCACTTCATGATCCATTCTTGTTTGTAATGAAGTAATAACTGATTCGACATATATAATTTTTGAGTGGATTATGGTAAGTAACGTCGCTTGAGCTTTAACATTTTCGTTAATTGTTCAATACAATTTAAGAAATGGCGCCAAAGAAATGGCTAATGCAGACATTATGTTACAATTCCTTTGAAACGTGATAGAGTTTAAAGGATATAGATATGATGAAGATGAAAGAGATTGAGGCGCTTTAGAAGAGTTGACGATTGGATCTTTCCAGCACAAGGCTGGTAATGGATTCAGCCAGGACTCCGTGCAGAAGGGGACTTCAAACTCTATTAATCTATCAGCAGACTTCATGTATTCACGTGATGAATCCTGAGGAGGGCGTTTGTTCCTGTCAAGACAACCATACTTTCAGGTCTCATCAATTTGGCTTTGAGGTTATGTTTCTCTTTAATGATGGCAATGTCTCTAACTAAGCAAGCTCCTAAAGGGGAAGACACCCACTCAGAGGTTTGTGCAGATGGTGTCAGTTGGGGCCCTAGAGCTTTAAGCTTCTGTAGTGTTAGTTCTTTTTCAGATGGAGTCAAAAAAGTAACTATGGGCATCTGTGTTTGAGAGCGTGTACAGGGAACCGACTCAGAGAGGAAGAGAATTGATTTATAAGAGGGAAAGGCCACATTCGGAGCAGGGGTGGGAACTCCAACGACCACCGTATCATTAGTGATTGGGCCCAGGTCCTTTTTCGACAGCCTAGAAGAGGATTAGTTTCCTTGAAACATCTTAAGTTTATTTATTTATTTTATTTGTCAGTTTATAATGCATCAGAGCCCGCAGGCATCAGGGCGCAGAGAAAAGCAGATACTAAAACAGAAGATAGAATCAAGTTACAAGGACAGATCCCTCAAAAAGTAGAGTTTTCAAACGTTTTCTACATTTCAACAAATTCGATTCTTCGCACAGGTCCTTTGAAAGCTTGTTCCAAGCCATAGAAGCCTGCACCGGAAAGGATCTTCCAGCTCATCTAACGTGTTTACTTGGTGGCACAATCAAGCGTACCTCCTCACTAAGTCTAGTGGCTCTTTTTGCAATGTGTACTTTCATCCAATTTTAAAGTCTGATAGATCTGACCCCCCTCTTCACTGGAATTAATACTTCCTTCTCAATTAGTGGAGATAAGTTGGCCTACAATATTTCGGCATCTGTTAGGTTGAGGGTCCTGGATCTTACAGTTCCAGTTTCCAAATCGTTGTTTTTGATTACTAGAGGGGCTATGGAAAAATTAGGAAATGAAAAAAGCAGGGGTTCTAAAAATGAAGGAAGGAAGGCAACTGGCTTTTGAGGCAATTCTTGGGGATTTCATGGCTTTTGAAAGTCCCCCACATTCAATACTACCCTCCGATTCTTTTTATCAACGGTCTGCATCTTTCAGGCCAATTTCAAGAAAGTAAGAAGTCACACCTGTAAGTGGGGATTTCTGTTTATTAACCGCTGATAACATGCTATCTTCCAGGCGCCCCACTTGGTGTCTTGTTCGTGGAAGACCGGGATACAACCCAGAATCACATGTCATATTTAAGTTGGAAGCGAAAGAAGCCGGTGTTAGTACCGGAGGACCGTTTAGGTTCTTTAGCGAGGAAGAAGATTCACGTTATTCAGGTTACTGGCTTGATTAATACTATGTAGACATATGTAGATCACCCCCAAAAAGTATCCTGCCAGAATCACTCCAGAGCCTGTGGTACCCAGGACCCCAGGGAACACGGGAAACACTCCTGCTGCACTACGCCTAATAATTAGGAGTTAATCAAATTGCCACATACAAAACACATTAGCCTTTTTCCTCTATCATCACTCCTTCTCTTACTTCAGTGAAACTTAAATGAAACTTCAGTGACATTTATGACACTCGTAGTTTCGAAGGAGTGGTGTAATACACTGTAGCAAGATTTTCATCCCACTGAACGAATATCATGACAAGGTTTGTGACACTACAGAATCAAGGGAGCCCATGTACCAGCACCATGTAGACTTTCAATAAGAATATCAAGGCACTCACCAACGACATTCGACCGTTGATGCTAGGTCAGTACAATTCTATAGCTCTCCACGAGCCGGGGCTGTAAACCAGAAACACAGAGAGAAGAGAGAGAGAAGAAAATACTTCACACTTATGAACACTGGGCTCACGGTTCATGGCTTACGGGTCTAGGCTCACAGGGGAGTCTGTTCGCTCTGCTCACTGTATTCACTCTTGACAGAGAGGGTCAACCTCAGCACAGCTCGCACGGGCCTCACCACAACAAAGCTAGCAGAGAGGGCCTTGAAGCGTCCTTGCAGCGTCCTTGCACCACGTCGTAGGACGACCTAAGGATTGTCAAGACGTGCCGGGAATACACACTGGCCGCTTCGGACAATCTGAAATTATGGGCGGAAGGATATGTATGGTGGATATAAACAAAAATAACTTTGATGCATCACAGTGGGCTCCTTAAAACGCAAAAAGAGACTAAAACAACCTCAAAAACGGATGATGACTGTTTATTCTGAGATCGGTGCAGATGGAAAGAAGCACACGGTTGTTGAACAAGTCTTTTTCATGTGGCCTCCTGAAATGTTGACAATCTGAAAGAGTTGATCGGCGGGTTTTTTTACCTCATCCAAACACTGGGGACATGGAACTCATTTTATAATCCTGAAACCACTTCTAATGTTTACTGGGGAAACGGCATTAAACATAAGTGTGACTCGTGGCAACTGGAAGGTACACATAATCCTAAAGGCTATGCATTGCCAATTACGATTCTGCTCAGACAATGCCTTTTAATTATCTACAATTTGGTTGTAAACATTTCGTCATTTTTCAAGCACATTGTTTGACTGTATTTCTCCAAGAGGTCGGTGTGCAGCAGTTCTTGGGATGAATGAACGGCTTTGGATGTGAGAACACCTAAATGAGAGAATGTACCTGCTTGATCCACAATTGTGGAAAAAGCAGGCAATTTCTCCTGATTGTGCATGTCAGCTCATTAGTATTAAGCAATCGAAGTGAGGGTACAGCCCCGCATCTTGCTGCAAGGTGCACCTTAATCAATATCTGTTTAATGCGGAAACAATCCATAGAACAAGTGCAGATACAAAAATATAATGCAAACATTTTACAAATATAAAAATATTTTAAAAAATGAAATACAGATCTGTGTAATTCAATACAATACACATTTTCGAATTTTAGGTATCAAATCTATAAAAGTAAAGACAGAATAACTTCACATCAATATGATCACAAGCCTGTATTCGAAAGCATGTACATAAACTATACTTAAGCATATACTGCTTCCTTGTTTGTAAATCTTGTTCCTATATATACATGTGTGAAACCAAAGCGGTTGTTGTGTCCGGTAAGGAACAGGTATGCGTTCTGCTTCACTCCAATGTGGCCCATTCTCTGCCCTAAGAAGCGGAACCTGCCCCATGGCTCAGGTCCTTTATCTCCATCACTGTGTCGCAGACACCACAGTGCTCCCAAGTGGTTACCAGACCCCCGACTCAAGAGCCTCCTTTGAACTGTGTATCATGAAAAATCGTCAATGTTTCTGTGTCATGCTCTTAGAGTGTGCCACCCTAGACGCTTGCAAAGGGGGGACACACAGGGCCCCCCACTGTGGACTGCAGCGACCTAATCCTCGGCCATACTCCTCTGATCAGACTGGTCTAAACTATCTGCAACATGCACTTCAAAATCTTTTAATCTCATTGGCTAATCACTGATCAATCACAGCACAAACAACTTTTAGGCCACTGGCTAATCATTGAAAACACACTTACATTGTGCAGTGGAGGAGCCAAAGGACATTGGCAAGACCCTGAGGAAAACGCCTGCCCCTCCTGCTAGCTTCCTCACAGCTGTTGGCATTGTTGCCAAGGTCTTGCTTCTTCCGGGGTGGTATCCCCTTCAGAGACTCGCCCGTCCATAAAAAATGTGAGCAGTTGTTTTCCCAAATAGAACTGGCACTTATCCCACCAACAGCACCGCCTGTTTCCTCACAAAATCCGTGTCTTCTCTCTCTCGTTCCCGAAAAATAACACTATAGGTTCTAAAATCCCACCGGCCACCAACCATACTAGTTCTTGGGAGATATCCAACTTACCACGGACATCATCTGGTCAACCTGTCTTCAGTCCCAGTATGTGGGGGCTTAGGAAACAGTGAAATGTTGCTTTGAATGGAATGCACAGCTCAGTCCTAACGTTTAAAAAAAAAAAGGAATTTTCATTTTGCTTACAACCCCTTGTTTCCTTTATTCACCCACAGGAACTTATCAGACGATCAAAGCCTCATGGCATATACTGGATCGGCCTAACAGACAAGGATGAGGAAAAAAGCTGGAAGTGGGTGAATGGTTTCGCGTTACAGCCAGAAACGTAAGTCAAGCACAAGTCAATGGAAGGGTTCTGTGGGACTGGGATGTGAGCTCTAGAGGGGATGTGTCGACCTGAATTCTTGAAACTCGTAGTGAAACCTCCACCTTTTAGAGGGTAGTGTGTCCCAGAGCGTGGCAACAACACATGTGAATACCATTCCTGAGTCAATTGTCCTGGAGGATGATTTAGAGGAAGACCATTGGAATGAATCCTGGAGGTGACAAAATGAGTACTGGTTTGTTGAAGGATTTGTGAATAGTGCATAGTGACTCCGACTTCATCTTCTTGGCTGGATCGAGACAGCCAGGACAAGGTAGCAAGGGCAGCAGATGTGTATTACTTCTGGTTAGTCATTCACGACCTTGTGAATGTCTGAGGAAAACCTCAGAAACAGGCTTTCAGAGATCCCAGACACAATCTGAACCCTTTGCAACCAGTGGCCAGCCAATAAGGGAGCTGATAACGATATTACTTGATAAATACCTATCTAATGCCTGTACAAAATCCAAAACTATTGATTTTGCCATTTCTTCTTTGTAACAGGAATTCAGTGCAAAGACGATGTGTGACTACACACATTTTATGCATTATAGGCCAAACTAAGACTCCTGCAGATATTGTGCTCCATAGATTGGAATTCTATTTAGTCCAATTGTGTATGTGTCAAATCATTCAAACCAATTAAATTCACTGCATCGACCTCTTGAATGCACGAGACACAATCATAAGTGCACCTTTGAGTTCATGCACAGATCACTACAATATATGTATTGACCCATTGCACTTATATTGAGGACAACCAATCTACAAGTTTCATAATGCAAAGAGCTGTTGGCTGAAAAAACAGAATTTGCTCAAAGACGGACAGTTTGCCAAGTGGTTCCTCTACAAAATTAGGTGAGTTGGCAATGTGTCCAAAGAGACATACCTATTTAGCATTTCGATTTAGTTTAATACAGCTAATTAAGACTTTTTATACTTAAAAACATCAACGTCATCAATTAAAGGATGAATAATCACCTGTTAACATAAATTAATCAATACAAAAAGCATCCAATATGTGCTTAATCAACATTTAGTCAAATGCTATATGAAGGACATGTCATTAGCTATAAGAAAGTGCTCCCAAGTTAATTCTGTAGGACCAGATATCACTTTAGGATTACCATACGCCAAAAACATCTTCTGTGATTAAGGTTTAAGCCCTCACAATCTAATTGTAGATGTTTAAAGGATTCCACTATAGTGGAGCCACAAAGTGCTCAGGTTCTTATTTCTCTGCTTATCTTTTTCCTTGCAGCCATGACTTCACTATATTGAAATGTATTTGCATGTATTCTTGTACTACTGTATTGTTTGGTAATTTATGCAAGTATCGTGGTATAGTCCTTCGATTAGAGTACTGATACATATAATCATAACACAGTGTACTAGCCAGATTTAACTTTGTTTGCTCTGTGTCATACCCGTATATCCTCCTTTTAGTAGACATTTAAAACTAAGTGTAATTAACACTCAAGGAATAAATTGAGAGGCGCTGGCACCAACCACTGGCCTCACTCATCAAAAGGTCCAAGCTGGTATCAAAGAGGCCATTGGTCTTAGTAGTGGAACCGCTAGTGATTATGGACATTGATTTCACAAATCTATCCATGGTAAAGCACCACTGTATCTATCCTCCTCTATCCAACTCTACAAGCTTTCTCGTAATCTCCGCTCTGCCTCCTCAACTACCCTTGTGGCTCCTCACCCTCCCTGTGCTTCCTCTCACTTCTGCTCTTTCTCTCTTCTTGCTCCACTTGCATGGAATTCTCTTCCCCGGACATTGGAGAAACAAACCACACATTTGTTCAAAACCAAACTAAATGCGTACCTCTTTGCCTTCAAGTTGCCCTCTTAACCAACCTCTCATCTTCTTGCTAGCTAACATTTTTCCCTTTCCATTAACCTACCGCTTTCCCTCAATTCCTCTGCCTCCACGCTAGCACTTTACCCATCATCTTCACATTCTGAGCACATCTGGCCATACCGCCTACCTGTTATTCAAAATGTCCAATGTTGGTTATCCTTAATCTATGTATGTCCACTTATCTAGTGTCACTGGTGACTGTCCCATTTAGTCTCCACAACCTGGTCAGAATGTTCCTCAAACTCACCCCACTGCTTCCTGTCAAATTTGAGTTGTTATCTATTATTCATTCTTTTGTGATAAAAAAGAGCATTGTTCCTCCTGTATATGAATACATACATATAAAATAAAACATACATGAATGTATTTGGCAGAGAATTAGATAGCTTCTATTAAAGATTGGAAGCGACTTCAATCCAGCACTCCAACTAAGTCAATGCCTAGTATGGGATGCCCAATGGAAGCCCTTATTTATATATATTTATGTCAAAGTTCTTTAAATCTGGATGATGAACCCTTATTTAACGTCCCTCTCTTTGAATCTCCCCGACCTCACTGAGCCAAGAAGTAGGTATGTTTTGCAAACTAAAAGGTTTTTTGGAAGAATTCAACAATATATATATATCACACTTTTAAGAATAAAATAATAACTGAATAGCACACTTATGAATATAACAGTAATCAATAATGGGTAATATCACAGTATCAACAATCTCTTTAATCACTTAGGAGTAGGAATAGAAAGGATAAGGTAGCGGAGAATACTTTTATGGTTCAAGGAAATGCAATGATAGGAAAGAATGCAACACAGAAATAAACTTGATATGATTTCAATCAAAAGATAATATAATCACTTTTTCCCCTGTGACTACTCACTCCCTCCACTATGCAATATGAAGAAATGGAAAGAAGGGCACACAGGTTTCAGGGATATTAATGAACAATGCAGTTCAATTCCAGTTCCCCCAGCAAGCTTAGAGAAAACAGGTATGATTTTAAAACAGGTCGAAAATGCTTTTGAATATGATTGCAATGAATGGGAAAATATGCTAAAATGATTTTTATTCACTAAAGGAGATTCAGGATAAGTGGGGGTTACTTTGGATTGGTACAGCTCAACACTAGCAATGATTCATGAAGGATTATCAGATTGAAAACGAATTTCAGCAGTTGGAAACAAGAAATAGCTATTTTGACATGTGGTGAAATGGAGCTAAATTGCAATTCGCGTCAATTTTTCTGCATGCGTGAAACATGATTATGGAAAAAATATGATGAATTGGAAAGCCGTTGGGATCTTAGCCTCAAAATGACAGTTAAATTTCGGTTCTAGGACGTGCGGTTCAAAAGTTAGAGGTTTTTGTGAAGGTAGATTTTTCAGAAATAAAGTCAAGATTTCAAATATGACAGATCACGCTTTAAAGATTTAGCAACAAGGATAGGCTTAGACTAAGGAGCTATGAAGAAGCAAGACACTCAATGGGCAGCCACCAAATCAGGGCGCCTCCGCTCTTATCTCTGTCTGTCAAAACACTTCTCCCTCTTCAGAAAATATCAGCGCGAAGATGATTATTGCTACAATTATCACAGACAATATAATGGAAAGGATTCAGGATGGACACAGGATTCTATAATGCAGTTCTGAATAAGTGGAAATGGTTGGAATAATATTACTTTAGACTCAGAGATGACTATGCACAGTTCTAGACTAGATACTCGCTCCTAGGCTTTAGAATGGAGTGGGCCTCGTCAAAGATCTGGTCAAGGGTTTGGCTTCACTCTCGCCACTGGACAGGTCTCAGGCACTCTGGGTTCTGCTCTCAGCACTGCACTGCGGTCTGGGTGGCCTCTGATGGGTTCTGGATACAGTGCTGCTTTCTGGGTCTGGATCCTGGTTCTAGCACAGGTTCTTAGCTAGAAGCAAAACAGGTCAGCCAAGCTGTTGAATGGTTTAGTTAGGCCCCGTGGAAGTTTAGGGTTTAGAATCAGGTTGCAAAAGATTCTGAAGGCCTGGCGCAAAGAGTTCAGTTTTGGGTTAGGCCTCTGCTTCAGGGTTCTAGAGTTTGTTTCTAGAGTTGGTTCTAGATCTGGAGTCTGGAGTCTGGAGTCTTCCTGCAAGGTGCTGCGCCAAGAAATCATTTGAGTAGTGGAAAAATGTGTGTGTCCTATCTGTCCTCACAGTCCCTATTTATGTATTTCCAAAGTGGGTGGGGAGGCTGATTCTACAATGCCCAACGCTCTAAGGACCTGATAGGCTAGAGGATTCCCTTTCCCCTGACTGGAGAAAGGATTATTGAGTCAGAATGAATCAGAGTGATGCTGTGTTTATGGTCCAAAAGAAATCTCTCCCTTTTGCTTTTACATAGAAAATCTATTTTTCCCCAAAAACATATTTCCCAGATACACAAGTTGTTGAGAATACATAATTACATGACAGATTGCCTAAGGTGCATTTCTGTTCAAGTCCCATGTTTCTACGAGCTTGGGTTCAGAAATGACAACATTTTTGCGCTTTTGGAGGGTTTCTCAATATTCATTCTGCACCAAATTTGATACATGCATGCATATCCTCTCTGAGCATATTACTGTAAGTTTCCATGTTTCTAGCATAAACACAGTGGGCCTCGTTACACGGATGGCGGTGGACCAAGGTGCTATTAGCACCTTGGTCCATGCCGGTAAAATACCGGCACCGCCTTGGTGGAAAGTGGAATTACCGCCCTATTCCAAGGTTGGTGGGGCGGTAATTCCCCCTTCTCCCATTGCCCTTCCCCATTCCCATTTTTGCCCCATAGGGCTCTATGGGAATGGGAAGGCGCTAATTACGGTACCGCAAATTGCGGTACCGTAATTAGCTCCCTGGTCCCTTTGCGGGTTGGTTTTTAACGCCTGCAAAAAGCAGGCGCTAAATTCCCCAACCCGCAAAGGGACCTCGTAGTAAGGCGGTAAGGGTTTACCGGTACCGGTAAAATACCGGTACCGGTAAACCCTTACCGCCTACCGTGTAATGAGGCCCAGTATCTCCAATATGAATAAATTCCAGGGTTTGGTCACAGAACATCACACAGATTTCAGCTTAGTCTTAAACTGTGAGTGAATTTTTCATTTTCACAATCTCAAAGTTTCACATTTTTGTCAGTTCAGTACACTTTGTTATAAGCATTTTTATAAAACATATATTTACTCCAATGTTAAATCCACATCTCAGTCTGGTCCGCCCCAGAGCTGGGCTGACTCAGAGGGTCACATGTCTTGTTTCCTGCAAGCAGTTTGTTGTCAGTTACACCCCAAATTAGCATATCCCTATTCAGTCCAAGACATCTATTGTTCCTTTCTCCGGGCTGCAGAGAAATCTCCTCCCCTCTTGCTAATGCGACATCCTCCTTCTGGTGGGAATGACAAGGTGTGAAGGGTTCTCAGGGGAAGCAAGCCTTTTGGAGTTTTAACTGCATCAGGTTACTTTCTAATCAATTCTAACATAGTTCCTTGTGCAAAAAATACATTTATAATTTTAGAATAAGCAACATATCTTTAAATCAAGTCTTTTTCAACATGAAATCACTGTGTGGCACTCTTATATGGCATTTTGATGGAATTCTCTTCTTTGGCATAGTTTGAGTTCAATTGTTCACTTTACACAAAATGGTTTTAAAACGCCGGCTTTCTGGTAGAGGTGAGCAACGGTATTACGCCCATTTTGACAGCTGTCTTTCCATCAAGTATCGTTAAAATAGGATTTTGTTCTGAGAACATATGATTTTTTCTGACATTGTATTGATGTGGATTCTTGCACTAACATGATGTTGACCACCCAACAAAGAGGTTGGATCTTTTAGGTGATTTGTGAGCCATGATTTTAGCAATTTTTGACAATCAAGAAATGGATTTTCAAACAGCTCTGTGTTTCTTTTTCAATCAGCACTGCTATTTCCAAGTGGTTTTAGGCTACTTTGTGGGTAGCCCAATGGTGGTTTTAGGCAGTGATGGTGGCCTATTTTTCAGGTTTTCACTGCGCAATTTCTGGTGATTTCTATCGAGCAGCACGCTTTCCAGTGGCCATTATGATGTTTCTGCTGCCAGCAATGCACAGTGAGGTTGCAGGGCTTGGATAAGTGGGTTGATACATCCCACAAGATTCATCCAACATGAAATCATTACAGAGCTCAATGTACACAGTCTTCATTCCGGCACGTAGATATTTAATTGCCAGACAACGGGGAGTCTGGCCAGAGTTTTTAAGCAATGCCTTTCCAGTATCTTAAGCTTCTTAACATGCTTATAGCCCCAGGCTTCAGCCTCATATATCATTGTTGATAGGATTTTCTTGATGATCAAATTAATAGAACCACCACCCAATTTCAACGCAAACATTCTAAGAGCTCCCAGCTGCTGGTGCACTATGACTTTGTATTTTTCTATTTGGACATTCCAATTTACTTTCAGTGTGTTGATAGTTAAACCATTGTTTCTAGCATATGAGTTGAGTAGATTGAGTTGGTGTTGTAGTCCCTTTGGAGTGCAGTTCATGAGAATTTGATCATCTGCAGAACCGAGCCATTGCACATGTACCCCTACTAGTCTTGGTGGATGTGCTTTTTCGGAGAACAGCTCAGATGAGAGGTCAGCAATATACAAATTAAACCGAGTGGGGGCTAAAATGCACATCTGTTTTAGACACATGTGAGTTGGAATTAGATATGTAACCATCCCAGATTGCAAGAGTCTTACTCTAAGCATGGTGTTCGTGTGTAAGGCAATGATCATCTTTAGCAGTCCTGGGGAAATGGCCAAATGTTGCAATTACAGCCTAAAGATGTCCCTTCTCACTGTGTCAAAGTGGGCCTTGAAATGCATAAATGCAGCCCATATCGGTTGTTGATGTGCCTGCCATGCCATTTTCACAATTGTAGCAAGTGTTAATGTTTCCAATGGTGATCGACCCTTAAGGAATCCAGTCTGACTATAGGGGGATGATGTTGTTTTCTTCAACAGTATTCAATTGCATGAGAAGAATACGGGCAAAAATCTTTGCAGGAGCATCAAGCATAGCCAAACATCTGTAGCTATTAACATCACTATGGACAATTGTGCTATCCCCATATCTCTTTGGGATAATGCCTATAATACCGATGGCTAGGAGTAGCCTATCTAACAGCTTATCCCACAAACAAGGATTCATCTTTCACAGTGTGTTGGCTAAGCCATCAGGTCCTGGGGCACAAGAGGTCTAATTGAAAATAATTATTGCTACTATAGCATGGACTTGATGTTCGTAGCTCCGCCTATTGTTATGCTCATAACTAATCAGGTCTCCAAAAAATCTGACTCCAATGGTCTTCACAATGTGGATTTCCAATCTGCCTTGGATGTGCCCCACACGCCCGCCCGTAAAGTGAGAAGAGTTTAGGTGTCATTTACTAGTTTCCAATATGAGAAAGTATCATTGGTTCTTTTACTTAGTGTTAGAATTCGCCAGCGTTCAATGTTTTTCCACCAAATGTGCTTCCAGCCACCTGAGATGGGTAGCTCTCGTATTCCTAGCAGCAAGTGGAAGTTCTTGTACTGTTAAGGAACAGGCTTATTCTACCGAGATCTCTTCTTAGCACCCTTTTTGCATTTCTGACCTCTTTATCAAATGTGTGTTGATGATTAATTTTCTTGTGGACTAATATTTCGTGCACCTTCTGCTGTCTATTATTTAGGATGCTATCAGTTTTTTTTTAGTAATTGTGTGTTCATATGCAACATAGGGTGTGCACTCATTCATTTCCTCATTGTGATAGGTGGATTCCCTATTATCCATCATAAAAGTAGAAGCCCTTGCCAACAAATTTACACAGCTCCCTCTCTGATCGATTGTAGGTGCCATCCCAGTTGTTGTAGCAAAGAATCCAGTGCGTTAACTAACCACAATGGTGTTGTCCATGCTCGGATGGCACCAATTGTTTCTGTTAGTCCCTGCACTATCAACAACATTTCCGATTCTATCATATTCCGGAGGGTCCTCTTCATAGTCAACTGTGCCAATTACTTTCCTCTCTGCACAATTTCCAGATCTACAGAGAAAATAAGGAATGATGAAGAAATATGTAGTCAATAGTGGTGGCACTATTAGGAGTAAGCCTGGTAAATTGCCCCAATGTATTCCCAGGACAATGACTGTTCAGTAGTAACATGCCATAAGAATTTAGCAACTTGACCCAGCCTTGCCCATTAGTGTCAGTGTTGACGTGTCTTAATATGAATTTGGGAATATTTAATCCATTGAGTACCGAGTCATTATATGTTAGATCTGCAGGTATTTTTGCATTTAAGTCACTATTGATGATAATTGGTAATATTGTGCGACAGTTTTCACTAGAGTGTAGTCATTATTGCTACAGTGGGGGTCATTGATATGTCCCATTGAAGAATCCCATTTGAGGATGCCTGCAATTACCTGTTCAGAAGGGATCTCTAAATTAGTCAGGTGAAACGTGTTTTTTGCACTCAATAATAGCCCCGTTCGGTCTCCCCGTGCTGTCTTTACTGGCAGTCATCTGAATCGTGCATCTGCCATCACATTTGAGTGGATAAACTCGCCAGGTCTCCTGCAGGGCAACGAGGCTAAACTGTATTCCAGGTTAATGTGGAGATGCAGTTGCTAGGTTCTAATCACGATTTTGAGCTGAAAGATCATAGGGAGCCATTGCCAGGTGTCTCTATCGAAATCACTTTGCCCCTCAGTCTCAATTTCTATACTCGCAATGCTTCAACCATTCTTTTTAGCTGAAATTGTTATTTTATATTTAGTTTGAGGAGATAGACAATTAAGGTAGGTCTCATCCATAGGTCTTTTACCCTCTGTCAATGACATCCTTAAGCCCCGAATGGTACTGGTGTTAGTGTAATATGCCTTTAAGTCATGATCACGGATGTCACTGTTAATCAAGACATTATCTATAGTGTAATCATATCCTAATCTGTCAAATTCACTGTCCTGTAACAAACAAAATTCAGGATAGAGCCGGAGGCAAAGTGAACAATCAAGGTAGAACAAAAGTGTCCCGCAATGGTGTAGTACGCTGGGAAGGGATCTGATGGAATAGTTTCAACATCGCTGCACAGTTCAAAAAACATGAATTACTCTAACAGAACAAGCTCTGTGTACTCTTAATGTTTTCTTAGTAGAGGCACAATTGTTTCTTGTTGTTTTTTTCACCAACACAGTCAGTCTTGTATGACTCATGCAGGGAAAACACCATCCAAAGCTTTGCATCTAGCAGTATTGAGCCCAGCAATGTCAGTAATCAGTAGTACATACTGCTCGTCTTCATCAAGTTGGAAACGTCACTCAATACAACACTGGAGGCAGTACAATGTATAATGGAGACAATACTGTGGGCCTCATTACACGGTAGGCGGTGGACCAAGGTGCTAGTAGCACCTTGGTCCATGCCGGTAAAATACCGGCACCGCCTTGGAGGAAAGGGGAATTACCGCCCTATTCCAAGGTTGGCGGGACGGTAATTCCCTCTTCCCCCATTGCCCTTCCCAATTCCCATTTTTGCCCCATAGGGCATAATGGGAATGGGGAAGGTGCTAATTACGGTACCGCAAATTGCGGTTCCGTAATTAGCACCCTGGCCCCTTTGCGGGTTGGTTTTTAACGCCTGCTAACCTCGTAGTAAGGCGGTAAGGGTTAACGGTCACCGGGCTTTCCAAGTCCCTGTGAAAAAAGATGAATGTGTGTGATCACATAAGGTGAAAAAAGAGGAATTGCATCTCAGCTTATAACTTGCATTGTAAGTGGAAGGGTACAAGTACTAGAATGGAATTAATTTACTATTGTCCTTACAGACTAGTAGACAAACACCATTGATATGATATGATATGGCATTTGTAACGCGCCTATACACAAGTGTTTCAAGGCGCGACGAGGCCGGGAGGGGGGAACAAGGGGAAGACAGACAGCGATCCTCCTAGGCCAGGTGTCATTCAGACCGCGCAAGTGCAGGGGTAGAGGGAAGGGAAAAAGTGCAAGGGGAAGGAGGAGGGGGGGAGTGCAGTACAAATAAGTAGAATAGAAATAAAATATTAAATAAATAGGGCCAGCTGGGGCAAGTGCAAGGTAAGTGCAGACCAGTGCTGGGGGGGTGAGGGGACTATAGTGATACAGAGACAGTCCCGCAGTGCAGGGGTTGCCAGGGAGGCAGTGCAAGTGAAGAGTGACTGGGCCCAGGACCGAGGTTGGTGAGAGTGGCCCAGTTGCAGAATCAGTGCAGTGTTGGTGAAGAATTTAGCAGGGGAGAGGGAGAGAGAAAGCAGAAGTGAAGAGGAAGGTTTTGAGGTGCTTCCGGAACCGGAGATGGTTCTCCTCAAGTTTCAGGGAGGCAGGAAGGCTGTTCCAGAGGGAGGCCCCTGCCGCGGAGAGAGATCTACCCCCAGCTCGTTGCTTCGAGAAGCAGCTGACCCTGAGGGAGTTGGAGACGGATGAGCGTAGGGCTCGGGAAGGAAGATATTTAGGAAGAGAGAGTTGAAGGTACCAGAAGGCCTTGTGGACAATGCAGAGGGTTTTGAACTTAATCCTCGCAGCCACAGGGAGCCAGTGTAGAGATTTCAGTCCTGGAGAGATACGGTCCCTGGGTTTGAGGCCAAGGACAAGTCTCGCAGTTCTGTTCTGGATGAGTTGCAGAGGGCGGAGAGTGGAGGCAGGCAGATTAAGATAGAGGCTGTTACAGTAGTCCAGCTTCGAGAGAACCAGGGCTCGGGAGACAGTGAGCTTCTGGGGGAAGGAGAGGAAGGGAAGAATACCTCTGAGGAGGTGCAGCTGGTAATGTGACTTCTTAGAGACGTCAGATATATGAGGAGAGAAGGAGAGTGTGGAGTCGAAGATGACCCGAGGTTTTTTGCCTTGCAGGTAGGAGCAGGAAGAGGGCCAAGAGAGGCCGGCCAGAGAGCTGCAAGGAAGGAGGGAGTGGGTGTGCCGATGAGTAGGATCTCAGTCTTACTAGCATTAAGGCAGAGGTCATTGGCAGCACACCATTCCTGGATAGCAGACAGACAGTCAGAGATGAGGGAGGGAGAGGAGGCGGCCGAGGGTAGCCTGAAAATGAGCTGGGTATCGTCCACATAGCACTGAAAGTTGGGGCAGAGGGCGGCGATGCGGTGGGCAAGGAGTGCCAGATACTGGTTGAACAGCCAGGGAGAGAGATTAGATCCCTGGGGAACGCCACAGGTGGAGAAAAAGATGTCAGAGAGGAAGGACCCAAGTTGGACCTGGGAGGGTCGATTGGAAAGGAAAGAGGTCAGCCACGCCAGAGCCTGACCAGTGATACCCAGGTTATCACGGAGATGGTTGAGCAGGATGGCATGGTTGACAGTGTCAAAGGCAGACGAGAGATCGAGCAGAATGAGAACACACGGAGTGTTGGAGTCGAGGTTCAAGAGCAGGTCCTCACGGATGTTCAGGAGAGCAGTTTCCGTGCTTCTGGCCGCTCTGAAGCCAGATTGATGGTCATGGAGACTATCAACAGCTTCAGCATGGAGGTTAAGCTGGGAGATGGCCAGTTTCTCCAGGAGCTTGCCCAGGAAGGGAGTGATGGAGATTGGGCGATAGTTAGCCGGACAGGAGGGGTCGGCAGAGGGTTTCTTAAGGAGAGGGTGCACAAGGGAGTGCTTGAGGGGGGATGGGAAGACTCCAGAGGCGAAGGAGTGGTTGCAAAAGTCAGCCAGGGCAGGAGCCAGGGAGTCGATGTGGTCCTTGATAGTTTTGGAGGAACATGGGTGAATCTGTTTAGACGAGACTTTCATAGATCGGACTTGTCTGGAAACCTCGTCAGCAGAGAAAAGGGGAAAGGCAGAGAAGGAGGGAGGAGGGGTGGCTGCAGAAGGGCCAGAGGAAGAGCAGGGAAGAGAGGGGGGAGGTGATAGGAGGAGAGTGAGGACAGGATGTCCTGAGTTTTAGAGATGAAGTGGGAGGCCAGTGCAGTGCAGAGGGCCTGGGAGGGGACAGGAGAGGTAGAGACAGCAGCAGGGTTGGCAAGCTCCTTGCAGATTTTAAAGAGTTCAGCCGAGTTGTTAGATGCCACAGAGATGCGGGCTTGGATAAGGGCTCTCTTCTTGGTGAGAACAGAGAGACGGTATTGCCTTTGGAGCAGGCGGCAGGCCAGCTTGTCAGAGGATGAACATGAAGCACGCCATTTCCTCTCTGCCACCCTGCATTTGCGTTTTAGGGTGACGAGATCCGAATCATACCAGGAATTACAGGCGGATTTTCATGACAGGGGCAAGGATGTCAAGAGTATCAGATATAGCAGAGTGGAGCAAGGAGAGGGCTGTGTCAGGGTGGGAGTCAGCTGAAGGGGGAGGGGGGCGAGAAGGTGGCAGCGAAAGCCGTAACTGACACGCGCTTCATGGGTCGGATGACCGAGAAGGTGGGTGGCAATGATGAGGGTGGCTTTGCCTGTGGGGTAGGGAGGGTGAGGTGAGAGGATAGGAGAAAGTGATCACTCCAGGAGAGAGGAGTGGAGAGAGGGACAGAGAGGGGAAGGTCAGAAGAGATCAGAGCATCAAGAGTGTGCCCTGCAGAATGGGTAGGCCCAGACGGGAGATTAGAGAGTGAGAGAGAGTCGCAGAGGTCACGAAAATGTCCAGTGGGGGGACAGGAGGCATCTAGGTGGATGTTGAAATCACCAAGAAAGAGGAGTTGAGTGGTAGAGGACAGGAGTGAGGAGGAGAGGTCAAACCACTCAGAGAGGAAGGAGGAAATTTTACCAGGTGGCCGATAGATAGTAGCCACGGTAAGGGAATGGCTAGGAGAGAGAGAGAGTCGGCAGACAAGACATTCAAAAGAGGAGTAGGTCTGCGTAGGAGTGACAGTGGCAGGAATCCACTCAGGGAAGATGAGGGCAACACCCCCCCTGCACGGTTGGGCCTGGGCACAGAGAGGATCTTGTAACCTTCAGGTAGGAGTGTGTCAAAGCTCGTGACAGAGCTGGCTGTGAACCATGTCTCAGTGAGACCGAGGACGTCAAGGTCCAGTTCCTCAAGAAGGCGACAGATATCGGAGGAATGCTTGATGGCAGAGCGAGAGTTAAGAGTGGCAAAGTGGAGAAGGTTGCCATCCTTGAAGGACTTCCGGGGAGGGGTACAGATCAGAGGTACGCCCTGCGGAGGTGTAGAAGGAGGAGGTGAAGTGGGAGTGCGAGAGGGGGCAGAGAGGGAGGGTAGAGGCAAGGTAGCCGAAGACAGGTGGGGGACAGCAGGGGAGGAAAGGAAGTTGATGAGGCGAGGGAAGCATCTATCAAAGAGGTGACGGTTGGCCTGAGGGCCTTGGATCAAGATGGTCCCATTAGCGTAGACATTAATGATGGCCTTAGAGGAGCGGAAGGGGGCCAAGAGGACATCCCAACGGGTGCCACCATTAATGGGAGAAGAGGAAAAAGGAGAGAGCACAGAGACCATATGAAGGGTCCATACGTCAGGTGAAGGCTTGAAACAGTGTGCTGAGGTCCTAGTCATAGTTTTACGCAGACATGCAGGTTGCTATGCATAATGGGTCTTGTACCGTGCACTGTTGCCACTTACGTAGTCTCTTGGCGCTCTGGCGGGTCTGAAATGCAAGGTGGGTGGAGGGGTTGTTAGTGGGATTGAGAGGGAGAAGAGCAAAGGAGCTATGATGTGCTGTTGGCAGATTGAGTTCGGAGAAACCGGTCACTGAGCGTTGGTGTGTTTTCTGTTGGTAGCCATCATGCAGTGTTGAGGTATGATTGTGTACAGGGTTGGATTGGCCCATCGGCCACTCGGCACATGGCCGGGCCGAAATCATTAGTATGCGTGCAAGTCTCTGGGGACTGGTTTCTGCCCACTCCTGGAGGCCGGTTTTGGCGGAAAAAAAATGCATTTTCTTTTGCCCAAAAAATGTATCAAGTTGTTAATGTTGATGAAAGGCACTTGCTAGTTCTAATGTGAGCAATTTCCACTTGCCCACATGCATTTCGACCACTGAAGCTGCAAGTGTGCCCAGTCCTGTTCCCGCCTCCTCATTGTCCCCTGTAGGCAGAAGCTGTAAAGTAGATGCCACGGGTTAAGGGTCATCTGTAAACAGCACCATCGTCAAGTAAACCTGACATTCTTCAGTAAACCAGGTAAATTGCAGGAGTGTCCAGGTTTCCAGTGGTACATGGACAAACTCTATGCTTTTCTGCCATACTGTCCCCCAAATAGCCAGCACTAGTAATAAACCTAATGTTGCCCTTACAAGAGCACACTTGACCTCCTTTTCTGACCTCATACTCATCAGGTACAATTTCAATGCCTTGTGCCCAGTGAGCTGTTAATACTAACCCAACATTTTCAAGAAATTAATTTTGGGCTTCATTCGTTAGTAAACTGGCAAGATTATCCTAAAAAGGCAGTCTCCTGGCTACAGTTCTCGCCCGAGACAGAACTCCCCTTAATCATTTCTACATTCACCTGCCACAACATGTTTGGGTGGATCAGTGCCCCCTTTCCCAATAAGGTGTCCCTCTCTTGCTGACCTTGGGAGAATCATTTGTAGATCTTGTTAGGCAAAGGGAAAAGTGGTATTACGCCAGTTTTGCCATTTATTTCAGGGCTGTTATACCCAGTTATGATCCTGCTGCTGGTAAAGGGATGGTAAAAGGGTCTCTTTGTTGTAAACCCAGGAGTTATAGCGAGAAGTCTCCAGGCATATTCAAATGTTCTCTTGCCCAAAGTACTGGCCTGTATAAAACAGCTAAGCAAAGCTTCAGATCCTATTGCAAGCTATAAATATTGCCGTTTGTGTTCTGGCCCTTTTGTGCCTCGCATGGCTTTTATGTCTCCCATGTCTTGAATGCCTTCTATGTCAATGTCATTTAGGCTTTCATGCCGTTTACACCTTCCATGCTTCCGATGCTTTTATGACGTTCATTCCTTCCATGCCTCTTATCCGTTTCATGCCTTTGAGGCCTTCTGTGCCATTAAGGCCTCTTCTGCTGTTAATGACTTCCAAGCCATTAACACCTTCCATATTTTAAATACCTAACATGTTGTTTATTCCTTCCATGCCTTGTATAATTCATATGCCAGTTACGTCTTGTTTGGGCTATGTAATGCAATGGATGGCTGGGCCACTTATGTCTTGTTGGGGCTATGTTATGCAATCGATGGCTGTGTCATGTTATGTCTTGTTGGGGCTGTGTTATGCAATAAATGGCTGTGTCATCTTATGTCTTTGCCCCTCTCTGCCACGCACACACAACCACACTCTCTCTACGGCGTATCAAGGTGCCGGGGAAACACCATTTTGCCTCAGGTTCCCACTGGAGTTGTGCTGTGGCCCAAGTCCAGAGGGCACAGGCATTAATGCCCCCTTCCATGTATTACACACCCATGGACACATTATGGAAAAATGAGACCAAAAACAGATCTGAAACAGCCAGGCCTAAAATACATGTGGCAAACAAGAATGGCTAAGCCTATAAAATAATGTGCACTAGGTGTGCAGTCATCAGTCAATGGTCTACTGCTCTGCACCCAGAGAGGACAGGACATTTAAACATCACAACAGTCATATGTAATCAAAAGTATCCATATGTTGGTGCAAACAAATGGCGCTGTATAAAATCTTGCGCGCTACCAGCCATTTTAAGCCTCCGCACGTAAAGTGTCCTGCGAAGCCATTTTGAAAAGTTGGCCACCTTATTGCAAAGGGCAATTTAAAGTCGTAAATTGACGCAATTCACGGATGATGGTTTGAGGGCCACTTTTTTTAGGCGAGGGGTGGGCCACTTTTTTCTTTTGTTTGGGTGTCCGGGCCTATTTCTTGTCCCAGTCCGACCCTGATTGTGTATGTTTTGTTTTCATGTCGGGTGTTGTAAGGTGTGTGCAGTTTGTGGTGTGGTAGAGGTATGGTTGTGATTAGATGAGAGTTTGAGCGGTGCATATGCAGAATGTTAAGTTTTTAGTATGGTTAGTTAGTGGCAGTACATTTTCTAACACCAACAATCCATCTAAATGCGATACATTTCCCACCCACAAAGGTACATCCAAGTGTGATGCATTTTCCACCCCTAGCAATCCAACCAGGTGTGACACATTCCCATGTTCCCAGCATTCCATACAAGTGCGGCTCAATTTCTGCCCCCAAACAATCTGTCTAAATGCAATATATTTCTCACCACTGGCAGCTAATCTATGTGCAATACATCTCATGCCCCTACACGCCATCCAAGTGTGACACATGTAAGTGCGACACAACTCCCACACCCAAACAATCCATCCAGGTGTGATACATCTCCTGCGCCCAACAGTCTAACGAAGTGCGATGCCTTTCCAACCCCATCAATCTGTCACAGGGAGCAGAAGCCAGCGCGATACAGATGTGACAAAAGAAGACATTAAGAAAATAAACAAAGGGTTTGTGTAAAAACTAGGTTCACCTTAAAGACGACACATTTTTCAACCCAACATGAGTCTTTTTCAAGGTGTGTGTGTGTGATATGCATGAGAGTAGTGGTATGGTATTGAGCTCTTGAGTAAGGGGTCTAGTTGAGTAACCTGGCAGGCCAGGGGAGCATCTGCACAAAGAAAAGCGGTCTTTTCAATCTTTTGATGATCGCTGTGACCTCCCAGCTGTAAGTGTATAATTAAATCACTGTTTTCTTACGAACAAACAAGTGACAAGATGTCTCATTTATTGTGTTAAAACTGAAGCAAACTATACTGCCTACATTATCAGTGATCCTGTGCTCAGGAAATACTGGTTCTTACCCATACCCTATGTAAGCTCACTGAGACAGAAGAGGACTGTCTCTTAAGAACCTCTAACCCGCAGCAGAATCAACTGTTAACAAACATGATCTGCGCAGTGATCTGTATATTCTAGTGCTCTACTGCTAATTCAAGAAAATAAACAAGACTGCTTTTTTAACAAAATTTGCTATTTTTTTTCTATGGTTAAAACAACATTTAACCTTTAATAATAATATAAAAATAAAAATTACAATTCAAGATTCATTGCTTTATAAGATACAATAGAATAAAGATAATAAAATACAATTCATTCTAAAACCTTAAAACAGTTCAACTCAATTACCAAACAAAAGCCATAATCATCAATTGAATAAAAAAAAATCAACTAATCGTGATCATACAGTTCGTCTTCAAATGTTTTGAAAACAAGAAGTTTCCAAGTTCAGTAATTTTATAAAAACCAGCTACAGCAATTATCCTTCAAGTTGTCCACCCCGCCAGACATCTAAGCAACATTTTTCAGTTCCAACAGATAAGTTTGATAGCGAAGCTTCTCAAAATAAAGCAGTCACAAATCCCCTGGGGGTCGTACACTCAATCACCCAATGCCTGAGAGATTCACATGACCCAGATAAATTGCAAAAGCATCAAGAAACACAATTAGGAGAAGTTAAGTCATATCTTACGAGGATCTGTTTGGTAAGTAGCAAGTTCCATCAAAATCGAAGGAAAATTGCCCTAGTTAGCTTGTCCAGATAAATGCAAAGAAACAGCGCTATAGATCCCAGCTTCTTATGATCAATGCGCAGATGACTCAGCGAAGGATATGAATGCATAGAATTCATGGTGTTGATCCAATCATGTTAGTACAAACATAATTTAACCTTATCTGGACTATGCACCAAATATGCCGAAGAGCAATTAGTAGCATCAAGTATAGAGGTGCTCCTTTCAGAGATCAAGTTAATCCAGGCACATCATTGAACCTGCAAGATTTCATTAAAATCTACAGAGATCTCTCAATCAGACAAAGTTTCTTCCGGACGAGTGATAGAATTCTCCAATCTGTTCTTGCATTTAGTGATACAATGGCAAGTTCATATTGTATGGCAGCAAATGGAAGATTATTTGTTAGTTTTAATGTTCATCTCAAGAAAACGGCCTACAGGACCGATAAGTGGTTCGTCACGCAGAGGGGATAAGTTTCAATGCCATAGAGCAACTTTGGCACATGTTTGCCTTCATAATACTGCTTAGCAGGATTCAAGGAAAACTTGTGTATATATATGTATATATATGCATACATATATATTTCTGTCAACCAAGACTAATTGGGAAGCGAGCGCATGGATATGATCTTTAAACCACAGTCGCAAGTCCTTATGTTTTGTTATGAAATGTACCAACATGTCGCCCCCAGAATTCCGACTCCCGAAAATATGTGGGGCGGGGGGTATGGGATATAATAGTAGTATGGTGAGGCTGCGGGGGTCTCCATATGTATGTGGTGTAAAGGGGGTTGAAAAAAGAAATTTGTTAAAAAGTCTGCATTTTCCAGAGTCGGAATTCTGGGGATCACAGTGATCACATAGATCCATACTGAATAAGTCAGTGAGTTAAGTACTAATGTTTGCATCTCGAATCTTCACATGATATGAACTCTTGGTCCTAAGTATGGAAAATTGAATCACCTTTGTCTTTTCCGGATTTACCTTTAAAGAATGGTCTTCTATATAGCACACAAAAGAGTTTATTAAGCGCTGTAGACCTACCGCAGTGCAATCAAATATGAGAAAATCGTCAGCATACGTCAGCGATCGAGTTCTCAGATTATACAATTTAGGCGAGACAAAGACTGCAGATCTCAAAGACTCATCAATATCTGCGAGATATAAATTACATAGGCAGGAAGCAAGAGGGCAGAGTCACATTTCTCACCACAGACCAGATGTTGTAAACAGTTCACCATAAGACCATTTACGGATGTCCCTAGATTGCGACCTGGACCCTGTTTGCCACTTGCCCAATGCCTGAGAAACTGCAATCCCAGACTCAAGATGGTTCAATGATATTGAGGCAAACACTTTGCTTTCTGCGTCCTGGATGGCAATGGCCCGATAGTTCAAAGGACAGGATCTCTCACCTCTTTTTGTAAATCGGAATTACAAAGGCAGAGGACCACGAAGCAGGCAGCTCATCAGTGATGGCAATATTTCAAAACAAAAGGGGCAAGCCCAAGCATCGGGACACTCTTAAATAAAAGCTTAGAGAGCCCACTAGTGCTGGGTGCGTTGGAAGAGCTAAAATGCTTTAAGACCGGATATACTGATTCAGGCCCAAAAGTCATATGGATTCATACGGGTAATGCTACTATCAGATAAAAGCAGAGAGTGTGGCTATCTTGTGATTCTGTTGAATTGTTGCTCCGAGTCATTCACTGACTTGATTGCTAACTGGAGCAGTGTGCAGATGTGCTTACAAACGTGATATTGACCTAAGCCTTGACATTAATGATGAGGTCTCAGTCAGTGGCCACTCGATTGTGCATTGCAGACCTGTGAGAATGTCTTTACTAGGCAAATGAGAAGTGCTGGGGAGCAGTTTGCATACCGTGAGGATTGTGTTGATGTGCAGCAGCACAGGAGGTGGGGAGGCAGGAGAATTAAAGGATAGAGCTGACCCAGATCTGAACCAGGTAGTCCGGCTTGTCTGTAAAGCAAAACACAAGCCAAATTGGAAAAAGGTCACACCTAGTGGCCTGCCTCACTACCCACCAAAAGTCACAATGCATACCAGTTGTGCTGCCTCCTCATATCGCACAACACAAAATCCATACCTGGTGTCTTGCATCCTCACCACCCAGAGCACAACGTCCATGTCTGGCATCACCATTTTGTGAGCAAAGGCATGATGAATACAACCCACAAAACATGTCACTCACGATCATACACGTTGGTTAAGAGATACAGCAAGATGTGAGCCCTGTGGCACTTAACCATGTATCTTTCCAGCTTTAGCTGATACCAATATGTGTTAATATCAAGCTTTTAAAAACTAGAATAACTCTCACAGCTGTGATGCGGAAACAGCGCACAAATCATATTATAAACCAAACTGACAAATATAGAAATCCTTATTCTAATCAACAAGAGTGTGATTGTTTCTTTGTTTTGCCTATCCGGAATGCAAACTAATGCAAGCGTTAACAAATCTCCTTCTTGTTTTGTGAATGTACTTTCAAGACTGAAAGACACACAAAAATTAATTCTTGTGACATTGTCACCAGCTTTTAGCCATTAATTACACAAGTATGCAGCGTGCAATTATATATGATGTGAATAAAATGTGCAGTTCCACCAAAAAGCAACACATTAAGCCAGTAGATGTCATGGAAATACATTTGACGGATTGAAGAGGCCCATTTATTTTATGACTCAGTTTAATTGTTTTTGGAAGAAGGTACATAATGGGTACTTAACTGGAGCTGTGATGGGGATTTCAGTTGCAAATGCACCCATTCATATATCAACTAACCGGCAAGAGGCAGCCACACAATACACAGTAGATCGATTGGAGAATGGCATACAGAATGATATGCAACTTAAAGAGGGAAAGTACTCTAAGCGAAACAGTGAGGAAAAGGGAGCTTAAAAAAAGTTCCAAGATAGGGCCTAATTTAAAGAATTGCAGGTACAGGGTACACACCCATTGCATCTCTAATATAAAAAAAAAATCCTGGGGCGTCTGCCCAGGACAATGTTTCTGGAAGTCACTCCCAGTTTGAGCTTTATTATAATGGCCGAGCATGCTTCTTTAGTCAGCTATCATCTTGTCACCGAACGTAGGACACTTTTGGCCTTTATTTAGAATATGGTGGATGCTAAAATCCACCGGTTTTCTGCCTGTGGAAAGAAACCAATTCAAAGTTATCATTCCTTCAGCTTTCCACCAGTTTTCCACTGGAGGAAAATGCGCTGGTTTCTTTGTACTGCAATGGGGACTGCAGAATTTCTTTTGAAGCTGGTGGAGTGCAAACTATAAATAGGCTTCTTTCTGCAAGTGGGAAACTGGTGGATTTTAACATCCATCATACTCTAAATGTGGCCCTTTTCTGTGGAAAATTGGGTAAAAAGCCTATCGGTTTGTAATTGGTTGTGTAGGGTAACCTACGATGGACAAGAGCCTTTCCCAATACATTTTCATGATGTTTTTCACCCACAATATATGCCAACATAAAAACATTTTCACGCTGGCTGGTCCCATACATTTCCACTCAGATTCTCTTTGTGCATAATGCCAGTATTGATACTATAAGAAAACATGTCCAGGCTAGTTCTGGATTATAGGCCGGTAACCCCCTGCAGCAACCTACTCCTGTTGGGTTTGCCATTAAAAATGCCATGCCACAATATGAAAACATATAAAACTGGCTGCACCAAAATGCTGGTCTAGCCACATAATAACAGATTATTCTTGCTTTATCAAAGATGCCCAGAAAAAGATGTCATGCCACAGTAAGAAATGGCTAGACTCGCTGCATTAAAATGCCAGTCCAGCCAGGTCATGAGACTAAACATGCTTAATTTATCAAAGATGCCCAGTAAAACAAAATGCCATGCCAGAGTAACAAATGGCTAGAGCTGCCACAAAATGGCAGTCTATCCACATAATAACACATATCATTTAGAAAAAATGATCAACCGTTTCCTTTACTGGGCATCGATGATAGATGCCTAGTAAAACATTCCATTGTTCCTGTGACCCCTGTCAAAATCAGCTCCCTGGCCCAGCACAAACACAGCATTCACTCTTTAATTGACAATCGCACCCATTATTTATTTATTATTATTATTTATTTATTTGTAACGTGCCATACCTCGCAAGCATCTGGGCACGAAAAAGACACGAGGACGAAGATTAACAGGACGACACAAAAGAAAGTAAAGAGAGGGGGGCAGAAAGATGGCAACATGATTCGGTGTAGAAATTGCCTAGTTATTTGAAGAGAAAGGTCTTCAGATGCCTCCTAAAGAGTTGGGTGTTGCTTTCCAGTCTAAGGCTGCAAGGCAGTTTGTTCCAGTGGGAAGTTGCCAAACTCGGAAAAGCTCGACCGAGTCCAGTGGCTTTGCCTGGAAGGCTAGGATTGATCAGACCTTGCTTGGCGGATCTCAAGCTACGACTTGGCTCATACCACCTGAACTTTTTCTTAAGGTATGCTGGTGCCGTGCCGTAGAGACATTGGTGGGTTAGGGTTAGTGATTTAAACAGGATCCGTTCCTTCACTGCCAACCAATGGAGATCATTTCTGTCCTTGGTGATGTGTTCTCGCTTAGATTTGTTAGTGATGGACCTGACAGCATTATTCTGAATAATCTGGCATTTTTTCAGGCAATTATTGCTAGCGCCAAGCATTAACGCGTTACCATAGTCCAAGCGAGACAGGATGGTAGCTCTCCCTATCGTGGCACTGTTCTTGATGTTAAGAAATGGTCTGATCTGGCAGAGAAGCCTTTGATAATATTGACAATTTCGCTTTAAATAAGCGGTTTGGGCTTCTGCACCTAGGGAAGATTGTAAATAAATACCTAGGGTTTTGACCTTATTTGATACCTTAATGGTGGAGTCTTTTAAAGTGAAGGTGGAATAGTCCGAGCCAAGGTTTTTTAAGGCTTTAGCACTTCCAAAGGTCATAAGTTCCGTTTTAGAACTATTAAGACACATCCAGTGTGTTAACATCCAGTTTTCAATGGTGTTATAGATAATCGATAACTTCTCGTTGTCTAAGGAATGGTTTCCACTCAACTCTAAGATGAGGTGTGTATCGTCAGCGAAATTGGTGAAAAAAATTCCAAGCTGAGATAGAAGAGTACAAAGGCAACGGATGTATAAATTGAAAAGCAAAGGAGAGAAACTGGCTCCTTGAGGGACGCCGCAGTCTACAGGTTTGGGTGAGGTGGAGTGACCTGCACAGTTGATTTTTGAGTTCCTGTCTTCTAGGATTGATGATACCCAATCTATTGCATCATGGGAGCAGTTACCAGCTGCGCCTAGGGCCTCTCGGAGCTTCCCATGATCTAACAAATCGAAAGCCGCCGAGAGGTCGAAGAGGATTAACAAACCTGTTTTGTCTCTGTCTAGGATACTCAGGATACCCATACTCAAGCACTCACACATACACACATTAAAATCATAACTAATGAAAATAATGCTTTCCTGCATTAATCCCTGTCTGGACTCTGCTTTGCTCCACCACTTCTATGAAAGCCTATGGCTCCCATGCAGTATGAACAGGAAGCATAGAGCACTTCCTGGTTCCTGCACATGTGCACAGAACCCGGAGCGCTTCTGAGGCAGCCCCCTGATATGTTTTTATGTGCATGGAAGCGCAGGAGTGCCCCATTGCACATACAAACATGCAGTTACCCAGCCTGCATTTCCACTGACCAGGCATGCTGGGGAACAAAGCCCCACCGCCGGCCTTGCATGGGCCATTTGGCATGAATGCCGGGAACAGAACTGCATTTTCCTTTGACAGTTTAAGGCAGCCCAGGACTTCTCCCTCAGCTGCAACAAGTAGCTGCAACAGGAAGCTGAGAGAGCACTCAGTGTTTCCACTGGGCTAGTGTGGCTCCTCCATGATGGGCAAAGGTTCTAGTGGGTCAGAGTCCCTTCGCCCATTATAAACAAGCCACCGTTGGTGCTTCCCATTTTAATGTGCTGCTGTTAACAAAGATGTTAGGCCCTCCTCTGTGTGACTCTGATGAATCTGGTAGCGGGAAAGGGCAATCGAAGATTGCTATGCATCCAGGAGTGACACTCAGTGCTGGCAGTGATATAGGACAGCAGGCAGATGCCACCAGTCCTTGGTCAGACAAGGGTTATTTTGTATGTTTATATTTTTTTTTGGCATGGGCAGTTGGAGCTCCGCTCATATTCTTAACAGCCAGTGTTTTGTAATTCAAGTTGTGCTGAAGCCAACAACTGGCATGGCGTTCCCCAGGGATCTAACCTATCCCCCTGGTTCTTCAACGTCTATATGGCTGCCCTGGCACGTGTAATTGCCACTTTCACCTCTAACTTCCAGTGTTACGCAGAATGATATGCAACTTTCTTTCAGGCTACTCTCAGCAGCCGCCTCCTCCTCGCTCATATCTGAATGTCCGCTATTTAGTCCTGGTGTGCTACAAACGACCTCTGCCTCAACGTCAGTAAGACTGACATTTGCATTGGGACCCCTGCACCTGCTTTCCCACTTTCACTCTGGCCGGCCTCCCTAGCCCTGCGCCCACACCCACCTGCGAGGCAAGCAACCATGGGGTAATTTTTGACTCCTTCTCCTCCCACATTTCGGAAATCTCTAAAAAGTCTAACTATCAGCTACACCGCCTCAGAGGTACTCTACCGTTTCTCACTTTCCTCCAGCGGCTCACTGTCTCCAGAGCCCTGGTTCTCTCTAGGCTGGACTATTGCAACAGCCTCTTCCTCAATCTCCCTTCTTCTGCCCTACGCCCTCTGCAACTCCTCCAGAAAAGAACTGCAAGACTTATCCTTGGCCTCAAGCACAGGTAACGCATCTCTCTGGTACTGACATCCCTTCACTGGCTCCCCGTGGCTGCAAGGATCAAGTTCATAACCCTCTGAATTATTCTCAAGGCTTACTGGGGCCTGGGACCTACCTACCTACAATGCTGCCTACCTAAATACTGTCACTCATGAGCCATCCGCTCCTCTACCTCCAACCTTCTGCGAGTGAACCAGGTTCTCCAAGCATAGATTTGGAGGGAGATCCTTATCCTCAGCAGGTGCCTCGCTCTGGAATAGCCTCCCTGCCACCCTCTGTCTTGAGCCTGATCCTCTTCAGTTCCAGAAACTCCTCAAGACTGTCCTCTTCTCCTGTGCCTTCTCTCTCCCTCTACCCTGCTAACCTAGCTCTCGCTCTCTCCCCTCTCCCTCCTCTTCCTTACAGCTTGGCAATTACCGGCCAGGTGTACCTCAGAGTCTCACATGTCCCTGGTATCCTTGCCAGTCCTCTTTCACACTTGCCTCAGAGTCCTACACCTCACCCACACTCACTGCACTTGAGAATTAACCCAAGAGACTGGCTATCTCTGCACTTACCCCAGTCTCCACCGACCGGGTGCACTTGGACCTCCCCCTTCTGATGAACGTCTGTGCACTTGCACGATCTGTATGCACCATGCCTGAAGATCGTCCGTCTGTTCTCCCTTGTCTTCACCCCTCAATGTGCACTGGTAAAACTGAAGAATTGCCGTCAGGCCTATTTGCTGTATCTCAAACCATTAAATGTATTTTATTTTATAAATAAACAATACCATAACATAACAGATGGCCTGGTCCCCAACTGGATCACCTACTTTCAGTGGCAGCTGCCATACCACTTTGAGCAGAAAGCTCTGTGCCTGTTTATTTTCACCAGCAGTGACACACAGCTTTCTCATCCCTCACGATTTGCTGCCTGACTCCTACCTGAAGCCAGCAACTCTGAAGGTGCAGATGAGGTAAACTCATGCAGCACTAGAAATACATGGGTCACCTCTCCCAAAAATGCCGAGACAATATTTCGCGGATCATAGTTTTGGGAAGTCCTGCCCCTCCTCTAGCTATGGTATTAACCAATTCCAATCAAACCAATGGAAATCTAGTCAGTGCAGAAGTACAGAAACCTCATACTAAGTGTACTGGGTCAGCACTACAAGGAAATTTAAGTGCAATGAAGGGGGTCAAGCCAGGAGAAGGGGGTATCAAGCAGCACTCCCCAAATTACAAGGAACCGAAAAATAAAGTCAGTACAATAAAATATATTAAATACAGCATCTGAAAACATCAAAAATTTCTCCTATTTTCAAGGGATACGTTTGTCAGAACTGAACCTAATACGGACTGGCACTTCTGCTCTCCATATCCCCTTTCCTTTGAGTCCTGATGCAAGCTTGCAGGTTGCGGGAACAGAAGGGAAACACAAAAATTAGCCATAAGGTAAAGGGGGCCTCATTACAAGTTTGTCGATGTGTGAAAAAGTGGCAGTCATTAAGTTGCCGCCACTATACGACCACTTTCCCACACTGTCCAACTGCAATATTGGAGACGAAGTGGAGGTGGCACCTCCAGCACAGAGCTGGAATGTATTTCTCCACTTTACTGAGAAAAGGTGGCAGACTTACCACAGGGAAAGTTAGCCATTGACGTCCAATTTGAATTAACGCCATGCATAATCCGGCAGTAAATCTGCAAGACTGAGTGGTGGGAACGGTAACCAAATTGGATGGTATTTCCAAATGCCACAAGATTACCTCCAAGCTCGGAATGAGGCTTATCTTGCAAAAATTAAAATGAAACACGAATTCTTCCAGTGGAACTGCATCTTCTCATTTAGTTAGATTCTTACATGATTGAGCGGGTAGTTCTGGAATTGAAAATGTTATGTACTCCCCTTGCATACTACTGCATTTTAATATTGAGTAGGTACTGCAGACTGCCATGTTTATACAACTGCCCATGTGAGGTTAGGCTTTAGTCTTTACTGTACATTTCCTTGCGATGAAGGCTCTTTGCTCAGCTTCACATCTCTCGTTTCCCTTTTGGCATACGTAAGCGTGTTTTAGACTCCCGCTTTCTTAGGAACAGCAGCTTTTTCAGACGAAAGTCATACTGTAAGCATGTTCGCCTGCCTCAGACCATGTGTGAACCTCTGAGGAGTATATTCAGCTCCACTAAATGTATCACTTTCTGCTGTCCTCCCTGATAACACTGTCTTTACATCTGAAAACACAGCTGGTATCAAAGACTTGTATAGTGCAGCTTTGTTCCCTGCTTGTAACATTGTTTCAGTATGATTCCTTGCCCTGTCTGGACCACCCCTTCCATTGAAATGTATGTGTTCCTTTGGGTATAAGAGAACGCTGCAAGGAGGGATGGGGTTCTCACTTGCATTGAAGTCTTGTACTGTCATTGGTTAGTGTTGTCCTTTTGCTTGCTTTTGACTAATACATTGTTCATCAATCCACCAGGATAGTTAGTGGACATTTTTCCACAACAGTAAAAATATGTACAGGTTAATGTATATATTGTTATTCTGTGCAATATGTCTAACTCTTTAATTTTCTTTTAATATTATTTTCCAGCCAAATATTCGTTCTCTGTTCTATGAATCTATGTTTTTACTTACACCAGTTCTTCAGTCATTCTTTCTGGTACCCAAAGCAAAGTTGTAACCACCGTAGAATAATTCCTTGAACAGGCCAGTAGATGACAACTTTATAAAATAAAACAAGACATAATCTAAATAAACAATTTCACAATTTTAGTTCACTCATCCTTACTTATTTTAATTAGAGTTTATTTATGGAGCACGCTGCAAGGGAGGATAAGAGAGAGTCCCATGCAACCGTGCATCCCCACCCCCCTCAACATTGTCTGCAGACATTCCCCCAGTTCCTTAGCTCTCCAACTGGTAAATATATTTATAGTGAGTGAAAGGGAGGACGAACGGGGGCACTGACAGGAGCAAACCCCTTCATTTTGCTGTTGGGGAATCTGGTAGCGCAAAGCCGTAAGGTCTTGAGAGAGTTCAATCTCCTAGGATGCTAATGAGCAGCCTGTGACATTCCGATAGCCCTGGGCAGCCAGGCCTAGGCTTTAAATATGAAGGTGTGATTTCAAAGGCATTGTTGATGTCTCTGGGCGTGATTCTGAGCTCACGTTAAAAGCAGTGTAGAGGTCAACATTCTCGACTGCAGTGTTTCGCACCACCAGCTTTCGAAATGTAAAAGCTGCTAAACTTCCTCTTCGTGGCAGCGTGTGCAGCAGTATTGCTACATTGTACAAGACTGCCACTTTTCTCATTTATGAAAGCGTCCTTAAGTTTATCAGTCTGGGAAATTCCAACGGTTCCAACTGATTCCTCAAGAATGGCAACAGATTGCGGCTGCCATGGATGATTGCTTAAAGAACCGGACTGCCATCTTTGAATCAGGCAGCTCTATCATAAAAGGTGCCTCATGTTGTATGGTTCCCTCATGGATGATGGGTCCATGGAATGCTGGTGATTTGTGGCTGGAATCGAAGCGGTGAAGTCTTCCTACTTGAGTGAGTGGCAGTTCATGGCCCACCCCGTGGGCCATGAGATAAGCTTGCTAGGTCTCAGTGGTAGAGGTATGTGCGCCCTACTTGCGGCTTGACACTGCAAGGCTATGAACCCAAGAACAATGGAGAGTCTTTTAGGAGGGTGTGGGATGTTTTTACCCATGCATCCTAGCCCTACCACAAAAACTGTGCAGTACTGGCATGGAAAACATCATGATGGCCAGAGCTTCCCAGAAAATGCACAGGGAAATGCATGAAGAATAGGCTGCCACCCATTTTTGCCGATGTTATGGGCACAGAAGGGCACTGCCTAAAACCACCATTGAACTACCCACACAGTAGCCTGAAACCATTGGGAATGGCAATGCTGATTGCCAAAAGCAACCTAGAACTGTGGGGAATTCATTTTCTTAAATCCCAAAAATGGTTGCATTGCCAGTACTCACCACTATCAGAAAGCCAGCGTTTTAAAACCACCAAACTTTTGTGTAAAACTGAATAAATGAACCCAAAGCAGGCCAAGAAAGACTTACTGAGAGGTGGATACAATGTAAAGTTATATTCTGAAGTGACTTGAAGGTTTATAACAAGACTGGCTGAGCTCTGCAGGTCTGCAGCGGCTTAAATTGAAACTAAAAATTACCAAAAATCGAAATGTATAAATAAACTGAGGGACAGACTTGAGACTGCCACATAGTTTGTTACTGTTAACATGTCATAGTTTTGATCTTAGAATCAGCATTCTAGCTGCATATGTAAAAATTGTTAGTTTTATTTGAATGCAGAAAACTGGGTAACTAAAAGTGACATTAGCTGGGGCCTGGCTTAAGGAACTGGATTCTGCCGGACAACTTCCCCCCAATTTGAGTGAAACTGGATCCACAGCAGTTCTCAGGCCTGGCTGCATTCTGAGGGGAGGTTACCCCTCTCTGAATGAATTACCAAGGGACTGCTAGGGACTAAACAAAGGACCCAGGCAGAGGGTTTATTGGGGGGAGGTAATAAATGGATTCCTCTTGAACAATGGGCCTTCCAGGACTCAGGCAGATGGTTTATTGGGGGGACTGTAAAACAGCTTCCTCTTGGCAGGAGCTGGGAGGGGCAGGGTCTCTGAGCTTGGCAGAAACTGGATAAACTGGTTTCTATACCATGTGACCTGGGAAGACACACCCCTGTTGGCCAGAATATGATTTTAAGAAAGATGTATAACTCATGGTGCGGACTTGTCAAAATTATTTAAATGATACCATAATTCTTGATTTTTCTGTGCACGTTTTAAGACGCGTTGGGAATTTGTGTGATGTTCTGGGGCAAAATCCTGCTATTTATGTATACTACAGACTCTGTGTTTAAGCTAGAGACATGGGAATTTACTGGAGTATGTATGGACAGGCTGTGTACATGTGTATAAATCTGGAGAAAAATCCGATGTTGCAAAACCCACTAAAAAGCACGAAATGTTGTCATTTTTTAATGCAAGCCTCCAGGAAGAGCAGAGTTTGATCAGAGTATACCTCATGTGATATGTGATGGGTGCATGTAATTTTAAACAAATGTGTACCTGTGCAAATATGTCTTTAGGTCAAATATAGATTTGTGGGCAAACTGACCAGGGGAGGATGCTCTGACCCATAAAACCTACAGCATCACTCTGACACACATTTCCTTCCCCAATCAAAGCAGTGCGGAAAGCTTGACCAATGGGCAGTTGAAAGAGGGGCTGGCTAGTGATGCTGCACACACACCCACTTTCAAAAGACATAAAAAGAGCCACTGGAAGCTAGAGAGGAGATTCAAATCTAATTGCTGCAACGCGCTCTGCCGGACCATACAACATCCAGAGATCCTACACTTAGACTTCCAAGCTAAACAGAGACTACAGAACTTTGAACCAAGAAGGCCCACTGCAAGCATAAGTATTTGTCAGCAGGTCCAAAAATCATTTGCAGACTATTCACGGCCGGACCCAGGTGTTGATTCTGGCCTGAAACCCTGTGCCAGAAAGATCCTGAAGCAGTGCTGTACCCAGAGAAAGCAGAGCAGTATCCAGAACCAGAGGCCAGAGATCCAGAGTGACCCAGACCGCTGTTAGCAGAACCAGAGAGCTGATCCAGATCACTGTGAAGTGCCGAGACCAGAACCGGTGTCCAGTCCAAAACCTGACCAGATCCGTGGCGAGGCCTAATTCAAAAATATATTGTGAGTACCTAGCAGAACTGTGCAGAACCAATCTCTTAGTTAAAATAATCTAATCTAAACTATTTTAATCTAACCAGAACTGCCTCCTAGAAGTTGTCACCTGTCATTTTTAAAAGCTGTCACCTGTCATTTTCTAGCTGCAAGCTGTGACCTGTCGCTTTGAACTTTTAAAATTTCAAATCCGAAAAACAACCTTGCTACTCCTTATACTCTTGCCATAATCGTGATTCACGCATTCACGAATTTTACCGCGATTTGCGATTTGGTTAAAAATCCAGCCACGTGTAACCATCAGCAGTCATCTCTTTCCTTGATAAAAATTTGTTTGCCTCTTAATCACCATCTCTGAATCATTGCTAAAGTGAGCCTGAACTCATCCCTAGTATCTCTCACTCACCCTGAACCTCCTGAAGGGAATTAAAAGCATTTTCAGCATATTTCTCACTGCATTGTCACCATATTCAAAGCATTTTGCCTGTGTTTCAAAACTCCTATCTGTTGTATAAGCTGCTGGGGGGTGAATTGTCCAAGAAAGTGATTACATTGTCTTTTGCTGAAATCCTATCAAGTTATTTTCTGTACTGCATTGTCATTCCACATTACATCTATTTGAAACCGAAAAGTATTGTTGCTATCTTATCCATCCTATAACCACTCATCATTGATTATAAAGAAGTGTGCTAGTGCCAGACTATCCATTATTGATTACTGCTCAGATTAAGTGTGATATTCAATTATTAATTTATTATAAGGAGTGATATATATATATTGTTTACATTCTAAAATAAACCTTTTAAACTTGCAAAAACAGAACTACTTCTTGGCTCAGTGGGGTCAGGGGGATTCTAAGAGAGGGGTGTTATATAGGGGTAGTCATCCAGAACTCATGAACTGGTCATAAAGATATATCAATAAGGGTTTCCATTCAGTATCCCAGACTAGGCATTGACTTAGCTGTAGTGTTGAATTGAATCCTCTTACAAGGGGCATTAGCGACTGAACAGTCATAAGCCAGGAAAGGGAAGAGGGCAGATGGAAGAGACTGTGGGGGATATACCACATAGCCCTTCCACGTCAAATTCATATAGCGGGTGGTCTACCCCAGCCCCGAGGGTCCCTCCGGAACCTCTTTCTGGCCTTAAGAATCACATATTTTACTCCTCATAATGTCCCCTCCCATAACATCAACAGGGTTAAAGGTTGCACCATTGGAGAGAGGGCTGTGGTGGAGTTTGTGAGTGTTAGTGATCCTTGGAGAATACAACACGGTTTTCACAGCATCTTAGCTGCAAATGGGAGTCTTTTGTGAGAGGGGGAGGGACAACAGGTTAAAAATACTAAAATAAACCAGGGCTTTTCAGATCTGGGTTCGCAGAGGCAGTGCCAGAAATACCAAAGAGGATTGACAGGGGGTCGCAGCTGGTAGCCATGGTGAACCCCAATAGATATCCCTGATAATATCACTGTTCAGATGTTGTAATCTGCCTGCTTTTGAGGTACTTCTAACTGAAATCATAAATATTGATTCAATGCCTTTATCAGGGACTGATCAGTGCTCTTGGTAGGATGAGAAGCTCTCCCTTGGCTTAGAAAGGAGGACAGTTCAAAGCAGGTTTTGCTCCTGACATTAGCCAAAGCAATGTAGTGATGAAGACCCAACATTGGCACAAACAACAAGACCACATATTTTTTGCCCCCCCCCACTTTCCTTTCACAGACATCCCTAATGTGGATAACCAACTAGCATTACATATGGTCGTGTTATTCAGCAAGTGATCTGCCTGCTGTAATGCGAATGTACGTTGAAAGAATAAAGACGAAAAGCTTGAATTGCAGAATACACAGGTCCACTGTGCCGCATTTTGCAATTCGAGCTTTTCTTTATTTTTTTTTCTCCCCCGTATTGTTTATTGTATGTGGGGGATACCCCACAGCCTCTGAACCTGAAAATGATACAATCTTTTGGGTCAATACCTGTAATGGCTGCTGGGAAATGAGAGGCAGCCCTAATTGGACGGGGAAGAGCAGAGTAGTTGTGGTGCACCCGCTGTAGCTGTGCTGTGGCTGTGTCAGCAACTGAGCCAGTCCCAGTGCTGGGAGGGCTTAAGTCTGCCCACATTGAGTAGGTTGCAGGAAGAAGGCAGCACTCTGTCACGACGCTCAGACCATGGGTGTTGATGGGAAAGCAAGACCTTGTCAAATTTCTCTCGTTTTCTTTTACAAGTTAACAAAAATACAGAATGATACATAATTATGCTATCAAATGGTCATAATAATATCATGTGGATCAAATAAACAATACAACTATTCACATTAAAGGATACAACTACTACATCATCTCACATCTGATTCCGTACCACCTTCATAATCACCCCTTTTAAATGTATTTCTTATTTATACATTTTTTTAGCACAATGAAAGAAATGTCCCCCATATTTTTTCAAACAATCTGTTTTTACCCTCTCTCTTATATAGTACCTTCTCTACTTCTGCTAAACCATGCATGTCCGTTGCCCAAGCCTCTATTTTCAGGTTCAAAGCCGATTTCCAATTACTTAAAATAACTTTGTTTCCAATCATAGCTCGTCTGAACAACCACTTTTTCTGACATTGAGTTAGGTCATCCAAAATTTCATCACTCCCCAACACCACTGTTTTAAAGTCTAGAACAGGCAACCCCTCAATCGCTTTCCCGCAAACCACACCTATATCTCTCCAAAACACTCTCACCTTCCTGCAATCCCACAACATGTGTTCCAGGGTACCTAATTCATGTGTACATGTCCAACAATCTGAATTGTCCAACATACCTCGCTTCCACATTCTTTCGGATGTCCAATAAACCCGATTTGGGATTTTAATCTGTCTTGATCTTTCTGTAAGTCCCAAAGAGCATAGCCGGACATTCACACATTTCCATAACTCCTCCGAGAAATCCAAAACAATTCTTTTACTCCATTCTTCTCTTAATGAGTCGTTACTCTTGTACTCCGATACAATCATTTTGTAAACACGGCTGGCTAGTCCACCTTCCCCTCCAATTGCCTTCCTTGTAAGCAAGTCTTAGTTAAGCCTTTTCTCCAAATCAACATCACCAATCACACTTCTGAGTTTTCTGTAGTCAGAAACTTTGAAATTCTCAATGTTATAGCTCGTCTGCAGTTCTCTCGCTGTCAGCCAAAGCCCATCCTTAAACAGATCAGCTATCCATTGAACACCACCTAGGAACCAATCAGCCCAGAACACCACTCTATTTTAATAGATGGGTTCATCCAGACTGACGCTCCAGCATTTTTAAACGCATCCACTCCCAACAAGTCACACAGTTTCTTCCATGAGCTTCTCAAACACGCAATCAATGGGTCTTTCTCGCAACTTCGTCTCGAGTTTGAGGTCAAGATAGCTCCCGGCGTCAGAGGACCCTTGTAATTAGTTTCTGCCAACACCCAATCATCACTTGAATCGTCCAAAAAGGGAACAAAGAAATTAGACATATAGGCCAAATGTTAGGCTCTGAAATTAGGTACCCCTAATCCATCTTTTACCAGTGGCAATTGCAACTTCCATAACTGTAACCTGGTGGGTTTCTTATCCCATAAACAATCTTGTAGTAGTCCATCCATTTCTTTCCAATACATAAAAGTTATTGTCAGAGGAATCATACACAGGACATAGTTAACCTTCGGGGCAGAAACCATCTTCAAGGCATTCACCTTGCCCCAGAGTGACAGCTTCAACAGACTCCATCTTTCCAGATCATCCCTTAATTTACAACAAATGAAACTCTGACAAGATGTCCATGAGTGCCGGTATTGAATGTTACAAGTCCCTGAGGACTAAAAGCATATCATCAGCAAATAAGCACAATATTTGCTGTAGTCCCCAGCATGTCAAACCCATTATTCTACTCTCATCCCTGATGGCAGCAGCTAGTGGTTCTATGGCAATAACAAATAATAATGGTGACAAAGGGCATCCCCTTGCCTAGTTCCTCTTTTAAGTGTGAAACTGTCGGATCGTATTCCATTGGTGTTTACCTCTGCTGTTGGTTCATTATAAAGTAATCTAATCCACAACACAAATTTTCCTCCAAATCCCATCCTATCAATCACCGAGAAGAGAAAATCCCAATTAACTCTGTCAAAACCCTTCTCAGCGTCGAGGGATAGAACAGCAACGTCTTCCTGCTGTGCAATAGCCTTGGAAATCGTATGTAATCATTTCCTGATGTTACTCAAGGTTTTCCTCCCTTTCACAAAACCCGATTGGTTTCTGTGAATCAATGATGGAAGTAGATTTTCCAATCTTAATGCCAAACGTTTTGCCAGGATCTTGTTGTCTGTATTGATAAGACTTATTGGCCTATAGCTTGTGGGATGGGTATCATCCTTCTCTTTTTTTGGGAAGACAGAAATCATTGCATGTCTTGTAGTATCTGGTAGCATACCATTCACCAATGATGCCATATACATGTCCTTCAACAGGTGTAGGGCAGAATTTGGTAAAAACCTATACAATTCCACAAGTAATTCATCAGGGCCAGGGGATTTCCATGTGTTCCGTTTACTAATTGCCCGTTTAATTTCATCAACTGTAATGTCATCTTCCAATAGTTGTGAATCACCCCCTGTGATCATTGAAAGATTAGACTCGCCTAACTCATTTTGGTACAATTCCACATATAAATCCCGAAAGATGTTGTTAATTTCTTTTGGGTGATATGTAATTTTATCATTCTCGTCTCGAATAGATGTTATGGACCGCTCAGCCTCTCTCTTCCGCAATCTAAAAGCCAACCACCTGTCGCACTTTTCTCCCATCTCAAATTATGCACATTTTAGATAAAGGTTTTTCCGTTCAGCATGTTCATCTATCAGCTTTTTCAAATCTTTCTTCATTCTCCTAAGCTCAGACATTGAGTCTACACTCGTTGGATTAGCCATTACTCTTTTTGATAATTCCCTTATTTTCTCCTCCAGTTCAGCTTCTTTATTATTGTATTGCTTTCTTTGTACACTAGTCACACTAATTAGATGTCCACGTATGGTACATTTAAAAGCTTCCCATACTCAAATGCCCTAGGTGGTTTTCAGTCACAAAAAACTCTATTTCCTTCACAAGTCTCTCAACCTCATTATCATTTTGTAGAATAGACGTATTCATCCTCCAGAAATATTGTTTGTGTAGCGCAAATTTCAAGTGCAAGTGCATAAGTACATGAGCATGGTCAGCTAAAAGAATGTTTCCTATTTCGCATGTTCTATAATTCTCTGTCATTTTCCCAGCTGTTAAAAACATATCAAGCCTTGAATAAACTGAATGTGCGCCAAAAAAGAAATTGTATTCCCCATTAGAAGGGTGTTTCAGCCTCCAACAATCTTTTAAGTTATGTTCCAAAAGTAGATTGTTCAATGACAAAGATTGCCTATCATTATGCCTACTGGTTGCCAACTTACTTCTGTCCATATTTCTGTCAAGCACACTATTGAAATCACCCCTTAGGATAATATCCTTAGATCCTAAATCTTGTAGTGTCTTTGCCACTTTACTGAAAAAGGACCCATCATCCACCGATGGTGCATAAATATTACAAAGAAACACTATCTGACCCTGAACATCCACTAACAGTGCAATTATTCGTCCCTCTTTGTCCGAAATGTCTTTTAGTACCTTAATAGGAGTGTTCTTCCTAATCAGGGTTGCTACACCTCTAGACTGTGAATTGAAAGATGAACCATAAACTTTCTCAACCCAACTCTTCCTCAGCTTCTCAATATCTCCTTTCTCGAGGTGTGTTTCTTGTATGAAACAAACATCACCTTTTAACTCATTTAAAAAATCCAAAATGTTCATTCTCTTCTTTACATTATTCAATCCATTAACATTCCAAGTTACCACACGTAAGTCTTCAACCAACTTTTCCACACCACTCACCTCCAATCGTACTACAGAGAATAAATCAATCAACTGCACCAAATTCAGCAATATAGTCAAACACACAATAAGATACCCAAACCCACCCCCTCTGAAACAGAAGCTAACCACAGTCTAATGTATAAAGTTAAATAAAACACTCCAAACTTCCTAGTGTCCCTGCCACCCCTCCTAAATAAACTCAAACTCACTTAATGTATAGTTTAAATTCAGAAAACCCCATCCCTAACTCAATCCCCACATATAAATCATCCGTCCAAGCCCAACACTGCGTAGCATTTATATTAAAACAAAGGCCTGCAAATTATAATTTCCTCCTCCCCCTTCGTAAAACATGTTAAGGTCACCCTCAGTCTCTCAGCAACAATATCAATTCCATATTTTCTTCAATATATGGTAAATTTAGGGTTCCCCAACTAAGTCCACTCTGCCAAGTATGTAATAATAATAATAAATGTCCCAAATGCATCAGAACTTATTCTCCTCTTGGAGCCCAACAGGTATTAGCCTATTCCGGATTCAACCTGCACTAGCCCCTAGCTATCCATCTCAGCCCTGGCTTGAATAATTAAGGAATACATTGAACCCAATCTCTCTTATAAACTCCAACCCTGAATGAAAATAATGAGAGATCCCTTCATAGTTCATTCAGTAATTCACGCATACCCTGTATATGTTTTAGGATCAAGGCAAGAGCATCACTAATATAAAATATAATATCCTCTATCTTCCTTATAGTAATTTTTGGATACCTTTAACAATAAACTACTATAGCTTGACTCCATGAGCCAACAGCAGGTTACAACTATTTAATTGCTGGTAAAGTTTCAGGATCCATAAGAATGCTATGCTCATATTGAATGCATATATCTGTTATGGGTCCCCCCTCTCATATTCATTTACAACCTACTGCAAGTATTAATAGAGCAATCAACCAACATTTTGTATACCAGCTAAATGGCCATAACAAACTCTCATATGATTAGCCTAACATTTGGTAAGGTTACAAAAGGCCACTAAATACTAAAACCACTTCCTAGATAAAAGCAATAAATAAACATCCAGGTTACAAATTCAGAGATAAAATAAACTGTTTCAACCAGTATTATGAAAGGCCTCTCATAATATGATTAATGAGCTACACTACAATACAGTCATAATAAAACGTTTTGATAACATGTACCTGATACCGTCCATCACCCATACTGTGCATCATATTAATTTCTAACATCACGAGGTCCATAAATCTGAATGAAAAACATAGACTGGAACAAACTGATGAAGCATGCTATGGACAGTAAAGGGGATAGGAGCAACTTGAAGATAAAAAACTGGAAGTAAAGGTCTGTATGGAGACATTACAGTAATAATATGAAAATCTATTTGGATGGTTAGTGGTTATAGTGGCTTCCCGGCCTTAAGAAAAGTACCTTCATTTCCTGCCAGTCTTAAGAGATAGTTGCATCTGGCGTGATGTTAGGGGCATCATTGCCAATCTTGAAAGAAATATGTTAATGTAACAATCATCCTTAGTCAGTATCACAAGTCCAGCTCCGGCCATCAAAGTTCCGCTCCTGCCTCAGATCTCAGACCGCAGTCTCCATCTGACCATCTGACCAGCTGGCCAGCTGCACCGCCCTCACACCCCGTGTACCACCATCGGCCCCACAGAGCAGGAATATATAGAGTGACCGGCACAAGCCAATCCCCCACATCCCCCTACCGCACAGCCAACCACCATATACATATGGAAGCGCAATCGGAAGCCGTGGCCTCAACAAGGGACTGGAAAGTAAAAGCCCGACTCAGACGTTTCAGCCTGAGCCAGATAGCTACACCGAAGAAAAGAAAAGGAAGTCTCTACCGTTGGATATCCGGACATCTGCAGCATTGGGACTCAAGCAGGCTGTGGCTTACAGTCTTTGCAGCCATCTGTGAGATCTGTCCGATTTTGTTTCAGGGACCTATTCCTCCATATCTTGCTTCCTCCACGCAGCCAACCATACCATGCAGATCTCATGAACGTGTATACAATCTTCCTGAGTCAGCTGACCTACGTTCTGAGAACGTTGTAGGGTCCATTTTTCTAAACTCCGTCTCCTTCGATCTTACTGAGTGATATTTATAAAAAAATAGATTGTTTAATTGTAAAATGTATCAGCGCCATTTTCCATTAAAAAAAAAACACAGATGTGGGAAGTGAGTTAAATTAATCCATGCCTTTCAGTTACCTTTGTTTTGTAAGGCCTCCAGCCAGATTATAGCTTCCTTTGGATCCATGGTGTTTTTCTCACGTCGAGGAAGAGCCAGAGTCAGCAGATTGGCTCTTCTGAGAAACACTTTCACCCCCACTAGTCTGCCCAAATCCTTGGCTTCTTTAAAGGACTTTCTGATGGCCAGTGATTCCTTAGGGTAATCAGGGTAAATAGAAATCTGTTTTCCCTTGTAAAAAGCATTCCCTTTTTTTCTTGCATTTCTCAGGATGTCCTCTTTGATCCTTGCATTCATAAACAAGATGAGAATTTGTCTAGCCTTTGGACCACATTTCTCATCTGCAAGAGCAGAATTTCTACAGCTAAACAATCAATAACGCGGCATTAGCAGCAAACTTACAGAGGCAGAGGACAAATGCCTGCCCCAGTGACATCAATATACCCTCCATGATGAAGCAAAACACGTAACTGCTCGGCTCAGCTTTTAGAGGGAACAAGCATCCAATTATTAATATCTCTTTGTGAAAGTAAATATTCTCTGAATTGCGGTACAAGTTGCATCTGATGAGCAAAAGGATCATGCTAATAGCTAATTATTGAAAACATTGGTTAAATAATATGGCCCTGCTTGAAATTTAATATCTGAGCAATGAGAACCGCTTCTCAGACTTTGAGTATGGGGATGTTTTCTTCTTATTGTATGGCCCTTTGGATACAGGGACCATGCAGTTCTTAATTCCTTGCATACTTCTTCCTGCACCCAATGGAGTTTAAATGGGAGGATCCCTTGTCCTTTTTTTCTTTCTATGTAAATGCAATGTCCAGCTCACTGTGTGATTTTCTTTGTTGCTCATTTATCGCATGACCACCACCTAATCAAGAAGTCTCTGGGACTTTGAAACTACCATCTCAGCATAATATTTTCAGTTAGTCCAATAAAAGGTATGAAAACTTAGTTTGATCAATTTTAAAATAGACTTGGTAATTGGAGTAAAAACCATACAGGTACAGTCAATATTATTACTTGGAACAGATCAGAGCACACCAGAAACATACTCACATAGGTTTGTTTCTATGCATTCTCACTGTTGCTGATACTTTTTTCACAGGTTTTGGCTCCCTAGGCAACCTGATAACTACCTAAATGGTGAACACTGTGCCACAGTGGGCATTGCACAGGTGCCTGGAAGCCTTAATGACTGGAATGATGACTCGTGTGATCATCTCTACAACTTTATCTGCAAGAAAGAGGCTGAAGATAGAAAGCTGGATTTCATATAATTCAATGCAGAATCATATAACAGATTGCTAATGTTTTGGGACTTGGTTTTAACAAGCTATAGTCTAAATATATTTGTACTGTTCTACTCCTAATTACACAGCACAACACACTGGCATATTGGGTCAATAGATAGAAGCAGAGAAAACGTAATTGGCCCAAGGGGAATTCTATATTCCTCTTTTATGGGAGATAACAATGAATCAGGCCTTAAACATGTTATATTGTTATTGCTGATTATTTTGGATTTCAGGAATGTAAGTTCACGGAATGCATATTAAAGGCCTGGAATAGGTACACCAAATGTGTCTATTTTGTGAAAATGTAATCTATCCGCAACCAAGTTAAAAAGTTTAAAATAAAAAATAAGTGGGTGACTCATGGTGCAAACTAGGAGCCAAAAGGTTTGGGGATTCAAGGAAATACCCAAAAAGACTGAATATAAAAAAAAACATATGGCATATTTTACTGAATTTAGGCCGTACAAACATTTCGTATAGCCAAAAACTCAAAGCGAATATGCCACACAAACCCATTATAGCGAACAAGGGGTACGAGGGTTGCGGGGGTGTCCCCCTCCCCTTGTTTGCTATAATGGGAATGGGGGTTGTGGGGATATCCCCCGCATACGGAAATACATAAAAAAACAAATATTTTTAAAAAAAGGAAAGGACCCTGCAGCACCGATTCTCAAGCACATATGTGAAGGGAACCGGTGTTGCAGGGAGTCAGGGGATTCGGCGGCACCCAATGAGGTGTGCCGCCAAACGGTTAATAACGGGGGGAGGGGAGGAGGAGTGTATTTCTAGTGTATGGGTTGTTTGACCATAACGGCCATGTTATCTACCGTCATATAAACCTCAAACAGCCCACATTCCAATCCAACATAAGCAGGTGCACACATTTGAAATAAATAATTTCTAACGTTTAAGACATAGGTGCTCCTAAGCGTGGTAGTCCCTTATCACTAGCAATATTGTACACTTATGTCTAAAAATGTAGGAATGCATGTGCCACATTTATGGAACACATAATTTACACTTTGGCAGTATATAGGTGACACATTTTCAAAGCATACATTATGCAATGTCTGCTTATGACATAGAGGGATTTAATCATTTGAATCTTTACATTACCTTTTTCTCTTGCCTGCAAATATGCTTTTCAATGACTGGCCACGTCATACGCACATGCTGCTATTTGGACACCTACCATTGAATGTGCCCCCATTTATTGCATGACTTAACATAGGCCACTTAAAGTGTATATTAGACTTGCAGATAAGTGTGAGAAATGCAAATGTTTATGCATGCCAATAAAAGTGACTTCTCTGTGGGTGTCCACTAACATTTACATTTTCCCCAGTGGACCTCGTTGAAGCACCCATTGAAACTCTCACTTTTGAAGATTTGGTAGTAAATTACACTGGCAGGTATCAATGTAGCGAGGTAACAATTGCAGAGTACTATTGGTACCAGCAATGATTTGTTGGCAATGATTTGCCGGCACAAAACTCTTCTCCTTGGTAATCCCAAGCCAACCTTCCAAGAAATGGAACTCTTTAAAAACCTTTAAGAATTCTGAGCTCTGCAACCCTCTACTTCCAATGTAACAGCCTCAAGTAACTGTGTGATAGTATGGAAATGTTTTCAATATATACAACTTGATAGACATGAAAATCCTGCAAAATCATAGATCCCAGATAAGACTTCAACCGCAACACTTTGAAGACCATCATCGATGAGGACTTGCTGGATGCAGTACATATGCTCTGGTTGAGCCTTAGACCCAGGCCTACTACCTGCTTCAAGTTCTTTTCAGGATTGTGCTGTTGTCCACCCTTCTATGCACTCTCTTTAACATGTCTCTGGATAGCAGTTTGGTTCCTTTACTCTTCAAGAAGACTCTGGTAATACTCAGTGTGGTGTTATCGAACTCCAGTACTGTTGTTAATAATGCATGTTCACCTCTCACTCAAAAGCTTCCACGGTTATCACAATGACTTCCTTTATATTTTAATTTCACCAAACAAAATGTGGTGTTCCCCAGGGTTCTGTCATTTCCCCACTGCTCTCTGATGAATATCTTCCTCCTATGATAACAATTATTGAATATTTTAGCCACCCACTATATGATTGTGTTGATGACACACATGCCTTGGTAATGTATTTGTGGCGGATGAGGCACATGACCTGAAACCACTTCAGTGTGCTTAAAACGTTAACACCACAAAGCATAACAAATTGTGTAAGCCTATGAAAACTTGAAAATACTGCATTGACAGCACAATACCGCATGTATCTCAGATCACCATAAGGGAAAGATGTACTTAATGTACTGGAGCTTGGGAAGGGCTCACAGCTGTGTGCTCAATGCAACTGAAATGAATGAGACAAGGTGCCCTTGAAAAAAAAAGTTTGTATCGTACTTACTGCCTACTACATGTGAACACAATTTTTTATGAATGACATAAAATTGCAATAGGTCTGTTTCTTGAGTAATATGGCGGCCATATAACTGACAAAAATACTGATTTTTACAAACGAGTGGGAGGCCCTCTACTGCACCGAACATGGCTCAAATAGCGTGTTGTTTGGGATGCTTCCCACAAAGGAGGAACTACAACCATTCTTTACCTCACTGCACCCTTCACAGAGGATATATATCAATCTGCATATCAGGTAGATCCCACCCACAAGGGCAGCTCAGGACTGAAATGTTACCAATTTGTGCTGAACAAGAGTACCATCAGAAACCCAAGACACGCGGTTCGGCCTTGTTTCGGCCTCATCAGTGAGGTGAAGCAGAGCCTCTTGAAGGCACAGTGGGCAATGGGCCCACTTCTGGATTACCCATAGTCACATAGGGTAAACACAAAGTTTTCAAAATGCTTAACACCGTGGGAGCCCCTCTAGTGTGACCAAACATGGCTCAAATACCCCGCTCTATGGGTTGCATCCCACTCAGGAAGGACTACCACCAAATTCTTTCTCACTGTAACCTTGACAGAGGACAAATACACATTTGCATATCAGTCTGGCCCAACCCACAAGGGCAGTCCAGCACCGAAATGCTAGGAAATTCTTATCTGAACACAAGTAACATCAGCAACACCAGACATGTTTGTGATTTGTTGGGCCTCATCAGTGAGGTTAAGCTGAGCTTATCTGATGCACATGTGCTGCCCATGTGACCCTTCAATGATAATAATGTACTTGTGAAGGGCTCATGAAGTCTGCCTATGACAATGTGGGCCCACATATACTACTGTACAGCACAATGGTAATGCAGCATGTTTCCTTGCTATTACAAGCATCCAGTTTCTACTGTTTGAAGTACTTTTTGTGCTGGCTATTATTACCACTATCTGCATGTTTCCCCCACCAAATAATATATTAATTTCATTGGTAGAGGACCTGGCACATTTTCTTTTCTGCAGAAACTGAAAGACTTGTGTACGAGCGCGATACAAATAAAATATCATATCATATTGTATCATATTCACATCTAAGAACAAGGCTATTCGTCCCAGCTTTTAAAAACAAGAGATTGAATTAAAGACTACCCAGTGCTGTACTATTTATTAAATGTCGAAGCTATGCTAATAGCCTGGGCTCTATCCTTGTATATATGTAGATCCTGGAAAATTAGGGAACACCTTCCAAATTCATGATACTGTTGTATAATTTCATTTGAACAGTACTGGGTCAAATTCCTAAATCGACAAGTCTAGGATTGTATGCCTTTTAATGGACTCTGAGTGTCTTTTGCGCTAAATATTTCTCCCCACTGACACAAGAGTGGTGTTGACGGGTATAATGTATGTGTGTGGGATTTTGGTTTTGTATAACAGAATATAACCTGCAATAATTAATTATTTAAGCATACATGCTTGTACATTAACATTATGAATGTATAGATTTGCCTTTGTATAACTGAATATACTTTTTTCGGAAACAATATAAGTATTTACATTTCTGTACTAACATCAAGAATTCATAAAGTGAGAAAACTGCTCTGACCTGTTTTTAGGTATTGCTGTTGTGTGTATTTATATGTACTTTTATGGAGATTTTTCTTTCTGTGAATAAAGATAAATTGAACTGAATATTCATTTCAGCCCATTCAAAATACAACAACTAATTATTACTGCTATGTTGTTCTTATCTCGGTGAATTATTCTCAAAGCCACCAGCTTATTACAACAAGCATCTCAATTCACAGCTAAATATTTAATAACGGTTACTTGTGACAAAATGAATACTTAATAAATTGTAAGTAAATTAATGATATATGCAGTATTACTGTGACATAATAAAATGTGGTATAATTAATAAATTATAGATCATGGATTCAGTAATTATGTGTAGTGTATTCAAGTTGTGCTGCTGGTTAACAAAATCGGTGTCGTAGTGTGGGAATCATCCATGGAGGGCTTGAAATACAATAATTAGATTCCTTATTTTAGAACTATCCAATATAGTAAAGATCCCCACATTTTCATCTACAGCATTGAATGCAAATGCAGCTTTGTGGTATCTTCTGTCTTCCATGACTTCACTTGGAAAATAGCAGAATTTCTCCCAGCTTCACTCTCCTGGTACTTTTGTTACAGGCATTGTGCAGCTTGCAATACAGCTAGTCAGTGATAGGCTTGCATCAATGAGTACTGGACTATGCATCAGGGTCGGACTGGGACAAGAAATGGGCCCAGACACCCAAAAAAGTGGCACACCTCTCGCCTCAGAACCCTTGACCTCTGATGACATCACCAGAAGTGATGTCATTTGACCCCACCCCAAAGTGACATCCCGGAAAGCAATGAAATACGACCTTTCACCCCTTGACAAAAAAGGAATTGGCATCAAATAGCATTGTTCCTAAGTACACTATGAAAAATATGGTTATGATTTCACTAATGTGTTATATATTTTATACAAGAATGGATCACCATATGTACCATTAATATCTTTGTGTATAGATCCATATTGTCAAATTACTGTGAATGCAAGCAGATGTCCAAGGCCAAATGATAATATGTTATTGTATAGCACTTACTCTTAAGCGCTTTTTTATAGAACAAATATGCATACAATATCACCCAACCTGTGTTGGTACTCATTTATCGACCTAAGAAGGATTAAAGGCTGAGATGGCCTTGCTGGGATTCGAACCTGCAGATCACACACACATTGCAGCAGAGCGCTCAACCCACTGAGCTATCATATCGGCTATAGTAAAATGAGCAATTATTCTGTAGTGGATACCATTAAACGGACAACTGAGATTTAACAGTAGACCAGTTAAGTTCATCTGCAGGTCTGGTGCAAAGTTGGCCGCATGTCAAGCCTGCATGTATCTACTTTCAGGCTTCAGAGGCTGGCAAAATAGGGAAAGCAGCTCACTCACAGGACATCCCATTCTCTGAGCACTCGTTACCTCTTACATGCAAACAAACATTCTGAACAGCATGCCTGGGAGATGGGAAAGATAGACACATTACAACAAAGCATTTATTGTGGCACAATGAAGTCAATGGCCACTTGATGTGCTATGGTCCAATAATTCTACACTGTACAGAAGCTTTTAGGCACAAAGATTTTGTCAAGTGACCGAGGACATAGAGATGAAATGTCTTGTGATGATCGTAACAGAGACAACGGCAGAGAAAAAAACATGCTATTACTGCAACTTGTTAAAGGCAAAATACATAGTCCAAAATGGATGCTTATTCTACTCCAAAATTGGTCGTTTATCACTAGTATCACTAATACATATTTATCACTAATACAACAGCACAGCCACTCCAGGGGGCACTGTGCCCTTGGAGTGGTGGCACAGTGACAGCCGCCAACCCGGCGTTTGCCGCAGTCCCTCAACTTTGCATGCTGCAGCAGCATGTGAATGATGCATGCATCATAATTTATGATGCACACATCATGCATGCAAATCAATCATCAAAGAAAGGTAACATGTGTAACTCTTTATTTGTAGATCAATACCCACCATCCATAGTTTGCTATAACAAAATGAAAGGTTTATTAGACAAGATTTACAGAAATTGCGATGATCCATCTACACGACCTGCGTACGTTAAACACAAACTTTATGAGTATGATTGCCGTATTACAATAAAATCAATAGGAGCCTACAAAGGTTATAAGGAATATTCATGTTTCTTGTAAAAAGAAACAGCAAGAATGTCATACTTTCAGCTATTTCCTTGCCAAATGGCACACAATCTGTATCTAAGATTCAGATTAAATCAGTGCCACACTCTTGAAAGAACTAAACATTGGAATGTTGATAGCAATGACCGCAATAGTGATATATGTCGCTTCTGTTCTGTTGGTCAGCACATGGAAATACTTAGTGTATTGTGCCTATTATGAAACAAGCAGAACTTCTATACTCGGCTCCCATTATCTAGGCGATAACATTGCTTCCAGGGAAATGATTTGGAGCAAACTCACATGGGGGCAATAGTCGGTCCTTAATTTTTGGTCTAACCCGATTTTTGAAAATAATTAACTCTGATTTGAGCCAAATAAATTCCCATTCTGATATGCTGTCTGAAGGAAGTTAGTGTCTAACTTTCACCTAAAGCATTAAAGGAATGGTTCACCCCAAAAAATGTATTTAAAAAATAGATAGGCAATATAAAAAAAAAAACGATTGGCATTTTTTTGGTGAAGTCCCTATGTAAAGTTTTGAGCAATTCAAGCTCAAAGATAGCACATGGGGGCATCCATTTTGTTAAATGGATGCCCGTCGCTGTGCTCGCTTTGGCTTTTGCGGCACTAATGAAGGAAAAGCCAGCCAGCTGTAGTAAACAAAAGCTACCACTGGGTGGCTTTTCCTTCATCGGTGCTGTACGCGGAGGACGGGGACCGGAGACTACAGGCAGAAAAGCTGCAGCTGCATCTCGGTAAGTGCTATTTTTTTAATAAAAATAAACACTATCTGCGTTTTTTTTCTAAGTTTTCCGGGCTGGAGGAGCCCGGAACACTTAGAAATAAAACCGCAGCTTTAAAAATGTTGTATTTATGTTTGCAGTTGCTTTTGAAGTGACCGCAAACATAAATACAACATTATTGTGTTTGAAACACCGCAGCATTTAGCATTTCCCATTTGGGGCTCTCGGGCCCCCCCGTGGGGAGCCCGAGAGCCCCAAATGGGAAATCAGATTTCCGCAGAAACACTGCGGCATGTAAACACAACCGTGTTTACTTGATCTAAATCTGATATCTGGTATGCAGTGAGTATATCGAATAGAGAATAACGAATGAAATGACAATGAATACAAAAACCATGAAAACGAAAATTACAAATTTGGGAAAAAACTAAAAATGGAGTTGGGAGTGGGAGTAGTACCCCTTATAGAGGGTGTGGGGCTTTAAGGGGGGAAACCCCCCAAAACAACGATAAAGACATTCATTATTTTGTTGTTCTTGGATTCACATGTTAACATCTTATCTATAGGGCGTTCTTTTGCGATCACAAGTACATTGTTCATCCCTGTATATAAATAAATAAATACATGAACTTTATAATTTACAGTTGATACAATTCATCACATTGAATTCTTTCTTTTTTTGTCCTCAGTAGTAAGGTGAATTTTAAAATGAATATGCTAATGAAATCCATGTTCGGTTTGGAAAATGTCAATGGCCCTCATTACGACCCTGGCGGAAATCGAAAAACGATGGCGGAAATGCAATACCGCCATCGAATAGCGCTCGGTGCGATTATGACCCGTCACCGTAAAGTACGATGCCATTAGCGACACCGTAGTGAACGCCAACGCTAACTGCACCAAGTACGCGCACGCCAAACCGTAATTACCACCATGGCGCAACGGTACGCGACTTCTGACCCTAGCACATGTACCTAACGCCATCAAGCATGGCGGAAAGTACCATTCCGCCATGGTGAGAAGTACGGCATCGCGAACCAACCGTAAACGCCCCTACTGAGTGCCTGTACACCACTCCCTGGCCACATTGCACAACTCCTCGTAGGTGCAATGAAGTCACACAATGCAACCAGTGAAATGTACAAGTCACCCATGCATGCCAACGAACAAATGAATCTAGGGGCTCCAAGTGCCTTGTGAGTGGCCATCCATATTTGCCATGGCACCATTGCCGCACTGATGCAGCACAGGCATGTGAAGGGTCAAGTCCAGCAACATGAACAGAAAAATGAGACAAACAAAAACAGGCCCCCCATCGACTGACACCAGTGTAAGGCAACATTCAAAGCAGTATCCTGAGTGAGACTGCACCAGCCCTGTACTCCTGCCAGTAAACAAACCAACCATCAGCATAAGCATGTACCACACAAGTTGGCAGAGTGACTGAGCAGCCAGGCTAATCTCAAGAGGGGTCAATGGGAGCTGCAGGGCACAGATGGCACGAATACAGAAGCTATTCAAATGGACATGACCTCAGTCTCCCTCCAAGAAACGCACGCAAACACAGGCACCTGTGACCAGCCATATTCTGATAATCACATCATTCCACCAATCCACCTGGCTGACCGGCATCTGTTACACAAAAGCTAATCCCCCGCCCCTGAGCATGACATCATTAAAACAGTCATAATGGCAGCCCCTATCCCTGACCTCACTGGGCTTCGTAGGCAAACGCGCCCAGTACAGTACCACGCAACTATACTCCGAAGCTGGAACCCAATGCAGATCTCCTCACAATACATCGCTCCACAAATAGGAATATGCTACATCACTTGCAAAGAAGAACGCTACACGGTTAATATCAGAATAGAAATTTAATGCACAACAAAATCACCAAGCCCATACAGCCATTAGGTCATGAACTCCAAAATATATTTCATTATTGTGGGCTGCATCCGCAATAAATGACCAGCTTCTTCTTGTGTGACGCCCTGTTCCTTCATGGTACACAGGGGCTACATTCACGTTCAAAAAGGCAACATGGAAGCGCCTAGAACCGCAGGGCCGTCCCATTAGGTAGGCACTAGTCTAGCTGAAAGGTCGATATGTTGCTCCTAGCCACTAGTACTGCGTAAGGGCATGTGGCCCATTGGCGATCGTCCCATAAGATCGTAATGGTGCTCCACTGATTAACACGAAGCAGCAGGTGTCGGGAGTAAAAGCCATCTGCAGGAGTGGCATACAGATGGCAGCGGCAAAAGGGGAGGAGATACCTGTCACCCAAATGAAATGAAAAAGAATAGTATGGGCATCAGAACTTCATTTGAATTACTCACTTCAATGATCACACTAAATCCACAGCCATATGCATGCTAGCCCACTCCAAAGGATTATTTCCACCCAAAAACCACTTGCGAATCATAACTATATAAATCGAGGTGAAAACACTACTACAAACGAGTGTTTGTGTGCATGCGTCTGTTAAAACAGAATCCATTAGATGGGATTAGTAACGTGTATAGACACAAGTGTTTGAAGGCGCGTCGAGACAGGGAGGGTTCAACAAGGGCAGATAGACGATGGTCCCACTATGGCAGCTCTGCATCACATAGCGCAGGGGAGGTGGATAGATTCCAAAAAGCCCTGTACATGGCAAACTCTCTATTAAATCATCTGTCCATGCATCCATACATCATTCCCTCATCCCGGTATGAAAACGCCTGATTTTATACTCACATAACATGTGAAATTTCCATTGAGTCTGTGCGTTATGCAGTCTGCGAAATCCACTGTGCTCCAGCCCGTAATTCCAGTGTTGTGAAGTGACATGTATTTGGGAACGTCCGGCCTCATCGTCCACTACGCTATTGCGCATCCCATACTATTCATATCAATCATTGCATTCTCGCCATGGCCCCTGTCCCAAGGACATTGAACAATAGAACGTTATACATGATTGTAATAGCAAGATGCCATTCGTCGAATTGCAGCGTTGTGTGCGGGACGTGCTCGCCCAAAGGGGATTGCAGCTTGCACAGGTGGAATGAATCACCACAGGTGGAGGCTATACAGCCTGAAAACACATAAATTGCACACCCAACCCCCTCCCACAACCACACCCACTCCAAAATGCTACCGGCAGGACTAGCGATGTTGGCCCTGGGGGACCTGATAGCACTGCAAGTACTCCAACTTCAAGAAGAAGACGAACACAAACTACTACAACAACCGGCCGCACAGAGGAGACGCAGGAGGAGGAGGAGGGCCAGCAAGGGCCGCCAGCACAGCCACTACCACCACGCAGGCAGCCCGCAATCCCACGCCTCCGAGCACATCCGTTCAACCTCACTGCTGAGGAGATCCACACCCTCTACCGTTTGGACCGGGACACCATAACCGCCATTGTGGACATGACACAGGCTGACCTTGTCAGCATGATAGATAGCCCAACCGCCATCCCACCCCTACTGAAGGTGGTGTCTGTACTCCACTTCCTGGCCACAGGCACCTACCAGCACACAGTCGGACAGTTGCATGGCATTTCACAGCTAGTGTTCTCACGGACACTATTGCAAGTGCTCGATGCCCTCCTGAAGCACGCAGACGACTACATCTCTCTACCACGCAGGAAATTACGAACACAAAAGTGGGATTCCATGCACTTGCCGGCATACCGGGTTGCATTGGTGCCATCGACTGCACCCATGTGGAATTGGTCGTCCCACATGCCATGGAGGCCCAGTACCGCAACCGAAAACAATTTCATTCTCTTAATGTACAAATGGTGTGTGACTCCAACAGGATCATTACACATTGTTGTGCCCTATTTCCTGGATCAACCCATGATTCTATGATCTTGAGGAACTCTACAATACCACGCTACATGGAGCGACACGCAGGGAACAGATCCTGGCTACTCGGTGAGTCTCATTTCATGCATGATAATGTGGGGTATGTGATGCGGCAATGACCTGGCAGGAAGGGGGGGGGGTGCGTACGTAGCAATGTCATTCCACAAACATCCTTTATTGTCCACATACAGGTGATGCCGGGTATCCACTGAAGAGATGGCTCCTTACACCACTCCGGAACCCACAGAACCAGCATGAGGAGGACTACAACCATGCCCACTCACGTACCCGTGTAGTCATAGAACAGGCATTCGGCCTACTGAAGACTCGTTTCCGCTGCCTCAGCAGGTCTGGCGGGGCACTCCTGTACCGCCATGAGAAGGTTGCAAAGATGGTCATGGCATGTGTCATGCTACACAACATGTGCGTACGTAGAAATGTGCCCATGCCCCCTGACGCAGAACTGCAAGCACCTGAAGATGGTCATGATGAGGGTGGGGATGTGGCAGCACCTCAAGGAGTCCGCGAGGCACAGGAGGGCTGTGAAATTCGTCAGCATATCATAGATGCATGCTTCTAGCACTCACGCCTGGTGGCTGATACATGGACACGGGACTTGTGGCACTGTGTGTGTCTGGAACATGCACAATATGGACTGTACGCCTATAAAGGCCTCGTACACAAAGATCAATGTCCACACATCTCATTGGATGATTGTGAAATGTTTATAGCATATGTGAAATTATGTTACACACCCCATCGACCCGCCACCCAAGTAAGCCCAACACACCCCCTCCACCCTCCTACCTCCCCCCCGAACACCAGTGTCCAAAGATGCTCATTGTCAGTGGGCAGACGCTATTGCAAGCCCCCTCTCCGGGTATCAGGGGCACCACTGCCTGTGGAGCGCAGGTTCCTCCCAGATCTACGTTGGGGGCTGCCCTGGACGGAACTTGCAACGGATGATGTCTCTGCCTGCTCACGTCCATGCATGTCCCTAAGGGTTTGTGAGAGCTCAGTGAGCACACGGCGCACAGCGGCAAGTTCAGCACATACGTCTTTGGACGTCGCATGCAGTTCCCCCCTCAGGCTCTCGGTGCTTCTCTCCATTTGTGCCCCTGTACTTCTCTCCATTTCTGCCCTAAGTGTCTCAGTTGATGTTTCTATGGCTGCCTTAGTACCCCCACATTCATCAGCATGGTTCTTGAGGAGCGTTCTTGCTGCTGTTGCACGATCACCTGGTCGAGGGACTGTTGCCTCTGCTGTGCCATGGCCATTTGCGGTGGTGTCACAGAGGGGCTGGTCACCTCATGTTGCCTTGCCACAGGGCTTGTGGGGGATGGCCAGTCGTCGTCTTGTGGGTGCCCCTGCGTGGTATCCTCATGGTGTACGGGATGGAACAAACAGGGGGATTGAGACAGGTCATGGATGGATCTTACTTCGACATCCCTGTTTTCTGTGTCGGAGCATGCTGCCATTAATGCAATGTCACCTATGGTGCTGCTGCCACCAGAAGCAGTGCCTTCTGTGGCATCCATTGGGGGAACCTGTGGTGGTGCTGTTGTGGGCATGCTGGCTGCTGGGGTGCCTGTTGAAGTTCCCTCCTGTGTGCAGCCACTTGATTTGTGCTGCTGCCGTGTCTTGATCCGTGCAGCTGAGGTGGAGGGTCTTTGGCCGTTGGTCTTGGCCCTCTTTGCAGGTGTGCTGGTAGGGGTGTCCTGGAGCTCGTCGTTTGAATCGGACCCTGTGGTGGAGTAAAGGAGGGCGAGCGTTATTAATGGGTCTGTGGAAATTGGAATGGCAATGTATCACATGCATTGGGGTGGTACCTGAGGGTGATTTGGGTCGGGGCCTTGGAGGTGGTTTCATTTTTGTGTGGATTGAGGATGCAGCTGTTTTGCAGCCTGCAGTTAGGGTGTGCCTGCTGCACGTGTAGAGGGTGTTTTTAGGATTTTTAATTATTTATGTATTTAATGTGACTTTTAAAGTGTTCTATCAGGCCTATGTATGTGGACGTTCTCCTGGACATGTGTTTCTGTTGCACTATGTGGACACGTGGTGCTTCACATGATTGGACATTGTGGATTTAGCATTGTTTTATTTGGCCCACCTACCTGATTCTTCGGATGTCTGCACTCCTTTCTCCATCCCTCCGACTCCCTCTATACTCTCCATTCCAATGGTGGAGGCACAGATTTCTTCCCAGGGGGTCAACTTGATGGGTGATTCCGATCCTCCCCCGGTAGCTGTGGCAATGTTACGGTTGGCGGATAGTATGCTCCGTACGCGTATCCGCAAGTCGTCCCATCGCTTTCTGCATTGCTGTGGGTTGCGGGGTGCGGTCCCCACCGCACTTACCCGCTGTGCCAACAGGGCCCATATGGCCTTCTTGTCCGCAAGTGCCGTCCTGGTCATTTGCGTCGAAAAGACGACGGCAGCATTCTCCTGGAGGGTCTCTGTGAGCACGGTGAGTTCCTCACGGGAGAAGTGGACCTGCCGCTTGCGGTCGCACGCTTTTTTCGCTACTTTTCCCATTTTTATTGCTTTCACTAGGGTGGATGACGGGTTGGGATGAGTCTCAGGGTAGTATTTTTAATGGTTGTGTGGAAATTGTGATTTTATAGGTGTACGGTGTGCTGTTTCCCGTTCCGGGACCATGTTTTTACTTCCGTTTCCGTATATTTACGGTCACCGTACTTTCCGATTGCCGCTCATTGCGGTGACCGCTAAGATGGGTGGCGGAATTGCACCTAGGGCGCCGTACGGCGGCGGTGAGGGCCGTTTTGGGGACATTTCCGCCATCGCGGACTTTGCACTTCCGCCATGGCGTAGTGCTCGTGCCCGATGGGTCGGAATTAGACGCACTTTGCTCCGTCGTGCAATGGCGGAAATGCTATTTACGCTATGGCGGTCAGGTCAGTCACTTTCCGTCAGGGTCGTAATGAGGGCCAATGTATATTATTGCCATAACATGGAACACATCCAATAAGCTTAAACTTGCCTCAAATTCTCATGTATGGTACAATATCACATTTAATTTGGAATTAAACAGACAGGCTTTCCACCATTTTCTAGCATACAAGTAACCTCTTTTCTGCTCTCTTCATTAAAAAGCATTTCAAGATTTGTGTTTTCATATACCCTACTATGAATAAAATGGGCAACTATTGAGTGCCTGGAATCCTTGAGCTCTGACCCAATCGGCTCTCACGAGCTTCCCTTAATGCATGGTCTGGTGAAGTGGGCAGGCGGGGGGGGGGAAGTATCATTTAAGCTGATTTTGCAAACACGAGGCGCAGGATTGATGTGCCTATGAAAGAAACATGAATTGACTTTAGTCCTAACTGTACATTTAATTGTAAGTTAACAGTATTTGAACTGTACTTATGGGAAGAACATTATGCTTTAGCTCAACCCATCTGCTCTTCACACGGCAAATCACGTTAACATTCTTCGCAAGGAACAAGTCTCTAGCCCTGACAAAATGTGCTCGTACGAACATTTCTGACCAACCCCTACTACCCTATAATTTGCACACGTGTGTTTGTACTATCCCACTTTGGGTCACTAGCAAGGTGAACAGTGTGCGGGTCTTGCCACCTTACAAATGCAGACACATAGTAAATACATAATAGTAATGCTTTTACGTCATAATGCAGATGGTACCAAAAACAATGGCAAGCTAAGTGGTTTCACACATGGTAAAGTATCTCTTCGTAAGGAAACCTTCACAACAATAGGAAATCTAGATGGGCCCATAATTATTGGTTATGGTCCTCCAGGTGCTACTGCACATCAGCGATTAATTGTTTCGGGTTTCCTTATGGATTCCGACTAAGTTTATCTATAGGGCAGCGACTACCACTATGCGGTAACGGCCATGTAGTTATGATCCATGGGTAGGAAACGTGTTATGTGCACTAGTGTAGCTAGCACAGACAAGAGCACTGTGGGTGAAAGCATGGCGAGCTAGGATAGGGTTAGTATCCATTTCATCCACTGGTACTACCTACTCCCATAGAGTAACATGAGACTTCCTGTTTCCACTAGTATGGATCCTTTTTGTGCCAACCCGGAACTAAGTTGAACACTCTAGTCTTCGTGCGTGGCTCTCTATAAAAGCCACACCCAATGAGCAACCCATGCTTTGTTTGCTTTCTGTAGCTTTGAGCACACTCTTACCTGGTTCCTGAGACTTCTACAGCTTTCTTCAGCCCTTGTGACCGGCAGATCAGTCTTCTTCACTGTGATCATCTCTCCTGAAAAGAGAAGAACAGAGACCTAAATTGACAAGCGGTTTTCTACTCACCTTTTTTCAGCGCCCCTCTGGAGTTTTCGCGACTCCTTTTCCACTTGCGGACCGACAAGTCACTCCCGCTCATCTTCTCTGCAAGCTCTTCTGGATTTTCCGTCCCCGAGTGACTCCGGCAACCTGCAAAGAGAAAAAAACAAAGGAAAAGCAGGTTAGGACATAAAGACACTTTGTTGGCAAAGACCTTCATAGACAATACGAACGTGAACTTTTTCACACGCGCTAACCCAGTGAAGCAACTGGGATTACAAGGACATATAGCACTTACCTTATTTCGAAAAGGACTCCTTTTGTGCACATCTGCTATTCCCGCAGTATGAAGGCTCCAGTGAGGTAACTGGCCTTGGGACACTCTTTGGGAACTCCAGAACTCCACTATCCAAAATAAACGGTGGAGTTTACATCAGCGAACCAGCACAGCAACCAGCAAAACCAGCACCAAGTCAGCGCAACAGCCTGCTGTCCGGCACCGTAGCATCCCTGCAGAGGCAGGACGGAGAGCCCGCCATCCCAAACTAAGAGGTGAGCCCCCAGACACTATATTGCAGCATACAGAGGGGATAGGGGGTTCCCTGGGTTTGGGTAGCACCACTCACTAACCCGGCATTCTCCTTCCAGGTTAAACTCCCAGTATTCCGGGTGAGAAGAGAGCAGGGCTGAGGTCGGCAAACTCCATCGCTCCTGCAGAGATTCAGGTGAGCGTGACAGAACACGAAGCCTACCCTAAACACCTCCGCCTGAGCGATAGTGACCTCGGAGGTAGATCAGTTGTCACAGTTATTGGGGGAACTGCGGGCTGAGGTGCATGCAGCCCGTTCTGAGACAAGCGCCTTGAGGCGTGAACTGATAGTTAATAGGGACAAGACAGACGAGATTGCTCGCCAATTACTACAGACTCAAGCAGGATTAGCTCCATTGCCAGGGGGAGCCACGGCTACGTCAACGTCACCACCTCAACCCATAGCAGCACCAGTACAAGTAGTCCTTCCTGGCAACATACCACTGGCGCCCCCTGAGAGGTTATTAGGAGAACCCAAGAGGTTCAGGACTTTCATGAGCCAGTGTCGTCTCCATTTCCTGTGCAAACCAGGGTTGTTCCCAACTGACCAATCAAAAGTGGCCTTTGTGTTGTTATACTTTGGGGGGACATGCTGCAGATTGGTCTGTACCGTTAGTCAATAGGGACGACTCTTTGCTCCGGAAATTAGCAGGTTTCCAGTGTGAGTTGGAAAAGCTCTTCGATCATAGCACACAAGGACATGCCTTGGATGACGAATTGTTATCTCTTTGTCAAGGAAATCAGGATCTTTTGGCTCATCTAGTAACTTTAATCATCTGGTAGCCGAAACAAACTGGCCCGAAGAAAAACGTACAACTCTATTTTCCCGAGGTCTACGAGGGAAGCTCAAAGACGTCCTGGCACAAGTAGTGAACCCACCTGATGTGTGCGCTGAATACATTGACCTAGCAATTCAGCTTGATCACCGTTTACAAACCCGAAAGGCCGACCGCTCACGCTCTGAGAGCAGGGCGTTCTACATGCGGCCCAAAGAGACGCCGGTTCGCCAGCCCGTGGAAGCACATCCTGAACCCATGCAATTGGAGGTCCGCTCACCAAGGCAGAACGAGACAGAAGGCGGCAGGAGCAGTTATGCTTGTACTGTGGACAATCCGGCCATTTTCTTCGTAATTGCCTGGCAAAACCCCCTCGAAAGACTGTTGGAGCTATGGACGGAGCAAAGGAAGCAACCAAGGCGGAAAACTCCAACGCCCGACAAACATAGAGGTCGGTTTGTCGAGTGCAACTAAGAATCCCTCGACCTCCCACTTTACCATCCCGGTGACCATCGTGGACCAACGCCAGCCCTCCAGGTTACACGCACTTAAAGCATTTGTGGATAGCGGAGCCATTGGGAATTATTTGGACCTGGAGACAGCAAACAAAATTGGTTTACCAGTCTGTGCAAAGGAAGTCGTAGACAATGTAACCGCTGTCGACGGAACTCAGCTACTATCAGGCCCGGTTACCCGTTGTACTGCAAAGGTCATTATGCTCTGTCAAGATGGACATAAGGAATAAATCTCATTTGATCTGATTTCGGCCCCACAATTCCAGATGATCCTTGGCATACCTTGGCTCGAGAAACACAACCCGCTCATAGATTGGCGTAGTAGGTCGTTTACCTTTCACAGGGACTGCAGACACTGTTATGTCACAGGTCAGGCACCAGAACATCCAATATCTGCATTTCAGAAGGTTTTCTCAGTATTGTGAATACTAGGGGCCTTACCCAAAGAATACCAGGACTTTCAGGACGTATTCGCCAAAGAACAAGCCAATACACTGCCCCCGCATTGTTCTAATGACTACCAGATAGACCTGGTAGCGGGGGCAAAGGTCCCATGCAGCCGCATATATGCCCTGACGGAAGGGGAAAACACCCATCTAAAGACCTACTTGGACCAGTATCTCGCAAATGGTTTTATCCACCCTTCCAAATCTCCCGCGGCTTCTCCCCTCTTCTTTGTCCCAAAGAAGGAGGGGGACCTAAGAACGTGCATCGATTATCACAGTAAAGAACCGGTACCCGTTACCGCTAATACCTGTATTGCTTGACCAAGTACGACAAGCGCAAGTGTTTACGGAGCTGGATCTGCAAGGGGCGTATCACCTGGTGCGCGTAAAGGAGGGTGATGAATGGAAGACCGTGTTCCGCACCAGGTACGGCCTCTATGAGTATCAGGTAATGCCGTCCGGGCTATGTAATGTGCCGGCGGCATTCCAACACTTCATGAATGATGTCCTGCGAGAACTGTTAGACGTATGTGCCGTAGTGTACATAGATGACATCCTGATTTACTCGGCTTCCGTACAAGAACATGTAGCACATGTGCGGGCAGTTCTCCACAAGTTGCGCGAAAACCACCTATATGCCAAGCTTGAAAAATGCTCCTTCCATGTCACCGAAGTCGAGTTTCTAGGATTCGTGTTGTCACCACAAGGGATCCAAATGGACAATAGAAAAGTAGAGGCGATCCTCACTTGGCCATCAGCCTCATCTCTAAAGGGAGTGCAGAGCTTTCTTGGTTTTGCGAACTTCTACCGACGTTTTATACCAGGATTTTCAGACATGGTGCATACTATTACTACCCTTCTACGCAAGCACCGAAGATTTGAATGGACTCCCGCGGCTGAAGAGGCATTCCGTGCTCTAAAGAGCAGGTTTATGTCAACCCCCGTACTACAACATCCACAACCAGACCTCCCTTACATCGTTGAAACCGACGCTTCAAGTGTAGCCATGGGAGCGGTCTTATCCCAACGGAATCCCGACACAGGTCATCTTCACCCCGTGGCTTTCTGGTTGAAGAAGTTTTCTCCAGCCAAACTGAATTACACAGTCACGGATAAGGAACTGCTTGTGATTAAGGAGGCCCTCAAGGATTGGAGGCATTATTTACTCGGAGCCAAGCATACCATCACCATAATAACAGATCATCGAAATCTCCAGTACTTGCGCTCGGCTAAAGCACAATCATCCCAACAGCTTCGCTGGGCTCTGTTCCTATCAGAATAGGATTTTGTGATCACTTACCGGCACGGAGTAAAAAATGGGAAGGCAGATGCTTTATCACGCATTGGCAAAGGGGAACAAGCTTACATCCTTCCTGATTCGGTGGACATCATCCCCGGTGACAAAATCCTGGGTGTGTGTGGAGATGATTCTTCATGGGGGGCATTCAAGCAGAAGGTAAAGGATAGTCTGTCCGTCAGAGAATTACGAACATGGGAAAACAAGGGAGTTAACTTTTCCATCAAGAACGGCCTACCGTATTACCGAGATCGTCTTTACCTTCCAACGCGTACCTGGCAGGAAGAAATACTCACTAACTACCATAAATTACTAATTGAAGGGCACCCAGGAGTGGCAAAGACTGCTGAAAAGGTTGAAAGATCCTACTGGTGGCCAACTTGGCGACAAGACACCCACGACTTTGTCATCTCATGTGGAACATGTGCTCAAAACAAGGCCTCAAGACAAAGGCCCGCTGGCTTATTACAACCACTGGCGATACCACCCACACCCTGGCACACCGTCTCTATGGACTTTGTCACAGACCTACCTCCCAGTTCGGGATTTAACACCATCCGTGTGGTGGTAAATTTGTTCACCAAGATGGCCCATTTCATCGCTTTAAAAAGCATTCCATCTGCTCAGGCCCTGGCTCGGGTATTTCTCAATAACATAGTGAAGTTACATGGGTTTCCGTCCATATTAGTCTCCGACAGGGGAAGCCAATTTGTGTCACGATTCTGGAAGCATTGTTGCTCGTTGGCCGGAATAGATAATCCGGTTGTCCACCAGTCACCATCCGCAAACAGACAGGCAAAGTGAGTGCACAAATCAAACTCTGGAACAATACCTCCGTTGTTTATTACATCAGACAGAATACTCTTGGGAGGAAATCCTGTGGATAGCTGAATACGCATACAATAATTCAGTACACACCTCCACACACATGACGCCATTTTACACTCTTTACTGCCGCAACCCAAGAACTTCGACATATGACCCGCCAAAAGCCATCGAGATGCCAGCCATTAAGACCTTACACGAAAACATCTGACAAGCAACCAAAGATGCAGTTGAACATCTCGAGGCAGCAAAGGCTACACAAAAAAGGTATGCTGATCGGCACCGGCGAGAGGTCCCAAATTACCAAGCAGGAGATTCGGTATGGCTTGCATCTAAATATATAGCATTAAAAGGACCCAGAAAATTCCAACCCAAGTTCGTAGGCCCGTTCACAATAGAAAGCGTAGTTACTCCTGTTGCCATGAAGTTGACTCTACCACCACAAATGCACATACACCTGGTTTTTCATGTTTGCTTGTTGAAACCTGTACACCCTGGTACTAGAGCACTAACTCCACCAGCCCCTATAGAAATCAAGGGGGAGGAACCAGAGTACGAGGTAAAGCAAATACTGGATTCCAAGATAGTACAAAACACCCTGTATTACTTAGTGGATTGGAAGGGATATGGGCCCCAAGATAGGTCATGGGAGCCAAGTGAGAACATTCATGCCCCTCGGTTACTACTCAAATACCATCAGAACAATCCCACCAAGCCTGGTACAGGAAGCACACCTTTGAGAGGGGCCTTGAGGGGGAAGACTGTCATGTCACCTTCATATTCAATTCGTGGCAAGAGGGGAAAACAGACAGGAGCACTGTGGGTGAAAGCATGGCGAGCTAGGATGGGGTTAGTATCCATTTCCTCCATTGGTACTCCCTACTCCCATAGAATAACATGAGACTTCCTGTTTCCACTAGTATGGATCCTTTTTGTGCCAACCCGGAACTAAGTTGAACACTCTAGTCTTTGGGTGTGGCTCTCTATAAAAGCCACACCCAATGAGCAACCCATGCTTCGTATGCTTTCTGTAGCTTTGAGCACACGCTTACCTGGTTCCTGAGACTTCTACAGCTTTCTTCAGCCCTTGTGACCGGCAGATCAGTCTTCTTCACTGCGATCACCTCTCCTGAAAAGAGAAGAACAGAGACCTAAGCTGACAAGCGGTTTTCTACTCACCTTTTTTCAGCGGCCCGCCAGAGTTTTCGTGACTCCTTTTCCACTTGCGGACCGACAAGTCACTCCCGCTCATCTTCTCTGCAAGCTCTTCCGGATTTTCCGTCCCCGAGTGACTCCGGCAACTTGCAGAGAGAAAAAAACAAAGGAAAAGCAGGTTAGGACTTAAAGACACTTTGTTGACAAAGACCTTCATAGACAATACGAACCTGAACTTTTTCACACACGCTAACCCAGTGAAGCAACTGTGATTCCAAGTACATATAGCACTTACCTTATTCCGAAAAGTACTCCTTTTATGCACATCTGCTTTTCACGTAGTACGAAGGCTCCAATGAGGTAACTGGCCTTGGGACACTCTTTAGAAGCTCCAGAACTCCACTATCCGAAATAAACGGTGAAGTTCACATCGCCGAACCAGCGCAGCAACCAGCGAAACCAGCACCAAGTCAGCGCAACAGCCTGCTGGTCCTGCACTGTAGCGCCCCTGCAGAGGCAGGACGCCATCCCAAACTAAGAGGTGAGACCCCAGACACTATATTGCAGCACACAGAGGGGAGAGGGGGTTCCCTGGGTTTGGGTAGCACCACTCACTAACCCAGCATTCTCCTTCCAGGTTAAACTCCCAGTATTCCGGGTGAGAAGAGAGCAGGGCTGAGGTCGGCAAACTCCATCGCTCCTGCGGAGATTCAGGTGAGCGTGACAGAAAGAGCTGGCAAAAAGAAAACAGTCACAATGTAAAACTTAATTTCAAGTAACCACATTTGTTCTCTTTTAACAGAACCTGCTGAATTGCAAAGCTGTACACCAGAAGCGGCATCTTTTGCACAGGAACATATGGCCACCGAAACGGAACTGAACACTGGGCATATCAAAGTTTACCGCCTGGATGCCAAAATCGAGCAGTTGCTCCTCCAATTTGCTGCCTTGAGAGCATTTGTTGAAGACCATATAAGGTGCAAAATAAGATATCACTGCCTGCACATGTCCGCCTTCCCCAATTCCCAGCCCCCCCTCCCTGCAAAATCAGTGGCAGGAAAGCCGCTTGGAAGAGAGCTCAATCCCTTCTTCCCCTCAGCAGCAGCTTCTTGAAATGGAAATATCCCCAATATATGTATGTGTTTCTTGTCCCCCTTCCCTTTCCGAATAGTCGTTATGAATGTGGGCTAATAAATATTGCAATGTTAATTTGTACAGATTGTGTATGTCCTTCTTTTCCGTTTAACAAGGCCTTTGTAAGTCAGAACGGCACAGCAGTAGTGGGGATGAATACAAGTGAGAAAATGGAGGAGGCGGACGACCGCTGTACATGGCTGCCCTATGCACAATCACAATACAATCATCCATAGGACGCCAGTACGGGCCGCATGTTTGCATGCACACATCCATCTGGAAATAGTAACAGCAGCATCCGTTTATCTGTTGCACAATTGTGCACATAAGTATATCGTGCTGTGACGCCTGGTAACACTTTCCCTGGTGAACATAACCGAATAAACGTGTAGTATAGTCATAGTAGCTGGAAGCGTACACTCTCTTTCTGCGCATATTTTTCCACTTAATCATCCCACCTACTCTAGAGTGCTCATAGCTAGCATAGGTAGAAATGAGCAATGTATGTGAACCATATGTTTAAGTAGGCCGGGGTTGGGAAACGTATCAGTAGTACAACTATGCACGTGCAACAAAGTATAACGTGTAATATACGTTCGACAGACAAGCTTGCAAATAGCGAACAATGGCGACATTACCATAGTAATGTAGCAACATTGCGTGTTGTCCCTTATTTGGCAGACGCAAGCCAGATCCGTACATATCTAAAGAGAACATTTCTCTGCAATGTACGGAGTGTTACAGTAATAGTGCACCCTTACAGCGATCCTCCACTCTTCCTTCTACATGTAGATATTGTAGGGAATGAGTTAATGGCACTTTGCGATGTCACATGCTCCACATGATCCCTATAAAAAACACACCTTACAATTGCTCTGTTTGGCTTTCTATACAAGTGCACCGGTGTGCAGTGCTTGGGGCAGAAATAACTTCCTCACCAAATCTGTGCCTGCAAACAACTTCTCCACGTAATGGCCACCAGAGCTTCTGCTACTAACTCTGACTTGGAAGCACCCACACCGTCACTACCAACACCTTCATCTAAAAGTCCTCAGCAAATGGACAAGTGTCCTAATAGGGAGGGACATCGAAAAGGTAAAGTAGAAGGAATCCCCATTGCCTACAGCCAGCGGCAAGCCTGGGTGTGGAAACTGTTTAGGACCGTTGGAAATGTGCCTAAATCTCATGCTAACCAGGAGCAGTGCACTGAGTGCAACACAGTACTTAGTCGTGGGAAACCTGGCTTGTACAGCTATGGCACCAGTTCCATGCGGCGGCACCTTAAAGTGCACCACCAGGCAGCTATTTGGAGAGTTGTCCCCTTCCAAGCAGGCAGTATGTTATTGTCCACTACAGCATCCCTCGCATCTGCTCCTACCACCACTAGAGACACTCCAGTGGGCCACCGCGTCCCACAAGCAACCTTGGAGAACATACACAATACAACAGACCCCTACCTTTCAAAGGTCTCTGTATTGTGCATATACTGCGACGCGGTACTGTGTAGGGGAGAACATTGTCAAAGTGATTTTGAGTCAGCAGTCCGGGACCATGGCATACACTGCTCCCTACCCAAGTAAGGTGCACCTTACATCTTCTACTCTCCACATACCATTTCTTATCCCTGTGGTTGGTACGCTTTGTGAAATCTCCCACTGCTGTCTTTTCTCACGTCTGTTATAACAACAGGAAATATACTACACAGTCACAAAGCGGGGCGAACAAAAAGGCTCTTTTCAGAGCCACCTTCCAGTGTTCAAGAATAGAACTTCAAATGAAGCATGCAGGTGGTGACGCAGCCTATAAGTGCCTATATGTACAGAGATAGCAACAATTAGCGGCGTGACGCCGTCAAAAGCATTGTGCGCATTTCCCCCAAAAAAGTAGTGGTTCTGAAAAGAGCCTTTTTGGTCGTATTTGTATTTTAAACGTTGCATTTGGGGAAGGACCACTGAGAAATGCATACTACACTTGCAGGAAGCACTGTACGGCATTTTGGATATTACACAGACAGATCTCATTGCCAGCATCAGTCAGATGAACTCCATCTGGACGAAAAAAAGTCCTACTATGAAAGGTTATGTTTTCATTGTGGAAGGAGAATATGCCAACGTCGCGGAGAAAAGCGCACGCAGCCTTGTTCACATTGTGCCGTGCATTCTCCATTTGTGGACCACAGAAGGAAGAACACAGCCACTTCTGCCTCGGAGCAATGCGAGAAAAGATTGTGTGAATTTGGAAACACATTTTTATTAGTTGACAAAATGTCTCCTTCATTGCAAACTGAAGGGAAATGCCGGTAACATGCCCTAAACTGTTCCCTCCACAATGAACAAGAATAATATCTGGATGAGGAAGCGTCACCAAACTAGCACACAAAGGACCCACATGGACCCACCTCATTCCACGTATCCATACCAGTGCACAGCAACATTATAGAAACCAAGGTTGGCACAAAGCTCTGCGTAAAGTTGTACCCAATGTATCCACGAGTCGGCCAACAGCCATATAGTCCGCCTACTTAATGGCACACCTGTCCCGTAGCCATGTGTACTCCTATTGGCAAAGAAACGTTATGCCACAATCTGTTCCTACACACCACACTCAAAACTTCATATTGACCAATCGCAACTCCTGCATAGTCCCATTTCCATTGCAGCCACCCTCACAATTCCCGGATGTAGCATGTGCGCTCCCCCAAAAGGCGCGGCTTTCTTCAACAAATTGCCCTGTGTACCGGGCTACACAAACACATTGGAAGCATAATGGAAAATCCGCATCTTCGTAGAAGTTATGCAAAGTGCTTATTTCAAATTTTGCTAAAGGGACGTGTTAAGAAACACCTTCTTATGTGATCCTTGTTATGGGTTGCTCTCGGATTGTCCTCCGCATATTACTACATGTGTGTCTGCAGCGCACATAGTATGTATTGCAACAGATTACTAATTGCAATACAGGAAAATAAAATTCACTGCCACTAACAAACGTCACACTACAAGCACTAACGTTATCATGCCCACAAAAACAACATCCTACCATGCAACACAAAAGCATACATACACGTGAATCGCTCATCCGTAGTCCCATTTCCATACCGAGCACGCAACGAAGAACACCATTTAGCACGTTCGATTTCACCCAATATCGCGAGGGCCACAGCCCAGTAGAGCACGGCCAGTCCTTCTTCCCTTTCAAGTAGTCTTTCAGCAGCACTCCCTGATTGGCTACTGTTAAACTACTACATACGCATAAACCAATTACGACCAAGAAGCGTGCATTTAATTGTATCACATCTAATGAACAGTGCGTAACAGCCGTTACTGACCCAGAGGTGACATCTTCTAAATGAAACACACATCCACAATAAATTACGGGTGAACGATCTATGCGTTCTGCACCCACAAACATCAGCATCACTACCCATCAGCACAGCCAGTAGGTATGACTATTTTTCCTACAGTACAGTGCCAACTTGAACATACAGCCTAGAAGACACCTAATCTCAGCAATCAATAAAGTAAGTACAATCGCAGCATACACTTGTATGTCTTACTAAACCAGGGCACTAATATTTTACTTTAGCATATACATGTGTGCCCATCCAGCAGTATGTACTTCATTGTTACTAATCACACCTCTACAACGGCTAAGTGTTTCTTATTTCGCCAGCATTACAATAATACCCACATACTAACATACGTGGTAATTCATGTCATAAATGTGTGCCGAAAATGAGGGCGCAAGCATGAAAAACGCAACACACGCGTGTGAAATGCGCACAAGTGCCCGTTTCCCAATTCATGGAACACATTGCGCGTGGCTTACCCTCGACCTATTTATTTAATTCTATTGATTATGAATATAAAAATTATGTCTGTTTGACGGGTACCAGTCATGAATTCCTTCTCCCCACAGGTTTTTAGCATGATTCTTTTGTCTTTTAAGCTTTTAGATGTATGTCACGGTATGTTGAGTTGGGTTTGAATGAGTGCACTATGAATGGCAAGTATGTGTGACAATGTTTTAGCCGACTTTAGGCATACGGTTGCTGCTGTTTTGCTGTATTAAAGTGATCAGTGTTTAATTATTTGTGATTGACTCACCATTGTTTAAATTGTTGGTATCACTTTCAATACATTTTGAAACACATTTTTTCAAATTGATTTGTTTCTCTGGACAATCTTTTTCTGTTGTTCTATGCAATTGTAATTCTCTGGTTAAGTAGGCCGGGGTTGGGAAACGTATCAGTAGTACAACTATGCATGTGCAACAAAGTGTAACGTGTAATATACGTTCGACAGACAAGCTTGCAAATAGCGAACAATGGCGACATCACCATAGTAATGTAGCAACATTGCGTGTTGTCCCTTATTTGACATACACAAGCCAGATCCGTACACATCAAAAGAGAACATTTCTCTGCAATGTACGGAGTGTTACAGTAATAGTGCACCCTTACAGCGATCCTCCACTCTTCCTTCTACATGTAGATATTGTAGGGAATGAGTTAATGGCACTTTGCGATGTCACATGCTCCACATGATCCCTATAAAAAACACACCTTACAATTGCTCTGTTTGGCTTTCTATACAAGTGCACCGGTGTGCAGTGCTTGGGGCAGAAATAACTTCCTCACCAAATCTATGCCTGCAAACAACTTCTCCACGTAATGGCCACCAGAGCTTCTGCTACTAACTCTGCTAGTGCACAAAGCTCTGAGTAAAGTTGTACCCAATGTATCCACGAGTCGGCCAACAGCAATATAGTCCGGCTACTTAATGGCACACCCGTCCCATAGCCATCTGTACTCCTATTGGCAAAGAAACGTTATGCCACAATCTGTTCCTACACACCACACCCACAAATTCATATTGACCAATCACAACTCCTGCATAGTGCCAATTCCATTGCAGCCACCCTCACAATTCCCGGATGTAGCATGTGCGCCCCCCCAAAAGTCGCAGCTTTCTTCAACATGTTGCCCTGTGTACGGGGCTACACAAACACATTGGAAGCATAATGGAAAATCAGCATCTTCGTAGAAGTTATGCAAAGTGTTTATTTCAAATTTTGCTAAAGGGACGTGTTAAGAAACACCTTCTTATATGATCCTTGTTATGGGTTGCTCTCGGATTGACCTCTGCATATTACTACATGTGTGTCTGCAGCGTACATAGTATGTATTGCAACAGATTACTAATTGCAATACAGGAAAATAAAATTCACTGCCACTAACAAACGTCACACTACAAGCACTAACGTTATCATGCCCACAAAAACAACATCCTACCATGCAACACAAAAGCATACATAAACGTGAATCTCTCAACCGTAGTCCCATTTCCATACCAAGCACGTTACGAAGAACACCATTTAGCACGTTCGATTTCACCCAATACCGCGAGGGCCACAGCCCAGTAGAGCACGGCCAGTCCTTCTTCCCTTTCAAGTCATCTTTCAGCAGCACTCCCTGATTGGCTACTGTTAAACTATTACATACGCATAAACCAATTACGACCAAGAAGAGTGCATTTAATTGTATCACATCTAATGAACAGTGCGTAACAGCCGTTACTGACCCAGAGGTGACATATCTTCTAAATGAAACACACATCCACAATAAATTACGGGTGAACGATCTATGCGTTCTGCACCCACAAACATCAGCATCACTACCCATCAGCACAGCCAGTAGGTATGACTATTTTTCCTACAGTACAGTGCCAACTTGAACATACAGCCTAGAAGACACCTAATCTCAGCAATCAATAAAGTAAGTACAATAGCAGCATACTCTTGTATGTCTTACTAAACCAGGGCACTAATATTTTACTTTAGCACATACATGTGTGCCCATCCAGCAGTATGTACTTCATTGTTACTAATCACACCTCTACAAGTGCTAAGTGTTTCTTATTTCGCTAGCATTACAATTATACCCACATACTAACATACGTGGTAATTCATGGAATAAATGTGTGACGAAAATGAGGGCGCAAACATGAAAAACGCAGCACACACGTGGGAAATGCGCACAAGTGCCCGTTTCCCAATTCATGGAACACATTGCGCGTGGCTTACCCTCGACCTATTTATTAATTAATTCTATTGATTATGAATATAAAAATTATGTCTGTTTGACGGGGACCAGTCATGAATTCCTTCTCCCCACAGGTTTTTAGCATGATTCGTTTGTCTTTTAAGCTTTTGGATGTATGTCACGGTATGTTGAGTTGGGTTTGAATGAGTGCACTATGAATGGCAAGTATTTGCTGTATTAAAGTGATCAGTGTTTAATTATTTGTGATTGACTTACCATTGTTTAAATCGTTGGTATCACTTTCAATAAATTTTGAAACACATTTTTTCAAATTGATTTGTTTCTCTGGACAATCTTTTTCTGTTGTTCTATGCAATTGTAATACTCTGGTCCAGAGGCTACAGTTTCCCTGCCCTTTTCAGATTTTTTGTACCCTCGACCTGCGCCAAATCCGCATGGCTTCCACACATCATTGCGACATCACGGAAGCCCTACGAGAGACCCCGGGAGAAGGCGCATACACCGTCCAGCGCACACACCTAAAAAGGGAGCGGAACACGCGGAATGGGGAACAACACGTGAAAATGTGGCCGTCACTGGGCAAGTACCACTGCGAAATCCTCGCAACGCCCACACGTGCGCTAACAGCACGTATTCATGGAATCCAACAGGGCAAACCCGAGCGCGCCAAAAATCGCGCAAAGCTGGTAACACATGCGCCACGCGAAAGCTGGCGTAAGCACCCCCGCGCAGCATAAACAACCATATACAGCTACGATGAATGTACCAGTTCTCGCAGCAGTGATTTTGGGACACCGCAGGAGGAGGAGGATAGCCCGGCCCCACATATTTCTACCCAGGACCAGCCTTTTTGGGATGCCTGATGACTAGGTCTATGGCAGGTACAGGTTTCCACCTCATATCATCCTAGACCTGGTCACTAAGTGAGAGGATGCCCTCACATCACCCACCCTGTGCTCCCAAGCACTGCGCCCCTTGGAAAAGGTGCGCAGTGTCCTGCTTTTTTTGGGCACTGGGTCATTTCAGCGGACAACTGCCATAGTTGGGGGCATCTCACAGCCCACGCAGTCAGGCTGCCTACACCAGGTGTTGGAAATCATGACTGCATGCCCCTCTGTCTACAGGAACATATACATGCCCAGAACACCCGCAGAAAGGCAGGCTGTGGTCCAGGACTTTTACTGGGTGGCACACTTCACCAAAGTGCCATTGATTGCACACATGTAGCCATATGTCCACCTAGGGCCACTGAGCACATCCATCTCAACTGCAAGCACTGGCATTCCATCAACGTGCAGGTTGTATGCGATGCCAAGGGAATCATCACTGCTGTCTATGCAAACTATCCAGGGTCCACCCATGACAGTTTCATATTTAGAATGTCAGATCTAAACCGGGACCTGGAAGCTGGGAGGCATGGCAACACATGGCTCATTGGTGAGTACAAATGCCTGTGCACATGCATGCATGTCACACACAGACAAATAGACAAACCCAACTAATGACAACCATTCTCAACTCTCCAGGGGACAGTGCCTACCCTTTGAGCACCTACGTGATGATGCCAATACGGTCCCCCACCACACCACCCCAGGTAAGATGCAACGCAGCCCATATTGCAACCAGGGGCATAGTGGAGTGCACATTTGGAGTGCTCAAGTTATGTTTCCACTCATTGACTGCTCTGGTGGACAGCTAATATATGCACCCCCAGTAGTGTGCAGGATCATTGTGGCAGCATGTGTCCTGCACAACGTTGCAACACTGCGGGGCGTACCGGTGGATATAGTAGTGCCCCCACATCCCCAACCACACGCACTGCCGCTGCACATGGGAGGGCAAAGGGCACGTGGTAAGGCAGCTCGTACCCAGCTTGTGACTACATTTTTCACCTATACTCCCACCCTTGCGGAGTGCACACAGGCATGGCACATTCCAGGTGACAATCGATGATGACAAATGGATAGTCAACTGTCACAACCTTACTACCCTGAGAATGTGTCCTTGGAAGTGCTACATTGTGTGCATCCCGAGCTACTTAAACAAAAACAATCATGTGTTAGCAAAAGGCACACATGCAAGGTGCATGATCCACCGCCCCCATGCAAAACCGCACATGCAAATCCTGGTATGTCACCTAAACACTCCCAAACCCCATGTCACCCGCCCGACACACCATGCCATGGCATGCAATGTGAAAAATCCTAAATAAATGCACAACACATGACACAACTGTCACAAAGTACCCTGTAAAAAATGCAAATAGGCCAGAGACAATTCCCTCTGACACAGAATCTGACAAAATGACTGACCAAAAATGTACCGACGTAAATGCATGCCACCAAAGGTTCAAACACCCAAAGTCTGAATCTTTGGTGGCATGGATTTCAGGTAATTGAAAAATCAAAAAAACACAATGCGGGTGCTGCGGGGTTGTCCCCCACCACACCCCGCTCACTACACTACACAGTATAGTGAGGGAGGGTTGCAGGGTGGAACCCCCTGCACCTGCCCAAAAAAATTAAATAATAAGGAGTCTGCTGCGCCGGTTCCCGATCACAGAAGTGAAAGGGAACAGGTGCTGCAAGGACACAGCATGTCTCAGAAGGTAAGTAGGGTGTGCATGGGGGTATGTTGGGGTGGTGTTGGGGGTGTGTTGTGTGTATTGTGGGTGCGGGTGGTGGTGTGGGATTGTAGGGGTATTCAATGCATGTTTCCATGGGGAATGTACGAACCTTCAGTGTTGGGTACATTTCTCATTATAACTTCTCTGTTGCAGACTTCTCAGCGACGCAAAAATCACGATCCCCTGACACATCAAAAGCAAACCCAACACAGGACTATCTATTCACCAGCATTACATATCATGAACACAGGACCCAACAGGGACATTGTTAGACAGTGACCAATCACTGTAGCACAAGTCTCAATGTGACATTGCCACCACACGGCCACCTTCCATCTTGAGTGTGTCTCAGACAGCTAAAGGGGGCATGGTACTGCATACAGCATGAAGAGCATCAACAATGTAGACATGCAAGGCAATACATGAATAAGAAACATGCACATTTAACAATATACAAACCACAATTCAGGCCAACCATGCCCTGGAGAAACCATCATGAATCCCCACTAGGGGTGTATACACAGGTTGGACTTCAGACTGGCCACAGATATGACGGAAGCCCAATGCCTCTGTGTAAGTTACTGTCACACGGTGCCATCCTTGCAAGCCCATGGAAGGAGGAAGCAGTAGTGGAATATGTGTCCGGATCCCAAGCCACAAACACCAACACGAGACAAGCCTGTATGGGCCCAGCCGGAACACACAGTGGATGCCTTTGGCTGACACACAAAGCAACACACTGTTACATGAATGCACAATAGACATAAAAAGGAAAAAAATAAAATAAATTGCCATGGTCGACCAAGTTGGGGGGGGGCACCCAGGAGGAAGGAGTTGCCGGGTACACCTCAACACCCAATTGCTTTGATGTTGAGATTAAAAAATAAAATCCTCTATGGGCTCATGGTCTGCACGGCTAGGCTATAGTGAGAAAATGTCATCGCTGTTGTCACCCTCTGGTTGAGTATCAGGAGGTGTGCGTGGTAAGGGTGCCTGCCCACGCATAGCCCCGGCATTCCCCTACATGGCAGCAAGCATGTGGGTCTGGTAAGCCTGGTTCTGCAGGATGGTGGCATGGTGGTCCCCATGCAGCACCTCACGTGTAGCACAGTGTTCCTCCTGCAAGGTCTCTCGTGTAGCACAGAGTTCTGCCTGCAAGTCCTCACGTGACAGACGGACCTCCTCATGACTTGCATTGAGTTCAGCCGAGATGGTGTGTTCCAGCTGCTCCATCCACTGTCCCGCCCGTGTAGCCAGATTAGTTCTAAGGGAGATGTTCTCTTCCCTTAGGGCTTCCCTGTGGGCCTCTGCCTCAGCAGCAATGGCTGAGCGCAGAGCCTCCAGTTCAGCCCGTCAGTCCCTGTTGGCGGCCAATGTGTCCAGCCTGTGCGAGCGGCACTTGGACCGTGTTGCCTGATGCTGGAGCTCCACCTGCCTTTTAGGAGGGAGAATGAAATTGGCCTCACGTTCCACGCCCTAAGCCATCATCTCACATGATGCCCCCTGTTGCTGTGCAATAGCATACATGGAATTCTCCCACACAGTGTTCTCAGCTGATGCACCGCCATATTGCCGGACAGCACACCTATTGGGCCCAAGAAGACCTTGTCCTTGCTGTCCTGGCGCTGCCTGTGGCTGTAGGAATACATTCCTCTGTTGATCGGTACTGTACAAAATTACCTACTCCCAAAAGTTCGACCCCCAATTTTCCACATATATGTATGTGGGGGAGTAAAGTGAATAAAGAATGTATAAGGGTAAAGTGGAGGGGCTGTGGGGGGTCTCCCCCCACATATATATTTGAGGAAAATTGAGAAGGAAAAAAATGGACTTTTAGGAGTCAAACTTTTTGGTTCGGTAAAATCATGTAGATCCCGTTGATCTGCTGCCCCAGGAACAGGAGCAACTCATGTGGAGCATGGCCCTGCATCCGTAACCACCACAGGCGGACATACCAACACTGACTGGCCCCTTGAGGGGTATACCCCCACTGCAGGTGTGTCGGGCAGAACAGCACCCACTGCAGAATCACTCACCTGCGACGGCATGGATGGATCAATATACGATTCGGAATCAGAGGTAAAGAGATCCTTAGAGGTGTACCCAGAGCCGGCCCTGGACAGGATGGTCTGGAGCACCAATGGATGCTCATGGGCTACCATACCACGCCCTCCGCTGGTGCCTGGTTAGTGCCCTGATCCCTCCACCCTTTCTACCATCTCCTCCTCCTCCTCTGCTCCCAGTGCCTCATCACCTGCAAAAAAACTAAAGAACACATGAGCACACATGTCAACAGCATATACCACACACATAGGCATCACAATGTTGAAAGCCAACATATGAAGCAGTCATGCCACACATGACACAAGGTCTGGCATGCACGCAGTGGCAATGAAATGGAAGGGGACCCTGAAAGGAGACATGGATTCATGTCAAATGTGAAGCCAAAACATGTACTACATGTTACATAGCACATGCATCACTCACAAGCTTCTGCCTGTCATAGACCTTACACAAAATTACATATGCCAACAAACATATGTCACATAGCATAGCCATGGCAGAACTGTCAACCAGCCCCAGATGGAAGTTAAAGAGTACTGTCCATGACACATGTAAAATGCATGTCACCATACAGTACATGCAAATCACTATGACACAAAGAACACGTGTCACAGGATGCAACAACGCTAGTGTGTTGCAATACAGTGAAGGAAGGCAGATGGATACATTAATGCTAGGTCACTTTGACATCACACAAGTGAATAGGCATGTAGAAGGGGGAAACAGGGCTCAGAAGTATGTGGGTGCAGTGCAGTACATGTGTACGGCCTCAACTATCAATATAATCACAAATGCAGCAATGTCAATGTTGTATCATGATGGCAGTGCAAGGGCAAGTGCAGCCATCATGTGCAAAGTGTTGGCAGTAGGTTGCAGGGATACAGTAAACCCCCTCCGCCCCCCAAGTTCGGGGAATGGCTGGGGGGCAGTGCATGGGCTCAGAATGGTGGATCAGAGTACTGTGTTGTAGCAGACATTGTGGGCAGGTGTCAATTGCATCATCTCATTCATCTGAAACTACAGCAGATGGGAGTAGGACAGAAAGCACAACACATGAGGAATCATCACAAGTTTACCCAGACACGGAGAAGCCACAACACCAGTTGCATAGAGGCAGGGAGGCTGTACCAGAGGGAGGCTTCCACTCGACACAGGCGAGGACACCCCAAAAATGACCCTGAGTGCACATGAGAGGGCTGACCAAATAGCATGAGACGGATGAAATACCGGAGATGGAGTAGAATGAATACCTTGACACAGACCCATAGGGACTTGCTGGGAATGGACATGGTCCATGAATTAACACTCATGTCCACTATGAGCCTGTGCCATCTGCACAGTCCGAGTGAGACACCCTGCATCAAGGACAAAATATGTACCACACAGTACAGGTCTGGCAGAGTTGCAGAAGAAAGTGTGCATATCCACAGATATTGGAAACAGGCTGTTGCAGTATTCCAACATGGGAATCACCAGTACCATGGAGACAGTGAACTGCTGGGGGATAGAAAGGCAAGGAAGCATGCCCCTGAGGAGGACCATCTTGCAGGGTTACATCACAGAGACATCTGTCATGTGACGACATAGGCCAGAGTGTTGAGTGGAAGATCATCACAGCCTATCCACAAACATGTCTAGGAGCAAGACCATAGACTAGAGAGGCTGTCGAGTGATTGGCATGTAAGGAGGGTGCAGGTGTGGTGATGAGGATTGCCTGCGTGTGCAGCACATGGCCTGTATATAGACTGCGTAAACAATTATTTGTACCCTTACTAGCAAAATGTTTCAAACAAAACCAGACATTGGGCGGGACAGATACATAGTTTTAGGTCTGTCCAAAAGGTTTATAAAGGATTGGTCTCATAGATAAGAGATCCAAGGAGTGAATCTGAAAGTAATACCCACTCACAGTATTTGTGTATTGAAATATTAGGAAACATTTATTTTCTAATCATATTAGACATGTAATGAACAAATTAGACATACTGAATATTGAAACATATAAAAAAGAGGTAACAACTTGCAGTGACATCATAAAGATACAATAAGAAAACATAATATAATATACAAAATTAAGTGTAAGTATCAATTATTATTTCATTGATACAAGTGGTATGCATGAAATGCAAAAATAATTTCAATTGAACAGTGAATGTTCTATAGGGATATAATTTCAGTTGAACAGTGAATGTTTCAGGGGCATAGGATAAAAGATATCTTTGCCGACATGGCAGAGACTGACTAAACAGGGTCTGTAAAACCGGGAACGGACTTAATCAGGTGTTCCAGGTTGATTTCAGGTTTCGGCGGTGTTGGAATGAAACACGTCCACCTTCATCAGGGCTCCATATGGGGGACCCTGTATGAAGTACAAACAACTCCTGTGAGCAAGGTTATAGTGTGCCATTAATTACTGGGCACGGTAGTTATGAATCTATTTTCACAGCACCAGGTTGGTGTCTTACCTGACGGTGCTATATATCCCAAGTACTCGGTTGTTGGTCATAGAGAGGTTTGGTGCTGGACAGCATGAAGCATCACACAGGTCCCAAAGGGGCGGTGGGGACCCAAACAGTTGATCGGTGTGCTGGAAATTCTGTCAGGAGAATAGAATGCAAAGGTGTTGCTAGAAGCCCGTAGATCCGAATCCCCAGTGAGAGGTGGTATTTGCAATCGTGCTTAAGTATATGCAAAAACAAAGGGCAGGCAGAACGAGGTCATAACTGATAGGTACCTGCTGGCTGAGTAAGTACGTCTGCCGTGCCTTGTGATGGCTCGCTCCAAAGAATTGTGCCCAAATTTAGTGGTGGGTACAGGATGTTGACTCCTAAAAGGATCAAGGAGGGGACAACAGAGGAGGAGAAAAAAAAACAAATTATTTGGGGACTAATGGCTCAAATGAAGAGATAAATCGGACATGGGTTGTAGCAATATATCACATGGCAAGGGTATTCAAAAGAACCACGGGGAGTCAAGGTGAGTAAATGTGGATAGAGAAATCAAGGTTAATATCCGTGACTGCAGAAACAGGATAAAAACCCTAATAACACCGCCTTGCGGTGAATGGCAGGGAAACAGGAACGAAACGAAGCCCCTTGATGACAGGGACTGCATGCGGATAGATGCAACTGAAGGTGAGCGCATGCCGCATCACAATGGGTGCTGCTTGCATCCGAATATGAGGTGAGTTAAGAGGAATCATAGGTTAGTGAGGACAGCGAATAACAAGATCAGCTTCACAGTTGTGACCCGATGCATGCCATGACCTCCATGTGGCAGTTTATCGAGTGTGCGAGTTGGGCTTACCTGGTGTTTGTCCTAGTCAAATGCCTCTCATGGGGAGTATGTGTGCTAGCTAGTGCGTCTGTAGTGAGACATTTCACGCGAGCGGCTGCAGTGATTGTATATGGTCTGTTGTCCCGGAGACCATGCAAGTAGGGTTCTGCTGGGGGAGGGAGACGCGGAAACCAATCCCGCACTGGTAGGTGGGACTGCCTTATGCCGGAAGTACGCGCGCTACAAACTATTGTTGTTGTGCCTACGTTACCATGGGGACACGTAGTGTGCTGGTTGGAGCGATGTCCACAGCCTGAGTTACGAGAATGCACGGGACAGGTACCGTGAGGCACTCAGAGGCAGGTAAATGCGCAAGTAAAGAAGATCGGAAAAGACCACTGGTTAAGGGGCCTAAGGTGGCTTTTTGTGTGAGCCACATAGTTGTGCATGGGCCGAGCAGGAGCCGGCTGCGCCAATCAGACAGATTGTATTGTGCGCCCTGTTTGTGTAGAAAAAACATCAAAGGGCGCAGATTGGTCTGCTGGTCAATGGACAGGGAGCATAAGTCCCAAATTAATGAAGCTTGGTGCTGAGGTCTCAAAATATATTAGGGTCTGCAAAGCTGTTCATCTAGACTGCATCACAACAAGCACGTATCAGTCAAACATCGTATGGGTCACACATGGCAGTCATGGCTACAACGCCTGAACTGACAGTCAATCACAACACATTACCCAACCAAAATACACATGGGCTGGACACACACGCATCAACAGTCACCGGACATTGCATTATAATCCAGTATATCTCCTATTCCTTGGATCTGACCCTCATCGTTGAACCCTGCAGCAATCTCCTTATGAGTAGTGAGTTCATCATCCACTGGTGCTGGCCCACTGCCAGTCACCAGAGTAGAGGTGTAATTAGAAGCCTGCTTTTTTTTTGCTTGGCATCGGAGGTCAGACCACTGCTTATAGCAATCCTCAGCTGTGCGCTTCTCAAATCCCATTGCACAGACACGTTCCACGATGCACTGCCAGTGGGGCGTATGCTGGACAGGCGTAGTGTTGCTCCCTGCCGTCACCAGCATTTTGCGGTCGTGTGCCGACATGTAGCCCACAAGTGCGTCCAGTTCCACTTCATTGAAACTCTTCTTCTTTGATGTGCCGGAGGCCTGAGCCGTGTCTGGGGTCCCAGCCTCTTGTGCAGGAACACGCTTCCTCCTCTACGGTAGGTGTTGCAGACCCTGAATGGCTTCTGCCGCTCAGGTCAGTAGGGGCAGGAGCGCAGGTGGACTGGCCAATGGGAGCAGGCAATGGGAAGACATCAGAAGGTGTGACTGGAGGCATTGGCTGCTGGGTGCTGTCGCCAGGACCCCGCGCCACGACTGCCTTGGTGCCAAGGGCCATGACAAACACAGGCCTGGCTGGCTGACTCACAGTCGGGGTGGTATCAGCTGCCTCTGCCCCTGCAGCTTCCAACACCTGGCTGCTCAGGCAGCAGATGTCACCACTGCCCCAGATACACGTGGCTTGGTCACAGCAACCTTACCCACACGTGCCTTCGCCTTCCTGACCGGGAAATTTGCCTGGCAGCCATCCTGTGCCAATGCAGCCAGCACTGGCTGACCCCGAGCCTGGGTGGTGGTAGCCACAGCTGCACCTTCCATAACCTGGGCGCCCATGACAGCAGATGACACTGCCTGTTGGGTCAGACAGATGCTGGGGGTGACTGCAGCAGCTGCATCTCCCTGACCCACTGGGGGGTGGCATAGCTGTCCCAGCATGTGCCTGGGCATCCTACCCTAGTGGACCACCCTGTACATGCCCCCACGGCGGCCACTGTGTCCTCCCTGGCCACGTCCCCCACTGCAGCCACCTCAGGGAGGTCGCCCAGCTTTGCCGCCCTTACCACTTGGTGGCCTCCCAGCCATGGCGCTGATGGACTAGCGCGAATGAGAGGAGCACACAACAATTGTCCTGGGCAATTGAGGTTTAGGGGCAGGGTACGTGATGGTAAACGTACCCCTGTGCTCCTGCAAGGCTGTCTGTGACCCCTGGGGAAAAATTCAATGTCACGCAATGCTCAGGCACCCCAAAAACAAAAAAAAAGTGCATGCAACACCTCGGTAACCCACATACGTGGAATTAACATCCTGCAGTATGCTGTGGCACCCAGGAACACAAAAAATGCATACGCATGGTACACGCAGGCTACTCTGACCTCGAAAGTGCGGTACGCAACAAACAGGGGCAACCACAGTGGGAAAAAAAGCATGCGCGACTCACCTTCTGCCTTGATTAAAGAAGAAAAACACACGCGTGCAGGCAACTCCCCCGCCAAAACAAGAAGTACGAACTGCAACCCATAGTGAAGATATTGTGTGTGAACCCACAAAGGACTCACATGTCAGTCCCCACGAACAACTAGGTCTAGCAGAATGGTGTCCTACGCGGACCTTTAATCCGTACTAAACGTCAACACCCACGCGCGTCATGTAACTTACTTGCTTACATGCTAAGGGCCTTTCCTCGGATTGCACACTAACGTGCTGTTTCTGCACGTGCGGAGTCACTCTGCATCAGGCTGGCCACGCGAAAACACACAGAAGACCACGCTCCTGCCCACAGGGCCATTTTCCTGCCCCCTACACCCCGAGCTGCCTCCTACGAGCCATCTACTGCTGCCAGCCCACTCAGTGTGCCTGCTGCCTACGTGCCCTGCAAAGCGGTGCCTGCACAGAAGCCGTTGCCAGTGATCCTGTTGCTGAGACCACCTATGCTGACACAGAAGACTCCCGACTGCTGTTTCATCGCTCCACAGCCCAGCTCCAGGACCCGGTTGCCCACCCACACCTGCCTCGGGGGTTGCCATGTCAGACCAAGCAACATCTGAGGCAAGTGCCAACCCCCCGGCAGAGAGGCAGAGGGCTGCCATCTTCACTCACGGTGAAGTTGGCATCCTGGTGGAGCAAATCCTGGGGCATTATGATGCTCTGCTCCCTGGACCCTCGCCACTCGAAAAGGAAGGACGGCGTAGGATCTGGGCAGACATCGTGGGTGCCATCAACGCAGAAGGGGTTGCACCCCACAGCTACAAACATGTCCTGAAGCGCTGGGAGGACTTCAGGTCCAGGACCCTCAACAAGGCCCAGTGCCTTGTCGTGGCTGGTGATGGAGTGGGGTTCCGGGGCCGGTTGAGCAACAACTCGATGAGGGTCCTGGAGTGTATACAAGCAGCGCTGCACACCCAGGTCCTAGAGTTGCAGCTCCATCCGGAGTCGAGTGGTAAGTGTCCATGTGTTCTTGTCCAGTGTAGTGAATGTTGAGGTGTGGCTGGAGAGTGCACCTTGGCCTCATGTCTGACATGCCACATGTACGGATGTCTGTGTGCATATCCATGACAGTGCTGCATGTGAGTCCAGTCAAGCGTGTTCCACATCAATGGTGTATGTCTTGCAAAGCATGCTGTGCACCAGCATGTGACAACGCACAAATGTTTGCATGCCTGTGTCTGGACTTGGCCATACGAGGGGTGTGAGACATGGATGCTTATGTCACCTTCATGGATATGCATGGTGTACATGTGCGTGTGTCTGAGTAGTGAGTGTGTGACTGGACAACACCATGGATGCATGACACATGAGCATCATGATGCCTGATTGACTGATGCGGCCCAGTTGTCCACGAGTGCACTGTGACGGGAGGTCTAAATGGCCTGATGCATGACTGTCCGGTGATGTGTGTGCATGTGATGTGTATGTACCATGATGCATGTGAGGTTCAGCCCATCTTCCGCACTGCCTTGGACATGGATGCGAATGTCTATTGCATGTGACATGCTTGTTTGTGCATGTGTGTTGCTTGAACTGACCAGTGTGTTGTGGAGGTTGATGATGGTAATGACGTTTGACAGTGCCACTCATGTGCATTTGCTTTATGTCTAGCAGACATCTGTTCCGTGCACTGATACTTGTGTTCAATGTCTCCCTATCTACAGCAGCAATGGAGGAAGAGGGCAGAGACGGCGCTGTGGAGCAGCACAGGGAGGATTCCTTCACCAGGCAGAGACGTAAGGCCCAGTCCTCCTCCCAGGTTATAACATCTTCCGGGAGCGAGGAGACTGGTGCCGCGTCTGCAAGAACGATCGCAGCTGCTGAGGGGAGGCCCAAGAAGGCGAAGTTGGATGTGGGCTCCTCCGCAGGGGGTGGGATGGGTGAGCCCCCACAGGGGCAATCCGATGCGGAAGATGGCTCAGAGTCATCCAGGTTGGTGGTGGACGAGGATGCTGCATCAGAACAGCACATAGGGCCTACAGGGAGTGATGCCACAGGTGCAATTGTTGCAGTCCAGGGGCAGGAGTCAGTGCAGGTCATCGCAGAGGGGCCTGTGCCTAATCTTGTCTCTGATCCTGCGACTGCATCAGTGTGCACCTGCAGGCATGCCTCAGTCCAGCCCGTTCCGCAGGTAGAGAAGTCCACGTCAACTGACCTTCCTCTACCTGCAGACCAGGCAATCCTTGACAGTGTTGAGCCTGTGCTAGTCGGTGTTGCAATGTGCACAGCCGTCATTCACGATGACGTGCGTGGTTCCTGGTGGGACCATACACGTCATCACGAAGAGGTCTGTGCCATCCTGAACAAGCTAGCGCAGCTCATTGTCACAGGTTTGCTACATATGGTGGGCCCTGCTGCGACCCCCTCCTCCACTTCCTCCACTATGCACCAGTCATCCTCCCTGCCGTCTTCCGGGCCAGATGCCACCAAGGCCCCCTGTGGACCTGTCCCAGCCACCGTGGCCAGTCTGTTGGAGATCACATCCCTGCCACAGTCGGGAGTCGGAGGTTCAGCAGAGGCGGTCACCCCAGCAACAGGACTATTGGCAATGGAAGTTGTGCAGGCACCTTCCGGCAGGACACGTGTACGACTGCCCCGGGGCTTGTCATCATCCTGGAGGCAGTCCTGGTGGTATAGGAACAGGGCACATTGGCAGCGGCGGGCTCAAAGTAGGAGGCGTCAGGTCTCTGGGCCAAAAACATCACAGGGCAGGCATCGGCCGAGGGGCAGGAGGACCCAGGAGCAAGTTTGTCTTCCGTGGGGCAGCGGATGGGCCAGAAAATAGATGCCGTGACCATGCCTAACAGGCACCCCACACCACAGGGAGCCCTCAACACCCATGACCATGCCCCACAAGCAGCCCACAACACAGGGGACCCCTCAACACCCATGACCATACCCTGCAGGCAGTCCACACTACAGGGTCCCCCCTACACCTGTGACCATACCCCACAGGTAGCCCACACCACAGGGGACCCCTCAACACCCTTGACCATACCCTGCAGGCAGCCCACACCACATGGGACCCCACCCGTCACCACACACGCAGCCCTTCCACACGATTTGGCTGCCGCGAGCGGGTACATGATTTTGTGGGGGTATGCAAGGCCCTTTTCATGCGATTTGACTGGCATGAGCGGGGTACGTGATTTCGCGGGGGTATGTGAGCCACTTTTCACGCGAGTTGACCTGCGCGAGCGGGGTATGGGATTTTGCGGGTGTACACAAGGCCATTTTCTCGTGATTTGACTGCTGCGAGTGGGGTACGCTCCAATTTTTCACACGATTACGATGGAGGGGGGCTGTGTGCTGGGCCAAGGATAGCACAGGGCCTTTGCGCCGTATTGGACATTTCACTGGCTTTTTCCTGCGCAAGGTGCAGTGTTGGGGGCGTAACTGGCACAGCTGGATGTTCACTGCGCCACGGCTTGTAATAGCTTGGGAAATCCATGAATACACGGTGTGCAAAAAGGCTGTTTTGTGCTGCGCCTGGTGCACGCGTGGCACACGCTCCCTCTCTGCACGAGGTGTTTGCGCTGCTTCTGGGCTGGATTTCATGAATTGTGCCATCAGTGTCCACAACCTAACCTTACACACCACTACAAAGCCACACATTCATACTTAAATAGCTGCTTACCCTCCCATTAACCCACTGATGCACATTGTACGGCATGTGAACATTTGCACACCCACACTTCCCTTTCCTCGCCAACAGCTACTACACAATGCCTACCTATTAATGGTGTTTCCTACGTACTCTGGTCACCTATCCCCTATCATAAGTGCACACACTGAATTAACAACACTACAGTAACCTACCCTACAATCTGCACAATTACAACAATACCACTTCATGCATGCATCCATACATCTTACGTAACTCTCCTAACTTCTCCAACATTTGCCTCCTTGCTTTACACTGCCACCATGTACGCCATTAGGTTACTTTCATTGTTATGTACACCATTTTCAAGAAACATAGCCAACCCATAGTTCAGTACAGCATATACATCATAGCTCCCCAGCCACATTGCAACCACTACCATACCTCTTTACATTTTCAACTTCTGTTACCCTTTTTTCTTCTGTAAAGAAAACACCATTTACAGGCCATAACCTCTGTACAATGTTAAACAAACATTCACACTACCTGCTTTCCTTTCCTAAACAGCAGCCCCAAAAAAGGTCATGCAGTACAACACCAAACTGCATACTATGGACCACTCACCCACGTATTCTCAAACAGCAAACACAGTGTCACATTACCCACCGTTGCCTCGTAACACAGTGCACATCTAACTTTTCCTTACACACTGTAAAAACACATTTTATGTATTTTGCCATCTGTGCATTCACATGACTATTTGAACAGCACCATCATATCTACTTGTACGTTGCACTACCTTCGCCGTAATGACACTACCAACATTCGTAAATAGATGCTACACTCGAAACACGTTCTCAGCTAATTCCTTCCTTTTTTCCTGCCTCATCTCCGGAAATCGAAACTTAACATACCTCTCCTTAAACAGAACACACGCTCATTGTAAAGCAGCCTTGAGGGGGAAGCATGTGTAGCTCCAAGGTCATATATTGTGTAGAAGTCTAGCAAAAAAACCATAACTTGCACTGTCCGTGTGCCCGAAAGGTACTCTGCAACCATCTCATATGCCGTATACTGCCATTTCATGGCCTCCCAATAGAAGGATGGAATTTGCCAAAATTATGTAAGTACACCTTTACATCACATGTGTATTACAATTAACAGTTATTTACGTGCTCCTCAGTATGCATTTTTACAAACTTGCTCTACTGCTCACTTTCTCTCCATACATTACACAGACCTTTGTGACGCCGTCACACTGCCATGTCTCCACCATTCCCAGTAACTTGAACTGTCATTGTACTTTCTTTTGCTTCTCGTACACTAAAGCAACTCATCTTCTACGCACTCGTACACTGCTGATTCCCTGTGCTGCCCTTTGTATGCCCTTTCACACAATTACTATGTCTACGCACCCTCAGTGTATTATACGTTATAACCGACACAGGTGCACGCAGCCGTCAACCGACACACAAATATGTACAACTCACATTTATTTCACACACTTTTTAACAACGCAGCTACTTCACTCTCCAGCAATCCAAGGTAACCCCCATTACGTTTCTTATTGTATTGCATCTTTGTAAACACACTGACATATTGCGCCAAAGATCCAACTTCACTCGCTTTCACTGTCAACATGTGTAAAAAAAGCAACACATGAAAACATCATCTTGTCCCAACGGTCCCAACACATTTTCTTCTGTGCACCCGTACAATCACTGAGACTGTGATGTGAATGTTGTCAATAGTGAAAGAGTGGTACTCCTGGGCAAATTTGCTCAGTGTGAGCGGGGAGCCAATCAGCAGGAGTTCGGTTTTCTCACTATTTAAACAGAGCCAATTGTCTGCCATCCATTATTGAATGGTGGAGTAGATGAAGTTAAGGGTGTTCGTATCCGTTAGATAATCGCCCGAGAGAGGTATGAGCACCAGGGTGTCATCTGCATAATTGGTATATGAGATGCCCAGTGCGTCAATGATTCTGAACAAAGGCCTGGTGAAAATTATACAGGGTAGGTTCTATGCAGGAGCACTGTGGGACGCCAAATTTGATGGGACTGGGGATGGCACTAGAGGAGTCAGAGAAGACCTTCATTACTCTCTCCTGAAGGAACGAGCTAATCCATTCAGATGCCTTTGGTGAGAAGTTAGCTGTGGAGGAGAGATGGTGGCATAGGGTTTTATCCTCTACCAGGTCAAAGGCTGCAGAGAGGTCTGGGAGCAGAAGGAGCACAGGTTTGCTAGATGGAAGGAATTTGTATGCAGGTACTCACAGATAGTTAATTGGTGGCAGTTGTGGAGGCGACTATTATTTTTTGGTGAGTGCAGGCAGGCTCTATTGGGGATTCTGCAAAGTGTGGTGCTGTTTTGTCAAGATGGAACAAAATTAGAGGGGGTGGTCACAAAATCAAGTCAAGGGCGGCTAAGTCATATGACTATTTGATGAATGTACATTTTGTCACTTTTCAAAAAATAAAACATGTGCAGATGTGCAGAAAACTTGTGTAAGGAGCATTGGCAAGGACCTGAAAGGATGGTTTTGCAAATGTGCTGTGTTTTATTTTTTGAAAAGTGTCATAATGTAGGTACAAAAAATAGTGATATACCTTTGGTGACTGAGGTATAGCCTGTGGCCATGAGCGGTGACCAGATTTGTCCGGGTCATGGCCTATGGCCATGACCCGGAAAATCTGGGTGCTGGCCATGACCATGAGGGACCAGCAATGGGGTTAAAGTGGGCATGGCCACCAGAGACCATATGGTAACGTTTTTCAGAATTGGGATAGGTTAATGGGGAAATAAAATCTGCTCTTGGGTACAGGTTGAAGTGCTGGATGGGATTGCAGCAAATATGCATGAGGAGGGTCAGCAAGAACTTGAATGCATGGTTTTAAAAATATGTCCTGTGTTTTATTTTTTTGAAAGTGTGAAAATGTATGTTCACAACACAGTGATATAACATAGGTGTCTGGGCAATGGGCCATGGCTGTCAGCAAGTGGAGATAATATGAGGATATTAGCAGTCGGTGTACTATGTTGTGCTGTGCCTGCAAAGCCCCTATTGCTTTGTGTGCATGCAATGGCCTCTGGCCGTAACAGTGTGGCCACTGGTTGAAAGACGGTGTGCAAATGCTGTTTTGGGTTGCTCCTTTACTGTACGTATATGCACGTGTAGGCAGGCAAGCACCGTTGGAAATGTTAGCATGCATGCCTGTATTGCCGTCCAGTGGGTGTGTAGTAGGACTAGGCAATTGGGTGCCTAGGAATCCGCCTATGTACCCAAGAAGCTAGGGCTTGGCCATAGCCTTGCTTTATGGAGGGCAGATTGACATTGGCAGATGGAAAGAATTTGTTTGGAGGTACTCACACCATCCTTAGTCAGGACTAGAATGAAAATTCAAAATATCATGCAGTTTCATTGAGTGGCGCCAAAGTTATAAGCCATCCAAAAACTGCTTTTCACCAATCCTGTAATGCAGAAATAGGCATAGACGTCCCCGAACATATGTTTTTGGGACTTTTTAATGCCATATCCCATCCCATCCTCGTCACCTCCTGAGATTGTTTCATTAGTTTGACAAGTGCAATATTAAGTTTTTTTTTAATGTATTCACTGCAAGTGTTTACGGACAACGGCGGCTGTCCACGAATCCAACATGGCAGTTTCCAAAAATCTGAAGCACCTCACGCTTTTCACCACCCAATCAGCAGGCACGCCCGTGAAGCGAATAGGGAAGTGAGTCTGCTGACCGAACCCAGATATCAAACTTTTTTTTACCTACTTTTTGGCCATTTTAAAAAAAACAACTGGACAGATTTATACGAAATTTAGAAAAGCACGCTTTCGGGATCAAACCGTCACCCCTGCCATGAATTTGGTCAAAATCCTTCCTGCGATTTGGGCTGTAGGCATGAGCGCAATTTGTTTCCCACTGCGTCTATAGGAAAAACCACACATTTTAGGACCCCCCTAAAACTTTGCCCCCCATCATGCAACCTCACCAAACTTTACAAAATCAATCTGACAGACCCACATACTCTTTTTGCAAGGATTCTTGAGGATTTGTCGAGTGGGGGCAAAGATATAAGCTGTCCAAAAAGTGCTCTTCCTATGGGTTTAGCAACTTACCCATAACTATATATATATATAATAAATATATATATATATATATATATTCAAAAACCTATGAAATTCAATGGAAAAACGGGACGTTACGGTTAAATGTAAAACCTAAAACCCCCTGAAATTCATAAGTCATGGTAAGGTACGCAACCATAACTCATGCTACCACTGTGCACTGCAAGGACTAACACCCATGACATCACAGATGAGAAATGCGAGAAAAAATTATGTGTGATTTTGAAAACATTTCCATGAGTTCCCGAAATGTCTTCTTCATTCCAAACTGCAGTGAAATGCCGGTAACATGCCCTAAACTGTTCTCTCCACAACGAACAATAATAATGTCTGGATGAACAAGCGTCACCAAACTGGCAGAGGACCCACATGGAACCACTTCATCTCACGCATGCCGTACCAGTGCACATCGACATTATGGAAACCAAGGTGTGCTGCTAGTCCACAACGTTCTGCGTAAACTTGTACCCAATGTATCCACAAGTAGCCCAACAGCCATATAGCCATATAGTCCACCTACTGAACGGCAACCCGTCCCCGTAGCCATGTCCACTCCCATTGGCAAACAGACGTTCTGGCACAATCTGTTGCAACACACCACACCCACAAAATCATATTGACGAATCCCAACTGTACAGTCTCATTTCCATTGCAGCCACATTCAAAAAACCTGTGGCTTTCGCCAACATATTGCACTGTGTAGGGGGCTGCACAAACACATTTTAAGCATCATAGAAAGTGGGCATCTTTGTAGAAGTTGTGAAAAGTGTTTTTTTCAAATTTTGCTAAAGGGACGTTGCTCTCGGCTTGTCCTCCGTATATTACTACACGTGTGTCTGCAGCGTACATTGTAGATAGTGCAACAGATTACTATTTGCAATAGGGGGAAAAAAAATCAACGCAACTGACAAATGTCACACTACAAGCACTAATGTTCTCATTGGCACAAAAGAACATCCTAGCATGGAACACAAAAGCAGACATACACGGGAATCCCTAAACCCTAGTCCCATTTCCACGGCAAGCACATTACAAAGGAGAGCATGTAGCACATGCAATTTCCGCAACAACCGCGAAGGCCACGACCCAGTAAAGCAGGGTCTGTCCTTCTTCCCTTTCAGTTACTCTTTTAGCAGCACTCCCTGATTGGCTACTGTTAAAGTATTACATATGCATCCACCAATTACATCCAAGAACTGTGCATGTAATACTATCAGATCTATTGAACAGTGCATAACAACAGTAAAACATGCAAGGGCGAAATGTGCTGTAAATCAAAAGCACCTGCACGAGAAAGTATTGTACAACAATCTACACATTCTGCACCCAGAAACATCAGCATCGCTACCCATCACCACGCCTAGTAGGTATTACTATTTTTTCAACAGTACAGTGCCAACTGCATAGCAATAGGGTACCCAGGAGTGAATCTCCATAACACACTCAAAATTTGTACTATTATGTCTCCCATCACCTACCATTATATTTCTCCTACATTGGTAGGTGGTGGCAAAGGTACCATTTGCCCACAACAGCCATTCGTATAAGGAAACAGTTGCTGTGTGCTTTTGTTCTGTCATTTTTACAATGCTTTCTCCCATTAAAAAATCTACTATCAAATGTGAACAAATCGCACACAAATCGCACACAAAATTATCAGGCAGCCTTTCCCACTAAACTATGCGAAGTGCATACATTTCAAGCATAACAACAGTTTCCACTCGCACGTCATAGATCACAACAGCAGTTAAGCAATAAAAAAAGTTATGTCCACATTCACAACAGTAACATTCGGAATTGGGCATAATGAAATTAAAACCCAGAAGCAATGCCTGCACTCATGTACTAAGCATGCATATGCAAAGAACTGCATGCAAATGTACGCCCAAAAACATTGTGCTTTGCACTCTGTACATCTTTCTGTACCTTTTGTCTCATCCTCCCACATTGCACAGTACTGCATTTTTCAAGTAAATAAGCCTACACAAATATACACATGTTATTCATAACAAGCGATACCCTACACTCCCAAATAGCCCACCTACTCCCGTAACAAACCTGCTTATGCTCCCAAGTACCCATTCATATTGTAAACCTTCCATTTATACACACACGCTTCATCTTCCTGCCAACACATCCACCTATAGTTTTGAAAATGTAATCACTATGCCATTAGCCAACATATTTTCTTACCATCTTCTTATACAGGAGCAGTACCCACCTGTCTCTGAAAAGCCACTGGAGGGTGCACTTCAAAATACAGCCTACAATAAACCTACTCTCAGCAATCAACAAAATAAGTACAATACCAGCATACTCTTGTATGTCTTACTAAACAAGTGCGCTATTGTTGTACTGTAGCATATAGATGTGTGCCCATCCACCAGTATGTACTTCATTGTTACTGATCACATCTCTGTAGGTGCTAAGTGTTTGTTATGTCACCACCATTAGAATAATGCCCAAATACTAACATAGTCTCCCCAACCTAAACTTACACACCACCGCACAGCGACACACTTGCAGTTAAATGGCTGCCTAGCCCTCCCATTCACCAACTGATGACAATGCACACATATACATGTGAAAATGTGCACACATCAATGTACAACGTTCGTCAATGCCTGATATAAAATGTGCAGCAATTCCTCAATAAGTATGTCAAAGGCAACGGCAAAAGAAAAATGAAAATACTACAAACTATGGACTCCTGTCCAGTGCGCAACTACACTGGAATATGAGGACATTTCTAAACCTGCATTTCTGGACCAGCTTGCAAAAGCCCCTTCCACCGTATTAAAATGTTAGCAACCCACCATTCAACAGTCAGAAATCTAATAAACAAACTGTACTATGCAAAAACTCCAGCTTTATCACTCCCACATTTAAATGATATTCTCCTACACGGTACAGGCTAACAGATCTGCGTGATTTTTCCATCACGGAAAGGTCAGTGACAGAAAAGTTTGCATGAGAAATGTACTCACCTCAAAAGGTTTTATACATTTCCCATGCGAACATACACTGCAACCCACCCACACCCTCAAAACACCCCCACCCCCAACATAACCAAACCCTACTTAACTTTTCTTCACACTGTGTCCCTAGGGCACCAGTTCCCTTTCACTTCCGTGATCGCGAACTGGCAGCGCAGGATCCTTTTCTTCTTTTTTTTTTTACGGGCAGCTGTAGGGTTTTCCCCGCAACCCCTGATCACTATACTGTATAGCATAGTGAGCGGGGTATTGCGGGGTACAAACCCACAGCCCCCAGCTTTTTTTTTTTTGGCAGGGGTCTGCAGGGATGTCCCCCGCTACCCCTGCTCACTGTAGTGAATGGGGTGCTGCGAGGGACACCCCCAGCCCCAAGTCCGACCCCACCAAAACATCTAAACACACCACAAACAGTTCGAACTTTTGGTAGTTAGAACTTTTCGTGGTGTGTTTTAGGTCTTTTGGTGGGGTTGGACTTTTAAACTCTGTAATTTCGTACAATACCCAGCCAAACAAGTGCTCGATGAAATTGAGCACATCCAAAGGAAATACTGTGGAACTGAAGAGCACTTACAAACTCCAGCATTTTCAGACAACAGTACTGAAACAGTGCAGCTATTAACTTTTTATATCACACATACAGAAAAGAAATACAAACGTTCAAAAGCACTTCTGCTGAAATGCCAAACCAAGTATGTGTGTGTTGTCATAGAACTTGCTATAGAAAGAGCACCAAAACTGTAGATATAATGCAGAAAATAGAAGGCAATGAGGAATCCCAATGGTTTCAGTTAGCTCTGTACCTTCTATCAGAAAAGTATGAAATTACCAACACCTCCATACTGTGCACATACTGCACTGCAAAAATGTACAATAACCAAAGGCCTTCATGGGCAATTAGTAATAATTTGGAACTATTTCCACTGCCAAACGCACTTCAGTAGCTTCATTTGTATGAGAGCATTATAATACAAACAATGACCCATTTCAAGCAATAATACATCTTCAACTGAAAACTGCTAAATTGCCTCCCACCGAATTACTGAAAGGCTTTCATGGTAAAGTAGTCTATTTACCGTTAGATCTGAAAGAAAATGTAGACACTCTACGAGTGCAAAGGCCAATACACGAATCATTGATTATCCTGGTAAATGGTGTACCTACAAAAGACAAAAGAATTTGGCAACACCTAGTGGACTTAACCAAGGTTAGAGAGGCATTGCAGTAACTTAAAGAAGACAATGAATACTACAAGGAAATAAACGTTCAAGAAAACCTGAGAGAAACAACTGATATAATTCAGGACTCCTCAACAAGTGGCCAATTTGAACGACTAGATCCTAGTGCAGCCTCCAATATTTTAGACCACTATACAATTCACCCACTGCACTCCAAAGACACCATAGATGATGCACTAGAAACATATCAAATGCGGCAAGCCAAAGGAACGCCAATCAGTAGATGGGAAAAAAGTGTGGAAGCCTGAGCCTTTCCTCTACGCTTCCCCACTGGAAAAGGTGGAAGATATGATGAAAGAAGCACACAAATAACAGCATCAGAATACAGCTGTTTACGAATGTATTCTGAAGACCCTAGATTTAGACAGATCGTGGAGTACATATTCCACCTGCTCTTTGAAAGTGAACTAGCAACACTATGTTATGGAGTTGCCCACACATTAAAAACAGGTTCCCATTTCCAAAACATGTCTGCTACACAACTACTTCAAAAGGTGCAAGAGAAGAACGAAGTTTTACATTCAAGTGTTACAAATCTCTTGGCAAACATGCGTGGTATGAAAGAGTACTGGTTCTGACCGCATGCAGATGTACAGTGTATGCTACGCAACCTTGGCCCACCCACATGGTTTGTCACTTTACGTTGTGCTGAGTATATATGGGAAGACTTGCACACTTTCCTACACATAGCAAACAAAAACAAAACAGGTGTAGACATGAAAACACCAGGATAGCTGTGCTCTCTCGATCCAGTAAATTATTCACGCTACTTTCATTATCGCTTCCTTGCCATGCTGCACTTCATTTGCAATAAAGCACTTCCTCCCCTTGGAGAAGTGGAACACTACTTTTGGAGAAAAGAATATCAAGCCAGAGGAGCACCACACATCCACATGCTTTTGTGGATTAAAAATGCTCCTAAATTTGGTGAGGAGAGTGATGAAACTGTTTGCAGTTCATTCACAAATATGTCACTTGTGAAATCCCTTTGTGACCAACAAGCAATGATTTTGCAATTCCAAACACACAACTGTGGCAAGTATTGTTGATGCAAATATAAGTACAGAGGCAAATACTACACCAAATGCCGCTTTGGTTTCCCTAGACCAGTTTCAACAACAGGCCAAGTAAACAGCTTCATGTCTTCGGTTCGACACAGTGTGAAAGGAACATTTCCTAAAAACAGATGCATAAAAAGGAGCGAAGCATCAACATACATCAATGATTACAATGCAATTATTTCCCTCTTATGTAATGCCAATGTTGATGTACAGTACATTGCAGACAATTCCACTGCTGTTGCACAATATGTCACCGGCTACTTAACCAAAGCAGAGAAAACAGAGCTCAAAGACCTCTGGGGTGACATATCCTCTGACAAAACACTGGAACAAAAAATGTGCAGCTTTGGCATTAAAATGCTGTCCCATAGAGAATGTGGCAGCTACGAAGCTGCTGACCGTTTAACCGGCACATCCTTATATGGGAAATCTGACAACATAGTGTGCCTAAGCCTTGGCCTGCTGCATTTAGAAAAAGAGTACTTAAATCATACGAAGACATACTAACAATAGCCAAAAGCGATCCCAACAGCCAGGACATTTTGAAGAACAACTTATTGAACACATTCTACCCAAACAGGAGTGTTACTTTAGAAGCCTTGTGCTTGTACCAGGTAGCCCAAAACATCTCATACAAAAACAACATTACACAAAATGAGGAAAATGGTAGATACAGAGTGGAAAGTTGTGAAGGTAGCCTGGTGAAACTTACCAAACGCAGCCAAATTAATCGTATGACGTTGTCCTTAAAAACTCCCCAACATAAAGAACTGTACTACATGGCTCTATAAACTTTGAAAACCATTGAGAAAAGAAGATTTTTTTTTTATTGTTTATGGTCTACAATTTCTGTCTAACCGGCATGAAAAGGAAACCTTTAACATTTCTCTTATTAAAAAAAAAAGGACATGTTGCAGAAGAGATGGTAAGTGAAGAAGCAAGAGATAAATAATAGATGCGAGTGGAAGTTCTTGTTGTCCCTCAACAGCTAAAGTAAACAATTTCCTTACCCCTCGTTGGGAGGGGAAGAAAACATGGTTTTTGTTCCTCTATTACACGTGTAGGGACTGTAGAAGATTCACCACTGCTGCTGTTAGATGGGTCTCATGGCCTGCTATTATTCTGTGCCAGGTGTTTTCCGATGTCAGCCATTCAGGTCTTTCTACAAATCTTCCTAGTTTTTTTTAATCGCAAGCCCCATGTTCCCTTACACTCAATGAGCAGATGTTTTAGAGTTTGGTTTCCTGGGGTTGCACAATTTTTGCAGTAGATCACTGATTTTTCTGCCTGTTTTCGAAGGTTCAGAATTTCCCCCATTAATAGAATGTTCATTCTTGCTCTGAGAAAGTTGTTTCTGACTTTTTCATCTGGACATTTTTCTAGGTACTTTGGGAGTGTACCTATTTTTTGTCCACTGTCAGAAAGGTATTTATTGGTATTGTGAATCTTGCTTCTTCTATAGTTTTTATCCAATCTGATGTTACCATCTTTTGCTTTATTTTCAATGGATTTTCCATCAGGGTTTCCATATTTGACTCAGTTCTTGAAATTACCACTTTTATTTTATTTTCCAGGGTTTGCAGCATTTCAGATCTTAATTTCTTATGATGCGCGTTAATGTCTTCATATAAAGAGCCTTTTTTAGGTGTTAAAATTTCTCTATAGAAGGATGTTAACTTCCAATCAGCCATGCAATTTAGAGATTTTAAACCCAGTTCAAAGCGTAGATGTCCCCCTGATGCACACCATGGCAAATTGAATGCTTTCTTCCAGATTCTTCTTTCTATTTTGTCCCAATTAAAGTTCCATAGTTGTGGCTTGGCTTCTATTCCGTATAGCAAAATTGGAACTATTTTGCTCAGGTAGTATTTTACAATTGGGACGATTGAGAATTTACAGAATCTGGTCTTAATTTTGATCATGTGAGGGATTAGAGCTTGGTCTTTGGAGGTAATGTCTCTCTCTACTTTATATATTGCTGGGTTAGCATAGATCATGTATCCCAAGTATTTAAGATTTTCAACTTGGGGAATTCTTTGACCATCCAGAGTCCAATTTTTGTATAGTATCTTTTTCCTCGGATGTTTGAGTACTAAGATCCTTGATTTTTTAGGATTTATTATCAACCCATTCTCCTCTGCGTATTTACCCAGGCCGTCTAGCAGTCTTTGCAACCCAATGGCTGTTCTGTCCAACAGAATAATGTCGTCCGCATAGGCTAGCCAGTATATTTTTCTGCCATTTATGACTGGGCTTGCCAGTGCGAATGGGCACAAATGTTCTCCTATATATGCTAGGAACAGATTAAAGAAAGTGGGGGCTCCCAAACAACCCTGTCTAACCTCTCTGTCCACAGTAACTGCCTCTGAAAGATGGCCGTTGTTATCTAGCCGTACTCTTACACTTGTTCCCCTGGGCAGTTCCATTAGCATTGATAGTAGTGGTTCCGATATTCCCTTTTTTCTGAGTTTGTGCCATAATCTGGTTCTATCGATCTGGTCAAAGGCCTTAGAGAGATCTATCCAGGCTCCATATAGGGGTGTTTCTCCTTTGGCCCTTGTTGTTTCACTAAGGATGTTTAAGAGGGCTCCATTTAGGTCTGTTGATAGACCTTTTCTGAAGCCTGTTTGGCATCTGGATAGTATGCCCTCTTGTTCTGTCCAGCTCGAGAGCTCATTCAATAGCAGTATCATAAATATTTTACTATCTATGTCTAAGAGGGTGATGGGTCCATAATTTGATGGATTTGCCCTATCGCCCTCCTTAAAGAATGGTATGACTAAGGCCGTTTTCCACGATGGAGGAATTTTTTTTTGTTTCAATATCTCCCTAAAGAGATTTTTCAATAGCCTGGCCCACAACCTCGGGTTTTCCCTTAGCACTTGGTAGGTAAGGCCGTTTGGCCCTGCTGCTCTTGACAAGGAGGCTTTGGCTATTATTTCCACAATTTCCTTCTCCTCGATTTGTAGTTCCCAGCCTTTGTCCAGGGGCAGGCAGGGTTGTTCTTTTAGTATCTTTCCAAAGCTTTTGGTAAGGTGTTCCATCCAGGATCTCTCTGGGACCAGATTGCACAATGTGCTGCTGGAGTTTGGTTCTAGTTCTCTTAAGAGTGACCAGAAGCTTCTCGATGGCGAGGATGGGATTAGTTTTAGCATCTTTTCCCCTTCATTTTGATGGATCATACATTTGTGGTTCCTTGTCCAGGCTTTATAGTTCCTTTCAATGATTTTCAACTGCTGAGAGTATGCTTCACAGTTGAGTTTTTGGCTTTTCAGGTCTCTAATGGTTTTTATCAGATCTCTTTTCCTTTGCCTCATGTTTTCATCGAAACTGTGGAGATGTATGTGTTTCCTACTGTTTGATGGCTCTTTTGGGGGGAGGATTGACCATAAAGTCTCCACAAATTTATCTGGGTTGCTTATCTCTTGGGCTGTCTGTTCTGGCATGTTTTCTAGTTTTTTATTGAGGTTTCTCCCACCTTGACCATATTTTCTTAGTCTTACTTTGCATTTTATTCCCGTTAATTCTTGCTTATGAATAAAGTTTGCGGTTTTCGAGTCGTACTTGATTGATAGTTCCAATCTCGAATGATCGTTTCCTCCTTCATTTTTTATTATTAGCATTGATTTCCAGGAGAAGAGTTTTTCGCTGACAAATATATAATCCAGTGTTGACGCTGAATTTCCTCTTTGCCAGGTCATACAAGGCTCTTCGTCTCCTTGATTTGCAGTATTCATCATTTCAAGGTCCCAGGCCTTGGTAAATTCTAACCAGGATCTTCCTTTATTTGATAGGGTTTGTTTGCCAAGAGCCCCCTTGATTCTCTTGCGATATATGCATTCTGCATTGAAATCACCTACTAGCATGATTTCCACTTCTTGCCATTTTGTCTTGATCAACCCCATTAATTCAGCTAATTTATCTTGAAAGGGACGGATTTTAATGATTGCCGGGTTCCAATAGATGTTTATTACGATCAGGGCAATGTCTTCTGGATTGTCAGAGGCATGGATTATACAGGCCAGGATTCCACTTTCGTCTTTCCATATTTGTGTGGCACGTTTAAATTTGCTGTTTTTTATGGTGGTTATTAACCCTCCTGCCGGCCTCCCTTTTGCTTTCTGGCTTGTTGGTAAGCAAAAGGTTGAAAATCCCTCTATTTTCATTGGATTCACTAGCCATGTTTCCTGAAAAGCCAGTATATCCATTTTCTCCAGAAGATAGTTTTTCACTTCTTTTGCCCTGAATGTGCTGGAGCCTCTTGTATTCCAGCTGACCATATTCAGTTCTTCCTGCCTAAAGGTTCTGAATTCCTATGCCCATATTTTTCAATACTTGCGTCAGTATATCAGGTAATGCCGCCAGTGTTTTTTCTTGAAGTGATGTTCCCTTCTTGGATATTCCACCTTCTTCTCCATTTGCATCCTTTGAGCCCCTCCCTTCACTCCGGGCTATGTGCTCCTGTTGGTCTTGTTTGTTCGTCTGAGGTTCAATTGATTTAGGATCGGAGGTGTAAATGGTTAGCCCTTCTTGTTCTAATTCTTTATTAGCCTTTAGAATTGTGGCGTGGGCTTTTGTTGAGCTCAGTCCTATTTCTACTAGGAACGAATTTGCTCGATCTGGGAATTTCACATACTCTAGATCTTCTGTGGAAAATAGGTAGAGATTTCTAATTTTTTTTAGTTATAGATAGTATCACCATTCTACTAAGGGATTTGGTCTATGCTCGCTTTGACTCCATTTCTAGCCATAGTTTAGGAATTTCGAATCCTGTAGGGGAATCTTTTTGAGTGTCTGCGCTGCTGCATTCCAATTCATTTTTCTCTTCCACCCTTTGTTTTGTGGGTTCTTTTTCTCTCTCTCTAGTTTCTCTTGTTTCTGGTTCTGGTATAGTTTGGAATTTTCCATGTCCCAGGTTCATCACCACTTCGATAAAAAGGAGTCTTTGGCATTTGAATTTGGTAATTTCGGTGAAATTACTTTCTCTTTTTTGAATATCGGGGCTATTCTCTTTTTGAGCCCTGCTTCTTCTGTTTGTTTTTTAAGTTGTTAGGTAAAAATTGGAGCCAATTTAAATTTTTTTTGTGCAAGTATTCCCACTATCTCAGTAGGCTTGATTTGATTCTCAGTTTGTGAGCCTGCATTTACACCTGTTATTTTCGATGTGTTTGGGGCGTCTTGCCCTGTGCTTTCCTTTCTCTTCTGTCTTTGTGGTAGATTTCCTAAATTGTCTTCCAATGCATTTTGCCCCTTTTCTGGGACCTTTTCCAGAGGTATTTTACCCATTTTCGGGAGTGTGTTGTTCCCAGTGTCGTGTGTTTTTTCTTCCATTTCCTCTCACCTTTTTTTGCTGTTTTTGTTTCGTAACTTTTTTTCTTGTTTTTTTGTCAAGTGGGGGACATTTTCCTCCTCCATGTTTTTTTTTTTTTTTTTGCGTTCCTTCTTCTACTAGAGTTTTGGTTATTTGCCTCAGTCCAACTTATAATTGAGTCGTCTCTAGGATCCTCTTGGGCTTCCTTTTGCATGTTTTTGGGTTCCTCTTCTATTTGATCTTGTTCTTCCACCAATTGGGCTGTCTTTAAAAGCTCTTCTATTGTTGATTCTGATAGGGGGTGTCTTCCTGGGCGTCAAGTTGTTGGATTTCAACCTGGATTCCTATTTCTTTTTTGTATTGGTTTCTCATTCCAGTTCCACATAGCCTTCAGCATCTGGTCTCTGCTTGATTCTTCTGCTTTCCCTAAATCTTTCAGCACGGTGCGAAGAAGAGCTGTTTCTTTTCTGTGCTTTAGGGAGACCTTTTCTTATCTCTTCCAATGATGGAGTTATTGTGATGTTTATCACATTGCTGAGGCCAACCATTGATGCTTCACATCTTGCTACTTCATTAGTTAATTCCAAAACTATGACTGCTTGGGATTGGACCTCCCCTTTTATTAATTGACACCAATGAGTTTAGAACATAGTTAAGGGCACTCAAGGTTGCCCCACTTGTGGGGGGACTTGGCTCACACTTTTTCCCTCTACCCTCTTCTGCAGGTTCGTTGTTGTGGGTCTCCGTTGGGGGGCTTTTATTGTTTGTATTGTTGATATCCCTCTCAACTTCCCTCTCAGTCTCCTTCTCACTTTCAATACTTTCTTGTGTTATTTGTTGCTCATCCCCTGATTTTTTCCTCATCTCATCCTCTTCACTTTGCTGCATTGGATCATTTATTGGGTATTCCACCAGTTCATCCAAGCTTCTACTTCTCCTTTTTTCAAAATACTCTTATTTTTTTCTGTATATTTCTGGTGGTGTCTGTGTATTCCAACCCTTTTTTCCAATGATTTCTACAGTCTAGCTGACTTCCATTTTCAATTATCTGCTCTTCTGCTCTTGGATTAGGGGTATGTATGTACCAGCACTGAGTGCTGGTTATTCATTGTGGGTTCCTGCTCCCTCCTATCTGCAAGTGATCCTACAGTAGTGGAGTGTGCCACTGGCTCCAAATAGGAGCCGTCCCACTCTGGTACTTTGGTTAAGTCCAGATGCACTGTACTCCTTAATTTCATTCTAAGGTCAGACGTTGCTAGTAGTTGTGATTTTATGAATCTTATGTTGTTATTTATCTGTTTTAGCACTTTGTTTTATTTGACTTTTACCTAAAACTACCAGTATCCCGGTATGATAGAGATCTTCCTTTTGCTCCATTCGAGCTGGTTTGTAAGGGTAGAGGTTGATCTTGTAGTCGGCGGAGATGAATCCCCTACCAATCGAAGGTGGAGCACCACACACCAAAGCTGCCAAACAGCCTAACAGCACCAGCCCTTCTGCCACCAGGGCTTACACTGCAAGGGTGGCTGCAGTTCACTTTTGAAGTCCGTAGGGCAGTCACATGATCACCCACGTGATTCACAGCGGCCCCGCCTCCCGTTGCTAGCAGGAGCCCAGTGCTCGCAATGCTGCACGGAGGGGCAGCGGGCTGGTAAGTTCGCAGAATAAATATGGTCTGTGTCTGAAAAAAGCTGCCTTCTGCTCCTTCGCCGTGTTAGTTCAAAAGAGCTTTTGCTCGACGCCGCTCGGGCAGCTGCAGTTCACTTTTGAAGTCCGTAGGGCAGTCACGTGATCATGCACGTGATTCACAGTGGCCTCGCCTCCTGTTGCTTGCTGGAGCCCAGTGCTCGAAATGCTGCACGGAGGGGCAGCGGGCTGGTAAATTCGCAGAATAAATATGGTCTGTGTCTGAAAAAAGCTGCCTCCTGCTCCTTCACCGTGTTAGTTCAAAAGAGCTTTTAAAACCATTGAGAAAAGAAGATTTATTAGCCACCTACAACTCCTATGAGGAGGCTTTCAGTGCCACTGAAAGTACAATTACAGATGAAAACTTTACACAGTACAAAACCATATTGGACATTGAACGCCAACAAGAAGAAGAACTTCATGTACAACTTAATGTAGACACTTCTGAGAGCAGTGAACAGGCAGCCAAGAACCCTTGGAGAGCCATTCATAGCAAATGAGGCAGAATTAGCCATGAAGGAGGTAACCACCACTATGCTTCAGTATGAGCACTCTACAGAAGAGTTTGCAGTACTCAAATCCCAAGTAAACAATGAACAGCGTACCATTTTTGTAGAAGTAAGTGAAACCATTGCACATGGTATATAGCACGAAAGTAAAACTTGCACCTGTGACAACTACAACCCTGTACTGCTGTATGTAAGTGGTGAAGCCTGGTCAGGTAAAACATTCTTAATAAAAATTATCAGTAAATACCTCCAACAATTAACAAACAACAACCTTTCTGCAGTCATAACCACCCATACAGGTTTGGCTGCCTACAACATAGGTGGAGTCACTCTACACTGATTTCTACTCCTTCCAGTAGAACACCAAAACAAATTAGAGTACTATAAACTTTCAGCAGAATCTGCTATGGAGCTACGCAGAGTTTTGAAACAAATGAAATTGCTCCTAATAGTTGAGGTGAGCATGGTCTCCCACCTAATGTTGGCTTTGATTCACCTCAGATTGCAAGAGGTACTCAAAACAGACTATGATAAACTCTTTCAAGGAAAACATGTGTCATGGCCACTTCCCCAGGATCACAGGAGCTGCACCATCAGGTTGTGGGAGCAAGGGGCACCATGGTTCACGCACGTCCCTTTGGGACGTTTATACACAGGGGGCCCGGTTGGACTCAGTCCTGGCGCCATTGGCACCAGTCTCATGGAGAAACATAAGCAAGACTCTTTATTATGGGCAGGAGTGCTTTTCAAGAACTTTCCATGTGTGTGCAGTCAGTCCGGGTGTGGCTTTCCATCTTGAGCTTAATGTGCAACTTTCCATCTACAAGCTGCACGTGCAACTTCAAGGAGTGCCAGGGTGTGGCAAGCAGAACAGAACTAGCCGGTGTGGCCTTAAGAGCGCAGCTATAAAAGCCAGCCCAACCCCAAGGCGCATGCTTTGCGTTAATCTGCATTCGCATGCAGCGTAACGCTCACCGCCGCCTGGGATAAAGCAGCACTTACCTTTGGGAATCAAGTCTCCTGCCCATACGCTTACGTCCTGGAGTCAGCTTTCACCTGCATTCTTCACCGCTGACCCTAGCGTCCATTCTTCAGCTTCCGGAATGCAGGACTTCAGCTCTGGGCACCACAGCACAACATCTTGTTCATCCTCCGGAACACAGGACTTCAGCTCTGGGCACCGCAGCACGACATCTTCTTCATCCTCTGACATGCAGGACTTCAGCTCTGGGAACCGCAGCACAACATCAAATTCATCCACGAAGGCGGATCCTGTAAAAGGACAAAAGGCAAGGTTAGACATTACAAACTTGCAGTTTGAGGTCGCGCTTCCAAAATTCTTTGCGTTTGTCCTTAAAAGCTCACTTACCTGCTGCCGGACCGCCACAGGATCCTCCGCTCCTCATCTGGATCCACCTCGTGCTCTTTAGCTCTGCTAGGCCACAATCACACCTATTTGGGAGAAAGATAGACATTATTACAGAGCTGACAACATGCTGTGAGAAAGACAATATAAATACTTCAAGACAAAGAGAAAACAGAAAGACCCTTACCAGAAAGGTGTGGAATCGTCGCAGCTGGACTGGACACCACGTACAAAGGACCAGTGAAGGAACTCGGTCCTCATCCTAAATGCACCCCTGCCAGAAGTAGCAGGACGGAGAGCTGACCATTAATAATCTACAGGTGAGCCTTAATGGGTTGATGCATGCTCACGGAAACCACGATATGGGAGGAAAGGTTTGAGAGGGAATTCACTCACAGGCGAGCAAACTTACGTCCTCTCAAATCTATGCCGGGGCAGTGCTCCAATTCATTGCAGCAGCCCACAGCCTATTTGCAGCAGGAGAAAGCAGATCGGGGGGTTCTACTTCCTGGGAGGGCTGTAGCCGTGCCCCAACGTCCCCGAAGAGACCAGGTGAGCGTAACAGAACGCAAAGCCACACAAATATCTGCCTGGGCGTTATGGATACCTCAGAGACTGACCAATTGGCCCAAACTTTGGGTGAATTACGGCTGAAGTTCATGCTTCTAGGCAGGAAACAAATGCCTTAAGAAGGGATCTTATTGTGAACCGAGAATGGTTTGGAAAGACATTTTTTAATTTTTTATTTTATATTTTATTTGGTTTAATTGAATGAATCAATTTTTACATAGAGAAAACATCACATTAAATTTGAAGGTTCCTTATGTCCATTCCGTTTTAATGATATGGGATCAATACTTCCCCACCAGTGGAGAGGGCAGGAGCCCCCACACCCAACCACCAGGAACGAGGATCCAACGACGAGGACCCAGCGAGGAGGACCCAGCGAGGAGGTCCCCGCACGGAGCACGCTGCACCCACGCAGCAGCCTGCCCTCCCCGCTTGCAGCCACCAACAGATGCTGCATCCAGCCCTGCCTGGGCACCCCATCACCTCCACGGCACCCCTGGCCCCCAATATCTCCCTAAGACCGCACGCGCCGACATTTACCTTTTCCAAAATGTCGGGCGCGATGCGGCACGGAAACGAGGCTGAGACGCCTCCACGTTGCTAGGCAACGCGTGTTTGTATTCATATTAAAATACAAACATCCGCCGGCAGGCGGAAGAGCCGGCGGCCATCCGAAGGCCTCTTAAGGCCAGTCGAGCCTGTTTGCTCCCCATCTACTTCCCCACCAGTGGAGAGGGCAGGAGCCCCCACACCCACCCACCAGGAACGAGGATCCAGCGACGAGGACCCAGCGAGGAGGACCCAGCGAGGAGGTCCCCGCACGGAGCACGCTGCACCCACGCAGCAGCCTGCCCTCCCCGCTTGCAGCCACCAACAGATGCTGCATCCAGCCCTGCCTGGGCACCCCATCACCTCCACGGCACCCCTGGCCCCCAATATCTCCCTAAGACCGCACGCGCCGACATTTACCTTTTCCAAAATGTCAGGCGCGATGCGGCACGGAAACGAGGCTGAGACGCCTCCACGTTGCTAGGCAACGCGTGTTTGTATTCATATTAAAATACAAACATCCACCGGCAGGCGGAAGAGCCGGCGGCCATCCGAAGGCCTCTTAAGGCCAGTCGAGCCTGTTTGCTCCTGTTTGCGCTCTGTGGCGCTCCTGGAACCAGCCCCACTCCCGACAGTGTGGAAAATCAGCCTTGGATCAGCACAAAAGGAGCCTGGGACCCGCACCTCTGCCCTCCCCGCTCTAGGTAAGCTGCTACTGCTACCGTGCCGCATAATCGACTATTTTTAGTTGGAACTCTATACCTCCATGTTCCCACACACAGCCCCTCCTCTAGCAAAGCACAATCCCCAGTTTGCTATATAATGCAACTTCTCACTATGCTAACTAAATTCGACTCTAGGTTACCCATTCACCCCCTGTGCATTCTGTAGTGACCCATTGCCTGTGTACCTTGCTATGCTAGTACGCCCTGAATTACTAAAATCAAATCTAGGTGACCCACTGCCTGTGCACTCTGTGAGTGACCTATGCTTCTCTGTTTGGATTGCCAATATCAAATCTAGGTGACCTTCTGCCTGTGCACCCTGCTATGTTTTGTGCCTTGAATTGCTAAAATCAAATCTAGGTGACCCAATGCCTGTGCACCCTGCTATGTTTTGTGCCTTGAATCGCCAATATCGAATTTAGGTGACCCACTGCCTGTGCACCCTGCTATGTTTTGTGCCTTGAATCGCCAATATCGAATTTAGGTGACCCACTGCCTGTGCACCCTGCTATGTTTTGTGCCTTGAATCGCCAATATCGAATTTAGGTGACCCACTGCCTGTGCACCCTGCTATGTTTTGTGCCTTGAATCGCCAATATCGAATTTAGGTGACCCACTGCCTGTGCACCCTGCTTTGTTTTGTGCCTTGAATTGCCAATATCGAATTTAGGTGACCCACTGCCTGTGCACCCTGCTATTTTTTGTGCCTTGAATCGCCAATATCAAATTTAGGTGACCCACTGCCTGTGCACCCTGCTATGTTTTGTGCCTTGAATCGCCAATATCAAATCTAGGTGACCCACTGCCTGTGCACCCTGCTATATTTTGTGCCTTGAATTTCTAAAATCAAATCTAGGTGACCCATTGCTTGTGCACTCTGTGAGTGACCTATGCTCCTCTGTTCTGATTGCCAATATTGAATTTAGGTGACCCATTGCCAGTGCACCCTGCTATGCTTTGTGCCTTGAATTGCTAAAATCGAACTTAGGTGTCCCATTGCCTGTACACCCTGCTAGCTACCTATACTTTGCGCCCTGAATTGCTAAAATCGAACTTAGGCGACCCATTGCCTGTGCATACTGCTAGTGACCTATGTTTCTCTGCCTGATTGCCAATATCAATTTTAGGTGACCCACTGCCTGCGCACCCCGCTAGCGACCTTTACTCTTGCGCCCTGATTGCTATAATCAAATTTAGCTGACCCACTGCCCGTGCACCCTACTAGCTACCCAGGCTGATGCTGTGTTTGCATTAGAGCACTGCCTGCCTGCACTGGATTATTGCTCCCAGTCCAGGTGCCTAGACAGCTCACTGAACTCTAGCTCTACCCACCCAGCACCCACTAATATAATGCTAGCACTCCTCACCATCATCATGTTCCCTTTTTGTATAGTCCCTAATGTTACACCATGCACCAGAGGACACTTCATCAAGGTTGGCGATGGATTAGTTAGACCAGGTTGTCCACGCCACTTCCCCATCCCCTGCCCCACCCCTTTCCTCCCCACACTCCCCCCTTTCCCCATACCATCTCCTCAGGCCCACACTACGCCCATCACCATCAAGAAGGTAGCAACCTCAGACATCCCGTGCCTTAGTCCCAACCCGCCTACATACAATCACACCATACCCATCTGCATTAATGACACAACCACACCCATCCTGGGCATTGAAAGACTCAATAGACTCATGTCTAGAACCAAAATGTCCCTACGAGCTACCTCACTCACCACTTCACCCAATACACTGACCAAACTAAACACCACGCCCACTAATTTCCAACACAAAAGATTCCACAACGCACCACTCAAACACCAAACCAATAACAAAACCACTGACTCTTCCCCCATCGAAGGTAACACACCACCCCCTCCCCCACCTCCACCCTCAAAACTACACTCATCAATGCCCGCTCACTAGGTGCCCATGCTATAGATATCCATGACCTCATTGAAGACCAACACCTTGATATCCTGGTGGTCACTGAAACCTGGCTTCACCCAGCAGCAGGACCACTTCTAGCCCTTGCTATTCCCCCAGGATTCAGCATCCTGAGAACAGACAGGACAAATACCCAAGGAGGCGGAGTTGCCATAATAGCCAAAACCACCCTGGAAATCAGAGCATGCCCAATAGAACAGATACAAGGTTATGAACTCCTACTAGTCAAGTATACCTCCAACCCCAAAAGCACCACCAACCTACTAGTGGTGTACAGATCACCCAACAAAAACACACACCCTGACTTGGACATCCCACTACTCCTAACGCCCCTCATCAAGCCTAAAACCAAATGCATAGTCCTCTGTGACTTTAACCTAGGATACAATGACCCCCTCGACTCAGAAGCATCTACATTTTATACAGTCATGCCAGAGATGAACTTCATACAACTGGTAGATAAACCCACCCACTCAAAAGGAAGAACCTTAGACTGGCTTCTCACTCTTAACTCTCTAGTCACCATTGACTCCATCCTCCCAATCAACTGGTCAGACCACTATGCAATTAACTTCACCATAGACAATGCCAGTACCGAACACATCACCCCTAAAAAACCAGAAACATTTGAGACTAGAAATATCAAAAAGCTCTCTTCCGACAAACTCACTCCAGCCCTGAGTGCCTCCTTTGCCCATATGGTTCTAGGCACCAACAACCCCTCCTATCTAGCAGAACAATACCAACAATGCCTCACCCAAACTATCGACCTACTTGCACCCATCACCACTAAAACCTGTAGACCTGATAAACGCTCCTGCTTTTGGTTTAATGAAGAACTTATAGCCTTAAGACGTACAAAAAGATCACTTGAACACCTCCATAAGAAAAACAACACTACAGAATTGGCATCAGCCTTCGCTGAAGCCAACAAAACTTACAAATCAGCAATAATCACTCAAAAAGCCAATGCCTTCAACCTCCGCATTGCTAACGCGTCCTCAGACAGCAAAGAACTCTTTACCATTCTTAGAGAGCTCGAAAACCCCTGTCAAATCTCAGCACCTTCAAACGCTAGCAAAGACTGGTGCACCACCATTCAAAACGCACTCTCATCCAAAATCCTCCTACTACAAAATAAAATCGATAGTAAAAAAACACTCCTAGCTGACAAAACTCCACCCACCATATCAACGACCATCTCAAACGCCACTACTAGTCCCCCATTCCAATTCTCACCAGTGACTAACAAAGAAGTTTTCGACACTATAATGAAACTCAAAGCCTCCAACTGCAAGGAAGACCAATTCCCATCCCATCTAGAGAAACTATGCGCCCCCACTCTCACACCTATCATCACTGAATTCATCAACGCCTCCTTCCTCACAAACACAGTCCCCACCAGTATCAAAAAAGCTTGGGTGACACCACTTCTAAAAAAACCTTCCCTGGACCCAACAATACCCACTAACTACCGACCCATTGCAACGGTCCCATTTCTCCTAAAAATAATCGACAAAATAGTCTACTGCCAAATTCAGAACCACTTGGAACAACATCACCTACTAGGAGACCGCCAGTCAGGTTTCCGTCCCAACCATAGCACAGAGACAGCCCTCCTTGATCTGAAGATCCAAATGGATGCCACCAGAGAAGCAGGTAAACTCTGCCTTCTGATGCTCTTGGACCTCTCAGCGGCCTTCGATCTGGTTGACCACGACAAACTCTGTAACACTCTAGCAAACAACTTCAACCTAGCTCAGAAAGCTACCAACTGGATCAAATCCTTCTTGGCTGATAGGACTTCCAGAGTATCCATCGGCAAAGAATCAGCAGACCCAGTGTCTGTCCCTGCAGGTGTGCCGCAAGGCTCCTGCCTATCCCCCACTCTGTATAATGCCTACACCAAGCTATTATTTGCAGCCTTGGATGCCCTGGGTGTCATCTATACTAACTTCGCCGATGACACCCAAATCCTCATTCCTCTCTCAGGCAACCATGAACAAGACTCCCTCCTGGTTAACCAAATCTACTCACTCATCCAAAACTGGATGGCTAACAACAGCCTCTGTCTCAACGACGACAAAACCGAGCTCCTCATACTAGGCTCCTCCAGCAAAATCAACACCCTTGAGCCCGCCTTTAAATCATTCACCATCGATGGAACCATAATCCCTGTTCTTAAACAAGTCAAGACCCTCGGCGTGTACTTAGATGCCACACTATCCATGTCTAAACAAGTAAACACATTAGCCTCATCCACTTCCTACACCTCTAAACTCATCTCCCTCAGCCGTAAATTCCTCTCTACCAACAACTGTGTTACTCTAGCCAGAGCACTCATACTGTCTAAGCTAGACTATTGTAATATCCTATTCCTTGGCACCTCCAAAGCCAACATAGCTAAACTTCAACTCAAAGCCCTCAGAGCAGCTCTAGGCATCAAAAAATCTGAACATATATCCAACACCAGAAGAGACCACCACTGGCTCCCCATACAAGCCAGAATTCTATTTAAAACCCTGAGCATCACCCACAAATGCAGGGCTAACAAAGCGCCCAAATACCTCAACAACACAGTCATGATGAAGCCCCAGACCAGACTCCTCAGGTCCAACAAAAACGCATTCCTTGAAACCCCCAGATACAAAAGAGAGAAAGCAGGGGGCAGAAGCTTCAAAACACTGGCCCCCAGACATTGGAATGCGCTACCTACCCACATTATGAATGAAACCTCATTCCCCAAATTCAAAAGCCTTTTGAAGACTTGGCTCTTCAACAAGTTCTAACTGAACCAGCGCACTAATCCCCTCCAATCAACTATTTTACCTCACTGCTTTGTATATTAGTGTATATTATTGATTCCTATTATTGTACATTTTTGATTGTTATACCTGTACACCTCTATGTTCATTCTAAGATTGCATTATCCCATTGTCTGTAACTACGCCGTGATACCCCCGGGTCTGGGCGTATAAGAAATGTAATAAAATAAATAAAATAAATAAAATAAAGAAGTGTTTGAAAATTATGGGGTTACACAGCCGTTCTGATCGGTTTGTTTTCTAATTTCTATCTGGATCGATCAAGATTCCTGCTCCAGTAATGGAATAATTAAATTCATCATGGAAACTACTGCAATCACAGTTTTTGTCTTTTCTCCACAAATGAGGGTCTTCCAAAAAGATTCTCTATTCATAAATGGAAAATTCATTGCTAATGGTAACATATTTTGTTCTTTCAGTGTTCCATTTAGGGCAGGTCAACAAGAGATTTTTGATCGACTCAGTTTCTCCAGTCTGGTTGCAAAATCGACAAACTCCTGAGGTTGAGTGTCTTCGGATGCAGTTCACTTTGTTTGTTTTGAATAAATTCAGCCTCATTCGAAGGAAGGTGTCTCAAAAGGATCTGTCAGGAAATCTCTTCAAGTATCCCTACGATGGTTCAATTTTAAGTCGATAAGAGCAATGTCTTTTGCTAGGCGACTTTTGGAGGCCTCTTCAGATGTCCGGATCCAATCCAGTTCTAGTATTATTTTTTTTTATCTCAATGGATTTACTACTAGTTCTTCCTCAGAACTGCCAATTTCTGTCAGGGTTGCCTTTCTGTTTGTCACCCAGATATCCAGTACAGCATTCTTGCTGGTTTGAATTTCATCATAAATGATCTCGAAGATTGGTGCACTAAAAGGTGGAATTGTTTTCCGATAGAGACTCAAGGCATTCCATTCCACGATTGAGGTAAGGGACGATAAGCCGAGCTCATTTCTGATCCTTGTAGTGCTTGCAGCATTTGGAAAATTTTATATTTTTCTCCAAAATGAAACTTCTAGAGTAGGCCATAGTTTGGTAGGCATGTGAATCGTGCCTTCTGCACCATCAGTTAATATGGGGATGACCTTATTTCTATAGAAGTTCACTATGGCAACCATAGAAAATCGGCTAAAATTGTTGTTCATCAAGCGTCCTTGAGCTGCTAGGATCTTAACTTTAGATTTCAGTAGCTCTTGTGCTTGGGCTTCTACTGAGCTGTTATTAAACTGGACACCCAAGTATTTGATGGACTCCACTTCTTCTATTTCTTTCCCGTTCACAAACCAATTCGGGCGGTTCAACTTCTTTTTAGCTCTCTGTAGACAGATGATCTTAGTTTTGTCTTCATTCAGTTCTAGAGCATTTTGGTGCAGGTAACCTTGTAAACTGTCCAGTTGCCTTTGGAGGCCAATTGGAGTCTGGTCAATCATGATCAGATCATCTGCGTAGAGTAGTCTGTTGATCTTAGAATTCCTGATTGTTGGTGGGAATATTCGCAGTAAGGGATCATGATCCTTGATATCAGCAATGAAGAAGTTGTAGATGGCAGGGGCCAAGGGACAACCCTGTTTAACCCCCCTCGAGGTGGGGATTGGGTGGTTCCGTAGACCCTCTCTGTTTAGGCGTACGGTTACTGAGGTGTTGGAGTGTAGTTGAATCAATGGTTCTAGGATTCCAGCCGGACAATCTCGATCTCCTCAAATTTTCCCACAGTCGGTTGCGGTCTTCTCTGTCAAATGCTTTAACGAGATCAACAAAGGCAATGTAGATCCTCATCCCCGACTGGTGGCTTTGGGCCTTAAGGATGTTCAGCATTACGATGTTAGCCGATGTGCCGGCCTTCTTGATGTACCCTGTTTGGAACGGATCGTACCAACCACGTAGAGTCATCAATTTATTGAATTTTGCGAGAAGAAAAGTTCCAAAGATTTTCCCTACGACATCTAATAACACAATGGGTCAGTAAGTTTTAGGATCGTCCCCTTTGACCCCGTTTATAGATTGGCACGATAGTTGCTGTCTTCCATGATCGTGGGAGTTGTTGAGTTTTGCAGATTGAGTCCATAACTTCTTTAATGAAGTAAGCCCATTTCTGAGGGTGTTCTCTTAGCATTGCGTTAGTTAACCCATCAGGTCCAGGGGCTTGATGTCTTCTAGGGACTGTTCTAGGTCCCAGGTCACTTCGGATGCCAGTGAAAGGTTTGGCGTGGTGTTATCCTGGCCACCAGACAGAGTCAAGAAATGTTGTTTCCATGCTTCTTCCGAAACTGGATTTTGTTGCGTGTCAGGTGGAATGTCCGCACTCTGTTTAATGAGTTGCCAGAAGTCTCTTAAGTTCTTATTGGCTAAAGCCTTTAGTATCTGTTCTGCATCCTTATGAAGCAAGAGTCTTCTACGGCCCACTATCCAATTTATATAGGTTTGTTTGGCTGCTCTCGCTTGTTCTCTCAAATGTGAGGAGTTCATTTTTGACACGATTCTTGGGATCTGTCGGAGAGCCCTTCTTTTCTCCACAAGAACTGCATCATAACTGTGTTTTGGTGGTTTTTGACCCGGTCTTGAAACCTAGTTTTGCGTCATGAATTTTTCCAAGAGGGGGTGGAAATCAATTTGCAAAACGGTATCCATTCTGTGGTCAATTTTCATTGCCTTGGTGTAATCATTCAGTAGAGAATTAATTTCCTGTGGTATTAGTCTGAGTCGGTTCCCTCTGTTGTTTGATTCGACTAGTGATTTAATTTGTTGAGGCCGACTTCCAGTTCTGTTTGCAAATGATATGGTTGTTAAATTGTGATCACTGTTTTGAGTTTGAATGATTTTGTGTGTGAGGATTTTTCCCCCTAGGTCACTCGAGATGAAAACGTGGTCTAGATTAGCTGATTGATCTCCTCTTTGCCAAGTCGGCATCAATGGTCTTGCTCTTGGACAGATCAGTTCTGTAGTTGCAATGTCTCTTGGTGACACTGCTGATAACCATAACGTACCTCTTGTTTCTCTACGATCTTTCTTGATAGTCCGGCTAAGTGGATCGCAAATCGCGCTCAAGTCACCACAAATGATGCATTGTGGTGCATCAAATTTTACTTGGGCCACGTCGATTATTGAAGTCGCTTTCTTGATGAAGTCAGCGTTCAAGATTTGGTCAGGATTGCAGTAATTATCAGGATGTTGGTGTTTGATTCCTGGGTGGATGGTATAGTCTGTGACCAACTTGTTAACAGAACAAGAAAGAAGAGTTCTGCAACTAGCACCTTTAGGATAGAGATACCTGAACCAGGTTTTACTGTGGTTAATAAATTTGAAACTGGACGTCCCTTATCTCCTTTAATCGCTGGGGTCCCTCTGGTGTCATAACCGTCCAGTAAGGGATTGTGGGTCAGCAGCATTTCTTGCAAACACAAGATGTCGAACGAAGCTAGATTAACATCGCTGGGTACAGCCAGATGGTTAAACCCACATGTGTTCTAAGATCCTAGCTTTCATGTTGTCTTCTTTTTGTGTGTCTCCATTTTTGGTTTCTGATTTGTGTTTTGGGTACGCTTGGATTGCTATTACACCCTGTGGTTTGATTTTTCTTTGTAAGGCTAGCTCCTTAATTGTTTCCCTGGTCCTTCGATATCTGTTGGAGGATTCTCCCAGGTAGCGGTGGTGGTTCTTTCCGTTGGGTTATCCGGGTGAACAGAGACCTTGAGTCTTAGTCGCGGTCCGTGAGGTACTCTGTTAGGGTCCCGATCTTGTACTAAGTTATGGTTTGTTTCCACCATTTGTGTGTTTGAGTCTAAGGGCTTAGGCTTGCTCGATTCTCTCTCTAGATGCTGATTTGAGGATGTTGATGTTTTCAAAGAGGTTGACTCCTTTCTTCTTCGTTGTGGTTATGACCTTGTTAAATTGTCAGGGCTTGGTGATGTGGAACCCTTTTTGAGTGATCTGAAGTTAGAGGTTCTACACCATTCATTGGTCTTAAGTCGAAGCCAAGTTTTCGTAGGTTATCCCTGACTTCCATGAGGGTGTTTGTTACTAATGCTGATGTGATATGGAGATACACTGAGTCGGTCACATGTTTCTCACCAAATTCTACTATTTGAATGTCCTCTGAGGTTATCAACCTCAGGTTTGGCACACAATGGAGTAGATGGATGACTGCTCTTTGGTTTAAGATCAGCAGGTCTTGTTTTCCAGGAATTCTTATTAGTTTTATAGATCTTGTGTCGCGTGATGGTTTATAATTATCATGTCCATTTCTAGTTTCATTACTTTTCTGGGTTTCTTTTTGTCGCTGCAACCCTTCTGTTCTAATCGGTTCGCCATCTTCTCTGCGAGCATGTTGCCTATTTACAGTTTGTGTTCTGTAGACCTCCTCTTCTGTACTTCTCGTTCTGTGTCGTTTTTCGTTTGTTGTCAGTCTTTCTGTGCTTTTTAGTCTCTGGCTTTTTCCACCCCTTTGTGTATCTGGGAGGCGATTCGTACATTTTGAAGCGTGTTTTTCCAAATATCATGGTGATGTTGTTTGTTTCTTTTCTCCGAAAGAGTTAAGAATGGAGGAGAAGGTAAGGATGATGGTTGGCTAAAAGTTTCATCAGAGGTTGGAGCAGCAGCCGTTATGGTGTTTTTTATATTCGGCTGAGTCCGATTGGTACAGATCGTTTTGTCTGTTTCTTTTGCATCTTTGGGTTCTTGCGACTCCGATTCCGAGTACTCAAAGGAGTATACCGATAAGTCCATCAGATCCACATTGGACTTTGAATCTTCATCCACAACCAATACGACTGTACTTGAATTTACGTCATGAACCGCTTGGGAGGTAGAGTGATGTTCTTGACAGATTTCTACAGGAGCATGCGAAGTGGCTGCTACAACTGGAAGCTGTTGATTGAATTTGGCATTTGACGTTGGTTTTTCAATAGTCGAGGTTTGTGCTTGAGCCCTTGGTGTCAGGATTCTTGAGGCTATTTTAAGATTTTCCTGAACGAAGTATTCTTTAATGCTTTTTTCATAGGATGTTGCCTCTGAGAGTCCTCCTCTAGATTTGTATTAGTTGTATTTAATTGGGTAGTACCACCTTTTTGTTTTTTCCCTTTCTTTGGGCTCCTTTAAGGGAACCTGATTGAGGATGCTGTGCTGGTAAGGGGGTCTTTTCAGTGCTTGCTGATTTGCCTCCAAGATTTGGAGGTTCCAAAAACTGGAGGTTCTCGTTTTGAGGGCCTTTGTCTTTAGGATCAGTACACCAAGTTTGAGTGCTTACAGCCTTCATGCGTTGCTGATTATTGACATTTGCTTGGGCTGGTGTCGTTAAGCGCCCCTCCAGAAATGTTAATTTATTGTTCATTGCTGCAACCAATGAAGTGTGGTCCTTTAGGGTTTCGTGAATTGCTTCATATAACTTTGAGAATGGGGCGAGAGCTATGACGTGACAATTGACATTATAGATAATGGTCCGCTTTTCATGTGCTCTCGTTTGAAGATTGATCGTCGAGTTTGCTTGACAGACGCTTTCTTGGTGTTTTCATTCCTCGATCTATAAGATCGTAAGCTTCTTCCATGTTGATGTTACCAGGGCAGTCTGTGGAAGATTGTCTAGTTGGAGCCAATCGATCATTCGGTTGATCGCTTGGATGAATAATCAGGGGATCTCAAGGTAAAATCAAACTTTCTTCTTCTGGCTCGTACAAAGGGAGGCTTTCCAGTGCTTTTCTTTTTGGTCTGTTGTCTGCGTTTGTCCACTCTCTTATGATTTCTGCAGGTTGTGCAAGCAATGTGTTTATACACCGCCTGGAACTGTTCCCTTCTGTCTACGTAAGTTTGGAGCCAAATTTTGCTGAGATGTAGTTGGTCTAATTTCAATTGGTGTCCTGTGCTGAGGTCGGAGATCAACACCGGGAGTACTCTGATGGTTTAGACCTCTCTGCTCAGTCAGATAGGGGGTTAAAGATGGACGATCTTTATTTGGAATCAGATAACTTGGAGAATAGGTTCTAACGCTAGGCTTTTGCGTACTCAGCTCTGAAGATGGGTTTAGTCCGGGATCCAGGGTAGGTTTGGAGCTTGACTGGGTCGATTCCTCTGAGACAGATTGATTGGGACGATAGGAGGATCCCTCCATTTAATTTCTGGTGCTTTCAAGTAGTTCAGCGTGAGATATCTCATGGGCTGTAGGAAATTCTTTTTCAAAGTTATTCCCATGGGCTAGCGTTTTTTTAAGAAAAATGTTTGGTAAATTTGTTGATAGTAGAGTTTTTTTGGGCACAATTTTTCTGAAAGTGCATGGCTTCTCAGGCACTTTGCAAGGATGAGTGTTAGGGAGAATTCTCTCTTTAGGCTGAATTTCCTAACCTAGTGAGTCCCCCAGCAGCTTTGCTCGATTTCTGGAGTTTGTTTTTTCCTACTGCCAAGAGTGAGACTCTTTTTCTCCCACTCTTGGACATGACTTATGGTATTCCTTTGACTGGTAATGTGTTTTATGGGCTATGGGGTTCTTTACTCCATAGGGTCTCATGTGTTTCGCAGTAACAAAGGGGTGTCATAGTGACACCCCACCATAGACTCCATACCCTTGGACTGACTACTGTCTCCCAGGGCATGTAAAGTCACCATTGGCTTTACTAGTCCCAAATTATTAACAGAAACCAGTACAAACCATCATATTGTGGACGTACTGGTCGGGGCAATTCGATTGCCCCGGGGTCTGTTAGTCGAGGGGGCACGTCTCCGTCCCCCCTGATCGAGTTTTGGCTGGTGGCAGTGTAAACTACTTTTTATATTCGACCGCAAATATTTCCCTATGGGATTTTCCGATTGTTCGAGGCTACCAACTTTACTTATTTAATTCTCATAGCCCCGAACATACCGCCAGTTTATTTAATTAATATTAATTCTCCGGTTGGCATTTTTTGCCAAGACTCGATTCTAAAATGGCGTTTGTGTTCTCTTCTGTGACTCCAACCCAAGTCGAGCCCTTTGTTCCACTTTTTGGCAGGCTTCTCCACAGAAGCCTCCAAAAGTGGTGCCACTCTGTCTGGGTACCACAGGGGGTGTGGGAGGGGGTTTAGGCACCCTGGACTGAGTTACCTTGGTAACTCAAGTCGCACTCTTGTGTGACTGGCCCAAGTGGTGAGCCGGCTCACCACTTAGCATGTTTGAGTGACAGCTAGGCTGAGTGAATGGGGGTTTTCTGCATAAATGCAGGGCTTTGGGGACTGGAACTTCAGAAGTTGCCACAGGACCTGAGAATCCGACGAGGGAGAAGCTGAGCCGACCTACCATGACGACACCACCGGTGGAGCCCTGCAGAACCGACTCACCACTTCCCGACGACAGAGAAGATATCCCGGCTGGAGCGGCTTCTTCCCCTGACTGGTGGGCACAACCAGTTTACCTTTCTTTCTTCGCACCCCAGCCTGGTTTGTGGTCGAACTGCCCGTGCCAAGCACCCCGGCAGCCGGATAGCCACTCACCACTGAACCGCGAATCAACGGACTGCTCCTTGTACCTTAGAAACTCTGCGGCTGGTTTCTTCCCTGGCAGTGCAACGGACTCCTGTCTTCCTCCATGACAAGATCCTCTCTTCCCCCGGACAAAGCACCGACTTGCATCCGCTGCCAGGAACAACTGCCCCCTCTGGAGCGTTCTCACCACTTTAAGGTACCGTGTCTGCCAGGCCTCCCTTTCTAAAGATTGCAACAAGGTAATAATAACTCCTTAACCTTCTGGACTGGGCTGGCCGCCTTGACCCTCTAACTGGTCCCTTTCTTTGATCCAACTCCTTTTTGAACCATTACAAGACTTTTGTGCACTGCAACCGTGTGACCTTGGACACATTTTGTTTCGATCCTCTTAAAGCGGATCCGGCCTACTGACTCTGAATTCACGGTTTTACTTTGCCTTCCCCTCCTGTTCTGTTCTTGTAAAAGTGTTGGGATCTGTTTCAAGTTGTTCTCTGCTTTTCTCTCCCTTTTTAAAAACTAATTATTAGAGTGCCATCTACGTTAAGCGCTCACCGCTGTCTGAAAATAAGTGGGGCTTTACTTAAGACTTGTCTAAAATTCTTTTAAGGGAGTGTATATCTTTTAGTGACCATGTTTTTGAATTGCTTACTATTGGTGCCTGTGTGTGTTTCTAGATGTGGTTTTAAATAAATAATTATATCTCTTTTACACCAAGCCCTGGTCAGTGTTTACTTGTTCTATTGTGTGCTCTTGACCTATTGTGAATACTCTGAATACTGCCTAACTCTTCTTAAGGGAAGTCTGACTGCTCAGCCACAGCTACCAAGTGAATCTGTATGGTACAGACTGCTACCAAGTGGGTTTACTGCCAAACACCTGTAGTCCTAAATCTTTTGCAGTGGTCCCAGAGGGAACTGCACAGGTTTCTGCCTAACAATGAGCTGCAGCAGGCTGTGCTTTTTTGAAGATCTCAAAAGACTCTGACCGTGTTTGTGGTTTTTCTTGTTCCATAGATGGTGTCAAAGATGGAATGGCGTTCCTAAATACTTTTGTCTTTCTTTTTGCTCTTTTATTTGTATTTTGCAGTGTAAGGATTGAAGTTGTTATCCTTTTTGCTGTGTTCGAGCTCTGTTTTGGTTAAGCTTGAGTGGGTTTTTTTTGTCCTTTTTTATGGATTCGGGGGTGTAGTACTCCTGTTTTAACACATGGGGGAGGTGTTGGAATCAGGACCTCACCCTCCACACTCACGATCAAAAGCAAGGGCGGGCCAGCTCCCACCGGCTCCTTCGCTACTACAGCCGGCTTCTCCGACTCTGTGGCCCCGCCACCTCCCCTAGCACTCGGGGACTCACATAGAGGCTGTACTCCCGCCAATGGAGCCAGCAGGGCCGCGGCAGCAAACAAAGCCCCTGACTCCTTGCACGCATCCTCCGGCACTCAGCACCATAGCGCCTCTTCTCCCACACCCACCACAGGTGGCCCCTCCTGGACATCTGCCGGTGGACTGGGGTTTTTATCAGCACTCCTCCAAGGAAAGCAAGAACAGACTGAGAAGGTTGCAGGGTCTCCCATACAGGCAAAAGGAGCTGCAAGACTGCAACTCTCCACAACTCCGAAAGACATTTACTCCAGGCACAAGCTGGCCAGGTTCCATTGCCAGGGCCTACTCCCACCGCACACCAGTCACCACCAGTTCAGGTGGTTTTTCCAGGAGCAGTTCCGCTGGCCTCGCCCAAACGTTTCACAGGCGACCCTAACAAGTACGCCATATTTATGAATCAATGCCGCTTACCTTTTTTGTGCAGACCTGGGGCTTTTCCCAATGACCAAGCCAGAGTGGCGTTCATACTCTCGTATTTGGGAGGCAGTGCAGCGGGACTGGTCAATACCTTTGGTAAATCAAGATGATCCTTTGCTGCGGGATGTTAGGGGTTTTCAGCAGGAAATGGAGAAATTGTTGGCATGACACACTCAAGGACAGGCCCTGGACAACGAATTACTGTCACTCAAACAGGGAAATCAAGGATTTGTTAACCTACATCGCATCCTTCAATCGTCTTATATCTCAAACAAATTGGCCAGAAGGAAAAAGGACTATGCTCTTTTACCGTGGATTGTGTGGAGAACTCAAGGACATTTAAGCTCAAGTGGTAAATCCACCAGAGGGCTGTGCTGAATACATCAACCTAACTGTACAGCTCGATCACAGGCTGCAGGATCGAAAAATGGATCGAACAAGGGCTGAAGGGCGAATGGTCTATGTGCGGCCTCGTGATAATCCACCCAAGTCACACGAACTGACAAAATCCATGCAACTTGGGGAACTATGGAGTCCACTCACCAAGGCAGAATGAGAAAAAAGGAGACAACAAGAACTCTCCTTGTACTGTGGAAAAGCAGGTCACTTTCTTCGAGAATGCCCGGTGAAGCCACCCAGGAAAATAGTCGGAGCAACCGACAAAGACGAAGACGGTGTCATGGGTGCCAGGCAGGAAGTTGGGGCAAGCTGGGTGGAGGCTTGGCAGGCCTGGCATAGGCACACAAAAAGTCCATAGCAGATACCTCCACTTAATTCCTTCCTAGTGTTTGTAGGAACTTCCTGGTTACCACTTCCTGTGCCAAACGGGAAGTGCATGACAAATCATGAGCTCTCTAGTGTTTGGGTGTGGCTGGCTATATAAGCCACACCCAAGATTCTTCCAGTGCTTTGTGTTGCTTACTGTGAGCTGCATCAGCAACACACTTGCCGTGCTCTGGATCAGCCAGCTTCTGATTACCTGCTCCGGATCATCATGCTTCAGCTTACCTGCTCCGGAACATCCACCTTCTGTTTACCTGCCCTGGATCCTCCCGCTTCAGCTTACCTGCTCTGGATCATCCTGCTTCAGCTTACCTGCTCTGGAAATTTCTGCTTCTGCTTACAGGTACTCCGTGCTTGCTCCACGCCGCAGCTATCTCCGATCAAGAGGGGACTTCAACACTGGCACCTGTAAAGAACAAAGAAGAACAGCGTTAGCACGCGCACTTCAATAACGCTGCGCATACTCACCGAATCATCCCGCAACGCTGGAATCCAGGTCAGTTGTACGATCGCACAAACCCCTGCAAAAGATAGAAGACACATTAGTCATTGCGCTCGCCCCAATAACGCGGAGACTATTGCACTGCGCTCCCTCACATAACGTAGTACATACTTACCAAGGCCTCCGTGCAAACTTAGCAGACCACCAAGTCTCCGGTAGCGATGAACCCGGTCTCGAGGTGCTAATATCACAAAATCCACTCCTGCAAGGGAAAAGGGAGAGACATTATCAGGCGCGCTCGAATTTAAGGCGCTGAAATTACCTACCAGCAGCTGACTTCTACACGCAGCGCTACACACCCACAAAATACCTTAGAAAACAAGACAATAAGGACAATTCAGGACACTAGACATTCTTTGCACAACATTACTTTGTGGAAAAGGCTTTCTAACCAGTGAAGAAACTGGAGCCTTGAACACTCGGCCTCACTGTGAAGGCATATAACAGCGTGTAGCATCTGATCTCAGCCAACAGACATTGGCATCATTCATGTGAGCAAATTGCACCCCTGCGAATGCAGGATGGAGTGCACACCTTACTAAATATCAAGGGAAGCCCTTAGGGGATATCACAGTACATGTAAAGTGAAAGGAAGGGTCCAGGGGAATCGGGTGAATTCAGGTCTGAATGTATATCTTGTATTTGACAGGAATCCCTTCGGGTGAAACAGGGGAAGTGAGAACTCGGGGTCAAGGGAGGCTTATCCATCGCTCCTGCAGAGACACAGGTGAGTGTGACAGAACACGAAGCCCTCCTCAATACCTCTGCCCGAGCGATGGAAACCTCCGAGGGAGACCAGCTTTCCCTATTGTTAGGTGAACTACAGGCCGAGGTGCATGCAGCCCGCTCTGAGACAAATGCCTTAAGGCGCAAACTGGTAGTCAACAGGGATAAAACGGACGACTTGGCAAGACAGCTCTTACAGACCCAAGCTGGTCTGGCACCTCTACCAGGCGGAGTTCCTCAGGGACAGCCTACCGTGGCACCTGTAGCCACACCCATTCAGGTATTGCTTCCAGGCAACATCCCTTTAGCACCCCCAGAACGCTTCTCTGGGGATCCCAAGAAATTTGGAGCATTCATGAATCAATGCCGCCTACACTTCATATGCAAACCAGACACTTTTCTGAATAACCAAGCTAAAGTAGCTTTCGTCCTCTCCTATTTAGGAGGGCACGTGGCGGACTGGTCTGTCCCGTTAGTGCTTAGGGACGACCCTTTACTGAGAAATTACCCAGGTTTTCAACGTGAACTGGAAAAACTATTAGCCCATCGGACTCGAGGTCAGGCCCTGGATGATGAGCTACTCTCTCTGTGAGAGGATGGTCAGGATCTTATTTAATATGTCGCCACATTCAATCACCTGATAGTCGAATCAGGTTGGCCAGAGGAGAAACAAATAACGTTATTTTATCGAGGACTGAGAGGAGAATTAAAAGATGTCTTGGCACAAGTAGTTAATCCTCCCGAAGATTGTAGTGAATACATCGATTTAACTATGCAACTAGACCACTGGTTACAGGATGGCAAGGCTGACCGAACCAGATCAGAACATAGACCAGTGTATGTATGACCAAAGGAAGTGTCCCATCGTCAGGCCCCAGAAACACACTCAGAGCCCATGCAATTGGTGTTCTCAGGGGACCACTCACCAAAGCAGAGAGGGAACGGAGGCATCAGGAAAAAGTTTGCTTATATTGCGGCCAATCTGATCACTTCCTCCGGAACTGCATGGTTAAACCTCCATGGAAGACAATGGGGGTACTAGATAACACAGGGGATGACACCGAAGCAGAAAACTCCAACACCCGGCAGATGTAGAGGTCGGTCTGTCGAGCCAGGAATGGAGCACTCAGATCTCACATTTTAGTATTCCTGTGGTTTTGGTAGACCCTTCACAGCCCACCCGAATGCATGCCCTCAAGGCTTTCATAGACAGTGGGGCTATAGGGAACTACCTAGACATAAATACTAGAAAGACCTTGGGATTGGCATTCCACCGTAAGGACACCGTTGAAAGCGTAACAGCTGTGGATGGCACACAACTCCTTTTGGGACCAGTAACACTTGCACCCTCACCTTAATCTGCCAAGGTGGTCATAGAGAAAGTATTAGATTCGACCTTATCGCTGCACCCCAATACCAGCTGATTCTTGGGATACCGTGGCTAGAGACGCATAACCCAAAGATAGATTGGTGAGCTCAAACCTTACTCTTTTCCACGGAATGCGCCTCTTGCTACGACAACAAAGGGATACAAGGAAGCCCATTGTTAGCTTCACAGGAAAAAATAGCAGGTTTAGGCTTGGTGGGCACCTTACCAGTGGAATACCAGGAATTCCAGGACGTGTTCGTAAAGGAGAAAGCTAATACGCTACCAACACATCGAGTTTACGACTGCCAGATCGATCTGCCACCAGGAGCACAAATACTGTGCAGCCACATTTATGCATTAACTGAGGAAGAAAATGCTCATCTACGGACCTACTTGGACCAATACCTGGTCAACGGCTTCATTAGACCATCTAAGTCACCAGCCGCCTCCCCACTCTTCTTTGTACCGAAGAAAGAGGGGGACTTAAGATCGTGTTTTGATTACCAGGCCCTAAATCAAGTCACCATAAAAATAAGTACCTGTTACCTCTGATACCAGTACTCATAGACCAGGTGAGACAAGCAAAGATTTTCACAAAGCTTGACTTACGTGGCGCATATCACCTGGTATGCATGAAGAAAGGGGACGAGTGGAAGACCGCGTTCAGTACCCGCTATGGCTTGTATGAATACCAGGTCATGCCCTTTGGGCTTTGCAATACCCCGACCGCGTTCCAGCATTTTATGAATGATGTGTTACGGGAACTCCTCGATGTCTGTGCCATCGTCTACATCGATGACATTCTGATCTACTCCACCACTCCCCAAGAACACATAACCCACGTACGAGCAGTACTCTGCAAACTGTGTGAAAACCACCTGTACGCAAAGCTAGAAAAATGCTCCTTCCATGTCACCGATGTGGAGTTTCTGGGATATGTACTGACACCCCAAGGGATCAAGATGGACAATAGAAAAGTGGAGGAAATCCTCACTTGGCCCTCACCCACGTCTGTAAAGGGAGTACAGAGTTTCCTAGGGTTTGCAAACTTTTATCGGTGCTTCATACCAGGATTCTCACATATTGTACATCCAATCACATCCTTGCTGCGCAAACACAGAGAGTTCAAATGGACACCAGCGGCGGAAGAAGCCTTCCGAGCCCTCAAGGACAAATTCACCTCAGCCCCAATACTACAACACCTACAACCCGAGTTACCGTACATCATGGAAATGGACGCTTCAAGCATTGCCATGGCGGCCGTATTGTCTCAACAAAATCCCAAAACCAGATGCCTTCATCCCATTGCCTTTTGGTCAAGGAAATTCTCCCCAGCAGAATTAAACTATGCGATTTCTGAGAAAGAACTCCTAGCAATCAAAAGCGCTCTGTATGAGTGGCGACATTACTTACTAGGAGCAAAACACACCATCACAATAATAACAGATCATCGGAACTTGAAATATTTGCGCTCAGCAAAAGCTCAGTCTTCTAGACAGCTCTGTTGGGCCCTATCCCTAATGAAATACGACTTTGTGATCACCTACCGCCCCAGAGTTAAGAAGGGGAAGGCGGATGCGTTATCCCGCATTGGCACAGGAGAGGAAGTCTACAATGCCTCTAACCCGGTGGAGATCATACCCAGCCATAACATTCTCGGCTTCTGCATCGGCCCATCCCCGTTAAACACATTGCAGGAAGTAATAAAAGAAAAAATGTCCGAAGAAGACCTACTGGCTTTGGACACAAAGGGAGATCAGTTCACCATTCAAGACAAACTACCATACTACCAAAAACGTCTCTACGTTCCAACTAAGGATCTGCAACAAACAATTATATCAGACGACCACGACTCACTGTTAGAAGCCCATCCGGGTATAGCCAAAACCATGAAGAAAGTAAGCAAATCTTATTGGTGGCCAACTTGGCGGGAGGATATTACCACCTGCATAGGCACCTATGAGGTGTGTGCACAATACAAAACATCCAGGCAAAAACCAGCTGGCCTCCTTCAGCCAATCACCATTCCACCAGCGCCCTGGCACACAGTATCAATGGACTTTGTCACTGACTTACCTTCTAGCTCAGGTTATAATACCATCCTCGTTGTAGTGGACCTCTTCTCCAAAATGGCCCATTTCATAGCTCTAAAAGGTATTCCCTCAGCTCAGACTCTGCCACAGGTATTTCTAGACCGAATCGTCAAGTTACAGGGATTCCCTACCATAATCGTTTCTGACAGAGGCAGCCAATTTGTGTCTCGTTTTTGGAAAAAAGTTGTGCCCTGGCAAGAGTCGAAGTCCGTCTGTCTTAAAGTCCCCATCCTCAAATGGACGGCCAAACCGAGCACACGAACCAGACCATGGAACAGTATTTGTGCTGTATGTTACATCAAACAAGTCAAAGGTGGACAGAAATACTATGGATGGCAGAGTATGCCTACAACAACTCAACACATTCATCAACCCAAGCAACACCCTTCCTTACTATATATGGTCGAAACCCCAGAACGTCGGTCTACGATCAGCCAGAAAACATTGAGATGCCTGCAGTAAAGAACCTGCATGCCAGCATCATGAAAGCAGCCAGAGAAGCCAGCAAGAACCTACAGCAAGCCAAAGAAACACAGAAAAGAAACGTAGATCGCTATCGACGAAAAGCCCAGATTACCAAGTGGGAGACTCGGTCTGGCTGGCAACTAGACACATAGCTTTAAAGGGTCCCAAAAAATGTCAGCCTAGATACATTGGCTCGTATACAATTGAAACAGTAATTAATCCTGCAGCCATGAGACTGGCGTTACCTCAACATATGCATATACATCCTGTATTTCACATGTCACTATTAAAACTAGCACACCCAGGAACCCGAACTTCCACACCTCCCGCACCCATACAAGTGGGTGAAGAAGCACCAGAATATGAGGTAAAGAACATATTAGATTCCAAATTAGTACAAAAGACCCTGTATTACTTTATTGACTGGAGGGGGTATGGACCCCAGGAAAGATCATGGGACCCCAGCACACACGTGCATGTCCCCGATTGGTGCGAAAATTCCATCTGGACCATCCTGAGAAACCAAAGCCCACACACACACCTTTGGGAGGAGTCTTGAGGGGGAAGACTGTCATGGGTGCCAGGCAGGTAGTTGGGCAAGCTGGGTGGAGGATTGGCAGGCCTGGCATAGGCACACAAAAAGCCCATAGCAGATAACTCCACTTAATTCCTTCCTAGTGTTTGTAGGAACTTCCTGGTTACTTCCTGTTGCCAAACAGGAAGTGCATGACAAACATGAGCTCTCTAGTGTTTGGGTGTGGCTGGCTATATAAGCCACACCCAAGATTCTTCCAGTGCTTCGTGCTGCTTACTGTGAGCTGCATCAGCAACACACTTGCCGTGCTCTGGATTAGCCAGCTTCTGCTTACCTGCTCCGGATCATCCTGTTTCAGCTTACCTGCTCCGGAACATCCTACTTCTGTTTACCTGCTCCGGATTCTCCTGCTTCAGCTTACCTGCTCTGGATCATCCTGCTTCAGCTTACCTGCTCCAGAACTTTCTGCTTCTGATTACAGGTACTCCGTGCTTTCTCCACGCCGCAGCTATCTCCGGTCAAGAGGGGACTTCAACACCGGCACCTGTAAAGAACAAAAAAGAACAGCGTTAGCATGCGCACTTCAATAACGCTGCGCATACTTACCGAATCTTCCCGCAACGCTGGAATCCAGGTCAGTTGTACGAGCGCACAAACCCATGCAAAAGAAAGAAGAGACATTAGTCACTGCGCTCGCCCCAATAACGCGGAGACTATTGCACTGCGCTCCCTCACATAACGCAGTACATACTTACCAAGTCCTCCGTGCACACTTTGCAGACCTCCAAGTCTCCGGTAGCGCTGAACCCAGACTTGAGGCGCTAACATCACATAATCCACTCCTGTAAGGCAAAAGGGAGACATTACCAGGCGCGCTTGAATTTAAGACACTGCGCTTACCTACCAGCAGCTGACTTCTACATGCAGCGCTACTCACCCACAAAATACTATGGCAAACAAGACAATACAGACAATTCAGGACAATACACATTCTCTGCACAACATTCACTTGTGGAAAAGACTTTCTAGCCAGTGAAGAAACGGGCGCCTTGAACACTCGGCCTCGCTGTGAAGGCATATAACAGCGTGTGGCATCTGAACTCAGCCAACAGACATTGGCACCTTTCATATGAGTGAATCATGCCCCTGCGAATGCAGGATGGAGTGCACACCTTACTAAATATCAAGGTAAGCCCTTAGGGGACATCATAGTACACGTTAAGTAAAGGGAAGGGTCCAGGGGAATCGGGTGAATTCAGGTCTGAGTGTATATCTTGTATTTGACAGGAATCCCTTTGGGTGAAACAGGGGAAGTGAGAACTCGGGGTCAAAGGAGGCTTATCCATCGCTCCTGCAGAGATACATGTGAGTGTGACAGAAGGAGAACAAGACTCGGAAAACTCCAAAGCCTGGCAAGCGTAGGGGTCCACTTGTCGAGCGGTAAAAAGGAACCTGTGCAAACCTCACATCTAGTCATCCCGGTGGTCTTGGTAGACCACAAACAACCGTCAAAAATACATGCTTTAGAAGCATACATTGACAGCGGAGCTTTGGGAAACTACATTGACCAAGATCTGGCTATCCAAATAGGCCTTCTTCTCCGACAAAAGCAGAAATTGGAAAAAGTCACAGCGGTAGATGGATCTCAACTTTCATCCGGCCCAGTAACACATTATACCGAAAAAGTCAAGCTGTTGTGTCAGGACGGCCACCAAGAGGACATTACCTTCGATCTCATTGGTGCTCCTCAGTTCCAGATAATGTTAGGAATGCCTTGGTTGGAGACCCACAACCCTAAGATTGACTGGCGAAAACGAGTTCTGACCTTTCCCCAAGACTGTTTTGACACCTGTTACGCTCAAAGGCCCACCAACCTGAAGACTAAGAAAGGCACATACTGTGTCTCACTGGCTCCTTGCCACTCGAATACCTAGATTACCAGGATGTCTTTCAAAAGGAACAAGCAAACGTCCTTCCTCCGCACAGGTCTTACGACTGCCAAATTGATCTCGTACCCGGAACCCAGATACCCTGCAGTTGGATTTATTCTCTAACTGAGCAGGAAAACCAACACCTAAAATCTTACCTAGACCAGTACCTAGCCAATGGCTTAACCCGTCCGTCCAAATCCCCTGCCTCCTCAGTGCTCTTTTTCGTGCCTAAAAAGGAGGGCGACTTAAGAACTTGCATTGATTATAGAGAACTAAACCAGATCACGGTGAAGAATAGATTCCCGTTACCACTTATCCCAGAACTTTTGGATCAGGTAAAAAACGCTCAGATTTACACCAAACTGGACCTACAAGGGGCCTACCACCTTGTAAGTGTCAAAGAAGGAGATGAGTGGAAGACGGCATTGTGTACTAAATATGGCCTCTATGAATACCAGGTGATGCCCTTTGGACTATGTAATGCCCCCACGGCGTTCCAGTTTTTTATGAACGATGTGCTCCGTGAATTACTGGTTGTTTGCGCACTTGTCTATATTGATGACATTCTCATTTATTCAACTTCCAAAGAAGAGCATATTGGTCATGTCCGGGCAGTTCTAGAAAAGCTTCGTCAACATCGACTGTTTGCAAGTTGGAGAAGTGTTTTTTCCATGTAACAGATGTCAAATTTCTTGGCTTTATTCTCATACCACGAGGAATTCGCATGCATACAAGCAAAGTGGATGCTATCCTTCAATGGCACTCACCGATGTCTACAAAAGAAGTATAAAGTGTGCTCGGATTCGCCAACTTCTATTGTCAGTTCATACCTGGTTTCTCTCAGATCGTCCATCCTATTACCTTTCTGCTGTGAAAAAACAAACAATTCTGCTGGACCACAGAGGCTGAGGAAGCCTTTCAGAAACTAAAATAAACATTTACCACAGCACCCATTCTACGACACCCACAACCAGACTTACCGTATGTGGTTGAAACTGATGCCTCTAACATAGCAATGGGGGCTGTATTGTCACAACGGAACCCTGAAACCGGACAGTTACACAGCGTGGCATTCTGGTCCCATAAGTTTTCTGCTCCCAAATTGAACTATGCAATCACGGAGAAATAATTGCTAGCAAGTAAGGCAGCCTTTAAAGCATGGAGACATTTGTCATGATGCCTACCCCCAAGGAGACAGACCGGGCCCAGCAACCCCAGAGGCAGACATCATGTTCCCGAGGGAAGTCCCAGCGGCCCCAGGTAGGGGCCCTTTGGACTCAGTCCTGGCGCCTTTGGCGCCAGGCTCATGTTGGACAACAGTCCAGGCGCCATAGGCACCAGGTTCATAAAGGATGACTTTGTGTTAAGAAGTGCTTGGTGTGAACTTACCTGATGCAGACCGTGCTGCAACATCCAGGCCACCTAGAGGCCTGAATGGGACTATTTTACCTATGGGACTACTTTACCACACGGGTGTGGCCGGAGGAAGAATACATACCTTAGAGGAAGAATACATACCTGGAACTACTTTGAAGGCTATTTAAGCCACGCCCAAGCAGCAACTCACGCTTCGCGTTGTTCTGCACCTAGCAGCTGGACGCTCACCGTGTCTGCTCCTGCACCGGACTCCAGCCATGCCCGACAGCATCCTGGAACACCTGTAAAGGGAGAAGAGAGGAGAACAGGAGAAAGAAGAGACATTACCTGCTAAAACCGCATTCCAGAGTCATCTCGCCGACGATCCTAAAGGGAAGACATTCATTTTTAAAAGCACATCGCATAGCTCGCTGCAGCGCAGCATTCCACTCACCTTTACTAGGCGCCTTTTTGCCCATCAGCGACCATCTAGATCTTCCGCCGCATTTCAGCGCCTAAAGGAGAAAAAGACAAGAACAAAGGTGAGCTAGGGAAGAGAATAAGAAAGGCTTAATTTCCACCATAAGACTTACCTGTTGGGTCAATCCCTCTTCACTTCGGGTCGGCGCCGTTTCTTCGGCATTTCCGAACCCCGGCCCCTAAGGGGAAAAAGACATTAGCATTAGTGAGCGAATGCAAGGACATTAGCGGAACGCTCTTCAAAGACTTACCTGATATTTATTGGGACATCTCTTCTCACTTCGGGTCGGCGCCGTATCTTCGGCATTTCCGAACCCCGGCCCCTAAGGGGAAAAAGACACAAACATTAGTGCATTAATGCAAGAACACTAGAGGAACCACTCATCAAAAACTCACCAGAATTTTCCTTCGACGGTTCCATTCCCTAACTCGGAATCTTCATTCAGCACCTGAAATAGAGAAAACAGACAATGGTTATTTAAAGCTTGAACTTGAAACAGAATTCTTACGATACCTTACCGGAAAAGTCAAGCGAACTTGAACTGTCACCAATCCGAGATCCAGTGAAGTAACTGGATAACAACGCGCCCCTGCATCAGAAGCAGGATGGAGAGCTCGTCCTTTCAGACCCTCAGGTGAAACTTCATGGGGAATCGCAGAAGGGTTTCGTGGAGGGTGAGAAGGGGAGTGGGAGGCCTACGCATTATCCCGAAGATTGTTAATACTCCCTTCTCACACACAGAAGGATATTTCTACGAGCCAGACAAGCCAGATTTGGGGGGTGCGGTCCATTCCATCTTCCGAGTCCTGCGCATCACCCTAGAAGAGGCCACAGCAATCCAAACCAGGCCAGCGCCTCCGTGGGAGTCAGGTGAGCGTTACAGAACGCGAAGCCTACCTACAATTTCCTACCTGGGCGCTATGGATACTTCCGAGACAGACCAGCTGGCCCAACTTTTGGGGGAATTACGGGCAAAAGTACATTCCGCCCGCCAGGAGACTAACGCTCTCAGGAGAGAACTGATCCTATCCAAGGAACGAACTGATGACCTGGCCAAACAGCTGTTGCAAGGTCAGGCAGGACAAACTCCGTTACCTGGTTCCGGGGGTAATCCCACTCCTGTGGTTTCGAATAACACGGTACAAATCAATCTACCTGGAAATATGCCACTGGCCCCGCCTGAACGTTTTGCTGGGGACCCCAAGAAATATGCCGTTTTTATGAACCAATGTCGCTTACACTTTCTATGCAGACCTGGGGCCTTCCCTAATGACCAAACCAAGGTAGCTTTTGTATTATCTTATCTCAGCGGCTGTGCTGCCGATTGGTCAGTTCCTTTGGTAAGTCAAGATGACCCAATTCTCCAGGATTTTCAAGGCTTCCAGGCAAGCATGGAAAGATTATTCGCTCGACACTCCCAGGGACAGGCCCTGGACAACGAACTGCTATCCTTACGACAAGGTAACCAGGATCTCTTATCCTACATCGCCACCTTTAATAGGTTGATTGTGGAAACAGGGTGGCCTGAAAATAAAAGGATCACATTATTTCATCGAGGCCTGCGCAGAGAAGTTAAAGACGTTCTAGCTCAAATTGTAAATCCGCCCCAAGCCTGCGCGGAATACATAGACTTAGTGGTCCAACTTGATCACAGACTTCAGAATAGAAAAGCAGATCGGTCTAAGTTTGAAACCCGAGTGTTGATCAAAACTCACGCTAACCCCAAGGGTACCGACATTTCAGAACCTATGCAAATCGGTGGAGTTAAAGGACTGTTAACTCAGAAGGAACGAGAAAGAAGGCGGCAGAAGCAATTATGTCTTTATTGCGGGGCTTCTGGCCACTTTTTACGAGATTGTCCGGTAAAACCACCCAAGAAGGTGGTTGGAGCCACTGACAACAATCTAACGGATCCTGATTCGGGAAACGACCAAGCCCGACAAGCGTAGAGGTCCGCTTGCCGAGCTTGAAAACAAACTCTTTGACCTCGCATTTCATCATGCCAATGGTCCTCGTGGATCCGAGACAGCCTCGGCGGTTGCATGCTATAAAGGCATACATCGACAGTGGAGCTATCGGAAACTATGTTGATCGTGAATTGGCCTCCAGGATTAATCTCCCTCTCCGTTCGAAAACCAACAAGGATGTCATTACCACAGTTGATGGAACCGAAATTGCCTCAGGGCCGGTAACACATTCTACTACAGAAATGACACTAGTGGGTCAGGATGGACATCGGGAAGCTATTGTGTTTGACGTAATCAAAGCCCCACAGTTTCAAGTAATTCTAGGAATTCCTTGGTTAGAAACACATAATCCTCGAATTGACTGGCGAGCAAAGAGAATAACCTTTCCTGATTGTACACAAACTTGCTATCCAAGAAATCCAAACATGGGCCTGGCCACAGTAACCTCCGCCACAATACAACTACCGCCTGAGTACCAAGAATTCCAAAACGTTTTCCAAAAAGAGCAGGCCAACACGTTACCTCCCCACCGGTCATATGATTGTCAAATCGATCTGGTACCCAATGCTCAACTGCCTTGTAGTAGGATCTATGTCCTTACTGAACCTGAGAATCTTCATTTGCGACAGTATTTAGATCAGTACCTTGCCAATGGTTTTATTCGCCCGTCAAAGTCTCCTGTTTCCTCAGCTCTGTTCTTCGTGCCGAAAAAAGAAGGTGACCTTAGAACTTGTATTGACTACCGCGCCCTAAATCAAATAACGATTAAGAATCGTTATCCTCTGCCCTTGATCCCTGAAATTCTCGACCAGGTAAAAGATGCTTGTATATACACCAAGTTAGATCTTCGGGGAGCTTATCACATGGTGCGTGTAAAAGAAGGCGACGAATGGAAGACTGCTTTCCGCACCAAATATGGACTCTTCGAAAACCAGGTGATGCCTTTCGGATTGTGCAACGCACCTGCTGCCTTTCAATACTTTATGAATGATGTTCTTCGGGAACTTATCAATGTTTGTGTCATCGTATATATCGACGACATTCTGGTGTACTCCTCTTCGGAATCCGATCACAGAAAACATGTCAAGGCAGTTCTTGAGAAATTGCGCCAGCACAAACTGTTTGCAAAACTCGAAAAATGTGTTTTTCATGCCACAGAAGTCGAGTTTCTAGGATTCATCCTGACACCAAAGGGAGTCCGAATGGACTCACGAAAAGTGGACGCCATCCTCAAATGGCCATCTCCTAGCTCTGTGAAGGGTGTTCAGAGCATGCTTGGTTTTGCCAATTTTTATCGAAGATTTATCCCAGAATGTTCTCGTGTGGTTCAACCCATCACTGCACTCTTACGGAAAAATAAACGCTTTGAATGGACTAATGAGGCAGAACAGGCCTTTCAAGAACTAAAAACTAAATTCACCTCCGCACCTGTACTGAAACATCCGCGCCCAGATCTCCCTTACATTGTTGAAACCGACGCATCCAGCTTAGCCATGGGAGCTGTCCTGTCTAAAAGGGATCCTGTAACTAACCAATTGCACCCTGTAGCCTTTTGGTCCAGAAAATTCTCGGCTCCTGAAGTTAATTATGCAATCACCGACAAGGAGTTATTAGCTATTACGTCCGCATTCAAGGCTTGGCGTCATTACCTTCTCGGCGCAAGACACACCATCACAGTGATTACAGATCACAGAAATTTGCAATATTTAAAAACGGCCAAAGCTCAATCATCACGTCAACTCCGATGGGCTTTATTCTTTGCGGAGTTTGATTTTGTAATCACATACCGCCCTGGCTGCAAGAATGGCAAAGCGGACGCTTTATCCCGGATTGGGATGGGAGAAACAAATTCAAGCTTAGAACCAGTACCGATTATACCTGAACAGAGAATTCTGGGGTTGACCTCTTTACAAACTATTGAGGACATTCAAACTAAAGTTAAACAACTTTTAGACCCTACAGCCTTGCAAGAATGGAGTCAAAAGGGTTCACACTTTTCCGTTAATAATGATCTACCCTACTTCCAGGGGCGATTATTTCTGCCTCCTAAGGAATTGCAAGAACTCGTTATTGCCCATTATCATGATACATTAATGGAAGGACATCCCGGTATTGCTAAAACTGAAGAAAAGATCAAAAGGCAATTCTGGTGGCCCTCCTGGCGAAAGGATATAAAATCCTTTGTGATGTCCTGCAGAGTTTGCGCCCAAAATAAAGGTCAAAAGAAAAGACCAGCCGGCCTTTACAACCCTTGGACATCCCACCGGCACCTTGGCACACCTTGTCGCTGCACTTTATTACAGACCTGCCTCCTTGCTATGGATACAACACTATCCTGGTGATTGTGGACCTCTTCTCCAAAATGGCCCATTTTATCCCATTAAAGGGGTTACCTTCAGCCTCCATCCTGGCCAAGGAATTTCTTGAGAATGTCGTTCGTTTACATGGTTTTCCATCCATACTGGTCTCTGATCGAGGAAGCCAATTTATTTCCCATTTTTGGAGAAAGTGTTGTCAACTGGCACAAATCGATGTACGACTATCCACTAGTCACCACCCCCAGACCGATGGTCAAACCGAGAGAACAAACCAGACCCTTGAACAGTATCTTCAGTGTATGTTGCACCAATCTGAATGTAATTGGAAAGACATTCTTTGGATCGCAGAATATGCATATAACAATTCTGTACATTCTGGAACGGGACAAACCCCTTTTTATACCTTATATGGCCATCACCCCCGAACCTCTGACCTTGACTCCCCTCAAAGTCTTGAAATGCCCGCTGTAGATCATTTGCATTCCACGATAACTCGAGCCTTCAAAGAAGCAACGACTCATCTACAGCAAGCCAAGAAAAAGTACAAAGAAAATGCTGATTTACATCGTAGTGAAGCACCTCCGTACCAAATAGGGGACCAAGTGTGGCTAGCGACTAGACATTTACCACTCAAAGGACTGCGAACTTTCAATCCAAGATATGTAGGGCCCTACCCAATCAAAGCTATAATCAACCCGGTGGTCTTCAAACTCGATCTACCAGCTAACATGCAAATCCATCCCGTTTTTCACGTATCACTGTTGAAACCAGTGCAACCTGGAACCAGACTAATTAAACCACCAGAACCAATTCAAGTAGATGGGGAGCTGGAATTCGAAGTTAAAGACATATTAGATTCCAAGGTGTCAAAGTCAAAACTCTTCTATTTAATTGATTGGAAAGGATATGGGCCTCAGGAAAGGTCTTGGGAACCAAGCGACCAGGTATGTGCACCTCGGTTAATATAGAAATTCCACCGGAAATTCCCAAACAAACCGAAACCTCCGGAGAGAACAACCTTGGGAGGGGCCTTGGGAGGGGGTACTGTCATGATGCCTACCCCCAAGGAGCCAGACCGGGCCCAGCAACCCCAGAGGCAGACATCATGTTCCCGAGGGAAGTCCCAGCGGCCCCAGGTAGGGGCCCTTTGGACTCAGTCCTGGCACCTTCGGCGCCAGGCTCATGTTGGTCAACAGTCCAGGCGCCATAGGCGCCAGGCTCATAAAGGATGACTTTGTGTTAAGAAGTGCTAGGTGTGAACTTACCTGATGCAGACCGTGCTGCAACATCCAGGCCACCTAGAGGCCTGAATGGGACTATTTTACCTATGGGATTACTTTACCACACGGGTGTGGCCGGAGGAAGAATACATACCTTAGAGGAAGAATACATACCTGGAACTACTTTGAAGGCTATTTAAGCCACGCCCAAGCAGCAACTCACGCTTCGCGTTGTTCTGCACCTAGCAGCTGGACGCTCACCGTGTCTGCTCCTGCATCCGGACTCCAGCCACGCCCGACAGCATCCTGGAACACCTGTAAAGGGAGAAGAGAGGAGAACAGGAGAAAGAAGAGACATTACCTGCTAAATCCGCATTCCAGAGTCATCTCGCCGACGATCCTAAAGGGAAGACATTCATTTTTGAAAGCACAAATCGCATAGCTCGCTGCAGCGCAGCATTCCACTCACCTTTACTAGGCGCCTTCTTGCCCATCAGCGACCATCTGGATCTTCCGCCGCATTTCAGCGCCTAAAGGAGAAAAAGACAAGAACAAAGGTGAGCTAGGGAAGAGAATAAGAAAGGCTTAATTTCCACCATAAGACTTACCTGTTGGGTCAATCCCTCTTCACTTCGGGTCGGCGCCCTTTCTTCGGCATTTCCGAACCCCGGCCCCTAAGGGGAAAAAGACATTAGCATTAGTGAGCGAATGCAAGGACATTAGCGGAACGCTCATCAAAGACTTACCTGATATTTATTGGGACATCTCTTCTCACTTCGGGTCGGCGCCGTATCTTTGGCATTTCCGAACCCCGGCCCCTAAGGGGAAAAAGACACAAGCATTAGTGCATTAATGCAAGAACACTAGAGAAACCACTCATCAAAAACTCACCAGAATTTTCCTTCGACGGTTCCATTCCCTAACTCGGAATCTTCATTCAGCACCTGAAGTAGAGAAAACAGACAATGGTTATTTAAAGCTTGAACTTGAAACAGAATTCTTACGATACCTTACCGGAAAAGTCAAGCGAACTTGAACTCTCACCAATCCAAGATCCAGTGAAGTAACTGGATAACAACGCGCCCCTGCATCAGAAGCAGGATGGAGAGCTCGTCCTTTCAGACCCTCAGGTGAGACTTCACGGGGAATCGCAGAAGGGTTTCGTGGAGGGTGAGAAGGGGAGTGGGAGGCCTACGCATTATCCCGCAGATTGTTAATACTCCCTTCTCACACACAGAAGGATATTTCTACGAGCCAGACAAGCCAGATTTGGGGGGTCCGGTCCATTCCATCTTCCGAGTCCTGCGCATCACCCTAGAAGAGGCCACAGCAATCCAAACCAGGCCAGCGCCTCCGTGGGAGTCAGGTGAGCGTTACAACATTATCTTCTCTGAGCTAAACATACAGTCACTGTCATCACGGATCAGCACAACCTACAATACTTAAAGTCTGCTAAGGCGCAATCTTTGAGCCAACTTCGTTGGGCCCTCTTCTTTGCGGAATATGACTTTGTCATTACCTATGACCAGGAGTTTGTAACGGGAAAGTGGACGCCCTCTCCCGCATGATTGAGGAAAAGGAAGCTTTCACTACACCGGACCCTGTGGCTATCATTCCTGAAGAGCGGATCCAAAATCTGATTGTCACGGCTACATGTCTGGACGATCTACATTCTGACTTGCGATGCCCGATGAGTCAATCTGCCCAACATGAATGGCTTCAAAAAGGAGACCGATACACCATTAAAGACGATCTACCCTACTTCAAAGGGCGATAGTACATTCCGGATAAGAAACTGCAAAACCATATCATCGCCAACTATCATGATTCCTTGGTGGAAGGACATCCAGGAATAGCAAAACCTCAGGCTAAAGTAAAGAAACACTATTGGTGGCCCACTTGGAGAAAGGACATTATCCACTTCATTGCGACCTGTGCTGTCTGCGCTCAACACAAATCCCAAAAGCAAAATCCTGCTGGTCTACTCGTCCATTGATGGTACCGCCAGCGCCTTGGCCCACTCTATCCATTTATTTTATTACAGATCTTCCTTCCTGTAACATTTACAACACCATCTTGGTTATTGTGGATTTGTTCTCCAAAATGGCCCACTTCATTCCTTTGAAAGGACTCCCCACCGCTTCTGCTTTCACGACAGTGTTTCTGGAACAGATTGTGCGACTGCATGGGTTCCCATAGGTATTGATATTGGATTGTGGAACCCAATTCGTTTCAGCATTCTGGAGAAGGTGTTGTAAAATTGGCAAAATCGACCTTCGGCTGTCCACAAGTCATCACCCTCAAACCGATGGCCAGACTGAACGAACCAACCAGACCCTAGAGCAGTATTTAAGATGAATGTTACAACAATCCGAAGACTCCTGGAAAGACATCCTCTGGTTGGCATAGTACGCATATAACAATTCCATTTACACCAGTACAGGGCAAAGTCCATTTTATACTGTCTAGGGATGGCATCCACAAACATCTGTTTTCGATCCACTCGACACATTAGAAATGCCAGCAATAGCAAACCTGCACAAAACCATCACCCAGGTTTTTAAAGAAGCATCCGAGCATCTGGCCAGAGCCATGGAGAGACAGAAAAGGTTTGCAGATCAACATCGAAGAGAAGCTCCCAGTTACCAAATCGAAGACTAGGTCTGGTTGGCATCAAAAAAATCCCTCTGAAAGGACCAAGAGTTTTCCGCCCGAGATACTTGGGACCCTACACAGTCAAAGCCATAATCAATCCTGCCGCCATGAAATTGGAGCTGCCATCCAACATGCAGATTCATCCGGTTTTTCACGTTTCACTTCGAAAACCAATGAAACCGGGTACACGTGTCGGCATTCCACCAGATCCTGAGATATTTGAGGCGGAGCCAGAATACGAAGTCAAAACTATCCTAGACTCTTAGGTAGTCCGATCCAAATTATACTACCTCATAGACTGGAAAGGATATGGACCTCAAGACTGAACCTGGGAACCCAGTGAACATGTCCATGCTCCCCGATTGGTTAGGCAGTTCTTTTGCGACAACCCCACCAAACAAGGACCAGGAGGAGGACCACCCTTGAGAGGGGCCTTGAGGGGGAGTGCTGTCATGGCCACTTGACCAGGATCACAGGAGCTGCACCATCAGGTTATGGAAGCAAAGGGCACCATGGTTCACGCACGTCCCTTTGGCCCCAGGCTCATGGAGAAACAAAAGCAAGACTATTTATTATGGCGATCTCCTTCAATTGACACCAGTCAAAGGTGAACTTATCTTCAAAACCTTAGGACACAAACAGTGCCGTAAAAGTCTTGGAAGCATCGGGAATGTAAATCTTTGGCAACATTTCCAAAACAGAGAACTAACGCAAAACATGCGTCAGTCTGCAGACCTCACATATGCCAACATTTTAAAGAACATACGGATTGTTGTACTATCAAAGGAGGTGCAGTCTACCCTCAATGGTAGATGCATCCATGAGCTGTACAGGCGTAACACATGTGCTACTGATATCATGGAACAATTAGTTCAGAACACTGTCAGCTGTATGGCCTTAATGCCAACTCTAGCAACCTGTGCACAATTTAATGCAACAATGCTGCAAAAAGAAAAACAACCACTAGTAGAAATTCATGCCACAGTCAAACTAGACGTACACGGTATGACAATATGACAATACCTATGTGTCAACAAGGCATAGCACAACTATAAGCCTTAGAGAACTCCATCTCCAACACACTTGGTTTGGAGAAAACTTGAACATTATGTGTCAACTGTAGAGTTATGCTAAAGCGTAACATTGACGTAGAGCAAGGTTTAGCTAATGAGCACTTGGTACAGTTGTTGGCTTCCATACATACCCACGGGACAACAGCATTCAGTTTGTAAAGATCAAGTTTGATACATTTTCAGAAGTCAAAAATATAGGACACAGAACTGCACGATTCCTTCTTTTCAAAGACATGTATGTACGCAGTGAAGAGTTTTCTCTGTTACTAGCTTATGCAGTAACTATTCATAAATCACAAGCTGTAACCTTAGATCAAGCATTGATTGATATTGGCAACACATTCTTCAAAGAAGGCATGAGTTACATAGCACTGTCATGACTATGTACTCTGGGAGGACTGTATCTAGTTAATTTTGATACAACTGCAGTCCGTGCAGACATTCCTTGCCTCATAGAGTACAATAAACTACGTGCACTGTACACACCCCATCTAAAAATGTGCCCTATTCCTCAAAAACCAAAAGGTTTGAAAAGGAGACTCATTCCATCAGCAGCACTAAATGATTTGGCCACAGTACCATCAAAGAAATTGAAAGAAACTCATACTACAGCAACTACCAAAAGCACATAGAAAAGGAGTAAAATAGACAAACCATATCCAACTCCACCCACACAAAAATGCCTCTGCAAAGAAACCACGTACCCTTCCATCAAAGGGCTCAGACACAGAAGTACCAGGCCCATTCAAATTTTCCAATACGACAGGTGTTAATTGCTATGCAAATGTAACAATCAATGTTCTATTTCAAATGCCACTGTTGTTGAAGAAATGTATTTAAATGACGCAGACCAGTTGTGTTTGCAAATGCTCGCCCTTCACAGAAATGCAGTAGGTAATCCTGACACCATGTACAGTGTCTCAGAAATAAGACAATAATTGGACTACAGTGCTGGAATGGTGAAATTCACTTTAAACCGATAAGAAGATTCACAGGAATATCTAATGTACTTACTACACATATTGGAAAGAAAAAACATACTTATGAATGAAATCTTTCACATTTCCTACATGCGGAAACATACATGCACTCTTTGCAACCATGTAATTCAGGAGCAAGTCCCTAACGAATTCTTTGTGTATGTATCAATACCTAACTCTGACTCCATTCCATTTCAGCAATTGGTGCAAAGTGCAAGACCATAGCATGTTGTGTATGTCGTGCAATTCTGATAATCGTTTGACGCTACATATACACTCACATATTCAATATGTAATATTAATGCTCTTAAGATACAATGCTGATGGTACCAAAAACAACTGCAAACTTACTGCCTTCACACACGGACAGATATCACTTGGCAAGAAAACCTTCACAACTGTAGCCATAATCTACCACGCAGGGGACTCCACCAATGGACTATACAACTCCAACACATATGGACCTATCACCATGCAAATCCATAATTGGACAGTACCACTTCAAAATGTAAGCAGATGTCCAAGTAACCACAGGAATGCACAAGCTTCTCTATGTACCCTTTACGAATGGGACATTGTAACACTTCGAAAATGCCACCTGGTATCTAACTGCAAACTGAATATGACAATGTTGTTTGGAGCATTACAGCAACTACCCAACTCAACCTTCAACAACTATTGTGCTACAAACATATCGTCAAACACTTCCAAAGTATGAGCAGTTACAGTACACCAACAGGTACGTAACTACTGTCAAAATTCTGCACTAGCACAGAACAATGCCATAATACTTGCAAACCACCAGCAGCAACCAACGCAGAAACAAACAGTGGTACAAAAAGGAAGCAGGTAAACATTTACAAATCACCACCTGCTATAAAACGCCACCCATCCTACCAACACGTATAGGCCAGATATCGTACACCATTACATTTCCTCCTACTTCAAGAGTCCACCTTAAAAAAGTGCTGTAACCTCTCCAAACATCACTATTATTCATTGTGCACCATAGTAGCAAAGACATTTCAAAGGTTTTTTTTTAATCCAGCATGGATTTTTTGCCCCACAGACCCAATGATTATGCAAAGAACCACAGGAACTGCGCTGATTGCTCAGTACACTGGTTCAAAGCATAGTACTTAGGAAGTACTAGTTATGAGGGTCCACAAAATAAAGAAATGTATGCTATATAGTGGAATGCAAACTAATGAAATACCTGCACTAACATATTCTGTTCTCTTTTCCCACAGATAATGCAGCAACGAGTACCACAACATTTTACACTCCATACACAAAACACAGTGCAGGCCTTCCTCGATCCAAACAGTAAGTCGGCAACGATTGTTATTAATCTTCTCTACAATGTCCACAGTGCAATGTGTGCACTTCTGATATACGCATACCAATACCACCATTTACAATGCACACCTATATTACACTATGCAGCTTGTGCCTACGCCCTACACACTTCACTACACCCTGCACATTGTAGGGCCTCCAGCCATGCACTAAACATTGTACACCCTGCCCACTATTGCTGCTGCACTGCAGAACTATACATACAAACATCTATCCACGTACCACTAACCCCACACATAACACAGCCACCTACAGTTGACATTGGCTGCTATTTCTTCCACAGAATACATAACCTGTTTCTTATGTACACTGGTCACCTAAGCCTATAATAAGTGCACAGACTGAATTAACAACACTACAATAACCTACCCGACAATCTGTTCAATCACAACAATACAACTTCATGCATGCATCAATACATTTTACGTAACTGTCGTACCTGCTGCAACATTTGACTCCTTGCTTTCCACTGGCACTGTGTAGGCCATTAGGTCATTTTCATTGTTATGTACACCATTTCCAAGAAACGTATCCACCCCATATTTCACTGCACCGCACAGATCATAGCTCCCCAGCCATATTGCAAGCACTGCCTTACTGCTTAACTTTTTTAACTTCTGTTTCCCTTTTTTATTGTATAAAGGAAACACCATTTAAAGCCCATAACCACCTTCCAATGTTAGACAAACGTACACACTAACTCCTTTCCTTTCCTGAACAGTAGCCCCAAAAAAGTTCATGCAGCACGACACCAAATTGCGTACGATGCACCACCCACCCATGTCTTCTGAAGCAGCGAACACAGTCTGACATCACCCACTGTTGCCTCCTAACACACTGCACATATAACTGGTTCTTACGCACTCTAAAAGCCCATTTTACGTATGTTGTCATCTGTGCATTCACGGCACCATTTGTACGGCACTATCATATCTACTTGTATGTTGTACTACCTTCACCGTAATGACACTACCAACATTTGTAAATACATGCTACAATCGAAACACGTTGCCAGCTAATTCCTTTTTTTTTCCTGCATCATTTCCGGATTCGAAAACGAACATACCTCTCCTTCAACAGGACACACGCTCCTTATACAACAGCCTTGACGGAGAAGCATGTTTAGCTCCAAGGTCAGACATTGGGCCTCATTACGAGTAGGGCGATAATCCCTTACCGCCCTACTACGAGGTCCCTTAGTGGGTCCCTCCTTTAATGCCTGGTCTGACCAGGCGTTATGGACTGGACCCGTTAAGGGACCTTGAAGCTAATAACGGTACGGCAATTTGCGGTACCGTTATTAACGCATTCCCATTGAGCCCTATGGGGGCTCAAATGGGAATGGGGAATGGCTTTTTCAATGGGGACTTACCGGTCCCGCAAAGGTCGGACTACACCGGTAAGTCTCCATTGAACCAAGTCAGAGTCGGTACCGGTATGGGAGGTAGTCATTGCGCAAATTGCGCAATGACTACCACCATACTCGGAATGAGGCCCATTGTATAGAAATCTAGCAAAAAAAGATACATAACTTACATTGCAGTTCCTCTGTCATTGTGCCCCAAAGGTAGTCTGTAACGATCCCATATGCCGTACACTGCAATTTCTCACACACCCAAGAGCAGTATGGAATTTGCCAAAATTATGTAAGTACACCTTTACATCACATGTGTATTACGATTAACATTTATTGATGTGCTCCTCAGTATGCATATTTAAAAATGTACTCTACCGCTCACTTTCTCTTGGTACATTATACAGAGCTTTGTATGGCAGTAAAAAAGCGCTGTTACTGTGCAATGTCTCCACCATTCCCCGTAAATTGCAACTGTCATTGTACTTTCTTTTGCTGGCATTCTTCCCCACCACCTCCAAATGCAGACATACAAGGCAAGACGAAAATGGAACGCAAGTCGTACACTAAATCACCACACCTTCTGCGCACTCGTACACTGCTACATTCCCTGTTCTGCACTTTCTATGCTCTTTCACAAAATTACTACGTCTACGCACCCTCAGTGTACTGAACGTTATAACGGCCACAGGTGCACAGAGCAGTCAACCGGCACACAAACATCTACAGCTCACATTTCATTGACCCACTTCTTACCAAAGCTGCTCCTCCATTTTCCAGCAATTGGAGGTGACCCCATTAGGTTTCTCGTTGTATTACTTTCTTTGCAGACACACAGACATATTGTACCATGGATCCAACAACACCCGCTACCACTGTCAAGTTTTTTAAAGAGGAAACACATGAAAACAGCATCTAGTCCCAACGGTTCCAAGACATTTTCTTGTGTGCAGCTGTACAATCATAGTATTACCTACAAACCAGAGACCAAGGCAGTGGGTCAACATATGACGCTACGCACTAACACACAGTTCCTGGTTCATCAGGCAGGCAGCTATTACGACATTATCCTTCCGGCAAAGTTTTGTCCTGTACTCTGCGACTAATACCTGCTACTTACATCTACTTTTATTCCTATTTCTGCTCAGATATCTTGCACCTTACTGTGTGTGCCACGTCTTCCACATTCCAATAGATGGCTGGTGTACCAAGTATTGGAAGATTACCATAAGCAATTTCTTTTACGTCATTATTATCTGGGCCGACCAATATGGCCAATTATGTCCAGTTGCGTTTCCTGCTATATGAACCAACCTGCACACCTTTATTCTGTAAGGCATCCCAGATGCACCAGATGCTACCTTCTCTACCTTTCAAAGAAAATGTGTTCTTCCACACGGCCCAACAAGCACAACTAAGTACTCCTTTTCCCACTTTGCTAGACGAGAACAGAAGTACAGAAATGCAAAGACGGCATGGGCCACTGGATTTTGTTGACGAAATAAAAGAGCGGTGAATGCAGCCAACTGACACGTTGTCGTTTACATTCTATGCAAAATAAAGCACTTCCAACTCTTCACTGTATTGTTACTAAAGTATGCAATGTTCTGGAATCGTATACTATGTGTGTGCATGTACGCTTTTGCTTTGTTTATGTTGTTCGCTTCCAGAGCTAGGTGCTCATATGACAGAGTGTGCTACGCTTGGCACGCACATAAAATAAATACCTGGATTGCACGCCGTGAGGAACGACTGTCCACAAGTAAAGTCACTGATGCCATTGACTGCTGCGATGGTGTATGCGGCACACATGCATAGGTAACAGAAGAAATGCACACATTAAAATTGCACACACTAAAAGCTCCAACCATGTTTGTTGCCCATCTCAGCAAGTACGCCAAACAAAAGTAACAGTCAGATGGCCTGCCATCCTGTATATGGCTGGACTTATCGGCGTTCATGATGTTGTCGGCTGCAAATGTATGTGTGTTGGACTGTACATTGTCCATACTTTACAATTTTAATGCTCATTAACTCGTGTCATGTCGCACTATCTTCCTTTGTTACTCAACGTACAGGGTATTATGAGAGTTACACCATATGGTACATTAATTGTGGCATCTCAGTCTGTGAATGGCAACAAGGCCAATGACCTACACCATATCCAAGTGCAGTCACTTCACGCCACCTCTACTGGTGTACCAACTGCAAAATGTCCTCCACAACCATGCTGTGACAGTGAGCACCCATACATATTTCCAACAGTGTACGCTGGAGTTACATAGCTGTATAACAACCGACCCAAGGAAGGCAACATTCTGAAACCTACTTCAGAACAATTCCACATTGTTACTTCAAAGGCCCGTAGCCATGCATACACGGCAATAGGCGCTTGCCACTCCCAGCACAACATGGTACACCGATTACAAAAATCCCTATATCATCTGCAACACACTCCCCATCCCCAATAGCCTCTCAAGGTTGTCACCTGTGCACCTACCCCACAACGCTTTATATGTTAGTATCTACATACCTGGGCCATATCGCAAACGTTACGCAGGAAAACAATCCTTTCATGTCCCACTTTCTTACCACACTCCCTGAAGCGAGGCTCTGTTCACGGTCACACAACTCCTAACACAAGTGGTGTCTTATCTCACCAATGCTGCTTTACGAACTGCACCATGTCCTCTACAGTGATTCGGCAAAGGCGCGGACGATAGGACACTTACATATTTACAAGTGTATTGTATGTCACAAGGTATACTTATAATAACTTATGCAAATGACCTAAGGCAATGTGAAAGTACTCTTTCTACATATGTCTGCAATCCACATACCAATATCACAGTACTCCATACATAGCAGCATTGTGTTGCAGGTTTGTTAGCAACAGCCTACTCCTTCGCCACACCCAATGCAAAGCATTAGACCCATGCATGAAAACATGTGACCACTTACCTTTTCTGTCCACAGGTACATATTGGTACAGTAATGAACCCAATCAAGGCAACTTTCTGTAACCTACTTCCAACCAGTGCCCATCCTGTTAGGTCCAAGGGCCCCAGCCATGCACACAAGCCAGTAGGGGTTTTGCAGGCACAATACAACATAGCACTCCGACTGCAAATATCCTCATATTGTCTCCAATGCACTCCCCATCCCCAATGGAGTGGGCCTGCACTCACCAAAAAAGAATAGTCGCCTCTACACCTGGCCACCGATAAAGTATATGTGAGTACCTGTGTAACAATTCCTTCCATGTGCCAATGTCTGACTGCCCTCCATAAAGCAGAGCTGTGGCCAAGCCCTAGGCTCTTGGGTACACAGGCGGAGGCCTACGCCTCCGCCCATGCACACAATAGCCTCGTCCTTCAACACATCCACTAACATGCAATAGAGGCATGCATGCCAGAGGCATCACATACCTTCTCTTTTAAAGAAATTTTGTTCTTCCACATGGCCCACAAAGCACCACTAAGTACTCCTTTTCCCACTTTGCTAGACGAGTATAGATGTACAGAAGTGCACAGACATCATTGGTCACTGGATTTTGTTAAAATAAAAGAGCAGTGAATGCAGCCATCTGGCAAGTTGTTGTTAAAATTCTGTGCCAAAATAAAGGACTTGCAACCGTTCACTGTAGTGTTACTAAACTATGGAATGTTCTGGACCCGTACACTCTGTGTGAGCATGTCTGCTTTTGTTTATGTTGTTCCTTTCCTGAGCTATATGCTCACATGACAGAGTGAGCTATGCTTGGCACGCACATAAAATAAATATCTGGAGTGCACACCGTTAGAAACAACTGTCCACAAGTAAAGTCACTGATGCCAGTGACTGCTGCAATGGTTTATGCAGCACACAGGCACAGGTAACGGAACCGATGCACACATAAAAATTTAACACAGTAAAAGCTCCAACCACGTTCGTTGGCCATCTCAACAAGTACTTTACTTTTACTTTATTTTAATAGACTTCTTTCTTCACAGTATTAATCTTGATGTTGCCGTGTTGGAAGTTTCCATACGCGGGATCCAACTTGGAGATTGTACTTGGAGATCCCACGATCATGAGCTTCGTCTTGGATCTTTTCAGAGCCAATACATTCATGACCATCCAATTTTCAATGCATGTGTAGGCTCTATTGATCCTGGATTCATCTTGTACATGGGAGCCGGTCAGCGGAATGATACATTGCGTATCATTCGCAAAGTTAGTAAACCAAATACCTTCTTGTTTGAGCATGGCAAAGAACGGGGCTGTAAAAATGTTATAGAAACACGAGGAAAGACTCGCTCCTTGTGGTACTCCATATTCAATCGGCACCATGGCCGCTTCGGCAATTCCCGAGCAGATACAACTTGCCCTATTCTGAAGAAAGGAAGCTACCCACCGGCATGCCTCTGGAGAGAATGCGTCCACTTTTCCGAGCTTGGAGACCAACAAAGTGTGGTCTACCAGGTCGAAAGCGGTGGATAGATCCAAAAGCATAAGAACAGAAGCCTGTCCTTTGTCGATATTGCGAGAATAAAAGGGCAGGGGACCCTCTTTTTTGTATGGGGGCCTGACTCTAGAGGGATATGCAGAAGTATCAAGAGAGACAAGAGAGTCAATGGCTTCCCGTGTCATTGAACGCACAGGAGGTCAACCTGTATTAGCAGTGAGGCTAGATTTTATATATATACTAGCTCATTAAAGGATCACCAAAAAGCATGAATCTCTTTGAACAAAATGTAATTTTTCATAGATACATATTTAAAAACATTTTGTGACATGTGCCTTGTGTGGCACGTGGGGTATGCATAACACAACACAATATGCATAAGCATGGGTTAGTAAATAGAATGTGACTTCTTATTTCATGTATTGCTGTATAACTGACAATACGCAATCATTGTTGACACACAGGGTTTTGGTGTTTCTGGTTCGGTGAGAAGTGGAGTTTGGGCAGAGGCTGTATAGATGGAGCAGCGCTGCTAGGCACCGAACTGTCGTCAGGACGTTAATTCAGGTAAGGACGATGATGCACGAAAAAGGGCGTGCACCTAAGGAGGTTAAAAGATGAGTATTTTAAAAAAGTTGAACAAAAAATGTTGGTTTGACGTGGAGAACACTGCCAAGGGGACCTACCTAAATAATAGGCGTCATGACATCCAGATCATTTTGCTGGCCAGTTGTCAATGGTACACCCGGCCTAATTTTCAGTCTGAGCATCAGACTTTGGAGTCTATAGGATAGAGAAAACTTAATTGTTGTTTGTGAAATTAAGTCAAAAAATTGAATGAGATTAAGTCAAAGTACCTGATGATTACTCGCTGTCAAAATAGAGGTGGTTCATCCAGGTAGTAAACTGTCCTGGTCTTCTTAAATATTGCAAAGGACCTCAGAGAAGTTTAGGTAGTTCATAAAGTGCAGTAATGGAACAGGAATTAGTTGCACGTTGCACTGTAAAAATGTCTATATCCGTATACAGTGTTTAGTGATTAGTGCAGTTATCGGAAAAAGGGGGGGTGTTGGCTTCATAGGAGGCGTAGTGTTACAGTTATATGGGTACTGGCCATGGTGTGATTAATGGAGTACTAATCCAGACAATTGTTACGGCAATGGCATCGAAGTGAATCAGAGGTGCTTGTTTACAGAAGGCCGTATCGCAGGAGCTTGCATATGGTTAGATAGCACAACTGTTGTTACTAGGACGTGCTTAATGTTCATGATGGCGGAACATTAGTGAAAAAAGGTAGCTAGGCGTATTGTAACTCGGTTACAGGAACCAGAGAAGTTCTAGGACGTCTTACCTGCTAAAGCGAGCTGTGTAATCTGAAAAGCGCTGTGTGATGCGCATGCATGTAGATGACACTGCTCTTTTGTAGTTTGCAAAAAATGGAAATCTTTATTGGGCCTTGGGTAAGAGCGCTCTTGTTCTGACGCGCATGCATCATGCTTAGGAATGATAGTGTTCTAATGTTAGAGCGTTACGGTATAGCGAGAACTGTGAACTTGTCCTTACTGTTGAAAGGTGTATTTTATACCAGAACGGTATGTATGTATTGCATTCAAATGATGGCAAATAAAGAAAAACAAAAAAAAATTTGGCTATCACAGATTTACAAGTGTTGGATAGATTATATCGGTATATAATAAATGGGTCTATTATAGGCACACAAAATGTGGGGTATAGATATAGACACAGGAGAGTAGGGTTGACAACATCTGATCAGGTGACTGAGATCAAAAGTGGTTTCATACATAAATGAACAAAAGTGAAAATCCATAATAGAATATTGTAACATTGTGATGACAGAAGTTTATGGTAGTTTTGGGACATATATTCCTGAATTTGTAAAGGTCATCATTAATTATTCCAGAACTGCTTCCAAATAATGGCTAACACGGATTTTACAGGTTTTGGATTGATTGTATCGGTATATAATAAATGTGTCTGTTATAGGCATGCAAGATTGGGTAAATGCAGTTATTACAGACCCAGGAGAGTTGGGTTGACAACATCTGCTCAGGTGACTGAGATTAAATGTGGTTTGGTACATGAATGAACAATTATAGTGACATTCAATCTCAATATTGCATAGTTACAGTCCCAACAATGGGATGGGAGATGAATTCATATATTTGTTTAGGTGTTACATGTCTTCATGGGGAACCAGGGGTGAAGCAAACTACCAAAAGGGGGTCATTACTTAGTAAAGAATAGGTTCCACTCGATTGATATGTTGAGGGCTTTTCTTACAGAGTCTAAGCGATAGATCCATTTCTGTTCCATTTAGAGTGGATATAAGTCTTAGCCACCTATCTAGACAAAAGAATCAACATGGAACCACCCACAGAATTTTTACTCGAATGTACCAGAATTGCACTAATGGAGAACTATTTCATCTATGAGACAACATTCTACCAACAATGTCATGGCACTAGCATTAGCATGGGGCCTACTTTTGCCCCAGATGTGGCTAATTTATTCATGGATTCTTTTGAAAGAAACTCGATCTATCATGACTCCAATATTTTCAAACACTCACTAGGGTGTTGGTTCCGATACATTGATGACATTTTTATGGTCTGGAAAGGAAGCGATAGCGAACTAGTCGCATTTGGACAATGGCTCATCGCATGGAACGTGTGCTTCAAATTCAAGATTGAACACAACAAAAGTTGGATACCGTTCCTAGACCTGGAAATCCTTACCCCATTACTAGAGGTGGCACTCTAAGCTCCCTGTTATTCCTCCTTCCCCTATTTGCCCAAAGTCCCTTGCCTACACTGCAAAGATGCACAAAGCCTGTCCAATAGCTTGGAGATGTGTTTTCTCTTTACTATGAAGTGAGAAGCAGAGGTTTGAAAGGAGATAGACATTCAGTTATCCTTTTGAGGTCCACACATTTAGCATTTTTAATCAGATATTTGTTTTGCTTTCCAAAGCAAATAATTGTACAAAACAATAAAGAAAATTAAGAATTACACCCACAATCACCCCCACAACTAATCCACAGTTGCCTTTATTAGAAACCAAATAGTCAAGCTACCCATCATAACCCACTCCACTGATGGTGCATGGGAGGTATACACCTGTTATATGTGTCCTTCGTTGGCCGTGCATAATCTGTATTAGGATGCTTTACACAGGATGCTTTACACAGTCCAATAACATTCCCTACTCGAGAAAAGGTTAGTTACATAATCGTGAATCATACCAGTCATGTTCTCACAAATTGATAAATTCTGCATTCTCCCCATCCATTCTTTAATTGTCAGATAGTTCAGATGCGAAAGGATGCTACTTTAATTTTGACAACAAGCAGAGCTAGAACTGTTCCAAACACTGTCTCCCACCTCAAAAATTCCCAGCAGACAAACGTCTAAGATGCTAGAGAAATTACAAGCAGTCATGAGTCTCAAAACCCTGATGATGGCATTATCCTGTTGGGATAATGCCATCATACCTGTAACTCTGCAGCCTCGCCAACACAGCATTGCCTCCTTTCCCCTGGCATGCTTAATCCTACTCAGCATTAGGTCTTCGTATCTAAAAATGAATTTGTAGCCCAGTTCTGCATATTGAGCACTTCTTGAGGCTTGTCCCTGATTTTTTCTGTGTTTGCAGGGTCATTGTGCCCTGCAGGTACACATGAGATATTGACCTCTTGTTCACTGATATATAAACACTTAAAAAGGCATAAGATTAAGCCTGTCAAGCTCAGGGAGCTAAGGGGAATGCTCTCTAAGACATGGTTGTGTTGCTGCTCCTTTGTTAGCGTTTGGGGAACAGTGCCTTTATTAGCAATATCAAAGGTGCTCCACTTTTACTCTACTCCACTTTTGAAATCCCCAAAGTATCCTTACATGAGTCAAAGGATCTGATGTGGCTTTGATGAAATAGGTGCAGAATAAATTTGCATCATCTATCCCTCCAAACCTTGAAATTGCACACCCACACACCGGTGTAAATTCTGGGATACAGTGAATGGGAGCAGCAGGAAGCATGAACATAGTCAACTTGAATCTGCTCAATATTCTCACGTCTGCGTACTCATTTTAAGAGAAGGTAGTTCATGCATGGAGTTGGCTCTCTGCCTCTACAATAACCTGACCATATAACAAAGGGGTCTGCCATTCACTTCAGGGAGCTAGGGTCCAACTAGTCGGTAAAATCCCATAATTGCAAGGCTTGATAATAATCTATTAAATGGTGGAACATAAGACCACCCTTATTTCTGGTCTTTTAGAGATTGGCACTAGCGAAACTATGTAGGGATTTCTTCCATACAAAGGCAAGTATATCTTGTTGTAATTATTTTATAACTATCTTAGGTATCAGAATGGGCAAAGATTGGAAGAAGTATAGAAGTTATGGAAACATGCTCAAATTAATGGATGCTCTTCTACCAAACCAAGAAATAAACCGATTTCTTCATGACCTAAGATCTGATCTAAAAGCTTTCAACAAGTCAAGATCGTTTGCCTAATAAACGGAGGAATTCGAAGAAGTATGAAATATCCCCAAATATTTCATGTACTCCTCAGCACATCAAAAAGCCTGGCTAATTGTCTCACCAGCTCACCTTTTAAATGTAAGCTGAGCACTTCACACTTATTCAGATTAATCTTGAATCGCAATACATGTAGAAATGAATCTATTAACTGCAGCAAAGGGAGAAAGCACACTTAAAGAAAGTCAGATATCAACTGCAAATAATTTCTCTCCTAATCCCAGTAGTAAAATGTTCAAGAGACAAAGCAAAAAGAAAGGGCACAGTGATACCCATGTCTGGTTCCTCTGGTGAATCTGAATATCCAGAGAAATTAATTTGCCAACACCTTAGCTGAACGATTTGAGTACATGGGAAAAAGAAACCTTTGAAAATTCCTCACCTTAATTATATTTTCCCATTACTGCTCTTAAAATGGCCACTAAATACTGTGAGGGGTCAGAAATGTGAGACAGACACAAAGGTATAGTTTAAGAAGAATGGCCCTGCCTGGCAAAGTAAAACAAAAGAAAAATGACCTAGTATTCAAAAAGTATCTGACCCTCACACTAATACACACAACCGAATTATACAAGGAATGTCTTCTTTAGTTCCACAAAATAATATACCTATTCAAACTCAAAGGCTTTAGAAAGTATTCCTTGTGACCAGGGTTGGAAACCCTTGCCCTGGATCAATTCAGGAATACCTTGAGCAAAGTTCGGATTCAATACAGTTCTGTGCAACAACAAAGTTCCATTCAACGTAGCACAAGATGTCTTTTCCATTCAAATGCTCCTTCCACTTGGCATGAAAATGTCTCTTTCACAAATGCTAGGTCACACATCAAAACAAATGTTATTTTCCATGGTCTCTTGCTTGGAAAAGTAAATGTCTTTTCCTCTAAGCACATGTTCATAAACCAAGGCAATCATTCTCTTCCAAAGCACAGGTAATTATTAGTACATCACACTTCTTCAAAGGAAGCACTTACTTTTGTCAGGATACCATAGCAAGTATTTTTTAGCAATGCAACAGTTCATCATGAAAGGTGATAGATTTACCAAATTATTTCCAACCCACCTTTTTGCCACATCCACCATACTTCAAATCATCTTCTTCCTTCCTGGGACACTTGCCTGCCAGTACTAACTACTACTGGTCCCTTTCCTGGTGTACTCGTCTGCCAGGATGACAACTCCTACAACTACAATTGTGTCATTGGTAATGCCTGTTTCAAGATTCTGTAAACCAGCATGCTATGTGAGGAGGTTTGAACAATAACTGCTTTTCTTTAAAGCCTCTTGACAGTATAGGATACATCTCTCCCCAGATCGCGATTCGATAAAAGGGAAGTTGCACCCTTGTTGTCTCTATATTACTTTCCTATAGCCTTTTGGCTGTTGGCAATGCAGGTTACATGTCTCTCCCTATTGGCATCACATGTAAGGAGAGTTTGGCTCCTGCAGCCTTTATATTACTCTTATGCAACCAATTGGCTGCTAGCAATGTGGGTTACAATTATCCCCCAACTGTTATCCCTTATCAGGAGAGTTACACACTGGCTGCCCTTTTATCTCTCCTCTGCAGGCTCTTGGCTTCTGGCAACGGGGGTTACAATTATTCCCTAATTGGTATGCCTTATCAAGGAAGTTCTGCCCTGGCTGCCATATATCATTTGCTCAGTATTCAAAATCATTAGCGCCCTGACGTCACCTGCCATCTCAGGCCAACTCACTCGTCTTCCTAGTCTTGGGAAGATAGCTCAGAGGCAACACGTTCGTCTTGGAAGCAAGACAACACAGAGCAAATTCATAATGTTATTTGGTATTTTTACATTTAGTTAACTTAAACAGATTTTTGACCTGAGAATTGTCAATTTTATGGGAGGTTGTAAAAAGAGTTTTTGATAAGGCAGAATCAAACAATTAGAGGTTTTTATATTTACTGCCTGAACCCCAAATGTACCAGTTTTATGCTGGGTAGCAGACTTTGTGTAGTCTGTGTTTTGGGTAGTTCTAGGAGAGGGAATTGTACTCTGACAGCATGCTATTAGGTATTTGGGTATTATGGGACTTTCATCCTCAAAAGAGGGTGAATATTGGGTTTCTCCTAGTGGAGTCACCACTTTCCCTTGTCAGCCATCTCATCCCATGTGATCCTCCCCCATGTTACCACCCTCAGGGTTAGGATCAGGTAGCAGATGCCTGACCCTAGCCACATGGGAAGAGGCTTTAGGCTGGGGTTTAGTGATGACTCCACAGGAGTCATCACAATATGTTCAAAGCCTTTTTTCATGTTAAATCCTAAAAGAACAGTAGGGATTTGCCTTTTATGCGCAATATCGAGCAGGTCAATTCCTTTTCTCACAATGTCCGAGGCCTCTCTTTCGGACACAATACCCAATTGCTCTCTGATCTCTAATAAAATGTCTTAAAGTCTCTTAAGCTAATATTTTAGCATAACGTTTTATGGGCCTCATTACAAGTTTGGTGGTGCAGAACAAAGTGGTGGTAATTCCATTGCTGCCACTTTTTTGTTAGTAACAGAATTACTACAGTTTTTCCCACACCGCCAAATTATAGGTTTTGGTGGATTTACCGCTGGCAGAATTACTAAGTGATAAATCCACCCATTCCTGGAGGAAAAAATGGTGGATTCATCTCCAGCTTATTGCTGGAGGTAACCCATCCACTTTATCTTCAGAAATTGGCAGATTTACCTCATGGTAATTCCACCAGAAGTAAATCCTCCAAAAATCCCAATGTAATATGACCCCAAAAAAGGGGAAATAAACCACAATACCACCACTGATAAACCTGTGGTAAGTAAACAGGAGCAAGTGGTAGTAATGGCAATCGAGTTTGGCACTAATTTGACAGCTTTACTGCTGAATTACTGCCAAACTCGTAATGACACCCAATGTCTATGTTGAGAACAGCAATAGGGCAATATGAAGAGCATTTTAATTCAGAGGACGGAGTCCCCTTCCCCATTGTGTTTCCCGCTATCGCCACATCCATCTTGTCTTTTGAGTTCATATAATGCTTAGGGTATTTGGGGTAGTGGGAATCAATAGAGTCGTAGGGCCTTTAGTTTTGAGAGTGGTTGGGCCTGGTAAAAGATTGCTGGTAAAAGAAACGTACCAGCAACTCAGAACATCTTGCAACTTCCTAATAAGTGGGGTCTAACAAATAGTAAACGTCATTTGGGGGAAAGGAGTAGCTTGGCGCAAACTATCATCCAGCTGAAGACACCCAGAAAAGAGATAGATGTTCAAATAACCCATCAGATTCTTATCAGGTCAAAGTCAAAGGAGGGAAGAGAATCCTGTGTGCCCAATTCTGACACCACTTCATGGGTCTCTTAACCCCTCAGGCTTTTTGTAGGAGATTCAGGAACAAGAACCATATTACAAAATATTCTACTGGGGTCGAGGTTGGTGACAAACCTCCCAGCAAAAGGCAGTCATTTGAGGATTTGGCAGCAGTTTTGGAGTCTATGGCCCTCATTACGAGGTCACCGGTAGGCTTCTGGTAGCACCGGTGGCCTACCAGCAACCTCGGCTTACAGTTTCCACTGCCCGATATCCCGGTAACACTGGGATATTATGGGCGGCTGTGGAACATTAAGTTCCCATTCCCATGGAATCCGATGGGACTCCACGGCAATGGGCACACCGAAGCACTGGCATCATTAGTAACCGTGCCGGTGCTTCAGTGAAAGATCTGCCGGTAGGGGCTTGAACTACCGGCTGTTCATTGCCACTACCGGCAGACTTATAGTTTGCCCGTCCTGAAAAGGTTCCAATAACTGTTGTTATCAGCAATTTTTTCCAGATCGGCAAACTTATAATGAGGGACTATGTCTAGGACACAAAAGTGCAGTAACTTTTCTATGTTCATATTCCTCATCGGACTTGCTAGAATCACAGTCCTGAAATAACAGAAAGGAAGGTTGTTAAGCGGTAGAGCGTAGGTAGAGCCAAACTCACAGGAGCCCGGTCCTGCTCTCTGTAGAGATAGAGTTTTGAACTGTGTGCAAAGCAATTGACCTTAATGCACACTGTGTTGGACATATTAAAGGAGTCCTCGGACAACGTGTTGAACATGGTTCTGGCACTGTTCAAGAGAATGGATGCTCTGGTGGTGCTGGGGGAGGAGACGGATGAGTGGACTTTCTTTAGCCAATTGTCCTTTCAAATATAGAAGTCTTCCCTCCTTGTCTTTTTTTCTGCTCGAAAGTGAAAAGCTCATATTATTTTTTTTTAATTTGTATATGGTTAGAAAAACAACCTTTACAAAATAGAGCCATTAAAAAAAGTCATACTTAGTTCAACGACAAATTCATCATACTATCACAGAATCAAGAAATCAGCAATAAGCAAATGAGAAAAAAAGAAAAAAGTATAAAATAAAAAAACTAAGAAGAAAACAAACAAAGGAAAAGATCCACTTTTCAGAGATTACATAAAAAGGCCACAGTCCTGATACAATATAAAGAAAAAGAGAATACTGTTGCAAAACAATAACAGAGCGGAACATAGCAGCATTTCTTTCAATCAGTTTTTTCCTTTGGCATTCATTTTTGCAGTTCTCAATATTTAGACTACTTCTCTTTCAAGGGCAAGCTATAGCAGTGCAGCCAAAACAGTCCACCAGAGCCATTGTTGTGATGGGCAGGTTCCATGTCTTAAAATCGCAGCAAAAATGGCAGTGTATGCAAAATATCATGGCACAAATGCTGTAGTTTTGCCACCACAATCATGTAAAGGATGTGGGGGACACCCCCGCAACCCCTGGACCCATTATACCATTTAAGGGTAGCAGGGGTCACCCCGAAAACCCCCGCTTACCTTAAATGGTATAATGGGGTACACCTTTACCGGGTCAGACCTTTTTGACGCAATTTATCTTACCAGCTAGATTTTTGCCGTGATTTTATTACCTGATAACGCTGGGGTAGATGTTATTCACTCATAAATCCGCTCCTCTGCAAGACTTGAACCACTGCTATTGTTATTGCTGTGTTCTGGCCTGAGATCAAACTTTTCCAGAAGATTTCTGAGTGCATCCACTCTTCCCTCTCCACGAATCTGGAAAAATTGGTTAATCTTGTTTCCCACATGCCCACACAATTCATCAACAGATGTTTCAGGGTCTGCTTGGCTGGATTAATGCATATCCTGCATAGTTTAATTGCTGTTTCAGTTTTCCCCTTTTACTCAATATTTCCCCAGTATGAATAAGATTGAGACGCACTCTCAGAAAATTCCTTCAGATTTTCCAATCTGGAAATTTCACCAGATAATTTGGCAGATACCCCTGTTTCTTATCTACCACTAGAAAGCTGTCCAAGGGGTTATTCGACTGCAAGCTCTTTTTACTTTCAATGGATTGGATATTAATGTTTCAGCGGTAGAGTCAGCTTTTTCAAGGGTTGTTCTAGCCTTTTGTTCTAGATGTATCAGCATCTTAGATTTGTGATATGTCCGGTGTAACTTGACATCCTCATGCAGAGATTCCTTCTGAGGCATAATGATAAGCCTGTAAAGAGAAAGTAATCTCCATTCTGCCAATGATGCTAGTGTTTTCAGACCTAGTTCAAACCTAGGGCATGGCAGTGAGATACTCAGTCGGAGGCCAAGGACTCTTTTTTCCAAAGTGCACCTTCAGGTTTTTACCAGTCGTGGTCCCACAGAGAGGGCTTAGCTTCTAGGCTGTATAAGATTACTGGCATGACCTTTGCTATATAGAATTTTACTAAAGGTTTGACAGAGAATTTGCAGAGTGCAAAAAGGATCTTTTTCATCTGCAGAATTAGTTTGTCTATTTTATTCTGTGTGTCATGCTCTGTTTTACATCGTGATGGAGAGGCATAGATAGAGTAGCCCAAATACAGCACTTCCTCAACTCTCGGGATTACCTGGTCCTTCAGTACCCATTGTGTAAACTTGACCTGCTTGCGAGGATGTCTAAACACTATCGCCCTAGATTTCTTTGGATTGATGGATAGGCCGTTTAATTTAGCGTATTCACTCAATCTATGTAAAAGACCTTGAAGACCCACAGCTGTCCTATGTACCAAAACGATATCATCAGCATAGGCCAACCAATGAATCGTTGTTACATTTATCTTGGGGCTCACCAATGCCAATGATTGTAGATAAGGACCCATGTTCGCCAGAGACTGATAAAAAAAAATGGTGCACCCAGACATCCCTGCCTCACTCCTTTATCAGCTCTAATTGGGTCAGTAAGGTGTCCGTCTTCATCTAAACAGACTCTGAGCTATGTATCTCTATGTAGCTCTATTAACATAGATATCAGTCCTTTTGGGGCCCCACAGTTCCATAGTTTGGACCAGAGGCGTTCCCTGTTCACCAGATCAAACGCCCTTGAAAAGTCACCCAGGCTCCGTATAGCTGCTCTGGTCCCACCTCTCTTGTTCATTCAGTCATTATGTTGAGTGCTAGCCCATTGATTGCCGTGGACATAGCACTCCTAAATCCTGTTTGAAATTTTGATAAACATTTTTTTTCCTTAGCCCTCCAGGTCTCTCAGCAAGATTTTCATAAAGAGTTTACTCTCTATAGCTAGGAGGGCGATCGGTCCTTAGTTTTCTGGCTGTGACCGATCGCCTCCATTACAGCCTTAAAGGAATGTCAAGAGATAAACCTGCATCGAGCTAAACCTGAATAATTTCCATCCTTAAAGTAAAATCGGTGCAGCTTTGTGATTTTACAGTAATGGTGTTCTCACAACAGCTGGTCTTTTGTAAAAAGTTTTCAAAGAAAAGACGGTTGCTATAGATGAGCCCATGCAAAGCATTTGCCAAGTGGGTGCCTGTGCCTTCTTATCTTGCAAAAATTTCTTGTATCCCTAAATTCCACACAATCATTTGGTGGGGCCCACACTTTATAAATATTCTTAATTAATTTTGAAAAATACGTGGCGCATCAAGTATAAAAACCATACAGTTTAAAAAAAAAGCCTGTATTTGTTATCTGTTAATATGTATATGACGCTTGCTTGAAAATACATTTAATGTAAAATGAATAAGAACCCCAGATATAATGGTTTAAATAGCGATGTAGCAGCCTGCTGTAAATTTGTGCTCGCTTTTATCAACCCTCACCATCAACCTTTACCTTTATTATGCCCATATGTTAGGCAGAATCATATGCAGTACCCTTTGGGAACACCACACACAATTAAGACTACAAGTGACAGTACAAATTCACCTTTGGTACAAGCCTGTACTACACAGTAAAGTGGTATCCATGGCTGAGCAGCCAGACTTCTCTCAAGAGTAAAGTGAGCAGTATCAATAGTTACACAAAGGACAGCAATTACTATTGTTCAAACAAACACTGACTCAAGGTTTCTGAGTAAAATAATATACATTTATTTACACATTCATTTGTAAAAGTGTTCACTAAATAATCAGCAGAAAAATCACACTCTTAATAAACTACACAACACCCAATCAATTCTGGACAAGTTAGGCTCAAAAAAATGAAGTGTTAACAAAATGGCACTCCAGCATTTTAAAAGGGAGAGAAAGACAAAGTTATACAAAATTAAACAGCACCAACAAGTAAGTAGGCAGGGCAATCTGGAAAAGGCTTGCTACAATGAGGATTCAAATCAATTGGCAAAGGCCAATGTTAATGGTTCAGAGTCTTTGCAGAGGATCACACAGTTCAGAGTAGTTTGCGGTTAAGTCTTTGCCAAGAGTTTGAAATGAAGTTGGTCGAAGGAAAAGTTATTTAAAAGAGTAGCGAAGGACAAGCCCTCGGATTGGCGAAAGATTTTCAAACACTTTCACAGCGGTCGGACGGAACGAACAACTGGGTTAGAACAGTACCTTAAATGGAGAAGGCTGTAGCTGAGGCAGACATTCCTGTCAGACCCTGCAGGCTCACGGTTCCTGAAGCGACTGTCGGACTGACACAAAGTAGGAAGACTGGACTGCCCAGGGAAGAAACCAGCAGCAGAGCAAAGCAACGAATAAAAGGTGCATTCCTTAAAACCCAAACAGGGTCCAGTCTTTCTGGCTATCGGGTTCACTGCAGCTGTGCACAGCAAATTCACCCAGGGGAGGGAGGCCTTGGTTGGTGTTTGGAAAATTGGCTGATCCCACCAGCTCAAGGGAAGAAGATTCCTTGCAGATCTTCTCTGTCATTGAAATTTAGAGATTCAGACCCGCAGCAGGGCTTCACCGGGAGGTTCAGTCGTGGTAGTGGTCCTCTTCTTTCAGCTTCTCTTCGGTTCTCTCAATACTCTGCCTTCCAAGCCCCAGAGATCTACTTTTTATTCAGTTTTACCTCATTCACCCAGCCTGTCTGTCAATCACAGAGCAGGGTGGCTGTCCTAGTGGGAGAGTCACAACAGTCAATCATACAGAGTGTGACATGGGTCTCCAAGGAGACCCTGTACAGGGAGTCTCAAACCCCTGCCTCACATCCTGGCCCACTCAGACATTCAGGCACCTAAGGAGGGCTTCTGTGCAGAAGCCCGCCAAAGGACAGCGAACAAAGGGACCAAACCTGGTTTGGTGCGCAGAGTAAAACATGAGAAAGACCTTTACAAAATGAAATGGCAAATAAACCCAGCAGGAACCAAATAAAAGTAAATGGGGTCCAGCGGATTTAAGTTTGAGGCTACTAACTTAGCCTAAAACAGTACCAAGGCTGTTTGCATAGACCGCAGTAGGAAAAATAGGGTAGATAGCACTGCCACCAGCCAAATCTTCAAGAAAGGGGAACAAAATAATGTTCCAAAGACAAAAAGAGATACCTATTAACCCTTTCCAGTACTCTATGTAAGATAGGTTGTACTGCGTCGGTGCTTTCAAAAAGACTAATAAAGTCAATAGCAACTTTACCTGTTATGGGAGACAGTAGTCAGTCCCAGAAAATGGAGTTTAAAAGTGGAATGTCTGAAAAAGACAACCCTGTGTCACTGCACTGAAGGTGCTGTCTAACACACTGTTTAAAAAGATGACGTCTATGGAGTAGGTGAACCTCCACAGTCGATGAAGACAAACATGTTAAACACACAGCAAAATACATGTAAGAGTGGGAAAAAAAGGCTCACAGTCTTACCTGGTGAAAATAATAAATCCTAGAAATCCAGCAAAGCTGCTGAGGGACTCAGTACGTAAGGGAAATTAGCCATTGTGGAGAATTCTCCCTGACACCACACAAATGCCAGACTTATCGACTTTCTCAATGCCTGTTTCCTAATAAACTACACATACATTTTAACACCGAAATCTTGACCCGACACACTGAGCTCATTGGTTGTTTACATGAGAATCTGGATCCCAAGCATCTTGAGGCACAGAAACTGATCTTCTGAACACCAGTGAACACTGCTCAAATATCTTGACTCTTGCTCTTCTCCTGCTCTCATTCTCCTTGACCTCTCTTCCACCTTTGACACGGTCCACCATCTATCCTCATAAAGCAGCTCCAAGATACTCTTGGTATCTCAGATCAGGCACTGGATTGGTTGACCCCATTCCTCACTGACTGCCCTTCCCAGGTGCTCATGGGCTCCTTCTCCTCTGTCATCACTCTCTCTACATGTGGTGTTCTGCAGGGCTCTATCCTCTCACCTTGGCTTGTCAACATCTACCTTGCACCTCTTGCTCACCTGATTTTCTCTCCTCATTTCCAGTACTACGCAGATGACACACAACTCTTCTTCAAGCTCCCCTCTTCCTCCTTCACTTGCTCCTCTATCATTCCTGACCGTATGTCTGCTATTCAGTCTTGGTGCACCTCCAATGATCTCTTTCTTCATGCTAGTAAGACCAAGATCCTTCCTATCAGGACACCTGCTCCCCGTTTCCCTCCTGCACTCTGGCTGCCCTCTATGGGCTCACCTCTCTCTCCTTCCACTGAGACCAGAAACTTTGGGGTCATCTTTGATGTCTCCCTCTCCTTTACTCTTCATATCTTGGACCTTGCCAAGAAGGCCCACTTTCAACTTTACCTCCTTAGAGGCATTGTCCCTTTCCTCACCTTCCCCCAGAATCTCAATGTCTCTAGAGATCTGGTCCTCTCCATGCTACATTACTTTTACAGCCTCTTCCTCAGTCGACCTCTTTCTTTGCTCAGTCCTCTTCAACTAATCGAGAATAGGGCTGCAAGATTTATCTTTGACCTTAAGCCATGGGACGGTATCTCTCCAGCTCTAAAATCTCTCCACTAGCAGCCGGTTGTTGCAAGGATCAAATTCAAGACTTTCAGCATCATCCAAAATGATGTCTGGTGCCTGGGACCATGCTACATGCAACTCTCTCTTACTACTCTCCTTCCAGATCGCTTTTATCTTCTTGCTCCAACTCTCTGTTGATCAAATGCTTCTCCAAGCAGAGAGCTGGGGGCAGATCTATCACAGCTGGCTCCCTCCTATGGAACAGTGTCCCTCTCTCTCTGTCTTGAACCGGCCCACCTCAAGTTTCCACAAACATCTCAAGACCTTTCTCTTCTCCTCCTCATTCCCTCTCCCCCTCCCGTGCTAACCATCCCCTCTGTCATGGAGATGTGTCGACTGGTCCCTAAAGGGTCCAATAGGGTGCTGGCCTTCTGCCCACTTGCCTCCACCACCCACCACCCAGCACTTCCTTCTGGGCCCATACCCACCTGTTGGTGGTTTGATTCCACCCTGCACTCACCTGTTGAGCAGTATACCTCCCTCTTTGCCTGGGATGTCTCTGGCCATGCACTTACCCGTTGCCTCCCCAATGGGCACCTCTGGTACTTCCTCCTGTCAGGGACCCTAACAGCACTTACCCCAAACCAAGTCCCCCATTGTTCCATTTTCTTTTCACTGCACTTGCACGCTCTGAATGTCACAAGGCCTAGTAGGACCGCTGTAGCTTTCTATTTATTTGTTATCATTTTGATTGTTTATTTGCTCCCTTGTTCCCTTCCCTTGTGGCGCTTTGAAACATTGTCTTGTTGTATAAGCGCCTTATAAATATCCACTACATAAATAAATAAAAATAAATAAGCCCTGTCAACACAGTCCAACCCTAAAAACATTTAATCGGTCTGCCTCAGAAAAGGCCTGAATACATTATCACAGAATTATACACATACTTTTATAAACCACAGGTTTGTCATTAAATGCACTCAGTTGTGTTAATTTAAAAATAACCATTTTACCTTTCTTTCTGAAATGAATCTGCCTAAAAGAGACTAGTCCCGGTTTCCAGACAAAAGCCTTCCAGCGGGGCCTCTGACCCAGGCTCTCAGATAACAGCCTTCCACACAAAGCTGCCAGCATTTACAATCAATTATCCACACCACAGGAAAGCAGCAGGCTAAACATTTCAGGGAAATATAAACACATTGCTCCCAAAAACAGTTCCAGTGTTTAAAGTACATTCACCTTTTTAGAAATGCAGGGTATGACTGTGAATATAAAATCACAGGTTAGCACTACAAATATGAAACTTAGTCCAGAGCTCACTAATCCCCTAGAAGATGCAGGACACATGTTATGGGGGCAGGAAAGAACCCTGGAGTCTATTTTACGAAAGTTCCTGTGTAAATTCACAGTTACATAGGAAGGAATAGGGTTATCCACTTTAGTGGAGGCAAGTCTGTTTGACCACACAGGTGCGGATTATGTGATTGGCAACCGCAGGGAAGGCCACAGGAGACCCCAAAGAAGTGTTCCAGATATTAGAAGATGGACCTTGGCCCCAGAGGAAGAAGCAGCAGAACAGGAGGACCCCCAATAGAACTCTATGGGAATTTCAGTCAACACTCCCAGGGGGATACCGGGGTGAACATCTCAAACAATCATCCCATCCACCCCAAGCCTCACAGGGGTACTCACTTCTCAGTTTCAGTGAAAATGGCTACAAGGACCTGGTGAGTAAACAGCTCTTCTTCACATGTGTTGCTTTCAGAATTTGATTTTGCAGGAGTTGCTTCTAGAGCCAATGAAGACCCCAGTGACATATGAAAGGAAAGGAACAGGACATGTACCTTTAAGTCAGGAGTGAAAACCCCAATGGGGATGTCTTCAGGAAGCGGAGGGAACTCAGGAAAATGGCACCAAGCAGCTTAATGGACAAAAGAAGGCAGCAGCACACCAGCAAATATTCCCAGGATGACGACAACAGCTGGAGGCACCTTCTGGTGGCTTGGGCTGAAGATATGGTGGGCAGCTGAGTCATCAACCACCTTCTGCACATCAGACTTGACCCACAACCAATCAGATTATTCTGGCAGTAAACAAATGGCCCAGAAAATGGTTACAGAATGTAGGGACCGACCCAGGAGATCTGGGAGTTACCAAGAGTTTTCAGAAAATACAGACTGGAACTCTAGTAACAAAATAAGTTTTAAAAAAAACAAACTACAATATGCTGAGCCTCTGCACTTAGAGAGTACTGCTAAGTGAGTGCTTTAAAAATGGCAAAAATAGTCGGAATTTGCAAGAAAACTCCTTAAGCAGGTTAGCAGACCAGCCACCTACGAGTTACCTGAACCAGAAAGCAAGAGAGTGCAACAGGGGCAGGACAAAGCCCAAATACCCCTGCACAATAATGATGGCTAAATGCCAGCCAGCCAATAACTAAAAGAGGCTTCGGAATAGAGTCATATGACCAACCATGCTGGTTGGTAAGTGGACCTGCCACTTAGCTAGCCTCCCTACAGGAAGAGAGAGGAATAGACTATACCGGCCTAAACCAGTAAAGGACAATATGGAAGCTCACAAAGTGTCCACATGGTTACAACAGCAATTTGAGGCCAACTCATGGTAACCTAGACAAAGGAAAACCCTTAAACACAAAATATGTGATCCGAATGGCTACCAAAATAGTACATTGGCCTAAGAATGCTGTAAAATGGCTTGCATCCAAGTTTAAAGCCAAAACCTAAGTATAGCTGCCACCAACCTACTCCCTAAAACCTGTGTAAGGTGATAAAATACCTTAGGGCGAAAATGGGAAGCCATAGAGGCACCCCTGGTACCGGACTCCATAGGTGCAACCCAATACCATATATCTTATGCAATCTAAAAAGGGATGTAATGGCCAGAGTCTTTTAGGAGGAGTTCCTCTGGCCTCCCAAAAGAGAGCAAAGCAGCAAATACTAACAGGGGGAGAAAGCAAAAGGTTGAGGCACCCCAACAAGTGGCCCTAGAATCCTCAAAATGGAAAATTCTGACTAAATAATCCTCATCAGAGTAGTTTATATAAATATCCATCCACACCATCATGTCATTGTGCAAATATAAAACCCCCCATGAAACTAATCTGACACAGAGAATGCATACCTATATGCATTAACCGTTTGTCTGCCTAGTGAAAATGTAACATACCTTGCAGTATTCATCTAAACATTAAAACATTTCGTACGCGCCATGTATTTGTGAGTGTCTGGTTCTCATTGATGATCGAAGGTAGCACAGCATTAACCAAACCGATGCAGAGGCGGTCATTCCAAAGATGGCCTGCATTGCATAAAGCCCTGCTGTTGCAATGAATAAAGCAATTTCCTCTTCCAAATGCTCTCACAGGCTGGGCAGAAAAAGTAAAATGCAACAACGACCCACTACGACCAGTGCAAAGCAGAAACTGTCATCAAACACTGTCTTGTCTTTCCATATTGGCAATGACAGTTGTCAGAGACGGTAAATTAAATCAGGTTGTAATTAACTGAATGCACACAAAAAAATAAAATGTGGCTTTAATAATCGGTACTCTTTCATGCTTCTATCTTTTCCACAGAAATTAGCGCTGTGGCTCATTTTCTATATGCCAGATTAGATAGCACCATTAATTCTCTGACTTCTCACATTTTTTACACACTTTAGCCTGGGTATTTCAGCTGAGTTAGCTAAATTCAATATGTGTCTAAAGTTTCCTGCGTCAGAGAGTCTTTCTTATTTCCCCAAATTCTCAACCACAGCAATGCTGGTGCAATCATTGGCTGATGAAGTGCGGTCTGCCAAGTTCCCTGTGTATTGCATAGGTCGGGCTGTATATTGCTACACTGAGTACCGTTATACAAAAAAAACAGCAATGCCTTACTTCATGCTGCAGGAAATCACCCTAAACATATAATGAACAATACACCATATGGCGAATTCTTAACTTCAGACACACTTTAGAATATGACAGACATAGAGAAGAAGCAATATCAAACTTTGAAAACAGGGCTACAAGCATTACATTATAACACGTTCATGTAAAAGCAAGTAGCCACAAGAAGTCAGTTACTGCAACCTGAAGATTCTAAAGCTAAAGCCACAAGAAAGGAAAACAGGATCAGAATTCAATTGACTACAGTACAGACAACAACAGAGTTAACAAGATTCTAACTAAACATTGGCAAACACTACCCTTTGATAAAGATAGTCGTAAACATCTGCCAGAAATGCCTGTAGTGACATTTAGGAAGGCATCTACAATTAAGAGCAAACAAGCCCCAGGTTTATGAAACCAGAAAAACTGCTGCCATCAGCCAGAGACATCTTAACATGGAAGTCATCATCATGTGTTGGGAAACCACAAATGTGGGCGATGCAACATGTGTCCATTCATGATGGAAAAGCAAAAGGATATAGTATTGCCAAATGGGAGTACACAATTATGAACAGCATTTGTCAACTGTAGTATGAACCATGGAGTGAATCGAATCCAATGTATATGCTAATAATGGTATATTGGAGCACCATTCGTAAACTGGAAATCCAAATTCATGAAAACATAAGAAAGGAACTGGAATGTTAAATAGACACTGGTATTAAATTGGCAATCTGAACATCAACTAAATCAAGTAGGTTATTTCAAATGTATGGAACCGGAAGCACTCCATATACCACCCATAGGTGGCAATAAATAATTACTCCTCAGACAGAAGGAAGCAAGATGGATCAATAATACGGACACATGCCACACTGAACTCAACCAGGACATTGAACTTTGTTTTCATATAACGTATGTTCTTTTAATTTAGTTCAATTATTCCTTCTGTTACAGGCTTGTCCTGCTCCGCCATGACACTTCAGGCACTTCAGCCACTCGGACAGACAAATAATACACAGGAGACCAAATGTAGAGTGAAATAGGCTATAATTCAAAACGCACCAGTGCATGGGAGGGCTGCTTACTAGTCTACCCCCCGGCCTGAGTCATCCTTATATACACATGGAGTGGCTAAATCTATTCTCCTCCCATAATACAGCACATATGATGCCAAACAGGTCCATTTCAGTGAACAGGGGGCAGTATAGCCTGCAGTTGCGAAAGGATGTCACTGTCATATCTGTGAGGCAGCCCCAGGCCTTAGGATTTGAGCCAGCAGTTTTGTCAGCTGTGTGCTTCTCATGAGGCGTCTGAACTGGCAGCCTGAGGCATCACGCATTCCACATCTCATCTCTGCTTTGCGACCTCACTTGGCGTGGGTTTTCAGCTGTAGGACAGTCTGCAGGCCTGTCTCATTGCATCCGATGTGTCTCAAAGAAACCAAAAGAAAATGCAGTATCAGAGTTGGTAACACCTTCTCACAAAGGAAATATAATATTGATGATTGATTGATTAATGCACCAAACTGTTTTCATTAAACCCAGTGAATGAAGTAGCTGCAATAATGCAAATAGAGTGCATCAAACACGTGAAGGCAAGCTTCGCTTTGACGCCACAAAGAATTATGGCTGCAACGCAATATTATGACATTGTTGATTTAAACCCGATAGCATCATGAGTGTCATTACAAATAGGCACCATTTTGAGAAACTTTAGCACACAGATACGGGATGGATCAAACACAGGAGTAAATGGAGAACCATATCCAGTTCCCAAACGGCTGTTATCCAAGTAAGAAGCATTTCAACGATCCACTATATTTGTTATTTGGGTGAGTTATTTCAGCCCAATCAAAAAATCTGCCTCCCATATTGAAATCCTTTATTTAAGAACTAGTTTCTAATGCTGCCAATGGTTGGTACAGATTATGTAGTTCTATAATTCATTATTCTATTAACAGCAATGCATTTTTTTGATATTTAGTATGGTGCAAATTAAGTTTAGATATACCTCAATGACCAACATTCATGAAATAAATACTAAAATCTCAACTTCATGGATTGCGTTTTCAGAAATGTCCAAATATCTTAAAATGAAGACATCAATATTATCAAGTTCATCACAAGATTGGTCAACAAAATTGATTCAGAACAGAAGTGATAACATAGAAAGGTTAGTAATACATGGTACATGTGTTAGTAGTATGAAGGTTACAATGGTCTACTACACAAGACTTATAAGAGCCTTCTTCTTTACAGGCATTTTCTCCTCCTGGTGAGCCACATGTAAGTGGCAAAACATGTGTAAAGTATCTTATATGAATTAATAATTGATTCATTCTTTTCACTTTTCTTCTTTTTTCCTTTTGAAGATATATTAATTAGTTTGGAAGTCATTATTTTTAAAAGTAGCAATGTACGGGGCAGATGCAGTATTTTTAGTTTCTGAAAATGCAACAATAATTTCAGGATTATACAAATATAGGCCAGGTGTTTTTGTTCACTGACAGTCAGAACATGAACATTCAAAGGATGCTATATATCTAGACATTAACCTTGTGTATGTTCTTAAAGGGTTTGGTCTCAGCTCGTGGTGCACATACACAGGGCAATAAGCAGGCCTCAGACACACAATTCATTTGTATACATGAAGATGAACTTTAATGTTATTGACATTTTCTGCTGATGTTGTTTCTTTCTTCCTTACTTTAGTTTCTCTGTATGTGCTTCTGATTTGTATGCATTGTGGGTAAGTAACTGATAACGTAGTATTCATTATTTTACCATCCAAAATTACCAGATTAAAAATATTGTAGTTCTATGGTGCATGCTACAGCCATTGCCTATGTGTATGTGTGATTAGGTTCATGTATTAACAACAAGACTCCAATATAATGTTTTGTTTAGCTTAGTACATTCCTTAATACAATTAAGTAGTTCACGATAGGTCCCCCGATCACCCCTGACATCTTGTTACCAACATAATAAACACAACTCCTTGTAGAGACTGTTTATCCAAATTCATTTTATATGTGATATCATCTTTGATGTCCTGGGTGTTAGTCTTAGCCGTGCACAGTGGTAAGTTATGGTTGCTTAGGGGTTTTCGGTTTTACTTGTAACCATAATGTCCCTTTAACAACGTTTTTTCACTGAATTTCATAGGCTTTTAGTAGCGCAACTTAACCATAAGGACCCTTTAATAAAGTTTTCTCACTGAATTTCATAGGCTTTTAATAGAACCCCTACAAATTCCTAATATCACACTCACCCCAATATATCTTTATTTTCATTCAATCTACAAAGTTTCAAGTAAAAACTGTGCCATTCCCTACCTCCTAGTAACATTCTAAATACTTCTATCAACTTTCGTTGATTCCAGGAGCATGACAAATCCTTCATGCCCCTTTGGGAAGTGCATAATTTAACCTTCCCAACCACACGGATACTCGTGGGGACCCCCGTAACTAGGTGGCATCTCCTGGCATTATCCAACCAGTTACCCATTTGTTGACACACCAATCCTTAAGTGTCTGCCCAGCCCTGATGAATGTGGCTTCTACCCTGTTAATGCCACTGAAACCGGTAGACTTTTTGAGGCTCCTTTACCAGAAATAACCCAGACGAGTAGATAACCTATCTGAAACTCGCCGGGCTTCCTGGTCTATGACTCCCCTAAAAAAGATGGGAACCAATAAAATCTTTAACTGGACTCTGCAAAAACAATGAAAAAGAACAGAACAGAAAACACATGGGAGAATTGAATTTTTAAGAAATTTTGAAACAACTGGATACTACTCCTTAAACGATTACAAGTATCCAATAGAAATACATATATATGTATCCTCTTTTTTATGCTCTGTGGATAGAGAAACCTAATAAAAAACTTTTTTCTTCTATGAAGCAGTTTTTAAAGAAATCCCAAGTACCTCACAAGAGGGCGAACTTCAACTCAGAATTACATATCTGACCAAAATATCCCCTACAGAACCGATCAACCTGAGTTTTCTAATGTGTGAATACATAACGGTACACTCAGGTATTAGACCCTTCCCCCGGTCCTTTTGTGTCAAGTGATCATTAAAAGATCACCACACCGTCGCACAGGACAGCCCATGTTTGTAACACTCCCTCATTGCCCGCTTTCAAACAGTGACACATCTATCCATCAAAAACTCTACATATAACCCTATCAACATATTAATCTTCCACACACCAACTGCCACGTATCAATGTTCGCATCTGCATTACCCTTACATATACAATAAAATGATAAACACACTGCTGCTATAAATGCACATATACATTGTGCAGTAAGAGAAGTGCATGAATGGAATGGGGAGTAGGGATTACCAATTGCTGATAGGAGCCCAGAAGGAAAGTGCTAAGAGATGCCAAAGTGGGAGGCCACTGGCTGAAAGCTGGGGCAGAGGAGTCCCAAGGGTGGGGTACAAGGCTGCCAGGCGGTAGACCCACAAGGTCAAGGTGTACTGGTGTCGACTAGATAAAGGGCCTGGAAGCTGTGAGGTTCATGAGGAACCAGGCTACCCGTTTCAGTGGCAGTGATATGAGCTAGCAGAGAAGGGATTGAGTGAAACACGAAGAGAAAAGCAGAGTTTTGAGAAGTTTCCAGCTCAAGTCTAAGAGGAACAAGAAGGTTGTTCCAAAGAGAGGCACCAGCCAAAGAGAGACAAGCCTCCCGCTCTCTATTTCGAAAAGCGTTTGGCAAGCAGAAAATTGGAGTTAGAGGAGCAGAGGGCTCTAGCAGGGGAGTATTTAGGGAGACAAAGTTGGATATAGCATGGGCCCAGGCCCCAGATAATCTTGTTAATGATACAGAGGATATTGATTTTCATCATAGCAGCCACCAGGAGACAATGTACATATTTTAGGGCTGCAGCTATATGATCCCTGGGCTTGATGCCAAGGATAAGTCTTGCAGCCCCATTCTGGATTAGCCAAAGGGGGTGCAGACAACAAAGGTGGAGGTTCTGGAAGAGGCGATTGAAGTAGTCCAGCCTAGAGAGTACCAGGGCTCTAGAGACATTGAGCTTCTGGGGGAAGCTGAAAGTGGGCCTTCTTTCCAAGCTCCAAAACGTAAGGAGTAAAGGAGAGAGAGAACTCAAAGATGACCCCAAGGTTTTTGGCCTCACAGGATGGTGAGAGTAGAGAGCCCAAAGAGGGCGGCCAGAGAGTAGGAAGAAACCAGGGCATAGGTGTCCCAAAAAGAAGAATCTCTGTCTTACTGGCATTGAGGCAGAGATTGTTATCTGCACACAATGCCTGGATGGCAGTCAGACAAACAGGGAGTAGACATTAGTAGAGGGAAGTTTCAAGGAAAGCTGTGTGTCATTAACATAACACTAGAATTGAGAAAAGAAGAAGCACAATAGGTGAGCCATAGGGACAAGATAGATATTGAAGAGCCACAATCATAGGAAAGAACACTGGGGTACGCTGCAGGTAGAGACTGAGGTGGTAAGGTAGGAAAGGGGCAGTTGCAGATGGGAAGGGCAGTTAGTGAGGAAAACAGGTCAGCCAGTCCAGTGCCCGGTCCATGATGCCAAAGGTATCATGTAACCGTTTAATGAGGATAGAATGGTTGACAGTGTCAAAGGTGGAGGAGACATCAAGGAGCACTATCCTCAATTGTCCTTCTATCATAAATGCCACATACACTACAACTATATCATTCCACCATATTAAAAATATGTTGTACTCCCCCTATAGTACGTATAATAACTGTACGCATATTACTATATGTATGTGGGCAGTGGCCAGATTCTTTCCCTCACTGTGCTGTCCACAGACAAAGGCCATGTTCCACCCATTCAAAATGGCGACCATTTCTAAAATGATGACGCACCTCATATTTTCAAACATCCAATCAGCATGCACCTCTCTGCAAACTTTGGTCACCATTTGTCAAACAACGCCTAAGTTATAAACTGCCAAAAAAGTACTCTTTCAATAAATTGAGCAACTTAACTAAATATATTATTAACATTCATTACATAAACATTTCTAATGAGCAAATATCAGCATTTCTTATTTTAACAGAAATGGCAAACACACTTCAGTGGCTAGAAGAAAACTTTCCCATAGAAGAAATGAGTGAATATAACATCTCTAATGGTAAACAATACATCTTTTAATATAAACAAATATTATAATTTATAGAGAGCTCATTTAAATAATAATTTCTTCTTTTCTTATAGTACATAGTTTACATAAAGAAAATACACCACAGATTAATTATACAGAATCCCAACAATCAGAAATACAATCCCAAACCCAAACTGTACACAATAAAATAATGATCTTGCTTTCAAAATTGGATGAATTTAGCAATGACTTTAGAACTTTTAAATTATGTTAAAAATAATTTTATTACACAACGTTGATTATCACTCTCCTATTTGTACCTGCCCCCCTTTACCCAGTACTCACCCCAATAAAATCCACAAAACATAAATCAAACACGGTTTGATGAAACTTCTCTCCCTCCCTCCCCATATGATAATTTAGTGAAACTCCAAATTGGCCCATTTATGTTTCCCATTCTGATGCCCCATCCCTTTCATAAACACATTTATTTTTTCTACTATATATATATATATATATATATATATATATATCTTGTATTCACTGAAAAAAACGTTGTTAAAGGGACGTTATGGTTAAGTTGCTGTAAGAAAAACCTACGAAAGTCAGTACAACCACTATTTCAAAGGGACATTATAGTTACTTTGCACTTATAACAACCTAGCCATATTATGGTTACAAGTACAACCGAAAACACCCAGAAATTGGCCATTATGGTAAGCTAGGCAACCATAATTTACGCCACCACTGTCTCTTTATTAATGTTGTTTTCACTGAATTCTATAGGTTTTTAATAGCATACTCTTAGTTTGTATAGATGTACTCTACAGCATAGTAAAACTGGTGGCTCGATACTAATAGCCGCAAGGGTTTGCGAACAGTGCGTCTGTTCGCGGACATAGGGTGGAGTCCAACCTGCCGAGAAAGTGAGAGGTGGTCGTACAAACTGGTACCATGCAGAAAAGACAAGAAATATAGACAAGCAGCAGCAAGTGTGTGAATGGGAAGGGAAAATGCAGTAGCTGCACAAAGTCTTTACTTTTTAAACAAGCAACACAAAGGCATAGGGTATGCAGCATAATGAAATGCACCAACAAGACAAGTGACGTTTGCTTTCAACACTCTCACCGCACACCTGCCTCACATTCCAACAAAGGACGAAGAGGCAGAGTTAGGGATGCCAACTACTGAGAGCAGAATGTCACTACAACATAGTAAGTACACTAAAATGTATGTTATAATTGCACAGGTCCTGTAATGTACAATAGTAGGAAAGCATGATGTTTTCTGTTTGTGCGCAGCTATGGCAAGCACCCTAGAGTGGCTGGAAGAGAATTTTCTGCATGAAGAAATGAATGATGGCGATAACCCCATTACCACCCGCGGCAGTGTGAAAAGGGAAAGAGTTACTGCAAGGGCAAGCACCCTAGAATGGCTGGAGGAGAATTTCCTGCATGACCAAATGAGTGACCATAGTTACTCCATAGGTATGGAACGCACTGTGAAAAGTAACACAATTACAATATATTGCTTCATGTATAGTAAACACATTTGTTTTTCTTTAACAGAACATACAGAAATACAAAGGAGTACACCAGAAGCAGCACCTTTCCACAGCAACATACAGCCACGGAAACTGAAGGAAATGCTGTACATATACATTTAGATCGCCAGGACACCAAAATGGATGATTTAATTAACAATTTTGCCACCTTGAACAATTCTGTAGAACAACATATTATGGAGAAAATAAGATTCCACTGCCCAACCTGCACATGCCCCCCTTCCCCATTTCCCAGCCCCCTAACCCCCAGATTGCGTGTCATGACAGACGGTATGATGAGACCTCAATCCCTTCGTCCCCTCACTACCAACTTGTAGAAATGCTGAAATCCCCAGCATATGTATCTGTTTCTGGTCCCCCTTCCCTTTACAAATAGTTGCTATGAATGTGTGCTAATAAAGGTTCATATGTAAATTGTTACTGAATTTGTATGTGCCTTTCCTTTGTTTAAGAAGCCCATTGTAACTGTGACGGGGTTCAGCACTGGTGTAGATGATTGCACGTGAGGGAAATGACAGAGCCGTACGTACGCCGACCTGGCTGGCCAATGCGCAACCACAATGGAAGCATCCATAGGGCGCCACTACGTGCTGCATGTTTGCATGCACAGAACTGCCTGTAAGTAGTTGTAGTGCTATACGTTTGTCGGTTGCACAACTTCGCACATGCGGATCTCTTCCTGTGACCCATGGTAACACCACCCCTGGTCAAGATATGTGAATAAACGTGTAATGTACTTTGGGTAGGTGTAATAACTCATCCACGTCCTGCGAGTACCTTTGCATGTGGAAATTGCCTCTACTGTACCATGCACACACCAAGCTGATTTGGAAATGGTCAGTGCATGTGTGCCATACATTTAAGTGGTCCGGGGATGGCAAGGTTATCCGTAGGAGACCTATGCATGTGTCCTGCCAATATGCGTCCTGCGGAGAGCCATCCAAATGGAGAGCAATGGAGACGTCACCATGGGAACGGAACCACGCTGCACTTGGGCCATTATTTGGCAGACACATTCCGGACCCGTGGATCCAAAAAGGACTATTTTCTGCAATGTATGGAGTGCTACAGTGAGCGTGCACCCCTACAGAGGTCCTACACTGTCCCTTCTACATGTAGTTATTGTAGGAAAGGAATTATGGCCACTTTCCATGTGCACGTGCTACACAACAGGCCTATAAAAGGCCACACCCCACAACTGCGCTGCAATCCGTGTTTGCCTTTCCAGAGAAGACCAGCGATCCACATTGTATCATACAGATATTGCTTTCTGACCAATTCTGTGTATGGAAAGTACCTCTGCAAGCAATGGCCACCAGGGCTTCTGCTACTAACTCTGACTCAGGAGCACCCACACCCTCACCACCACCACTTCCTTCTGAAGCACCTGAGCAAGGGAACAGGTGTGATAATGTGGATGGACATGAAAAAGGAGACGAGGATAAAGTAGAGGGAATCTCCATTACTTGCAGGCAGCGTGAAGCGTGGGTGTGGAAACTATTTACGACTGTTGGACATGAGGCAGCACCTGAAATCGAACCACAAGGCAGATTTTCGCAGGTTTGTCCCCTTCCAAATAGGCAGTATGTGACTTTCCTCTACAGCATCCTCCACATCTGCTCCTGCCACCATTAGGGACACTCCAGTGGGCCAGCGTGTCCTGCAGCCAGCCTTCCAGGCCATACGCACTGCTACATACCCATACCTTTCAAAGGTGGTACTGTGCAGGGGGGAACAATTTTGAAGTGCTTTTGAGGCTTCAGTCCACAAAGTCTGTCCCCTACCCATGTGAGGTGGACACAATATCTTGTGCTCTCCACGTGCAATATCGTGTCCCTGTGGTTGGTTAACTTTCCCAAACCTCCCTCCCATTCCTGTCCTTCTGTGGCTTGTCTTACAACAACAGGAATAATAGGCACAACCAGAAACCACCTTGCACTATTCAACAATAGAATTTGAATGAAAGCATACAGGCGGTGGGGCAGCCTATGAGCGCTGCGTACATAGTTGTCAACACTGGGCAGCGGGACGATGTCAAAAACATTGTACGCATTCTCAAAACAAAGTGGTGGCTCTGAAAAGAAGCCTTTTTGTGCTGATTGTGTTTGCAACATTCGAAGTGGTGAACACCCACAGGGAAAATGCATGCTGATCTTTCAGGAAGTGCTGCACTGCCTTTTGGATATTACGCAGAAACAGCTAATTGTCAGCATCACTCAGATGAACTCCATCTGAATGAAAAATGTTGCTACTACGAAACCTAATGTTTCGCTGTGGAAGGAGGACATGCCAACGTCTCGTAAAAAAGTGCAAACAGCCTTGTTCACATTGTGCTTCACTTTCTCCATTTGTGGCCCACAGGAGGAAGAATGCAGCTACATCTGTCTCTGGGCAATGCAACAAAAAATGATGTGAGACGTTGGAAACCTTTCCATGATTAGCCGTAATGTCTCCTTCATTGCAAACTCCAGTGAGATGCCTCTAACACGTCCTAAACTATTGCCTCAACAATGAAGAATAATAATGTCTGGATGAGTGTGCATCACCAATCTGGCACAAAGAGGAACCACATGGAGCCACTTCATCCCACATACTCCATAGCAGTGAACATGAACATTATGGAACCCAAGGTGTGCTGCAAGTGCACAGCTTTCTGTGTAAACTTGTACCCAATGTATCCAGGAGTCGCCCAAAGGCCATATAGTCCGCCTACTGGATGGCACAGCCGTACCCGTAGCCATCTGCACTCCTATTTGCAAACACACGTTCTGGCACAATCTGTTGCTACACACCACACCACAAAATTGTATTGACCAATCCCTACTCCTGCACAGTCCCATTTCCATTGCAGCTGCCCTGAAAAGACCCGGATGTAGCACGTGCGCACCTACAAATGCCGTGGCTTTCGAAAACATAATGTGCTGTGTGAGGGCCTGTCCAAACACATTTTTAGCATGATAGAGAATGGCTGCTTTGTTGATAGTTGTTAAAAGTGTTATTTGTACATTTTTCATAAAGCAACGTGTAATGAAACACCTCTTTCTGTGTTAGTTGTTGGGGATTACTGTCTGCTTTTCCTCCTTACATTATTACACAAGTATCTGCAACGTAAATTATACATTGGTTTGTACAGATATTGCTTTCTGACCATTTCTGTGTCTGGAAAGTACCTCTGCAAGTAATGGTCACCAGGCCTTCTGCTACTACCTCTGACTCAGGAGCACCCACACCCTCACCATCACCACCTCCTTCTGAAGTGCCTGAGCAAGGGAACAGGCGTGATATTGTGGAAGGACATGAAAAAGGAGACGAGGATAATGTAGAGGGAATCTCCATTACCTGCAGGCAGCATGAAGCGTGGGTGTGGAAACTATTTACGACTGTTGGAGATGTGCCCAAATCTCGTGCAAACCAAGTAAAATGCACTGAGTGCGGGATAGTACTCAGTCGCGTAAAACCTGCCTTGTACAGCTACGGCACCACCTCCATGAGGCAGCACCTGAAATCAAACAATAAGGCAGATTTTCGCAGGCTTGTCCCCTTCCAAACAGGCAGTATGTTGCTTTCCTCTACAGCATCCTCCACATCTGCTCCTGCCACCATTAGGGACACTCCAGTGGGCCAGCATGTCCCGTAGCCAGCCTTGCAGGCCATACGCTCCGCTACATGCCCATACCTTTCAAAGGTGGTACTGTGCAGGGGGGAACAATTTTGAAGTACTTTTGAGGCTTTGGTCCGGCAGCATTATGAAGGCTGTCCCCTACCCAAGTGAGGTGGGCACAATATCTTGTGCTCTCCACGTGCAATTTCATATCCCTGTGGTTGGTTAACTTTCCCAAACCTCCCTCCTATTCCTGTCCTTCTGTGGCATGTCTTACAACAACAGGAATAATGTGACACAACCAGAAACAACCTTGCACTGTTCAACAATAGAATTTGAATGAAAGCATACAGGAGGTGGGGCAGCCTATGAGCGCTGCGTACATAGTTGTCAACACTGGGCGGTGGGACGATGTCAAAAACATTGTACGCATTTTCAAAACAAAGTGGTGGCTCTGAAAAGAAGCCTTTTTGTGCTGATTGTGTTTGCAACTTTCGAAGTGGTGAATAACCACAGGAAAATGTGTGCTAAACTTTCAGGAAGCACTGCACTGCCTTTTGGATATTACGCAGAAACAGCTAATTGTCAGCATCACTCAGATAAACTCCATCTGAATGAAAAACTTTGCTACTACGAAACCTAATGTTTTCATTGTGGAAGGAGGACACGCCAACGTCTCGTAAAAAAGTGCAAACAGCCTTGTTCACATTGTGCTGCGCTTTCTCCATTTGTGGCCCATAGGAGGAAGAACGCAGGCACATCTATGTCTGGGCAATGCAAGCAAAAATGATGTGCGACGTTGGAAACATTTCCATGATTAGCCGTAATGTCTCCTTCATCGCAAACTGCAGTGAGAAGCCTCTTACATGTCCTAAACTCTTGCCTCCACAATGAAGAATAATAATGTCTAGATGAGCGTGCGTCACCAAACTGGCACAAAGAGGAACCACATGGAGCCACTTCATCCCACGTACTCCGTAGCAGTGAACATGGACATTATGGAACCCAAGGCGTGCTCAATGTATCCAGGAGTCGCCCAAAAGCCATATAGTCCACCTACTGAATGGCACAGCCATACCCGTAGCTGCACTCCTATTTGCAAACACACGTTCTGGCACAATCTGTTGCTACACACCAAACCCACAAAATCGTATTGACCAATCCCTACTCCTGCACAGTCCCATTTCCATTGCAGCTGCCCTGAAAAGACCCGGATGTAGCTCGTGCGCACCTACAAATGGTGCGGCTTTCGAGAACATAATGTGCTGTGTGAGGGGCAGCACAAACACATTTTAAGCATGATAGAGAATGGCAGTTTTGTTGATAGTTGTTAAAAGTGTTATTTTTTAATTTTTCATAAAGCAACATGCAATGAAAGACCTCTTTCTGTGTTAGTTGTTGGGGATTGCTGTCTGCTTTTCCTCCTTATATTATTACACGAGTATCTGCAACATAAATTATACATTATAGAACATAAAAGTAATTTTAATAGGCAGAAAAAAATATAAGCTCCACTAACAAACGTCATACTAGAAGCACTAAAGTTATCAATGCACAGAGGAAGATCCTAGCATAGAACAGAAAAGCAGACATACACCTGATTCGATAATCCGTAGTCCCATTTCCATGGCAAACATATTAAGAAGGACAGAATGTAGCACATGCGCTATACCCAACTATAGCGAGGGGCGAGCCCCAGTAAAGCAGGGCCAGTCCTTCTTCCCTTTCCATACAGTAATTCTATGATGACAAAGTCCTACTATATCTCGAAAAAAGATCCCCTAGCTGAACATCTCGCTACATATAAGACAACTGCAAAAGCCTATAAGTTAGCGATTGTGCTGGCAAAAAAAATCCTTTCACAACACACGAATAACAAACACTAAGTCCAATGTCAAAGAATTATTTTAAATTCTTAAAGAGAACGAAACCGTCACAACACCCAGAGCTCACACAATAGAAACGGGTAAATCCTGGTGCCAAGACATACAGGACGCCATGCAGAATAAGCTTTCCGCAATCAGGGAAAGCATAGCCCAAAAAAAGCCTACATGTCAGAATAATACACGTAAGGGCTCATTCGTAAGATGCCCTTCAATTCTTCAATTTTACTTCAACCCTATATCGGTGTAGGATTTAACTCTCGTTATAAACGTAAAGCTACTTGTTGCAAAGAAGACCTATGCTCTGCCTTAATTATAAAAACCTGTCCAACTGCTCTTCTTGAGGCCATTTGCAATCTTGTTAATGCCTCTTTCTTAGAAGGCCAAGTACCATCTAACATTAAAAAAGCATGGGTATCGCCAATCTTGAAAAAACCAGGCCTTGCAATTGACAATCCTCTGAACTATAGACCAAAAACTAATATACCATTCTTACAATAAAATCTGCCAACATCTTGATCTATATCCCATCCTTAACGCCCATCAATCGGGATTCTGAAAGGGCTTCGGCACGGAGAACGTCCTATTAGAGCTCAAATCAAGACTCTTGGAACGTATTGGTAAGGGTGCTGCTTCCATGCTCATGCTCCTAGACCTGTCAGCCGCATTTGATCAGGTAGATCATGCGATTTTGTCTGATAGGTTAGCGGAAGCAGCTAATTTCTCTGTGGAAGCGGTTCACTGGACCATCTCGCTCCTTAGTAATCAAGTCAGCCGTGTCTTCATAGATGATACTGCAGCTGACCCGGTGTTGGTCTTGTTTGGAGTTCTTCAGGGGACAGAGTTTATTCGCTAGTTGAGGAGTTATTGATTGAAAACAATCTTGCTCTTAACAGGGACAAAACCGAATTAATATTGGTTGGCACGCAACCCATGATTAAGAAGCTGGGACCACTCTACTCGGAGTTTCACTTAGAGGATGTGATTATCAAACCACAGAAAAAAGTGAAAACCTTAGGTATAGTGTTCGATCAATACCTAACTATGAGAGCTCATGCAAGAAGTTTGGTCACATCAGCTATATACTTCATAAAATTGCTTGCCCACTTACGTCCCTTTATCTCGCAAACAAATGCAGAGACTCTGGCTAGAGCTATTATGGGATCGAAACTGGACTATTGTAGCAGCCTTCTTATCGGGTCCAGCAAGAGCATTATTAACAGACTCCAAGTAGTGCAGAATGAAGCTGTTAGAATAGTGGTCGGTCTCACTCATCGCAACCACGTTTCACAAGCAAGGCGGTCCTTGCATTGGGTTCCTGTAGCCTCTCGAATTTGCTTCCGGTTAGTAACAATAACCCTGAAATTTAGACAAGGCTTAATGCCGAAATACCTTCAAGATCTGACCGCTAATAAATCTAACAGCCACCCCCTCAGGTTTAGCCTTCAGAATTTAATGACCATTCCCAGAAGTCCAAGAAGATGGAAAAAGGAGCTTTCTCCTTGGCAGCCCCCATTGCCTGGAACTCTCTCCCCTCAGACCTCTGGGATCAAGTACTGCATACTAGTTTCAAGAAAAAATTGAAAACATGGATATTCTCATAGACCTCTTGCTGATTCAGGTTACCATACTGCTCATCTCCAGGATGCCTCTTTGTCTTTATGTCTGTCTGTGTCATGTTGCGCCCTAACGCCCAAGGGTCCAAAGCTGTGTGGTTAAAATGTTGTAAAGTAAAGTAGTCAGTTCCCAGCAGTCCCTCATTGGCTACTGTTAAATGAGAACATATGCATCCACCGATTACATCCAAGAATTCTGCATCTAACGCTATGACCTCTTTGAACAGTCCATACCAACAATTAAACATGCAGAGTTCAAGTGTCCTGTAAATCAAAAGCACCTGCTTGGGAAGATATTGTAAAACTATCTACGAGTTTTGCATCCACATACATAACCATCCCTACCCATCACCACGCCTTGTAGGTATGACTAATTTTTCTGCAGTACATTTGCAACTGTGTTATATGTTAGTAGCAACAGGCTACCTGGCACTGAATCTCCATAACGCACTGAACATTTATACTGTTTTTTCTCCCATCACCTACCATTAAATAGCGCCTACATTAGTAGGTGGTTGCAAAGTAGCCATTTGCCCGTAGCAGCCATTCTTATATGCAAACTGTAACTCTGCTCTTTTCTTCCGTCAATTTTATGATGCTTTCCCCATTCACACACCTCCTATAAAATATGTAAAAATCACACACAAAAGCATCAGTTAGCATATCCCACCAAACTAAGCCAAGTGCATACATTCCATGCATAACAACAGATTCCTGCCTCTTACCTTTCACACTTCATACATCACAACATTTCGTTAAAAAAAAAAGTGATGTGTGCATTGACAGCAGTAACATTCATAAATGTGCATAAGGAAATTAAAGACCAGAAACAATGGCTCCACTAATATAGCTAGCGTACATATGCTGAGAAGTACATGAAAATGCACACACAAAAACATTCTGCTTTGCACTCTCTTTTTGTCATCCATCCACAATGCAAAGTACTCCATGTTGCAAGTAAATAGTTCTACACTAATAAAAATACACATAAAAATGCTGCTAAATTTGGTTAGGACAGTAATTAAACTGTTTTGCAGTTCATTCACAAATATGTCACTTGCGAAATCCCTTCAGAAAAGTACACATAGTGACCTACAAGTGCAAATTTTGCAATTCCAAAGACATAAGTGTGACAAGTATTGTCGATACAAATATAAGAACAGATGCAAATACTACACCAAATGCCGCTTTGGTTTTCCTAGACCAGTGTCAACAACAGGGCAAGTAAACAGCTTCATGTCTTCGGTTTGACACAGTGTGAAAGGGAAATCTCCTAAGAACACATACTGCATAAAAAGGAGCGAAGCATCAACGTACATTAATGATTACAATGCAATAATTGCCCTGCTATGGAATGCTAATTTTGATGTACAGTACATTGCAGACAATCCCACTGCAGTTGCACTATATGTCACAACCTACTTAACCAAAGCAGAGAAAACAGAGCTCAATGACCTCTGGGATGACATATCTGACAAATCACTGGCACAAAAATTGTACAGCTTTGGCATAAAAATGCTGTCCCACAGAGAATGTGGCTGCTACTTAGCCGCAGACCGTTTAACTGGCACCGCCTTATATGGGAAATCTGACAACATAGTGTGGCTAAGCCTTGGTCCTGCTGCATCCAGAAAAAGAGTGCATAAATCGTACAAAGACATACAAACAATAGCCAAAACCATTCCCAACAGCCAGGACATTTTGAAGAACAACTTATTGGACACATACTACCCGAACAGGAGTGTTGCTTTAGAAGGCTTGTGCCTGTACCAGATAACCCAAAACTTTGTATACAAAAATAACATTAAACCAGATGAGAAAAAAGGTAGCTACAGAGTGCACAGTTGTGAAGGCAGCCTAATTAATCATATGACATTGTCATTAAAATAAAAACTCCTCAACACAAAGAACTGTACTACATGGCTCTACTACAACTGTTTAAATCCTGGAGAAAAGAAGAAGATTTATAAGGCACCCGCACCTCCAATAAAGATGCTGTCAATGCAAGTGAAAGTACAACTACAGATGAAACCTTTTCACGGTACAAAAGCATATTGGACAATGAACGCCAACAGAACTTCAAGCACAACTAAATGTAGACACTTCTGAGAGAAGTGAACCTTCTGTAACAGGCAGCCAAGAACCACATGAACATCCACTCATAGCAAATGAGGCAGAATTAGCTATGACGGATGTAACCACCACAATGTTTCAGTACGAGCAATCTGCAGAAGTGTTGGCTATATTGAAATCCCAACTAAACAATGAGCAGCATACCATTTTTCTAGAAGTAAGTGAAAACATTGAACATGGTATACAGCACGGAAAACTTGCACCTGTGACAACTGCAAACCTGTACTGCTGTATGTAAGTGGTGAAACTGGATCAGGAAAAACATTCTTAATAAAAATGATCAGTAAATACCTCCAACAATTAACAACAAGCTTTCGGCTGTTGTTACTACCCCTACAGGTTTAGCTGCCTACAACATAGGTGGAGTCACTCTACACTGATTGCTACTACTTCCGGTAGAACACCAAAACAAATTAGAGTACTATACACTTTCAGCAGAATCTGCTATGGAGCTACGCAGAGTTTTGAAACAAATGAAAATGCTCCTAATAGATGAGGTGAGCATGATCTTCAACCTAATGTTGGCTTTGATTCACCTCCGATTGCAAGAGGTCCTCAAAACAGACTTTGAAGATCTCTTTGGAAGAAAACATGTAAATGTTTTCAGAGATCTCCGTCAATTAACACCAGTGAAAGGTGACCTATCTTCAAAACCTTAGGACACAAAGTGTGCCGTAAAAGTCTTGGAAGCATTGGGAATATAAATCTCTGGCAACATTTCCAATAGAGAGAACTAACTGAAAATATCCATCAGTCTGCAGACCTCACCTACACCAACATTTAAAAAAACATACAGATTGGTGTGCTATCAAAGGAGGCGCAGTCTACCGTCAATACAAGATGCATCCATGAGCTGTACGGGCATAACACATGTGCTACTGATGTGATGGAACAGTTAGCTCACAAAAATGTCACATGTATGTCCTTAAGGCCAACTCTAGCAAGCTGTGCACAATTCAATGCAACAATGCTGAAAAAAAAAAAAGAAAAACAACCACTTGTGGAAATTCATGCCTCAGACAAAGTGGACATACACGGTATGGCAATACCTATGTGTCAACAAGGCATAGCACGACTACATACCATTGAAAACTCTATCACACGGCTGGTTTGGAGAAAATGTTAATATTATGTGTGAACTGTAGAGTAATGCTGAAGCGTAACCTTGACGTGGAGCAAGGGTTAGTTAATGGAGCACTTGGTGCAGTTGTTGGCTTTCAGACATACCCTAGGGACAACAGCATTCAGTTTGTAAACATCCAGTTTGACAAACTTTCAGAAGTTAACATGGTAGGATGCACAACGGCACAATAACGTCTTTTAAAAGACATGTATTATATGCAGAGAACAATTTTCTCTGTCTCTAGCTTATGCAGTAACTATACATAAATTGCGAGGTCTAGCCTTAGATCAAGCATTGATTGATATTGGCAGCACAGTCTTCAAAGAAGGCATGAGTTACGTAGCACTTTCACGTCTACGTACACTGGAAATACTGTATCTAGTGCATTTTGATGCAACTGCAGTCAGCGCAGACATTCCTTGCATCATAGAGTACAATAGAAAACAATAATGTCGAAAAACAATAATGTCGAATTTTTTCTACATTTTTTAGAATTTTTATGAAAAAATAAATAAATATATATATAATTAAAATGTGTTGAGTATGAGGGTCGTGGGGGGGCAATGAGGGGGGGTGTTGGGTGAGGGGGGTTGGGGGAACCCCCCCTAGTAAATGATACTCTTCTTGTTTATTTATTTATTGATAGTGCTAATTGACATTTTTTTTCAACATTTTTTTTCTAAAAATTGACTCTTTTCATTATATGTATAGGTTTTCGACATTATTATTTTCTACATTTTTTTCTACATTTTTGTAAGTCAACATTTTTTTTTCTACATTATGACTATAAACCCCTATCAACATGTGTAGGGCAGAAATCGTACACTATTACATTTCCTCCTACTTCGACAGTACACCTTAAAACGTGCTATAAGCACTCCAAACGTTACTGTATTTAATTGTGCACCATAGCAGCAAACACATTTGGAAGTTTTTTTTTTTTTATCCAGCATGGATTTTTTTTCCCCACAGACCCAATGATTAAGCAAAGTAACACAGGAACTGCACACATTGCACATTAGACTGGTTCAAAGCATAGTACTTATAACGTACTAGTTACGAGGGTCCACAAAGTAAAGAAATATATGCTATGTAGTGGACTGTAAACTAACGAAATACCTACTCTAACATGTTCTTTTCTCTTTTCCCACAGGTAATGCAGCAACCAGTACTACAACATTTCACATTTAATACACAAAACACAGTACAAGCCCTCCTCAATCCAAACAGTAAGTCTGCAACGATTGATATTATACTTCTCTACAATGTCCACAGTGCAATGGGTGCACTTATTTCTGCAATACACATAGCATTGCCACCATTTGCAATGCACACCTATATTACACTACGCAGCTTGTGCCTATGCCCTACACACTTCACTACACGCAGTAAAATGTAGGGGCTCCAGCCAAGCACGCAACATTGTACACCCTGCCCACAATTGCCGCTGCACTGTTCAACTATGCATACAAACATCTATCCACGTACCACTAAACACGCACATAACACAGCCACCTACCACTTAGCCAGTACAGTCGACATTGGCTGCCTTTTCTTCCAAACAATAGATAACCTGTTCCTACATACACTGTTCACCTAAGCTTATAATAAGTGGACACACTGAATGCACTACACTACGGTAACCTACCCAATAATCTGCACAATCACACCAATGCAACTTGATGAATGCATCCATACATCATACGTAGCTGTCCTAATTGCTGCAACATTTGTCTTCTTGCTTTCCACTGGCACCGTGTAGGCCATTAGGTCATTTTCATTGTTATGTACACCATTTCAAAAAAGGTCCCCAACACATATTTCAGTGCAGCGCATGGTTCATAGCTCGCCATATATATTGCAAACACTGTGTTACTGCTTATGTTTTTTAACTGTTTCCCTTTCTTATTGTATAAAGGAAACACCATTTGAACACCACAAACCCCTTAAAATGTTTGGAAAACGTACACAGTAATTCATTTTCTTTCATGAACGGCAGCCCCAAACATGGTCATGCTGCACGACACCAAACTGCTTACCATTGGCCACCCACCCACCTATGCTAAGGCAGCGAACACACAAGCTGCTATGATCCACCGTTGCCTCATAACACACTCCACATATAAATGTTCCTTAGCGACTGCATAAGGACATTTTATGTATGTTCCCATTGGTGCAGTCAGGGAAGCAGGTGTATGGCACCATCACCTCTACCTATACGTTGTACTACCTTCACCATAATGACACTACCAACATTCGTAAATGCATGCTACAATCGAAACACGTTGACAGCTGATTCCTATTTGTTCCCCAGCATCATCTCTGGAAAGCAAAACCTAACATACCTCTCCTTGAACAGGACAAACGCTCCTTGTAAAACAGCTTTGAGGAGGAAGCATGTTTAGCTCCAAGGTCAGACATTGTATGGAAGTGTAGCAAAAAAGTATACATAACTTACACCGCAGTTGCTCTGCCCATGTGCCCCAAAGGTAGTCTGCACTGATCCAATACGTTGTACACTGCAATTTCTCAGCCACCCTATGCAAGCATGGAATTTGCCGAAGTTATGTAATTACAACTTTAAATCACATGTGTATTACAAATAAAATGTATTAACCTGCAGTTCTGTATGCATATTTATAAATTTACTATACCGCACACTTTCTCTCTGTACAGTGTACGGAGCTTTGTGATGGCAGTAAGGAAGGCTGTTACAGTGCCATGCCTCGACCATTCCCCATAAATTGCAACTTTGATTGCACTTCCTTCTGTTGGTATTCTTCCCCACCCCATGCGGATGCAGACATAAAGGACAAGACGGAAATGGAATGCAAGTCGTGCACTAAAACAGCACACCTTCTGCTCTCTCGTGCATTGCTACATTCCCTGTTTTGCCCTTAATATGCCCTTTCACACAATTACTAGTTGTATGCACCCTCAGTGTATTCAAAGTTGCAACGGCCACAGGTGCACGCAGCAGTCAACCGGCACACAAACATCGACAGCTCACATTTCATTGATGCATTTCTCAGCAAACCAGCTCCTGCATTCTCGAGCAATCCGAGGTTATCCCCATGAGGGTTCTTCTTTTATTAATGTCTTTGCAGACACACATACACATTGTGCCGTGGGTCGAACAACACTCGCTACCACTGTCATGTTTTGTAGGAAGGAAACACATGAAAAGAGCGTCTGGTGGCACTGTTTCAAACACGTTTTGCTTGTGTGGAGCCGTACAATCACAGTATCACCTACAAAACAGAGAGCAAGGCAGTGGGTTAACATATGACGCTACTCACTAACACACAGTACATGGTCCATGAGGCAGCCACCTATGACAACATACTTCCCGCAAACTCTTGTCCTGTATGCTGCCACTAATACCGGCTACTTACATCTAACCTTATTCATCTTTCTTCTCAGATATCATGCACCTTACTGTGCGTGCCTTACTGCACGTGCCTCACCTTCCACTTTCCAATAGAAGAGTGGTGGACCAAGCAGTTGAAGATGACCATAAGCGAGTTCTTTTCCGTCGGTATTATCTGGGCGGACCGATATGGGCCTGTATACCCATTTGCGGTTCCGGCAATACGGACCAACCTGCAAACCTTTATGCTGTAAGGCATCCCAGAGGAAATGGCTGCTACCTTGACTAGTACTCCTTTTGCACAGATGGCATTGCTCACTGGATTTTGTATGTGAAATAAAGGAGTGGTGAATGCAGCCAACTTACATGTTCAAGTTAACATTCTGTAGCAAATAAAGCACTTGCAACCATTCACTGAGGTGTCAGTAAACTATGGGAATGTTCTGGAACTGTACCCTCTGTGTGCGTATGTCTGCTTTTGGTTTTGTTTATGTTGTTCCTTTCCGGAGCTGACAGAGTGCACTACGCTTGGCACGCACATAAAGAAAATACCTGAAGTGCATGCCGTTAGGAATGACTCTCCACAAGTAAAGTCAGTGACGCCAACGACTGTTGCGATGGTGTATGCTGCACACACGTATAGGTAATGGAAGCGATGCACACATTACAATTGCACAAAATAGAAACCCCAACCGCATTTGTTGGCCATCTCAACAAGTACGCACAACAAAGCTAACTGTCAGATGGCCTGCCGTCCTGTATATGGCTGGACTTAACTGTGTTGATGGTCTGTACCTTATTCATACTTTACCTGTGTAACGCATAGTAACTTGTGTCATGTCACAATATCTTCCTTCACTCTCAAAGCACAGGGTATTATGAGGGGGAACACCATAAAAAACATAAATGGTGGCATCTCAGTCCATGAACGGCAACAAGGCCAATGACATACACCATATGCAAGTGCAGGCACGTCACGCCACCTCTAGTGGTGTAGCAACTGCAAAATGTCCTCCACAACCATTCTGTAATGGTGAGCACCCAAGACATACATATTTCCAATAGTGTACGCTGGAGTTACATATCAGTATAAGAACGGACCCAAAGAAGGCAACATTCTGAAACCTACTTCCAACCCCTGTCCAGACAGTTAGGTCAAAGGGCCCTAGCCATGCATACAAGACAGCAGGGGCTTGCCACTCCCAACACAACATAATGCACTCGCCTGTGCATCTACCCGACAATGAATTATATGTCAATAGCTGTGTACATGGGCCATGTGCCAAAAGTTACAGAGTCAAAAAATCCTTTCATGTCCCAATTTTTTCCTACACTCCCTGAAGCAAGGCTCTGTTTACTGCCACACCATTCCAAATGCAAATGGTGTCTTATCTCACCAATGCTGCTATAGGAACTATAACATGTCCTCCACAATGATTCTACAAAGGCACATACCTTAGGACACTTATATATTTAAAAGTCTGTGGTATGTCACAAGGTATGGTTATAATATCTTATGCAAATGACTTAAGGCAAAGGGAATGCACTCTTTGTACATATGTGTGCATTCCACATACCAATATCACCGTACTCCCATACATGGCAGCATTGCCTTGCGGGTCTATGCCCAACAGCCTAGTCCTTCCCCACACCCACTACAAGAGAATAGAGCCATGCATGGGAACATGTGGCCACGTACCTTACCTGCCTACAGGTACGTATGGGTACAATAACGAACCCAACCAAGGCAGCATTCTGAAACCTACTTCCAACCAGTACCAGTAGCCAGACTGTTAGGTCCAAAGGCCCCAGACATGCACACAAGTCCATAGGGGTTTCGCAGAGACAACACAACATAGCACACTGACTGCAAAATATCCTCATATTGTCTCCAATGCACTCCCCATCTCCAATGGAGTTTGCCTGCACTCACCAAAAAAGGATAGTTGCCTCTACAGCTGCCCGCCAATGAAGTATATGTCGGTAGCTGTGTAAAAGGTCCATATCGCAAAACTGTAATGGTAAAAATTCCTTCCATGTGCCAATGTCTTACTGCCCTCCCTGAAGCAAGGCTGTGGCCAAGCCCTAGCCTCTTGGGTACATGCGGAGGCCTATGGCCTCTGCCAATGCACCCAAGAGCCTAGTCCTTCAACACACCCACTAGAAGGCAATAGAGGCATGCATTCTACCATGTGGCAACGTAGCTTTCCAGACTCCTGGTAGGTATGGGTACAGTAACTTACTCAAACAAGGCTACATTCTCCAACCTACTCCCAACCAGTGGCTAGACTGTTAGGTCCAAGGGCCCTAGCCATGCACACAAGCCAGTACGCCTTTGCAGGCACAACACTACATAGTATCGCGACTGCAAATACCATCAAATTTGCTCAAATGCACTCCCCATACCCAATGGAATCTGCCTGCACTCACCAAATAATGATAGTCGCCTGTGCAGCTACCCCCGAATGAAGTATAAGTGAATAGCTGGGTAAAAGTTCCATATCGCAAAACTGTGATGGTAAAAAATTCCTTCCGTGTGCCAATGTCTTACTGCCCTCCATGAAGCAAGGCTGTGGCCAAGGCATTGCCTCTTGGGTACATGCGGAGGCCTATTGCCTCCGCCCATGCACCCAAGAGCCTAGTCCTTCTACACACCCACTAGAAGGCAATAGAGGCATGCATGCTACCATGTGGCCACATAGCTTTCCTGACTACCGGTATGTATGGGTACACTAACAGACTCATACAAGGCTACATTCTCCAACCTACTTCCAAAGTGGCCAGACTGTTAGGTGCAAGAGCCCTAGCCATTCACACAAGCCAGTACGCCTTTGCAGGCACAACACTACATAGTACCGCAACTGCAAATACCCTCAAATTGATTCCAATGCACTCCCCATCCCCAATGTAGTCTGCCTGCACTCACCAAAAAATGATAGTCGCCTGTGCAGCTACCCCACAATGAAGTATAAGTGAGTAGCTATATAAAAGGTCCACATCGGAAACCTGTGATGGTAAAACATTTTTCCATGTGCCAATGTCTTACTGCCCTCCCTGAAACAAGGCCTTGGCCAAGCCCTAGCCTCTTGGGTAAATGCAGAGGCATACGGCCTCCGCCCTGGCAGCCTAAAGCCTAGGCCTTGCCCACAACCACTACAAGGCAATGGAGGCATGCATGGGAACATGGCGCCCCAAACCATACATGACAAACGTACCACTGACACCCCTACCCGCCGCCACAACACAATGGTAACCCACAACAGCAACATAACCACTGGCACCCCTAGCCAACAGCGGGATGTCAGAAGGCATGGGTATAATAACTTATCCAAATGAGCAAACACAAAGTGAATGCACTCTTAGTACGTATGTGTACAATCCACACACCAGTAGTCCCATACATACCTGCATTGCATTGCGGGTGTTGTGCCGAAGGCCTACACTCTTGGGTACCTGCGGAGGCCTACAGCCTCTGCCCATGCCCCCAAGAGTCTAGTCCTAGTACACACCCACTGGAAGGCAATAGAGGCATGCATGTGAGCATGTGGCCATGGAGTTTTCCTGACTACAGGTACGTATGGGTACACTAACGGACCCAAACAAGCAAACATTCTCACACCTACTTCCACCCAGTAGCCACACTGTTAGGTCCAAGGGCCCTAGCCATGCACAAAAGGCAGTAGGGGCTTTGCAGGCACAACAGAACATAGTACACCGACTGCAAATATCCTCATATTTTCTCCAATGCACTCCCATCCCCAATGCAGTCTGCCTGCAGTGACCAAAATATGATAGCTGCCGGTACATCTACCCGCCAATGAAGTATAAGACATTAGCTGCGTGCATGGCCCATATAGCAAAACTGTGATGGTAAAAATCCTTCCATGTAGCAATGTAACCCATTCTCAATGTCTTTCCATCATCTGCAATCCAGTCCCCGTTCGCAAGGCAGCGTCCATGCCATCGCCACACAAGGTACTCGCCTGATGACCTACCTGCAAATTGCCTTGCTGCTCTTCCATGCATGGCGGCATTGCATTGCGGTGGTGGTGCCCAAGCCCTACGCTGTTGGGTACAAGGGCAGACCTATGGCCTCTGCACATGCACTCAAAAGCCTATGCATTACCCACAAACATTACAAGGCAAGGCAGGCAAGCATGGGAACATTTCACCACAAACCCCCCGCCATCAAACAATGCAAACACACAAAGTCACCATAACCACCAGCTGCCCTAGGCTACAGCACAACATATCTTCAATTTCTTTGCATCGCCATGTTTTCCAAACCCTTCCGGTGCGGCTCTATCCTCCGTCACACCATGGCGGCATTCCCCAAAAACGTTGATGCACAGCACGCTTCCCTCCAGCCAACCATAGGCCTCATCCAATGTTCGCTGACATCACGCCGTACTGCAAGCCAATGAGACTTCTTTCCGCAGAGTGAACAGGGAAATGGGTCTGCACAGTGGACCCAGATATCAGTAATTCTTTTAGACGTACATTTCTGTTCTTTGCAACAAAAGTACCGGTTGGATTTCCACCAAACACACGAAAGTATGCTTTTTGACCCAAAACTGTGCTCCTGCCGCAAATTTGGTGAAAATCCGTCCAGCCGTTCGGCCTGTAGCCATGCGCAAAGTTTTTCCCCATTCAGTCTATAGAAAGAAAAAAAAATGTGGGACCCCCCTATAACTTTGCCCCGCCCCTGCACGAAACCTCACCCAACTTGGCAACAAATTCAGAGAGTCAGAGCTGGCTATATATTTTTTTTGCAAGGTTTGGTGACGATTCCTCCAGGGGAGTGAAGTTATAAGCCGCCGAAAAAGTGGTCTTCCTATGGGTTTAGCAACTTAACCATAACTACACGGCCGCTACTGCGGGACATGTAATATTATTGTGTAATAAATGTTTATCTCTTTTTTAAAACCACAATCAATAGTCTGCAAATATCTGAACCATTCACAATGGCCGTTTGCTCAATGGGGCATCAGCAGACATCGCGCCCAGTCTGAGATGGGAGGACAAACATTTGTCTCCATTATCTGGAGGTTGTATTCAGTGGCAATTGGTCAGGTTGGGCAGGGATGGTTGCAGTTTGTTTGGTAGGGTAGGGGTAATTACCTGATAGGCTGTTGTTTTGGTTTGGGCAGGGTCACATCATGGGGTTAGGTGGGAGTCTGGTTGGTCTGGTTTCACGAGAGTGTGTCAGATATTTTGGTTGGGGAAGGGTTGCATCATGGGGTTGGTCGGATCTGGTCTCTGGGGAGCAAACAAGTTGTCTCGGGTGTCTGTGTAGGAGTAAGGGCCAGGCTTTCAAGGTCAGGGAAGGGAGCTGTCTTATTGGCTTGATGTTCATGCTGCATTGTGTCTATAAGAATATATGAAAGTCATTATCTGAATTTAGCCCATTTTTTACACATCTGAAATTACATATTAGTTTGGCTTCTTCTTGGCGGAGCTTGCGTTCTCTGCTGCTGCCCCTTGGTCTGCATTTGATGATGCATAGTCCTATTAACCGGATCCTCCTCTTGTCATCCATTTAGTGGTGCATCTGCCAGTGGTTGGCTAATGGTAGTTTGGGATCTTTGGAATGTATGTTGTTGAGGTGTTCTCTAATTCTCACACGACCATGTTTTGGTTAAACAACCTCAACACACGTCATTTTAAAAAATCAATGCAAGGTACACCAAATTACTGTTGAATGTGTGTGTTGTTTAAAACAAACATCAGCCTTGATAAGGACACCTCGGGGTCGAAACACGTGTCGGCTGACCACCACTGGACCATGTGTCCACACTAAAATATATTTTTCACAGGAAAAAAATCGCACTGAGCGTGAGAGTCAATTTGTACAAAAGACTCACTGAAAATACTAAACTGCAAGGTAACCAGGACTGTCCACATGTTACCCTACTAGAGGTGTGGGCTCACCTCTACCCACCTATGACCTTGCATAAGGATATCTAGATCTTAAGATTAAACAAAGTAAGCTCAGCACAGGAGTGTTCATTTCTAGAGCCCAACTCTATCTCTACCCAACATATTATATTACTTTGACTATAACTCAATTTAGAGCAAACACAAAATATTGCAAAATAAAATCAGTGCGAGTTAAGGTTAGCTTGAATTTGATATTAATATAATATTTTTGTAATTTATTAATAAAGTGTATTATGTTGTTACCTTAACGTTATTATTTCTGATGTTTGTAGATGTTACTTTATTTGTTGGTTTAACCTTAACTCTTTTATAAACATTTGTTTTCCAATGTATATAAACACACCTTTCACCTGAAATGTGAAAGTAGGAAAGCCCATTTGAGCCAAGTCACACATTCCACAAGGCCAACCTTGGACATTCGACTTGCTACAAGCACGTACATAGAAACAAAGCCCAGGTGGTTGGAGATATGTCAGTTATTTCTTTGTATTTGTATTTAGTTTATTTGTATTGCGCACCTGGCCCAAGGGCATCTGGGTGCATTTCTTATATGTGCATCGTTACAGATAACAAACAATGCAAGGTGGCGCGGGCCGCCAACGAATACATGATAATATTTACAGGTATACGGGAATACAGGAAGACTTACATACAATACAACCTAGATATTAACAGGTTACACATGAGTACAGGAGTAAATTACAAAGGTAGGTGTGCAGACTATACACACATTTACCATATAATACACACTTTATGCAATACATTTCCAAAGTGATACATGTTCAAGGTATAGGTCCTATTACAGATGACCAAGATGAGGCCTATAACAACCTCACAGTGTGGGGTGTTAGGCGCATGTAGGAGCACGGTCCTGTGCAAGGAGCCAGATTTTGGCTTTACTCTTGAATGAGTGAGAAGACGGTTCAGCTCTGAGTAGGTTAGGAAGTGTATGCCATAATTTAGCGGCGAGGACTGGGAAACTAGACCTGCATGCTTTTTGCATTTAAATCTAGGCGTGGATAAGGGGTAGGCTTGGGCAGATATCAAAGGGCGGTATGAGGAGTGTTGGATGAATCGGTTAGCTAGGTAAGCAGGAGCCAGATTGGACTGGCACTTATGGGTGAGAGCTAAGGTTTTGAGGGATATTCTGTGAACAACAGGGAGCCAGTGTAAGCTGCGCCTGGTGTCAGAGATGTGGAGTTTCCTGGGGATGTTGAGAGCAGCCCTGATGGCATTGTTCTGCGGTAGCAGTAGCTTGTTAAGGTTCCTTTGACTGGTCCCTAGATAAAGGGCATTGCAGTAGTCGATTTTAGCCATAATTAGAGTTCTGGCCAGGATGATGCAGTTGGCAGCAGTGAGGAAGGGTCTGCATGCAGTGATAAGTTTGCATGTATAGGCCAAAACCAAGACCACAGCTTTGGTTTGTTTCTTAAGGGATACGGTAGAATCGAGATAGATACTTAAGGTTTTAGTATCATTGGATACATTGATTTTATTGCCGTCAATGACAAATGACTTGAAAGCAGGGTCCAATTTATTGAGTCTAGACTGAGAGCCTAGGATAAGTAACTCGGTTTCTTTCATAGGTAAACATCATTAAGGGCTTTTGAGTCGGTCGCGTAGTCACCAGTGATAGGGATGAGTATCTGGGTGTCATCGGCATAATTAGTATAAGTGACACCCAGACAGTCAAAAATATCAAAGAGTGGCTTCGTGAAGACATTATACAATGTGGGTGAGACACAAGACCCTTGCGGGGCCCCACACAGGACTGGCGAAGGTTCGGCAGATGTGGATGGGGAGAAGACCCGCATAGTTCTGTTTGCCAGAAAGGATCTGATCCAGGAGGTAGCTTCATCAGAAAAATGGGCAGCAGTTTTGAGGTGGTGGCAGGGAACTTGGTGGTTGACCAAATCAAATGCTGCCGACAGGTCTAGCAAAAGCAGGAGGGCCATCTTACCCTTGTCATTTAGGTCTTCGATTTGTGATTTGTAATCAACGAGGGCAGTTTCTATTCTGTGCCTCGGTCGGAATCCAGATTGTTGGAGGCCAAGGAGTTTATTGGATTTTAGATAACCCTGAATTTGTAAATAGGCAGCACGGTCCAGCATTTTCAGTAAAAAGGGTACCGCGGTAATATGTCTGTAATTGGATGGGTTGCTTGGATATAAGACTGGTTTTTTTATTGATGGGATAACCCACGCATCCTTGAGGTTATCAGGGACTGTGCCAGATTTGAAGGAGGCATTAATAAACGTGGTTATGAAAGGGGCAAGATCATGGGCAGCTTCCTTGATGACAAGGGTGGGGCAGGAATAGCCTTGACAGTTCGAAGGTTTAAGTTTTTTAATAATGTTTTCCACTTCAATGATGGTGAGAGGTGAGAAGCAGAAGGGTTTGAAGGAGTGTGTGGTTGGTGGAGTTTTGTTAAGGGGGAAATTAGGTAGCAAATCTGAGAGAAGGCTGCTTTTTTTGGCATAGAATTTGCTTTGGAGTGTGGAGATTTTATCGAGGTGCGCTTTTTGGATATTAGTACATCAGGCGTGTCAGAGTTGCAGTTGTCTAGAGGGGCTATGGGAGATTCAAGTTCTTTTAGAATCTTGAAAAGCTCTTTTAGTGTTAGATTCAGCCTGAAGGATGCGCTTATTGTAAGAGTCTTTTTTCGCTAGAAATATCGCTTCTTTGTAGTTAGAAGAGGCTAAGATCAAGGAGCTTTTGTTGGCATCCGTAGGAAGATTTTTCCAACGTGACCCACGTTTCTTTTCGCTTTGCGTAGATCTCTCAAGTGTGGAGTGAGCCACGAATTAAGATGAGCACAGGGTTTAGGTTTCTGCAATTTCAGTGGGGCTATGATGTTTAGCGCTTTTTGGATAGTTTGGTTGTAGGTATCTACTAATACTGTGGGGTCTGAGCAGGATACCGATACTTTGTTAAGGACAGGAAGTATAAGAGGGAGCCGTTTCTCTTTTGTGATGTCCTTCTTATTTCTGGTACTGATGGATGGGGCGATATTTTGTTTGGGGCTTTGGTGGCTGGATTTAATGGAGAAGGTAATCTTGTGATGATCTGACCACAAGCAAGGTGTTATAGACACCGTATTGATGCTGCAATTTAGATCAGAGAGCCAATTAAGAGTTTTACCTTTGATATGCATGGGTACATGGATATGAGGGGTAAATCGCACGTCTGTTAAGTTACTGGCAAGATCAAGGGCTTTGGAGTCGTTCTAGTCTTGGAATCCAAGATTGAGGTCCCCCAGTTGTATAATTTGGGAGTTAGGTTTGGTGTTAGCTGCGAAGATAGATGTAATATCATCAGCAAAAGTAGTAATAGGTCCTGGTGGCCGGTAAATAAGATGCACTATGGCAGTTTGATTGGGTGATATTGGCAGTTTAACTGATAGTAGTTCAGCCGAAGGGATCTGCTGGTTAGGAATGGGCCTATGTTCAAGGGATCTTTTGAAGATGAAGGCAATGCCACCACCTTTAGAATGGTTGGAGTTCCAGTCACATCTAATGATGGTGTAATTATAAGGGATGACCAAGGACAAAGACGGTCCGGCTGCAGTGTGTAGCCATATTTCAGTAATGGCTAGGAAGTCAAGGTTTTGGGTGACAATAAAGTCGGCAATGTTAAGCGCAGGAGCTAGGAGGGATCTAGCATTGACTAGGGTCCCTTAGGCCATAATGTCTTTTGCAGTGTTGGAGCTGTCCTGGAGGAGAGTTGGGACGTCTTTAAAGTTTGGCATTGTGATATCGATAGGCTCAGATATTGCTGTGGAGTTACCCTGGACAATGTGGAGTTTAGTATTGGTGGGGTGGTGTAGGTGTTGAGTTTGTGGCAAAATTGTGAACTTAATCTGAGGTTCTTAAGGTGGAGAGCACACGGTTGATTGGGCATAGGCTTGGTAGTGAAGTGTTCCAACCATAAGGCTGGTGAATTCAGATACGGGTTGGAGCAGGGCATCGTGCAAAAAGGGTCAGTATCATGTGAGTACAAAGTAAGGGTGGGCAAGGTTAAGGAATAGTGGCTCAGGTGGGGAGGGGGAGAGTTATGTGTGTATGAAGGGCATACAGCAAGATGCTGTATTTTGGGTGTAAGTATCGTGTAAGGGTTGATGGCAGAGGGCTTACTGCTAGATACTTTGTTTCCCAATTAGGCCATCTTCTTTCATCCGTAGGCCTCATGCCAGTGTCTTCTATTTTAAGGTTGGCCTTGCCAGTCTGCACAGTCTCGGGACATCTGGGGGAGTATAGGTACCCTGCTGTTTTAGCTTCAGGCCTAATGAATAGCCCTTGTTCATCATGTGTCATAAGGCCATAAATCCATCCTTATCAACAGTGTTTTTATCCTTATTTGATTACACTTTTGCTGGGTGCAGTTCTTCTTTCTTCCTTCAGAGACTTTCTCAGTCTATCCCATATTGACTTTGTGCCTGTTAATCGCCCAATATTTGGCATCAGTAAATTATTGTTTTCTTCCCAATCTTTAGAAAATATGTCCTTCTATATTGTCTGCTCGCGAACTCCCCTTGTGCTTTTCTTTATCTCTCGAAATAGCATCCTTGGTGCACAGCCAATGTGCTCCCCTATTTTTCAAGGGAAACAGCTTCTTCATCATCTTTCCAAAGTAAACACTGGGCTCGTATTTTGCGGTAACTGGGTTGATTTACATGAGCCGTCGGTCATCTTGCTCGAATGTTAGTCCTAAATGTTGGATATATATCTCTCATAAGCAAGCTTCTATGTATTCTTTCTACCTTGCATTTCAGCTTATATACAGTTATTGACCAGAGGGTCACTTCATTCTTCTTTGTATTCGTAACTACTGAATCATAAAATATTCGGTTCTATTACTGCTTCAGTTATATTGTCATGCTTAAGTATGTTTTCATATCATTTCATCATAGGGTCATATATCTTCTTTCTGAAATTCTTTTTTTGTTGTAAGACTTTGTTTAACATACAGTTATGTTGCTCATCATTTTATTCATGGCTGCTTTTTTGACAACTCGGCAAGGAACATCCCTCTTGGTAAGTTTTTTCTATTGTTTCCACCTGAGAGTATCTTCTGAATGGCTGAATGAGTGCATATCATTTTTCATACAGTGAACATGGTAGAGACATGTTGCATAAACTTGTCCATGGTTTCCCAATTATAGCTCTGCTTCTGTTACTCTAGTAGGGTGGGGGTGAGGTGGTGTTGACTAGGGAGAATGCATCCACTTGCTCCTCCACATTCTCCTCTCTGGTCGGATTCTCGACCAGAGTCTTTTCCTCATCTTATGAAATTCCTGCTTCATCTTCTTCAATCATCTCATCATATTTTCCTTTCTTCTGGACCCATATTTTTGTCACCCCCCTAAGGTGACTCACGTTCTTTATGTGTTCATCCACACTCCAGGACATCAATCGACAATCTCCTGCTGGTGCACAAAATATCCATCATCCCACATATTCTATCCGATCCTGGAGGTGCAAGAGAATTCTTCTTTATATTTCCTTAGGTACCTTCTTCTGTTTGCATCTATTCTCCATTCTGTTAATGTCAATCATTATTTTCATTCCATAGCTTTTTTGGCTTTTTTTCTGACATTGTCCCAAGATGATGCTTATGAGACAGAATCCCAACATTAATAATAGTAATAATGCTCCAAGTAGTTTAAAAGCATTTGAAGACCAAGATGGAATCCATCCAATCAATGATGAAATCCAATCATCTCTGGCTGTTTTATCAGTTCCGCCTTCCATCTGTGTATGCAAGGTTATCAGCATCACAATTGCTTCTGTCAACGCCCCATTTCCTGCAGCATGAGCAGGTTTGAATGTACAGCAAGAAGGTACGAACTTGGCGCACACGCCTCCTTCCACTGCTGTTATCAGATCCAGAACATACCTGTTCTGGGGAGTCATCAGCCTGATGGCTTTCAGTTCTTCCTTTATTGCATTGAATCCTTTATTTGTTGCATTGATCGTCTGCAACAATTCCCATCTTGTAATCTGTAGCCACTTGGCATTTACTGCCGCTTGAAGTCCTGGTATGAATAAAGATGTCATTATCATAGCAGTTTTGCTGAATAGTTTATATACATCTGGAATGTTGTCGTAAGCCTCTATGGACTATGATGAGAAGTAATTCTCTCTTTTCAGTCGACGAAGATGAAGTGATCTCTTCCTTTGGTTATATTTGTTCATTTCTGGGAACTCTTAAATATGGAGGTTAATTTGGGGAATCACTAGTGGTGGGACATGTGGATTTACTATGGAACACACTCCTCCCCAATCCTTAGGTAACTGCATGTAAGCTCTGGATCCACAAGCCCAATAATGATCCATTATAACTGCACTTTCTCCATTCATCTCTGGCACTTCAAATATTTCTCCACATCCTTTATTTTTCCCAACAAAAACCTTGCCATCATTCTTGAAGCAGGTTGTTGCATTCTTCACTTGTGATATATGTCTGGGTCCTGCTTTGTTCTCAACCCAGGTTAATAGTCTTGCATGCTTGGCCCATGATTCTAGACATTCATAATTCACCTACTGCACCTCATAAATTCCTGCTTTTTCAATAGTTGTGCACAGCATGATAAAAACATCTTCCCATCCAGTGCTGGTTGTTATGCACCCATGCACCAACAGCTGTGTCCTTTCCTAACATCCCACTTCTCCTGAATCTTCAGTCATATCAGAACAATTAATTCTCTTTATATCAACAATGTCCCTGTCACATTCATGGCATACAGTATTAAAGAACAGTCATAGCAACTTTCTTCTGACATTCTCTCTCCCACCTCCTTTGTGTGCTGCTACCATAAATGATTTGCCAAATGAGCCAACATATCTAGATAGGAATTAATACTTTTATTAGCTTCTCCAGCATCTCTTTTCATTCGGGAAACAGGTTTTTTAAAATCAGAACATAATGGGGGTTTTGGTCTTTTAATCTGGAAAATGGGAATAAAGGGGATGTCTTATTTCCTTCTATCTCACTGCTTATGATATTTGTAAGTGCCAATGTTATAAGGAGAATGGTCAAGATCAGAATACCACAAATAATTCCACAAATTATTTTTTCATTTAGTATGTCTTTTTCTTGAAGCTACAGTTCGTACTTCTTGAAACATTTCCATTGTCATCACCTAATTTTGCTTTATGTTCGATTTTAAAGTTTTAATTGTAAGTCACATTTATAATAAGAACTGTAAAATGATTGCCAAAACAATTCTTAAAACAATGACACAATTTTTTGGATCCCTGAAAAATGTCACTATATTCGTATTCATTTTTATCAGTGCGGGGTAAGACTTAAGTATGCAAGAGAAAACAGCAAGCAAGAATCTATGGACAATTAGCAACATAACAACTTTGAGTCCCCTCTTTAATTGTTTCATAGTTTTCTCTAGTCCAGTTCTAGAGATGATATTTCAATATTATGTTAACTGAATTAATTTATAAATCAATTCTAATCCCAAAAAGTATTACTTTCTTTATCCAAATCTTTAGTCATTGATCTTTTGGTCATCCTTTGCTGTCCTTCTCTTGCTTTACTGTGAGGACTTGCTTCACTGGAAATGCGTGTTTCACTGTGGGCACTTACTTCACTGGAAATGTTTGTTTCACTGTGGGTACTTGCTTCGCTGGAAACAGGTGCAGGAGAGGTCAATGCTGCTTCACCTTTATACAATTTGACTTCCTAAAGGTGAATCCAAGCCATCCTTCCTTTCAATTTAGTCGCAGTAGGGCATATGTCCTCCACCCCAATGGGCCTTCAAATTGAGGGTTACTCCAGGTGCGTACAAATTTAAATACTAACACTTGGTTCCCTATATATACTGGTAGTGCTTTTAATGTGTTTGCCAAATTGTTAAGCTGATTGTCCTTGTTGTTTACATTTGACCCCTCCTGTTGGCGCTTGATCTGTTAAGAAATAAAATAAATACTTTGAGTCATAGTTTTTAAATACTCATTTATTTCATCCCCTGCTACACTGTGTGCATCGGTATTTGCTCTTGTTGTGGGGAGAGAGGAGACCTCATCTGACGTCCAGTCACCAACTCATGGAACAGTAAATGGTGATCTGGACCAGGTTGATTCCTTAATGCATATAATGCAAGAGTTAGGTAATGTAGCCATCCTATCTTTAGTGTTAACTTTAGCTTTGTGATCCTCTCCTTCAAAAGTACATTTAATCACTCACATAGCCTGTTAGGTTGTGAGTGGTCGGCTGAAGCAAATGTATGCTTAATGCCCAACAGTAACAGTATATTTTCAAAAGTTTGTTCACAAAATGTGGTCCATTATCGGATCGCAAAACATCACACAACCCCATCTTGGGAAAACTTCACAAATCCAAAACCTTGTGGCACATGCAGAATTAGGATGCGTGCATGGTCCTGCCTCAATCCATCTAGAAAAGGGACAAACTACAACTACCATGTATCGATAGCCATTACATGTTTGCAACATATCCACATAGCCTATGTGCAAATGTTGGAAGGGGCCTTCAGGTCTGGGGAATAATCCTCTCACCGTTCTCAGGGTGTGCCCTGCTGTACATTTTTGGCACACAATACAATTTACAATGGACCGTGCCACATGCTCATTAAGATTAGGTATGAACCAATCTTCTTCAATAGTAGCAGCTAGATTCTCTCGAATCACATGCATGGGATAGTGGAGCTGCTCCAATGCAACTCTCAATAAAGCTTGATGCATAACTGGCTTTACTGAAATATTCTCCCTCCAAATTGCCTCAGTGGTGGGATAAAGAACACCCCCCCCCCTTTTCAATAACTCTTTTTCTTCCTGAAATGCTTGCCCTTGTATCTCAATTAATTATACGGACATCATATCAAATCCTTGTTTAACCAACATGCATTGCCCTTTTATTTTCTTCAAACATTTTAACTCATCTTTATACTAAGTTGAGCAATCTGCAGCATTTCTGGCCTCTATGTCCGCAAGAGATTAAGCCTGTTCTTTTTTAATGTGCTGCACATTTTACAATGTCTATAATTGCTGGAACGCTTAAGGCTTCAATTGGTTTGTCTAATAGCCCTGCATGTTGCACTGGAGTGCCGTCTGCCTGGAGGAAGCCCCTCCTCTTCCACCATGCTAGACCTGTGTGTACTGTTGACGTTACATAGGTGGAGTCAGAGTACACCATCACTTCCTCCTCCTCAAAACTTCACAATGCATCAATAAGCGCAGCTAATTCTGCATTCTGCGCTGAATACGGTAATCATCTACTCATTAATATTTCAAAGGTGCCCTCTCGGGTCACCCTTAATACTGCTCATCGTGAATGTCTCACCCCAGTTTGTTGGTCAATCTTGGATGAACCATCAATAAAAACCACTGCCGCTCTTCCCAGAGAATTTTCTCTAACATGAAGAATATGCTGGATGCACTACACTACGCCTTATCATTTTAATCGTCGGGTTTGAGATAATTACTTCATACCACAATGCCCTTTGAGTGGGCAACGTGCTCTTGGGCTTCTCTAGAATTGCAAATAATGCATGCTCTGTGTAGTGAAAGTAAACACGCCAGTTATGTTTACTATGAGCTTTATTGAGTTACATGAAGAACATCTGACAAAGAGCCCCAACATCAATTAACCCAGGCTAAACTGCCAATACTTGAGAAACTAAGTGCATTCTAACATTCTGGAATTAGCCTTCCTCACATGCTCACTGAAGAACACTCTGATGCAGGCAAATTCCAGATGGACAGAAAAAATCACCTGATGACATATTTATTATTATCCAATGTATAGCATAACTAGTCATTTACATAACACTCTGCAAATAGAGTTATGGAACACCCCATCGTTGAAGCCGTTTCTATGGCACATGCAGTGGCCACCAAAGATTGTTCACCAGTGTAGTGTCCCTTCATAACTGGATCTAAAATCCAACCATAATAGGCTAATGGTTTGTGACCATTTCTCAATGTCGTCTTCTGTGTAAAGACTGCCGTCATGACTTCACCATTTGAATGTGAATTTAAGTACAATTCTTCACTATAATTTGAAATCCCTTATACAGGAGCTGTACTGATCAAATTGTTCAATTCACTAAATCCTTCAGTCTTGTCATCTGTCAACAGCAATTTAGTTTTAGCCACCTGCGCTCCTTTAAGCACTTTTAAAAGTGGTCTAATATATGTACTGTAATCAAAAACTCAAGCCCTGCAATAATTGCATAAAGCTAAGAATTGCTGCATTTGCCTCACCATGTTTGGCTGCATGGTTCTCATAATAGCTTCCGCCCTTTCAGGTGTCAGTCTTTTTCGTTCATACTATATTAAATGTCCTATGTATAATACTATTTCTTGACAATACTGTAATTTTTCTTTGTCTACTTTTTACCATTTTTCTGCAAATATAATCATAAGTTTGACAGATTCTTCTCTGCATTTCTCTTCTGTACACAATAGAATGTCATCTACGTATTGATTAAGGGTGCTTTCGAGCTCAACATTTCCTAAGTCATCTGAAGGACTCTGTTAAAGATGGGCAGGTACTCACAGTACCCCTGAGGTAACCTAGTATGTTTCCGGTGAATTGTTCTATATGAAAAGGAAGTCAAATCCTGTGAGTCTTCATGTAAAGGAATTGAGAAAAATGCAACAACAAAATTGACAAGGGTTAAATACCTAGCCTTTGGTGGAATATTTCATAATATTGTTGCAGGGTTTAAAACTAAAGGAAACTCTGCTTCGACTATATGGTTTAAAGGGCAAAGGTCCTGGATAAATCTCCATTACCCCCCTTCAATTTCTTAATAGGGTACACAGCTGTGTTGCACAGTGAATCTTATGGTACTAGAATGCATTGTTTCATTAGTGTGGATATGGTTTAAAATATCCCCTCATCTGCTTCTCTGGATATTGGTTACTTTTTGTGTGTGGCAAAATAGCTCCTGGTTTAAGCTTAATCTGTACTGCTCCTATTCCTTTCAGTAAGATACTTGCCATTTTTTCCATGTCTTCATTATTTTCAACAACACCATTCTCTGTGGTAGCTCTATGCCTTCAACCTTAATGCAATAAGGGAGACTTATAAAGAATACCAATTTATCATCTGAATATTCCTCCTTAAATAGTTCCTCATCTGTCAGATCTGTCAATCTATATCCTCTACCCTCATCATCTGTCCAATGAAGCATCACCCTTTCTTCTCTTACCTCTGTTGCTTCTAATTCTAAAGGAATAATTTGCCCTTCCTCATCATCCATGGGTGTTTCTGGCCTGAACAAAAATGTATCTGGCAACCTTATTATGTTACCTGTTAATTTAGGTAATTTAGGTAGCCATGATAGCCATGATAGTAAGACATGTACTCCATATAAGAATACTTCCTCATCTGGAGGGACTTCTCGTAAAGCTTTTCTTCCTGTGAAAGCTAGGATAAGTTCCCTCACATTTATATAATGTATTACCGTGGTTGAACACACTATGCCTTTGTCAGTAAAATATATCATTATGTTGAGTTTTGTCATCAAATCACGTCCTAATATATTCACTGGTGTCTGTCTAGCATATAGCAATGGCTTAGACATGTCATGTTCACCTATAGAAATAGGTAATTCATCTGAAAAAGTAACTAATGTTGTTGCCTCAGTAAATCCTTGAACATTCATGGCATGCCTGATATTGAATATTTTCCCTCACGAACATAGGAATGAGTCACGCTTGTGTCTGCAAAGAATGAGTATGTCTTGCCTCCTATCATCACTTTAACCCTTGGTTCCTCATGGGGCTCTACCGATAGTACTGAACAGATTAGGTCATCCTTTGGCCCGTCCTATTGTTGATATAAATTCATACCATGCCTGTGAAAGGATTTCCTACAACCACAGTCACACTCCCTATTTTGGGTTTGACTATCTGTATAGCTCCCTTATCCGTCTGCCATTGTGGTGTCCATATCTATTGCATTGGGATATCTTGTACCTGTTGAATGGGTGCCTGTTGCATTTGCATGGGTGCTTGCTGTTGCTGCCCTTGTAATGATTGTGTTTCCATGGGTATTTGTTGGAATTGCTGTGGTTGTGACACTTGTGTTTGTGTTGGCGCTTGCTGAAGCTGCTACAATTGCTGTGGTTGCAGCGCATGTGCCTGATTTCACATGTGATCTTGGGTATAATGTCCTTTTGAATCTGTGTTATATTGTGGAATATATCCCATCTCCCCTCTTGAATATTGCCAATTCTGCTCTGGCATAGCTGCCCTACTTCTACAAACTCTAGCCATGTGCCCTAATTTTCCACAATTCCAACATATCAATGATTGGCCACCATTAAATCCTCCACTTCCTTGAAGGGTTTGGAATCCTCCTTGTCCTCCTCTCGAGGCTCATTCCCTCTGCCTCTCTGCATATAATTATTCCCTTTATGATCCTGGCTATGTTTATTTTGCTGCAGGAATTGTACTATTTGTGCAGTGTTTCCCTCATTGCTTGTCAGCCCTGCTCCTTTTATGACATCCTTTGACAATATTTTCTGCAGCAACTTCACCTCTTCTTGCCATGGGTTTCCTTCCATTCTCACCTGTTTCTTTTACTGCCGTTGTACTGGTTCTGGCAGCCCTTGACATAATATGTGGTAAAATAATGTGACAGTTTTATCCCACAGTTCATGCGTCTCTGCAGTCCATTTATCTTGACTATCCTGAATAAACGAAACAGGGTCCTCATTCTCCCTCATCTTCCTAGTCAATATCTCCCCAATATCCGATGTATCTGGATATTGTACTCTAAGCGATCGCCATAAATCTGCTCTACAATTATTAAATGGCGCTCCATCATACACTGTATTTTGTGCAGTTGCTTTTGGGTACCCTGCTCTTTTTCAAATATCATCAGATCTTTCCCCTAAAATAGATGACAATAGGCCTTTTATATCACCTATAGCTAATGTAATCACTGACGTCGTTTCCTCTAATTCCTTAATACTTTTTGCTGCACCAGAGGCCACACTCAGCAGTGTGCATTTTTAATTATCCTTATCCATCTGGGGCCATGGTATATATTTTGGTCGACCCCCTCCTTTCTCTTAAAGTGGGAACTGTGAAAACACTGATCCCTTGTCATCCCTAACCACACCCCTAGTCTTCTAGACAGCATTATCATCACCTATTTGTTTTCTCCTTGGTATTGTCCCTAGTCTACTCACACAGGGTGAGGACGCATCCCCTGTACTGTACGATTGTACTTCTGGTTGTTCAGTATACAATACTGGTTCTAGTGTTTTTCTTATAGGGTTCGCAAGATCTAGCCATTTTACCCCTTTATCTATGCTTGATTCTCTTGAACATCCACACACCCCTTCTTCTCACACCTCTTAATTTTGTTCCTTTCCTCATCTGACATAATTATACCCCAACTTGTGTGACTATTATCCTCTCCCGTATCCTCAACATCTAACCCGCAAAAGGATATAATCCTATGATCATTTATCCTGGCATCATCTAAGCTCTTGTTTGCCTTCTTGAGTTCTATGCTCTTCCGTATCCCTCATTTGTCTATATACTCTCCCCATTCTTGTTCCTAGACTTTCTGTTTCTTCTTCTCTCCATGTTGGCATATCTAATGGTCTTCACCTCCACCACTGGACCGTTCCAATCCTCTCTCTTCTTCGATTCGCTCTTGTGTTTCTATGGGTTTATGCTTCTACGGCATAAACATTCAATCTCATCATCCTTGAATCCCCTTCTTCTCTTAATTTCTTCCTACCGTCTCCTAATTTCCCTTGATTCCTATTCCTCCTGCCTTTTTTGTAACCTACATTCTGTCAATCTATGAGCTTCTACTTCCTCTCGCTTCTCCTCCTCTCCTAACCTATCTCCTGTTTATATAGCTTCTCTTCTTCCTTTTCTTTCACCTTTTTATCTTTCTTTTCTTTATTGAACTCCACCAACACCTGTATCATCTAAGTTAAGTAGTATTTGTCCTCCCACCCATTCATTCTGTACTATTGTTGTACCCTCAACCATTGTTACGCTCAGCTGGTCTCTGCAGGGACATTGGGGCATGGTTGGAGCCCTCTCTATATTCGGCTCCCCTGGATCGATTCTTACCCCCTGCTGCTGCCCAGTCCACAGTTCTGGATGCTGATACTGCCCCTGCGGGAACAAGAGAGGTAATAAGAAGTGGGTGGAGGTTTCGTGAATCTCTTCGGATCTTTCGTGCCAAAAGGAGGTATGCGTTTACCCATATAGGCTCACCTGGTATTTAGTGAGGATGAGCTCTCCGTCCTGTTTCTCATCAGCAGGGGCGCTTCCTGATGACCGAGTTGCTTCACTGATCCGTTGATGTGGTGGCCCAGACTGGCTGTGACCGAACCACTTTGAAGGTAAGAGTTTTTCGTGTTGATTATTGTTCATATGAGTATTAATTCCATGTCACATGATTTAATTTCGTTCCCTTAATGTCTCTTTCTCTCCTACGGGTGACGGCGACCCAGCGGAGCCATTACGCCGGTGCAGGACTTTGAAGTGTTCCCCAAGAGGATGACAAGGTGGAATCTTAAGGTAAGTACGAGATGCGATGGCACGCGACCTTAAATAATGTCCCAATCAGGTTTGTAACCTTATTTCTTCTTTTCTCCTGCAGGAATGGTCTGGCGGCATCCTGAGAGGAGTTGCGGAGCGTGGAACTGACGGCGGTGAAAGAAGTCTGTGACCGCGATGAATCTGACCGGTGAGTTGGTGCTCGAGTAGAGAGTCAGGTAAGTGCTTTCTGGCTGGCCAAGGATGGAGTCACTGCAAGCAGGTAAGAGGCTCTTCAGCGATGATTCGGCTGGTTGTGATGGTGAAAAAACAGGTAAGTGTGCCTCCGTGATGGTTTTACTAACCCTGCAGGTAAGATGCTTCTCTGCGATAGTTTTGCTGTTTCTGCAGGTAAGATGGTTCTCCGTGATGGTTTTGCTGTTTCTGCAGGTAAAATGGTTCTCTGCGATGGTTTTGCTGTACAACAGGTAAGTGGTTTCTATGAGATGGGTTGTTGGAGAACAGGATGGATGCTTCACTGAGATGGTCGCTCAGGAACATAGGTAAGGTGCTTCTCAGGCGGCGGTGAGCGTTACGCTGCTTGGGCAGAGTAACGCGAAGCCTAGGCCTGTGGGCGGGGCAGGCTTAAATAGCCTGGCCTCAGCAACGGACCCTTGCTCTGCTAGATGGTTCCACCCTGCCACTCCCAAATGCTTCTGCACGTGCAGCTTCTTGGATTCCTGTGGCCACGCCCGGCCCAGATGCGAGTGGCTGACTGAGATGGAATGGAATAGCATGTGCCCAGGGGATAAGGTGTTCAGAGCACACTTTCTTATGGCTTGGCGCCAAAGGCACCAGGACTGGGTCCAGCTGGACCCTTTAGGGGATGAGGACTGGGGTTCCAGTCCAGTGGCCATGACAACCATATCTATTATTCTCCTGTGTTTCTCTACCCCTTCTTCTATCTCTGTCTGTTTATTCTATCTATCCTTCCTCTCATCACGCTGCTTACGTTCATCATTTTCTGTATATATTTATGTTCTCTATTTTTGCTCTCTTCTTATATCTCTTCGCTAGTCTAGGCGGGAGGGTTCATATGGTGGATTAGCATACCCCGCTGCTGCTATCAATTCCTTTAACGGGTAAAACCCTCCTCCTTATTCTCAATATTGTGTTCCTCAGACAGGAAAAGTGGAGCTGAAGGTGTGTCATCTTCCCCTTTGTGTTGACTAAGCATCCACAACTTATAGACTGGGTATTCCTTCTCATTCTGATACATTTCCCAGAGCTCTAATACTGCCAATCTCTTCTCTAGCTTATTTCCCTTTTTTTTTTTTTATTCTTGTTGGTCCATATATGGTAGAATAAATACCTTACACAACAGTTTCAATCAGATTTACATATGTAACAAAACTTTAAAAAGATCAATTTATGAAAAATGTCTAAGATTAGAAGCACAAAACACCAAAGGAAAGAGTCACACGGAATAACCAACAGTATAAATGTATATCTAATAGACTCTTGGTAGGTGAGGTAGAGAGTAAGCTTGCTCAGTAATAATCATTATATATTCATATTTTATTATTATAATACACACAGTTGCATAGAAATAGACAATAAATTGATCATAAAATGTACACAAACATCTATTAATTCTAAAAGCATTTCATTGTAGTATAGTATAGGTAGACAATATATACTCTATTTGAAAACAAGATTTTCCTATGTGTGTGACACTCGGGAGTAGGTACTAGATTGACATCATCATAGCTGGCCAACTACAAATATTATATATATTTTTCATATTGGTTATGGCCATATTTCTATCAAATTGTTCAATCCAATGCTACCTCAATGCATACATGCTAGTAAAAAAAAAAGTTATATGTATCATAAAGTGCCAAATCAGTGCAAAAATGCTGACAAAAAAGTGATGAGTAAACTTTGGTTTTTTTAACTCCTCATGTTCTCCAGGTCCACGATGAAGGGGATACCCATCCTTCTGTTACACTAAAATTAGAAGCACCACAGGAAAGGTTTGCACCTTATCTAGGTTTACACACCACTTATTAAATAAAAAGACATAATATCATCTAAAATATTTATGACAAAAGACTTTAGTAAATATGAAGCCAATAAACTACATTGATTCTGATCTACACTACTTCACTTAAACGAGCTTCTCCTTCAGTCATAACAATTGATATTAGTGCAAATATTTGTTTTAAAAAGTTTACTAAAGCTAAAATTAACAACATTTGTGTACTTGTCATAAGTCTGTTCCATAAAAATGACATAACAATAACATTTTCAGTTGAGTGAACATGAGATTTAAAATGTTTGATTCTATATTTTGTTAGTCCAGTACAATCAATTACTAGATGAAAAAATGTCTCAGTGCAATTTTCTGTGCAAAGTCTGCAGGATCTAAGTTGATGCGGAATGTTCAGTTGAGGTCCTTCTATTTCAAGTGTGGGCAGACAGTTCAATCTAAATTTCATATACCATTGCCATATACCATTGCCGGGACACAGCCTTTCCTGGCAGGGATATATATTGTACCCTGAATTTTCAATCTTTTCAGTCTCTGTAGATCGTCAATGTCCCAAATTCTATCCCATTTTTTGACTGCTCTTTTAGGGCCAACTGAGTTGGAATTCCATCTATATCCATCAATGACATAAAGCTCTGACACCTCACTTTAAAGCTTTTGATAAAATCTTTAAAGCTTTTGATAAAATCGTTTGATTCATCATCCATCATATGCTTTAAAGAGTGGGTTATGCCTGTGTCCCCATTCTCATCTATTTTAAGATATAGTGACAGGCTCCAATATATGTATATGGACCACCATGATTGGAGATTAGAGTCCCAATTACAGTCTGATCAAGCTGATGGAGACATATTTGGGTATACATAGGGCTTCTTTTAGGACTCGTGGGTGTTGTGGGTTTTCCTATCCTCAAAAGACATAAGCTCTATTCCATATAGGACCATTGGAATCACCTTAAGACTAGAAACTCAATGAAGGGGACTTCGGAATAAGCACAGAAGTGCTTATAGCTGATTCTGATCATGGAGGTACAAGTTCTCACTTTTTGACTAGCCTCTTTCTCCTCTGTATGGATACATTTTTGCCTGCAAACAGAAATCCCAGATTTTAGAATTCATCTGTTTCTTGAATTCTAGTCTGGTTTACTTTCCATACATGGCTCTTTTTACCTTTTTGTTGGTGAACATTATTGTAGCGGAGCAGCCGAACGCCTCCACAGGAAGCCCCACCCCTATTTTGCCTATATGTTGGAAACTGGAAATTGTGACACGTGCAACGCCAGTAATGATACCTATATCATAAAGAGTCTTTTAAATGAGGTATCCATTGAGAAGACCATACATGAAGTATCCTTGAAAGAATGATGGTCTTCTAAGAGATGCGCCTGAAGAAGTGTGAAAATGTGAAAAGGAGAAGCTGGTGATGTCATGAAAGGCGAGAGTGACGCACTGGGAAGGATGACAAGAGAAGAGAATGTATAGACGATATAGAATCTGATGGTGAAGTAAAGAATTGAGCAGACTTTCATGTGGGGAACAAAGATTGCACATGTGAACAGTATTACAGAGAAAACAAGCCGTTTTACAATTGTACAGGTGCCATAACACAAGTAGACTAAGTGATCATAAGGCTATTTATTGATTTTGTCATTTGTATAGTGCACAAAGCCCAAGGGCATCTAGGTGCTTATAACTTAAGAGATTGGTTACATTTGTTTCTTGCAATGATAACAGGTTACAGTCATAGCATGCTGCATCAGATATGCAGTTACAGGTAGCTAAGAAACAGCATATTGTAAGGAACACACTTTGGAAAACCTTATCTCATTGATGCGATGCTACATCAAAATATGCAGTTACAAGTAGGTAAGATGCAAATTCATTTAAGGAGCACACTTTGGAAAGCCTCACCTCATGGTACGGGGTGTTACATGAAAATATATGGTTGAAAGTGGGCAAAATGCAAATTAATTTAAGCAACACACTTTGGAAAGCCTCCGCTCATGGTACGGGTGCAACATTAACTTATGCAGTTAGGGGGCGCTGTCGAGCAGCCAAGCAAGATGGCCGCTTGAAGAGGGAGCTCCAGCCCCATATAATCCGCAATCTACATTAATCCGTTTTTGCCCTGCTATATTAACAGCTGTGGCCACCAGTGCATCGACTGGTGTCCCGTGAAGCTGTGGGTTCGTTCTTAGCTAGATTCAGAGCATACTGTGAAAGCGGAACACCATTGAAGTCTGGTCCAGCCGGATGCCTAACTGCACAGATTAGCAGGCCATTGTGGGACGCTTTACTGGCGTGACCACCCAGCGCACTACCGCCGAGGAAATAACTGATGGCCCGCCTGTGGCTGACACCTCTGATAACTGCAACAGTGCTGGTGCTGACTTGATCTCCGTTGACCCCCCACGGGTCTGATCCTGGGACCGGCCGCTGGCATTCCTGCCTGAGCATTCCCTGTCACGTCTGCGAGGTGTGTGGTGGTTGACGGCTCGGCAGGGACCGGGAACTGAAAATCCTGGAACAAAACGACCGGTGGAGGGCCTGACGGCGACGGTAACGCCCCGCTCCATTCACTGCAGGCTGAGACACCTGAACACCCGTAATGGGAGGTACAGTGGTGAGCTCACATGCCGCTCGTTAGGTACCATTACCCACGCATGCTGAGTTGGTAATACTTGACTCTGAGCAGCGGGGACCCTGCCCCACTACATGGCTGATGAGGAAGTGGTATGTCCACCAACAGACACCTAGAACTGTGGCCCTTGAACTCTGTACTATGATGACACTACTCCTGCAGACATAGTTTACGCCCATGCCGCTGTGGCTGGCAGTGACCCACCTGTGTGAACAACACGTGTGAGCCAATATTTGCGGTGGTGGACCAATTGCTGCTGATGACCCCAGAGCCTAGCCACGCACCTAGAAGTGTGGAGCTACTAGGTACAGTCCGCTGTGGCTGAAGCCCACCTTGCATTTCAACACACCCTGAAGCACCAGACCCTGTCTGTGAACTGCCCGGCAGCGGTCCCCACCGGCGACTGGAGTGGACGATCTGTGATGTGGGTGCTCTGTCACTACCTACAAAAACATGGCTGCATTGATCGCTTTGCAGAAGACCACATCCCTGATCTTATCCTGGGTGCCGGTGCGGTCTTGTGAGGGCGTCTCCTGCTGGTGTCCGGCTGGTGTGGTGGAGGATGCGGTGGGTGGTGGGATAGCTTAATGAGAGGGATGGTCATTGTGAACCAGGCTACACTGTGATCCCCACCAACCCGTTCTAATCGGCCCCCATAACTGGACTGACTGGGCCAGTGTTGAGGCCCTATAGGGACACGGGGAGCTGATCACGAAATATGCTTAACAGAGAACACACACGTGATAACGCTGGGGCTGCCCGGAGGGTTCCGCTGAGTGTGGCCGCTAGCAAAACCCTGAACTATAAATGCGACTACTATCTAAAAAGGGGATATCTGCTCACCACTACTTGGGCTGTGGCTTTGTTCTGCCCCACCCCATAATAACTCAAAGCAAGGGTTGATGTTGAGGACGCCCGGAGGCTACACATATACAGCAGTACAATTAAAGCACACTTTAGGGTGCCCCGCATGGGCCTTTGTCTTGAAGAAGTAAATTGGCGAGAGGGTGCACGAACCGCCACTAGCTACCAGTGGAAGAACCAAGAACTGCTTACCCTCACATCACCTCTGGGGTGATTTGAGAGAGAGAAGTGGACGCACTTGCTGATACACCCGCTGACAACCGGTGGCACACCCTAAACCATCATAGATATACTCTTGCCTGTCAGATGGTGTTACCTTATGGGGAAGGATACACTCATTTAAACCCCATGTACAGGACCCTGCTGAGGACATGTGGCGCAGGCGTTAAGCCACAGGAACAAACTTTAGACACATACATATGGTGGACCTGAGCATGGACGCGGCTGTTGCGTCTCTTAGCAACCCATATTAAAGGCTCTCCGGCCGTCTCAACCTGCCACTGATACACATCGGCGGGCTGGTCAACATAGCACGGCCACCTAACAATCTTACAAACTGCTCTCTCCCGGCAAACCTACTGTTAATTTCGAGGCCTCCAGAACTGGGGCTGCCAGTGGCAGTATCTCAGATGCAGTTAAGATGACCCTTTAGCACTGCTAACCTACAAAGCTCCTTTATAATAGAAGGAGGAAACAAATCTATACTCAATAGAACTACACAACAGCAATGAACAAAGCTGACAGAAACATTCCCCAAATGATTGCAAGGAAGATACTCAGTGGTGGACAGCATGACGAAGGGAGGCGGATCCAAAAAGAAAGGCCCAATGGACACATATACTAGTACCCCGGCTAGAATCTCGATCCCTGCCGAGGCCCCAGGTGAAGATCAGCAGCCCTCAGAGTCCAGTTACACCAAAAATGACCACCTTCTGGCAGCAATGCAAAATGGCTTAATAGCTGTGAACGTAAAGTTGGATGACATTGTTTCCACCATTGGGTCGCTGAAGTCTAAACTCCAGAAGGAAGGGGCTTGCATCACGGAAGTGGAAACGAGAGTGAGCGAATCGGAAGATAAAATCACGAAGCATGGCCGCGACATCGCACATCTGCAGCAGGAGTTCAGCAGAGTCCGAAACAAGAGTGACAACCTAGAACCACAATCCCAACATAATAACATCTGCATAGTCGGGAAGCAGGATGTAATGGCCCGATGTATCAGTTTGTGGAGAACCTGTTAAAATCATTATTCGACTTCTCCAGATTCTCACAACATTTCCTGGTTGAAAGGGTGCACCGGGTATTGGCCCCTGTCCTCAAACCGGGGGCCCCCCTTGCACCACCCTGGCTAAAGTACTGAACTACCGGGACAGGGTTCTCATTCTATGCATGGCAAGAGAGAAAGGTGTGCTGCGGTACGAATCTACAGATATCACATTTATCCCGATGTCGCTGCAAATGTCCTCTCCAAATGTAAGTCATATGACCCAGTAAAAAACGGTTACAGATACGACAGGTCCAATATGCGCTCCTATACCCAGTGAAGCTGTGAATACAACATGGAGAGACGGCTCACTTTTTCGAGGATCCTGAGGAAGCAACAGCATACATTGAATCCAAGATCTCTATACCACTGCAGAGAAGAGATTGCGGTGGCGAGCGCGGCTCCCCGGCAAGCAACAACGTTCGGAATTCCATGAACAACGATTGACCCCTCCTGGCTGATTGGGTCCTCACTATGCTATAAGTATGGGCACAAGCACATTAAGCCTTGGGCCTGGTTGCGTGAAAGCAGCCATCTGAACAGTTCCATGAACTGCACGCAGTGTACCCCAAGAGAGTTAAAAAATGTTACTGTGGAAAGTGGGCTTCATTGTCAAGTTGGGGGAGATGATGTGGGTGGTGGTAGGGTTGATTTCAGTTGCAAATGTTGAGGCCTGATAGGCACAGAGTTCAAAGTGTATATGTTGAAACTAGAAAAACAGTGCAGACTGCTCCTTGAGCACTTAATGTGGTTATATCCTGGAAGTAGTCCGGTAGTGTCTGGGCCTCAACTGAACTGTGCATACTTCTGACATGGTAGGAACTGATATTGCGTTTATGTCATGGAACATCCTGTGGGATGTTTTTACCCATGCATCCGAGCCCTACCTCAAAAACTGCGCAGTACTGGCATTGAAAACATCATGATGGCCAGAGCTTCCCAGAAAATGCCCAGGGAAATGCATGAAGAATAGGCTGCCACCCATTTTTGCCGATGTTATGGGCACAGAAGGGCACTGCCTAAAACCACCATTGGACTACCCACACAGTAGCCTGAAACCATTGGGAATGGCAATGCTGATTGCCAAAAGCAACCTAGAATTGTGGGGAATTCATTTCTTAAATCCCAAAAATGGGTGCATTACCAGTATTCACCACTATCCAAAAGCCGGCGTTTTAAAACAACACCAGATTTTATTTTTTGTATAAAACTGAATAAATGAACCCAAAGCAGGCCAAAGAAAGACTTACTGAGAGGTGGATACAATCTAAAGTTATATTCTGAAGTGACTTGAAGGTCTATAACAAGACTGGCTGAGCTGTGGATTTCAGCAGTTTAAGTAAATTTGGACTGAAAGACACTAAAAATCTAAATGTTTAAAAGAAATGAGTGACCTACTTTTGAGTGCCACATAGGTTGCAATTGTTTAAATGTCATAGTTTTAAACTTAGAATCAGCATTCTAGCTGCATATGTAAAAAATGGTTAGTTATTTGAATGCAGAAAACTGGGGAACAGAAATGACATGTAGCTAAAAACTGGCTTAAAGAGATTCCAATTTTGCCTGGCAACTACCCCCATCAGGAGTGAAACTTGATTCACAAGTAACTTCCCAGGCCTGGCTGTTTCCTGCTGGCCACACTAAGGATATGCCATCTCTCTGATAATTGAATTAAGGGGAGCCCCCATAGAATACAGGAGCTCTGAACAATGCAACCCCCTTCACCCAGGCAGATGGTTTATTGCAGGTGTCGTAAAAACAGCTTCCTCTTGGCAGAAGCTGGGAGGGGCAGGGTCTCTGAGCTTGGCAGAAACTGGAAAGACTGGTTTCTGTACCATGTGACCTGAAAAGACACACCCCTGTAGCCAGAATATGGTTTTAGAAAAAGGTGAATAACTCATAGTACGGACTTGTCAAAATTATTTAAATGATACCATAATTCTTGTGATTTTTCTGCCCACATTTTAAGAGGTTTTTAGAACCGGTGGTATGATCTGGGGGCAAGCTAGCAGTTAAGAGGGTATTACTCTAAATGTATGCATGTTAAAAATCTGACACTTCATCAACTAATGTCCATACTCCTTGCGCACATGTGTGTAAATTTGGGTTAATGTCCGAAATTGCAAAATCAGTTAAAAAGTGCAAATGTTGCCATTTCTGAATGCAAGCCCCCAGGAAGAGCAGATTTGGACAGGGTATACCTCCTGTGATATGTGATGGGTGTGTGTAATTTTAAACAAATGTGTACCTGTGCAAATATGTTTTTTTTAATCAAATATAGATTGTGTGCAATTTGACAGGGGAGTGTCCTCTCTGCAAGCCATAAAATGACATCGCTCTGACTCACAGTTCCTTCCCCAATCAAGGGGAAGAGGATGAAGTGGCCAATGACAAGTGGAGAGGGGTAGGGTCTAGTGATGCTGCACACACACCCATTTTAAAAACAGATAAAAGCAGACAGACAGGACAGATAGGGACCTTCATTTCATCTGTTGCGGGACGCTGTGCCGGAAAAATCCATACTTTACCTCCATCAAACCTCCAGAGAGCCAACATAGAGACTTCAATCTATCCACCTTCAGAGACCCAGACCAGCAGAGCAGAGCTGACCCAGACCGCTGTTAGCAGAACCAGAGAGCTGAACCGGAGTCCAGTCCAAAACCTGACCAGATCCGTGGCGAGGCCCATTCTATGTTAAAATATATTGTGAGTACCTATTAGAACTGCGCAGAACCAATCTCTTAGTTAAAGTAATATAATTCAATCTATTTTAATCTAACCAGAACTGTCTTCTAGAAGTTGTACCTTGTCATTTTGCAAAACTGTCACTTGTCACTTTGAACTTTAAAATTTCAAATCTGAAAAACAACCTTTACAAAATCGCTCATATCTCCGCGACCGTTTGTCTTAGAGACTTGCAGTAACTTTCATCTGGAAGCTGAGATCCTAGGCTGTCCTAGGACCCCTAGTGATAGTCCTTGTAGTTCCTCTGTAATCGCGCCCGGCGCACTCACGAATTTTACCGCGATTTGCAAATTTCTCCATGTGTAAAAACAGCCGCTTCCGTGCTTCCGTTGCAAAAATTCGTTTGCAACCTGACAACCATTATAGAGCATTGCTAAAGTGATCCTGAACTTATTCAAAGTATATACCACTCACCCTAAACCTCTAGAGGGAATTAAAAGCATTTTAGCATATTTTTCACTTCATTGCCAGCACATATAAAAGCATTTTGGGCCTGTGTTTTAAACTTCTGTAGTCCAAGCTTGCTGGGGTGAACTGAATCACATTTGATTGCATTTCTGAGAACTGTGTGCCTTCCTTCCATTTCCTTGCATTACATAAAAGGGGGGAGGGGGGGTGAATTGTCCAAGAAAGTGATTACATTGTCTTTTGCTGAAATCCTATCAAGTTATTTTCTGTACTGCATTTCATTCCACATTGCATCCATTTGAAACCATAAAAGTATTGTTGCTATCTTATCCATCCTATAACCACTCATCATTGATTATAAAGAAGTGTGGTAGTGCCAGACTATCCATTATTGATTACTGATCAGATTAAGTGTGATATCCAATTATTAATTTATTATAAAGTGTGATATATATATATATTGTTTAAATTATCAAATAAACCTTTTAAACTTGCAAAACAGAACTACTTCTTGGCTCAGTGGGGTTAGGAGGATTCCAACAGAGGGGTGTTATATAGGGGTAGTCATCCAGAATGCATGAACTGGACATAAAGATATATCAATAAGGGTTTCCATTCAGTATCCCAGACTAGGCATTGACTTAGCTGTAGTGCGGGATTGAATCCTCTTACAAATTGGGGGCTCGGGCCGGACGTTTGGGTTAGATCTATCACTTGTGCAGATTAATACAGTGGGCCAGCTGACCAGATACACATATCCGGTCGGATCACCACGCTGTGTTACGCTGTAAAGCACTCCTCAAAGGAACGCTCTAAGGAAAAGTTCTGTTTTGCAAAAATAAAATATAAACTTCTGTAAGTCAGGACAGAGACCAATCTCTAGAATGACGACCTTAGTAGACATGAAAATAGCCAGAGAGCACTTCTTACATAAGTTATTTGTGAGAGGTGAGTGGACTCACCAGGACCAAACAGTCTGGTTGCAGGCCATCACGCAACAGGTCACGGAAACAGGGTCAGATATATGGAGAGATCAGGGTCCCTTACATGTGGCCCTGAGTGAACTATACATGGCCCCGAAGGCCAAGGATGAGCACCACAAGATTGCCAGGGTAGCAGCATATTTATATTTACATATGGGAGCCATGCAGGACAAATGGGCTGAAGGCCAAGATCTGGCGAGTAGGCAACTGCTGGCATTACAGAAGGTCCAATCTGACCTGATCTCTTCTGAGCAGAGGCTGCAGGGGAGCCAGGAGTCAGAAAATGAGAGTAGACAGCACATCATTAAAATAAAGAAGGATATGGATGTGCTGCAACAGGAAAAGGCAGACCAGGATACCAGATTTCTGGCCTTGCAGAAGGAGTACCAAGAAGGTTTGGACTCCCTACTGCAGAGCCAGAAAAAGCTGGAGCAACAGCTAGACTTCAATAGGGCATGTGCTGAGCAGGTAGTCACCCTGCAAAGCCACCTAGATAGGGAGAAGGCAGAGAGCAATAAACTGATTTTGAAAGACCTGGATACCCAGACAGAGTTTGACCAGGAGCGCCAGAAAGCTGGTGCCTTCCAAAGGCAAAGGGACGACCTGGCGGCACAGATGCAGGCTCTTAGTCAGGAAAGGGATACCTTAGGCCAGGAAGTCTGCCACTTAAAAAGAAAAATGGAAGAAAATCACCTGGCCCTCCAGGGACTGGGTGACCTCCAAAAAGAACACCATAACTTGTTAGAGCACACCAGGAAGGTGGAGGATGCTCTGGCAAGAAAGGAGCAGGCCAATAGGGACACAGCTCAGGAGGTAACCCTCCTGCAGCAAAGACTGGCCCAGTGCTCCAGGACCAATCAGGAAACGCAGAGAGAGGATGAGGCTCCCTGCCAGCACAATGATAGACTCCAACAACAGGTAGCGATGCAGGAGAGACTGATAGAGTCTAGTAAGGCCTTAACTGAGGAACTGAAGGCGCAGGCTCTTGCATTGCAACAGGGAGCAGGGGCGGATAGAGATGAGGTTCGCTGGGAAAGAGAAACTCCTGAGCATAACCCCAGGAGCCCTAGTACCAGAGGCCTTTATCTCTCTCAGTCCCTGCACTCTGCCACCCCCATGTCCCCTGGCGCACATGAGCACAGGGCCACAGGGATGGCAGATTACTATCCAGCCAGAAGCATGGGGCTCATAGGCCAGTACCACCCAGGAATGGAGGGCCGGGCATCCGGGTATGGGCACCCAAGCACAGTGCAATTTAATGGGGAACCCCAGGAGAGTAGGCCCATTAAGGGCATCCTGAAAACCTCTGCCCAGTTAGGTCAGTGGGGGGGGTACCCATCAAATCCTGGCAGCAAGGAGGGATCTGAAGACTCCTCTGAGCGGTACAGGACACAGGAGACCAGGTCCCCACGTTCTGCCAGCCATTCCCAGGCTCGCAGAATCCGGGAAAACCTGGAAGAACAGACGGGAACCTCTGGGAGCAGTGCCTCTGAGTCAGAAGATGAATGGACCAGGGTTACCCGGACCAAAAGGGCCAATAAGACAAAAAGGGCCTTGCTTAAGGACCCCTTAAAGCAGATTAAGGCAATCAGGAGCGTCATCACGCCTTATCATAAGAACGCCAAGTATTCTGTTTGGGAGCACTTAGAGTTGTTTGAGCAAATGATGGAGACTTTCCATTTGAAGGACAGCCAAAGCTGTATTCAATATGTAAAGTGGACCTTCTCCCCGGAATACTCTAGTTTCTTTGCGGGGCTGGAGGACCAAAATCATTTAAGATGGTCCGCCTATAAGGCGGCCATCTTGAAACATTTTTCTACTCATAGGAATCCTCAAGAGGCTCGCAAGGCAGCCTACAATTTACAATGTGGGGAGGATCAGGCCCAACAAGAATTTGTGCAAGAACTGAAACGTGCTTTTGCGCAGACCACCAGAAGGGTGCGCACAGACAGTAGAGAATTCATTAATACATTTTTTCATGCCTTGCCCAAATACATAATGACCCAGCTCGTGAGGGATTTTCACGAGAAAAGATCTTTAGACTGGGTCATTGAACAGGCTACCCGGATCTATGAGGTGCAGAAACCGGTAGATACCAAAAGTAATGCCCAGAAAAACCCCAAAGCCAACAGCACCCCTGCTGCTGCCAAGGTGGCAGAGGTAAAGGTCACCCCCGTTTTGGATTTGGAGATGGGGGGGCCTAAAAACCTACCTGCACCTAATAATCCTAAACCCAGAAATCCCTCGGGACAGTCACAGGCAGGGAGTGAAAGAAGTAGTCCCCCCAATGGGGTCCCTCGCTCTCCTGACTATGTAAGTCCTCGTTACAAAGGTAACAGTCCAATCCTGGGTTATGTGTGGACTCCCCCAGCCCAAGGGGGGGGATCCAACCGAGCACCGAACCCAGGGAACTTCCCTCCAAACTTCCCACAGGAGGGCAGAAATTTACCAAACCCTGCGCAGAACTTTTTCCCCAGATATCCACCCGACTTTCAGCCCCAAAACCATCCATCCTTCTTTCCCCAATTCCCTGAGCCCAGACCACTGAATCCGGGAGAGGGGAGGCCAAGGGTGGAGGGGTACCCAAATCTTCCCAACCAGGGGTACTACCAAAGAAGGGATAGCTACCCTTCCCGGGATCAGCCCAGGGGAGAAAACAGGGCCCCATATCAGCCTGAGCGGGTTTCCCAGTTAGAGCGCCAGGTTCAAAACATGGTGCGGGATCTGGTTCACATACTGAGGGCTCAGCAGAACCCTCAGATGGGCGTGCCGGCGCAGAACGCACCCAACTCTGGACCTGGTGCTCCAGAACAATGACGGGGCAGCACCCCGATAACTCACCGGTTCCCAGGGAGGAGGCACAAGGGGAAGGGGGGTGTAAAGCCTTGGAGGAAGCTTCCTTCCCAACTTGTAAACAGCCCCTGGAAAACCAGGAACCGGAAACAAAATCTCTTGCCCCTGAAAGTCTGCCTCCTAAGGAGCAGAGGGGGGTAGGAGAAACAAAAGACCCAAACAGACTCAGTTTGAGGAGGAGGTACAGATCTTCCAATTTGAGGGAGAGGGATCCTCAGAGGATCCTGGGAAAAGGATCTTCTCCTTCAGAGAGGGGGGAACTCCTCCCAAAGAAAAATGGGTCCCTAGGGATGCAAATCCAGACTGGGGAGATGTGGAGACTGAGCTACCGCCGCCCACCATCTCATCCCAGAACCAACAGCAAGAAAATCCCCTGGTTCAAACCCATCCTGGCGACTGCCTCCAAAAAGGGGGGGGGCGGCCCAGAACCGGAGCCAGGGGAACCCACAATGGCTCTGATCTCCAGTTGCCAAATTTTTCTTTCAGATTCCCAAGGCTCTCCACAGAATTCTGCCCAAATTTCTTCTCTTGCAATTTCCAAAACCAGAAAGTTAGCCCACCAGTTGTCCAAAAATGTGCATTATCTGTGCCCCCTTGAGGAGAAGGAGGGAAGATACTATGCCCCGGTACAAGTACAGGGGCAGGGTACAATTTTGGCACTGGTGGACACTGGATCTCAAGCTACCCTTCTGTCCAGAAGGGCCTTTGACAAACTGAATGCAGGAAGGGGAGGGAATTACCAAATTCCTCTCACCTCTCTTCCTGGACAACTGCAGAACTTTGACGGGAAGGAAATTCCCGTCGAGGGGACGGCAGATTTGGACATCAAAATTGGGCGACACAAGTTGAAACACCCGGTCATAGTTGTGACCCCAGAGGGCACCCCTTGTTTATTAGGGAATGACCTCCTGAGGAGGTTGTCACCCTTAATAGATTGCGTAAACAAGGTCCTCTGGACCCAGACTAGCCGACCAATAAAATTAAAACAGAGTGTCAACCATATTAGTTTAAACGGCACCTGCCACATGGTTGAACAAAAATCTGACCAAGTAGAATTCCACTTCCAGAATAACCAAATTCCAGACGTGACAGTAATAGCAGTAGGACAACAGACTGGTGATGGGCGGACCTCTCTATTTCTGAAAATCAACCTTCCTTCCAGTTTAAGGTGGTATTCCACGCTGGAAGGAAACACTCTAAAATTCTACACTAATCCACAATCAGAAACTCCCACTCCTATAGTCCAGAAAGATGTGAAATCAGCTCAGAGCCTGGCTGATATTCAGCAAATTGGAGAGCAGTTGTTCATCCCTGTTCAGTTAAATGATGGGAAGGACTCTGTTCTCGCTCGAGTGTGTGTGAACAACGGTAAGAGCTTCATCAGCGAAGCCATGTTCCGCCAACTCCCAAAAGATCCAGCCATTCCCACCTTCAAACTGATAGACAAATGGGAAATGGACCTTGAAGAACCTAATTCCAAACATCTCCTGCCAAGCAGGTGTATGCTCAAAATCTCCATTGGCAACAAGAGCATAGTCCATAATTGTTGGGTCGTGCGAGACGTCACTGCCGCCTTTTACTTAGGCAGTGACATTCTCAATCGCTTTGCCATTAGTTTGGACCTAATAAACTTCAAAGCTTGGTCCCGATTAGCGGATAATCCCATGGGCTTTGATGATCCAGAAAAAGCATTTAGGTCAGCTCAATTGCTACCTTATGCAGTTGAAATTCAGGTTAAAGAGGAAGTCACCATCCCAGAAAGGACCCGACAATTCTCCCTGGAAGTGAAAGTTAAAAGGGGACAAGAGTTGAAAAACCCTGATGCTTACATACATCTAAATGCTTCTCTCCAACAGCAAGGGTTAGGGGTAAACCCAACACCATTAGTCAACATAGAACATGACACCATTCTAATAGAGGTGGATAACAGCGACTTAAAGAGTATTACTCTAGCCGCAGGCACCATTATTGGAATGGCGGTTGATGACCGACATTTTTCCATTGATTTAGGTAATGAACTGTTAGGGTCAATCCCCAAGGACTGCGTTGACAGTGACAGTGAGGACAATACAACACCAGACAGGATTTTTACCCGGCATGGGGGGAACTTCCTGGTGTACACTTCCTGCCCTTATGGTAAGGAAGATGTGACTTGTGACTTCAGGAGGGATGAGGTGATTTTCCAGGTCCATGAGGGCTGCCTTTCCCACCTGAAGCCTCCGGTCCAAATCAGCACTCTGACCAGGGACTTCTCCACCCAGCTGGAGGAGGCCGCGGAGATAGCCAAACCAGAAGTCTTTCCAGGCTTCAGGCAGATGGTGGAAGAGAGAGTCAACCTAGCTGATGCCTGTGTGACTCTGGAACAAAAGCAAAAGTTGAAACAAGTTTTCTTGGATTTCCAAGATCTCTTTGCGGTAGACTCATATGACTGTGGTCGCACCGACATCCACACAACAACAATCCCCACAGACCCTGGCATGACTCCTGTGTTTGTGAAGCAATATCGCTTGCCTCTCGCATCAATGGAGTCCCTTACTGAAATAATTAAGAACCTTGAGTCCCGGGGAATAATCCGTCCAGTCCACAGCACCTTCAATAATCCGGTGCTGGGAATATTGAAGCCGAACGGCCAGTGGAGACTCTGTGCCGACCTCAGGGAGCTCAACAAACGGGTCCATACTTCCCGATGGCCTCTGCCCTACATTGACCAAGGGCTGGCCCAGATCCAGGGGTCACAGGTATTCACTGCAATAGACCAGACCAATGGATACTGGACTGTGCCTGTCAGTAGGGAGGACCAACACAAGCTGGCTTTTACCTTTGGGGGCCAGCAGTACACATGGACCCGGACTCCCTTCGGATACCTCAACTCCGGCAATGAATTCAACATTTTCCTACATAAGGCCATGCCCGACCTGGGTGCGAGGGGAAACCTGGCTTATGTAGATGATGTCCTCATCAAAAGTTCATCTGTGGAGGAACACATAGCGGAGATCCGTTATGTTCTGATGCAGTTGAGGGCCGCCGGAGCAAAACTTTCCTTTCAAAAAGCACAGTGGTGCAGAACCCGTGTTAATTTCTTGGGGCATGAGATTACTCCTCAGGGTCTCTGTCCCCAGGAAAAGAAGGTGGAAGCACTCCTGAAACTGAAAGACCCCACACCTCTGCGGGAACTAAGGAGCCTCCTTGGACTAACTAATTATAGCAGAAAGTTCATTGAGGGCTACGCAGAGATCACCAGACCCCTGATTCATCTCCTAAAGGGGGGGGTCAAGTGGGAATGGGGTCCAGAACAAGCCGAGGTGGTAAAACAACTCAAGAGAAGCCTCTCACAAGCGCCTTGCCTAGCTTACCCTGTCAGAAACAAGGAGTTCTTCCTGGAGACGGGGTTCTCTAATACGTGCTTGACGGCGGTATTATACCAAAAGCATGACAAGGTCAATAAAGTAATCTCCTATGCGAGCAAAACTTTATCCTCTGTGGAGGAAAAATTCAATGATTGTGAAAAGGCACTCCTGGCAACGGTGTGGGCATTGAAGAATTACCGCCCGTTTATCCAGGGGGAACACATCATAGTGGAGACTCCACACCAGCCTCTGCAATATCTCCAAAGTGACAGAATCCGGGCCGGAAATGTGAGTAATTCCCGAATTACTTCCTGGATTCTGTCAATGCAAGGCTTTCCTGTGGAGGTCAGATATGGCCAAAACAAGAAGAGTCCCCTCGCGCAAGGTCTGGCTGACTTGCATGATTGTGCCAGAGAAAACTGTCTCGAGGACGAAAGTCTAAAAATCAAGGACAACATGGAGGCATACCTTAATTCCCCACACAAAGTCTTTGAAGAGGACAAGTGTGAGGGAATGCCCACTGTCTATGTGGATGGATGCTCTTACCATGTTGACAACAACGGGGAGAAAGAACTGTTGGCCGGCGTAGGGAATGTATGGGTGAATGAGTCCCCAGAACCCTCCGCTGGATACAAAATTGGTCCCCGAAGTAGTCAGGTGGCAGAATTGATGGCTGTGCATCAGGCCATCCTCACTGCTGTCCAGCATCAACTCCACGAACTGGTCATAATCACAGATTCGGATTATGTACGGAACGGGTTCATGGAGTACCTGGTTAATTGGAAAACCAGAGGCATGTTATGTGCTAACAACAAACCCTTGAAACATGGGAAGTTGATCCAAAACATTGATGATCTGGTCACCTCGAAGGGAATGACCATCTATTGGAAGAAGATCAAGGGTCATTCCAAAGTAGAGGGACCAGACAAAACTGGAAATGACTTAGCGGATCAGCTGGCCAAAACCGGGGCCATCCAAGGGGATCTAATTGAGATTGAGTCCCTGTTGGGGGAAATCCAGGTCACTGCTATCACTAGGTCCCAGACAAATGCTCACAACGACCTTTCAATTGCACAATGGAGTAAGGAGACCCCTGATGCTGATTTGATTACCGCTCAGAAGGGGGATCCAATAATTGGTAAATTTTACTAGCACCTTGAGGACCCTGAGAACTTTCCCCTGACGGATACCGATTACACTGGGAAAGAGGACCTAAGAGTGTTGATGAAATGTCCAAAAATGTTCCGAATCCAAGACGGTTTGCTGGTAAGGAAATCCAAAGCTGGCCACGATCAGTGGGTGGTTCCTACCTCATTCCGAAGCCTGATGTTAAGTCACGCCCATGATGCGGCCACCGCCGGTCATAGGGGGTTTCACACAACACTGGAAATCTTAAGAGAGGTTGCATACTGGCCACACATGGGGCAGGACCTCGACCAATACTTGAAGGGGTGTCTTGTGTGTGCGCAATTTCAGCCGACGTCCCTCACACACCGCGCGCCTCTCCAAAAGTGGGGGATGACACTACCATGGTCAGATTTACAAATCGACTTTGTAGGCCCTGTGATTCGCTCTGCTAGGGGGAATAAGTACATGTTGACTGTGACATGCTTGTTTACCAAGTGGGTGGAATGTCTCCCAGCCCCAAACTGCAAGGCAGAAACGGCAGCTGCCTTGATGATTAACCACATCTTTTCCCGTTTTGGTCTACCTCAAAGGATTGAGTCAGACAGAGGTAGCCACTTCACCAGTGAAGTAATGACAAAGATGTGGGAGATACTGGGGGTCAAGAGAAAGCTGCATATTGCTTACAGGCCAGCTTCTTCTGGAGCAGTGGAACGCTACAACCGGACAATTGTGAGCATCTTAAAAAAGTTTGTGGCAGATTCTGGGCCAAGTTGGGATATCCGATTACCTCTGGTCCTAATGGCCATCAGATCTACCCCTTCATCTGCAACCAAAATGTCACCATTTGAGTTGATGACTGGGCGCAAGATGGTGCTTCCGCAGCATTTGCTCTACAGGACCCAAGAGCAGACACTAATAAATGCCTCCACAACTCATGAGTATGTGGAGAATTTAAGGAAACACCTTCAACATGCTTTTGCTTATGCTCAGCGGAATCTAGAAAGATCAGCTGATAGCATGAAGACCCACTATGACCTGAAAACTTCCAGGAAGGAATATCAGGTGGGGGACCGGGTCTATTTATACAACTTCCAAAGAAACCAGGCAAAACAACGAAAATGTTTGCCCACATGGAAAGGACCCTTTGAGATCATAGACAAAATCTCCCCTGTGGCCTACAAGATCCGCATCCCCAAAGGCGGTTTGGCAGAGGGGGAAGACAAGTGGGTCCACATTAACCAGTTGAAGTGTTGCCATCCCAGGCACACTCTGCAACAACTGGAGGAATCCTCTGGAATCCTAGAGGGTACTGTCTCAGATTAATTCAGTTCTAACTTATAAGATCCTACATATCGCCTATCAAATTCGGAGTTTCTCAATGTGGGTGTTTTTGTTTTTGAATGCAAAAAGAAATGTGCATGTTCATATGTTTTGACTATAAATTTATATGCCACCCCACTATATCAATGGTGGGGGAGAAATGTCTATGAATAGGTATTTCCGCTCTTCCTTTGTCGTCCTAGGAGAAAGAAAACATGGAGACGGGACAAGGAGGACGATCCGGAGACCGGGAGCAGAGACGCAAGGGGCCCCGTGTACCGCCCAATACTCCCATCAGGACCGGCGAGGAGAACCGATCGATCCGACCGGATGGAGGAATAGATGCTGAACTGTGCCATCTATTGGAAGAAGATGAGGAAACATCCCAGGTCTTGCGAGTCCCATCAGTGAAACAGAATGGCCATCGCAAGAGGGGGGCTTGTGGGATGTTTTTACCCATGCATCCGAGCCCTACCTCAAAAACTGTGCAGTACTGGCATTGAAAACATCATGATGGCCAGAGCTTCCCAGAAAATGCCCAGGGAAATGCATGAAGAATAGGCTGCCACCCATTTTTGCCGATGTTATGGGCACAGAAGGGCACTGCCTAAAACCACCATTGGACTACCCACACAGTAGCCTGAAACCATTGGGAATGGCAATGCTGATTGCCAAAAGCAACCTAGAATTGTGGGGAATTCATTTCTTAAATCCCAAAAATGGGTGCATTACCAGTACTCACCACTATCCAAAAGCCGGCGTTTTAAAACAACACCAGATTTTACTTTTTGTATAAAACTGAATAAATGAACCCAAAGCAGGCCAAAGAAAGACTTACTGAGAGGTGGATACAATCTAAAGTTATATTCTGAAGTGACTTGAAGGTTTATAACAAGACTGGCTGAGCTGTGGATTTCAGCAGTTTAAGTAAATTTGGACTGAAAGACACTAAAAATCTAAATGTTTAAAAGAAATGAGTGACCTACTTTTGAGTGCCACATAGGTTGCAATTGTTTAAATGTCATAGTTTTAAACTTAGAATCAGCATTCTAGCTGCATATGTAAAAAATGGTTAGTTATTTGAATGCAGAAAACTGGGGAACAGAAATGACATGTAGCTAAAAACTGGCTTAAAGAGATTCCAATTTTGCCTGGCAACTACCCCCATCAGGAGTGAAACTTGATTCACAAGTAACTTCCCAGGCCTGGCTGTTTCCTGCTGGCCACACTAAGGATATGCCATCTCTCTGATAATTGAATTAAGGGGAGCCCCCACAGAATACAGGAGCTCTGAACAATGCAACCCCCTTCACCCAGGCAGATGGTTTATTGCAGGTGTCGTAAAACAGCTTCCTCTTGGCAGAAGCTGGGAGGGGCAGGGTCTCTGAGCTTGGCAGAAACTGGAAAGACTGGTTTCTGTACCATGTGACCTGAAAAGACACACCCCTGTAGCCAGAATATGGTTTTAGAAAAAGGTGAATAACTCATAGTACGGACTTGTCAAAATTATTTAAATGATACCATAATTCTTGTGATTTTTCTGCCCACATTTTAAGAGGTTTTTAGAACCGGTGGTATGATCTGGGGGCAAGCTAGCAGTTAAGAGGGTATTACTCTAAATGTATGCATGTTAAAAATCTGACACTTCATCAACTAATGTCCATACTCCTTGCGCACATGTGTGTAAATTTGGGTTAATGTCCGAAATTGCAAAATCAGTTAAAAAGTGCAAATGTTGCCATTTCTGAATGCAAGCCCCCAGGAAGAGCAGATTTGGACAGGGTATACCTCCTGTGATATGTGATGGGTGCGTGTAATTTTAAACAAATGTGTACCTGTGCAAATATGTTTTTTTTTATCAAATATAGATTGTGTGCAATTTGACAGGGGAGTGTCCTCTCTGCAAGCCATAAAATGACATCGCTCTGACTCACAGTTCCTTCCCCAATCAAGGGGAAGAGGAGGAAGTGGCCAATGACAAGTGGAGAGGGGTAGGGTCTAGTGATGCTGCACACACACCCATTTTAAAAACAGATAAAAGCAGACAGACAGGACAGATAGGGACCTTCATTTCCATCTGCTGCGGGACGCTATGCCGGAAAAATCCATACTTTACCTCCATCAAACCTCCAGAGAGCCAACATAGAGACTTCAATCTATCCACCTTTAGAGACCCAGACCAGACCAGCAGAGCAGAGCTGACCCAGGCCGCTGTTAGCAGAACCAGAGAGCTGAACCGGAGTCCAGTCCAAAACCTGACCAGATCCGTGGCGAGGCCCATTCTATGTTAAAATATATTGTGAGTACCTAGTAGAACTGCGCAGAACCAATCTCTTAGTTAAAGTAATATAATTCAATCTATTTTAATCTAACCAGAACTGTCTCCTAGAAGTTGTACCTTGTCATTTTGCAAAACTGTCACTTGTCACTTTGAACTTTAAAATTTCAAATCTGAAAAACGACCTTTACAAAATCGCTCATATCTCCGCGACCGTTCGAGACTTGCAGTAACTTTCATCTGGAAGCTGGGATCCTAGGCTGTCCTAGGACCCCAAAACGATCGTGATAGTCCTTGTAGTTCCTCTGTAATCGCGCCCGGCGCACTCGCGAATTTTACCGCGATTTGCAAATTTCTCCACGTGTAAAAACAGCCGCTTCCGTGCTTCCGTTGCAAAAATTCGTTTGCAACCTGACAACCATTATAGAGCATTGCTAAAGTGATCCTGAACTTATTCAAAGTATATACCACTCACCCTAAACCTCTAGAGGGAATTAAAAGCATTTTAGCATATTTTTTACTTCATTGCCAGCACATATAAAAGCATGTTGGGCCTGTGTTTTAAACTTCTGTAGTCCAAGCTTGCTGGGGTGAACTGAATCACATTTGATTGCATTTCTGAGAACTGTGTGCCTTCCTTCCATTTCCTTGCATTGCATAAAAGGGGGGGGTGAATTGTCCAAGAAAGTGATTACATTGTCTTTTGCTGAAATCCTATCAAGTTATTTTCTGTACTGCATTTCATTCCACATTGCATCCATTTGAAACCATAAAAGTATTGTTGCTATCTTATCCATCCTATAACCACTCATCATTGATTATAAAGAAGTGTGCTAGTGCCAGACTATCCATTATTGATTACTGATCATATTAAGTGTGATATCCAATTATTAATTTATTATAAAGTGTGATATATATATATATTGTTTAAATTATCAAATAAACCTTTTAAACTTGCAAAACAGAACTACTTCTTGGCTCAGTGGGGTAAGGGGGATTCCAACAGAGGGGTGTTATATAGGGGTAGTCATCCAGAACGCATGAACTGGACATAAAGATATATCAATAAGGGTTTCCATTCAGTATCCCAGACTAGGCATTGACTTAGCTGTAGTGCGGGATTGAATCCTCTTACAATCCAAGCGCTCAACCACCACATCAAGGCACCTAAAGTCGCTGCTTATTTGAATAGGCAAGCTCCTAAAGTGGTGATGCTGCAGGAAATGCACACCATGGGGGCCATAAAATACACATTTACCACAGCATGGGGCCCACAGCGCTGCTACACTACATACTCGTTGCAGTCACGGGGAGTTATGACTCTGATACATCGATCCGTACCATTCTGTGAGACCAAGCGTAGTATTGACCCACAGAACAGATATGTCATTCTCTGGGGTGAATTAGCAGGGGTCAACACGACTCTGATAAACACCTATGACCCTAACGTGGATGACCCTCAGTTCTATGGCAAGATATTAGATATTCTGTTGGGGAACACCCACTCACACATTGTCTGGGGTGATGACTTCAACTTGATATTAGATTGTGTCATGGACAGATCTAGGGCCACACAGCGTGACCTTAGCAACGCGGGCCGGATGCGTTTAAATGTGACAAAACACCTTGGCTTGGTGGATGCATGGCATGTGAGAAACCCAATCTCACGCAAATACACATTCTATTCGAGAGTTCATAACGCACACTTGAGAAGAGATTCCTGGCTAATTCCCGCCGAACTCGTGGCACAAGTAGCTGAGTGCAGGTTTCTCCCCTGCATGCTCTCAGATCATTCCCCCATTATATTGACATTGAAATGGAGCTAAACACTCCACATCACGCCCACTTTGGTATATGCCCCCTTCATGCCTGGCAGACCCCGTCTTCCTTACGCGATGGGGCGACGGAATTCTTCCAAAGAAATGCCAGTTCAGTGCAGCAACACTGCACGGTCTGGGGAGCCTTCAAAGTGTGGGTTAGGGGTGAGGTCATCTCCATGACATCTGGGGCATTAAGGGAAACTAGACGTGAATTGGGAAAAGTGGAAACTGACCTAAAAAAACTTGAAGTTGAATATGGCAATACACAAGATCGAGCCCTGCTCGGTTGCAGTAAACGGATTGTTTTGAAGTTTAGGGAACTTGCCAACAGGGAGGTTTAGCTGCTCTATTCTCCTATTCGGGCGAGAAGATATGGTGAGGCTGATAGACCAGGTCGCCTGCTGGCAAACGCGGTCAAGAGTGAGTATGGGGTGCAACACATTGCCGGAGTTCTCAGTTCTGCCGGAACTACCCTGAATACCCCTGAAGAGTTGAATAACGAATTCCATAGATTTTATAAAACCTTATACTCCAAGTCTGATGACTGCTCGCTCATTGAACTCGAGTCATACTTAGATGAGATAATGCTTAAGACGCTTCCAGTGGAGGCCCGGCTGGCCATCAGTCAGACGCTGACCATTGATGAGATACTTGAAGCCATTAAATCACTTCCATCTGGCAATGCTCCTGGCTCTGGATGTCTTGGCATGGAAATATACAAAGAACTGAGGTCTACTCTTGCTCCCAATTTACTGCGCATATGGGAAGAGTCGCTTCAGACTGGCAAACTTCCCCCATCCCTCTCGGAGGCAGTGATCACAGTGCTGCTGAAACCTAATAGATCTGCTTCTGAGATAGGCTCCTGTATGCCGCTGTCCCTGATCAACTCAGACACCTAGATATTTCCACAATTACTGGCCACTAGACTCTTTCCACACATGTCACAGTTGGTACATCCTTATGAAACAGTGTTTATTCCAGGACGGTTGACAGCATTTTATCTGCGTAGGCTGTTCGGCATAATCTCGCAACTCAACCGTGATGTGCAAGCGGTGGCGGCCTTGTTGGACTCAATCTCGTGGCAGTTCCTGTTCTCAGTGTTACGGTATATGGGTTTGGGAGATTATTTTATTCAATGCGTTCGCTTGTTGCATGCCTCACCGGTTGCCAGGGTCCATGCTATCCCCTATGTTCCTGCTTGTTCACGGCACGAGACAGGGGTGCCCGCTATTCCTGTTATTGTTCGCACTCACCATGGAGCCACTAGCGTGCATCATTTGCATCAAACATATACATAGAAGCTTACGTATGACGCGACCAACTCTCATTATATCACTCTATGCTGGTGATTGGTTACTATATATCAGAAACCTGGCAACGTACCTTATCCCAATTCTAGACAAGGTACGCAAATTTGCTATCTATTCAGGATACCATATTAATGAAGCCAAATCTGAGCTGTTTCCCTTGAACGAAGCCACTACTACCCTAACGGCCCTGGCAGGCTTTAGATGGGTCCAGGATAAAATAAAATACTTGGGCATAATAGTTACACGTCAACACGACTCATTGTTACTAGAAAATCACAAAAAATATATACAAATACGGAGAGACAAACTGAATCTGTGGACTAGACTCCCAGTCTCCCTATACGGCAGGCTATTCCTATTCACAATGATTGTGGTCCCTAAATTATTATACTACTTCACCATTATACCTGCTTGGCCGGGGCCAGTTTTTTCCTAAGCTCAGATTGCTGGCTGTGGGGTTCCCATGGGGGGCTGGGAGGCTGCGGATGAACTGGGAGGCCATGACCAGACCATATGATCAGGGCGGGCTTCAAGCCACTGACTTTGAGTTATATTATGAGGTGGCACAGGGGAAGTTTGCCGGATACTGGTATTCCCCTCTTGACCGGCCTCTACACTCGGGCTTGGAGGAGTACAGCTTGTCCCCAGCCAGCCTACGCATGATAGTTCTGGCCAATCAACACAGGGACACCTGTACTTTCAATCCGGTCTGCATGAAGCTAGGATATTCAAAAGGTTGAACGTCGCTGAACCCTAGGTAGGGGCGATCCCACTATGGAATTGCCCGGGACTCTCCCCAACTTACGTTAAGGCTATACAGAGGGGGTGGGAACCTCCTCACACTTTGACATTGCATGACCTATTTCCAGAGGGCTCCTTTGTTACACATGCTGACTTCTCTGTAAAACTGGGCACTGGTTCCATTGAAACTCTTTAATATTTTAGAATTAGAGCAGCCGTCAAGGGGCCCTGGTCATCGTTTCCAAATGAACCTGAGGAGTGCGATGTTTTGGGGGTGGTGGTAATGGGCGGGAACCCCAGAGGGTTCGTATCTAGACTTCATAAGAAATGCCAGGAAGCACTGAACCAGCCCCAGAAAGCCAAAGAGAAATGGGAAACAGATTTAGGTACAACGCTTGATGTTGTTCAATGGACCCCCCCCCCCGACAAAAGAGGTATCCCTCAGTGCTAGACACAGACTCATTCAGTTCAAGATACTCAATAGGCTGCACTACACCACTGAAGAAATGGCTAGGTTTGCCCCTACAGCAGATGGCCCCTGTATTAAATGCAATACTGAAGTAGCTGATGCACGCCATATGTATTGGGACTGCCCTCGGGTAGCCCAGTTCTGGCAAGAGGTTGCTGAAAGTCTACATGGATGTATATGAATTTACTCCTGTTCCCCCTTCTTTGTCACTCCCAAAATACTTATTCGGAGATATAGGAAAGATGTTAATTAAATTGAGACACCTCTTTAACCTTGGATGCTTGGTGGCCAAAAAATGCATATTACTTAGATGGAAGTCAGGAACTGCCCCAGACATTGGAATGTGGGTCAGAGAAATAACATGTGTTATTGAGTGTGAGGAGGCCTATGTTTCACTTGTCACATCATGCTGCAGGACCAAGGACATCTGGGGGCCTTTTCGAGAATACTTAAGTAAACAAAGAATGCTTCAACGACAAATATACAGCGAATGAATGCATTAAGATGTGCTGTTCGGACGTTGCCTACACATGTCAATATTATTACCCTAGAAAGTTGTAAAATACTGACACATTGTTGATTGATGTCTCTAAGGATGTGTCTTCTGCACTGCTTTAAAATAAAGTTTAAAAAAAATAAATACCAGAATGGGCAGAACTGGCAAGACCACCAATGATACAAACAACCCTTGATGGTCCAGCAGTGAGAAGATTCTGTACCATTCTACCCTTGGTGTGGGCATATGATGATGAAGGCCTGAAAGTTCCCTACTACCAACAGGCAAGAAATCAACTGTTACCTGACCATCATCTGCATCGTGGTTTAGGAACTCTCCGGCAACAACACATCCAGCAACTGCCAGTGACAGTGTGCTGTGGCCCTTCTTTTGGTAAAAAAATCTATTATACTGTACCAAGGGTGACAATCCTATCAAAGACGTGCGTCACACCCTGTGAACATTCCCTACACTTACAATTTATGTTTGCAATGTCACCATTTATGGAGACAGATCATTCATTGCTTTTTGTTGTGTTTCACATAATACACTCAATTTGATTGAAAATATGCAGTTACAAGTAAGTACGATGCAAATTAATTTAAGGAGCACACTTTGGAAAGCCTCACCTCATGTACGTGGTGCCACATCAAAATATGCTATGTGAAGCTACATGTAGTACATAGACGCTGTGCTGCCAATATGTATATATTTAGAGTTCTGTTCTGGACATTTCAGATCATAATTTTAGTGAGCTAGTATCCATGAAGAAAGGCGGATTGAAAGCTACGTGTGTGTCGCAGCAAAGAATAGGCTTGAATTCAAAGCAAGTCCAAAGAGATTATCTGTTTTGATGTCAAAGACTGGAAGCAGCCAAAAACTGGTTATCAGCTTGCGAAGAACAGCATACGTGAAAAGCCAAGGCATCCCTTGTTACGTTGCAAAGAAAAACAACATTATGAGTGCCAAGTATCTTTATTAAAGACTATTAAATGCTATAATACAAGTAAATTCAGGGTCTCTGATGACGTGAACTGAGGATGAAAATAGATAACGAGCATGGTGTACCAGACTGAAGATAGCAAGTGCCTGCACTCCCTTATATTCTCAGAGACAAGAAGCTACTACAAGGCCAAGTTCAAAGACAATGTGAATAGCAGTCAGCATGAGTGATGAGAGATGTTGGGTTAATTGGGTTGGAAGACACGGCCAAGTCCACCCACCAGCACCAGGGGTAGCAGCTTATTTGCTGCTAGAGAATCGAATGTTCTAGAAGGGCAGAAGCGTGCCAACCAATTGTAGAAGGCTGTGTAATGAAGAGCCTTATAGTTTGAGAGCCAATAATATGTTGTGCAGCTTATAACTGTTGAAGATGACTTGCACTAGGGGAGGGCTTGAGTGGCCCACCTGACTGTAGAGAACCAATCACGATCCCATCCCATATAGAAAGTATACTTAGACGTTCCCCTTGAGCCAACCATAATTCCATGTAGGTTTTCTTACTTTGCCACGTAGCATGACATCATGAATGACAGGTTTTTAGTATATAAGTGTGATTTTCCATGATTTTCCATGATAAACTTTAACATTATTCAGTGCGACGTCCGTTGATGACCGTTGTAGATAATTGCAAATAAAACAGTTATTTGTCAACTTCCTGAGTCAGCTTAGTGCAAAAGTTATTCTCCGTCCCATCCATAGTATGATGTGTTACCTTGATTAAAAGGGCCTCCAGGGTTCACTATTATCTTTGACTTAAGCAGATTGAGTGAAAATGTGTTCTCCCCCAAGTACTTAGCTACTCCGTCTAAAGCACACTGAAGACCTTCTGGTGTACAATCTAAGAAGAGCAAATCATCTGCATATGCAATGCAGCTAGCTCGTAACCCACCAAATCTTGGGGGTACAATGACCATTCTTTGCTATGTTGCCATAAGTCTGACATATATAGGTTAAACAATGTATGGGCTACCACACAACCTTGTTGTATGCCTTTGTTTATTGGAATGTTTCTAGAGAGTTCCCCTCCCTTATTTAATCTTGTTTTCACACTGTTGTCAGAGTGTAGAGTCTGAAGTGTATTTAACAGATCCTGTTCCATTAACTGTTTTTCCAATATTTCCCATAGAATCTCTCGGTCTACATTATCAAATGCAGCTGAGAGGACCAAAACTGCCACCTACAGTGTCCTCCTAGTCTTACTTCCTGCCTTAGCTAAACATGATAACGTAACCCCATTGAGAATAGTATTGTATCCCTTTCTCCAGCTCATCTGTAAGGGGCTTAAGATGTTCATCGTTTCGTTACATTTAATGATTAACCTCTTGAGAATATTGGAAAACATCTTTGAGAATGCATCTGTTAAAGATACTGGACAGTAACTCAAAGGTTCCTTCCTACTTTTAAAAGAATTGGGATTACAATAGCCATCTTCAGGATGAAGGAATTAGACCAGTCTTAACGATATGGGAGAACAGCAGGAAAAGGATTTCAGACTACAACTCAGTTTTTAATTTCAAAAGATTATTGATGACCCAGTATGGTCCACAAGCCCTAGAGTTAAGTTTATTAATTACCAGTGTTATTGGATCCTTATCTAGAACATACTTTGATACACAATTGTTATAATTGGAAACATTAGTTCTCTTGCTTGAAGCATTTTTTGTGTTATCCCAAAATGTATTGATATGAAATTCTACCCAGTCATTCTTCGATATAGTTGATGACTGTTTAAATATCTGGTTGTTCTCCTTCAAATTTTATTTGTCCCATAGTGACCGGGAATTGACCTTCACCATATCCAAGAAGAGTTCTTGTTGATCTTGATATACTTCAACAACTTGTGATTGCAGAGCCAGGACTTATATTTGTTGTTTAAAGAGCAAATTTCCAGCTTCTTCAGTTGACAGTCTCCTTTAGATTTAATTACTTGTCTGACATATCTAAATAAGTATTTTTAACACTGCTATCGTGATCAACCACCAAGTATTTTCTTTCAACAAAGTTGTGTTTCTTCCATAACACTGATAGATGAGTCTTGTGTTTGAGCATTGACAATGTATTGTGTATCTTAAGTGGAGAACACCTCAAATTGTTCTCCTTGATGTCAATGGAGTTCCACAAGGACTGTTCAATTGTCAAAAACCCCACCTCGCCAAGAAGGTGGACCAAATATATCCATTGCTCGCTCTGGGCGCCTGGAGCTTGTGCTTTGAACCAACAGACATATCTGCCACCTCATCTGGATTTTCGTCATTCGGAAATATACAAGGACAGTAGCTATTGAAGTCCCCCACCATGATTATTAGTTGCTTCTCTACAGCATTGGTTGAGTTGACCAATGTAATATCTATCTCATTTATCAAAAAGTCCACATCATGATTAGCTGGATTATAGTAGATGTTGATCAAAGGACAGAGACATTAGTTTCATTAGATGTATCAGAAATTGTTGTGAACAACAATGAATCAGTTGTGTACCTATGTTTTACTATTGTATGCCCAGGAATGTTCCTAACTGCAGTGAGGATCGCTCCTTTGGGATGACCCAATGGCCCTTTCTTGGCATAGTTGTCTATAATGGCAGTGACACATAACCAGGTTTCCTGCAAGCATACAAAATCATTCTCACTGAAGAAAACACTAATTTCTTCATCCAGGAAACGTTTGTGTCCTCTAGTATCCCATGAGAGAATTGTTAGTTTACATTTGTTTTCTTCGGGATTCTTAAACTGGAGTGGATTTGAACAGTGATGAAAACAGTGCCCATCCGGCAGGTTCCAAGTAAATAGTGACTTGCCTCCCCCCTCCTTTACTTTCTAGGCATTTTATATTCACCTTGTCTGTTATTTCTTTGCATTTGTTTGACACTTCTTCTAACAGAGGGACTTGAAATGTTTTCTTCATTTTTCATTACCGATTCAAAGACAATAGAAAGCAACTCAGTGGAGTTCTTCCCCATTGAGTTTCTTTCCCTCTGTGTTCCAATTGTTGTTTCCTCTACTGTTTTTTCACTTAAACTATTTTTCATCGTATTCACCTGTACTTGATTGTGTATCAGATTTTGACCATCATTGTCTTGTACCATTCAACTGGACTCTTATCCCTGCTGTATCACCCTCTTCTTCCCCATCGCTATCGGTACCTGTATTAGGGATCATGCCTGCCCGCTCTTTCCTCTCTCCCATAGTTTCACTTACTTCTTCAATTATACAATCTTCATCTTCATTTCTTATTGTTGTACAAAACCATCATTCCAACCCTTGTTTTCTGTGTACTTGATTCCTGCTAGAGGTATTTCTTATCTCTACTGAGCCCTTGTCTTTCCCCCATTTGAACTTAGCGTACTGTCTGTCTAAGTTGTCTGTACTCTTGTTCCTCTTCCCGTCGCTATATTGATCTTCAACATTTGTCTGAGTTTCATTGATTATAATTACCTCGGGCATCAGATGTACAGTTTGTGGCTGATCAGGAAGAGTACCTGCCTTAAAGGAGTTAATTATTTTTCTCAGGAAGTTTCTATATCCACTATTTTTGTATTTTGTGTTTCCCTTCATGTTCTTTTTTTTTTGTACACTATTATTTCGATTGTTAACTAAATGTACTATGTTTGTGGGTGCTGGATATCACTTGATGCTATAACTCTTTCTTGTTGGTCTATACTTTTAATACATTAGTAATTAAGGAGGTTTATCCTGTTAATAAAAGTCTTTTAATTTCATTTGAGGTGTTTGTGTTTGATCTAACCTCCAAAACAAGGGTATCATACAGTCGAATCAAGGACTGTAAAACCAGATACAAAGCAATGAGTGGACTACCATCTATTTCTGCAACATTTTGCAATATTGGCTTATTGTCCTGAGCCGCTGGACTGGTAATCCTCCCACTCTTGAACTGATCTAGAGGAGTAATGAAACTGTGGACATAGGTTTCTTCACTCAAGTGGGATGAATTAACAGATTCAGCCTCGCTGTTGCCATCTCTCACATGCGTATTAGGTGATTCAAACATTATAGGTGATGCAATGAAGCAAGTGGAAGGTATTTCAAGTGCCAGCCTGGATTTCATCTTCCAAGCTTACACATATGTCCATTAGAGAAAGACAGGTCCAGAAATATCACAGTTGTCTTCCTGCTCGCTTGAACAAACTGTTTTAAAGAATTTGATGCAGTGTGGCTGGCCATGAGAGCTTAACCAAATGTTTTTCTCAGTACCTATGGATAAAAAGAGGATATTTTATTACAGTTGATTTTGGACTTAATTCTTCCCTTTTGAATATTCCGTACCACCTCCTTATAGAATGGGGAATTATCAGTGGACCTCAAGTTGTATCGTTTTGCCCCCGCCTTGCTATGGACAGATTACACGTTTTTGAATAGGAATGCTATATTGTATCTATACACAACTTTATTATTTCTTCATAGACAAGAGTATTCCAATTTTACTATTGTGCCACTCCCACTCCGTTCTTCACACAATCTACCAAGTATATTCTAAAAGATATTATTGAGCAGAAATCAAATGGACACTACCCACAGTCACTGTGCTGTAGTAAACCTAAAGTTAGTCCGAATATGTGCCAAAAAGATGCTATGTAGAGCTCAAAGATTTACTACCCACAGTCTCTCTGCTGTAGAAGGTTGCGCAAATGTGCCCAAATATGTTTCGAAAAGATGTTAATTAACAGAGCTCAAAGGCTCAATGCCCACAGGTGCTCTGCTTTAAGAGGTTGCACATGTTTGTCCAAATATATTTTGAGAAGATGTTAATTAACAAAGCTCAAAGGTTCAATGCTAACAGTCGCTCTGCTACAGAGACCAGCATCAGCACAATGTAGATATTTAGAGGCGAGTTCAGAGTTTCTGCAAGCAAGGTCTGGCTATTGCAAGTATGTTAGCATTCAGACAACATGTACACCATGTCTGTATTCTCCTTGTTGCACCTTGGGCAGGCCTGATTAACATGTTTGTGTATTCGTGTCATCCTGATTGGGGAGAAGGAACGCTCTATGCAGCATGTATGTTTGGGTGGGCTTAAATCTTGCATTTCAAGAGACATTTATGGGATACAACAATACTCTCTGCCATTCAGTGTCTGTGTATTTCCTTTATACATTCCGCTCCCACTCGCTGTGCACCACTAAGTCCCCATTTTCCAGTCCTTCTAACATTAGGTTGTAGATCCTAGAGACCACATGTCACCCTTCTGATATGTCAAACAACGTGTCTAGTATGGTATTGGATTCCATTCCTTCCCTTATGACTGACAAGCTCCTATCCAACCTGCCTATCATATCCAGGTGTTTCAAATATTGTCCCTTATGCATGCTGTTTTCGCATGTCAGAGCCTCACATTCCAGCACTTTTTCTTCCCCTAATAAGTCACCTACCGTACCTATACCATCGCTCTCCCAATATTTCCATAGTTGTCCCACTACTCCTCATTGTAATTACATTATTCCTGCTATGGGAATATTCTTAGAGTACAGGTCGAGAGTCCCTAGGAGTCTCCTGGTTCTCTTCCACAGGTCCCTCCCAAGGTTTAATAGCCCCAAGGGTCTCGTTAGTCTCAAGTCTCCCGCCCATAGTACTTCCTTCAAGTAGTGGTGTACCCGCATTGGCTGCAGCAATTGGGGTTCCAGGGTAGCTTTGTCTCCTATCCAGTTTGCTGCAAACTGCAGCTGGCCCGCCAAGTAATACAGCTGGAAGTTGAGTACCCTCATCCTGCCGTTGCTAAAATCCCTCTGCAGTGTGCTAAGAGTGATCCTTCTCCTCCCTGTCCCCCACAGGCATTTCCTTATCAGACCACCCAGTCACCTGAAGAATCCCCAAGGAATGTTCCAAGGCACGTTGGTGAAGTAGTACAGGAGGTGCGGGAGTGCCACCATTTTCAGCAATGCTGCTCTGCCCGGTAGGCCCAGGGGTAGTTTCTCTCAGAATCTCATGGAATTCTCCACCCCCTATAAGGTCTTCAGCGTGTTATCCACATGTGTAGAGGCTGGGTCATGCCACACGTTCACTCCCAGGTATCTAAAGGTTTTCTCTGCCCACCTCAGCCCCAAGACCGGTGTTAGGCAGAATTACATGCAGTACCCTTTGGGAACACCACACAAAATTAGGACTACAAGTGACAGTACAAATTCATCTTTGGTACAAGCTGGTACTACACAGTAAAGTGGTAGCGATGGCTGAGCAGCCAGACTTATCTCAAGAGTAAGTGAGCAGTATCAATAGTTACACAAAGGACTCCAAATACTATGATTCAAACAAACAGTAAAAGTATATACATTTATTTACATATCAGTTGTAAAACATTTCACCAAAGTAAAGCAGTTGAAAATTCACACTCTTAATACACTATAGCACACCCAATAGATTCTGGACAAGTTAGGCTCAAAATGAAGTGTGAGCAAAATGGCACTCCAGCAATTTAAAAGGGAGGGAAAGACAAAGTTAGAAAAGAATTGAGCAGAACCAACAAGTAAGTAAGCAGGGTAATCTAGAAAAAGGAACTACACTGAGGAAATCAGATTCAAGGGGCCTTGCCCAAAGTAAATGGACCAAAGTCTTTACTCAAGATCACACAGTTCAGGGTAGTTTGCGGTTAAGTCTTTGCCAAGAGTTCAGGACGAAGTTGGTCGGCAGAAAAGTTAGCTTAAAGAATGGAGAAGGACAAGCCCTCGGATTGGTGAAAGGTTTCACACACTTTCACCGCGGCTGGACGAAACGAACAACCTGATTTGAACAGTACCTTAAATGGAGAAGAAGGCTGTAGCTGAGGCGGACGTTCCTGGCGGGTCCTGCAGGCTCACGGTTCATGAAGCGACTGTCGGACTGACATGAAGTAGGAAGACTGGAGGGTCCTGCACTGCCAGGGAAGAAACCAGCATCAGAGCAAAGCAACAAATAAAAGGTGTGCTCCTTAAAATGCTAGCAAGGTCCGTTCCTCCTGGCTATCCGGTTCACTGCAGCTCTTTACAGCAAATTCGACCAGAGAAGGGTGGCCTGGCGTGCAGTTTGGTAAACTGGTTGTTCCCACCAGCTCAAGGGGAGAAGATTCCTTGCAGATCTTCCCTGTTGCTGGAGTATGAAGATTCGGACCTGCAGCAGGGCTTCACCGTGAGGTTCAGTCGTGGTAGGGGTCCTCTTCTGTCAGCTCCTCTTTGGTTGTCTCGTTCCAGTGGCAACTCTGCCTTTCTAGCCCCAGAGACTTGCTTTGTATGCAGTTTTCCCCCATTCACACAGCCTGGCTGTCAATCACACAGCATGGTGGCTGTCTGCCAGGACAGTCACCACAACCAATTAGATCAGAGTCCGACATGGGTCTCCAAGGAGACCCTGTGCAGGGAGTCCTAAACACCTCCCTCACATCCTGTCCCCCCCAGAAATACAGGTGCCTAAGGAGGGCTTCTGTGCAGAAGCCTGAGAAAGGACTGCGAACAGAGGAACCAAACCTGGTTTGGCAGGCAGAGTAAAACACGAGAAAGACTTTTACAAACAGAAATGGCGACTGAACCCAGCAGGAACCGTATAAAAACGTATATGGTCTAGCAGGTTTAAGTTCGAGGCTACCAAGATAGCCTAAAACAATACCAGGGCTATTTAAGATAACCGCGGTAGGAAAAATAGGGTAGTTACCACTGCCACCAGCCAAGTCTTAATGGAAAGGGAGTGAAACAATGCTCCAAGAGAAACAGACAAAAAGGGATAAGTATTAACCCTTTCCAGAACACTATTAAAGATAGTTTGTACTGGGTCTGTGAGTTTTAAAAGAGACTAATAAAGTGAATGGCAACTTTACATGTTCTGGGAGACAGTAGTCAGTCCCAGAAAATGGAGTCAGAGTTGGGAAGTAAAAAGACAACCATGTGTCACTGCACTGAAGGTGCTGTGTAACACACAGTAAAGAGATGATGCCTATGGAGTAGGCGAGGCTCCACAGTCTATGAACACAAGAAAATGTTAAACACACACAGCAAAACACATGTAAGAGTGGGAAAAAAGCTCACACTCTTACCAGGTGAAAAAAATGTATCCTAGAAATCCAGCAAAGCTGCTGCGGGACTCAGTAGGTAAGGGAAATTAGCCATTCTGGAGAATTCTCCCTAACAACCGGCAGTTGTTCTTTAGTTCGGCTCCTTAGCCCTCACAGTGAAAACAGACTAGATTTTTCCCTGTTTATTCCAATGCCAGAGAGCTGAGCAAACTGGTCTATTACGTCCAGTAGGCACAGTACGTTTTCTTTTGGTTGGTTGACGTACAGCAGCACATTGTCCGCCCACAGGGACACCATGTGCATTGCCCCACCTATCTCTATCCCAGCATCTGTGTAATCAGTTCTAAGGAAGGTCGCCAACGGCTCCAGTGCAAGGATCTATAACATTGGCGATAGCGGGCAGCCCAGATTAGTGCCCTTCCTCGACTCCCACGCTTCTGAGATTTGTTTCACCAGTTCTCACTCTCGCCCTGGTTGCTCTGTACATCATTCTAACCCACCCCTTGTAGACATTCCCTATCCTGAACTGTTCCAGGGACCCCTGGAGCCAGTCCCACCTGGCCGAATCAAAGGCCTTCACCGCATCTAGGGAGGCTAGGGCATAGTCTCCGTTTAGGCAGTTTGTGCTGTCTATTATGTGGTGTAGATTGCATAAATTCCATGAGGTGCAGCTCCCTAGGACGTACCCAGTTTGTCTGAGTGAATCAAGCTTCCTATCACTCTCTTGAATCTGTTTGCCAGCACTGCCGCTATGATTTTACTGTCTTGATTCATCATGTAGAGTGGTCTGTAAGATCTGCAGTATTGTGGGGATTTCCCAGGATTAAGTATGGGCATAATTGTGGAATCTCTAAGGCTACCGAGCAGTATTCCTGCCTCATATGCTTCCGTAAAGAGCTTTGGAGCTAGGATTTCCCTGTATGCCTTGTAGAATTCCCCAGGAAGCCCATCTTGTCCCGGAGTATTAGCAGTCGGGAGTTCGGCTATTACTGTGATTATTTCTTCTAGCGGAGGGGTGCATCCAAGGCAGCCACCTGCTCGCTCTCCAGTTGTGGCAGGTATATCTGGTCCAGAGTCTCTTTGATGTCTATGTCGTGTCCCAGGGCGTCTCTAGAGCATAGGGATTTGTAGAATCTAGAGAATCTTCTATTTATCTCCCCCTGTGTCCGAACTACTTGCCTGTCTTCATCCATAATGCTTATAATCATCTCCCTAGATTCCTCTCGTCTGCATATCCAGACTAGCAACCTCTTTGGCTTGTCCCCTTCTGCATGTATCCTTTGGGTGTATTTCGTGTAGTCTAGATTTCCCAGCCTTTCCCATTCAGAAATGCACTTTTGGTGCAATTTCAGCAATCTTGCCTCCCCTAAATACCCTCTTGTGATTTTGCTTTCCTCCCTTGCCATGTCGTTTTCCAAGCCCACTAAGGATCTCTGTATGTCCACTCTCAAGCCTTCCATTTTGCCTATCGCCGTCACCCTTATAACGATCATGAAGGCTTCCCATAGTTTTCCTACCTTCTCTAGACTGCCCATATTAGTATCAACATTATTTACTATTCTGTCTTCCAGGTGGGCCCTAAAGGTGTCGTCAGGTAGGGCTTCAGCTCTCAGCCTCCATGTATGTATTGGCGCTCCCGGTGCCGTCAGTTGCCAAGTCGTCTTTAGCGGGGCGTGATCTGACAACACCCTGGCCTTGTATTCTGTGCCATTAAAAAAAACCTGCAGAGTTTCTGCTCCTGTAAAGATGTAATCTATGCGGGTGTATGTTTCATGGGGGGGGCGAATAGTGTGAATACCCCCGCTCCCCTCCATGCTCCTCCCTCCAGATGTCTGTCAGCTGCAGGTCTCTCAAAATCACCCCTAGTTCTTTCGCAGGCGGCGCAAGCTTGCTGTGCTTCTCATCAGATTTGTCTAATTTAGGATAAAGTGTGCAATTAAAGTCTCATCCCTACACCCAGGTAGCCCCTCTGCAAGTTTCCAACTTCGGGAAGAGTGGCCTGAAGAATGTCATTGCATCATGGTTCAGGGCGTGTTTATGAAGCATACCTCCCTATGTCCCAGCAAACCATGCACCATTACCGTCCCACCGTCCTCATCCTTCTTGAATTCCAGTAGCTGGAAGGGAACCGAGGGGGCTATCCTGACCAGAACCCTCTTGCATATGCTGAGAATGGTGAGCTATACATCTTCCCTTCCCCACTTCCTGGTTATCACAACTTGTTTGTCCGCCGTGAGGTGTGTCTCTTGTAGTAACGCTATTTGGCTTCCTTTTCTTTTCATGTATGTATGTAACAGAGCCTCTTTATGTATTTGTTCAACCCACTAACGTTCCAGGTGATAATTACAAGGCCAGTAATGCCCATCATGTGTAAATTCCTAGGGCTCTACCCATCCCTCCGCCCTGTCTATTTGTGTAGTCATCTTCCTCCACCCGTTGCCTTGTAGGTTGTTTATGATCACTCCCCCATTTTTGCATTCTGGCATTCTGGCATTTGCACACTTCTCGTGCATCACTCGCCTCTTTGAGCTTCATACATGTCACAGTATAGTTCCTTAACAAACCCTGCAACCCCTTCTGGCCAACCATTTATCTTGGTTGACCGTCCTCCCCCCTGCCAACCCCCATAAACTAGAACCATTAGTAAGCGGTTGCAAACTTTGGTTAACTGCCTGGCTGCATACTGCTTGCTCTGGCTCAGCCACTTCTCCCACCCCCTCTTCCCCTTCCCATTCTTGACATTCTTCCAACTGGCATCTGGTTCTTGGGCGAGGATGTCCGGTAGCCACCAGTGAAGGCAGCCGTTTGTGCGTTGGTGCACATCTTTATCGTGGGACTCCCAGTTACAATGTATTTCAATTTTGCATCATTTGTGTTTGTCCTTCGTTTTGCCGTTAGCTAACAGGTTTCGTTTTGTTGTGCTACAGTCGATGTGCTTCAAGGTCCATCGTTGTCCTTTCCTGGCAACTGAGGCAGTCCCTGAACCATCCATCCATCAGTATGTGTGTTTTCAAAGAAGTATGATCTGCCTTTGTGCAGAACTTTTAGCTTAGCTGGATATATCAGCATTTATCTCAAGGTGGCCCTCCGCAGCCTCTCCTTAGTTCTTCCGAACGATGCACTTTACTTTTGGACCTGCACCATGTAGTATGGGTAGATTGCCAGTTTGGAGGAGTTTTGCGTTATTTTGCCCCCCTCTGTTGAGAAAGTGAAGATCCTTTCCCGGTCCTTAAAGTTTATTATTCTCTCTATCACAGGTCTCGGGAGCATTCCGGGCTGCGGTCTTTTGGCCAGGGATCTATGTGACCTTTCTACTCTGAAACCTTGTGTCAGTGTGCCTGGCCCAATCTCCTGCAGAAAGAGGTTCTCCATGTATCCAGTCGGATCCCTGTTCTCCTCTCCTTCTGATGTTGTTCCTTTGGACTCTCCCTTCGGGGTCCTCCACACATCTTTCTAGCGTCTGCACTCTGTCCAGTACATCCGTCATCTGGGTTTGTGTGCTGGCTATGTTTATGGTGTTCTGCACTCTGCCCTCCACAGTGCCCAGTCGGTCCGCCAACTCACGGACGTCCTGGCGCAAAAACCCCAAATCCAAGATCACTGCATCTATTTTGTGTTCTAGGGCCTTTTTCAGTGCTGCTATCGTGATCAGGATTGGGTCTTCCTCTTGTGGGTTGATCTGTGGGTTCTGTATGTCTTTGCCATTAGCGGTTGACATGGTTGCCTTGTTATCTTCTTTCCAGGCGTATGCTTCCATCATCATTTGCCTGCTTATGCTCTTGTGCACCTTATCTGGCATTGGGGGGTCCGGTCTGTGGGCCTGGTCGACAGCACAGCATTCCGCCTGTCTTGCCCACTGCTATAGCTCCCACCTTTTGTGAGAGGTGGACACGTCCATGGGGGTGCTGTCCTGCGTGCTCTGTAATTTATTGTCTGCCTCTCCTGGGTTGATTGTTGTCTGCTTGGCCTGCTCCCCTTTCCACCCAGTTCTGCATACAGCCATGCACCCAAGACTCTATGCCCTGGCCACAACCACTGCAGCACATCACACCCATAGAGTCAAACATTTTAACTATGCCATGTGGACACTTTTAATGTCCGCGAACATGATGAGTGTTCTTAGAACAGTTTCAACTTGCCTACGAACAGTAAGGACAGGCATAGCGTCCTCAGGACACCCCCATTTCGTTTATTGACGAACACTTCTGAACACCGCAAGTGTTCTTAGAACAGTTTCAACTTGCCTGCGAAAAATACGGACAGGCATACCGTCCTCAGGACACACCCATTTCGTTTATTTACGAACATCCCAGGACACTTGATGGGTTCTTAGAACAATTTCAACTTGCCTACGAACAATACGGACAGGCATAGCGTCCTCAGGACACCCCCATTTTGTTTATTGATGAACTTCCCAGGACACATGATGTGTTCTTAGAACAGTTTCAACTTGCCTGCGAACAAAACGGACAGGCATAGCGTCCTCAGGACACCCCCATTTCGTTTATTGATGAACATTTCTGAACGCTGCAAGTGTTCTTAGAACAGTTTCAACTTGCCTGCGAACAATACGGACAGGCATAGCGTCCTCAGGACACACCCATTTCGTTTATTTACAAACATCCCAGGACACTTGATGTGTTCTTAGAACAATTTTAACTTGCCTACGGACAATACGGACAGCGTCCTCAGGACACCCCCATTTTGTTTATTGATGAACATCCCTGGACACATGATGTGTTCTTAGAACAATTTCAACTTGCCTACGGACAATACGGACAGCGTCCTCAGGACACCCCCATTTCGTTTATTTACGAACATTTCAAGACACCGCGTGTGTTCTTAGAACAGTTTCAACTTGCCTGCGAACAAAATGGACAGGCATAGCGTCCTCAGGACACACTCATTTTGTTTGTTTACAAACATTTCAGGACACTGCGTGTGTTCTTAGGACAGTTTCAGCTTGCTTGCAAACAATTCAGACAGGTCTAGCGTCCTCAGAAAACCCCATTTTGTTTATTTACGAACATCACAGGACACTTGATGTGTTCTTAGAACAATTTCAACCTGCCTACAAACAGTACGGACAGGTATAGCGTACTCAGGACATCCCCATTTTGTTTATTTATGAACATCCCAGAACACATGTTCTTAGAACAATTTCAACTTGCCTACGAACAATACGGACAGCGTCCTCAGGACACCCCCATTTCGTTTATTTACGAACATTTCAGGACATCGTCTGTATTCTTAGAACAGTTTCAACTTGCCTGCAAACAATACGGACAGTCATAGCATCCTCAGGACACACCCATTTTGTTTATTTACGAACATTTCAGGACACTGCGTGTGTTCTTAGGACAGTTTCAGCTTGCTTGCGAACAATACGTACAGGCGTAGTGTCCTCAGGACACCCCCATTTAGTTTATTTATGAACATTTCAGGACACCCGTGTTGTCCGCGGTCAGAACGAACACAACAGGGGTGCCTGCCACCTAAATAAATACAACATTTAACCCATCTCTTATTGCTCTCCCACCCTCCCCAAACAGTCTTACATGCCAACACACTTTACTAAATAGTATTTTTCCACCAAGTTACACCGCGCTGTCCGTGGATGTCCATGAATACAACATGGCGGGCGTGCCCAGAACAGGGAAGTGTGTCCGCGGACCGAACATAGATATCACAAATTTTGTGTGACCTACTTTTTGGTCATTTAAAAAAAAAACTACTGGACGGATTTTCACCAAATTTGCAAAAGCACGCTTTCGGGACCAAGCCGCTGCTCCAGGTCTAAATTTGGTGAAAATCCGTCCAGCGGTTTGGGCTGGAGGCGTGAGCAAAGTTTTTTCCCCATTCAGTCTATGGGAAAAAAGAAGTTTTGGGACCCCCCTTATAACTTTGCCCCTCCTGGACCAAGCCTCACCAAACTTTGCAAAAGAATTCAAGTGACCCATATGCTTATATGCAAAGTTTGGTAAGGATTTGTCCAGGGAGAACGAAGTTATAAGCCACCCAAAAAGTGCTCTTCCTATGGAAACAGCAACTTAACCATAACTACACAGCCACTACTGTGGCTGTGTTATATATCTATATATATCTATATATATATATATATATATATATATATATATATATATATATACATATATATATATATACATACATATAGATATATATACATACATATATATATATATATATATATATATATATATATATATATATAATGATAAGGAGGACACACGACTGCATGTAGCTTGAATCTCTACTTTAATCTTAACTGCCTCTTCCTCCCTGAGGCTCCACCTCTTCCTTCTCTTACAGCCTTCCCCTTTAGGGCACAGTCGCATTCTCTCATAACACCTCCCCCTCACACATCTCCTTCCGGATCTGTAGTCTCTTATCAGGAAAAGTTATGGCATCCTCGGGTTCTGGATGACATCAGGCGGTGGTACATCTTCATGCCTGGCTGGTCACATGCTAGTTCACTGTGAATCTGCTTTAGTTTTCCATCTTTTAGTGTGTTTAATTCTGTGTTTGCTTGGCCACCTGCATGGGCCTCTCTTATCTTGACCTTCACGGGCGGGCTGGCATGCTCTGAAGCTGGAGTCTCGTGGCTCATGCTCACCTCCCTTCTCTGGTTGACCTCGATTTCCCCAGCATGAGCCTCTCTCTGCTAAGTTTCGATCCTGCTTCTTCCCTGGCCTCTGTTAGGTTTCTAAACTCGGCCTGTTAGGCCTCTGGCCGCCTGGGTACACTTCTGCTTTCACAAAATGGAGTCGCACGTGTACATTGTGCTGTATTGAGGTAGATATATGGTTGGCGCTTTCCGCTCTATTCTTCTACTAAGCATTGCAGGCAGTATCGATTTCTGAGCATCTTGCGTTTCAAGCTTATTACACACATTCGATAGGGCGGTTGCTTCCATCTTGTCTCATGGCAACGTTTCCTCACGTTTTAACTTTATCTCTCCTCTCTGTCCATTACATTTATTCTAGCAGTCACTGGTACGGGCATGCTAGCTTTCAGTAGCCACTTCTGGTTGTTCTCGGGGCTGCCTAGGCCCTTAGTCTATTTCCATTGGCCTTCCATTAAGGCCTTCGGGGTTTCCTCGTAGACAGTCTGTAAATACTCATTGTTTCGTACCAATGGCAGGTACGGTTGTCTGATTGGGTACCGTGCAGTCCAGGGCTGTCTGGTTATGGGCACTTCAACAGGTACTGATCTTCTAACGTACACAGGGCAGAGGCCCACTGCAGCTCTGTGTTTGTTCAGCTGCTCTTCGTACGTCACATATCTTTGCAAGTACTTTGCTGGCATCTCGAAATGTGGAGCAGGGGTGCAGGCCATGTCTGGGACCTCCTCTACACTCCCCCCTCTGGTCAGTTCATCGACCACTTCTGCTTCCTCCTTTGTATTCAGCTTCTTTGACTCCTCAGAATCTTGTTCATCATCTTCAGGACTGGTACATGACGGTGTGAACATGTGCATCTTAGGAGTCCATATCCTTATCACCCCCTTCAAGCTTCCTGCAGTTTTCACATGGTCATCTTTGTTCCAGGTCATCAACTGGCATTGTCCGTTTGGACTGCAGTAAATCCATTTGCCTTCATACCTTTTTTGTTTCTTGGGATAATTGAATTTAGTTCCCTCTGGTGCAAATTCACTGGCCTTCACAAAGTCCTTTATTTCTTCATCTGTCAGGTCTCTGGGTTTCCAGCCTGGCTCGACATCGACCATCATTTTCATCCCAATGGCTCTCTTTGCAGTTTTCTGGCATTGAGTGATGATTATCTTGATAACACAGAATCCTGGCAGTACCATGGCTAGCAAGGCTCCCAGGAATTTGAATATATCAGCCATCCATTGCGGGACCCATGAGAATAGGTTCCCAAACCAACTGTCATCATCCACTTCGTCCGTTTCATCAGCCACCTGGTTTTTTAAAGTTGTCAACATGCTTATGGCCTCTGTGAGGGTTCCATTTTCCTCATCATGCAATGGTATAAATGTGTAACATGATTCTCCGATTTTTGCACAAACACCTCCATCCATTTCTGTGATCATGTCAAGCACATATCTGTTCAGGGGGGTCATCAGTCTAACCGCTCTCAGCTCTTCTTTGATTGCATTGAATCCTTTTATTGTGGTGTTGATGGTCTGCAGTAACTCCCATCTGGTTACCTGCAACCATTTAGCATTCACTCCAATTTGGATGTGTGGCAGGAGCATTGTGGTGAATACTGTTGAAGTGAGGCTGAACAGCCTGTGTTCGTATGGAATCGCATAGAATGCTTCTTCTGATTTGGCAGAAAAGTAGTTTTCTCTTTTCATTCCGGATATCAGCTCTGCGGATCTCCTCCTTCTCAGATGAGCATCTGCTTTCAGGAAGCTGTCCAGATTCAGATAGTTTTTTGGAAACACCAGTGCGGGAACATGGACATTGACCAATGTACATATGCCCCCCCCAATTTTTTGGCAGTCTTATGTATGCTTTGGATCCACATGCCCAATAGTGGTCCATCAGGACTGCGGTTCCTTGCGCCATTCCTGGTGCCTCATATATTCGTCCACAGTTTTGATTCTCCCCCATTTTCCTTGTGCCATTACTTCTGAAGCACAGTTTCGTGTTCTCCAACGGTACTATTTGCAGGGGCCCTACCGTGTCTTCTACCCATGTTAACAGCTTCACCAACTTCGGCCATAGAGGTTTACATGACCTCTGTGAGTTTTCTATTGCTTCCTTGCAGGCTCCAAGGACCATCCAAGCTTGGCAGATTACGACTTCTTCCTCCCATTTGTTAGGGGAAACTACTGATCCCCAGATCTGCATTTGTCCCCGTTTCCTCCATATTTGAGCTTCTTCTGCTGTTTTTCCTTGGACGTTCAGTCTTGAGTTTATTTCCCACCTTATTCCTGATCCTTTGACGTCAGGGTTTTCATATATGATAACGTGATTCTTGGTGTGCGCCCTGTTTCTTGTTTTGATGTCCTGGACAAACCCGTCTTCATCAGGGTAGTCCTTTTCGTTGGCCCATATCAACGAGGCGTCTTTTCCCATAAATTGTCCTCTGGTGTTGCACATTGCCACGAGTGACATGCAGTGGGCTGTGGGGACATCGATCTCTACAGCCACAAAGATCTTGGATTTTCCCATGTTGTATGGCAGTAATGTACAGACAAAGCATTCTCCTTCTGACTGCCTACGTCCTACTTCCTTCATGTGCTGGTACTATATGTCGTTTCCGAGATGGGCTGTGCTGTCCAAGTAATCATTTAGCTCATTATCGGTTTCATATGGACTTCTCTTGATCCTTAGTGTTTTTCTGTAATTAGCTATCACTATGTCTCTGAATGCATCTGTACTGCTCTTCCTTTCCGGCAGGCTCTCGGGTATTATCTTTGGAGGGGCAGGTTTCATTTTCTGCCCTGCAGTACTATGGGGAGGTCTTGTGTTTCTTCTTCTTCCCTCGTGCATTCTTTCGTAGACCTCCTTCCACATGTGGCTCATTATCCTTCCAACATGTGGCGGTGTTGTAAACTCGGTTGTTATTTCTGGTATTGGAGCAGTTGTGCTCGTTATCACAGTTGCTGCAGTTTTCTTGCTCAGCTCCTCATGTAGTTTAGTATGAGCGGAAACACATACTTGACTACCGCATGTGTCTTCCCCATGAGTTCTTTTGTGGCCTCCTCTGTTCTCTTGAGGGATTTTGTCATGCCATCTCTGTCTTGTTGCTCGCTTGGTTCTCTGTTCTCTGGAGCTGTTCATTTCACAGGTATCTTTTTGTTTTCTGTCGGTTCGGCCTGGGATCTCACAGCCATTGATACTTGCCCTTGCTCGTGTGCACTTAGTGTGTGGGTGCATGCTGTGGACAGTGCTATGTTATCATTCATTCCGTGCTGACCCTGTCTACAGCTTTTCTCGTCATTCATAATTTCAGGTGCATCCATATCACTGCTAATTAAATTAAACTGTAAATCATTTGCTTTATCATCATTTTTTCTTGAAACAGGGATGACAATATAAGGTCTGGGTGCCTTTGTGGGGCCCAGACGCTCATTACCTGGTGGATGCACGGACATTGGGATGCTTCGTGCACCAATAAAAAATGCAGTTCTGATTGTTAACGACAAAAATACTACAATAATCACTATACATATACCTATGATTGCCTTGAAGGACAGTTTGCAGCACCTCCTTCCAGGAAAGCGGGGGCGCCCATCCACTGGTGGCACAACTAAATTACCGTTTTGGGCCCCCATCTCGAACAAGTCCATAGTCAATAGTTATTTACTTAAAAAAGTTCAGCAAACACTAAAGTGACGGGTGCAGTTTAATGTCCCCCCTCTTGCGAGTGATGACGGAAGTCTCTAGTTATGGAGTACGGATCCTTTGCTAGACTATGGAAAAAGGTTAGACTACCGTTTTTAGCACATCACATTCTTCCTGCATTTGTGTATACAACGCATTCCCAGGGCACCTTCCCAATTCGTCTTGGCCCAAAGACATGCAGGAATTTGTTTGCAGCGACACCATAAAAATTGATTCGTTACACATCACGCGTAGATAAACCATTGAAAAAATAAAAACAAAAATAAAAATAAAAGTGAACATATGAGGAGGTAGGAAAAAATAAGAAAAAGGTTGAAAACGGTAAACACGGCAGTGAAGTTCGGGTCTTTGTTCCTTTCACTTGGTCCTTCGAGGTCAAGTCGCTGAACAGTCTCTCTCTCCCCCATTTACTCCACTGCGAGAGAGGATGAACACGAAAAATAAAAAATAGAACAATAGGTTGTTATCTTTGTTTCTGCTCTTCTCGACCTGTCCTATGTTGAAAGCATGAAGAACTGTGTCTTTGTTTTCTTGCTTTGTCCCCGGCTGGGGATGATGAAAAGGATTATTTTGGAACGCCCCCTTCTAAGGCTCTTCTTAGCAGTGGATGTCCATAGTTGCTCCTTAGTTGTGATGCAATAGCCCTTAGGAGTCTGTTTAATTGGGCAGTCTTTGATGGATCATTAAGAAAGCTGGGTATGTCGACATTGCTGGGTCTGCCCACTAGTTCTGGGATGTTTTTGATGAGATGAAAGAAAACTCGAAAAGCGTAGCGACTGTCTGCGGGTGTTAATGACATTTGTTCAGGGTCTTTGGCTCTGAAGTCACATGCCTTTCTTTCAGTGCGATCAGTTCTTCCCCTTTGATCTGTCTCTCGTCCAATAGTCTCACTGAAATCTCCTCAGGAATTCTCGCTGGAAATTGGACAACTCCACTTGGAGCATGATGCCTTGGAGGAGTGCGCCCATGTGTGGGATGTTTGCCGGATTCCTAAGAAAGGTGATGACGTCCACATCTGCAGGTCTCCCCACCATTTCCGGATAGTCTGTGACTAATCGAAGCAAAACGTTGTGTGCCAGCCGTGTATCTTCAGGTGATAGGGGCATTTGCCTCATTCGCTGGGTCCTGATCACAGTCCCTTCTTTTGATGCGAACAAGTTTTGCACTTTCTTGCTGCGTGAGTTGCAACCACGTGGTTCAACTTGTACCACACTTGGTTGAGGAAGTAATTGTTTTCTGGATCTCTGATGAAGGATAGGGTGTCAGTAGTTCTTCCAACGAGTCCTGGATACTCTTCTATGATCCGGAAGAACAACGTACAGGGGATCTCGTCAATGATAACCTGTGGTGGAAGCATCTGTGTCTCTTCCACTGTGTTCGGGCAGTGTGATTAAAGTTTTTGTTATGACTGTCAGTAGTTGTCGGATTATTTTCTTGTTCGCAGGGTCTTGAATGAATTCAGTAATGCTGGCTTCTCTGCCTATAAGTGACAGATAGGACAATACAACTAGTTGAAAATAGGTGAGCACATCCCACTTGAGGCTTCTGCTGGGACGAACCATGTGATCGTGAACAAAGTCTTTATGCTGGGTCCTTCAGGATAAGTTTCAGTTCTCAGGAATGTCCGGTTCTGTTGCTTACCAGAGTCTTAGGCTTATGAATGCTTCGTGTGGTTTTAAATGTTCATGAGATCAACGCTTTTGCCGATATGAATGCGTGATTTTCTTCATTTACCGTGCACTTTTGGCTGCAGAGAGTGTTTGCTTGCTTATTATTGTTTCTTTCGTGCATAACAAAGTTCAATCGTGGACACAATTTTCACAACGTTCTTTGTAGGCTATATTGATTGTTTGTGCTTGTTCTTTTGACACTTTTCACTTGGCTTGAGGAAATGTCTTGTTTTACAAGTTTCACTTTTCTTGCTTTCTCATTACTTGTCTGTTCATGCGTCCTTCTTCCTCACCATAGATCTTGTCTGTACGGGCTGGGGTTCGTCTTCGTTGTCTGTAGGTTCTTCTTCGTTGAGTGCAGCAGGAAGACTTTCCCCTACAAAGGGTTTGACATTGTTCAGAAATATCCAGGCTCTTCTTCCCACAAGCTTGACAGCGGATGGGGTACAGTCCTCTACGATGAAGGGGCCGTTAAACCTTGGTTTGTCCCATTTCTTTCTCGTAAAGTTCTTCACTAGAACTCTGTCCCCCGGGAAGACAGGGGGTACATTAAGGTTGAGAGTTGTGTCTTCATCAGAACTATCTGTTGTGATTCATGCTGTGTTATCCCCTTTCCGCCGTCGCTGCAGCTGGCCTGAAATGATAGAGGTGCTGGCTATGAGACAGTCAAGGTACGCCTTCATTTCTGCTCCCAGAACCTCCCTAGTAGACTAGTAGATTGGGCATCACATCTGGCTCTATCTCGGGGATAAGAGGGGTTCTCATTCTCCTCCCAGTGACCACTTTGTGTGGCGTAAGATGATGGTCGGAGCCTGGTTGGTTCCGAAGAGCATACAATGCCAGTGGAAGGCAGTGCATCCATCCCTTTCTTAATGTGAGTTTCAACTTCACTATCCTTTCCTTAAGCAAGCCGTTGATTCGTTCACATATCCCATTTCCCTCTGGATGATAAACCGACAAGAACTTGTGCTTTATACCAAGCAACAAGCTAATCTGTTCGAACACTGTGTTCCTGAAATGAGGCCCATTGTCTGATTTAATAACCTCACACACCCCCCATCTAGGGAAGACCTCTCTCACCAGGAATTTAGCAGCACAGGCAGCATCGGGGTGTGTACAGGGACCTGCTTCTACCCACCTAGAGAAGGGGCACACCACCACAAGTAAATACCTGTACCCATTACACACCTGGATCATATCAACATAATCGATGTGCAGGTGCTGGGAAGGTCCATTTGGTCTAGGGATGACTCCTCTCACTACCTTTAATGTGTGCCCAGAGGTGAATTGTTGGCAGATAATGCAATTTACCATAAAGAATGCCACATGCTCTGCTAAATTCGGTATAAACCAGTCTTCTGCGAGAGTTGCAGCAAGATTTTCTCTCGACAGGTGTAAAGGGTAGTGGAGCTGTTCTAGAGCTATCTTTAGAAGGGCGACAGGCATTACTGGTTTACCAGTGCTGTCTTGCCTCCACAATCCGCCTGAGGGGTTTAAAGAACACCCTCAACGCTTCCATACATTTTTCTCCTCCTGAGGTGCCTCCCCCTGGAGCTCCATTAACTGTCACTGCCCCATATTGCTATAAGCTTCTGGTGTGGCTCGTGCTACCATCATTCTTTCATGGGTACGTGCCACCTCCACGTCTATGATTGTTTCAGTTTTGGATGCCATACGTTTGGCTTCCGTGTCTGCTTCGTGATTTCCACGTGACACGAAATGGTTCTCAATGACGAGTATCCGTGCCACTAGCCCTGCAGCCTGCGCTGAATAATGAGATGGTATTCGTGCACTGAGAAGTACTCGGAACTCTCCATTTGCCATGTGTTTGATTACGGCCATGCCTGTATATCTTTGTCCATCTTCTTGGTCGATTCTCGAATACCTGTCAATAAAGACGATCTCTCCAACTGCCAGGGGATTTTGCTTTACCCTGGGGATCTCATCATAAAATTCCTCATAGTTCGCACAGTCATGCACAGGTTCTCCCTCTGTGACTGGCTCAGCTATAAACATAGCAGGGTTCACAGTTTTACATCGCACTATTTTGATCGATGGGTCAGAGATGATCACCTCGTAGGCTGATGCTCTCTGAGAAGTCAGTGTGCCCTTTGGCTTTTCCAGTATGGCGAATAACGAGTGCTCAACATATAGTGTCATGGAGCACCCCATCACAATGGATGACGCCTTCTCAATGGCAAACGTGGCGGCAGCTAGATTTTGTTCACATGGGAAGTGGCCCTTCATGACCGGGTCCAGACTCCCACTGTAATATGCTAGGGGTTTATACCCCAGTGAGGTTCGCTGCGCGAGCACTGCTGTCATAAAATTGCCATTGGTATGAGAAATCAGATAGAATTCCTCAGCATAATCAGGAATCCCGAGAACTGGGGCCTTACAAATTGCCCCCTTAAGTTCTGTGACCCTTTCTCCATTCCTTCATTCCATTCAATCTCTTCTCGCGTCGCCTGGGCCTTTTTAAGGGCCTGCAACAAAGGCTTGGTATATGAGCTGTAGTCAAAGATCCATGCTCTGACATAGTTGCACAGGCCTAGGAAGCTTTGCATTTGTTTTATCGTGCGCGGCTTGGCCGTGTTCATGATAGCCGCGGCCCTTTCTGGGGTTACCCTTTACCCCTCATGGGAGATTAGCTGCCCTATGTACAACACCTCCTGTTGGCAGTACGGCAGCTTGTCTTTGTCCACTTTGTATCCCTTCTCAGCCAATATGGTCAATAGCTGGACAGAGTTGCGCCTTCATTGCTCTTTAGTGGTGCTGCAGATCAGAATGTCATCTACGTACTGCAATACAACACTGTCCACCGCAATATTGCTTAGGTCCATTTGCAGGACTCTGTTGAAAATAGATGGAGACTCGCAATACCCCTGTGGCAACCTTGTGCTTTTCAGGCGCATTTGCCTGAAAGTAAACGATGTCAGGTCTTGTGAATCACGGTGCAATGGAACCGAGAAGAATGCATTTTTCAAATCGTTCACCGTGAAGTATTTCGCCTCAGTGGGTATGTTGCACAGGATTGTGGATGGATTCGGGACTAAAGTAAATTCGGCTTTGACTATGTCGTTTAGGGCTCGTAAATCCTGGATTACATGCCAAGACCCTCCCTTTGATTTCTTGACAGGATAAATCACTGTGTTGCAAGGTGATTCTGACGTCACCAGGATGCCCTGCTCCATCATGGCAGAGATTGTTTTGGCAATCCCGTCATCCGCTTCTCTGGACATAGGATATTGTCGAGCCCGTGGCAGAATTGCTCCTGGTCTCAACTTAATTTTTACTTCGCCGGCTCCTTTCAGGAGACCTACGTAATAGGGTCCTGTGGTCTACACTTTGGTTGGCACTTGGCCATGTCACCATCGAAGTATTCTGGACGTACTAAAGCTAGTATCATTCTCTGCGGTACCTCCCGCCTGATCATTTTGACCCAATATATTAGACTCACGTCCACCCGCGTCTCTTCCAGGTCGGGGTGTTCTTCAAACAGATCGTCATCGGTGACATCAGTCACTCGATACCCTTCTTCAATGGCGACTATCGCACACCATGGTCTGCCCTCATCGGCGCATCCCTCAACCAATACCACTTTTCCTCACACTGCGGCAGAGCGTATCATTAAGGGAAATACTTGTCCTTCCTCTTCGTGCATGGGTATTCTTGGTCTGAATAGAAACTCATCCAGAGTTCTCATAGTTGTTTCTGCAAGGCCTGGTAACCCCGCCATGAGTACTCGTATCCCATATGCGAATACTTCTGGCTCCAGCGGTACAGCTCTCATAGCTGCATGTCCAGAATATGCTCTGATCATTTCGCACACGTTTTAATAATGCTTTCCTGGTGTTGAGCACACTATGCCATCTTCAGTGAAGAGATGGTCATATTCAACTTTGTCATTAAGTCCCGACCCATGATATTTACAGGGGACTGACGTGAATACAATAACGGTACATTCTTGTTGTGCTGCCCCACAGAGACTGGGAGTGCATCAGTAAAGGCAACTCTGCTATGAGCTCCAGTAAAACTCTGGGTGTCTATTGCCTCGCCGGACAAGGAAAACATGCCTTCCCGTATGCACGAGCGCATTGCACCCGTGTCAACTAAGAAGGAATATTCTTTCCCCCCTATGGTGACATTTACCCTAGGTTCCCTGTGAGGGTCTGGTGTCACTGATAGGATAGAACACATCAGAGTCCCCTGTGACCCATCCTATTTCATGTATAGGTTCGGTCCATTGTATACCTGTGGGTTTCCTCCATCTGAATTAGTGCCCGGAGCCACTTGCCCCTGCGGCACATTCCCCATGTTCTGTGGCTGGACTACTTGCTGCGCACCTTGCTGTGAACTAGGTGCCTGTTGCTGCACAGTATAGTTTTGTGCATTGCCCTGTTGTGGGGTAACAGGTTGATTCACCATGCCTGCCCCCATCCTGCTCCAGTAAAACTCTGGGTGTCTATTGCCTCGCCGGACAAGGAAAACATGCCTTCCCGTATGCACGAGCGCATTGCACCCGTGTCAACTAAGAAGGAATATTCTTTCCCCCCTATGGTGACATTTACCCTAGGTTCCCTGTGAGGGTCTGGTGTCACTGATAGGATAGAACACATCAGAGTCCCCTGTGACCCATCCGATTTCATGTATAGGTTCGGTCCATTGTATACCTGTGGGTTTCCTCCATCTGAATTAGTGCCCGGAGCCACTTGCCCCTGCGGCACATTCCCTATGTTCTGTGGCTGGACTACTTGCTGCGCACCTTGCTGTGAACTAGGTGCCTGTTGCTGCACAGTATAGTTTTGTGCATTGCCCTGTTGTGGGGTAACAGGTTGATTCACCATGCCTGCCCCCATCCCTTGGTTGTTCTGCCACATTCCTTGCCTTCTGCACATGCGCACCCTATGTCCTGTCATTCCACATAGCCAGCACGCTGGCGGTGGTCGGGTCATGTGTCCATCTGGCATGCTTGGACGGCCCATCTGCGCATTCTGAACACCACGTTAAACATTTTGATAACCTCCTTGGTTACCTCGAAACTCTCCCTGATTACTCTGCCATCCTCTTCCTCCAAAACCTCTCCCTCTTGGGTAAAATCCCGCATTACCCTGATTGTTCTGCGGCGGTTCAGTTGCACGTTGTGCACTCGAATCGACTGGGCTTGTCAACATGGCTCCCTCGAGAGCGTATTTTGAGAGCTTCCTTTGCACTAGCTTTGCCTCCTCTCCCTTACGTGTTGCCTCTTTCTTTCGATTCTTTTCTTGCAACAATCTACAATAATGTGCAATCGTCAACTGGATTTCAGCGCATGGTTTAGCTTCTACTCCTACCAATTTTTTTAGCTGTTTTTGCACCGGTCTGGTAACCCTGGGCACAATATATGGTAGAATACAGGGATAGAATTTGTCCAAGATTCATGCGTTTCGAGTACCCACGTGTCCTGAAAATGTTGGATATATAGCAACGGATCCTCTGACTCTTTCATTTTATGAGTCATTATAGCTCCCATATCTGATGTGTCCGGATATAATATACGCAGCGCTTTCCACACTGCTGCCCTACAGTTATTAAATGGCGCTCCGTCATGAGTGGTATTAGTTATGGTCACCCCAGGGTAGCCTGCCCTTTTCCACATATCATCTGCTCCTTCGCCAAGTATAGCAATTAGGAGTCCCTTAATGTCCCATATGGCTAGAGTGACACCCCCTGTCATTTTCTCTAACTCATGTATCCACTTCCCAGCCCCCGACGTCAGCATGGGAAGTTTATTTTTAAGATTCTTGCGGTCCATGTGCGGCCAAGGAATATACCGCGGTCTTGCTCCCCCTTTCTCTAATAGCGGGAATTGGAATGCGCAGTCCTCTCTATCTTTCTGGTCTTTTGCCAGGGTGGCGTTTCCGCCTTGCCGCCTGCCTGGTAATGCTCTTAGCCTGTCCACATAGGCAGGGGCTGACGCCCCCCTCTGGGATGTCTCTTTATGTCGGCTGGACTGTCCAGCGGACTTCGGTGTCCTACTTGTGGACCCGCTAGCATCTGAGCATCGTACCTCTCGGTTCCCTGGGTGCTGCTTTTCGCACCGTCTCCTTTCGTCATACACTGTTTGACCCGTTTCCCCTTCCGAGTCAGACTCTGAATACTCCCAGTTCACACAGCTTCTTGTATCATCTTCGTTCTGCTCAACTTCGAGTCTATCTAGGGACAGTCCCCTACTCCCACTACTTTGGGTGACATCCTCAGTGTCATATAGCTGGGTGCTCTCCAAGTGCTCATCTTCCCTTCCCTCTTGGGAGATTCGTTCCAGGCCCATCTCATCATATATTTTATCAATCGGTTCCCCGTTGCTTCTGGTGTCGAAGTCATCATCAATACCTGTCCCGCTTGTACCTGGTACCACATCGTTTGCAGGAAAGAATTCCTCTATGTCTTCCCAGCCTACTACAGGATTGGGTTTTTCCACTTCCCGTTGCAAATATTCTAAATCTCGCACCCTTTGCATGCGTTTACGCTCTTCTTCCTCATCCATTTCTCTTCCCTTTTTCGCTTCCTCTCCAGCCTTGTCTACTTCCCTCATTCGTTCATGTCTACGTTTCCTTGCCCTTCTATCTTCCTCATCTTATCACTTTTTTACTTTTCTTTCGGGCATTCTCTTCTCTTCCTCTAACTTTAGCATGTCCTGCCTGTACTTTTCATTGGCAGCGCATTGTGTGCGACTGAGCGGTATTCCTTGCTCTTCGCGATATATTTGTTCCCGCCTCAACCTTTCCTTCCTTCGTGCCTTTTCGTCCTTCATCTCCACTTCTTTCTCCCTTTCCTTTCTTTTCACCTCATCAGACCATTCACTTGGCCTTGCATCATCGCTTCCTTTTCCATCTAATTTCAATAATATCTGCCCTCCCATCCATTCGTCCTTTGCAAATGTTAACTCATTGCTTCCTTTCTGTTTCTTTCTCTCTCTCTCTCTCTCTCTATCGAGGGGTGCACACGTTTGTGCCTGATCCTTCCTTTTCTCACCTCGCCTCTCTTTGTCCCACGGGATCGTGGAGGCCGTGTTGATTTCCTGTTCCTTCTCTTTCGTCTCGTCACTGCTACACGCAGGTGACTCATATGCAGGGTTGATATACCCTGTGGCTGCATTCAGTTCTCTTAGTGGGTGCAGACCCTCTGACTCACTTTCTTCAGTAACTGGTTCCGGTGGGGCAGGTGGCGCGGTTGGCGTCTCACCTACCTCTGTAGATACATTTAATATCCAATCTGCGGGGGGCTCTTCTTCCTTTACTTATTCAAACATTTTCCATAGCTCGAGAACAGCAAGGCGTTTCTCGAGCTTCTTCCCGCTATATGTGGCATGCAAGAAGGTAGTCATATGCTGTAAAACAGCCTTCGACAATGACCCATTTTGGGACTACGGCATAAACATTTTATTTGCAGTGCCCTTAACCCATTCTTTACCATATTTCTTCAGTTTTGTAGCGTGCTTTGGCAACTGCTTGCACAAATGTGCGAGTGGGGTAATTTCTTCCTTTCTCACCATTGTCACCAACAATAATCGCACAGTGTTCCAATGTTACGCTATTATGAGCGAGCACCACATACGCAAGCTCCAATACAATATTTCTGCAACTTTATACCAACAATTCTACTTAAAACGCATCAATTCAGTGGCGATTCCCTCTCATTTACAGAATCGCGTAAAGCAAAAATGCATTGCCATTAATTTGATAACACAATCTTTCCACATTCAGCATACAGAGGACATATATAACAGATGCTTGACAGACTAGACAGACACCAGCTGGTCATACATATACCTGCCTTCTAATTAATACCCCGACATGGGATTTGAACTACCCCTTTATGATGTCTTTAAACGTCATCGTAGCCTAGCGTCCTCCTCTCTGTGGGCTCTGGGTTCAAGATCCTTCTGACCACTCTTTAAAGCACAGGAACAAGGCGAATTTTACAGTTTTTCTCTCGGGTGCCCTCCCGGTATCCCTTACAGTTTTTGTCTCGGGTGCCCTCCCGGTATCACTTACCGTTTTTCTCTTGGGTGCCCCCCCGGTATTCTTTGCAGTTTTGATATCAAGTGCCTAGGTCTTTACCCCCTATATATTTGTACAGTCTTTCCTACTTCTAGCTATATTATTTTTCTCTGCCACCCACCGTTACCTTTCCCCTTCTTACTCTAAGGCCTATAAGACTTTTGCCGACATACGAGTTTTCGTCGTTTCACTCACCGATCATCACTTGTCCTCTCTGGAATTTCAGGATCACCGCCCCTTCCTCTTCCAGCTCTTATGGTTTTCGTCCGATCCGCTGCCCGTGGGAATGAGAAGAGTTATGCTTGTAAAAGCGGGTTCCTTCAGACCCACTGCAGATTTTTGGGAATAATTACACTATCATTGTCCACGGGGAGCTTCTCAGCTTACTCAGCCAGAATGGCGAAAGGACTTGTGATGTAACCGAAGGCCCAGAGTTACTTCATGCCGTCGTTTTTAAAAGGTGTCTTATAACTATATCAATCGATTATCACTAATCGATGGCCGAAACCATCCTCTGCTACCAAGCGTTGACGTGGAGAGGAAATTACTGACGGGCCCATTGGTCAGTACTCAACCTCGAAAACTAGTAATACAAGATAGCTGCACCATGCGAGGACAGAGTGCGGGATTCACATACTCCAGCAAGGTTCAATAATCAGGACTCAGTTAATTGGCAAAGGGAAGTCTGTTTAATGATACATGCATCAGCATATGGAGATCAGCAGCATCACAAACACCTGCCTCACCCCGACTTCCCCGAACTTCAGTACAACAGCCTCTTTTATGGGCAAACTTCATCATCATTGATGTCTACTTCCATAAAAAATCATCATGCAGCATAATTGGTTAGGAAAGGTAACTTAAGTATAGGTGTTATATCTGTATATGGAAATAAAGCAATTGGATTGGATAACTCTTATCGGGTGGGCGTCTATGCCCATCCCTCTACAACACACGTGATTGACGTCACTACAAGTACAACGTCTCATTGGTTACAGTGTCTATAGGACCCTAGATTACATGGTCTATCATGATTGGGCAAGTTACACCCCTAAACATAAATCTTCACTTTAATTAGCAGCATGCAGAATAGACACCCAGGTGCCTAGTGTCCCAAGATTCACCCTTCCTCCTTTCCATCAATCAGTGTTTTAGGGCTATGTGTCAATTAGTTGGCTGGGTATGGCCTCGGATCTGTAGCCTCTTATCAGGAAAAGTTATGTTATCCTCGGGTTCTGGATGACATCAGGCGGTGGTACATCTTCGCGCCTGGCTGGTCACGTGCTAGTTCACCGTGAATCTGCTTTAGTTTTCCATCTTTTCGTGTATTTAATTCTGTGTTCGCTTGGCCACCTGCATGGGCCTCTCTTATCTTGACCTTCACGGGCGGGCTGGCATGCTCTGGCACTTGCCGCTCTATTCTTCTACTAAGCATTGCAGGCAGTATCGATTTCTGAGCATCTTGCATTTCAAGCTTATTACACACATTCGATAGGGCGGTTGCTTCCATCGTGTCTCATGGCAGCGTTTCCTTACGTTTGAACTTTATCTCTCCTCTCTGTCCATTACATTTATTCTAGCAGTCACTGGTACGGGCATGCTAGCTTTCAGTAGCCACTTCTGGTTGTTCTCGGGGCTGCCTAGGCCCTTAGTCTATTTCCATTGGCCTTCCATTAAGGCCTTCGGGGTTTCCTCGTGGACAGTTTGTAAATACTCATCGTTTCGTACCAATGGCAGGTACGGTTGTCTGATTGGGTACCGTGCAGCCCAGGGCGGTCTGGTTATGGGCACTTCAACAGGTACTGATCTTCTAACGTACACAGGGCAGAGGCCCACTCCAGCTCTGTGTTTGTTCAGCTGCTCCTCGTACGTCACATATCTTTGCGAGTACTTTGCTGGCATCTCGAAATGTGGAGCAGGGGTGCAGGCCATGTCTGGGACCTCCTCTACAACTTCTCTTCCACCATGGCTTTGATGAACTCGTCAAATTCTTCAACCTACTCAGTCCATCTGGGACCCCTGTCCAGCTGTGGTTGAAGGTTGAATGGGCAGGGCGTTCTCAGGAACACTACATTGCTGGTTACCTGCTGCGCTCTTCCTAGGTCTCCTACTTAGTCCACCATGTCTGCTTTGTGAGCTGGTGCTCTCCTTCTGGTTGCAAGAACTAGGCAGTGGTACTGCAGTCCTCTCTGCCTTCCCTTTCCCCTTTACTGTGGCCAGCGTTGCTTGACCTGTCCGTGTGGCTTCCAGTAGGGTGTGGGCATGGGCAGGGCTGTGGGTGGGTAAACCCTGCTGTTGTCGCCGCAGGATGTTAGTAGCTACACGTGGCCAGTTGGCATGTCGATGCAAATTTGACCCCGTCATCTGGGGCAGGTTAATGTTGCTTGGGTACCTGGCTGGATTTCGGTGGACCCTTTAATGTTGCTTAGGTACCTGCACATTCTTCCTATTTCATTGATTTTGTGTACTCTCTTGTTTCTCCTGTAATCGTATCTCCTGCCCCTCAGTGGTTCCATGTGAATCGAGTCTCTATCACTTTTTTCTTTTTATCTTTAGTAGTCTTTCTTCTGTTTTACCACCCATGAGACAGCCCTCTGTTCCGTTACTCTGTTCCGCTCCGCTTTGGTGTGGTAATACAAGCGTGTTTTCTGGCAGGCTGGTGTTGGCGGATGACGTTCCTCTTCTTGGCGGTGGGCGGGATCACTGTCACTAGGATGCGGGCTTCACCCCGTGGGAGATCCAGACACGTCTCCGGATGCAAAGGACGCTGGAATCCAGCTAGCGGGCGTCACTGCAGAGGGACAGCTGCTGGCACAGCGCGTGGCTGTGAGCTATGGGGGGCAAGGGCATTGGCTCACGAAGGACGCTGGGTGCCGGCAAGTGGGTTTCAACTTTGGCCCTTGGTGAAGGATGGCTGCCAGGACGGGACACCATGTGGTGAGCGAGCGCACTGGTTCGCTGCTGGTATTCGCTTCTGTTTCTCTATACTAGATTATTTTATCCTCGTCGCCAGTTGTTTATGAGTGCACGTGCATATATATATATATATATATATATATATATATACATATATATATATATATATGGATAAGGAGGACACACAACACCATCTAGCTTGAATCTCTACTTTAATCTTAACTGCCTCTTCCTCCCTGAGGCTCCTCCTCTTCCTCCTCTTATACCCTGCCCCTTAAGGGCACAGTCACATTCCCTCATAACACTAGTCTGTCATCTCTTGTTCTGGCAATAATCGCTGAGGGCAGGGTGGAAAGACTTACGCTGCATGTTTCTCTGTTCTCCGCATGAAAGGAATATTAGTCTTATGGAGCAGTTGCATGTTCCTGGACCCCCGCGGCACACCTTAGGAACTGCTGTTCCACCTACACTGACGCTTGCGCTAACCAGGTTTTTCCAAGTCCTGTGTCTGTGCCATTTTGCAGTGCTCTGCCTCTCAGCCTCTCTCAGCACAAACCAGCACAGCAATGAGACAGCAGGAACTGCCCTTCCAGTGCCGCTGACGCTTGGCTAACCAGGTTTTTGAAGCCCAGCGTTGGCGTTAGTTTGCAATGCGCTGCCTCTAAGCTCAAACAAGCACAGCAATGTGACTGCAGGAATTGTGCTTCCACTGCTACTTCCTGCTAACATAATTAGCAATTCATGTTTTTGATTTCCTATGTATCTCGATACTCACCTTAACTATCGTGCATATTAGACTTAATTTGTGGAAAACATTTAGGTCATATTAGTTCAAAAATCCACCACCCACCACTGTTGAATATTATCCTGTTCAATTTCGTAGACCCAATGACAGGTGCATTTGACTCTGAACCGTTCCACTGTCTGATTGAGTATAACCCCCTGGCTCTTATTCCCTATCACACTGGCCGAAAAAAATGTCAAAATGGGCCAATCCATTTCGCAGCATTGCAAAAATTGTTATGGAATATGGATTGGGGCAAAACCTGTTTGCTCCATTGCACAGTATACAAGCAGCAAATCTGTAAATGCACTTGCTCATTTATTAGCACCAGTACGAATGTTAAAAAATGTGGTCTCAGTGGCCATATTAATGTACACTTGTAGAAGTGCAAATGAACATTGCAAAAGCACAATTACATTAGTGCACTGCAAAAGCAGTGCTGTTATTTGCAAATGGATACATGGGGGTGTCCTTCCCTGGGTATTTCACTGTTTTACTGTCAATTTGGTAAAACAGATGTATGTCTTTGTCATGAGGGGTACACTAGAGAACAGTTCAGGTGTAGCATGTACATTATTTGTAACCTTATTAAGCATTAGAATACACAGGTTTTCATGAATCAGACCAGTATTTATTAGTGGTCTTGTGCTGTTTATAAAGTTAAAACAAAGTATTGTAGGTGGTATAAGCAGCAAAAACTCAATGGTATAAAGTGCTAGTAGTGAGCAAATCCTTCACCTCCAGTGACTTGTGTAGTACAGTAGTTACATGGTTATCCGTCACTTTACAGCAATCTATATATGTGCATAGTTGCAGAAGCCGGGCACAAAAGGGTGGCCTAATCAAAGTCATTTGCCCTACCGCAAATACAAATCCGGACATAGAAATGCTGTTTGCGCCTGCATAAAAGGCATTTGCACTTGGGCAAATGTACAGTACACCATCAAATGGCAAACCAATTCTGATTAATAAAAAAGGTCATACATATTTGCTGTTTTGGGAAAATATCTTTAAAAAATTGGGAGTGATGGAAGAACAATTGAAAGCTACCCCAGAATCCGTAAAATGAGTATACTGCGCAGATGATTGGGCAGAAACGTGGGAGAAAAAGAATGAGTAGATTTTCTTTACACATCTAAGGGAGGATGTTGAATATTTAAACAGGTTGCCAAAATACCCGGAAAGGTTTCCGAGTAGACATCATGGAGATCAGTTCATTCGCTTTTGCATGAATGTATTTCCCACCAAGGAAATATTTAGATATAGGAACGCAGGAAGGTGCGACAATGGCAATGAGTGTCGAGGTTGTAAAGAAAAAAAATCAGGTTGAATCACTGAAACCCTTAGTCATGGATTGTCTAGGATTAAAGGCGTGGAGAAATACATGTTTAGGTGAACTCAGATGGGAATACCCGTTAATGGAGGAAGACAAATGGTGGGAATTATTATGTGGGGATAAACGTTTTAGGATGACGTTTGCCTTAATAAGATTTCTGGATGGTATCATTTTCCTCTCTATCAAGGAAACAACATGAAATAAAATATAAAATACACTAATTTAAAAGATAATCTCGTGGATGGAATAAATGAGAAGGAACTTGATGGGGTTTTAAGAGGTACTGTTGAATGACAGTGTGGCTTTTGTTACTCAAGTTTTAGTAGAAATGTTAGAGTTTTAAAAGAGTGTGTTGATGTGATAATGAAGGATGAAATTAATTTTTTAAAAGTTTGTGTTAAACAGATTAATAAAAAAATCAAAAAGATGTGTGTTTTTAATGTGATTTGCACTTGTGTGAAGCGCAACATTGCTCCTTCAATCCACTATTCTAGAAGAAAGTAGTATCTTGTCATTTCGAAACCGTGATCGACATTGAAAGGAAAATTCACTAGCGTCTCAGTATCGGCAAGACTCTGCACATGGGGAATTTCTGTCCTCACAAACCCACAGAAATATAAAGTATAGAATTACTAGTAATAGTCATACTAAAGTAACATTATTTTGCCTCTCAGCAAAGAGTGCTTTACACATTTAATGCTCTCTATTGTTAAAACTGTATATGAAAAGACATGGGGCCTGGTTTACTAAAGCGTTTATTAACTGGTCTGGGGTGGTAGGCTGGTGATCCATTATTTATTTGCATGACGGCCTTACTCTGGTTCTCATCACAGCTAGAATAGAGGGCAGCGGATGAGGCAGGTTTTCGTTTGGGGGTGCCCCAGAGGGGTGACTGCCCCCACAGCCCTCCTTTAGCTGAGCCGTAAGTGACGAGGCTTCTGCTCTGCCTCCCGGAGTGCAATGCACAGCAGCAGCTTGGACAAAGATCTTAGGGGGAGAGGCCAGCCCACTCTTCCTCGCTGCCAATCAGAGTCGCCCCAGCCTTCTGGACTCTCTGAATGGATACGATCAGGTCATTTCTGGCCAATGAGAGCATGTAGAAAATGTTGTCACACTGATTGGATTGAGATTTCTTTCCGTTCCTATTGGCTAAAATGGTGTGGTTTGGGGAGGAACACTTCACATTTTCACTAATCTTCCTACATAGGGTTCCACACCACCATTTCCACATTCAGCCCTGTGAGGTGGCAGCTGGGCACCCCACCCACTCCTGCTCCTGACATTGGAAAAAGGGTTACAGTTACCCACAAAGACAGGCATTTTATGGCAGACACAATAGGGAAGCATACGTTTATACATTCGTGTTCCACAACATTTCATAGAACTCCTGAGAATTTCGTGTTTTTTCCATTTTCTTTCTAAAGCGGTAACTGCATTCGAACGAGGCTTGGCTTCTTTTCACAGATGAATTGCTGCACGTGTGCACAATTCTCGTCGTTCCAGTTATTTAGAACCTGGCCGGGCTCGGGCGTACAAGGGCCAATATATCCCGCGAATACGCAATCCTCACCACCGAAGGCATCGTCCGGCTGATCGCAGTGCCAGAATCTGTGGGGAAAAAGAACAAGGTTCTATTGAGACGCTCTTCTTCCACTGGTCAGGGAGAATGTCAGGCCACATCCGGACAAGTGGAAAAGTGTGCTAGGAAATGCAACCCGCGTGAGCAGTAAAGCCTCCCCACTATGTATGCTGTGTACTCCATATGGTGACTACACTTTGGAAAGAGCGGTTCATCTCCGATTTAAACAATGGAATACAATCTCACCATTAACACAGCAGAGGCAAACTGACTGAGGAAAGGCCTCTCTCATCAAGTCGCTAAAGTTACTAGGAAGTTGGGTTAAACGCACTAATTGATAAGCACACAAACAAGACAGACGAAGTACCGTCCCTCGGATGAGTCGATTATTTGATGACTGGCCATTTATTTTAGTTTACATGTTATCCCGGTTACGAACACAAATAACAATTCAAGTTCATGGCATCCATGCCTAGCTAGAACACACAATTACTCAGTAATGCACATTCCACAATGTATTCCAATTAGGCATTATAATATTCAAATAATCCCGCGAATCGAGGACACGGAAAAGGAAAAGAGAGGGCTAGAGAAAGAAGGATTTTGTACCACTATCATCATAAATCACACAAACCACTTCAAAGTGAACAGGCACAGTCAGCTGCAGCTTGCGCGAGAACGGTCAATCCACATACAAAGGATCATGGTGGTTTCATAATTTCACTTGAATAAAATGCCTTTTTAAGTATGTGAGTGACGGCAACTTCCCCTCACATTCCTTGGAATCTACAGGTTGACGTAGTATAGCACGTTCAACTATGGGTGTCGCAGACGACAATCCGACACATTCTCAGCTCTAGCGTTTGGGCTCTTTTGGCAATCCCTGGTGATCACCTGTAGAACGTCCTCAAGGAATGGGCATGCAAGCCTGGGTGGAGACAATCCACACAGATCTCCCCAACCAGAGGTCAGCCACAACAACGTTACAAAAACACAGGGCCTCTTTACGTTTAAAAATGTCCTGCAACACTTCCCAAACCTTCTCCGCAAGACATAAAATGAAGAAACAACTGTATAGCATATGCTTCAGGTTAACTCCTGCTCCTCCATATGGCCAGCAAGATGAAAATGGACACTGATTCTATCTGACCAATCTGACCAGGGTCAGTATAGCCCTGTGCTTTGTAAAGAGCAGTGATGGCTTTGTTTTATCTGCTGTGTCCTTGGATGCTTGTTGCTGCATCCAATGTTCTCACCATGTAGGAGCTTCCTAACTGGCAAGGTACTAATTGATAATTAGGGGCAGCCGGAGAGGGGGCACATTTGTGAGTGCTTAGCAAACTTGTTAAATAGTGAAGGAAGTCATTATGTCAAACCAACAATTATCCCCCACCTCCGGGAAAGGGACAGGTTTCCCTACCTGAATAAGTTGCTCTTCTGTTTCTTTACCATTCTCATACCAACACATCCAGAGCCCTAAATTCATGTTCCATCTTGTATGCCTTTTAAACCATATTGGACAGTTTCCTTAATTTGTAACAACATCTGGTGCCCCGCGAGTGACTACGGGCACCCACGGAGAACCTGAAGGACGGGTACTCAGAGTTGCTCGCTACTATCTAAGAAAAGCGCCTCCTCCATGGGGAGGGTCCACCAAGCATTCTTCAAGTCGACCCTGGGGGTAGGAGCGCATAATTGCTTTCAAAGAAGCACAACATTTGTTTCGCTATGACTGGTGCGTATGAACAATGTATGCATGTATGTATGCAGCATGTGTGTGAACATTATTTTTCATAGTTTACTATTAGTCATTGGTTTTGATAATTTAATAATGTCAATCATATATTTAAATATGAATTCCGGAGGATGCGTTATTATACACAAATGCAATATATTTCACTGTCTACATGTTGAAGAATTTTACACTTCTTTGGTGTTCTAAAGGGAACTCAGATATATTACACTTGAGAAACTGAATATTTGGCTTTGTAGGATTAGATGTAATTTTGTTTACATCTATCGAATCATTCTTGAATTACTGTTAATAATCATGTGCAAAGAGATATTAGAGTAAGTATTGACATGATTTAAGGGGTTTGCCAGAGCAATAAGTACTATAAATGAATTTCATTTGGTTTGATAGAAATGTAAGATGGTTATGTGCTCTTATATTTCATTTATTTATTTGTGACTTTTATATAATACCCAAACCCTGGGGTATCACAGCGTTCGTTACACATACAGAATTTCGTTACATACAAACATCATGCTTATTCATACTTGAAAGCCATGTTTTTACAAGTTTTTGAATACATGATACGATTGCTAATTTCAGATGTTCATCGGGAGGGAGTTCCATAGGTATGTGCGGTGGCCCCAATGCTACAGCCACCAGACCTTTTGTTTCTAAAGTGGGAGGTGGCCAGGGAGAGAGATACTGGCATTAGATCTGAGGACTCTACCTGAGGGTTTCTGGGTGAGCGTGTGGTTGAGGTAAGTGGGTGCTACTTTATAAATGCATTTGTGCGAGGGATAGAGTTTTGAATGCAACACTTGCTGATACTGGTAGCCAGTGTACCTCTCCTCTGATGGCACAGATATGATCAGAGCGCTTAAGCGCCAGTGCCGCTCCCAGAGCTTTATTCTGCAGTAGCTGTAGTTTGGTTCGGTAAGTGGCAGAGGTCCCCATGAGGAGCACGTTGCAATAATACAATTTTGAAAGGATGACTGCAGGTGCGAGTGTGAGGCAGTTGCCTGGAGTCAGAAATTGTCTGGTCACGGAGATGACCTGCGAAGTATAAGCCATGACTGATGACAACGCATGTATGCGTTTGGTCGTGGTTAGCTCTGCTTCAAGATGTACTTCCAAGGTTTCTATCTGTTTCAGGCCAGGGATGGTGGTCCCATATATGCAGATGGAGGAGAAGAAACGGCTTAGGTTTTTTAGGTGGTAGGGAGAGCCGACAATGAGGAGCTCGGTTTTCTTGTCATTAAACTATCTGCATATTGTACTTGATACATTATGTAACCTTGTAAGCTGTGCATAACCCTGCCGCGCCCTGTTACTCCCGGGTCTGATGCGCTTTACAAATTTAATAAACAAACAAACAAACAAACAAGCACAAGTTTGTGTGGCCATCCAATTTTGTATAGTACTGTAAACCGAATTTATAGGGTTGGTGTCTTGGGAAAAGTGACCTGTGATAAGAATGAGTATTTGGGTGTCTTCTGCAAAGTTGGTGTAGATGACACCCAAGGAAATCCAAGGGGTCAAAGAGGGGTTTGGTCTAACTATTGTAAAGCGTGGATGAGAGGCAAGCTCCCTGTGGTACACTAGGAGTCTCTAGCTCTTAGTATGACAAAGAGCTCTTTGGTATTGGAGCCTGCGTTATTTATGTGCTCGTTAAATGTGGTGACTTTGGTGGTGATGACAGAGGCTATGTATTTGCATACGGACGTGGCGAGGGCAATGGCGTTACTGGAGGAGGGCTTCAATTTGTAGAGTTGATCCTGGGCTCTTTTGTTCCTACACAGGAATATGAGGTCATCATTTAACCAATTATTGTTTGTCATCTGGGATTTAGGTATTTTAGGGTGGCTAGGGGCATGTTTGTCCATGGTGGTAAGCAGACAATCATGATATTGGTTATCAATATCAGTACGGTTCAGGTTAGAACAAGGGGTGCCTGATTCCAGTGCTGCTGTCAGGGTGGGCTTTAGAGCCTCATGTGACAGTTTACCAGTGTTTATGACCAGTATGGAACTCAGTTTGGGAGTTTGCGTGATGATAGGCGTGAGGGTGGCTAGGTTGAAAAGGATGAGGAAGTGGTCTGACCAAAGGATTTCATTGATGGCAGTGATGTCTGCAGTAACATTAGATATGAGGAGCCAATCAAACATAGAGCCTTTGGTATGAGCGGGGGAGTCGACTATTTGGGTGAAGTTTATGTCTTACAGGGCAAGAGTGAGGGCAGTGGCTTTGGTATCAGCCATGTGCTAATATCCCAAGTTAATATCGCCTAGGTTGATGCATTTGGTAGCAGGTCTTAGGAGTGGTGTGATCAGTAAAGGTATGTCCAGGATGGGGTGACTGGCATTGTTGGGTTGACGGTAGATAAGGAGTATATTGATGGTGGTCTTTGGGTTGGTTGACAGTTTCGTTAGTAGCGTTTCATAGCTCGGAGTGGTGGGGACGGGGCAGGCTCTGAATAGAAGGGAGGATTTGGCAATGAGAGCCACTCCACCACCTATGGCATTTAGGCGATCAGCCTGAGGATGGTGTAATTGAGTGGGATGGCCAAGGAGAGGAAAGGGCCTGAGGTATCATGAAGCCAGGATTCCGTGATGGTCAAGTTAGTGTTCGAGTGTAAGGTCATGGATATCTATAGCATGGGCTCCCAATGATGAAACGTTCAGCAGGGCACGTTTAAGGCAGCTGAGTTGTTCAGGCTCTGGTTGTTTGAGGGCGTGTTGCAATGAGTGGGTTGGTGAGTGAGAGTGGTGTATTAAGGGGGTAGGATGTGTGGAGGCGTTTCTGGACTCAGATAGTCATTTGTTGGTGGGGAGGTGTGGCTGAAGGGTTGTTCTAGCTCTAAGTCTCACCCGCCGAGAGTCACCCAAGCAAGGTTGGGTTATTCCTAGATGTGCAGGGTATGGTGTGAAGGTTGGCTATGTGGCAGATGGGCTATTCTGCTTCTAAGTTCTGCAAGTCAGGAGTCACCCAGGCAAAGTTGGGTTTCTACTAGGTGTGTAGGATGCGGAAGTGCTGGCTGGCTGTGTGAGATGAGTTGAAGGAGGACAGGAATGGTATAGGACAAGAGAGCAGAGATGTACTCATGTAGTTCGGGATGTGGGAGTGGTAGTTGGAGGTCAAGGCTTTACTAGTGGGCTTTGTTGCAACCAGACATTTTGCCTGTACCGTGGCCTCCAGAGCATAGGTGGGTAGTGAGCAGTTCACCAAGTTGTCACTTATAGGTAAAAGGTGTAGCATAGCGGGAGCAGCGCTCAGAATGACTGAGCGTAGGGGCACCTGTTTTTCAATAGTAGCTTCTTTGGGCATTAGGCAGGTGGGCAGATAGTTTTTCGACCAAATCTCCATACTAGAAGTGCGAGAGGACAACCAGTCACCAGTAGTGGCAACCAGAAGATCTAAACATGCAATAAGGCAATTACCTGACAGTGCAACAACATTTTTACAACGAGCAGGCAGGCATGTGGCATTAGTATTTTCTAAGGGTGCTTAGTAAAGTGGTAAGAAATTTCTGGCAGCAGCATTAAGTGTTATAAAGCAGGAGTACAAGTCTCTACCAGGGTCACCATTTAGGACCGTTGGGCATATGAGTGGGAATTTCACAGTATTCGGTACTTTAGTTCCATCATTGTGTTAGAGCCAGTGACCAAGGCGGCGGCCTTCTTCAAAATGAGCTTGTGCATCAATTTCGAAATTAAATAAAGCAGCATCAGCCTCCTCCTGGAATGCAGGGCTCGACAAGAGCGGCAGAGATGCCAGAATCTTGGTTTCAGCAGTGCTTGTTTTGTTTGTTGCAGGTTTGATCCCCAGTATGGGGATGGTCCCCGGTAAAAACTTTGTGCACAGGCCCATTGTCCAGGGCCGGATGTCCGTTGAGTTTCCCTTCTTACTTTCCTTTCTCTCCTTTGTCTGATCTCAACCCTTTTCCTTCTTCTCAGTGTCTTTCTTTTCTTCTTCCTTCTTTTTTGCTTCTTTGAACAACACTCAGCGGACTAAGGTTATATAATGAGCGTTCTAGTGTTTTGGTAGCTGGCACTAGAGGAGAGTATTTCTTTGGTTTTGTTTGTGAAGTTGAATGATCACCTCAGGTGTTATTGTTCGCCTTGAGAACCAGTAAGCAAAGCAATGCAAGACTGAAGACGCAATATGTGTGCAGCATCCATTTATAATTATATTTTGCTTATGGGCTTAGTTGTGATAAGGTTAAATGCACAGCTTTGATATAAAAAAAACAGGTTGTATATCAATGAATTATAATTACAGCATTTCAAATAGGTTTTTGGACAGTGAATTACGGTTAGTGTGTTCTTGCCTTGATGCTGAGCGTAAATAATTGAGTGCTCTTTTTTTTCTCCAAAAAGTGTGGGGATTTGTTTTTAAACCACCATTGTTATTATGTTAAGAAAGCATAACTAGATCATGCGGATAGGAGCATTTTATTCAACATTAAGTAAACACTGGGGCGGGGGGGGACTGTTGCTGACTGCTTTATTTTCATTCATATTTCCAGTGTACAAAACAAACACACAACAAAATCTTTGTCCCATAAAACCAAGTAAACAGATATTACTCCCGTAGGACCTATCTTCCATGTCTTTCATTCTTTGTACCTGGACCTGACTGGCAACATTTGACAGGGGGGTCGGGGAGTATCATTTTCTGGCCCGTAGTACGTTAGCCTAAGGCCTCAATGCACCAGGCCCACGTTCCAGAACAACTAAAATCAGAACAAACCTCTACCACTCCTTCACATTCTCAAGTATATAGTCGACATTTTTGGCATTTCTTTTCTTTTACACAACATGTCGTTATGTTTATGGTTTCTTAGAGACCAGGACACCAAGAAACTCTCCCACATAACAAAGTAAAATGATTTCTTGAGGATAATATAATTGATGAAATTGGAAAGCTGCGATCTGAGTCTAGGTTTCCTTGTGTCCCAGTTTGCAATTTGACAGCAGGCTGCATCTTCTCCCATCCGACCCTATCCTTAGTTTTAGACCACTCTAAAGAGGTGGCGAAGCTAGAGAATTCAATGGTAGAGCCAAGACATTGCTGCACCAGGGGTCTGGCTTCACTCTCAGAGCCAAATATGAGCTGGCACAGCAAAACACACATCCCTGTCCTCCTGCCTCCCAGCTGACAACACAAAACTGATAGCTGCACGCTCGCTATAAGACCCTTGCTTGGCATCCTGCCTCCCTACCAGTATGCACTGTATAAATGTTTACAATTATAATTATTCATGGATTAACACTGTAGATTATAAACTCATATGAGTGAGACTTTCTGTACAGATAGGTCAGGAAAATAAAGCACAGTGGTCAAAAGTGATTTGCTCAGGATCACATAATGTATGAAGTATGGAAGGTGGGGATTTGAGCCCTGGCTTCCTGGTTACACAGTTTCCAATTTAGAGAGCAGGGCAGACTGTATCTTGCCCTCTCCCATTTTCTGTATCAGAAACAACAAAGGGTTTTCTGCATAGTTGTTAGTTTAGAACTAAACTAGAACACTGTTCAATAAATCTAGGATCTATAAAAGGGAAGCCTATTAATCAGGGCTCAAGTCGAGGGTACACCCGGGGGACGGCGTCCACCCACTTTATTCAGAGGGTGGACTCAGTCCCCACAGCGAAAAGAGAAACATTGATGTCCTCTTTGAATTTATGAATTAATGCCGACCTCAAGGATCGAACCGCAGCCGGCGTACACTTCACCACTGCACTATATAACCTGATGAAAAATAACAAACAACTAAAGATGAAATATCCCATTTCGGTACTACAAGTACCAGGGAAAACTTTTGTATTGGTTCTCGTAGTTTAAAACATGCACATCTTTTAACGTTTTCAAAAACACTATTAGAAGAACATATTCTGTCTTGGTTTTGTCTGTGTGTTGATTTTATGAAAGGCAAATGCCATTCGTCCTGTTCTGTTTGGGTGGCCATGCAAAGCCAATTAAATGAAATGTGCATATTTCATCTTGATATGCTAATTTCTGGCGACGTCACATCCCTTTGCGTTTGTTGATGAGTCCCCCCACTTTAATTTTTAGGACTTGACCCTTGGCAAAAAGGCAAAGGGGCAAAGGGAGCAAAAAATGGCATCTGAATGTGTGCATTTGTGGATTTGGGAGCAACTTTTTTGCCACATGTGATGAGATGCATTGAAAATCTGGCCCTTGGACTTTCGTTTCAAGACAAAACTGCTATGTTATGGTATTTTATTTTGACTGGTATATGTAAATCACATTTCTGCCACGTAGGCTTGCACACATCACCCCAATGAGTTGGCGGGGATTGTGGCTGCAGCCCCAACATGTTGATACACTGCGGGGTGGAGTATAGGGTGGCAAGCTACTGCACTGATGTGGCAAAGGCACGCTAGAACATTTTTGGGCCCTGGCACTTATTGAGTTACATGCTCAACACACACAGGCTCCACACTCCATTCAAAACCAGTGAACCCCAACTAACTGGCTCCACCTGCACCTTCTTATGTTGCAAGACAGAAAGAAATGAGACTCGATAGAAGCCTCCGATATACAGAAAGAAGTTATCATGATGAGTTCGACTTACCGTGATTCTAAACGGGAGCCATCCACCCACTTCCATTGATTCTCCTGCTCGACGTCGGTCAGCCCGATCCAGAAGTAGTCATTCGCGATGGTCTTTGTGATAAAGGCCTTTGGGCGAAAGGAAAAGAAAGCAGAAGCTGTAGAGAGGGCAGCAGAACATTGTAAATGCGATTGCAGTGCTTAGTGTGCCTGCCGCCAATATCACATAAGTGGGGCGCGCTTAGTGATAAACACACACACATTTCCCTCTGACCCTTTCTGAGATTTTGTGAAACAGCACTAGTTGTCATCTGCCTGTGTACCTGTTATACTGTATTCCCGTTTGTTTGAACATATACACATATGCCATTTCAGCAGCAGGTGCCTACACTCCATCCGAGCGCGAGCAGCTGTCTTCCGCTCCATTTTTCTTAATGACATCTGTATACATTTGTGGACATATTTGTTCGGGTCAGGAACACTTGCGGGCACCTTCTGTGACTTCATTTAACCTTTTGGGTCTTATTAACTTTGCCAAATAGCCCCCTTATGTCATTAATCGTGATTGTAGTGACAGATGGTGATTGTTGATCCCTAAAGATTTCATATATGTCTTAATGAAACGCATTTAGATTTGCATAACCTTTTGTGAAAAGATAGTCCCATTTCTAAAATGTCACAGGTGCCACAGCTCAGGTCTGAGTCATTTATTAGTAATTTAGTTTGGTCCAATTTGGCCTACTTCTCATGTGATATTTTGATGAGTGTAGAAGTGTTTCTTTCAGAGTGTAAGCCCAGTCTCTAGCTAGCCCTGCTGAAGACTGGTGACAGATATTTTGTTGTGAAAGCGGTGAGTCCACTTTGAGTTTGAGATCTCGGTTCTTTACGCATATGTTTGTATACTCTTTTGTGCTGGACCATGAGATTTAAGCAGTCCCATTGGTTGAACATATATCTGTTTCTTATATCTTTTCATTTTCTCAAGGTTCACTGACACAGTATATATAACATACAGACTTTTAGTTGGCTCAATTGGCAGGTATGAACTAGCGCAGTGGATGTGTGTGAAGACTTATATATGACATGGACAATGTACCTCTGTCCCCAGGTACTAGCCAGGGAGAACAAGAAAACTCGCTAGCCGGCCTTTGGGGGCCACAGGTGGCTGGAACAGCTGCGCCGGATCTCCAGGTGACTGAAAGGAAACCAGGAGAGGTAAGTGATACTGTACAATGGTCAGTATAAATACCACAACTAAACCCCCATTTGGTGTCCTACCTAGTGAGAGACAGGAGAATGCTCGGAAGCGAGCAGCATAGGCAGGACTCCTGTGGGACAGGAGATGCCTCCTCGCCCTGGGGGACGCAGGGGAAGATGAACGAGGGCCCAGCAACCTGTTGGTGTGCTGAGTGAAGCTGTACACAGTTCCAGGGTAACACACACAGTTCAAATCCAAAAACGCGGTAGCAGAGGAGTTCCAAGAATCAATCCGAGAAGCAGTCCGGGATAAAAAAAACATATATTTCCAATCAGGCAGTGACAAGGTAGAAGGGAATTCCGTGAGCAAGTCCAATGTCCAGAGCCAAAGTTCCAAAAGAAAAACCAGAAAATATCCGTGAAGCAAAGTAACCAGGAACGCCACTCGCCGACAAGGAGAACAGCTGAGAAGCGGTGTCTTGAGCGTTGATTCCGCCTTTAAGCAGGTAGCCCTGGCAACGGATCACGTGACAGCCTACACTGCACACATGTTGCAGTGGACGCTCTTCGGGCTTCCCCCACTCGCCAAGGCAACCACCAACAGGGTTGCAGACGGGAACGCAATGGAGGCGGTTTACAGGGCAGAAAACGGGTCCCTTTTTGAAGCGGGGACCGGACCACGGGCGTGGTGCTCTCGCAGATGCACGGCCATGATGGCGAGCCAACCTCTGGAGGTGAGTCCGTGCCTGCTTGTGGGACGTGGGCGGCGGCATGACAATGTGGCACTTGGGTTCATAGTAGCCTTAGCATAATGCATGCCACTGGGTGTGGTAAACCGACTGTAGACCTGTTTTTCATTGGAAGTTCAACCCAGAGATTCATGAACACCTTTTATTGTTCACATCACTATGGGTCCATTAGGGGATTTTGCACTGTTCAAGGGAGTACGTTCGGAAGCACTTATTATGCATCTATGTTTTGTGTGTACTCGGATTGCATTAGTGGTATTGCCAATTCTTGTTTTTCGATAACTAACATTTTTGTATTATCATGGGACAGATCAGTTGTATCTAATTGAAAGTTCTATGTGTTGTTTCTTTTCCCATATGTTCCCTTGTTGTTTGTCCGATACCTTGTCCTTTTCATGTCTTTCTTCATGATATTGCCAATTATTTTACATTTTGTTACAATATACTTTATACACGTGTGGGTTTAAACTGGTTTATATGTTTAACCTAATGTACACGACTTGCTGACATAATTCTGAATAAGCCCTGAGGAAGACCACCACTGGTCGAAACACGTGTTGTGTGAGTAATGCCTTTAATATATGATGACAATTAGAACGAGAAATACATTTGACTGATTTATGGATAAAAAGCTTTCATACTATATTGTGCTTTGTGCTCAGGTCAAGAGGAACACACATCCATGGGCGTAATTTTAGGGGAGGACGGGGGCGTTTGTCCCCCCAACTTTCATGGCACACCATTTTGTCCCCATTCATTTGGCTGGGGCACCTTTTAATCAGTTGTCATGTCCCCCCAACATTTTCAGCAAAGTTACTCCACTGCACACATCCACCCTGTTATCAAAACACCACACTGACAGGAGCTTACAAGAGCACTCCTCTGAAAGCACTGCAAGGCATGTGCACCCAAAACAGGGGTGTTCAAGATTCTTGGTGTAGTAGCTGCCTGTAAGGCTAATGCCATTTGAGTCAACCTTGATGGAGGCCTGTCTCCCCAAGCCTCATGCCAGCAGCTGAGGTGAGTGTCATGCATGCTGGACGCTACGCTCGTAGAACAGCTAGACCGTTCTACTCTAAATGGAGGCTATTCGATACGTTACCGGGAAAACGACGTTTACACTTTACACGTCGCTAACTTCACGTGACTTGCTTCGTCACGTGAACTACGGTATCACGTATTTAAGCAGCGTAGAAACTTCACTCGCTGCTTCTGATCGTCTCTATTGGCGTCGTGTAGCTGAACCTCTGATCTACAACCTGGTATTTTCCTACAGCTACTTTTGGGCCTTCGATAGCGTGTGTTCCGCCACACGCTGATTCCTGGAGCTATCCCTTCGCGTGCTATTCCACACGCGCTCTTCGTCTGCAAGTGCGGCCGGCCCAGGCTGCGTGAATCCTGCCCGCGTGTTAAATCCACACGCGCTCTTTGTCTTCATACGCGGCTGGCCAAGGCTGCGTAAATCCTGCCCGCGTGTAACATCCACACGCGCTCTTCGTCTTCAAGTGCGGCCGGCCCAGGCTGCGTGAATCCTGCCCGCGTGTAAAGTCCACACGCGCTCTTTGTCTTCATACGCGGCTGGCCAAGGCTGCGTAAATCCTGCCCGCGTGTAACTTCCACACGCGCTCTTCGTCTTCAAGTGCGGCCGGCCCAGGCTGCGTGAATCCTGCCCGCGTGTAAAGTCCCCACGCGCTCTTTGTCTTCATACGCGGCTGGCCAAGGCTGCGTAAATCCTGCCCGCGTGTAACATCCACACGCGCTCTTCGTCTTCAAGCGCGGCCGGCCCAGGCTGCGTGAAACCTGCCCGCGTGTAAAGTCCACACGCGCTCTTTGTCTTCATACGCGGCTGGCCAAGGCTGCGCGAACTCTGCCCGCGTGTAATTCCACACGCGCACGTTGTCTTCACACGCGGCTGGCCCAGGCTGCGCGATTCCTGCCCGCGTGTAAATCCACACGCTCACGTTGTCTTCAAACACTGTTTTCTTCTACCTCCTGCATCTGTGGAATTAACAGAAGGATTGATCCCTAAGTGGGAAGGAAGCCTTTCAAGGATTATTGGAAGTGACTTTGAACTGAACTTTGAACGCTATCCTGTGGTGAATTCAACCCGTATCTAGCGTGAGCCTCGTTCCGTCCGGGATAAGTCTCCCTTACTAATATTCCCTTCCCTGTCGTTTTGTTCTTCGTTTCGAATCCATCAAGAGACTTCTGGATTGTTCTACCCAGAGATACAGGTCAGTGTGATCATTCCTGTCATTATCTAACTCATCATACTCAGGTTGGAGCAGTTATTCATGATACTTTAATTTGTCCTAGGCTGGATTACTATACCTTACCCACGCCCTTTCCAGTGATCCATCGCTCTGCCTGTTTTATCAGCCAGAGGGTTGTATCATTTGGAAGGTCTTTGTTGACTTCACGACTATCAAGTCGGGTGAACAAGGATCCGGAAGACCCTACCTCCTGTATCCTTTTGAATATTGTATCCTTTTCGGTTGATACTTTGGTGCATTCTGACAGTGAGCCCCTGGGGTCTCTAAGAGACGAATCCCTGGAAGGCTGCAAGCCAAATTGCTCTCAGCATCTCATCCCTTATCTCCTCTGTAAGACCAGCATTACATAAGGTGTATTGTATTCTTTAAACACACTTGCCCTTATCATGCAACTGCTTAAAGCTTGCAATACAAGGAAGAACAACTGCTACAAGTCACACTCAGGATCAGGGCAATTGAAAGTGGATCAGATCTCATAAGTATATCTATAGCCCAAGACAACGTAGGTCCAGTGAGGTTCAAAATCAGGAATCCAGCCTTCATTCCCTCTAAGACAAAATGTTGCTGTCGAAAAGTACACAAAACCAAGTGGGCAGAAACTCCTTACAACTCTAGATTGAATGTGCATTCTTGGTGGCTAGCTGCTACTGTTTTTGGGCGAAGTAGAGTTTAGAGCCCTGCGCAAGGTTCACTCGTGGGATAGGTGGACCATGAACTGGTTGTGGTGACCAATAGTAATTGATTGACAATATATCTCGCTAACACTTTGGAATGTCTTAGATCTGGGATTTTAGAGTTTGGGTTCATTTTCGAGTTTTATAGAATGAGTACTTTATTGATGTTTGCACATTCTGGTGATGCTAGGTACATTGCAACACGTGTGTGCTCCTTCTTCTTTGGTCTGCGTCACTGTTGGTAATGGTTTTAGATTAAATATCAATGGGGTGACAATTGTCCTCATTGTGAGTTTGGCGGTCTGGGAATAAAGGTGCCGGTAGCATCGTACCAGCACCCTTTCCAGACTACCAAACTATAAGTATGCCGGTAGGGGCACTGAACTACCGGCAGCCCTGACCTGCCAGGAGTTCAGGCCCCTGCCGGCATGTTTTTCACTGAAGCACTGGCACTGTTAACAACGGTGCCGGTGCCTCAGTATCCACATGCCCATGGAGTCCTAGTGGACTCCATGGCAATGGGGATTTACTGTACCACCGCTGCTTGTGATTTCCCAGTAGCAGGCAGTCGTAACATTGTTAAGGGTTTGCCGGTAACCCGCCGGCTACCAGCGAGTTTTACCGGCAATCTCGGAATGAAGCCCATTAATGTCTTGGTAATCCTCATCACCACACCCATCACCCAGGAACATAGGATTTGGAAAAGAAGGAGAATGCAATAGGTGTGCACCTCAGTGACAAATTGTTCTACCCTAAAATTGAGAATTGAGCCTGATGATAGTTTCAACTCCAAGCCTTTAAGAACAACCTTCTCTGCCCGATATTCAGTGTACAGGTCCTCCACTGAAGCATGAAAATATTCTCACAAGAACTTGCACATGTACCCTGGAATATTACAGCATGCAATGATGAGGTGCCCTAGTGATAGGCTTTGACGTTAGGTCTGGTGGGCTTTGAACCGTTGCAGTGACATGTCAGATTCAGTCAAGCCTGTGGCAATGCTTAGTACTATCTGCTGCGATCAGCGCTTGAATGCTTGAATGCTCAGTATGCTTGCCACGCACAGGTCATCCACAACAATGACTGTGGCACCCATTAACTGTGAGGCATTTTCACATCTTTGACACTTTCTTCCAAGTTTGGCCACTGATGACATTTTAAATAATGCAGCTATTGATCTCACATACCACAGACCGCAATGGATTTCCAAACACTCTTGCCCATGGCCCCAGACTCTACAGCAGGATGATGTTTAATATTGTTTAGTCTTCAATAAAAAGCTTGGTGCTGAATTCTGAAGCAGGCAGCATTGCATCACCCACCAGCACAACATGGCAGACGCAATGCCGATCAGCTCTGCCACAGCAACTACCCTCCAAACAATGTAATTTCTACAAAAGTAGTGGCAAGATCAATTGCGGAATGAACTGTAGTGGTCTCTTAGGTCCTTCAGAATGTCATGAAGCCTTTGGTGCAAAATCCACATTCAGGAGGTGTGCCTTTTCACACACCAGAAAAACCAACCAGTGCCACCTGCTACCACCACCATTCAAATAGTTTAACATTACCAACACGACCTTCAACAAAATGTATCATTGCAGGAAACTAGTGGCACAATCAAGTTTCTGTGAAAAATCGAAATCGTGCATTCAATAGTGTACTGTTTTGCAAAGTAATGAAAGAGACTGTACCATGTCATCATGCCCCAGAACAACCTGCTAGTGCCCCATATGGCCGAGCCTACTTTCTGTGAAATTCAGATTCCCCCTCAGATAAACAGCCACCACCCCACTCCCTCTCTGCTACCCAGAGACTAATGAAATGGGATATTTCATAGCCTGCTGAATTAGGCTTAACTTCTTAAGAGTTCAAGAAGTGAACATTTGTGTAATTTTGAGTTTGGCCAAGCGTATTCAATCCGGTTTACACCTGACCTTCATAGTAAACTGATCAGAAAGGTGGCACTCCTTAGCATACTAATAGCAATGGTGTCTGGTACACACATGGTCACAAATAGAGGGCACTCTTGCATTGCAAGGAGAAAAGTCTCACCTGTTTCGTGGAGTCAGTGATGATCACCAGATCAGCCTCATAAGATTTGCAAATGTTTTGGCTTCTTTCCCAGGTTTCGTGTACAGATGAAAAAAAATAGCACTGATTGTTATTTAACACCCATCTCTCAGGGCACTGCTGGATGAGGAATTCTGGCAAAGAAAAACGACAAACAAAACATTTGTCTTCAGTTGTGTAGTCAGACAATGGCATCCAAGGTGACCAATGGTTATAGTCCAGATGTACTAACAAGTTGCCACAACAAACATTTACTAGACTAGTGTGGGATCGTGCTAAGCTTCAGAGTTCACTAACCAGATAATACGCCATGGAGGAAAATGAAGGGGTTTGCATTGTGCATTAGTCACTGTGAATACCGGACTGCCTTAATCTCCATCCCCCTCCCACTGCTGTTTTCATTTTGAGTTTCAGTATTATTTTTAGCCCTCATGCACGACCTGCCATTATCATCCATTGCTGACCTGGGCCTAGAGATACTTTATATGGAGAAGTAGACCTTGATCTCTCCTTTCTCTACAACATTATTGAAAGCGGGTGACTGTAACCTACATCTTCGGGTTCATGATGAATTGTCTTACCTTACCATGCTTGCCTCTTCTTTCAACCTGGAACTTTCTTCCCGTCCCATCACTGAGAGAAACAGAGCTTCTGTGGAATTGATATTTAATAGAACTGGCCTCTTTTTGTTTACTCCATTATCCACAGTATTCCATTAGATGGCCATTTCTTGGTTCTTTAAACGTATTATCATTAGAAATTGATTTCATTTTTAATTCCACTCCTCCAGCTTCTAAGCATCAGACTGGGACTGAAACCATGTTGCATGGCAATGGCTTGACCCCAAGGTGAGCGTGTTGCTCCCGAGCTATTCTCCCAGTTCTTACTGCCCTTTCTTAGTCAACCAAATCGTTCTACCTCTTCCTATACTCTGCTTTGGTGTAATTGCCATTAGATCTCCACAGCAATCATGCATATTCTATATTCTCACTCTTTTCTCCCTTTTCGCTTTTTGCTTCTTTATCCTTGGATTCAGCTGCAGAATCATTCCATTTGTGCTTAACTAGTTACCTACTGCCCTTCTTATATATTTAAACCCACTAATAACCCTCCTCAACCATGGCTTCTCCATTTATTGATGTCCCTCAATGCACAACATTACATTGCTGCTGTAAAAACAATTATTCCACTAATCTTACAATCTCTCCAGTCTTTAAAAGAATTAGTATATTGTCATGTTCTTAAGTCTAGCAAAGTAGTCGTTCGACTGTCATTTTACCACAAACTTCTCACCCCTGTCACCTTTTTACTACAATGAACCGACTTTTGCCTCCACCTTCACACAGTCCCACGACATTCTGATCCATCTACTGAGGATTTCGTGTCTTATTTGGGTTTGGAAATAAAACAAATTCATGTGTTTCTTCCCAATATATATCAATTGTGTTCTTCAACATCATCTATCACAATCGTTATCTACTCTATCGCAACCTAAATTCTTATCATTTACGCTATGTCTGATATGCAACTGGCCCAGTTCATTTGGCTATCCCCGCAAGTTTTTCCTTCGAATCTCTGTCGGGTTTCCTTATCTTTCCACTTACTATTTACTTCTTCCTCATCTGTCTGTTTTTTTAGTGTGGTGTTGTTCTGTACCTTTTTTACCACTATCAAACTGCAATGGTTTATCTACTTGTAATGAAACCTTCACTTGATGGTATTCCTCTATCTAACTTTCTCTATTGCCCTATCCCTTCATCCATGTTAAAGGAATTTTTCCCTTTCAGACAACTGTTTTCCGCACAGCCACACTTTGCTATCACCTATGTATTCTGGTTTAGGCATGCTTAATGAACATAAATCTTGGGGCTCTTAGACTTGGCTTTTGCTTTTGACACTTTTGATCACCCTACTCGTATGTGTTTTCTGTCCTTCTAGGGTATACCTTGAACGGCTTCACCCCGGGTCACTTTTAATCTATGTAATTCCTTGTTTTCAGCTTCTAGGAATGTGTCATCATCATCTCCCTCTGTTTTGTAGGATAGGGGTTCAAAGAGGTCTGCATTTGGTTCCCTACGTATTGTGCATTAGACTATCCCTTTGTCCTCATTCATAACTTCTTTTGAGTTTCAGGCGTACTTCTATGCAGAAGACCTGACATCTTGTTCTCTATTTCGCCCTTCACTGATCGCGTTTTAACATGGTCCCCTCTTTGCTTGTCTGTCTGCCATCATACTATTGATGGCTCACCACTTCTTGCCACTCAACCTCTCTAAAACTGAAATTCTTTTTCTTTATTTTTTGATTGCATTTGGTTTCATCAAACCTTTACAATTTACAATAGACATGGATGCGTTAGCAGAAATGGAGAAGGTACTGTACAAGAGAGAGGGGAAAAAAGGTTTGTTTGAAAAAATCTGGGGAAAATTTCTATCATTGTACTAAACTTGGCGATTTTAGGAAGTGTATCTGTAGGGGTGGGCGTGGAGGGGTGATTAGGGAGGTGGTGCGGAATCAGTTGGGAGATGATGATTTATTATATCCTCCATTGTATATAGTTGTATTGTTAACTTGCTTTATATATTATTATCTTATCTGCCTGGTTGCATAAACATGTGTTATTTTGTACTTTGTTAACTTGTAAATAAAAGTTAAAAAAAAAAAAACCTTTACAAATTTTGACAGTAAAAAATACAGCAGAGAAAATAGATCAATTCATAGTAAAACTTCAAAGAAAAAACAGGGAAAAAAGAAAATCCAATTAACAAATAACAATTCTTAAAGTTCTGAAACTTGATTTAGCAGAGTTTTTTTAAAAGGAAAAAAGGGAAAATTTAGTTATACCCAATAATGGGAGAAAAAAGATAGATGTAAGCATGTTAAGGAATAACAAAAGCAACAAAAAATGACAATTCATCATAATTAGGACTCTTCTAAATCAGTCATAAGAAGATTCTATAAAAACATTAATTAATAATTAAAATGCAGTTCTTAGAATACAGTTTGGAATGTATACCAATAGAACTTTCAATAGAACTTTCAAACATTAAACCACAGTTCCAATAGGATGGCTTATATAATCAAATATCATTGGCATATCCTACTCTAGCTTAATACTCTTCAAAAAAGCCACAGAGGGCCAATCCTTCCTGTACATTCTGGATCGATAAGCAGCGTTTCTATATACAAAAAGAAAGTCCTATATTTATATCTGGTGTCAACATCCACTCTCCCCACATTTAGTGGAATTCTTTTTCACAAACTTTATTCGTTGAGCATCAATATATATAAAAACAATCATAAAAATGATCATAATACATAAAACACATACAATTTGTTAAAACCACACAAGTAGAAACACCATAAGTGAGTAATGTTGCAATAAATTCTCAAGGATCACAAATGTGTGTACATATCACACTCTGATTCCCATGCCTCGTTCCTTTCAGCTTATTCCCTATTAGTTTATTGCAAAAGAAACCCGACTTGTACAAGTTTCTGTTCTTAATAAACAATCATGTAAGACATTCTTCAGGGGAAAAAAGTGTCTTGTGCTGTTAAAGTGTCTTGTGCCAGAAAGAATCTTCTTGAATGGGGGAAGAAGCCCTGTTAATCAAAAAAGATGGACACCCTATTAGTACTAAATCACAAGGTATAAATCTCTATTACCATAAAATAGCACCCTGATCCCTCAAAGGGTGTCTCAGTATGTTTCTTACTATTACATACCTCTCTATCCCAAACATGAATCTTGGTTCTTTTCTGGTATTTATTGCAGATTCCCAATTACTTCAGGAATTCTTGCATTTCCTCTTCTGTTTTCTAAAATAGTGCACACAAAAAACCTATTAGGGCTATGGGACATCTGTATCATATCCTTTCTATTTTATTAGTCTATCTGGTCAGCATCGATAGTAAAGCTTACCTATCTGCACCTAGCCACCACGTTTTGAATTCTTTGATTCCTCTCAAATACGGGTACCAAAAGATGGTGGCGGCCCTATATGACAGAGTAAACAACACTCTGTTACAAATATGTTTTGTACCAACGAGTTCATCAACAACATTTCTATTCATACAGTGAGAGCTGGTAAATAAAAACTAACACTCACTTGTTAATTACTGGCACTCAGGATATCATTGTTCCCATTCTCATTCCTGAGGGGACTCTTGAAATAGGGAAAAAAGTATATGACCCAATCACCACGTCTTATTCTGGGTCCAACTCTGTAGAAACACAGAAATGTACATCACTTTCCATGAGTACCACCCCTCATCTCAGGTTTCCAAATTGCAACCTCTAATGTCGGGTTTCAAAACAAACAACAAATCTGACTACACTTACTTCAATGCTTCCGCCATCCACAGAGCCAACTGGTTACCTGTTATCCTAAGCTGGCTACATGGTGCCTTATGTAATTCGCAGCAACACGACTGCTACCAGCGTACTCGCGTAACGTCATGACGTCATTGCGACCTCGCGTAATGTCATAACATCATCGCGTCGTGCGCACCATCAAGAATGCAACCGCCTCGTGGGTAAACAAAAAAAGGAAAAAGAATTGCCCATGTTGTTCTGGGATATGTCGTTGAAAGACATTCTTGCCTAATGTACAACGTATACCATTTCATGTCCTAACCAAGTCCTTCTACAATTATTTCATTAGTATTAAAATACGCAAAACGACAAAAAACGCGTTGCCTAAATCCATAAGTTGTAATGATGGGGAACATAAAAAAAATATACTGACACTCCCTATATTATTCATGTTCATCAGCCGAAGTCGTGTTCTCACCGTACCACTCAAAGAATTGTACTTCATAATGAGGCTCAGGAGAAAGTCACCGACATAATTCAATATGCAAAAAATGGGCACCAAAACTATTGTACCTGTACATGTTTCTTCAGTTATTACAAAGACATGTTTCTTCAGTTATTACACAGACAAAGTTTAACAGTGTCAATCTTATCAGGATAAAGAATATAATAATACCCAAATGAAAACCAGGGTCAACATCTCGATTCTACTGCACAGCAGAGAGTGACCAAAATTGATAGGAGTGGTCGCAATTTGCAAATATCCACACATTAACTTTTTTGCAATAAACACGCATCATATTTTCAATTCTTGGAAAATGCATGATCCCCATTCTAATCGTAGTCAACAGAAATTAGTTTCTCTGGTCTCTTAATTAAGCCTTATTCCATTCCACTCCCTCATTCAGACCTTCGATATAACTTTTTGATAGAAAGATTAATTTCTGTTCCAAGTTCAGTAATTTCTTGTTGATCACTATTTGGGATTGGCCTCTGATTTGTTTCAAAATGCACCACTCAAAGTCGTGACATGAATGCATCATTTCCATAAAATGCTTGACCATCGGAGCTTGTACTACCTCATTCTTGATGCAGCTCCTATGCTCAGTCATTCTACTTCTAGATTTTCTGTTCGTTTTCCCAATGTATATGAGTTTGCACGGGCATTTAATCAAATAAATGACATTATTTGTGTTGCAATTAGTATGTTCATTAATGTTCCACAATCTATACATGCCCAAATCTACATTCAAAATCCTTTTTGTTTGGGCGCACATAGAACAATTCCCACAGGCGTAATGTCCGACTACTGGGGGTAAACCCCATAAATTGGTTTGTAGAGATGGTTTCTTTTTAACACTCACATCGTTCCTCATCACCAAATTCCGTACAGTAGTGCTTTTTTTAAAAGCCACAATAGGTTTCCCTACTTCATTGGTCATGATATTATTCCAATTCCTTGTAATAATACCCTTAATCTTGTATGACAAATTGCTAAACGTGTTAACAAAAACCAGAGGTGACTCTTTAGTACTTTTATCCCTTTGCATTTGCTGGTCCAAAAGAGATTCCCGGTTATTATTAAACGCCCTTTTGGCTGCTTTCTTTACCAATGGAGTAGGATAACCTCGATGTACCAATTTGGTGATCAAATTATTAGCTGCAGTTTCATATGATTCATTAGTGCTGCTGTTCTTTTTCAAACGTAGAAATTGCCCAAACAGAAGGTTGTTCTTTACATGCTGAGCATGGTGACTCTTGAAATGTAACGAGGCATTTTTGTCAGTGGCTTTAGTATATGGTCGTACAAGCTGTAACCCGTTTTCATGGTATATACAGATATCTAAATAGTTGACTTCCTTATTGTTCACACTGTTAGTGAATTTAAGATATCTGTTTTGTTGGTTCAACCACTGCATAAAGTGCCCAACTTCCTCTTCATTACCTCTCCAAATGACGAAAACGTCATCTATATAGCGAAGCCAACAAAGAATGTTACTCTGAAATGGATTGCGATTGTTGTAAACTACAGTTTCCACGAACATATTCACGTACAAATTCGCAACATTGGGGGCCAACATTTAATAAAAGCATTAGATACAGGATTATCATCCTCTCTTTTCAATAAAGTCTCCCCCACCACTTCCAAAGTAGCCAATTGTGGTATGTTGGTATATAATGCTTGACTATCCAGGAAAACTAATAAATTTGCCTTAGGGTAAAAAATATTGCCCTCTATTCTATTAATTGCATCTGTGGTGTCTTTGATGTAACTTTTCATATTAGGAATAAAAGGTCTTAAGTAAAAATCCACAAATTTGGAAAGGGGTTCCAGAAGGGAACTCACCCCCAAAACAATTGGTCTACAAGGAGGATTCTCTAAACTTTTGTGAATTTTGGGCATAGTGTAGAAAATAGGGACCCGGCCATTCTCTCTGATCAGGTATTCTCCTTCTTGTTTGCTAATCATGTGTTCATCCACGGCCTTCTGTACCTTGTCCCGGATGGTGTTTAAAAGGTCACTACTGGCATCTTTATCTATTTTCTGGCAATGATTCTCATCCGATAATAACCTTTCACATTCCTTGATATAATCACTCCTATTTAATACTACAATAGCACCTCCTTTATCGGCTTGACGAATAATGATCTTATCATTAGACCCCAGATTTCTCAAGATCTTGTGTTCCATTGTACTCAAGTTAGAATGATGAGGGATACCTTTAGTTTCCAGTTTAGTGATCTCCTCTAAGACTTTTCTTTCAAACACCTTAGATTCTGCAGAATGTGCATAAGCTGGCGCACAAAAGCTAGAGGGGTTTTTCAAACCACTACAATTGTCACCTTTATCAAAAGTGTTGGTCAGGAAGAACTCTTTTAAGTGTATTTTTCGCATAAACTGATTGAATTCAATCCTGAACTCAAAAGGATTATGGCACTTGGTAAGTACGAAATTCAATCCCTTATTAAGTACTTCTTCTTCTTTTTCAGTAATTTGGGTATCTGAAAGATTCACTACCAACCCCTGTGGCTTCGTGTTTGCATCCGTTCGGGGTCCCACTGTCTCTGATCTCCTCCTCTTCCTAAAAAAGATTGTCTTTGATTATTATCTCTTTGGCCATTATTTCTTGTGCTTCTTCCTCCAAACGGGCGACCTCCTCCTCTGTTACTGGGAATGTCAGTATCACCAGATTCCTCCAAATCGGAAGAGCCTCCTCCACTCGAACTGTACGAAGTATTACAGAAACATACTCTAGACTAATAAAATAGAAAGGATAGGATACAGATGTCCCATAGCCCTAATAGGTTTTTTGTGTGCACTATTTTAGAAAACAGAAGAGGAAATGCAAGAATTCCTGAAGTAATTGGGAATCTGCAATAAATACCAGAAAAGACCCAAGATTCATGTTTGGGATAGAGAGGTACGTAATAGTAAGAAACATACTGAGACACCCTTTGAGGATCAGGGTTCTATTTTATGGTAATAGAGATTTATACCTTGTGATTTAGTACTAATAGGGTGTCCATCTTTTTTGATTAACAGGGCTTCTTCCCCCATTCAAGAAGATTCTTTCCGGCACAAGACACTTTAACAGCACAAGACACTTTTTTCCCCTGAAGAATGTCCTACATGGTTGTTTATTAAGGACAGAAAATTGTACAAGTCAGGTTTCTTTTGCAATACAATAATAGGGAATAAGCTGAAAGGAATGAGGCATGGGAATCAGAGTGTTATATGTACACACATTTGTGATCCTTGAGAATTTATTGCAACATTACTCACTTATGGTGTTTCTACTTGTGTAGTTTTAACAAATTGTATGTGTTTTATGTATTATGATCATTTTTATGATTGTTTTTATATATATTGATGCTCAACGAATAAAGTTTGTGAAAAAGAATTCCACTAAATGTGGGGAGAGTGGATGTTGACACCAGATATAAATATAGGACTTTCTTTTTGTATATAGAAATTATATGCTCACAGAGCAAGAAGTCTGTTGATCCCCCACTGTGACTTGGAACCGTTTTGAGAATAGATAAGCAGCGTTTCCATTTGGTATCAGTAAAATAATGAGCGTAGTGATGCTCTTGATTACCAAAATAGGCATTCCTTAAATCCTTTAATTTTACACACTCACAAACCAAATGCTTGGCAGTCTCATTATTAGCATTACAGAATCTACAGTGAGTATCACCCGGGAGTATTTGTTTCGTTCTCAGCATAATTTGCATTGTTGGTAAGATGTTCCATTGGAACCTGAGCAAGATCCCTCGATAATGGCGTTTAGGAAATTGCTGTAGGATTTTGGAGAGGGTTCCTGTTTTTTTTTCTTCATGGGCCAGATGACTCATTGAGCTACAGACATGTTCCAATCCAATCCTGCTCTAATAGGTGTTTCTTAGTTAAATTTGGATTAAGTAATGTTTCCAGATTCGAGTGAATATTTAGCAAAATAATTTCACAGTTATTTTTTTAAATGATTGAAGAATTATGTTACATTCAATATTATTACTTATCAGTTCATATAACGAATTTGAGAGTGGAGCAATAATCTTTGCATAGAGAGTTAGCATTCTCCATTGCACTCGCGCCCAAAGTGAGATATAGCCCAATTCTAATCTAATGGCTGCTAAGGGTACAGCCTTAGGAATGCCTAGGATCCCTCTCCAAATCCGACCCTCTATTTTATTCAAAGTATCTCCTACTATGGGGACAGCTCTAGCCCATATTGTAATTTCGGTACTATTTTGCCCTCATAGAACAACAATGCTGGTTTTAACGAGAACCTCCTGAATTTCCGGTCTATTTTATGAATCTGAGATTCCAAAGCCTTAGATTTATACAACAGGTTTACCACGGTAGTTTTTAGTCCCCTATTGGCACTAATATGAAAGCCCAAGTATGTAAGGCTAGTAGAGGTAATCACAGGGATCCCTTCAATATGCCACAGTGGGTGGTGGCTTTTGCGTTCTCCTTTGGTAAATGAGACAATTATTTTTTTATTTGGATTGATAACCAGAGCATTTTCTTTCGCATATTTGGCAAAGGTATCTAGAAGTCTCTGCAAGCCAACTCTTGTACAATCAAATAATAAGAAATCATCAACATACGCCAGCCACATGATTTTATTTTCACCTTCTCTTGCTGCTAATAGCCCTTCATTCCTCAGACAAATAGCAGCATCAGATAGATATTGATTAAAAATTCAGGGCGCGAGGACACAGCCCTGTCTGACCCCTCGATGGCATTGGAGTCTTTCTGTCAAATCCCCTTGCTGATTAAGTCGCACCTGGCAACCACTATTCTTATAAACTCCTTCAATAAGATTCAGAAGACCCAGCGGCAAGCCCCAACTCGCCAATTTACTCCATAGTTTGTTCCGATTGACACAGTCGAATGCTGCTGAAAGGTCTACTGAAGCCATAAATGGCTGACCTTTATCCTTCCTCCATGCATCTTCCTGGAGGCACCTAAGGGTAAATCCATTGATATTTGTCGAGTGAGCTATGTGGAATCCTGTCTGAAATAAGATAAGCGGATTATGGTGATTTTCCCATTCTACTAGATGTGTAAGTAGGAAAGCCGAAAAGATTTTACAGTCGGCATCTATCCGGGCAATAGGCCTATAATTTTTCATATATCTGACCTACTCCCACACTTATAAATTGGGATTACATGTGCGGTGCTCCATGTTAGTGGGGTATTCCATGTTTTAAGAATGTCTCTAAACTCATGGAGCAATAGATTATCCCAAAGGTTGGGGTTTGATTTAAGAGTGTTATTTGTAAACCCATTAGGGCCAGCCGCACGGTATCTTTTAGTTATTTTTAATTAGACCCAGTACCGTATCTATATCAAGTGGGGGTTCCCAGGTAGCTAATTCAAGTTTGGTCCTAAGGGCTTCAGCCCAATCCACCCCCATGTTTATTCCATGTCCAAATCAATTTAAAAAATAAATTAAGCCATTATTGCTCTGAGATTGGATTTAATTGTGAGACCAGATAGTTAGGATCCTGGCTATTAACCAGTGTCCAAAATGAGCTAACTCGAGCCCTAATTAAGGACCCCAGCATAGCTTTGGCGTCTTGTTGTAGGAGCTTATTATTCATGAATTTACAGAAGTTTTTATATCTTTGTTTGACCAACCTGGTATTCTTAATCTGCAAGGTCTCATCAAGATTATCTCTTGTAATACTTCGGACCTCTCTCTTCATGGCGGTTTTTGCCAGCGCTACCTCATGATTGAAACAATGAGTCGGTTGTGTCCCATTACTGCTACTCTTTGATGTAGAGCCAACTTCAGATATTGCAGACCCCACTAAATTCTGAATTTCATAAATATTGAAGTTGGTCATTTTCCAGTCCATAGAGGTTTTATTCAGTAAAGCCCTGATATTAAAATATAAAGCTTGGATATTTTTTTCAGTCCATCATACCGTGTTTTCTGACTCAGAAGTCACCAGCTTAGTCTGAGAGCTGTATTCCCTAGACATCACCACAATATTAAAGGATGCAGCTAGTATAGAATGATCACTCCAATCATTTGGTGTGACCATAAAAGACATGCATTTATTCCTCAGGTAACCATCAAGAAAGTTATAATCAAGCATCATTGAGCTCTTTCCTCGCCACCATGTATGCCAGACAGACGCCTCAGATATTGATTTAGAGGACCCTACGAGGGGCAGTAGTCCCATATTGCCCAAACCCACATACCAGATTTTACCAATTGTTTTTTAACTGACAGCCCTCTTTGATTCATAACCTCTTCACATGTTTCCTACGGTGCATTTTCAAAACCAAAATCTGCATTTAGAACACCTACAGTACAAACCCAACCCTTTTCATGATTCAGCATCCATTTGTTTATCATCGTACACACTTTAGCAACAAACCTTGCCGCAGGTGATAGACCATTATTATTCCAATAAATGTTTACCATAAGTAGCTTAATTATACCATCCCTAGAGCTTAAGTCTACTCCCAAGGACCCAGGTGGGAAGCTAAATAAATGCCTATGTCCTCTAGTATTCCATGACTTCAGGGAAAGTGTAATTGCAGTTGTCCCCCTAGGGACGACTCGAGTCTTTTTATGGGACCAGTTTTTACACAGGGTTGAAATTATTGCGGCCCAATCAGTTTCTTTGCCCGGTCCCACCCTATCCCTAGAGCCAACAAACAACATTCTTCCTATTTTTCAGACAGTTTCACCCGACTACTTCCGTAAGTATCTGTTAATTTTGCTGCTCAGGGTAATCCTCTATCATAGAGGTTCTTGATTCAATTTCAAAACCCATAGTCCTCAACGTAACCTGTTGTGTCATGACAAGTTCCTTAACCAATGGGGAATCAAAGGTCATAAAGCTAACATCAGAATGCTTTCGATCCAGGAAAGCTACTCGAGCAATATCTTTAGAGCCCACCAATGCCAGTGCTGGGATTTCAGCAAAGATTGTAAGAATATTAGGCCTATTTAGGCAAATCAATTCATCGGGTCCCAATAAGATACTCATTTTTTATCAGATTAGCAGCTTTAACCCTCCCATTCCTACCCAATTCCCTTCAGTTTGTTACCTCCCAAGGATCTTTGACTCCCCTGATGACCCCCACCTAGAGCAGCACACCCCTCCTCTTTCAGGAGTCTTTGTAGCCTGTTTACAAGGTCCTTTATTCCAGAAGCAATTCCCAGATAGAGGCATGCTGGAGGTGGAGAGTGGAGCCTAGGTTTACCCTGTCCATGGCCGCTTTCAACCCTTTCTTTAGGCACTTCCAAACAGTGCAAATCATTGTTTGAGGTGGCTGCCCCCTCAATGGGTACCCAGATGGACTTGGGGGACAAATGTAGCTGCCGATCCATATGGCCCAGTGACTTCGGGCAAACATCTGATTTTAAGGCAACTTCCCTTTCCCTTACTTCAGTGTTCGTAACTTTTCCTGGCCCACATCCCCAGCCAGTCCCCAATCGGGGTGTCTGATTGTCACCTCAACTTGTGGGGCAAATCAGAGCCCCTGAGAAGAGCCACCTAGGCATAACATCTTTCGAGTTTTTTCTACCAGAGGCAGCCTATTGGCATCTGTAGCTTTATCAATGTGATTCATGTCAGTTTGCATTGTTGAATCAACAAGCAAGGGTTGCAAATTTAAATCCCCCTCGCCCTTGGGGGGAGGCATAGGACGGATTTGTTGCATTGTTGAATCTACAAGCAAGGGTTGCATATTTAAAGCCCCCTGGCCCTTGGGAGGAGACAGAGGATGGATTTGTTTAGTTCTAAACAGTGTAGCAAGAGCCGATTTTACAGTTGATGCACAGGATCTTTTCCTCAAAGGCCGGCGCCTCGTCTCTCTCCCTTTTTTATATGAGACAGAATTGGTACATTGGGGCAGATCATCATCATCTCCATCCATCCTTACAATCGCATCGGATGGAGGGCCGAGAATGATATTGCTTACCAATGGATCATCACACACATCACTGCGTTCAGGGGGGTTACTCACTATTGATGGAGGGCTAGGTTTTACCACCTCTAAGTGTGGTGTAGCATTTTTATCCATGGCCAGTGGCATTATTCCACTGTCAGCAACGTCAGAAATCTCAATTATCTCAGGTGAAATCAGTATCAAAGTTGGATTACTCAAGTGGCCTGCTCCCGCCTCCTCAGTCATGCGGAGGGGTAGGTTAAGTAGACTGGATCTCATTTCAGCACCTATATGTTCCAACTTACTATTAACTTCAAGCAGCAAAACTGAGCCAATACAATCCATTTTAGTATTCATCTCAACCATTGCAAGCTGTGTTGATTTCAGTTCAGTCCAAATGTTATCATAGAGTTCTACGAAAGAGCTAAGTACCGCATTTAATGCAGATACAGTGGGATGAGATAAGCAAATCCTCTCATCCACATCTTGCAATGTATGGTGCATTTTAGAATGATCACAGTTAAGTCTTGTGGACCCCAAAGAATCATTCCGTACCTGCCCCCCATCTTTCAATCTTTCGTTTTCCATATCTTCCAGGTTGTTTGTGAGGGCAGTAGGTGTATCATGAGCCGATGCATCGCATTTCTGTTGCATCACACCAGCATCAGTCTTATCATTATCCAGCGCTTTATGAGCACATTCTATGATGCTGATATCCGTGATGTCATTCTGCCCCCCAAAGAAAACCTTCGGGGTCATGACTGAGTGGTCCAGCATTGCATTCCCTCTAATTGCTTGCGGAACTTTAAGCTCTGTACTTGTAGAGTCTATCTTTATTATATAATGGTCCATGAATCTTTGGCCTGATATCGGTCTTAGAGCCTTAGGTCCTCTTGGTGTAGTAGGCAGGATCTTTGGTAAGGGCGGTATATCAGTAGTTACTGCCAGGCCATATGAGGGATGGACCATAGCCCTACAAAAGGGTGCTGGGTTAAATTGATCGTCTAGTTTCAATATTAAGTGAGGCACCTGTTGACTTTGATCACTCAGTTCCCTCTTATTCTCATGCAAAGTTTTGTCGAGGGTGCTAATAATAGGGGATAGTTGTTATGCTCACCTGGTATCCACGGGGACGCCACTCAGCCCTGGTTGGTTCCCGGAACCTTCTCCTCGATTTCCAGATGGTGTATTCGGAGGAGGTCTAGCCTGAAAACACAGGAGGGCTGGGTTCAAGACTGGCCGACTCAAGTAAGTATCCTCCCACCACCCCTTTGGCTTCAGCCCCTTAGGCCCTCTCCTCACCTTGTTGCGGTATTAGGCATGCTCTCCGTCCTGCTTTCTTAGCAGGGGTGCATAGTCTTCAGTGGGCGAGGGCGACCGAGTTACTTCACTGGCACATGCCCATTCAAGTGTCTTTAAGGTAGGTCTTATTGCAGCAGTTTTTGTATAGCACTGATTGTTCTTGCCTGCCTTTCTTTTGTGATTAATAATGTCCTTTCTTTCCCTCTAGGCGTGTGGGAGATTCGGCGTGGCATACTGGTTGGTTTGAGCACCGACCGGTAAATGATGGCACGAGATGTGCAGTGTAATGCGCTATGCACTGCGCTGCTTTGTCTTGCCTTTGCTAACCTGTGTTTCTTCTCTTCCTTACAGGTCACGGTCCTTCTCCAGCAGGTGTGGAACTTCGGAGCGATGCCGGCCGTGAGGGGAAAAGCCAAGTAAGCTTCCTATAATGTTTGTGGCTTAAGCTATGCCAGAGTATGCCTTTTCTAATGTTGTCTTTCTCCTTTTCCTTTTCAGGTTGCTTCGTTTCGGCAGGTGTGCGGTGCCCAGAAGAAGCTGTATGCAGGATGAAGATTGCAGGTAAGATTCTATTAAAGATGTTCCTTTTGTCTCCTCTGCAGGCTCGTTGCTCTGAGACTTGCAGGTATCACAGGACATGGTGAGCGTCACGTTGCAGTCTGCAAAATAACGCGAAGCATGCTCTGTTGCTTGGGTGTGGTTTAAATAGCCTCCCAACAAAGTAGTCCAGGTAAAGTAGTCCCAGGCCACCACACCCAAAACACTATACTGCATAGCTTAGTTCTTAGGAACCAAGCTATGCGAATGCCTCCATGTTAACTGCAGGCCTAATGAAAAGTAGTCCCCCTTCAAACATGTTCTCCACAATTAATATGAGCCTGGCGCCAGAGGTATCAGAACTGACTCCAAGAGAGTCTTGGGAGTGGATACAAGGCCTCCAAGGCCTTAATGGAGCCCCGAACCCTGACCTTACCTGGCAAGTGGGCTTGCGAGTGGGGGTCTGGGGTAAGGGTCGTGACAGCACTGCCCCCCAAGGCCCCTCTCACGGTGTTCTTCTATTCGGTCCAGGCTTGGTTGGAAAGTTCTGATGAAATTCCTTGATCAGACGTGGTGCATGGATATTTTCGCTGTGTTCCCAGGATCTATCTTGAGGTCCATACCCTTTCCAATCGACTAGATATTATAATTTGGACCTAGTGTATTTAGAGTCCAGGATTTCCTTGACTTCGAATTCCGGTTCTCCATCAACAATTAAGGGTTTTGGTGGTGTAGTAACCAGTGTACTGGGTTGTAGCGGTTTCAGGAGTGATACGTGGAACACCGGGTGGATTTGCATATTGGGTGGTAACGCTAGTTTGACGGCTACTGGGTTGATGATTGCTTTGATGGAGTAAGGTCCCAAATATTGAGGACGAAAGGTCCGGGTTCCCTTAAGGGGTACGTACCTTGTTACTAACCAAACCTTGTCCCCTACTTGATAGTCAGGAGCCTTTCTTCGGTGTTGGTCGGCAAATTTCTTTTGTCTGTCCTTGGCTTGAGTTAGATGTTCTGTCGCCTTTTAAAAGGCCTGAGAGATGGTTGCATGAAGAGTCCTCACTGCTGGCATTTCCAAGCTGACTGGAAGGTCTAGTTCGGAAGTACGCGGGTGTCTGCCATAAAGAATGTAAAATGGCGTTTGTCCCGTGCTAGAATGCAATGAATTGTTATAAGCATACTCTGCTATCCATAGTAAGTCCCTCCAATTTCTTTACACTTGATGCAGCATGCACCGTAAGTATTGCTCAAGGGTTTGATTGGTTCTTTCTGTTTGGCCATCCGTTTGGGGGTGGTGACTGGTGGATAATCGGATGTCGATTTGTGCCATTGAACAACATTTTTTCCAGAAGTTGGACACGAACTGGCACCTCGATCAGTGACCAGAACTGATGGGAAGCCATGTAGTTTAACAATACTTTCAAGGAACACTTTTGCTAAACTGGATACATCTGGGAGACCCTTCAGAGGAATAAAGTGTGCCATTTTTTAGAACAAGTCAACAACTACCAGAATGGTGTCGTACCCTTGACTGGGAGGCAGATTTGTAATGAAGTCAAGGGAAAGGGTGTGCCATGGGACATGCGGAATGTCCAATGGTTGAAGGAAACCAGCTGGTTTCTGCTTTTGCGATTCGTTTTGCGCACATTCACCGCAGGACTGAACACACTGGATGATGTCTTTACGGCAAGTAGACCACCAATAGTTCAGTTTCACCTTGCCTAGGGTTTTGGCGATTCCAGGGTGACCTTCCATCAGTGAATCGTGGTAATCTGAAATAATTTGTTGTTGTAGTTCCCCTTTGGGCACATATAGACGATCCCTAAAATAGGGCAATTGGTCCTTGATGGTATATTGTTCTTCCCGAGTATGCCGCAAGCAAGGTGTCGGAATTCATTACCCGTTGGATTTCGTTTCGGAGTTCGGTTTGTGTCAAAGCTGTCGTGAGACCTAAGAGTTTGTCCTCAGGAATGATGGGTACTGGATCTGGAGTTATATACACCTTTTCGTCAATGCCCATGCGGGATAAGGCATCAGCCTTCCCATTCCGGACCCCTGGTCGAAATGTAATTACATAATCGTACTCGGCGAAGAAAAGGGCCCACTGCAGTTGACGCGAGGCCTGGGCATTTGCTGTTTTCAGATATTGCAGGTTTCGATGATCCGTGATTACCGTAACGGTGTGCCTGGCTCCTAAGAGATAGTGTAGCCATGCCTTAAAAGCGCATTTAATGGCTAAGAGTTCCTTGTCGGTGATCGCATAATGGATTTCCAGAAGTGAAAACTTTCGCGACCAGAAGGCCATGGGGTGTAATTGACCGGTTTCAGGGTCCATCTGTGAGAGGACAGCCCCCATAGCCATGCTGGAAGCATCAGTTTCCACGATGTAAAGGAGGTCTGGATGAGGGTGTCGCAGGATCGGCGCGGAAGTGAATCTTTGTTTGAGTTCTTGAAAGGCTCTTTCTGCTTCTTGGGTCCAAATAAACTTCTTATTGTTTTTTCGTAATAGTACTGTGATCGGGTATACAACCTGAGAGAAGTCTGGGATGAATCGGCAGTAGAAGTTTGCAAAGCCCAGCATGCTTTGGATCCCTTTCAGTGAAGTTGGTGATGGCCACTTAAGAATGGCGTCTACTTTCTGTACGTCCAATCTGATCCCTTTCAGAGTGAGAATGAAATCAAGGAATTCTACTTCGGTGACGTGAAAAAAGCATTTTTCGAGTTTTGCATATAATCGATGTTGGCAGAGCTTGGTGAGAACAGAGCGAACGTGCTTAACATGGTCTTGATTCAAGGCTGAGTACACTAAGATGTCATCTATGTAAACCAAGGCGCAAATATCGATTAATTCTCTCAGGACATCATTCATGAAGTATTGGAATGCAACGGGAGCGTTGCATAGCACAAAGGGCATGACTTGGTATTCATACAAGCAATATTTGGTACGGAAGCCGGTTTTCCATTCATCTCCTTTTTTAACTCGGACCAGGTGGTACGCTCCCCGAAGGTCCAATTTGGTATAAATCTGGCCATCTTTGACTTGGTCTAACATTTTAGGAATAAGTGTCAAGGGGCAGCGATTCTTCACAGTAATCTGGTTTAATGCGCAGTAGTCGATGCAGGTCCTCAAGTCCCCTTCTTTCTTTGGTACGAAGAACAAAGGACTGGGTGCCGGGGATTTAGACGGGCGGATAAATCCGTTTGCCAGGAACTGGTCTAGATAGGATTTCAAATGGAGGTTTTCCGGTTCTGTGAGTGCATACATTCTGCCACAAGGAATTTGTGAGCCTGGAATGAGGTCAATCTGGTAGTCATAGGGCCTGTGGGGCGGTAGTGTGTTAGCTTGTTCTTTTTGGAACACATCCTGGAAATCTTGGTATTCACTTGATAGGGTGTTAGTTACTCCAAGTGTTGATGCTGCTGTTCTGGGAATCACAGGGATACAGAAGTCAGGTTTCTGTTCTTGGTAATAGCAGGCAGGGGCGCAATCATCAGGGAAGGTCACTTTCCGAGCACGCCGGTCTATCAGGGGATAGTGAGCAACTAAACATGGCATACCTAATATTAGCCGGAACTGAGGTGCCTTGATGAGATCAAAAGAAATGGATTCCCGGTGTCCATCATGGCACAGCAAGGTTACCCCGACTGTACATTGGGTTACTGGTCCGGAAACGATGTCTGTCCTATCCACAGTGGTTACCTTGTCCGTGGTCGGCTTTGAACATAAGGGAGCCCCATCTCTGCTGCCAGTTCTTGATCGATATAATTCCCAACTGCTCCACTGTCTATGTATGCCTCAACGGCGTGCATCCGAGACGGTCGTTGGTGGTTAATTAAGATCACAGGTATTGCAAAGTGCGAGGTTGGTGGTTCTTTCTTCTCACTCGACACACTGACCTCTACGTTGGCCGAGCTGGATAGTTTTCCGATTCCTTGATCTCGTCCTTCTCTGTGGCCCTGACTGGAGGTTTCACTGGGCAATCCTTAAGGAAGTGTCCTGGTTTTCCGCAGTACAAACATAGTTGTTGTTGCCTTCTTTTGTCTCGTTCTGTTTCTGTTAACGGAGGTCGTATTCCTCCGATTTGCATGGGTTCTACAATGTTCTCTGGCACACATGACGCATTGTCCCTTGGTCGAACATACACGGCCCGAGTGTCTGACCTAGACCGATCTGCCTTTCGATCCTGCAATCAGTGATTTAGTTGCACAACCAAGTTAATGAATTTGGTACAGTCTCTGGGTGGTTCAACCACCTGGGCTACAACATCCTTCAATTTGCCTCGTAGGCCTCGGTGGAATAATGTGGTTCTTTTGTTTTTAGGCCACCTAGCTTCAGCAACCAATCTATTGAAGGTGGCAATGTACGTTAATAAGTCTTGATTCCCCTGTCGGAGTGACAAGAGTTCTTTGTCTACTGCTTTTTCTTGGGTATGACGAGAAAAAAGCTTCTCCATTTCCCTCTGAAACCCCCAAAATCATGTAGCAAAGGATCCTCATGGCTTACCAGTGGCACCGACCAATCCGCTGCGCTACCGCTCAGGTGTGACAGAACAAAAGCTACCCGCGCTTAGTCGTCGGGGAATGCACCAGGCCTACAAAGAAAGTGAAAACAACACTGATTCATGAATGCAGCATACTTCCTTGGGTCGCCTGAGAACCGTTCCAGTGATGCTAGGGGAACTGCCCCGGGTAGCGTAAATTGTACTGGGGCGGATGATAAGGTGGGTGCTTGTGCTGATGGGTTGTTTCCGGACAAAGGAGTCTGTCCTGCTTGCGATTGTAGGAACTGCCTACCGATCTCTTCAGTGCGATCCTTTATTACTACTAAATCCCTCCGGAGAGCATTGGTCTCTTGTCTGGCAGAATGAACTTCGGCGCGTATTTGTCCTAATAATTGAGCCAATTGGTCGATTTCTGATGTCTCCTTGGCGCCCAGGTGGATTAATTATTGTAGGCGTTGCGTTCTATTACGCTCACCTGGTATCCACGGGGACGCCACTCAGCCCTGGTTGGTTGCCGGAACCTTCTCCCTGATTTCCGGATGGTGTCTTCGGAGGAGGTCTAGCCTGAAAACACAGGAGGGCTGGGTTCAAGACTGGCTGACTCAGGTAAGTATCCTCCGACCACCCCTTTGGCTTCAGCCCCTTAGGCCCTCTCCTCACCTTGTTGCGGTATTGGGCGTGCTATCCGTCCGGCCTTCTTAGCAGGGGTGCGTAGTCTTCAGTTGGCATGGGCGACCGAGTTACTTCACTCAAGGTAGGTCTTATTGCAGCAGTTTTTGTATGGCACTGATTGTTATTGCCTGCCTTTCTTTTGAGATTAATAATGTCCTTTCTTTTTCCCTAGGCGTGCGGGAGATTCAGCGTGGCGTACTGGTTGGTTTGAGCACCGCTGGTAAATCATGGCACGAGATGTGCGCTGTAATGCAGTAAGTAATGTGCTATGCGCTGCGCTGATTTGTCTTACCTTTGCTAACCTGTGTTTCCTCTCTTCCTTATAGGATGCGGTCCTTCTCCAGTGGGTATGGAACTCCGGAGCGATACCGGCCGTGAGGTGAAAAGCCAGGTAAGCTTCTTATAATGTTCGTGGCTTAAGCTATGCCGGATTATGCCATTTCTAATGTTGTCCTTCTCCTTTTCCTTTTCAGGTCGCCTCGTTCCGGTAGGTGTGCGGTGCCCAGAAGAAGCTGTTAACTGGAGAGCGGATGACAGGATGGAGATTACAGGTAAGATTCTATTAAAGATGTTCCTTTTGTCTCCTCTGCAGGCTTGTTGCTCTGAGGCTCGCGGGTATCACAGGACACAATGAGCGTCACGTTGCAGTCTGCAAAGTAACGCAAAGCGTGCTCTGTTGTTTGGGTGTGGGTAAATAGCCTCCAACAAAGTAGTCCAGGTAAAGTACTCCCAGGCCACCACACCCAAAACACTATATAGCATAGCTTAGTTCTTAGGAACCAAGCTATGCGAATGCCTCCATGTTAACTGCAGGCCTAATGAAAAGTAGTCCCCCTTCAAACATGTTCTCCACAATGAATATGAGCCTGGCACCAGAGGTATCAGGACTGACTCCAAGAGAGTCGCGGGAGTGGATGCAAGGCCTCCTAGGCCTTAATGGAGCCCCAAACCCTGACATTACCTGGCAAGTGGGCTTGCCAGTGGGGGTCTGGGGTAAGGGTCGTGACAACAGTTTGCATAGTGAGGTTGAAACAGCGGGCTTGGGGCTCATTATTGTAGCAGCCTCTACAGGCCCCAGTTCTTCATGATTCAGCACCTGTAATAAGGTCTGGTGGGGAGGCCAGATTTATTTGGTTTCGTTGGCCAGTTCTCATTATGACCTTTACAAGGCAGATAGTATATGATAGTATATGATGTATCAAGAGTCCACTGTTTCCTGCTAAGTAATGACAATTCCGGGGTCGGGAGGTAGTCTGTCTTCTCCACTTCCCAAGGTCTCTACGTGTTTAGCTAGTAACCAGGAATGTCAATTCCAACTATTCAGAAAATAGAGAAACCTATCAAAGGACTCGCCACCTAGTGGCTATCCCGCAGTCTCCGAGCTATGAGCTATAAGATAAGCCTATAGACCAGCCAATTTAAACGCTACATTCTCTGACTAGTATGTAAGGGAGCATTACTCAGATCAAAGGAGTAGCCAGCTAGTGACTATCCCGCAGTCTCTGAGTCATCCGATGTAAGATAGCAGAGAAGGGAAATACTCCCAATACTTGGTTGCTGCCTGCCGAAAGAATGTAGTCAAGGATGACCAAGTGGGCAGCTAGTTGGAATTCAGAAAGGAAAGGGTGTTAAATCTTTCGTTTGGGCAATACCTTTCAAATGCCAAGAAAGACCACAGCACTATGTACTCTGTGCTCGGCAGGCTTATAAACTTATAGCTTACAAGCTTGCACACTTACCGCTGAGAAATACTCTTTTCCAGCTCTCTCTACTCTCACGGCTCTCACGCATCTCTCCCCACAATCTCAGCGCTCTCCTAGGTGACCTCGGTCCCAGCTCTGCACGCGAGACCCGCACCGCAAGTCACCAGGTAATCAGAGCGAGGAAGCAAGACGGAGCTAAGGGGCAAGGAGCGGTAAGCGGTGAGCGAAGAGATGAGACGTGAGGCATGAGCAATCAAGTGATTAGAGGAAAGAACGTAGGAAGGAACGTAGCTACGTCAAGCCGCACCCTAGCTAACAAACAGAGACACAGGAACTAGCAAGAACGACCGCTTCCGACGTAGTAAAAAAACTGATATTCTCTTCTTCTTGGCTGTTGCCAAATTCTATGCACCTGCTTCCATTTATTGTGCTCTGTCCTTAGTTAAATCCACATTTTCTACTTGCTGCAAATGCTTTATTTTTGATGCTTCACTTTTTGCCTGGAAAAGGTATTGACAGTCATCTGGGCATGTTGACTAAAATTGTGCAATAGCAAGCACTTTTTGTCTCTCATAAACTTCTACTTTGATTCTTGCACTTTTATGCTTGAATTTCCCCTGTTCGCTTGATGTTGTGGTATACAATGTGGCTTTAGGTACTCTAGTCATATCTCTCCCTCCCTGTTTCCACTGGCTCTTGTCGTAAGTTGGAAGGAGTCAGACAAAGGGGTAGCATTTGAACTCAAAGTTGTATTTAACAAAAGAGAACAAGAGTCTAACTCTCCCTATTACTAGAGGGTTTGCCCTATCTAAATGAATAATAAATCTGGTGCTCGTCGTTAGGTTGATTATCAAACTAAAGAGTCCATCCTCTGTCCAACTCTGTTTGATTCTGGCCATACCACTAATTGAAAGAGGTTTTAACAAACAGAAATAATGCCAGGAGAATGACTCTCTGCTCCTGGCTCAAGAGGATCAGCCTCAGAGCTGCTTTTAAACAGCCTTGTACAAATGTTCTTAACAAAAGAGGAGGAGGGCCGGAGAATGACTCCTTTCTCCCGGTCAAACTGCATTAGCCCGAGAGGCTGTTTTCAAACAGTCTCTGGTAACAGCCTTTAAAAGTCCGACCAGGGACTTTCCTTGGTTTGACCAGTTGTCCAACAGTTCTTCCTTTTTAACACATTGCAAACTCCCCGGCTACCCTAGTCTCCTCTGTGAGTAATGAAACCTGGAACGCCACTTCCGAAGTGTCTTTGGTTCTTCTATTATTCTTAATAGCACTATTGGTAGAGAGACTACTTTTGTAACTTCCTTGAGTGTGAATGTCTCTCCTCTAGTTATTGTGACAAGGGAGATTACTCTGGAGGCACTATGAACTTTTGAGTTCTTTATTTCGATTCCTCTGATGAGGAAGATTACTCTGGATGCCTTCCTCACTGCTGGTAATTTTAACACTGTTACAGGGACGAGAGAGATTACTCCTGATGCACTCTTCACTGTGGTGTATTTAACACTATTGCTGTGATGAAGGACATTACTCCCAATGCAACCTTCACTTGTGCTGCCTTTAACACGGTTACTGTGACGAGGGAGATTACTCCTGATGTACTCTTTACTTGTGACTTCTTTAACAGTGTTACTGTGACGAGGGAGATTACTCCTGATCAGTGGTCGAAGTGTACGAAAAGAAGTAGTGGAACTATGTTCCCTGCTGGCCTGCACCCACTCCCCACAAGCCCCATCACCACGTCCCCTCCCACGCACAATACACCCCCCCAAACAACTGTACCTGGTGTTTAAGGGAACTTTCAGTGCATCTTCCTACACTTTTATTTTAAAACGAAACCATTCCGGAACAGTTGCTTTTCAAAATAAAAGAATAGGAGCTGTAAAAGATAATTTAAAAAAGTAGAGGAGCATCGCTCCCTTCCGCTCCCGCTCACTTTGACCACTGCTCCTGATGTATATTTTACCTGTAGTATCTTTGACACTTACTGTGACGAGTAAGATCACTCCTGATGCACTCTTTGCCCTTTCCCAAGCCCCTACAGGTTCTTCCTGTGGTGATGGGTTGGCTCGTTCCCTTTGGCTGCTCGCCATAACTCTCTCTTCTCTCCCTGCTGTGTTGCTGCAGCTCCACAGGGTTAACACCCTATTTGTATCGGATTCATGGAAAGACCACACAGACCACCTTGCAGAGGTCACAACACCATCAGCCTTTCTCCAGCTTCTGCTCCGATTGGGCCTTCCCGGTCTTTGGAGGAGTCACGATGGCTTCGACTTTCAAGGAGTCCTTCCTTGCTTTTTATGTTCTGTAGCTGGGTCGCCCCCACCAGAGTGCTACAATCTTTCCTCTTTGTCTTTGAAGTACTCTTCACGCTTCCTCTGGCCCACCTCATCAGAGTACTGTCTAGAGCTGTAAAAGGAGTAGTTTGCTTAATTCTGTCAATCTTCTTCCTCTCAGTACTTTTAGGAGATGACTCAATATTACTTGGTATCTTCCTTTCATTCTTCCTCCTCTTGGTAGAGTCAAGTCAAGGAAAGGAGGGAGTATTGCAATAACAGACAGTGGTCTTCTCCGGTTAGTTCTCGGAAGACCTCAATTGTATGGTCTCAAAGGTAAGAGGCTTAGGTAGTTCCATCACAGAACAGGAGTCCTTGCCCCCATGAGGGAAGTCACTCCCTGTGAGGTGCCACATTCTGCCCCCGTATGGGGATTGTTGAGTAGTGGGAACCCCTCCCTAGCCTCACAGGGAAGGGCTCCTCTCTGGGAAGAAGTGACGAGATCCTGTGAGTCTTCACACTCTACATTGTATATATCACGTTCATTGTGTATAACATATTATTGTATGCACATACTTGCACGCTGTTATTGCTTTAATCTTCTAAATTCATATCAGCCTCTTTGTAATGGACTTTGCTGATTTCACAGTCACCAATGCTCATTTATGAGGGATTGAAATGGGTAGTGGCTGAATGCGTAAGTTAATGTAAATCGTGTTTATATCCTGCAAGGTTCCAGTAGCTAGAACCATAATATAAGTTTGAGTGCACCAAAGGTTTGGAACACAAAAGAGGTCTATTAAAAAATGTGAAATACTGTTTGACATCAATTTATGAAGGCAAAATGGGTACATTGCCCAAAAACAGTGCATACATTTAAAAAAATGTAATAGGGCCTGGTTTACAAAGTGTTTTTAAATGAGATTTTCCAATTCAAAAACATTTTTGTAAATCAGGCCTGTAATCTCTATACTGTAAAATCACTGTTGTGGAGGTCCAGTTCTCTTGTCATCAACGCAATGGTAAGGGCACGTGCCTGTATGATTATGTGCCCATGTTTGTTGTGGAGGGCATTCGGGTGCAGGAGCTTTGACACTTGTTGAATGACAAGAAGACAGATGAAAAATTATAGTACTTTGCACGGATGTATCAGATGTAGTGGTGATAAATTGGGGCCAAACAAATGCCAAGTTGTTTCAGGTGATAAAATGCTGCTCTGTTGATTGGCATAATGGCATGGTGCACTTACATTCTTTGATTGATATCAGTCTGGGTAGATGAACTTAACTGATGTGATCACAAGCAGGTGTGACTGATATAATAGCCTTGCACCCCAGCCCTAACTACCTGATTCATAAAACTAGAAGCCAGTTTTTTTTTCATTCATGCTGATATCAGTCGGGATAGAGAAGGGTTATCAGGTGGTTAATAAGGTAGAAGAGAGCCCAAGTTGGCCTCCATCTTTAGCACAAAGTATCTCCTCATGGACACCTCAGAAAATGGCACTACTCGTATATATTTGTTTCTGGCATTGTGTTGCCTGTAATTGGAGCTGATTTCTCTATATGATGCTATTTTGTTTCTACCTTGTTTGTTCCCCTGTGGCTACCTTTCCAGTGGGCATTCTGTCAATATCTGTGTTGAAACCAGAGTAAACAGCATGGCAGCAGTGGAGGACTTCCCCTTTGGCCCGAAGAAAATTTGAGTAAATTGTGTGCAAGCACCAGGATCTTGATACGTTGCAATGCCTTTGGGTTTCGTGTTCTAAGAAATTACCAGTTACATTTCTAAGAAATTACCACTAACAATTGCGGATCAGCATCTGAGTGCTCAGGTCCAGAATCTTAATAATGAACATTTAATTCTAAAACATTCTGAAGACTCTTGACAGAATGTATTTTCATAGACACCAATGGTAAGTTTTGAATAATGCTAATTATGGTGATCGACCATGCATTGCAAGAATGCCATTGCTTTTGTTTGGAACCATTTTTATCGCTGAACCATATTGTTTCCAATCAACCTATGATCAGATATATTATCAGTAAGATGATCGGCCCAGGCTTACTGGGCCGAACCAGGCCCGGTTCCATCGGTACCTTCAACCTGAACAGAGAGACAGCCTTTCTGGTGATCTTTTGCAGGTGTTTGATCAGTTCGACGTCAAGCCATTTGGTGTGGAGGCATTTTGTGCTTTTTAACATGGATGTTTCTATGCTAATAGGTGTAAACAGCTGTTGAAACTAAATGGGATGAATGAATAGATCCGATTTCACAAGGGACTAAAAGAGGGGGATAAGTTTCCATTATTGGTGCATCCTTCCACTTTTCAAGGACTAATTGAATATTGGTGTTCAACTTCAGGAAAAAGGACAAGTGCTCAGTTCAGTCACTGGTCACTTTATCTTCCAGAGCCAATGGGCATCCTACTGTGTGCCTGATTCTGTGGATGACTCTAACAGCACAGCATGCAGTGTTTTGGAATATCACATGTTTTGCTGCACTGCCAAAGTATGAGTCTCTTTTTGGAAACTCTTCAATTGCACCGGCTTGCGTGTAGAGGTAGTTACCGACACACAAATGCATTAACGGATATGATTTTACCACCGGCAGTAATAAGGTATTTCCCTGTGGAGTCCTATGGCTCCAAAATCAGGAATAACCGAAGAAGTCACATGACTCAGAATGATGTGTGCTCTTCAGGATACTGCTTTTGTACCACCTGTGGTAATGGTACTACTGTTTGGTGGCTTTTAGCCATAGGTAATGTATAACTCTCATTTCAAGATTAGTAAGAAAAAAGCTCAGCCAGCTCATTTGAGGATGGGATGGTTGGATGGTGCAGGTCTTTCTTGCCCAAATAGCTTTAGTCTCATTTTTCTGGAGGCAGACATGGTAGAAAGAGGAGGAAAAGGGCTTTCCGTGATTTTCTCCTGCATCCGCTTATTCACCTTTGTTGTGTGAGATTCTGGCAATGGTGTGTCTCCATGGCCTCAATTCATGCCTTGCATGTGGTCACACTGCTGCAGGAACAACAGAATAGGAAATCATGCTGATATTGACGAGATCTGAATGCTCCTGATTGTGCGGTCATCCTGCTCCTCCCCATACCATGTGCAGCCCCTTGAGAAAATAATTATTGAGGCCAGGATTGATCTCAAAAAGGTTTTTCTGTGGAGAAGAGTTAATGGTGTGTGGTAACCTATGAAGACAATCATGTTATTTAAATACTAAAAAATAAAACTACATTTAATGTACTAACTCAGGTTGTCTGTTTACTTTACTGACACAAAAAGCATCATTTTGTACTTCCCCAAGAAAACTCCAAGACATGTATTGCTACTACCACCATGTACTAATAGTCTTATAGACCTCGGGAGGCGTCACACTTGGGATAATTATCCTAATTTGGTGGTGGGTCATTATCCTGTGATAACGACCCTTTCCTCTGTCTATAAGGATATGTTATTTAATGGTATTACACTCCTCATCCCCCCTTTAATCTTTTCTAGTTTTGACTATTGCTCTATTTTAGAACTCAGACTTCTGGCTTACCAAATGGCTCCACTCAATTCTATTTATAATTCTTCTGCTTGATTGCTCTCTTATCTGTCTCCTTGTGACTCCATCCTTTCTGTTTTAGTTTCTCTTTGGTGGCTCTCCTTTGAATCCCATCAAATTTGTCTTTAAGTGCGCCCATGGTTTGGCTCCTATGTGTAATTCTTGTTTTACTTTCTTTGCATTGTCCTCCCTGTAATCTTAGTTCGCAGTCTCAGTTTCAGATTACATTTACAAGACCTCTGCATGCTCCATCTCAATTCTAGTTCTTTTATCTTTTAGCTGTCAGGTGCTGCAATATACTCCAACTCTCTATTAGTACATTCCCATCTTTATCTTCCCTTTCTCTTTTTGATCTTGAATAAAAGAGCATTTGACCTCATTGTCTTACTTGTAATTAGGTTATGCAAACTTCTTAAATTTGTACAATTTTTATAACACCTTCAGCGAATTGGCAAAAGTTCAATATAAGGTAAAATAAGTACAAAAATACAAATGCAGTATGGAAATCGAAATCAGATGCTAAAAATTTGTTTATTTTTGCTAATACCACCGAAAGGGATAAGAACCACATCCTTCTATAAAGGGAAGTGCTCTCCAAATATACAAGTCTTTGGGCCTCATTACACAGAAGGCGGTAAAGGTTAACGGTCACCGGTAAGGATACCGGTGACCGTTACCCCTTACCGCCTTACTACGAGGTCCCTTTGTGGGACCCGACCTTAACGCCTGGTGTAGACCAGCCGTTAAAGTTGGGACCCACAAAGGGACCTTGGTGCTAATTACGGTACCGCAATTTGCGGTACCGTAATTACCGCCTTCCTCATTCCCATTATGCCCTATGGGGCAAAAATGGGAATGGGGAAGGGCCATGAAGAAAGGGGGAATTATCGCCCGCCAAACTTGAAATGGTGTGGTAATTCCCCTTTTCTCCATGGTGGCACAGGTATGGTACCGGCGGCAACCATGGTGCTATGTAGCACCATGGTTTACCGCCTTCCGTGTAATGAGGCCCTTTGTTTTTGTCCGTATGGTATGCATGATGTGCAGGTTCTGTTTGTTCTGGATGTAGCTACAGCTCAAAAGATGATACTCACTTTTGATTCTTTTATACTGGCACTATTATAAAGCAATAAACAATTGGGTACTCCCCTATTTCTGTTCACGGGTGGGGTCGAATCTGTACTATGGGGAGAGTCATACAGTGAAAACACAATAAAGACAGATCGACTACCCCTCTCTAGAGGTCCCTTTGGTACAACTGGCAGGAGGATCGGAATCTACTAAATTAGTTGGTATCACCTCACTGATGATGCCCAACAAGGCTGAAACACGTGTATGGGGTTTCTGTTGGTTCTCTTGTTCAGAGGAGAATTGCCTAGTATTTCGGTGCTGGACTGCCCCTGGGCAGGACAAAGACTGATATGCAGTGAAATTTGTTCTCTGTGAAAGGGACAGTGAGCTAAAGACTTGGTAGAGTCTCTCCCAGGGGTTATTCACCCAAGAACAGGTCATTGGGCTGTGTTCGTGCTGGTAAAGAGATTCCCAGACCCTCCCTTGTTTTGCATAAATTAACTTTGGGTCTCACCGTAAGTTACCAGGGCGATCCAGACATGGACCCCTTGCTCACTGTTCTTAGAGAGGCACAGCTTCACCTCACTGATGATGCCCAACAAGACTGAAACACGTGTATGGGGTTGCTGTTGGTACTCTTGTTCAGAGGCGAATTGCCTAGTATTTCCGTGCTGGACTGCCCCTGGGCAGGACAAAGACTGATATGCCGGGAAATTTGTTCTCTGTGAAAGGGACAGTGAGCTAAAGACTTGGTAGAGTCTCTCCCAGGGGTTATTCACCCAAGAACAGGTCATTGGGCTGTGTTCGTGCTGGTAGAGAGATTCCCAGACCCTCCCTTGTTTTGCATAAATTAACTTTGGGTCTCACCGTAAGTTACCAGGGCGATCCAGACATGGACCCCTTGCTCACTGTTCTTAGAGAGGCACAGCTTCACCTCATTGATGATGCCCAACAAGGCTGAAACACGTGTATGGGGTTGCTGTTGGTACTCTTGTTCAGAGGAGAATTGCCTAGTATTTCCGTGCTGGACTGCCCCTGGGCAGGACAAAGACTGATATGCAGGGAAATTTGTTCTCTGTGAAAGGGACAGTGAGCTAAAGACTTGGTAGAGTCTCTCCCAGGGGTTATTCACCAAAGAACAGGTCATTGGGCTGTGTTCGTGCTGGTAGAGAGATTCCCAGACCCTCCCTTGTTTTGCATAAATTAACTTTGGGTCTCACCGTAAGTTACCAGGGCGATCCAGACATGGACCCCTTGCTCACTGTTCTTAGAGAGGCACAGCTTCACCTCACTGATGATGCCCAACAAGGCTGAAACACGTGTATGGGGTTGCTGTTGGTACTCTTGTTCAGAGGAGAATTGCCTAGTATTTCGGTGCTGGACTGCACCTGGGCAGGACAAAGACTGATATTCAGGTACATTTCTTCACTGTGAAAGGGACAGTGAACTAAAGACTTGGTAGAGTCTCTCCCAGGGGTTTTTCACCCAAGAACAGGTCATTGGGCTGTGTTTGTGCTGGTAGGGAGATTCCCAGACCCCCCCTTGCTTTGCATATTTATATTTACCCCGGAGTCACCATGTAACCCAAATTCCAGATCCACAGCTGGAGCCTGTTGCTACCCATGTACTTTCTTCTATGACCATCAAAAGAATCCACCAGGGGAGCAGTGAAGTGTCCACCGGCTGGGTACCTTACAGAACATCCATCCAGCATTGGTAGGACTTGCTAATTTTGCCCAACTACCCAGTTGTCATGCCCAAAGAATGCTGGCGAAGAGCAACATCATCCCCTTACCACCCGAAGTGCACCACACCACAAGGACGTGGGCATTCAAGTTTAAGATGGGGGCACCCTTTGATTTACTCACCCTGGGGTTACTAAGCCTTAAACACGCAAACACAAAAACACACGTTCGCATAGATCATTTTAATAAATCATATGAGGACAAATGTGATGTGTAAAATGTGTATACAATGTGACTGTGCTGACCTTAGATTTTAACTGTACTGCTTTACTTATTCTGCTAGAAAGACATGTCCAGTGGGTAAAAAATGTATGGGGGACACCATTTGTGTGTTTTCACTTGGCCCAGTAATGGTGGACAATGGAACGGACCCAAACATGAGGAACATTAAACACCTGGAGCTTTAAGCACAGTTGTGAAAATGGCTTAACAAGAAAGAAAATAGGAAACCTCAAGCCTACCCTGCGCGGTGCCCCAGCATCTGCCCTTCACAGGGTGTGACGGAAGCACCACGGCACACAACATGAGACAGGGCCCATTTTAGAGGAACACTCCACAATTCCAGGCGCGGGCTCAGCAGATGTTTCGCCTTGTTTGACTGTCAACTTCTCTATTAAAAAGATAAAGAAAAAAGCCACTGCTGAATGACTCACCACGCATTGTGGAGAGAGAAGAGGGGGAGCTGTTAGTGCTCTCTGATAACTTCCGGCACAAGCTGAGTGTCAGCAGTTCTGAAGGCCCCGATTCAGACGTCTGTGTAAAAATAGAAAGGTGTTGTTCCAAGAGGAACAACACATTTCTTAAAAGCACCACATTGTGCAAAATATAGAATGTGTTGTAATCACATGAATGCCTCAGCGTTTGCATGTACCTGATTTACAGCCTGACAACTGCCCTGGTAACCATCAGGAATGCAAGGCAGGCAGTGAAAGGGGATTCTCCTGGCAAAGCACTTCTTTTGCATATTAGAAACATGCATTGGCAATGTCAACAGTGTTGGCTTCTATGTAGGCATGGGAAAGGCATTTTCCAAGCACTGCCATAATGGTACTAACTGGCTACTGTTAGTGGAGTTTTCCTAAAGTCCACTGTGAGGTAAGGCATTGTAAAACTATCCCAATGTTGGTGTTACAGCTGGTGGTATTTGTGTAGGTTGGATTACATTACATTTCTCCTGGTAGCCTTGTATTCAAAGAATCTCTCCTCAAGGCTAGTCATTATACTAAACAGTACTAAAACATGTCTACTATGGAAAACTATATGGCAGAAGCTCTTATTCCTCTTACTGTTCAAAAACTGAAAGAATTGTGTAAGGAAAAATGTCTTAGTACTAATGGAAAGAAAGCTGATTTAATCCAAAATGTGTTGGATTACCAAGTTTCCGTGAGTAGGCATGTAACCTCTACTCCCGGTTTGGATAATAATGGTGGTCCAAGTATAACACTTAGTCCTCATCTTTCAGAAAGTGCTATAGCTGATGATATGGGTGTTAATGTGATTGTTATCCACCTCCAAACCTTCTAACCTCAGCCCTACCTATGTCTAACATGTCAGTAGAACTAATCATAGAGTTGGAGAAAATGAAACTGCAGCTAGAATACAGAAGTATGGAGATACAGTCTGAAATGAAAGACAAATAAATGAGGAAGGAACTACAACTCAGGGAAAAAGAGATGGAGCATGATCTTGACATTAAAGAGTTGTCCCTTGATTCTACTTCTGTTTCAGAGTCTTCTATGTCTGAAACCTCCAGGAACAGGAAGCCTCGTCTCCCCAAAGATTTGGTGAGTGTGTATGATGCAAAAAACGTTTTTTTCTGGATTGGCTGGGTACATTTGAGTTTACATGTAAAAGTGCAAGGTATTTGTGAAAGTTAGTTTGTTCCATGGGTAATCTCAAGGCTCCCCCAGAGCGGCTGTGACGGAGTTGAATGAATAGACAAGATTACCAGTTGGTAAAAAGTGCTATCATAGCCATGTTTTGGAATACCCCTTCCCAATACATAGAAAGGTTTAGGGACCACATGAAGAGAGATTGTAACTTGTGGGCCACGTGGGTGTGTGAAATCCTGAAAAACTTCAATGGGTCGGTTAAGGGCTACAAGATGAGCACTTATGATGGTATGAGATGTTTCGTCATGCTAGAAAGTATTTTTGAAGGCTGTTCCCCAGAGCTGAGACAGCACCTAAGGAACTGGACCCAAAGCAGCAGGCAATAGCGGCTGACTTGTGTGTGGCCAACATAGCTACTTACAAGGATTCTGGGGCTCCCCACAAGAAAGAGGATGGGAGGAAGCATAAGAAAGATGAGATAGATCATTCAAAAAATTCCCCAACAAAAGAGGGCCACAAACATAACATGGGTAACTATCCCCTTAAACAACCTTAGAGGGCTAGTGAAACCTCTGGGCCCAAACCAGAGGGAGGTTACTAGAAACCCCCATTCCAGAAAACATTTAGGAAGTGTGTGGTTTGGTGACCATGTGAAAGGAGATCCCAGATGTAAGGGTAAACCTTCAGGGATCCCATTTGTCAGTTTAGCATTCACACAAGATGTGGAAATACCAATGCCAGGTGCTAGCTTTCACGATCCAGCTGAATAACCCTTTGGTGTTCAAGCTAGAGTCGTATTAGTATGTCTATGACTGTGGGAAAAACAGACTATTGAAGTCGATAATTCAATTCCTGATAATACTAAAGAGTATTATAAAGACAGTGTACTTGTTAATGGTCAGAACACCCTGGCCCTTAGAGACACTGGGGCCAGTAGAACTGTGGTATGAAAGTTTCCTTCAGCTTGAGGAAGTTGCTAAGGCTCTCAAAAAGCTTACCAGATTAGCAGGAGGTTCAGTCCAAATGTGTCCCACCCATACTGCCAGCTATCATTAAATGCCATGACATGGCTGTTAGAATCACTGTGAGTGTCCAGTCGGAAGTGCCAGGTAGGGTACTCTTGGGCAATGACTTGAAGGCACAGGGTGTAATTTCCAGCACCCCAAAGTCCCCTTCCATGTAGAGAAGGGAGATGACAAGGAAAGCAAGGGAGGCAACTTTAAGAGACCTTCAAACTGAGACCAAGGGGAAACCCATGGTCTCCAAAGGTTGGAAGGGCCCCAAGCCCAAAACATCCTCAAGGAATAAAGTTCCTGTAGAAGAGAAACCGGAGGTCACACCTGTGAGCCCACCACCAGATGAGGCTGAGTTGGTGCCAGAAGACCCCCTGAAGAACTATCTTCTGGTGAGTCAGATGTGGAGGAGATTAAACCCTGGAAGATCTGAATCCAAGAGACCATCATGACCAGCAGACTTTGCTTGCAGAATGTGGACCCGCAAGGACAGACATCAGTAGGGGACTGAGAGAGGATCCCTCTCTAGAAGGTCTGTGTCAGAAGGCAGCTTCCGAGGTGAAGGGCAAGATCCTGGGAAGCATAGTCTTTACTGGAAGGATGGATTTCTCTACAGTGAGCCTATGGAATCTATTCCAGGGGACAACAGGTGACTGGTGGTACCCCAAGCATTGAGATCCAATTTCCTACAGTTAGCACATGAGGGTCCCCCTGGCTGGTGATTTGAGTTAAGAAAAGCACCAAGGAGAGGATATCATTGTACTTCTACTGGCCCAAGATGGGTGCAGAGGTTAAGAAATATTGCAACACTTGCCAAGAATGTGACACATTTAGTGCCTCTCCCAGTAGTGGGAGTTCTTTTTGAGAGAGTGGGGATTGACATTGTTGGTCCCCTAGACCTCCCAACTTCTTCAGACATCTGTTTATATTAGTTGTAGTGTACCATGCCACTGGATACCCTGAAGCTATTCCAATGAGAATTGTTACTGCTCATGCAGTGGCTAATGTCCTATTTGGTATTTTTACCAGAGTAGGATTTCCTAAGGAGGTTGTATCTGACAGGGGGAGGGGTCACATTTTATGGCCCACTACATGCAGGCCATGTCGACAACCTGTGGGGTAACCTACACGTTTTCAACTGCATAGCACCCTCAAACAAATTAATAGAACTATGAAGAGCATGATTGGAGCTTTGGAAAAACCACCTAGAAGAAAGTGGGATTTTCTTCTATTATGCCTTATTTTTGCCTATAGAGCAGCTCCTCAAGCTGGATTTGGCTTTATTCCCTTTGAGTTTCTTTATGGTCACCCTGTCAGATGACCTTTGGACCTGATTAAGGAGGAAGGAGGGTCTGAAGAGTGATCCAACCCTCAAGCCAGTAAGGATTACTGACCATAGACTCAGAGAGAGGATGGCACAGATGGTGACAGAGGCTTCTGGTCAAGCCCTGTTAAAGCAATGGCATGACCAGAAGGCTAACATGGTGGAGTTTACTCCAAACCAACAAGTTCTCATCAGTGTTCCAGTAAGACAGAGGGTCCTATAGGACAAATGGACAGGACCCTTCAAAGTTGTAGGAAAACTTGTAGAGATCAACTATTTGGTAGACTTGGGCAATCCCAAGGAGGTCCTTAGGGTCTTCCATACCAACTGTCTGAAGGTTTATGTTTCAAAGCCAGAGATGGGAGCTTTTCTCTTAGCTTCTGGTCAAGATGAGGAGGAGAGTGAGCCTCTCCCAGATCTTCTAAGGGGGCACCCTTCAGATGGATCAGTAGAAGGGTTAAAACTAATTTTGTTTTTTTTATTCAAGAAATTGTTTCAGTTGAATAAACAACTTTTTCAATTATATACATAATTACTGTGATGACAAATACAGGCATCTGAAAATTATAAATTTTACAATAATCTATCATTTACATCGAATAATATACAGGAACGACTCAACAGTTTAATTTAGCTTGTTTACAGCTTGCAGTATCACTGGCAAATCATAATCATTGATTTGTTTTAACAATTTCTTTGCAATGTTGGAGCAGTCATCTTAATTTAAACTTTTTATCACTTCCATTTACAACTTCCATCTATTTGTATCAAGTTAAGTTCCTTTATAAATTGAATGATGTCAATGATCAAAGACGTGTTAGAGGTGTTAAAAATTGTTACCCATAGTTCATCATGAGTCAGTATTTGTCGATGTTTAAAATGTCTGTAAAGGTATTTCTTTCTCATGTCAACCAGTTTGGTACAGTCTATTAGAAGATGTCTCATAGTTTGAACTGAATCAAAAACTTCACAGTACGTGCATATCTTGGATAGTTTTGCAGTACTATCCAGAGAAGCCAATTTTGCTTTCGTAGGTAATAAATTAAACCTAAATCGCAAGAATGCATCCGCGTATTTTCTATCCGGAAATTTAACCAGATATTGTGGTAACACATTCATAGCACGTATTTTGAAGGCACCTAGGTTAACTGCTTGATATTTTTTAATTTGTTCCATTGTATTGATCCAATCGCTTCTCCATAATTTCAGTTTCGCTTTATCTGGTGATTCTATCAATTGCTCTACTGAAATATTAGCTTGTTGAATATATTGGGTGAATGTCTCTTTCCATTCCAGCAAGGGCACACATATCAGTTTGTTAAGTGCCTTTTTGATTGTTGGAAACAAGTTTTTACTTTGGTCAGTAGACATTATAATCTTTCTATATAATGCTAACATCAGCCAAGCAACTGATGTCTTCAAAGATATAAGCCCCAATTCATGTCTTATCAGCGAAATTGGGGTAGAACGTGGGACCGGTAGGATATGTTTCCAGTATATACCTTCTAGTGTGTCCCATTTGATTGCCATTGGATTTATCTTTGTCTGACTGCCATAAACTATTATCGGTAAAACTTTTTGTAAATAAAAGGTTCTTGCAGGAATGATAGAGAAATTTCCGTATTTTCTCTGTAATGCTTTACCCTATATTGCAAGTGATTTCATACACGCAATAAGTTTCGTTTTGTAAATGGATCAACATAATGGCCATTTATATTCACACCCAGGTATTTATATTCGAATACTTGCTTTAAACTAGTATGTCCCAAAAACCATTTGAATTTAAATTCACTAGTTGTGCGGTTATGTTGGAAAACTAGAATGTTAGATTTTGAGGAATTGATTATCAATTCATTCACTTGTGCATATTCATAAAGGGCTGATAATTTCCTTTGCAGGCCAATTGGAGTCTGATCTAATATCATAAGGTCATCAGCATACAAGAGATACGGAATTTCCTGATCAGCCAATTTTGGCGGGAAAGAACGCACCGTACTAAAAGCACTGTAAACATTAATATAGAAATTAAACAGTATCGAGGCAAAAGGGCATCCTCGCTTTAGACCTGTGTTAGTCGGAATTGGTTGTGATAGCAAACCCTTAGATGTTAATTTGACCCTTATAGTTGTGTTTGTATAAAATTTATGCATTAGAAAACTAATATATGGCGGACATCCAACGTCAAGAAGTTTTCTCCATAAAATCTGTCTCGATACCGAATCAAATGCTTGTTTAAAATCTATAAAAGCAATAAAAAGTGGATGTTTGGCTAACATAGCTTGTTCTTTTAAAATAGATAAAATGAATACATTTTGCATGGTCCCAATCCCTGGCACAAAACCCGATTGATTAATGTCTAAAAGATTGTTAGTTGTGAGCCATTTTGCAAAGTCTTTCAAAATCAATTTCGCAAATATCTTCCCTGGGGCATCTAAGAGGGCAATCGGCCTGTAGTTGTTCGGATTCAACCGATCGCCTTTTTTGAATATAGGAATTAGTATAGCTTGTTGCCACGAGTGAGAGATTTGTCCTGACTTTATGACTTGAGTAAAAATCATATGGAGCACAGACGCCCACATTTCAGGGTTTTGTTTAAGAATTGCATTTGTGAGCTGGTCGGGACCAGGAGCTCTTGAGGAGCTCAATTTCTTTATTAAGATCAAGATGTCCAGTTCATCGAATTTAAATTCTGCTAAACTAGGCACAACATTTATTTCATCATTACCTTCAACAGGTTTATGTAAATGTTCTTGAAAATGAGTTATCCACACTACTTCGGGGATGGGGCTCAGTAACATAGATCTATGAGTTAAGGTGGACATAGAGTTAAGTATTTTCCATATCTCGCCAGATGATTTTGACATGATTGCTTTTAGCATCTTTTCTGCACTTTCTTGTTTAAAGTTTTGGATAATTTGCCTAATTTGGTTTTTATATTGACTCTTTAGTTGATTTGTTAGTACCTTGGACCCTCTGACCACTGGATTCCGTAAGTTAGCTTTTAGTTCTTTTTTCAAATCGGAAATCAGAATCAATCGGGGGTATTTGTGAACAATAAGTGATCGAGATGTTCTGTGGTTTTCTAATTTCAATATTTGGATACAATCACTATAAAAAGTCTCAGATGGGCAAGAGGTTGTATGCTTTAATTTAGATATTTTAGTTTGCAATCTGGAGACCATGGCAGGGTACCATTTTAAACGGTTACCAGTATTATTAATATCAATAGATGATTGGTAATAAATTTGATCCTCAACAGGGTGGGGGATCCACAAGACTTGTAGTATATTGTGATCACTAAGTTTAGATGGAATTACCTTGAAGGTGGCTATCCACTTATTGGCCTCCTCAGAAATGAATATATAATCTAAAATAGAATTTCTTTCCATACTGGTCCAAGTTGGTTTTGGGGGACAATGATCTGGTGTTGAACCATTCAACATTGTGAACTTCCTTGTTGTAACAAGCTTACCCCATTTATAAGCTCTAGAATCATATTTAATATTCGGGTTCAGGCAATTCAGATTAAAGTCACCCGCTATTAGTACAGACCCAATATTAGATCTGGTTAATGCCAGATTTAGTAGATTGTCAATTTTATCTATGAATTGGGCTTCAGATGGCGATAGTGGGTTCAAATATATATTAATTATTAAACAACTTGGGTATAGAGGATGATTAATGTTCCTAGTGGATAGTTCAATTGCTTGTATTCCAGCATCAGGGGAAAGCCACGCGACAAGTGATAATTGGGCATCCGTGCGGACAGCTATCAACAGACCAGCAGTTGGTCGTCCTTTCGTAAGATTAGATGACGGCACAATATTAATTTGGTGATCTTCCCATATTGGAACGGCACAAAGCCAAGTTTCCTGGAAAAGTACAATATCATAGTTGTTTAAGTTCGATGAATTATTAAATAGCAAATGACTAAAAACTATAGTGTTCCAGGAAATCATGGAGCAAGAGTGGTATACGCCCAAGTGTTTATCCTAATGACTTAGAGGTGTTTGGCTGTTTTTTATTTTCTGAGCTATCCAATTCCATTTGGACAAAGGATAGGTCTAGTGTCATTCTTGCACGAACAGCAAGAGTTTGCTTGATTATCATTTTGATTATGGATATTTAATGCAGCTTCGGTTTGAACAGGTGGAGGCAAAAAAGCTTCCAGACATAAACCCCAGTTATATAATTCCTGCCTTTCATTCCATATTAAGTTCTTAACAATTTTTGAGTTGATGTTCATAACGCTAACATCTTGCTGTGCAGGAATTGGGTACCAAACACGATCAATATCATCAGATGTGACTTGACTTAGAGATGGTACAGAATTCAGAATTAACAGAAGAGTTGAACGGTTAGGAAACGGATCCGCAAAAATCCTATCGCACATGATTACTTTAATATGCTCTTCATGTAACATAGGAGGGTTAGGCAAATGTATCACAGGTCTCACTTCCTCATATATGATGTCAGGAGGGGTAACAAACGATGAGACTGCTAATGAGTTGTGAGCGCTGTGAATGGTGCTGTTAGTGGTAGATACTTTTAGATTTGAGAGCTGTTGAGACACGTTCACAATAGCATTAGATGTGGACGGAGGGGGCAAATTCAATAGTGTCATATTACCACCAGAGGTCGCTAAACTAGTCACTATGTCCAACCTCTTTTGATCCAGGGTTTTAAATTGGGGAGTCGGGACATCAAAATTCACATGGAAACTCGTTTTTGCCAAAGTTGAACAGAAGGCCCATTGTGAAGACCAAAGCAAACATCATCAGTGGTAGGCTCGAATGGATAAACAGATAAATTAATGAGTTCATTTTGCGAATTCTGCAATTCCTCATTGCCTGTGGGTTCAGATAGTGAATGGTCTTGCTTCTTATCTTTGGAGAGAACGCCAGCCTCAGTAGACAGCGAAGTAGCAGGGCAAGCAACAGATTGCCCTTTTGGGCTTGACATCGGGGAGATGCTCACAACATCTAATACTGATAATTCGGCATTGACCAAATTCGAAATGAATTTTTTCGTTTTTGATTTAGAATTTTTGGTCTTGGGAGCTGGCGCATATTTTTTTGATTTTTTTGAATTTTTTGGAGGTCTTTGCTCAATATCCTGGTTATAGTTCAATGTATCAAAATTTTGTGATGTACGTTTCCTATTGCCTCTTCTTTTCCGCCTGTTAAGGCGCAGAGGGTTAGTGAATACCTCATATAACGGTTTCTCTATTAATTGAACATCAGGAGAATTGTGAATTACTTCTGATGTAACAGCGGTTGGAGATTGAGCAATTGAGGCACAATCCACATCAATAGCTTCTTCAGCTGATGTTTTCTCCAAAGGCATCACATATGAAGGATCGACCACCATTGCTTGGGATTAAAACTCTATTAATCTGACAATGCAGCAACAGGAGGTGTGCAGACATGTGTTAATTTAGCTTGCCACTCTGTTCACAGTCACACCAGGATTGATTCCTTGGGGCCCAGGTACACTATCACCTGTGACATAGACACTAGTGATAGTGTACCTGTTAAAAGCAGGGGCTGCCGGAATGTCAGATTATGTGAGAAACCATATTGAGGACAACAAGATGCTTGACCTTGGAGTGATTGAACATTGCACAAGTCCATGGGCTGGCTGAGTTGTGTTAGTGCCAAAGGCAGAAACTAAGGAACTTAGATTCGGTGTGGACTATAGAGCCTTAAATGCAGTTACTAAGACTGATGCCCATCCCTTGCCAAGGACAGATGAATTGGTGGATAAGCTGGGCTCAGCAAAATTCTTCAGTACTTTGACAAGACAAGTGGTTATTGTAACGCTCACCTGATTCTCGCAGAGGCGCCGGTCTTGACTGGGCGACTACCGTATCTTCAAAGGTGATGTGTAGCACCCGGTTGGCTCTTTGGGCTGGACCTCTGTGCACTGTATGCCTGACGTGTAGAGTAAGATGTCTTAGGTAAGTGAATGCCAAGCTCTCCATCTGCCTCGGGGCAGGGTGCTGTAACCAGTTTCTTCACTGGATAGGTAGCGCAAGCCTCTTGACTTCAGAGGACTGCTGTCCGTCGTTTACTGCACGAACGGTAAGTTTCGAGTCATTCAAATGTCTTTAAAGTCTTTAGTAATGATGTCTCTTGTTTTGCAGGGTTCCGGCGATGGCGGATGACGGGCTGAAGTGAGTTGAAGATGGAGACCGTGTGGTGAATAGAAGCGCCTGGAAGCACGTAAGTAAGCGCTTGTTGCCTGCTTCACTATGCGCTCTAACTGTCTTTTTATTTTGCAGGTACGAGTTCGGAGCGGCTGCAGGGTGCCGGAATACCCACTGGATTAGATGTGGAAAGGAGTAATGGCACGTGAGTATTAAAGTTCCCCAATGTCTTTAAACGCACCTTGTTTTGTCTTTCAGATGCGAGATGCAGCGCCGAAGGCCTCCGGAGCGTGCGAAGAGTTGGTAAACTTTTGTCTTTCAGATGCCGGAATGCAGTGTGAAGACCTCTGGAGCGCACGAAGAGTAGGTAAGCCTTTGCCTTTCAGATGCCGGAATGCTAACCTGTTCTTTCTTGTCTTTATAGGTGTTGCTGAAGACTGGATTCAGGATGGTAAGCCTTTGCCTTTCAGATGCCGGAATGCTAACCTGTTCTTTCTTGTCTTTATAGGTGTTGCTGAAGACTGGATTCAGGATGGTAAGCCTTTTTCCTTAAGCCCAGGACCGGATGCAGAAGACACGATGAGCGTTCTGCTGCAGAGGTTGCAGAATAACGCAAAGCAAGATTCATCCACCGGGTGTGGTTTAAATAGCCTCCTGTAGTGCTTAGGTGTCTCCTTCCACAGCCACGCCTAAGTAAGAAAAGAGTTCCTGGTAAGAAAAGAGTTCCTGCCTTCCAGAAGAGTTCCAGTGTTCTGAATCTAGGGAGTGGCTCCAGCCCCACCCAACAGGAAAAGTAGTTCCAAACAGAAGAGGATCAGAGGCTCAACTGGCAGGCAAGTAAGCAGCATGGTCTGCTGAAGGTAAGTCCACCCAAGCATTATGAGCCCGGCGCTTCCAGCGCTGGGACTGGGCATATTTATGAGCCTGGTGCCACTGGCGCCAGGACTGGGTCCAAAAGGTCCCAATTGGGACTGGTTGGCACTCAGAACCTGGGTTATGGATCTGCTTCCAAGGGAGTTGGGAAAACCCTGACCTTTTGGAAGCAGAGATCATGACAGTTATTGGCAGATTGCCAGGACTGACCACGCCAAGAGGAAAACAACATTCTCCACCCCAGAAGGCTTGTACCAATTTAAGGTCATGCGCTTTGGATTAAAGAATGCACCTGCAACTTTCCAAAGAATGGTGAACAATGTTCTGAATGGGTTAGAGAACTTCTACATGGCATACCTGGATGACATTGCAGCACACACCTTCCTATGGGCGGTGTTGCTGGGAACCCCTTTGGGTTCTCATTTGAGATTCATTTGAGATTCTTTCTTATCCTCTTATCCTCAAGTAACTACAGTTTAAGGGTATCCCTTCTAAAACATTATATTCTGAGAGAGTGGCACACACTACAGTATGTGGAGTGTCATGGAGATATTTAGTATCCCTCTTCTCTCTGCTCCTGTGACCTTTTAGTCACAGATGCAACCTTCTAGTTATGGATAGTGGCAATGGACATGTTCTACAAGCTATTGTGTTATTTGTTATCGCAGGCTATGTCCATAGCACGGTTGTGCACAATAGGGCCACCTGAGTACTAACCTGGTGGCTTTGTTAGCCCTTCTTCTACCATCCTGGGAGGGGGAGGTCTGTGTAAGTGTTTCTTTGAATTGCATTACTAACTAGGTTCAGTGTATTTACCTACAGCTCAAATCTTCCGCTTATGATAAGCCTGCCTGCTCTGCCACTCTACCAAGATTCCATCAGTAGCACAGACTGAAACAAAGAGTTGGGGGATCTAAAATCCATTGGGATAGTTTTACAAATTCTTATATCACAGTGGACTTTAGGAAAACTCCCCTAATAGCCAAAAATGGCAGCAGCTGCAAAATGGTGCGAGTACATGGACATATAATAGAAGTGCCTGGCAAATGTGTAAACACAAGCCACAACTGTTGGCTTTGCTAATGCTTGTTTTTAACAGGACTCTAATGAAGGACACATATGCTGCTTATCAATCAAGTGTCTGAAGGCAGACCTGGTTAACACATTTTTATTACACCAGTAGTGTGTTTACAGCTCCAATTAAGCAATTAACTCTCAGAAGACAGCTTTGAAATAAAACTGTCAGCCACTTTGAGTGCAACATTTGATGCTATGGCTTGAGAAAGCTCGTTCAAAGAGATTCCAGTAGGATGAATTTTGGATGGGGACGAGCAGACATTTGGTGGGAATTGCCATTGGGATTAGCATGAGCATGGGCAATCAATGGGTGCGTGAATAACCAAACAATGGGCCTCATTACGGGTTTGGTGGTAGCCATGGCGCTATTGGCGCCATGGCTGCCTCCAAAACCGGGTCCGGGTCCCCTGAACGGGGAATTACCGGGCCATACCGAGTTTGGAGGGCCTGGTAATTCCTCCATCTGGGAACCCGGGCCCAGACCTTCCCCATTCCCATTTGAGCCCCCATAGGGCTCAATGGGAATCGGAGCGGGAGCTAACAACGGGCTGATTACGACTGGCCCGTTGTTTACTCCCTGGTCCCCTCGCAGGACCCGGTAAGGACGCCTGGTTTTTCCAGGCGTCCTTACCAAGTCCCGCGAGGGGACCTCGTAATCTTGCAGAATGGGTTTAACGGGTCCGCCTCCATTAGCGGAGCCTGTTAACCCATTCCGCAAAGGTCGTAATGAGGCCCAATGACTATAAGCTTTGTGTCCCTCCTCATATGACATCTATTGCTTAGCTGTGTTCCAATGCAATAGTTTCAGCGTATAGATGGTACATTAGGGTTGCATGTGATATTATATTATCGTTTCTAAAACATTATGTTGTATACATATCACTGAAAAAAGAAAGAGTGCTTAAATATTGTGCTCTGTTCAAAATAATGGCACTTTAAAAAATACTGCAACTAAAACATCACTGGAAATCATCGATGTGCTGGAGATTGGGAAATGTCATTCAGAGTGCAACTTAAAACTATGTGGACATGTGTAACTGCTTACAGAAGCGAGATTAGAATTGCGCCACTTAAGCATGAGGAAAGTCTGCTGTAGGAAGTGAGATTTACAATCACAGAAGCCCGCCACATTTTCAAAGGTAAGAAGTTGTTAGGTTAGTTTTACAACTCGTTGCCTCGTACATCCCACTTTCTATGGCAAAGGGGCATGGTGGGCGGTCGTGCCTTTTAAGTGGCTGTGCTGAAGCTTTGGCACAGTCTTCTGCTGGCCCTTTGAATAATTGAATGCCATCTCAGTTTTAGGAAGTCATTTAAAACCTTTTTGTTTCCATCCTGTGAATACCTTGTCTGTTGCTTATTCATTTTCTCTGTTGGTTGCTTCCTCTTTCTTTTCTTTCGACTTGACAGCACCAGGATACTCCTGTACAAGTACCATTACCTTATGATACTTGAAATACCGAGGTTCAAGCCAGTGAAATAAAGTGTGCAGCATCGCTCTGTGAAGTAATTCTTTAACATTGTTTACAGATTTCATGACAGAAGAAAAAGAGAGGAATACATACACTCACAGAAAGGAAGGAAGCAGTTGGTCTACTAACCCTTTCAGAGGCTCATCCGTGAACCCCTCCCCACCACCACTTGGCAAAGATATTCTTTTTTTAACAGAATTTAAAATGACATTATGTGCCACTGTTATTGAATTCCTATATTATTTTATTTTGTATCTCTTTTTCTGTGAATAACATTGTGTTGAACGATTATATCACTGGCTACCGCACTTAAGTGCCACCCAATAGCCAAAACTCAAGCGGAGTTAAAATATGGCACCTCACATCCGCAGCACACAGCTTTTCCAGACTGCGGACCTACTTTTCTAATTTACTGCAAGCTCGTGGACACTTTCGTAAATTAGAAAAGTGACAGTCTTTTAGAAATGCTTGCAGTGAAACTGCTGCCCCCCACAGTGAGGGATTTCAGGAGAGTTTGCTTCTGGAAAGGCCATCACCTGCCCTCCAATCCTTCCTCCCACCTCAGAATGGCATGCAGGAAACTGGAGGTGAAGATGTCGGCTTTCTACATGACCTTTATCCCGAGCTCAGAATCAGGACCTGAGAGAGAGACGTGTTTAAAAAAGAATGAAGGAATACAGCTGTGCTGTCCACCTTCAGCCTGCACACTATAAGATAAGTCATTGAATGAAGGAAGGAAGGTGACTCTATCATTTCTCTAGTTGATTAGGACCCATACTTTCTTTTTAACTCAGCACGCTGCAGCTGCCTAGCATGTGTCTATTTTAGTGAGGGGTTGCCTCTTTTTGTGTTTCTTTTGGGAAGGTGGGAGGGGTCCTAGAAGTACAGTAATAGCTATTTAGGCCAGTCACTGTTTTATATGGGCATTCCAGTGACTCACATGTTCGCTGTGGAGTAACGTCAAATTCATGCCTTTTTGAAACCACAGAATGGTGTAGTATCCTCCTCACTGAACCCAGAGATTTCTCAAGACACAACAGTGCTGACTATATCAACTACTATCAACTCCCAGATTCATAATGGTGCACCAAACTCTCCACTTTGTAGTCCATATTAAGAACACTTTGCAGCTGACCTGTTACATATGCGCCTCATCCAATTTCCGTCACTTGCACTTCGAACAGCAAAAGGGAAGTGTTAAATGCTGGTGGTATAGCCTTTATGTCTCCCTTCTGCACTTTGCAGTGCAAATTGAAAAAACCTCACCTGCCATTTACAGTCCTACTTTTCGCTGGTGTAAGAAGCAGACAGCATCCATATGAATTCACGGCATTTACGGCAGCATGACAAAAGTCACTGCTGGTGTTAACCCTGTCACATTTGCATGGCACAGAGGATGGAGGCGGCGGAAACAGATTTTCCATTCCATGGCCTCTCTCCACCATACAAATGCATTAAAATATGAAGTAACATAACATTAATGCGCACAATGTTTACACGTGCATTTTACATTTGAGATTTACATTACTCCACAATTAACATGTACTGAGCTTTCTTTTGGCGTATGTGTCTTCACATTGATTTCCTGGAGTACTTTAGATTCCCGTGAGCCAATGTTTTGTCCTTTGCCTTTTTATATTTTGTACTTATAGGTTTTCTTATTTAGGTGCTGCCCCAATATGCTCCAAGGTGAGAACAAAATCATTCAGGTCTCCTGTCCGGGGTGCTGGGCTAAGCATGGTGCTTCTTCTGAGGCATCACAGTCAATGCGTCAGCACTTGCCTAGCAGCACCTGGCTCTAGCGGTGTGGCTTCTTTTCTGGCGGTTGTGGTTTGGGTTGGTTGCTTTTACCCTTTTTCAGTGTTAGGCCTCAAAAATGGTATTACCCAATTTTTTCGAATTGAATTGATCGTATGGTAAATTTGGCCGAATTCGGCCAGTGCCACTTGATCGATTAAATTCAAACAAATTTGGTCATCAATACCGAACATGGGGAGCAAGGGTTGCAGGGGTTGCTGGGGTTTCCCCCGCTCCCCATGTTTGGTAGTGATTGCCTTGGGGGCTAGCAGGGGTGTCCCCCGCTTCCTGAGGACTGGAGGCGGGCGATGAAAAAAAAAGAGAAAAACGGACTCTGTAGCGTCTGCTCCGACCCACGTAAGAGGGACGGAACGGACGCCGCAGGGCCAGAAGGAAGCAGAGAAGCAAAAGGTAAGTGGGGGCTTAGGGGATGTACTGGGGGGGTGGGGGTCAAGGTTTTGCCAGATCTGGCAAAGGGCAAAATTGTATTCACGGTGAAATTGTCAACTGACAATTCCTCCGTGAAGAATTCTGAAACAGTCAAGTCACATATATCCTCAAAAATGACTTGTGATTTTTCGAGAAATAGAAAGTGAATTATTCATCATCACACTTTCACATGTATCCCATCTACAGTTTCTTAAGACTGCTCTATCCTGGTGGATAGTGTGTTCTGAGGTTATTCTTTCCTCTTCTAATAGTTTTGGAAAATGCTCCGCCTTCTTCCTCTGACATGTGTTCGGAAGATTAATTATTCCGGCGGTGAGTGGTGACAGCATGGATGTTTTTCAGTCATGTTCCTCATAGTTGCTGCTGGACCACTCTCATCTGTTTGGTCAGGATGTGCAGTTGCTCACATCTCTATCACTTTGTTGATGGGCAGCACACAGAACTGTAAGGGCCTCACATCCCAGAGCAGGGCTTACCCATGGGCCCGAATGTCACAACATGCAGCCACAAATCCCAGTCACCCTGTCAGAAATCTAACTGTGTGCTGAATGCTTTTCCAACAGGAGAACCTGAGATTGAGTGTGAGGGGGTCAACCTCTTCCCAATCCTCGAGACCCTGCAGTGAGCCAGGCAGCCTACCTTCCTCCACCGCAATGGTCTGTGATGCTTCACTGCCACTGCTAGTTCCACCACCACTAAAACACCATTATGCACAAACTCGGCTCTCTAGCCGCTCACTCACTGGAAAATGGATAACATTATCCAATGGTACCTCAGTTGTCTCTGCCACCTAAAACGGCCCCAAACACTTCTACCTCACATAGGCCATGGCTCTACTCTGCTAGGGTTGCTGGAATCCCCCCTCCCGCTCTTAAGAAGTATGCCAAAAGGGGGCACAGCAAATAAGACCTGAGGGATATCACCAGGTGCTGTTATTTCCAGGAGTTGGGCTACAGGTGAGGTAGGAAGCACCATTAGGGCTAGAGGTAAAGTGGGGGTTGTGCTAGGGAAGGGGAAGGATGTGCTAATAGAGCTAGAGGTGTGAAAAGTGGGGAGTGGGGCAATGGATGAATATTAAGGGTGTTAGATTGTGCACTGGGTATTAAAATGGCTCCCACTCACAATGGTCTCCTGTCACGCTGTGCGTACTGCTGGTTGCCTTCTTTAAATGGCATATTGTGCTCCAGAATATGTTGGTCCAGCATTCTGTAAATCAACGTGTTGAGCTCTAGGGTGGTTTATTTTTTGGTTGGCTTTTTTGTGGTCCTGGACAGGTGATGGCCAGCACCTGTGGCTGTTCATGATGTCTGCTGCTCAGATACATTCATTTTCTTTAATCGGGACCGGAAACAACTACTTAGGGACATTATTTATATTTGGCATCACCTACAGTACATTTTGCTAACTTCACCTTTTTGTATGAGGTGTGAGATGGAGGGCTGGTGCCCCGCCCCCATCCACCACCCACTGGTATAGTGTAGTTGTGCGAGTTGTTAAATCCATAGGACATGATTGGTGTACCTCTGCAGGCAATTCAAAGCCAGTTTTGTAATGTGGCTGTTCTCTGGCTGTCATGGCCTCTGTATTTTGGATGGATGTATTTTAAGGAACACCTTTACCTGGTTTTAGGCAGATTTGTAACTTGTTGTACAGCTGTAATTACCGCTGGCAGTATTCCAGGAATACTGATTCTATGGTGGAATTCCTAGGATTCCGGCTGCAGACTTTCTTGTATTTTCGGAGAGTGGTATCCAAGCTGTAATCCTGCAGATGGTAATGACCAGAGGAAGTGCTGGTTTTTACCTTAATTTCCATTATCACCAACTTGCAATGTAGCCCAGTGACGCTATTGTTGGAAGAAGTAACAGGGGTTACTAAAAGGCATGTGATTAAGCACTGCATAATTAGAGATTTCTCTGGCTGAGCCTTTATGGGGAAAGAATGTGGAGAAGATGTAAGGTTTGTTACAGCACTGTGGTTCGACAATGGTGAGGGATTTGCAAAATGTTTTGTGTCTTCCGAAATTAGAATGCGGTGTAATTATGCCATTTAAGCACTTAAGGGTGTGGTTTTGAACTTGGGCTAACAATTCAATATTTAGACAAGATTACAAGCTGCTGGGGCATCAGGTTGATCCGCCACGCGGCTGTGTACCGAAAAGTGGATATGGGATTGAACTATCTAATGAGACATGCTAGACTAGTGGCAAAGCAAAGGTTAGGTTTGAGAGCTCTGTAAACTAGTAATACTTTGGAGCAGCCACTGTCACTGGAAAGTGATTGATCTGAGAGATATTTCCAGGACCATTGGGTTTAGAGCCTGGGTGTGTTTCTCTTCTTCTTTAGTTAAACAGTGAGATGGAAGATGTTACAGGTATCACTGCCAGGGTTATCATCTCTGTCTTCAGAAAGTACCCTAAGACCAGGCTGAGTAACATTGATGAGAACTGAGTTGCAGCATTTGGAGATCAAGGATTCTGTAAAACAGAATAGGTCAAGAGGTTCTGTCAGGATTAGCCCTGAGAAACTATTTGCAGATTTGGTTCCAGATCTGGTTTTTAGGGGCAAACATTTTAATTTGGAGAAGATAGCCTTTGGATGTGGCCGTTGGGATTTGGGCGACAGAATGGGGGCTTGGTTTTAGGCTAGAGTTGTGGGAAGATTATCCAAACCTATACCTGTTTTGTATTGTGTGAGGGAAGCAGGGACGTCATTTGAGGGTTGCCAGTGGTCACAACTGTGACCTCTGGGGGCAGCAGTTGCAACCCCTGGGGACTTCCTTACGACCCAACTTAAAAAAAAGATATATATGTGTATGTGTATGTGTATATATATGTGGCGCTTCACAAGTGATTCCTAAGTGACTGTTGGCTGTGTTGGGCTGTGGTGCTGCCGGCTTCTCTTCGCTTCAGCGACTGCGACCATGCCTGCGAGACTGCTATTGGACCATATAGTACGCCTGACCACCCCCGCCTGTGACGAACTTTCACAATGAATTTTTTAACTTTTCGTCTGTGTGCCGCTTACGGCTAATTTATTTGTATTTCGGTTTTAAAGTGTTTTGGCTCCACCTACACCCACCCATTTTCTCCCGGCAATCCTTCAACTACCTCGTGAATGCGCTTCAGCGCGCGCTTCACAAGTGATTCCTAAGTGACTGTTGGCTGTTAGCTGTGCAGCGTGCAGTGGGCATTGCCTCTACGCTTGATTTTTAATCTGCGTACCTTGTGTGTTTTTTAACTTTACTACCTTTTTAACCAATAATAGATTTCTATTTTCCTATTGTGTACGAATATAATTGTTTAATAGTTGGGCATTGCCTCTACGCTTGATTTTTAATCTGCGCACCTTGTGTGTTTTTTAACTTTACTACCTTTCTAACCAATAATAGATTTCTATTTTCCTGTTGTGTATGAATATAATTGTTTAATAGTTGGGATATAAATGCGACGTCGTGTCTACTTCCTGAGATCAAACATGTCGGATTTGGCCCCGTCCTCTCCATCTCCAGTAAATCAGAAACGTAAGCAAATGGGAAGTACTCCACGGCCACGCTCTGCTTCGCGCCCACGTCGTTCTAAAATTGATAGAACTAAGCCGAAAGTTGTTTCCCGTGACATTCAACAGATGTTTTGCCCCTTACCCAAAGACGTACAGGTACCTAATAGCATTTTGTCCTCTAATTGTGTTACTACTAATAATGTTATCCCTTCGACAACTTATAATCCATTATGTTTTGTCTCTGATGTTACAATGTTGAAAGGTAGTGAGATATCATTTCTACCGAAAAGAAGCCCCCGGTTATTAGCTACCATTTCAGCTCCTTCTACTAACTCAGATATAACTTCTTGTGCTAATAATAACCCACCACTTTCACAATCGACTGCGAAAACGCCTCAGGCTCAGAACCTGGGCTTCTCTAGTAAACTCACGTCTAGATTAGGCTCAGTCCCACCTGTACCTTTACCTATTTCAAGTGTGCTACCTGAATCGGATACATCCACTAAACCTACTGTTGTATCTTTACATGATGGCTCTATGAGGGACCAAGACGTTATCGAATTACACTCTAACTCACCCTTCAACGAGGATAATTTGGAATCCAACATTAACTATGAACTGCCCGAAGTTTCTCTCATCTACTCGGATGATGAGAAATCAAGGTCAGTTGCCTCTTACACAGCTCCTACTCCGCGAAGGCCGCAGATCGCCCCTATTCTTGATGCTCAACCTGACCCTCCACCTCTTTCTCAGCTACCTTCCTCCACTGCATTACTTTCTTTGTCAATATTAGTTGAAACCACCCTGCATGCGATGAATTTAGCAATATCTTCCTTATTTAAACTATATGAAACTTTAAATGACAAACTCCAAAAACAAGATAAACAACTTATGAAGCTAACCAGATGGCAATCTCGGTTACTTTTACAACGTCAAAAAACAAACACAGGACCTACTCCTAACCTGTCTGAAAACGTACAGTCTCCTACTGTAACCCTGGCGCCTTTGGGCATTTCAGGCCTCCCCTTTTTTCCGCAAATAATACAGGAAATTTGCTCCCCCGCTAACAATGCTGTTCCTGAATGCTCGTTACCGACTTCTGGTCCAGCAAGCAACATTGGAGCCAACCTTCAGCCTCTTAGAGAACCATTTACAATTTTTTCGGGCCCATTCCAACCCAAATCTATTGCGGCTTCTGATAAGAAGCCCATAGGGAAAAAAACTAAAAACCGCCCCAAACAACACATCCCCTCATCTATTGCAAAATCCTTTTTTAAGGGGCTGAAGTTACCTACAAAACAAAATACAAAACAAAATAATAAAATCATTACGGCGGCTAAAGCAGTTCAAAATAAATATGCCAAACTTACTGCTGAAAATAAATCAAGAGAGCTCTCTGCTGAGAAAGAACTGGCAGAATATTCTCCCTTAAATAATATCGTGGCCTTGATAGAGAATAAGCCCAAGATCCTACCTAACTCACAGAGTCAAATTAATACTGCACAAACAAAAGTATTAGAGGCTACTGAACTGTGTATAAAACGAGCTGAGCTACGCAAAGAGGTATTTGAATACTAAATCTACTAACTCGCCTCCCATCGAAACGAACACCACTGATGTTATTAACTTGAAAGATTCCCCTAAGTATACCACTATAAAGGGTACATTTGAGGCTAATTCTGCTCGGAACCGACTACGGTGGTCTAGACCTAAGCTACTGCATTTTACGGAGCTATTTAAAACCTCTTGTATGATCTCCCGAAATCAAAATAATGGTGATTGTGACTATTCAAAACTAATACACCAGTTTTCTACAACACAAAAGTTACCGAGATCTTCAGCTGCTCTACATTGTTTCGATATAAATATGCAGATGGGAAAAACTCTATTTAGAAAAAAAAAAAAAAACTGGCTATGTCCTTACCCGTTGACCAGCGGTGGGCTGCGTGTAAAACTATTAAGACTCAATATAGGAACTGGAGAAGATCTTATCGATCGACTGTTCCAGAAAGATGGTGAATTAATGTTGGCTAAAGTACTAACAAAAAACTCTGCAGGGTGTTGGTCCCTAATAACTGGAACCTATAAAAACTCACAGTGTCAAATGCAGATTAATGATGTTGCTCCTGCAGCATGGCAAGCCCACTTTTCCCGTCTTTACGTGCCTCCACCGTCTGCCAATCATATACCACCTGTCAATCTAGAGGACCCCTTCTCGATTGCTTTTACTATTGATGACATCCTTTATTACATCCTTTATTACATCCACAAGGCCAGTAGATCGCGTGCCCTTGGCCCAGATGGGCTCTCTAATGCTATGTTAAACATATGGGCACCGATCCTATTTGAAATCTTCTCGCAAATTATAACCACTCAAAAGATCCCTAGCTCATGGTGTACTTCAATGATTGTCCCTATTTACAAAAAGGGCGATAGACATGATCCTGCCAATTATAGGCCTATCGCCCTGCTGGACGTCGCGGGCAAAATATTTGCCTCCTTAATTCTAAGAGACCTTAATCAATGGATCAAATCATCAAATATGTGAGATAGGTTCCAAACAGGCTTTGTTGCAGGTAAGGGAACGGCCATTAATATTGTCACCTTAACATCAATTAAAGCCCTCTGCCATCATCAAAAGCAGCCCCTTTATATATCCTTTGTGGACTTTAAGGAGGCTTTTGATTCTATAGATCGCAATTTGATGCTACATAAACTGTCATCAATGGGTTGCCCACAATCATTGGTCAAACTCATTGCTCTTCTGCATGAAAATACGTCAGTTTGTATTCGCTTAACCCTTGATGGCTTATTGACACCTCCCCTCCTAACATTCCGAGGACTGAAGCAAGGGTGCATTCTGGTGGCTACAATATTTAACCTATTTATCCTAGACATGGGTGATAAATTTAAGAACATTAACTCTGATGCTCCAAAACTAGGCTCTGAGCAGATACCCTGGATTTTTTACGCAGATGACCTCATCTTACTTTCAAAAACTCCAGCTGGATTGCAAAGGCTGATCAATGGGTTGACAGAGTATACTGCAGAAAATGCCATGACCATCAATCTAACTAAAACCCAAATTATGATGTGTCATAATTTCAAAATGACCAAACATTCTCAATTCAATTGGTCTATTAACTGTGACCCAATTTTGATTACATCATCATACCGATATTTGGGCACGATGATTGGTTGTAACGAAAATGATAAAGTGTTCCAATTAGACCTTGAATCAAAGCTAAATGCTCTGATTTCTCAATCTAAGGTTATACTATATAAATTTGGAAAATTTACATGTAATCATATATTAGCATTTTATACTATGAAGGTTAAACCTATCATTACATATGGATCTGAATCTGCCCCGATGCTATCACGGTCCTTTTGGGACAAAATGGAAGGCAGGTATTGGCGCTCACTTTTTAATCTCCCTACATGTGTCTCTATTGCCATTCTCAGATTTGAACTAGGGTTACTGTCTTTATTTAGTGCTGTTGCGTGGAAACTGATAGCATTTTTGAGAAAGTGCATAATATCTTTGCAACATACGGACATCTCTCATATTTTGGGACAATATCTAACATCCTCTGATCATCGGTACCCAAAGAAATGGATTAATACAGCATTAAATATTCTCATTGATGCTGATATTTCTCTTGATACTTTGATCCATAATCCAAACCGGGCTAAAATAAAATTGTATCAAAGAGATTGGATATATACTCTGGACAAATGCTATCATCTTAAAGATTGGAATATAGCTCAGTTTGGCCAAAAGTTCAGAGCCACTGAATTATATATTATTAAATATCCATCTCCTAAATTTAGAGACGATTATATGCGCTTTCGCCTTAATCTTTGGCATACCAATGATATATTAGTCAGACGGAATTTATTAGACATCAATGAGAATGTTTGCCGATTTTGTAAAGACTGTACCTCTATTGAAACACTGAAGCATGTCATTGCTTTTTGTCCAGCATTGTCTACTATGCGCGTCAAATACTTCTTGCCCTGTTTTAAAGAGCAGACCATTACTGACCCTGAGGAACTATGGCTAAACATTTTTGGTGCAAGACGAATGGCAATTAGACTAGCAACAACTGGCTTCTTAAATGAATTGTTCTAAAAAGCAATGGACTAGATAGCTATTAGTGCACAATTGTTCCTTTTATTATTGTCTGTGATGAATTTTTGAAATTTTGTAAAAAAGTGTAATTCAAATGTATTTTTATAAATGTATTATGTGTTTATTGAAAGGTTGTTTTAATACAGCCATACAATAAAAAAAATGTTTTAAAAATAAAAAAATATGTGTATACATTAATTTTGTTCAAAACAAGAACCGGAATCTCCTGGTGTGGCGGAGATCCCGCGATGCAGGCGGCCCGCCACACCAGATCTGGTGGGTCCCCAGTCCATCAGGGTGAAGGCTGGGCCGAGAGGCGCTGAGTAGGGGGTGGAGCTGACCTTGACATGTGGCACATGTCACATACCACGTTCAGTTCCAACCCCTTCTACGTCAGATTTCTTGCAGCTCACATACAGAAACCTTCATCGCAGCTTCAACGTTCCTGTATGTAAGCAGCACAGAGGAGCCGAGGGTGGCCTGCAAGGACAGACCGAAGCTGCAAGGAAAAGTTAAGAAGGCTTTTAAAAAAGAAATGTGATGTGTATTTTGTATGTGTGAAGTGCATGTCAGATGTATGTTTGTGAATGGTGGGTGAATGAGAAGTGTTGTGATGTGTGTTTGTGAATGTTCTGGGTGGGTGGGTGTGAGTCTGTGTAGAGATGCAATGAGTGGATGTAGTAGAAGGTGTGAGTGGTGGGTGAATGAGAAGTGATATGATGTGATGTGTGTATTTGAATATTCTGGGTGGATGGGTGTGGACCTGTGTAGAGAATGCGTGAGTGACTGGTGGGTGAATGAGAAGTGATGTGATGTGTGTTTTTGAATATCCTTAGTGGGTGTGTGCCTGTGTAGAGAATTTAATGAGTGGATGTAAGAGAAGGTGTGAGTGACTGGTGGGTGAATGAGAAGTGATGTGATGTGTGTTTTTGAATGTTCTGGGTGGGTGGGTGTGTGCATGTGTAGAAAATGCAATGAGTGGATGTAATGGAAGGTGTGAGTGACTGGCAGGTGAATGAGGAGTGATTTGATGTTGATTTTGAATGTTCAGGGTGGGTGGGTGTGTGCCTGTGTAGAGAATGCAGTGTGTTGATTTAAGAGAAGGTGTGAGTGACAGGTGGGAGTGACTGGTGGGTGAATGAGAAGTGATGTGATGTGTGTTTTGTATGTTATGGGTGGGTATGTGCCTGTGTAAAGAATGCAATGAGTGGATGTAAGAGAAGGTGTGAGTGACTGGTGGGTGAATGAGTATGAATGTGATGCTGTGTTTTTTAATTTTCTGGACTGGGTGTAAGAAAATGCAATGGGTGGAGGTACGAAAATGTGTATCTGTGAGTTACTGGTGGGTGAATGAGTATGAATGTGATGGTGCGTTTTTGAATGTTGTGGGTGAGTGTGTGCCTGTGTAGAGAATGCAATGAGTGGATGTAAGAGAAGGTGTGAGCGAGTGACTGGTGGGTTAATGAGTATGAATGTGGTAGTCTGTGTTTGAATGTTCTGCGTGGGTTTTGGTGTGCGCCTTTGTGGTGAATGAATTGTTAGTGAATGTGAGAGTGGATGTATGGGTGAGTGAAAGAGCATGCATGTGTGTGGAAGGCCCTGGGAGACTGGGGATCACTCGAGCATTTTTGCCACATCCTTTATTGACTTTCCATGTTTTGCTGGTATTTTCGGACAGAACCAAGTTCATGTGTGTCACCTGGCTAGACTGGCATTTTGGTGCAGTCAGTCTAGCCATTGCTTACTGTGGCATGACATTTATGACTCAGCATCTTTAAATAAACAAACATGATAAGTAGTGTTACCTTGCTAGACTGATGTTTTGCTGTAGCATCCTGTATATTTTTTACTGTAGCATGGCTTTAGATTAGCTTAACATCTATGATGAACCAAGCATGATAAGTGTTCTTATGGGTCTAGACTGGCTTACATTGGAACCAGTTTGGACAGGTTTTCATATTGTGACATGTCACTTTTAATGCCCAAACCAACAGGAGTATTTTCTTACATAGGAGTACTGGCATTTTATTGGTAGAGCAAGTTTTGTGCCCAGTGCCAGTACTGATACTATTAAAAAACATCTTAAAGCGAACATGAGCATGGTCTTATATGGGAATACTAGCAAATGTTGGTGGAGCCAGGATGGAAATGTATGGGTACAGCCAGTATGAAAATGTTTTTTATACTGCCGTATGTTGCAGGAACTGGCATGATCATGCATTGGGAAATGCCCTGTGCACTTTTGGTGACTTACATCTATTGTACTTTTTTCATGATTTACCCTACGCCCTAAAAAACTGATTGTTGGCCCTTGACCCACAATTTCACAGAAAGTGTGCTCTGTAATGCACCATTATTCAAAACATGTTCTCAGGGGAGGGAGAAAAATCCCCCCTCACAATCTACAAACCCATTTCCATTAGTTTGTGTTCCCTCGCTGCGCTCTGTCGCAATCACACACTTGTGGCAAATATTTACACCCTCCAAAAAAAACAACTGACCAGCCACCACTGGTGGCTGGTATATTTGTGGACCTGGCACCGGCCCCTTCTTTCTATATTACGTTAACCATTTAAGCTTAGATTTAAAAACATAATTACTTCTTTCACATGCAGTAGTGCATGCCCCTGCAGCGGCATAATCCTCATCAACATTGCACACACATGGTGATCCGGACCGGCACGGGGTGTGGGATGCACTGTGCTTTGTTAAGGAGCTTGGGGGGGGGCACAGCATAGCTGGCAGAGGAGCTGTTAAATTTTGTGCTATGCCATTGGGCACCACTGAGTCTGACAAAGGAATAGTGTGCAGTGCGCGCCTTGAAGTCTGCCAGTGAGTCACAGGGTGAGAAGCAACTCGTGGGTGTTTTCAATTTAAAATAACTGTGTGGTGCCATGGATTTATGTGTCCAGCAGTTGTATTACTTTAAATGTTTTTTTTTATTTTTCTTTAAATCCTCTGGCACCCAGTATTCCACTTAGATATTAAAAACTATGGGGAGTCTTGGGTATATTGAAAGAACCTTTACCAGGTATTATACAGCAAATATAACATTATCAGGTGCACTCACTGTGTGCACGCAGACCAGTCTAATATGTTTCTTCAGTCATAGTGGTAGCTGACTCATAGATACATTTACAGCCAGGGAATTTTGTTGATACTAAATCCTGGTCAATGATTTCATTTTCGGGCCTTGCTCATGCAGCATTTATCTCCTGGGCAAAAAGCAGCGCATGCATCCCCAGGTGAGTGCTTTTTTGGCTTGTGTAACACAGCAATTTAATGATATGATATTTTTTTATATCATGCTCATACACAAGTGTTTCATAGCGCGACCAGGCAAAGTGAGGGGAATAGAGGAGAACAAAAACAATGATCTTACTAGGCCCAGCGACATTAAGAGTGTGCAAGTGCATGGGAAAGGGAAAAGGGGAACGTGCATGGGCAGATGCCACAGATAACTTGCATTTCTGTGTCCATTGATGTTTCATACACTAGCTGTAGCCTGCGTTAGAGATTTTGTTTACTCTGTTACAAATACTGCATTAAGATGTTTTACATATAGACCCCACATCGAATCTGGAAAATGACATTTCCCAAACGTGTGATTGTAGACAAAACATGCCTCCCTCTGTGCCTGGGTTCTTAGATCGGGCTGAAATGAGAGCGCCTGCAAACATGGGTGCTAGATGCATCTGAAAAATCTGAAGGTCATTTGCCATCTCTTCCCGTCATGCCACTTGGGGTTTGGTCAAATTACATCACTTCCTGTGATGTCATCCGGGGGGTCAAAGATGGTGTGATGTCACTTATACTACCCCAGGCATTGTGGTGAAAGGACATCCCTGGAGGGAAGTAAAGCTGTGATTGATTCCCACCCTTGGTAAATGGAAACTCTAAGCAGATTCTGGCTGATCCAAGAGATTGTGTCCTTCTTGAATCCACCCCCACTACTAGTTAGAATGGGAAACTTTGCTTTTATGCCAGCGTTCAGCAAGTGATTTATGTAAGCCTGTTACATTGTTTGGCAAAATACGATTTTTTTCTCGTAGTCCATTTAAAGAATGCTAAAGTATTACATTCAACCTTTTCTGCAATGTATTTAATTAAGTGTAAAAGTAAAAGTAAAAAGAACTTTCGACAACACCTTGGTGTAAGCTAGATTCTGGTTATCTTTTGCACACCCTCATATGTATATTGTATTGGGATAATTACTAATCTTTACTTGACGACTTGTTATTATTAATAATAATAATAAGAAGAAGAATAATAAGAATAATAATAAGAATACACAATCTACTATGGTTCAAAGAAGGATCACTGGATTCCAATTTAACACCAAAACACATAATTATTAAATAGTTAAATCCTATTTTTACCATTTCTACTGTCTGCACCTCTCCAAATCCCACACTTAGTAGTAGTAATGCCCCTAACGTGGCCTCGTACAGATATTGGTATGTTCTGGACTCTTGAGAACTTACGATCACATTCACTTGCAGAAGAATTCTCGATGCATCTGATGTACATCAGGCTCTGGGTGTAATTATGCTTCAATTGTTCCATCTTCTGCTCGATACTGGTGATTCTGGTCAATACTAGCACATCTAAGAAAGATTGGAGGGAGCAATATGATTTGAATTAACACCATTGTGTTATTGGATGTAGTGCTTCTTCAAACCCTGTGCCACAAATAGAACAAAAACAAGGAAAGGAGTTGTTGTCCCTCACTACCTCACAGTTGGGAAGGTTGGGAGCTGTAAGTGATTTCAATCCGGCACACACCCAAGTCAAAGCCCAGCATGTAGTGCACAACTGAAACCCTTATTTATTTTTGTCTATAAGTTCAATATTCTGAACAATATACCACTCATATCACACCCTTCTCCTGGAACCCCCCCCACCCCCCCGGTCACACTGAACCAGGAATCGGGCTAGTTTGCAAAGGTAAATATGTATTTATGTATTTAAAATGTAATCACAATAGGTTTTATTAATATCTTTAATACACTAGGAATAAGTAATAAGCAAAACAAATGCAGCACAGAAAATAATACTTTTGTGTTGGTTCAGATCAGATAGCATTATGGTTAGAGGTTCCCCCTGCAACACCCTTAAACCCCCAATAGGCAATGTAAAGAGATAGGAGGAGAGAACAGGTATTCAGGAATAGCAGAAATCAAACAGAATATCAGTCCCCCCTTCCCTCCATAAAACACAAGAGAAAAACAGAATTGACTTTTCAGCTGTCAGATTGGCTTTTACAATTGTCTTTAGAATTGACTGGGCAAAGCACCAAATGTGGTCAAAAACACTTAAATTGTTATAAATTCTTATGGGAGCCGCTTTGAACAGTTGCACACCAGCACAAGCAATGATTTAGTACAAAGAACACATTTGAAATCTTAAAGTCCAAGTTGGAAGCAGCTTAGAGCTATTTCACACGTGTAAACCTTTCAGATTTTTTAAAATTGTGGCAAACTTTTCCGTGCGTGGATAGCTACAGATGTTAGGTACAAGTAGGAGTTGAATTTTCGTTTCTATCACAAAAACGGAGGGTGTTATAGAGGTTTTAGTAAAGGTCGTTTTTGCAAGATAGGTGCGAGAATGGAAAACAGAAATGCACTTTTGAAAATGACAAATGGGTTTGGTTACATTAGAGGATGACTATGAAAAAGAGAATACCACACAGGGATCTTACAGTCACTTGATCAGGGTGACCCACCTGCTAAGGAAACTCGACTTCTTCAGATGAGAAAAGGGTCAGCGCAAAGTTCTAACAATACTGGTTCTGAAGGAAAGAGAGGATGGGTTTGAAATAGGGATAAGACAATGCAAAGATACTCCTAACAATACTGGTTTTGAATGAAAGGTAGGATGGGTTTGAAATAGGGATAAGACAATGCAAATATACTATGGGCCACAGTGCTTCCTATTAATACTCACAGGATAAGTTTTTTTAAATGGTCAGCTCTGGTGATAGGATTGGTCTGGTCTAGGAAAGACAGCACCTCTGGCACGGTACTGGATCAGCTATGCCGGTCGCTTGATTTGCACAGGATCTGCCCTCCTAGTCTGTGGGTATTTGAATCAGCCCGATGGCAAGTTCCTCAGGCAAGCCTAGTGGTGGCAAGCCAGAGAATTTCAGGATACTGGTTCAAAAGGCCTTCTCACACCACAGCGCTTTACTGGGTTGCAAGAATACATTTGAGGATTTGGGGTCTTGCTGGAAATCAATGGTTCTCTATTGCTAGCAGGAGATTTTACAACAGAATCTGGAAGAATATTAAAGCTGGATGGTGAGTTCTGGATCCGAGTGCTTTGCCAGAATCAGGAAAGTGGCTGGATCAGTGAGTGTCCCAATGTGTTGTCAGCTGTCTCTATTTATGCATTAAAATGACATCACAAAGGGGGTGTATGGGCCGGCTTAGCTAAGCTTGCCCCTCTGAGCTGGGATAGGACCACACTGCATCTCCGCCTTGCAGTTTGAGTGATTGGATCAAGGCTGGATGATGTCACATTTTGTGATTTGTTTTACAACCCTCAGAGACCTCCCTTTAGCCACTGGTTTCAAAATCAGATTTGATATTAAATGTACATTTCTACATTGGTCACCTTTATACAAATCACACACAAAGATGACATATTGTATGCAGCAGCTATTCCTCAAAACCCTGTAGCTGTGGGATCTTGTCTCAACTTTCTACAGAATTTTGTCCTTATCACTATGAACACAATTTCCAAATTGTAGGCAACATTCCACAAATGTGTGTGTTTCACCTAGGAATGTGCGTGTACATTTTCACAATTCTAACATTAATACATTTTGCATAAAACCACATATACTGCCATTCCTGTCTAGAACATGTCACACAGTTTTACTGCCTCTTCACACGTGCCACCAAAAATTTAATTAACAACTCTGTCCTTTTTATATTTTTCACCTCTTTGAATAACAAGTTATGAGTCTTTTAAAAATTGTTCATTGTTCATTCTTAACAGCAGATGGTCACTTGGCTCCACCCCTTTGTCTCTCTTGAGAGTCCAGTGCATCCCCCTCCTTGGGGGAAGCTTCTTCCAAGAGAGTTTACGACTGCCTTCACACTTCCGCTTCCTGGGCTGAAAGGCTTTTCATTGTTCCTACGCTCTCTGTAGACTAGAGTCTGTTCTAACCCCGCAACTAACATCTCCCAGTGAGTTCTGCTGAGAGGAAGGCCCTCCTTCTGGGAGAAAAACCTGCTTTTCCAGTTCTTGCAGCTTCAGCCAGGCTAATTAACTTCTTCTTTGTTACATCAAACATAAATACCTTTCTTTCTTGGCCTTAAAATCTGTGGGAAAAACACAACTAAAATCTGTATTCCTTTTTTGGCAAAAATCCTGTTTATATTTGCTAATTCAGCAGACTTTTGAGTTTTCGGTCATTTTAAGTTTCCTCAGTACTCCTCTGACAGCTGTCATTCAGGTAGCCCCGGGTACTGCACCCAGATTTTGGCATAGAGGCTGTCAGTTTTCAGACTTTGTATGTTTGACAAGAGTTTTTAGCAACAAATCAAATGCCATGTGTAGGCACATTTTGGGGTTTCAATTGCAAAGTGCTGCTTCTCTCTCTGTACACTGTTTGCTGGCCATGGAGTCCACTGGCACATTTCTGCAAGGTGTGCTCTATTCCACCGCACATGTATCATGGGTGGTAGGTTGTGCATCCCTCTTTTTGTGTGCTGAAGCACACAGTTTTTGTAGGTTTTTGTAGGTTTTTGGCACGCACAAGGGTTTTGCCACCATTGTTGCTGTTTCTTTCCCCATAACTGGAAGGGTGAGGCCGCATAGCATAGCGGAGTGGGTCACTACATCCCACAGAGCCCCCCCCCTCATGACTTGGTTTTGACCGCCCGTCAAGGGGAAGTCGGGAGATTGGGATGTTCTTTTCTTTTGTCCATGTGCAGAAATTCAGCTGCTTCTCCCGTCAGTGCTGGGGGCGACCCGCTCTCCTCACCAGTTCGGGTCAGGAGTATTGCTGGTTCTGATTGGGAGTATGGAGCGGCACTCCAGGCTCCTTGGGTCTTTCCTCCCGGTCCCCGAGTGGTCCTCCTTGGTAATCCTTTGCCTGATTCTTAGTCCAGATGCTAGAAGATAGAACAGAGCATGGTTATGGATATTTTCCCACTACTGTGTCCACGCTTCATCTGGGGATGTCAGCAGTGGGAAAGACACTTGCATTGGTTATAATTGACAATATTCCCCATCTATGTTTACTAATGGTCTTAACACTCTTTTTGCGCATACACAGTGAACATTTAGTGATTTTTCGATGTTTCCGGATTTTCCCCCTCTGAGTTTCCGGTAGGCTCCTCTATTTGCTGCAAAGTATGCCTGAGATGGCAACTCTTCAGCTGGTTAATGTGGACCCACTTGTCTTCCCCCTCTGCCAAACTGCCCTTGGGGATGCAGATTCTGTAGGCGACTGGTGAGATTCTGTCCACGATTTCAAAATGCCCCGTCAAGTTGGGAGGAATTTGTGCTCTTTGGCTTGGTTCCTTTGGAAATTGTGCAAGTAGACCCGGTCTCCTACTTTGTATTCCTTTTTAGTTGTCTTGAGATCATAGTGGGTCTTCATGCTGTCTGCAGATCTCTCTAGATTCCGCTGAGCATAGGCAAAGCATGTTGAAGGTGTTTTCTCAGATTCTCACCATACTCATGAGTTGTGGAGGCATTTATCACGGTCTGCTCTTGGGTTCTGTAGAGCAGATGCTGGGGTAGCACCATCCTTCGTCCAGTGATCAGCTCAAATGGAGACATTTTTGTTGCAGAAGAAGGGGTAGATCTGATGGCCATCAGGACAAGGGGTAATCGAATGTCCCAAGTTGGCCCAGAATCTGCCACAAACTTTTTTAATATGCTCACAATAGTTTTATTGTACCTCTCAACTCCACCACTAGAGGACAACGGTAGGCAATGTGTTGTTTCCTTTTGACCCCAAGTATCTCCCACATCTTTGTCATCACTTCGCTGGTGAAGTGGCTACCTCGGTCTGACTCAATCCTTTGGGGTAGTCCAAAATGCAAGAAGATGTGATTGATCATCAGGGCAGCTGCTGCTTCTGCCTTGCAATTTGGGGCGGGAGACATTCCACCCATTTAGTGAACAAGCATGTTACGGTCAACATGTACTTGTTCCCCCTAGAGGAGCAAATCACAGGCCTGATAAAATCGACTTGCAAATCTGACCAAGGCAGCGTTATCCCCCTCTTTTGGAGGGGAGCACGGTGTGTGAGTGATGTTGGCTGAAATTGTGCACACACAAGACACCCCTTCAAGTATTGGTCGAGGTCCTGCCCCATTTATGGCCAATATGCAACCTCTCACAAGATTTCTAATGTCGTATGAAACCCCCAATGACCGGCTGTGGCCGCATCATGGCGTGACTTAGCATCAGGCTTCGGAATGAGGTAGGGGCCACCCACTGGTCATGGCCAGCTATGGATCTCCTCACCAACAAACCATCTTGGATTCGGAACATTTTTGGACATTTCATCAACACTCTGAGGTCCTCTTTCCCAATGGAATCGGTATCCGTCAGGGGAAAGTTCTCAGGGTCCTCAATGTGTTGATAAAACTTAACAATTATTGGATTCGCTTTTTGAGCCGTAATCAAATCAGCATCTGGGGTCTCCTTACTCCATTGTGCAGTTGAGAGTTCATTGTGAGCATTTGTCTGGGAACTAGTGATAACAGTGACCTGGATTTCCCCAAACAGGGACTCAATCTCAAGTAGATCACCTTAGATGGCTCCGGTTTTGGCCAGCGGATCAACTAGATCATTTTCAGTTTTGTCTGGTCCCCCTACCTTAGAATGACCCTTAATCTTTTTCCAGTAGATGGTCATCCCATTCGAGGTGACCGATCATCAATATTTTGTATTAACTTTCCATGTTTTAAAGGTTTATTGTTAGCACATAGCATGCCTCTGGTTTTCCAGTTAACCAGGTGCTCCACGAACCCGTTCCGTACATAATCTGAATCAGTGATTATGACCAGTTCGTGGAGTTGGTATTGGGCAAGAGTGAGGATGGCTTGATGCACAGCCATCAACTCTGCCACTTGACTACTTCGGGGACCGATTTTGTACCCAGCAGAGGGTTCTGGGGCATCATTCACCCATGCATTCCCCACGCCGGACAAAAGTTCCTTTTCCCTGTTGTTGTCAACATGGTAGGAACACCCATCCACATAGACAGTGGGCATTCCCTCACACTTGTCTTCTTCATAGACTTTGTGTGGGGAATTAAGGTATGCCTCCATGTTGTCCTTGATTTTAAGACTTTCGTCCTCGAGACAGTTTTCCCTGGCACAATCATGCAAGTTAGCCAGACTGTGCGTTTGGGGACTCTTCTTGTTTTAGCCATATCTGACCTTCACAGCAAAACCTTGCATTGACAGAATCCAGGAAGTAAATAGGGAATTACTCACATTTCCGGCCTGGATTCTGTCACTTTGAAGATATTGCAACGGTTGGTGTGGAGTCTCCACTATGATGTGTTCCCCCTGGATAAACGGGCGGTAATTTTCAATGTCCACCCCGTTGCCAGGAGTGCCTTCTCACAATCATTTAATTTTTCCTCCACAGAGGATAAAGTCTTACTCGCATAGGAGATTACTTTATTGACCTTGTCATGCTTTAGATATAATACTGCAGTCAAGCATGTATTTGAGAACCCTGTCTCCAAGAAGAACTCCTGGTTTTTGACGGGGTAGGCTAGGCAATGCGCTTCTGAGAGGCTTCTTTTGAGTTGTCATACTGCCTTGGCTTGTTCTGGACCCAACTCCCACTTTACCCCCCTTCAACAGATGGATCAGGGGTCTTGTGATCTCTGCGTAGTCCTCAATGAACTTTCTGCTATAATTAGTTAGTCCAAGGAGGCTCGTTAGTTTCCGCGGAGTGGTGGGGTCTTTTATTTTCTGGAGCATTTCTACTTTCTTTTCCTGGGGACAGAGACCCTCAGGAGTTATCTCATGCCCCAAGAAATTTGCACGGGTCCTGCACCACTGTGCCTTTTGGAAAGAAAGTTTTGCTCCGGCAGCCCTCATCTGTGTTAGAACATAACGGATCTCTGCTATGTGTTCCTCCACAGGTGAGTTTTGATTAGAACATCATCTACATAGGCCAGGTTACCCCTTTCACCCAAGTCGGGCATGGCTTTAAGTAGAAAGATGTTAAATTAATTGCCGGAGTTGATGTATCCGAAGGGAGTCTGGGTCCAAGTGTACTGCTGCCCCCGAAGGTAAACCCAGCTTGTATTGGTCCTCCCTACTGACAGGTACAGTCCAGAACACATTGGTCAGGTCAATGGCAGTGTATACCTTTGACCCCTGGATCTGGGTCAGCCCTTGGTCAATGTAGGGAAGAGGCCATCGGGAAGTATGAACCTATTTGTTGAGCTCCCTTAGGTCAGCACAGAGTCTCCACTGGCCGTTTGGTTTCAAAATCCCAAGCACCGGGTTTATTGAAGGTGCTGTGGGCTGGACAAATTATCCCACAGGACTCAAGGTTCTTAATTATTTCAGTAAGGGGCTCCATTGATGCGAGAGGCAAGCGATATTGCTTCACAAACACCGGAGTCATGCCAGGGTCCGTGGGAATTGTTGTTGTATGGATGTCAGTGCGACCACAGTCATATGAGTCCACCGCAAAGAGATCTTGAAAATCTAAGAAAACTTGTTTCAATTTTTGCTTTTGCTCCAGAGACTCACAGGCATCAGCCAGGTTGACTCTCTCTTCAACCATCTGCCTGAAGCCCAGAAAGACTTCTGGTTTGGCTATCTCAGCGGCCTCCTCCAGCTGGGTGGAGAAGTCCCTGGTCAGAGTGCTGACTTGGACTGATGGCTTCAGGTGGGGAAGGCAGCCCTGGTGGACTTGAAAGATCACCTCATCCCTCCTGAAGTCACAGGTCACATCTTCCTTACCAGAAGGGCAGGAAGAGTACACCAGGAAATTCCCCCCATGCCGGGTGAAGATCCTGTCTGGTGTTGTTTCATCGTCGATATCACTGTGAAAACAGTCCTTGGGGATTGGTCCCAACAGTTTGTTACCTAAATCTATGGAAAAAAGTCGGTCATCAACCGCCATTCCAATAATAGTGCCTGCGCCCAGAGTGATACTCTTTACATCGCTGTTATCCACCTCTATTGGAATGGTGTGGTGTTCTATATTGACTAGTTGTGTTGGGTTTACCCCCAACCATTGCTGTTGAAAATGAGTATTGAGATGAACATAGGCGTCAGGATATTTTAGTTTCTGTCCTCTTTTAATTTTTACTTCAAGTGAGAAATGTCGAGTCCGTTCTTGGATGGTGACTTCCTCTCTAATCTGAATTTGAACTGCATATGGCAGCAGTTGAGCTGACCGAAATGTTTTCTCTGGGTCATCAAAGTCCATGGGATTACCCGCTAATCAGGACCATGCTTTGAAGTTTATTAGGTCCAAACTAATGGCAAAGCGATTGAGAATGTCACTGCCTAAATAAAATGCAGCAGGAACATCTCGCACAACCAAACAATTATGGACTATGCTCTTGTTGCCTGTGGACATTTTGAGCATACACCTGCTAGGCAGGAGATGTTTGGAATTGGGTGTTTCCAGGTCCATTTCCCATTTGTCTAACAGTTTGAATGTGGGAACGGCTGGATCTTTTCTGAGTTTGTGGAACATGGCCTCGCTGATGAAGCTCTTACCATTGTTCACACACACTCGGGCGAGAACAGAGTCCTTCCTTTCGTTTAACTGAATAGGGATGAACAACTGTTTTCCAATTTTCTGAATATCAGCCAAGCTTTGAGCTGATTTCTCATCATTTTGGACTATAGGAGTAGAATTTTCTGATTGTGAATGTGTATAGAATTTAGAGTGTTCCCTTCCAGTGTGGAATGCCACCTTAGACTGGAAGGAAGGTTGATTTTCAGAAATAGAGAGGACTCCCCATCACCAGTTTGTTGTCCTACTGCAATTACTGTCACGTCTGGGATTCAGTTATTTTGGAAATGGAATTCCATTTTGTCAGGTTTTTGTTCAACCATGTGGCATGTGCCATTTAAACTAACATGGTTGACACTATGTTTCAATTTTATTGGTTGGTTAGTCTGGGTCCAGAGGACCTTGTTTACACAATCTATGAGGGGAGACAAGCTACGCAGGATGTCATTCCCTAGTAAAGATGGTGTGCCCTCTGGAGCCACAACTATGACCGGGTGCTTCACCTTGTGTCACCCAATTTTAATATCTAAATCCGCAGTCCCCTCGACAGGAATTTCATTCCCATCGAAGTTCTGAAGTTGTCCAGGAAGAGGTGTAAGAGGGATTTGGTATTGCTCCCCCCTTCCCGAATTCAGTTGATCAAAGGCCCTTTTTGACAGAAGGGTGGCTAGGGATCCAGTGTCCACCAGTGCCAAAATTGAACATTGCCCCTGTATTTGGACCGGGGCATAAAATCTTCCCTCCTTCTCCTCAAGGGGGCAAAGATAATGCACATTTTTGGCCAATTGGTGGGTTAATTTCTTTGCTTTGGATTCTGACAAATGTGTGATTTGGGCAGGATTTTGTTTGGGATCTTGGGAACCTGTAAGAAAAAGATGGTAATTGGATATGGGTGAAGTTCTGGGCTCCTCTGGTTCTGATTCCGGGCTGCCCCCCCTTTTTGGAGGCAGTCACCATAATTGGTTTGAACAAGGTGATTTTCTTGCTGGTCATTCAGGGGTTTGATGATGGGCGGTTTTAACTCAGTCCCCACAGCTACCCAGTCTCGATCAGGATCTCTTGGGACCCATTTTTCTTTGGGAGGAGTTCCCCCATCCCTGAAGGAGATGATCCTTTTCCCAGAATCCTCTGAGGACCCCTCTCCTTCAAACTGGAAGATTCACACCTCCTCCACAACATGGGTCTTTTTAGGCTCTTTATTTCTCCTACCCGTCCTCTGTTCCTTTGGTTGCAGACTTTCGGGGGTAGGAGATTCTGGTTCCGGTTCCTGGGTTTCCAGGGGCTTTTCACAAGTGGGGAAGGAAGCTTCCTCTAAGGCTTTACACCCCCCTTCCCTCTGTGCCTCCTCCCTGGGAACCGGTGGGTTGTCAGGGTTCCCTCCCCGTCATTGTTCTGGGGCCCCAGACCCTTGATTTGAGGAGTTCTGAGTTGCCATGTTCATTGGAGGGTTTTGCGACCCAAATCCTGTGCCAAGTTCTGGACCTGGCGCTCTAGTTGGGACACCCGTTCTGGCTGGTACGGGGACCTCTGGTCTACCCTTGGTTGATCACGGGAAGGGTAACCGTCCCTTCTCCCATATATCCCTGGTTAGGATAGTTTTGGTACCCCTCCACCCTTGGCCTCCCCTCTCCTGGATTGGGCTGTCTGGGCTCAGGAAAGTCGGGAAAGAAAGAAGGGTTGTTTTGGGAGTTGGTGTTTGGCGGGTACCGGGGAGAGAAATTTAACCCAGCATTTGGAGATTACTGTCCTCCTGGGGAAAGTGAGGAGGGAAGTTTCCTGGGTTGGCGGCTGCCTGGTTGTTTCCCCCATCCTTGGCCTGGAGGAGTCCACACATAGCCCAGGATGGGTCTGTTGCCCTTGTAACGGGGGCTGATGTAGTCAGGGGAGTTAGGGGTCCCGTTTGTGGGATTGGCCCAAGGGCCTTCTGGGTCTTGGTTTGTTAGGAGTCTGCACAGGAATGTTTTTGGGCCCCCCCATCTCCAGATCTAAAATGGGGGCAACTTTCACCTCCGCCACCTTAGCAGCAGTAGGGGTATTGGTTGGTTTTTGGCTTTTGTTAGCACTTTTACTTTCTATTGGCTTCTGCACTTCGTAGATGCGAGTTGCTTGTTCAATGACCCAGTCTAGTGATCTTTTCTCATGAAAGTCCCTCACCAGCTGGGTCAAAATGTAATTAGGGAGTGCATGAAAGAAGGTATTAATAAATTCCCTACTGTCAGTGCGCATCCTCCTGGTGGTTTGCGCAAAGGCACATTTCAGTTCTTGGACAAATTCTTGTGGGGCCTGGTCTTCCCCACATTGCAGTTTGTAGGCTGCCTTGCGGGCCTCTTGAGGGTTTCTATGGATTAAAAATGCTTTAAGATGGCCGCCATATAGGTGGCCCACCTTCAATGTTTCTGATCCTCCAGCCCCGCAAAGAAGCTGGAGCATTCAGGTGAAAATGTCCACTTGACATACTGAATACAGCTTTGGCTGTCCTTCAGGTGGAAAGTCTCCATCATTTGCTGAAACAGCTCCAGGTGCCCCCAAACTGAATATTTGGCATTTTTATGGTAGGGCGTGATGACGCTCCTAATAGCCTTGATTTGCTTCAGGGGATCTTTCAGTAAAGCTCTCTTAACTTTGTTGGCCTTTTTAGTTCTAGTCACCCTGGTCCACTCATCCTCTGACTCAGAGGCACTGCTATCTGAGGTCGCTGTCTGATCCTCTAGGCTCTCAGATTCTGCGAGCTTGGGAATGGCTGGCAGAATGTGGGGGCCTAGTCTCGTGAGACCTGATGCGCGCAGAAGAGTCTTCTGACTCTCCCTTGCTCCCAGGATTGGCTGAGTACTCCCGCCCCCCCACTGTCCTAGCTGGGAAGAGGTTTTTAAGATGCTCTTAGTGGGCCTATTTTCATGGAATTCCCCACCAAATTTGACTGACTGATCTCTAGGTAGGTGATATTTCTGAGGATCCAGTTCTCTGATTCTCCCCTCACTGGAGTCTCCCTGATCAGTGAAGCTGGCCCTGATATTTGGGAACCTGTACATAGATGCCTGCCCATCCATTTCTGGGAGGCGTTGATCTATCAGTCCCATATTTCCCATTGTGTTGAAATCTACCATCCCCGTAGCCCTTGGTTTATGTGAGCCGGTGGACATGGGGGTGGCAGAGTACATGGAATTGAAGGGATTAAAGTCCCTGATCCCAGGGTTCCTGAGGTCATGTGCAGGGGTTTCTCTCTCCAATCTTACCTCATCTTTTTCAGCCCCTATTTCCTGATGACATGCCAAATCTGACCTTTTTGCTCCTCTATTAAGGCCTTACTGGTCTCTATGAGTTGTTCTTGCATGGCTACCTGTCTATGGAGCCTGTCATTCTTTTCACAGAGAGCCTCACTGTCTCTCTGTGCTTCCTGTCTGAATTGGGAGTATTGGGCCAATTTTTGCTGCAGGAGACTCAACTCATGAGTTTGGTCCTTACTGGTCTGATTATTCTTTGCCAGAGCATCCTCCACCCATTTTGATTTCACCAAGTTCCTTAAGGGCCAGGTGATTTTCTTCTAACTTTGTTTTTAAATGGCTGACTTCCTGGCCTAAGGCGTCTCTCTCCTGACTTAGAGTGGCCCTCTGCTCAGCCAGGTCGTGCCTCTTTTTTTGAAGGGCACCGGCTTTCTGACACTCCTCATCAAACTCTGTTTGGGATTCTAGGTCTTTGATAATTAATGTATTGTTTTCCTCTTTTAATTTGTCTATCTGGTCTTGTAAGACGTTGAACTGTTCTGCACAGACTCTGTTAAAAGTGAATTGTTGCGCCAGCTTTTGTTGACTCTGTTTTATGGAGTCCAACCTTTCCTGACACTCTTTTTGCATTGTCTGTACCTGTGTATCTTGCTCTGCATTCTTTTGCAGTAGAAGAGCCAGATCTTTTTGGAGTTTGGTGGCATACTGCCTAGCTGTCAAGCCGTAAACTCTGCGATGCCAATGAATACCTTCGTCCCCAAGCACCAGTGAAGGAGAGGTAAAAGATACTCCTTCACCAATTATTGAGGCCACAGGTGCGAAGGGTCAGGAACATAGGTACCAGGAGCTAACACAGCTGAAGTCCGAGGTCGACTCGAGCTCAGGATGATGGGACGGTACCAGGAGGGCACTGGACCCAAACCCCTTTTTACTGAAGCACCTGATGTGGAGGGCCGCTGAAGTCCAAGCGCAGCTTGAGCCAAGGGGAGTTCCAAAAACTGCCCAGAAGTTCAAAAGCCGAGAAATCCAAAACTGAGGGAAAAACAATGTCCAAATGTCCAAGCCAAAAGTCCGAAATCCATACAAACAAGTCCAAAGGTCCAAAGCCAGAAGTCCGAAATCCCGTGGAAACTAGGTCCAAAGCACCAAAACCAAGACACAGGCAAAGGCAATACAGAGGCACAAAAAGCAAGGTCCAAAAAACCCAGGAAACAGGATCAAAGGAAGAAAGGCCACTCGAAACGCTGAAAGAACAGCTGAGAAGCGTGGGAGAGCAGTGTCAGCGTTCTCTTAAGCTGGTGCTTAGGCCACGTGATCACCTTCCCATAGAACCACGTGAGTGGTGTTGCGTATCACGTGACCCGTGCAACCGGGAAGCAGCAACGGGATTGGTTGGGCGGGCGGCCCATTAACGTCACGTGAGCATCGTTGGAAGACACATGACCAGGAAGCAGGGCCGATGCAGCCTGGTGCCCCCCAGCACCACCGCGGCCACAACCTCCATGACGCTGTGCACCGCCTCCTTAACGTGAGACCTCCGGCGCCGAGGAATCTGGAGGGGTGCAACCAGAGGGGAGTCCCACTACAAGTATGATACTGCGGAGTGGTCTGTTTAGATGTGGTTGGTGTTGTGCGGGCCTGAGTGTTGTGCTTCGTGACTGGTGTTGTGTGGGCCTGAGTGTTGTGCTTCGTGACAGAACCCCCCCCAATGGCCCACGTCCACGTGGGTTGGACGGGTGCTCTCGATGAAACCTCGACACCGAAAGGGGGGCATGAACATTACAAGCAGGCTCCCACGACCTCTCCTCCGGACCGAAACCGGCCCAATCGACCAGGTAGTATAGAATCCCCCTACGGAGATATGACCCCAGGATCTCCCAGACAGGTGTTATATTAAAAATATAGACACATTTATTACAAGGCCTTTGTAACATCGACCATAGTAAAGAATCACGATAAAACTCAAGTAAACCAACACATCACAATCAATACAATAGATATACAAGACCAAGGGGTCTAAAGAGTTAGAAGCACGAAATATGCAGACCACCTAGATGTGGAGGAAAACAGGCAGTGCAAGTAATCGTTAGACCCAGTTCGACATCAGAGGCCACCTAACTAGAAGGAAGTCCGAGTCCTACGAAGAGTGGAGCCTTGTGCTCAAAAGTACCTGCACACGCGGGTGCCAACGGGCAAAGGAGAGTCTCTTCAGGGAGATCAGGCAGTTCAGAGAGGTGAACAAAACGATGATGAACAGTTCCCTGCTACTCAAGCGTGGCCTCCACTTGTGGGCAGAAGCAGGGCACAAGTGCGGAAAAGGGTTGCTGTTTACGACAGCGGTGCAGAGCCACAGGCTCCTGCGGGAGGGCGACCGGTTAGGGTATTGACTACTTCCGGTCCCTGATGCAGGCAGACCCAGGCTTCTCCGGTTCCGTTTCGGTACTGGCAGGTTCAGATGCGATCAGCAGGATGTCTCGACGCCATGTAGATTCCGCGACAGCAGGAGTCAGGGTCGAGGGTGTCCCACATGCAGCGAACACACACAGGTTTGTTACCACAGCAGGGCAACTCGGCAACCGCAGTTATTCTGGTCCCAAGGCACACGTCTCACTTCAGACCTGGGAATGCCAAGTGTAAGAATCGTGTGAGAGTGCCGAGGACACGGGATTAGCAGTAAGCCAGACGGCAGTGACAGAGCAAGGTTCCTGTGTAAGTTGGTCAGTCCACTGGATGGCCCAGGGACACTTCAGAAGGCTTACAGACAGGATTTGGTGAAGATGCCGAGAATAGTTGTTCCCACAATTCTAAAGGGTCGAAGCACCAGTACAGGCCTTCTAATTCGATCAGAGGCAGAGGGGCCACACAGGACGACAGCAGTGCAGGGTGCCAAACCTTCAGCGGGTCACCAGCAATTCCTCGACTCAGCTTCATAGTTGCAGGATACTTGGCTCCTTATCCTTCGTTCGTGAGAACTCAGGAGATCGACATGGTAGTGGTGTTTCCAGCCTCCTCTTATCCAGAGTTCCCTTCGCGCCAAAACGGAGAGGACCCAATAGGAGATCTGCTCACAAAACACTCACACCATACGTGGACCTATCACGGACCACGGTGGTCCCAGGCATTCAAGACACTCTAGACTCTCTGGCACCCAGGATGTGTATTGGGAACAGACATCCCAGCCCACATCCTGGAGGCACACACAAGGCATGCAGAAGCCCGCGAAAGCGTTGTGTTTCGTGGGAAAGTGCATGACCAAATAAGGACTGCCCCGGGTCGGCTCGACCTGGGGGAAGGTGAAGGGGCAAGACGGTCAGCGGACAGGATAAAGAACCTCGTGGCATGGCCATTTTGGAGGCCAGGCCACCCATTTGGGCCAAACACGGGAAGCGCGGTTAACATGGCAAAAAGGGGTTCAAAACACAAAGAAACGATAGCTGCCACCAGTCCCGTCTGTGACACACTTGCACATTTCATGATAAGTCCAGCGAGAGTTTCTAGGGCCATTGGAATGACTAGAGACCCCAAGAGCACGGTAATGTAAGTTACGGTGCACTCTTGTTTCATGTTGCTCAAAAGCTGCAACATGAGAAAAGAACTAAGGGAAACCAGTCTCCCGGTACTGACTGTCTTAAGGGCATGTCAGTTTCCCCGTAAGAATGGAGCGAAAGCCCAGAGGAGTGCGGTGGAAGGCTGCGCTTCTCTGGCAAAGTCTAGATCAGAGTGTAAAACAACAGCAAAAAGTTTGGGGGTTGCCACATGGAAGGAAAATGACCTACAATTAGGAAATCTTTCCTAACACTCGCCCCTCCCAGACTAAGGACAGGGGGAACTAATCCCCCCCTGGATGAGTTTCTTGTTCAGGTCGGTTAAACATTCTGGACAACCCATCAGCATTGCTATGTTGGACACCTGGCCTATGCTCAATAGTGAAGTCAAAGCCTTGCAGACTTATGGACCACCTAAGCAACTTTGGATTCTCTCCCTTCATGTTCATTAGCCACTTTAAGGGCTTATGGTCAGTTTGCACAGTGAAGTGGGTCCCATAGAGGTAGGGCTTCAGCTTCTGTAGGGCCCACACAACAGAGAAACATTCTTTCTCTACTGTGGACCATCTGAGCTCTCTGTCCTTAAGCTGGCGACTAATGAAACCAATAGGGTGTTCCTTACCCTTCTCATCTACTTGCGATAGTACAGCTCCTATCTCAGTGTCAGAGGCATCTGTCTGCACAATAAAAGTTCTTTGGTAATCAGGGGCCCTGAGAACAGGGGCCTGGCACAAGGAGTCTTTTAAGCCGTTGAAGGCCTTCTCACACTCGTCGGTCCAAGTTACCTTCTTGGGTTTCTTCAGAGTAGTGAGGGCAGTCAGAGGGGCAGCTATGGTACCATAGTCTGCCATGAAGTTGCGGTAATACCCTGTGAGTCCTAAGAAGGCTCTCACTTGGGTCTGTTTAGTGGGGGTAGGCCAGTCTTGTACTGCTTGTACTTTACTGGGTAGAGGCTGTATCCTCCCTCCACCTACTACATGTCCAAGGTAAACCACGGAGCCTTGACCAATCTGGCATTTACTAGCCTTTATGGACAAGTGTGCTTTCTGAAGAGCCTGTAGCACAATTCCGAGGTGTTTCACATGGTCTTCCCAGGTGGCGCTGAAAACTGCTATATCATCCAGATATGCAGGACAGAATTCATTCAACCCGTTTAACACATGATTTACAAGCCTCTGAAAAGTGGCAGTTGCATTCTTCAACCCAAACGGCATTACCCTGAACTGGTAAAGACCGTCTGGAGTTGAGAACGCTGTCTTCTCCTTGGCATGTTCTGCTAAGGCTATTTGCCAAAAGCCCGCAGTGAGGTCAAACGTGCAGAGGTACTTGGAGGCACCCAAGGTATCCACCAGCTCATCTGTTCGAGGCAAGGAGTGTGCATCTGTCTTGGTGACAGCATTCAGAGCCCTGTAATCCACGCAGAACCTCAATTCAGAAGTGCCTGCCTTTGGAACCAAAACCACAGGGCTGGACCAAGGACTACTAGAGGGTTCAATCACCCCAAGATCTAACATTTTGTTGACCTCTGTCTTAATGTAAAACCGTACTTTGTCTGAGATCCTGTATCCTCTACTTTTGATAGGAATGCTGTGTCCTGTGTATATGTTATGTTTGCACCAAGGTGTCAAACCAGGGGACTGCGAAAACAGGGGGGAAAATTGCCTAAGCAAACTTTTCACCTCAACCTGCTGATCAGAAGTCAGGTGAGGTCGGACACCCTCAAAGGAGCTATCTGAAGGACCGCTTTAGAACAGGTCGGGGAGAGATTCAGACTCCTCTTCCTCAACATCTGAAGCCAGTAGCAGTGCTGCGATTTCGACTCTTGGGACGAAAGCCTTCAGCTTATTTACATGGAACACTTTTGGAGCCTGTCCAGGCCTTCCAAGGTCCACTAAATAGTTGCCCTCACCCAGGGGCTCCACCACTGTGTAAGGGCCTGACCATTTGTCCTGTAAAGCTCTAGGCCTTATGGGATTCATGATCAGGACTTGCTGACCAGGTGTAAAGTTGATGAGGGAAGCTTTCTGGTCATACCAATGTTTCACCAGCGCTTGTCCTGCCTTCAACTTGCCACTAGCCAGACCCATCAGGAGTACCATCCGTTTTCTGAGCCCTAACACATAGTCTACTACGTTGGTAGTAATAGGGGGAGTGGGCATCTTCCATCCCTCCTTGACTAAGGCTAAGGGTCCCCGCACAGGGTGACCAAACAGAAGTTCGAAGGGGCTGAAGCCAACACCCTCCTGTGGTACCTCTCGGTAGGCAAACAGTAAGCAAGGTAAAAGAAGATCCCATTTTCTTATTTGGGGTTCTTCCAGAGCCCCAATCATACTCTTTAACGTTCTGTTGAACTGTTCCACCAGACCATTGGTCTGGGGGTGGTATGCGGAAGAGAACTTGTAGGAGACCCCACATTCTTTCCACATAGCCTGCATATACTTCGACATAAAGTTGCTGCCTCGATCAGACACAACTTCTTTAGGGAAGCCAACCCTAGTAAAGATGCCAAGTAACGCTTTTGCAACTGACTTGGCAGTTACAGTTTTTAATGGGATGGCCTCAGGATACCTGGTAGCATGGTCGACCAGCAGAAGGATAAACCTATTGCCTGAGGATGTTTGCGGGTCAAGGGGACCAACAATGTCGATCCCTACCCTTTCGAATGATATTCCCACAACTGGGAGTGGTACCAATGGAGCTTGGATTGTTGAGCCACTCTTACCAGATAACTGGCAGGAGGCACAACTCCTGCAGTGACTTCCTACTTGCACCCCCATCTTGGGCCAGTAGAAGTGCATGGATAACCTTTGCTTGGTACTCTTAATACCAAGGTGATCAGCAAGGGGCACTTCATGCGCCAACTGCAGGAGGAAGGGTCTTACAGCAAGGGGAACCACCAACCTCCTATGGTCTCCTTCTGTAGACTCTGTGGGCTCACTATACAGGAGTCCACCTTCCCAATAAATCCGATGCTTCCCAGGAGGTTCACCCTCAAGCTGGGAGCAGGACTGTCTCCTTAGGCCTTCCAGAGATGGGCACTCACGTTGGCCTTTACTGAATTCTTCCCTGTCAGGACCACCTTCTACTAACAAGTCTTTTAGTTCGGGATGGTCATTAGGGTCAAATACTTCAGGTATCGCTGCCTCCTCGTCAGGTCCGGGCGATTGACCAACTTCCTCCACCGCAGTGGTAGGTGAGTTCGGGGGAATATTTCCTTTCCCTCGTTTTGGTTTTCTGACTCCTTTAGCCTTGGGTTTCCCCTTTGGCTGGGGCAGCTCACTGAGCTTGGTCAGTGCTGCCCTGGTTTGAGGCCTTGTGCAGGGTCTGTTGGCAGTGTCTCCCATGAGCCCTAAAGCTCTGAGATCGTTGCCCAACAAGACCTTTCCTGGGACGTTCCTCTGAATGCTCACTGGAATCCTGACTGCTGTACCATTGATAGTAAGATTTACAGGTATTACTGGAAACATGCGAGGTGGGCCGTCAGCCAACTTAGTGGCATCAGAGTAGCTCTGGCAACTTCCTCTGAGTCTACCAAGGTAGAATCCACTACAGTTCGACTGCACCCACTTTCCCTAAGAGTTGGAGTATCTACTCCATTGATCAGCACACTGTCTTTAAAGTAGTGCTTGGTATTATCTGGAATCCTAGCATAAGCCTCTGCGACTTTAGGCTCCCAGGAACCCAGGGAAACTAAAACTACCTCAGCTTCTATCCCACTGGGGAAGGAGTCTGAAGAGAAGGATGCTCCTGTAATCTCTTCTTCCTCGTAGGAGGAGAAGGCCAGATTAGCGGAGTGGTCCCCCAAAGGTTTAACCTTACACCGGGGATCCCCCTTCACGTGGTCAGTTGCTCCACAAGCAAACAAGATCCATTGGGTCTGTTTACATAGGGAGGCTTACTAAAACCAGAGTTCTGTTTCGGTGGCTGACCTCCACTACCCTGTGAGTTCTCTTGTGTCTTACCCTTATTTTTCTTTTTGTGGCCCTTTTGAGAAGAAGATTTATCAGAGTCTCCACCCTCCTTATCTTTGGACTTTTTCCCTTCCTCCTGCTTACCAGGATGAGTTTCGTCCTTGTGGGACACTAGATGTGACACCCAAAAATCTGCTGCAATGGCAAGTTTCTTTGGATCTATCTCCTTAGAATCCGCCAAATGCTGCTTAAGCTCAGGGGAAGAACATGCAAAAATATGTTCCAGCATGACAAGACTTATCATACCTTCAAAGGTAGAAACCTTATAACACTCGACCCAGCCAGTCAAGTTTTTTAAGGATTCAGTTACATAAGATCCCCAAGTACCACCTTCTTTTTTCTTATGCTCTCGGAATCATTTTAAATATTGGGCAGGAGTATTTCCAAACTTTAAAATGAGAGTTTGCTGCAACATTGCAAAATTTGCTTGCTCAGCCTTCGACATTTCCATAATGGCACTGCAGCAAGAATGGGGCAGTCTGCTGAGTAAGCAGGCAATTTTATCAGCATTGTCAACTTGTTGAACTTCACATGCATACTCAAATGTATTCAGCCAGTCCATAATGTCATTCTTTTCCTCATACACACTGAGAAGATCTTTTGGAAACCGTGGATGAGAGGAGGCCCCAGACCCGTGTCCAGGACCCTTGGATCCATTGGCAACTTGAAGCTTGGCCAGTTCCAACTGGTGATCCCTGTCTTTCTGTTTTTCTGCCTGTTCGATTTTTAGCTTGGCCCTATTGAACTCAAGCTCTTCCTGGAGTTTGGCCATATTGAACTCAAGCTCCTTCTTCCTAAACAGCAGCTCTTGCTTCTTGAATTCAAGCATGGCCTCCCCATCAGCACTGGCAGAGGAAATATTGGACATTTCATCCTCCCTGTCCTCAAGGTCGCGGTGGACCAGTGCAGTGGCAGAACTGTCAGTTCTACCAGTGAGAGCAGCCCCACCTCCTTCTGCACTGTCCTCGGAAGCTATAGCATCAAGCTGAGCTTCTTCCCACGCCATGATTCTTTGGATCATTTCCATTTTTGTGCCTTGCCAGGAGACACCTCTTTCAGCACACATCTTTTTCAATGTTTCAGATTTAGAAGCATTTAAAGTTAACAAGGTACCTGTTTCCACACTGTTAGGACTATGGCCTTTAAAGAGTTATACTACGACAATTCACTACAGGCAGACCCAGGCTTCTCCGGTTCCGTTTCGGTACTGGCAGGTTTAGATGCGATCAGCAGGATGTCTCGACGCCGTGTAGATTCCGAGACAGCAGGAGTCAGGGTCGAGTGTGTCCCACATGCAGCGAACATGCACAGGTTTGTTAGCACAGCAGGGCAACTCGGCAACCGCAGGTATTCCGGTCCCAAGGCACACGTCTCACTTCAGACCTGGGAATGCCAAGTATATGAATCGTGTGAGAGTGCCGAGGACACGGGATTAGCAGTAAGCCAGACGGCGGTGACAGAGCAAGGTCCCTGTGTAGGCTGGTCAGTCCACTGGATAGCCCAGTGACGCTTCCGAAGGCTTACGTACAGGATTTGGTGAAGATGCCGAGAATAGTTGTTCCCACTATTCTAAAGGTTCAAAGCGCCAGTACAGGCCTTCTGGTTTGATCAGAGGCAGAGGGGTCTCACAGGACGACAGCAGTGCAGGGTGCCAAACCTTCAGTGGGTCACCAGCGATTCCTCGACTCAGCTTCTTAGTTGCAGGATACTTGGCTCCTTATCCTTCGTTCGTGAGAACTCAGGAGATTGACATGGTAGTGGTGTTTCCAGCCTCCTCTTATCCAGAGTTCCCTTCACGCCAAAATGGAGAGGACCCAATAGACAAAGAACCTCGTGGCATGGCCATTTTGGAGGCCAGGCCACCCATTTGGGCCAAACGTGGCAAAAAAGTGTTCAAAACACAAAGAAACGATAGCTGCCAGCAGTCCCGTTCATGACACACTTGCACATTTCATGATAAATCGAGAGTTTCTAGGGCCATTGGAATGACTGGAGACCCCAAGAGCGCGGTAATGTAAGTTACGGTGCACTCTTGTTTCATGTTGCTTAAAAGCTGCAACATGTGGAAAGGACTAAGGGAAACGAGTCTCCCGGTACTGACTGTCTTAAGGGCATGTCAGTTTCCCCGTAAGAATGGAGTGAAAGCCCAGAGGAGTGCGGCGGAAGGCTGCGCTTCTCTGGCAAAGTCTAGATCAGAGTGTAAAATCTTTCCTAACACTGCTCCAATGTCTGGTTGACACGCTCAGTTTGGCTGTCAGTTTCAGGGTGGTATGAGGACGAGAACCTAGCATCTATGCCTAAAGAAATGGGTGAGGGAGCGCCAAAATCGGGAGGTAAATTGAGAACCCCTGTCAGATACAATAATCGAGGGCAATCCAAAAAGGCAGAATACAGAATGAAAAAACAACCTGGCTAGTGTCGGTGCTGAAGGTATGCCAATGCAAGGGACAAAACGTGCCATTTTGGTAAACGCGTCTACCACAACCCATATCGTATCGTGGCCCTGGACTTTCGGCAGATCGGTTATAAAGTCCATTGTTACCGTGTGCCAGGGACGTGGAGGAACGGGTAGGGGTTGAAGTAGACCTAACGGATGTCCCCTAGGGTTTTTACATTGAGCACAGATTGGGCAGTTTGATACATAGTTGGCCACGTCTCGGCGCATAGAAGGCCACCAGCACCATCTCTTTAATAATGTAAGGGTTTTCTGTTGCCCCGGATGTCCGTTAACTGGGGCGTCGTGAGACCATTCAAGAGCCTGGATGCGTGTATCCGTGGTGGGGAGAAACAGTCGGCCCTGCATGAAAGGCAGCCCCTCGTGGAACGTTAAATCCCATTCATTAGTGTCACTGGAATGCATGGAGGCCCATTTGCGGACTGAATTGAGAAGGTCGGTGGAAGGGGTACAACGGCAGATAACATGTTGCTTGCCCAGTAGGTTTTCAGGAAAGATAGGGAGGGATTCCCCACCCGGTAGGCGTGACAGGGCGTCTGCTTTACCATGACCGGTACCTGGACGATGGCGTATAACAAAATCATAGGCGGAAAAAAAAAAGATGGCATTGGACTTGTCGGCTGTTTACGCATTTCAGGTTTGCTAGATCTTGTAGATTACGGTGAGCGGAATATACGACAATTTGGTGTTTGGCCCCCAACAAGCGATGCCTCCAAACCTGAAATGCGTCCTTAACAGCGAGCAATTCCTTTTCGGGAACGGTGTAGTGTTGTTCGGTGGTGGTGAACTTACGGGAGTGATAGGCAACAGAGTGAAGCATCCCCGAGGCAGGACAGTGTTGGGACAGCACAGCTCCCCTGTGGTGGTATCCATAGCCAAGCAGAGAGGCTTCTCAGTCTGTCAAGCCATAAACTCTGCAATGCCAATGAATACCTTCGTCCCCAAGCACCAGTGAAGGAGAGGTAAAAGATACTCCTTCAGCAATTATTGAGGCCACAGGTGCGAAGGGTCAGGAACACAGGTACCAGGAGCTAACACAGCTGAAGTCCGAGGTCGACTCGAGCTCAGGATGATGGGACGGTACCAGGAGGGCACTGGACCCAAACCCCTTTTTACTGAAGCACCTGATGTGGAGGGCCGCTGAAGTCCAAGCGCAGCTTGAGCCAAGGGGAGTTCCAAAAACTGTCCAGAAGTTCAAAAGCCGAGAAATCCAAAACCCGAGGGAAAAACAATGTCCAAATGTCCCAGCCAAAAGTCCGAAATCCGTAGAAAGAAGTCCAAAGGTCCAAAGCCAGAAGTCCGAAATCCTGTGAAACTAAGTCCAGAGCACCAAAACCAAGACACAGGCAAAGGCAAACCGGAGGCACAAAAAGCAAGGTCCAAAAAACCGAGGAAACAGGATCAAACAAAGAAAGGCCACTCGAAACGCTGAAAGAACAGCTGAGAAGCGTGGGAGAGCAGTGTCAGCATTCTCTTAAGCTGGTGCTTAGGCCACGTGATCGCCTTCCCATAGAACCACGTGAGTGGTGTTGCGTATCACGTGGCCCGTGCAACCGGGAAGCAGCAACGGTATTGGTTGGGCGGGCCGGCCCCTTAACGTCACGTGAGCGTCGTTGGAAGACACGTGACCAGGAAGCAGGGCCGATGCAGCCCGGTGCCCCCCAGCACCACCGCGGCCACAACCTCCATGATGCTGCGCACCGCCTCCTTAACGCAGGACCTCCAGCACCGAGGAATCTGGAGGGGCGCAACCGGAGGGGAGTCCCACTACAAGTATGATACTGCGAAGTGGTCTGTTTAGATGTGGTTGGTGTTGTGTGGGCCTGAGTGTTGTGCTTCATGACTGGTGTTGTGTGGGCCTGAGTGTTGTGCTTCGTGACACTAGCCTCCGTTTCAGATTCCTTGCTATCCTGGAGCCTTTGCTCTGCAGAGTCCAGATTTCTCTTGATTTTCTGCAGTGCTTCCCCTTGCCTCTTTGTGAAATCTACATGGTCTGTATGCTTTTCCTGAATGACTCCTATGTGGAGGTACAGGTAGGCCGCTATTTTGGCAATTTTGCATTGCTCCTCTTTTATTTTAGGGGTCATATACAATTCACTAAGTGCTTGATGTAATGGCCCCTTGTCCTGCCAGATATTAAGGTTGGTTTCAGTGACTTCTTGTTTTATTCCCTGCAGCCATACCTGCTCTTCCTGTTCTACCCATTCACCCCTGACAAACATTTTGCGCAGTGGGTGTTCCCTTGCAATATTGATTTCCACTGGGGTCGCCATTCCGGAAATATAAATTTCCTTCTGGCTTATTTCAGGGTTACTTTACTTTTGCAAACAGGCCCAACTCCTTTCAGTGTTTCTTTCCAGGGTTGCTTGCACAGTGTAGCACAGTATGGTGACCCAACAAGGTGTATGTACCCCGTCACCTAGCACGCTGTGTTAGACTGTCACGTGTGGTATGTCTAATTCAGGGTCTCGCAACGAGCCCCCAAGCTGTAAGTGATTTCAATCCGGCACACAACCAAGTCAACGCCCAATATGTAGTGCACAAATGAAACCCTTATTTATTTTTGTCTATAAATTCAATATTCTGAACGATATACCACTCATATCACACCCTTTTCCTGGAACCCCCCCGGTCACACTGAACCAGGAATCAGGCTAGTTTGCAAAAGTAAATATTTATCTATGTACTTAAAATTTACTCACAATAGGTTTTAATAGATAAACAATCACCAATGGGGTGACAGAACACTGAATAATATCTTTAATACACTAGGATTAAGTAATAAACAAAACAAATGCAGCACAGAAAATAATACTTTTGTGTTGGTTCAGATCATATAGCACTATGGTTAGAGGTTCCCCCTGCAACACCTCTAAACCCCCAATAGGCAATGTAAAGAGATAGGAGGAGAGAGCAGGTATTCTGGAATAACACAAATCAAACCGAATATCAGTCCCCCCTTCCCTCCATAAAACACAAGAGAAAAACGGAATTGACTTTTCAGCTGCAGATTGGCTATTACAATTGTCTTTAGAATTGACTGGGCAAAACACCAAATGTGGTCAAAAACACTTGAATTGTTACACATTCTTATGGGAGCCACTTTGAGCAGTTGCACACCAGCACAAGCAATGATTTAGTACAAAGAACACATTTGAAATCTTATAGTCCAAGTTGGAAGCAGTTTAGAGCTATTTCACACGTGTAAACCTTCCGATTTTTTTAAATCGTGGCAAACTTTTCCGTGCGCGATATTCGCAATAACGGGAGATTCGCACTGATTTGCATTCTATGGATAGCTACAGATGTTAGGTACGAGTAGGAGTTGAAATTTCGTTTCTATCATGAAAACAGAGGGAGTTATAGAGGTTTTAGTAAAGGTCATTTTTTGCGAGATAGGCGCGAGAATGGAAAACAGAAATGCACTTTTGAAAATGACAATTGGGTTTGCTTACACTAGAGGATGACTATGAAAAAGCGAATACCACGCAGGGATCCTACAGTCACTTGATCAGGGTGACACGCCTGCTAAGGAAACTCGACTTCTTCAGATGAGAAAAGGGTCAGCGCAAAGATGGTTCTAACAATACTGGTTCGGAATGAAGAGGATGGGTTTGAGATAGGGATAAGACAATGCAAAGATACTCCTAACAATACTGGTTCTGAATGAAAGATAGGATGGGGTTGAAATAGGGATAAGACAATGCAAATATACTATGGGCCACAGTTCTTCCTATTGATACTCACAGGATGCGTTTTTTAAATGGACCATCAGCTCTGGTCATAGGATTGGTCTGGTCTAGGAAAGACAGCACCTCAGGCACGGTACTGGATCAGCTATGCCGGTCGCCTAGTCTGTGGGTATTTGAATCAGCTGGATGGCGAGTTCCTCAGGCAAGCCTAGTGGTGGCAAGCCAGAGAATTTCAGGATACTGGTTCAAAAGGCCTTCTCACACCACAGCGCTTTACTGGGTTGCAAGAATAAATTTGAGGATTTGGGGCCTTGCTGGAAATCAATGGTTCTCTATTGTTGGCAAGAGATTTTGCATCTGGATCTGGAAGAATATTAAAGCTGGATGGCTTCGCCGGAATCAGGAAAGTGGCTGGATCAATGAGGGTCCCTATGTGTTGTCAGCTGTCTCTATGTATGCATTAAAATGACATCACAAAGGGGGTGTATGTGCCGGCTTAGCTAAACTCGCCCTTGTGAGCTGGGACAGGACCACACTTCATCTCCGCCTTGCAATTTGAGTGATTGGATTAAGGCCGGATGATGTCACATTTTATGATTTGCTTTACAACCCTCAGAGAACTTCCTTTAGCCACTGGTCTCAAAATTGGATTTTATATTAAATGTACATTTCTACATTGGTCAACTTTATACAAATCACACACAAAGATGCCATATTTTATGCAGCAGCTATTCCTCAAAACACTGTAGCTGTGCGATCTTGTCTCAACTTTCTACAGAATTTTGTCCTTTTCTGTTACAAAAGGTGTACGAAGGTGGTCTTTCCTGCACCACTGGCGTTATATGCGTTCACTTCATAACATTACTCCCAAGATGGCCCCGCACTCACATGCTGACGGTCCAGAGTTCTCACTGTTACCTGGGGAAACTCCTCCCCCAAACCTGGTCACAGTATATCTACGACCGGAACTGAAGCCGCAGTGCGTTCCTACTGCTTATAGTGGTTACGCTCCGTAAGTTATCATTTAGGAAGTACCTGTTACCATTACTCAATATCTTATTTACCTACCACCGCAGTTTCCTCATACTAACTCTTTCTCTTAAAACCCTCCTTCTTCCTAGACCAACTCCAGCCTTCCGATCCCACCCTAACAAACTGAAATTTGTTACAGCCGCAGAATCGGCAACCCGTTGCGTTTACAGCTTAGTAGGTCATATTTCTCTCCTTCATCTTCCAGACTTTCTTCTATCTTTAGGAAGACTGTGTTTTTACACTTACACATTTCCTTGCTGTCACATTCAGGTAACCGCTGGTTCCCGGACTATGACTCCCAGCATACATTTCGGGAATCACACTTCTGTCTCAATCAGTACCATACCCTGGCTTGGTAGGTGGGAGTCTCAACTACCATCTCCTCTTCTTTTTGCCAGCCTCTTTGAATATAAACACTCACCTTTTTCCTTTCTCGTCCCAGAGCTCCCTTCAGCCGCTGACCCAGCCAGGTTCCCGCATCCGGATTCCCTTGACACCTACATCCTTTAACAGGAGAGAGCCCCTCCGGCGGAACCGGCAGGCAGCTAGTCTACACGTCTCTTCCTTCAGAGGAATCCAGACAACGACCTACTACTCTATGCTCACAAGCAACACAGGGTTTTTCCCTTTCGAGGGTTTCCCTGCCACATCCTCTGCTTGCCGTGTCTGAGGCGAGGAGAGGGTGAAGCAGGTGAAGTCTCTTTAGCTTCATGCCGATTCCGAAGACCAGGTAGGACCTACTTTGTTTATGTTGTTGCTGGAAAACACTGAGTGGTAAGCTAGTCAACACGGAAAGAGCTTGATAATTTGTTACAGATACCAACGCCCGTATTCAGCTGTCACCGGCTCACACTCAGTGTTCCCCTTTGAACAATAGAACAAAGGAGAGTAACACATGGAGCAACAGGTACAACAGTTAGTAGCAGCTATGCAAACCCTCTCTTTTGAGGTTCATCAACTTAAACAGGAAAATGCTAATTTATGACAACAAGTCGGTCGCTCTGTCCAGAGCTCCGAAGTACCTCCGGGTCCACTACCTTTTGGGAGATTTGATGGAAATCCACATACTGTCAAAGAATATTTAGAAGCATGCACAGTACAATTTGCTTTTAAGGCAGCCTTTTTTCCAACTGACCGTGACAAAGTTGGTCACATGATCTCCCAAATGACCGTGGCAGCGTTAGCATGGGCTACCCCATTAGTGACCAGTAACAATCCTATACTGGACTCCTATCAGGCCTTTTGTAATAGTGTCAAAAGTATGTTTGGGAGACAGGAAGTCACTATCGTCTCCCAAGAACGTCTGTTGGACCTTAAACAAGGAAGTCAAGACATTTTGTCTTATATCACTACGTTTAAGCAAATGTCGTCCGATACCTCCTGGGCTGACGACGCTCTTATAACCATATTCAGGTGAGGTCTGTCAGAGGAACTAAAAGACGAAGTCTCTCAAGTCCCTCGTCCACATAATTTGTCGGAGTTCATTGCTTTAATAATGCAATTAGATTATCAACTACAAGAAAGACATTATGAAAAAAGGAAGGGTCGGCCCCTAAAAGCATATTCAGAAGGAGCCTTCCCTTCAAACAAAGCCTCGCCTACAGAAGAACCCATGCAATTAGGTATCACACGAGGCAACCCTTTCCCCAGAAGAAAGATCCAGACGGAAGTCCCAAGGATTGTGCATGTATTGCGTAGCAAGCACACATACAGTAAAGGAATGTCCCCTTACTCCCCCTAGGAAGACAGGAAACGCCAGCGCCCGACCGTGAAGGGGACGACGTTTCAGGGCTCAAGTACGGTTACCAGTTCCCTACTCACGGCTCACTCAAACCCTTCCAATACCCCAGAAGACTCCATGATATTACTTGAGGTATCCTTGTCCTGGGATAATATCCAGTTACAAAAAGTGTCCGCCTTAATAGACAGTGGGGCCGCGGGAAACTTTATTGACAATACCTGGGCTCAACACCATGGCATCCCTAGAAGGGCAAAATCCATACTGATTCCTGTTGAAAGTGTGGATGGTAGTCCCTTAACCTCGGGACCTATCAAAGATCATACTTGTCCCATAACGATGACCATATCAACTCACCAGGAACCTCTAGTGCTAGACATTATCAAGACGGCACATTACCCAGTCATTTTAGGGTTACCCTGGTTAAGGAAACATAATCCTTACATTAAGTGGGCAGTGGGCATCTTGTTTCTAGGTTCAGAACATTGTGTTCAACAATGTTTAGTAACAAGAAACTCTCTCACCGACAGGTCAGTAGTCAGCAAGGGGCTCCATCAGATTTCCACCTTATCCCCAGTTTATAAACAATTCCACGAAGTCTTTTCTCAGACAGAGTACTCTTCACTCCCCCCACATCGCAGGGATGATTGCACAATTGAATTAATTCCTGACAGTCCGCTACCTTTTGGTAAAATGTACATACTGTCAGCAAAAGAAAAAGAAGTCCTAAAGGAATATCTGCATACTCATCTACAGAATGGGTTGATTACTGAGTCCAACTCCGCAGCCGCAGCTTCTTTGTCCTTCATTCCCAAAAAGAACTCTACAGAACTTCGTCCGTGTATTGATTTTAGCGGCCTGAACAAAATCACTGTTCCAGACAGATACCCCATGCCCATAATACCGGACATATTAGAGGCGGTCAGAGGCGCTGAAGTATACACCAAACTTGACTTACGGGGAGCCTATCACCTGATTCGCATAAAATCGGGAGATGAATGGAAAACAGCATTCCGCACCCCCTTCGGCCACTATCAATACCGAGTCATGCCCTTTGGTCTTACCAACGCTCCAGCAGTTTTTCAAAGGTTCATGGACCACATATCTGCAGACATCTCATTACACTATGCCATCATTTATTTAGATGATATCTTGGTTTTCACACCCTCATTATCTACTCACATTCAACATGTCAGTACCGTCCTTGCACGTCTCCAGGAAAACCATCTATTCTGTAAGATTGAAAAGTGTGAATTTCATGAGACTTCAGTCACTTATTTAGGTTACATCCTATCCCCACAAGGCATCACTATGGATCCCGCCAAAATTTCGGCCATAGGTGACTGGCCGTCACCCAGATCTGTCAAAGAAATACAGAGATTTTTGGGTTTCGCCAATTTTTATAGGTGTTTCATTCCACATTGTTCTTCCTTAACACAACCTCTAACACAGCTCCTTAAAAAGGGAATCCCATTTACATGGAATTCTGGAACACAAGACTCTTTCGAAGCATTGAAGGCTCTATTCACTAAAGCTCCAATTTTGGCAGTCCCAGATCAGAATCTGCTTTTCATAGTGGAATCGGATGCTTCCCAATATGCACTTGGCGAAGTCCTTCTACAGCCGGATGCACAGAACACGGAGAGGCCTATAGCCTATTTGTCCAAAACCTTGACCCCCGCAGAGATTAACTATATAGTCCTGGAAAAGGAGCTTCTTGCCATAAAACGCACCTTTGAGGAGTGGCGACATCTCCTCTTAGGAGCTCGATACGCCATTGAACTGAGGACAGACCATCAAAACCTACGCACCCTTCAGTATGCACAAACGAGCAATAGCCGCCAAGCCAGATGGGCTCATTTTTTTTCACCTTTTCGTATCACTTTCACGTTTATTCCAGGAAGAGTGAATTTGAAAGCCGATGCCCTGTCTCATAGGGAACCCAGAGACCATAAGGTGTTTAAACCAGAACCTATGTTTCCCAAGGCGGTCTTCATTCTGGTTATCCATCATTTTTTGCAAAAGATAGAAGACCAAGTACGAAGATTGTTGACTATCAATCCAGACCTTCAGATACAGCAAAATTTAATATGCTGTAAAGGGCTCCTCTTTAAAGGAGACAGAATGTTCACACCGAATGATGTCCTTCGCAGAGAAGTATTGAGATTATATTACGCTGTCGACTGGTTAAATTGCACCAGTCTGCTGAAAGGACCTTTGTGGATATCTCACTAATTCGCTTTAAGTAAATGTTCAAAATTTTCCAAGAATTCTTCAAAAATAATAATAAGTTCAATTAGTTGTAACCAAAAAATCTTTTATTTAGAAATCTGCATTTGTCTGAGGCCTTTAGCAAGCATTATATTGTCCAATGCATTTCGGTCTGTGCTAGACCTTCATCAGGGACTATTAGTGATCAAAAGATAAAGAATAAAAAATAAAGATCATGTTATCTAATATGTTAATAACAGCATACATTTTCATTTAATCCAATACAACATTTTACATTGTACTTAAAGTTTGCTCCAAAATGTACCTGTATTAAACGATGCTTCTAATCTTAGGCCTGTTTTTATTCAATTCCTTATTGGAGAATTATCCAACTCTGCTTCACTCAAACATGCTTGTTTATATTTTGTTATATGCCCTTTGTGCAGCTTACTTCTGTTCTTGATAATCTAAATGATAACCAATGTATACTTTAAATTTCAGCAAATATCTAGTCACAAATGGTTCTATCAACCAGAGTTTCACTTGCTCTCAAAAAGAGTCTTACCTGTAGTAAACAGATGTGGAAGCAGCTGGGCACCTTGCTCGCGTGAAAACGCGTTGCTGGTTGCTCGGGCTGCTTTTATAGTGCAGAAAATGGCGCCGGCGCGCAACGTGATGACGTCATCAACATGATGACGTCATTGCGTGCCGGCGGCCATTTTGAAATGTTGAAATAATAAAAAAATTTAAAAAAATAAATAAATAAAAAAAAAAATTTAAACAAAAAATAATAATAACTTTAATTGGATGTCGACTGTTCCTTTGTGTGTACCAATGTACATATACAAACTTATAATGTGTTTAACTTCTGGGGTATTAGATCTTTTTTAGTTTCACACATAATTGGTTTCTTAGAGTATTAACTCTATATTCCTGAACAAAGTAAAACCAACTACAATTCACATGTTCCATATTATGGTATAATTGCCACACATAAATTGTTATATTATTAGTTATTTTCTCATATGAATTATTGCTGTTGTAATTCCACATGAGGTTCTGTATATGTTGTTTCAGGTACATGTAACGCGACTATCAACACTTTAACTTACTTAATATGAACACCCAATGATACAAACCAATTATTTACTGATATGCTCCTGGTTGCTATATACTTCAACTTTGTATACATATTTTTGGACATTAAATAATTAACAACATACTCACATTCATGTGTTGGTACCTAATTTCAACGTAATTTCATTTCATTAAATTTACTTTAAAGAAAACATGCAAAGTTACATTCCTCATTGAGGCCATCCGGATGCATAGAGTTGAGTTTTTCAATCCAGTAGGTTTCCTTCTGATTTAGAAGTCTGTTAATGTCAACTCTCTGTCCTTGAGTAACTTCCAATACATCCAAGATTTGAAATTTAATTTGCGCTATTTAATGATTAGCTTCTCTAAAATGTCTTGCTACTGGAGATTTGATGTTTGCTGTACGAATATTTGAACGATGTTCGTTCCATCTTGTTTTCGCTTTACGGGCGGTTTGTCCCACGTAGTACTTGCCACATGGGCACTTGATACTGTATATAACATTCATAGTGTCACATGTTGCGAATTTCGTCAAGTAGATTTTGCGACCTGTGTTTGGGTGAAACACAACGTCCCCTTTCTGAACCATGTTACAATTTGAGCAGTTCAAACATGGAAATGTTCCCTTTCTTGTTGTTCTTGTTTTTTGTGTTTGAATGTCACTCCTTATCAACATATCTTTAATATTCCTGCTTCTGGTGTAGGCAAACATTGGAGGAGTGGTATAGAGGTGTCCCAGTATTCTATCCTCTGATAGAAAATGCCAATGTTTCAAAACAATTTTCTTAACTTTATTACTTTCTGTAGAATATTTAGTCACATAGATGAATGGTGTTTCTTTAACTGACGTAGATTTGGTTAATACCTCTTGTCTATCCATGGTTATCACTTTGGAAATAGAATCATTGATCTCCTGTATAGGATAACCTCTTTGTAAAAATCTCTTTGCCATATCTTGTATTTGCTTACCACATTCCACTTCATCTTGCACTATTTTCTTAACCCTTAACATCTGGCTGTAAGGGAGACTTCTAAGAGTATTTTGAGGGTGAAAACTCAAATGATGTAGCAGATTATTACGATCGCTCGATTTTCGGTACAAGGTAGTGGTAAGTTTGAGATCCTGATTTGACACAGTGACATCCAGAAAGTTAACTTCTTTTTTACTATAAGTTGTTGTGAATTGTATATGTGTGTCGATTGTGTTCAGGAATCTTGTAAATTGTACGAACTGTTCTTCACTTCCTTGCCAAATTCCGAATACATCGTCGATGTATCTTCCCCAGTATTGGAGATGATGTTTCCAAATATCATGATTCAGTATATTCTCTGTTTCGAATTTGTACATAAAACTATTGGCCTAACTGGGTGCCATTGTGGCTCCCATAGAAGTTCCACTCGTCTGTAAATAGTACTGTTGTTGGTATCTAAAGTATGAATTTTGTGAAATGAAATCCAAGAGAATCATTAAAAATTCCTTAGATGCTTCTACCCCTCTAGTATTTAGTAACAACAATTCCACCGCTTCTTGTCCTTGATTATGAGGAATTGAGGTATACAAACTACGTACATCTGCGGTAAATAAAATACTGTTCTCATTCATGGTAATGTTCGTGAGAATATTCAAAAAATGAGTGGTATCCTTAATGTACGTGTTAGTATTTTGTATTATAGGTTGCAAAAAATAATCCAAATATGTACCTAGAGGTTGTAAAATGCTGTTAGTGGCTGATACAATAGGTCTGCCTGGTGGTTTTTCTAATGTTTTATGAATTTTCGGAATAGTGTAGAAGGCAGGTGTTCTCGGATTTGTAGTGGTTAGGAAACGTCGGGTCTTTTCTGTAATCCACTTGTTATTCTCCGCCAAATCGAGTATGTATTCCACATTTTTTTGAATGTCATCGATAGGGTCCTTATCTATGGGTTGATATACTGATCTGTCCATCAGTTGTTGCATGCATTCTTGATGGTAATCTGCAGTATTTTGAATTACCATGGCTCCCCCTTTATCTGCAGGTTTAAATGTGATGTTCTTGTTTGAAAATAGTCTACGAATGGTACTTAAATCTTGTTTACTAAAGTTACCATATCGCGGTGATTTATATGAAAGTTTTTTCAAATCGGTGGTGACCATTCTTTGAAACAAGTCAATTATAGGATAATTTATAGGAGGTATGAAAGTACTCTTGGGTTTAAATTCTTTGTACTCAATTTCTGGTGTTGGATACTCTATATTCTCTTCCTCAATTGTAGCAAAAAAAGCCTTTAATCTGAGTTTTCTTGAACATTTGTATAGTTCTACTTTCTTCTCAAATAAAGTAGAGTGATATGTTGGAACAAAGTTGAGTCCTTTTTGTAATAGGTCGTTCTCTTCTTTAGACAAATGGTATTCTGACAAATTAATCACTAAGTTTTCCTGGGGTTCAATCGTGTATGTGGACGCTGTTGATTTCTGTCTGCGTCCCCTCCTTGTCCTCTTCCGCGTTGGCCTCTGTCTAAAAAAGTGCCCCTGAAATTGGTTCCTCTTCCTGTGGGGCGTTTATCGCCAGTACTTGTTCCTTCACCTGCGTCTTGTCGCTCTGCACCCGATGTCTCTGGTCCACTAGTATCTGGATCTGATGAACTTGACGAATTTCTTGGAACTGGTCTCTGATTATATTTATTCATCCAAGTATACACCTCATCGTTTAAATAATCATACGTATCTCTACGATATTTTCGCAATTTCTTTGTTTCTAATTCTGTGCGATATTCTAGTAAATTAGTGTTGATCTCTTCCAAAATCTTTTTTAGATCGGTTGCACTCAATGCTGTGGTCAATTCCTCTTGTATCTCCAAAATTTCTGATGAAAGTTTATCAAGTTCTTTGGAAAGTTCTTGAACAGTTAATAATATCAAATCCAACGAGCATTTATTGAGAATTTGTTCCCATTTGTTGACAAACTCACGACTCTCCTTGAATAGGGTAGGTCTCAGAGGGATCCTCAAACCTCTCGGAATTCTTTGAGCTCTATAATATTTTGTAAGAGTAACTGCGTGCAGTTTTCTGTTAATCTCTTTACGTATGAGACGTTCCAATGTTTTAATCCTAGTGTTAGGATCAATGCTTGTAGAACTTCCTCCAGTATCCCTTATAGAATCAAGAATTGCATTGGCCTCTTCGGGAGTGAAACCCAATGTTTCTGCTTTCTTATTAGTTAAACCACTTACCTCTTCATATGACATTCTTATGTAACACTTGAAACTTCAGTGTGCCTCTCACTCGTTGTGCAAACCAATTTGACAATTGTCCAAAGAAAGAAAAGAGTGGGCACTACGTTGTAAGTTAATTCAGTAATTTAAACTTAGTAAAGTATTTGGTCCTGTCGCCAGATTCCTCCCCGTTGCAAAGGGAGGTATGAAATAATATTGCGCTGTCGACTGGTTAAATTGCATCAGTCTGCTGGAAGGACCTTTGTGGATATCTCACTAATTCGCTTTAAGTAAATGTTCAAAATTTTCCAAGAATTCTTCAAAAATAATAATAAGTTCAATTAGTTGTAACCAAAAAATCTTTTATTTAGAAATCTGCATTTGTCTGAGGCCTTTAGCAAGCATTATATTGTCCAATGCATTTCGGTCTGTGCTAGACCTTTATCAGGGACTATTAGTGATCAAAAGATAAAGAATAAAAAATAAAGATCATGTTATCTAATATGTTAATAACAGCATACATTTTCATTTAATCCAATACAACATTTTACATTGTACTTAAAGTTTGCTCCAAAATGTACCTGTATTAAACGATGCTTCTAATCTTAGGCCTGTTTTTATTCAATTCCTTATTGGAGAATTATCCAACTCTGCTTCACTCAAACATGCTTGTTTATATTTTGTTATATGCCCTTTGTGCAGCTTACTTCTGTTCTTGATAATCTAAATGATAACCAATGTATACTTTAAATTTCAGCAAATATTTAGTCACAAATGGTTCTATCAACCAGAGTTTCACTTGCTCTCAAAAAGAGTCTTACCTGTAGTAAACAGATGTGGAAGCAGCCGGGCACCTTGCTCGCGTGAAAACGCGTTGCTGGTTGCTCGGGCTGCTTTTATAGTGCAGAAAATGGCGCCGGCGCGCAACGTGATGACGTCATCAACGTGAATGAAATTACGTTGAAATTAGGTACCAACACATGAATGTGAGTATGCTGTTAATTATTTAATGTCCAAAAATATGTATACAAAGTTGAAGTATATAGCAACCAGGAGCATATCAGTAAATAATTGGTTCGTATCATTGGGTGTTCATATTAAGTAAGTTAAAGTGTTGATAGTCGCGTTACATGTACCTGAAACAACATATACAGAACCTCATGTGGAATTACAACAGCAATAATTCATATGAGAAAATAACTAATAATATAACAATTTATGTGTGGCAATTATACCATAATATGGAACATGTGAATTGTAGTTGGTTTTACTTTGTTCAGGAATATAGAGTTGATACTCTAAGAAACCAATTATGTGTGAAACTAAAAAAGATCTAATACCCCAGAAGTTAAACACATTATAAGTTTGTATATGTACATTGGTACACACAAAGGAACAGTCGACATCCAATTAAAGTTATTATTATTTTTTGTTTAAATTTTTTTTTAATTTATTTATTTTTTTAAATTTTTTTATTTTTTCAACATTTCAAAATGGCCGCCGGCACGAGATGACGTCATCATGTTGATGACGTCATCACGTTGCGCGCCGGCGCCATTTTCTGCACTATAAAAGCAGCCCGAGCAACCAGCAACGCATTTTCACGCGAGCAAGGTGCCCGGCTGCTTCCACATCTGTTTACTACAGGTAAGACTCTTTTTGAGAGCAAGTGAAACTCTGGTTGATAGAACCATTTGTGACTAGATATTTGCTGAAATTTAAAGTATACATTGGTTATCATTTAGATTATCAAGAACAGAAGTAAGCTGCACAAAGGGCATATAACAAAATATAAACAAGCATGTTTGAGTGAAGCAGAGTTGGATAATTCTCCAATAAGGAATTGAATAAAAACAGGCCTAAGATTAGAAGCATCGTTTAATACAGGTACATCTTGGAGCAAACTTTAAGTACAATGTAAAATGTTGTATTGGATTAAATGAAAATGTATGTGTAATTAACATATTAGATAACATGATCTTTATTTTTTATTCTTTATCTTTTGATCACTAATAGTCCCTGATGAAGGTCTAGCACAGACCGAAATGCATTGGACAATATAATGCTTGCTAAAGGCCTCAGACAAATGCAGATTTCTAAATAAAAGATTTTTTGGTTACAACTAATTGAACTTATTATTATTTTTGAAGAATTCTTGGAAAATGTTGAACATTTACTTAAAGCGAATTAGTGAGATATCCACAAAGGTCCTTCCAGCAGACTGGTGCAATTTAACCAGTCGACAGCGTAATATTATTTCATACCTCCCTTTGCAACGGGGAGGAATCTGGCGACAGGACCAAATACTTTACTAAGTTTAAATTACTGAATTAACTTACAACGTAGTGCCCACTCTATTCTTTCTTTGGACAAGTATTGAGATTATGTCATGACTCTCAAGCAGCGGGGCATAGAGGTTTCACCAACACTGTGGATCTGGTTCTCAGACACTTTTGGTGGTCCAGAGTGCAGAAGGACGTACAGGATTACATCGCCTCTTGTGCTATTTGTCTTCAAACTAAATCTCCCGAAGACCACCATTGGGGGAATTGGTACAGATACAACTACCCGATAGACCCTGGTAAATCATTTCCACAGATTTTATAGTGGATCTTCCTCCCTTCGACCATTGTACCACCATCATGGTCACGATGGATTCCCTAACCAAAAAGGCACATTTCATCCCTCTTCCTTCAGTGCCCTCCACGGTTCACATGGCCCAAGTCTTTTTGAATCGTATCTTTGCATTTCATGGCCTTCCAGAAACGATAATTTCAGACCGTTGACCACAATTCCCATCACGTTTTTGGAAATATCTGTGCAACACTCTTGATATCTCCCGTGCCTTGAGTTTGGGCTTTCATCCGCAATCAAATGGTCAGAATGAGCACCTTAATCAGACCTTGGAGGGGTATCTCAGATGTTATATTTCTGCAGCCCAGGACAACTGTAAAGACTTACTGCCACTCGCAGAATTCAAATATAACAACGCTACACATTCCGCCACACGAGTCAGCCCCTATTATTGTACTTATGGATTTCATCACTCCATTTTTCCCACCTCCATGCCTCAATTCTCAGTTTTTCCTAGTTTGGAGAACTTAGTGGGTTCCATTCAACAAGGACACCAAAAGGCATTAGAGGCTCTACGTATGGCCCAAGACAGGAGCAAGAGACAAGCTGATAAGCACCGGTCTCCAGCTCCCGTCATTCATATAGGGGACCGTGTGTGGTTGGCCAGTAAATTTCTTCCCAGGTGAATCATTCCTTCCAAACTGTCTCCTAAATTCTATGGCCCTTTTAGGGTGTTGGAACAGATAGGCATAGCTGCCTTTAAATTGGAACTTCCTCGAACCTGGAGTCGGATTCACCCCACCTTCCATGTTTCACAATTGAAGCCTGATGTTAGAAACCATTTTCATCAGAATCCTACTGGTTCGCCTCCGCCTGCACTCATGGACACTGGTCCTGAATATGAGGTGTCCGGCATATGTGATGCTCGTTTTCACAGGGGTGTTCTCCAATTTTTGGTTGATTGGAAGGGTTATACCCAGGCGGAACATTCCTGGGAACCAGCGTCGGCTGTTCATGCCCCACGCTTGTTTCGTGCATTTTATCGCTGTCACCCGTGTAAACCGGGCTCCGCCTCCTTTGGGAGGGGGCATACTGTTATGAAAAGTGTACGAAGGTGGTCTTTCCTGCGCCGCTGGCGTTATATGCCTTCACTTCATAACATTACTCCCAAGATGGCGCCGCACTCACAAGCTGATGGTCCAGAGTTCTCACTGTTACCTGGGGAAAATCATCCCCCAAACCTGCTCACAGTATATCTGCGACTGAAGCTGCAGTGTGTTGCTACTGCTTATAGTGGTTACGCTCCGTAAGTTATCGTTTAGGAAGTACCTGTTATTATTACTCGATATCTTATTTACCTACCACCGCAGTTTCCTCATACTAACTCTTTCTCTTAAAACCCTCCTTCTTCCTAGACCAGCTCCAGCTTTCCGATTCCGCTCTAACGGGCTGAAATATGTTACAGCCGCAGAATCGACAACCCGTCGCATTTACAGCTTAGTAGGTCATATTTCTCTCCGTCATCTTCCAGACTTTCTTCTATCTTTAGGAAGACTGTGTCTTTACACTTACACATTTCCTTGCTGTCACATTCAGGTAACCGCTGGTTCCCGGAATACGACTCCCAGCATACATTACGGGAATCACACTTCTTTCTCGATCAATACCATACCCTGGCTTGGTAGGTGGGAGTCTCAACCACCATCTCCTCTTCTTTTTGCCATCCTCTTTGCATATAAACACTCACCTTTTTCCTTTCTCGTCCCAGAGCTCCCTCGAGCCGCTGACCCAGCCAGGTTCCCGCATCCGGATTCCCTTGACATCTACATCCATTATCAGGAAAGAGCCCCTCTGGCAGAACCAGCATGCAGCTAGTCTACACGTCTCTTCCTTCAGTGCAATCCAGACCACGACCTACTACTCTATGCTCACAAGCAACACAGGGTTTTTTCCCTTTCGAGGGTTTCCCTGCCACATCCTCTGCTTGCCGTGTCTGAGGCGAGGAGAGGGTGAAGCAGGTGAAGTCTCTGTAGCTTCATGCCGATTCCAAAGACCATGTAGGACCTACTTTGTTTATGTTGATGCTGGAAAACACTGAGTGGTAAGCTAGTCAACACGGAAAGACCTTGATAGTTTGTTACATTTTCGCTATGAACACAAATTTAAAATTTTAGGCAACTTTCCACAAATGTGTGTGTTTCACATAGGAATGTGTGTGTACATTTTCACAATTCTAACATTAATACATTTTGCATAAAACCACATATACCGCCATTCCTGTCCAGAACATATCACACAGTTCTACCACCTCTTCATACGTGCCGCCAAAAATTAAGGGGCTGATTCATGGAACAAACGTGCGCCGAAAATCCATGCGCAAGCAGGCGCAAGGGAGCGCAAGCGTGAGAAACGCAGCGCACGCGTGAGATTCAAGGAAGACGCTGCGCGTGTTTCCCGCTGTCCCTGCGCCCAATCCAGCCATGGCGCACGCAGGCATACACGGCGTGCGCTACGCGCACAGCAAAAGCGCACATAGCGCGGCGCACACAACCAAAGTGGGCGGAACAGTGGGCGTAACACGCGGAATGGGGAACAACGCGTGAAAAAAAAGGCGTAACTGGGGAAGTAATGCAGGGAACTACACGGAACACCCACACGCACGCGAACAACCCGTATTCATGTATCTGAATACGGGAAACCTGCGCACGGCAAAAGACGCACACAGGCGTCAATGCGTCCGCCACACGAAGGCAGGCGGAAGCGTCCCCGCGCACAGTACAAAAGTGCGCGCAAACAACAAACACGTATATACAGCTATGATGAATGCCCCATTTGTCGCAGCACTGATCGTGGGACACCGCAGGAGGAGGAGAATAGCCAGGGCACACATTTTCGCACCACGGACAAGCCTTTTTGGGATGCCTGACGACCAGGTTTATGGCAGGTATAGGTTTCCACCCCACATCATCCTAGACCTGGTCAGGGAGTGGGAAGATGACCTTACACCCCCCACCCTTTGCTCCCAAGCATTGAGCCCCTTGGAGAAGCTGCTCAATGTCCTGCATTTTTTGGCCACTGGGTCATTTCAGCAGACTACTGCCATAGTGGGGGGGGGGTCTCACAGGCCACGCAGTCACGCTGCCTACACCAGGTACTGGCAATCATGACAGCGCGCCCCTCAGTCCGCAGGCACATATACATGCCCAGAACACCCGCAGAAAGGCAGGCCGTTGTCCTGGATTTTTTCAGGGTGGCACACTTCCCCAAAGTGCTCGGTGCCATAGATTGCACCCATGTGGCCCTACGTCCACCTAGGGCCACTGAGCACATCTACCGAAACCGCAAGCACTGGCATTCCATCAATGTACAGGTGGTATGCGATGCAAAGGGAATCATCACCTCTGTCTATGCAAACTACCCTGGCTCCACCCATGACAGTTTCATATACAGAATGTCCGCCCTGAGCCGGGCCCTGGAAGCTGGGCAGCATGGCGACACATGGCTCCTAGGTGAGTACAAATGCCCTTGCACATGCATGCAAGTCACACACAGACAAATACCCAAACCCTAATAATCTCAACTATTATCACCTCCCCAGGGGACAGTGCCTACCCTCTGAGCAACCACATGATGACGCCAATCCGGAACCCCACCACACCACCCCAGGTAAGATACAACGCCACCCATATTGCAACCAGGGCCATAGTGGAGCGCACATTCGGAGTGCTCATGTCACGTTTCCGCTCCCTTGACCGCTCTGGCGGGCAACTACTCTATGCACCACCAGTAGTGTGCAGGATCATTGTGGCAGCATGTGTCCTGCACAATGTTGCAACACGGCAGGGCGTCCCGGTGGACATGGTGGTGCCCCCACATCCCCAACCACAGGCACAGGCGCTGCCCATGGGAGGGGACAGGGCACGTGGCGAGGAAGCCCGGACCCAGCTTGTGGCCACATTTTTCACCTAAACTCCCACCCCTGCGGAGTGCACACAGGCCTGGCACATACCAGGTGACAATCGATGATGACAAAGAGACAGTCAACTGTCACAACCCTACCACCCTGAGATAGTTGCCATGGAAGTGCCACATCGTCTGCATCCCTAGCTACTTAAACAGAAGCTATCCTGTGTGACCAAAAGGCACACATATGACATGATATGGCCTATACACAAGTATTTCAAGGTGCGATGAGGCAGGGAGGGGGGAACAAGGGAAGACAGACAACGGTACTACTAGGCCAGGTGTCATTTAGATTGTGCAAGTGCAGGGGTAGGGGGAAGGGAAACGTGCAAGGGGAAGGGGAGGGGGGGAGTGCAGTACAGGGGAAGTAGACCAAAAAACAAATACATAGGTCAGCTGGTGGCAACTGCAAAGGTAAGTGCAGACAAGTTCTGGGAAGGGGGTGCTGTAGGGATAGAGAGACAGTACCGCAGTGCAGGGGTTGCCAGGGAGGCAGTGCAAGTGGAGAGTGGCTGGACCAGGGACCGAGGTCGGTGAGAGTGGCCCAGTTGCAGATCCAGTGCAGTTCCAGTGAAGAATTCCGCAAGGGAGAGGCAGAGAGAAAGCAGAAGCAAAGAGGAAGGTCTTGAGGTGCTTCCCGAACCGGAGATGGTTCCCCTCAAGTTCAAGTGAGGCAGGAAGGCTGTTCCAGAGGGAGGGCCCTGCCGCGGAGAGAGATCTACCCCCAGCTAGTTGCTCTGAGAAGCGGATGACCCTGACATGCAAGGTGTGCATCACACACACCTGCAAAACAGGCCATGGCCATCACTGTTATGTCACTCAAACCCTCCCAAACCACAACATGACATGGCAAGCAATACCCATACACCAACACAGTAACAATAAGGTACACATTGCCATGTCCAAAATGTACAGTGGCATCAGACAATGATGCCTGACCTGGAATCAGATGAAATGACTGACCAACAACCTCCCACCCAAAATAAGTCCTTTCCAAATGCATTACAAGAGTTGTAGACGTAACTTAACAATGAATGCCTGTCTGCATGCACATTGTGCATTGCAAAATCAACACTGCAGCTTCTGTGTGCTGTGTCCTACTCCTGCAACACACTGCTCAGTGCACATCACAGTGAACAGCCATTGTGTGTGATGCACACCCTGAGCATCACATCTAAGCGACAGACCACATCAAAAAGCAAATTAGGCATGTACAGGATCCATAATTGGTCACAGAACATGTGCTGCAGGGACACAGTAGCCACCAGAAGGCAAACAGTGTACACGTGGATATGCAAGGGTGGGAGTACATGTAGTGCATCAGAGTGCAAGTGTGTGGGTCTGCAAGGACATGCACTCAACATATGCATGTGCACTCAATGACCATCAGTGTTCTCTACACATCACATGTGAACATTCACCATGTGTACACCGCAGCATGTCAAACCACAACTATCCCCTCGCACCTGAAAGGTAAACACAACACATGAACTGTCAGGGGCAGACCTGGGGGGGCACGTAAAAAGCATGCAGCAAGGTATGCGGTGGCACCCGTAGTGAAGAAACTGGTGGGTGTCCTGCACTATGGGCCACGTGTAGTGAATGTGTGTGGTGCTCAGGTGGGATGGGGAAGGGTGCTGCCATACAGGAGACTGCTTTGTCCTCCCTGTAGGCTGCAGGCGTTGCAAGTGCATCGAGACTACACTTCCCAGCATGCCTCGCGCACAGACAGCCAATCAGGAAGCAGATCGGGCGTGGTACGCCCCAACGCGCATGCGCGAGAACACCGACACGGGGCTTGTGCTCGAGATCGCTGTGGAGGAGGACGTGAGACACCGAGCTCCGTAGGAAAACCCGTGCGAGGGGCCCCGCCCCGCCTGATTGAGAGTCTGGCCCCTCGCCGAAACTCAGATAAGTGTGGGACGCATATCCGGGGAACCCAAGCCACGCAATACTCTATCCTAAGAGAGCCCGTAGAGAGAGTTTTGGGAAGCGCAGGGGGCACAGTCTCCCAGTCCATAACGCTCGCCCCTGCGTCGGCATACGAGATAAGTACAGGCCCCGGGGACAAAAGTGTTTAGCAGCGCGAGTCATGCAGGAATGAGGAGCGCAACATTGGCACCATAAAAAGGAGAATACCCGCGCCCCAAGCCACGCGCGGCGAAGTTTACCCAAGCCCCAAGCCACGCGCGGCGAAGCTCGCGCTGACGCGTTTCTAACGACCTGTTAGGCGCCTGGGGAAGAAAGTATGAATGCGGCATGGAGTGAATGACCGTGCGTATGTGTGACCTGGAATAACACATACCTTTTCTTTGTAGCGGAAGACGTGACCAGTCCACACCGTTTTCGGAGACGCAGCACAGACTGACAGCTTCCCAAGGACCGAGCACTCGGACCGGACAATGAACCCAAGCTAAGTGTTGCATGCTAGTTTACCTGTGACAGTGGTTACCCACTGCCAATTGAACCGTTCAAAGGGGTCAAATGTTGCTTATGTGATTCACACTTCAGAAAGTGTACTGAGTGGTCTAGCCTGCAGACTCTGCAGGAATTATCATGTGGTGTGTTATGACAATGAAGGTGTGCAGCAGTTGAACCTCACCCAATTTCCCTCTACCTACCCATTACCTCGCCCTACTCCTTTTCCCGGTTTTCCCACAATCCCCCAACCTATCCAATCAACGAGACCCTAACCCTCTTTCCCTGCCCTGGTCGCGAAGGCCTGCGTAAGCTTCGTCTTGCAGGTATCAAGACCAGTGTGGGGGTAGTTGGTACATCCACTCCTGCGCCAGGTATCGGTGTGCAACCCTGACAGAAGCACAAGCCCACGAATAATCACGGCGCCTGAGTGGGTTTGATACCCTCCCCCGTTTCTTGCAACATGGAGGAGATTGCTAAGGTCCTGCAGGACCTGCAGAACGAATTGGCAGCATCTCGACAGGAATACGCTGCCTTATCGGTCCAAGTCCGAAGTCTGGCAGCACAGACCTCGCCCTTACCTGGTTCAGCCCCGATCCCCATCCAAGTGCAAGTGTCACCAGAGCCCACCGTTCCTCTTGCACCCCCAGAGCGTTATGCTGGGGACCCCCAGAAGTTTACTACTTTCATCACTCAGTGCCGCCTCCAGTTTCTTACTAAACCCATGGCCTTCCGGTCCACCCAGTCTAGGACGGCCTTCGTTATTTCGTACCTCACCGGGGATGCTGCTGCATGGGCCAATCCTTTGGTGCATAAGGACGACCCACTACTCTATGACTGGGATGGGTTTCTGGGTGAGTTTGAAAAGATATTCAATCGTCGGGCAGCCACCCTGTATAAGGATAGAGAGCTTTTGACGCTCAGGCAGGGCAACAAGGAATTGGTAACTTACGTTACAAACTTCAACCGCTTAGTAGCGGAAGCGGAGTGGCCTGCCGACAAGCGAATGTCTCTATTCTATCAAGGCCTGCGGGACGATCTGAAGGATCTAATTGCCCAGGTTGATCCACAGCCGGTGGAATGCTCCGACATGATCGATCTTGCCTTACGGTTGGATCATCGTCAGGCTGAGAGACGGGGCGATAAAAGAAAAGGTGAACCTCGCCCGATGGTCCGGTTAGATCAGTCTCGTGGACCTCGTGGGCAAGTAGAAAGGTCTGGTGGGGATGAACCCATGCAAATAGGTTCTGTCCGAGGACCCTTATCCATGGAAGAAAAGGAGCGACGGAGGAAAGAAGGTGTTTGCCTTTATTGTGGTTTAGCCGGGCATTTCGTGCGAGAGTGCCCCACAAAGCCTAAGAGTCAGGGAAACGCATCCGCTCGGCGGTAGTGGGGGTCACCCGACCGAGCTTACTGGAGGTTAGGGCCCCAGTCACGGACAATCCCAATTATGCTCCCCATATTAAGATATTGGGTCAATTGGGCTATTCAGGGCACCAGAGGATGGTATCCATGCTGGTGGACTCGGGTGCAACGGGAAATTTCATTGATACCAAGTGTGTGGTAGCATTAGGGATCTCCGTTTACCCGAAAGAAACACCAGAGCCGGTTCAGGCTGTTGATGGCTCCCCTCTCAGTTCAGGCCCTATTACTCATTGTACCCAAACATTAACCCTACAATGTGGGGAATCACATTGGGAAGAGATCATCTTTGACGTGATTGCCGCCCCACAGTTCGGGATTATTCTTGGATTACCTTGGTTACGTAAACATGATCCAGATATTCGTTGGCTTACTGGTCGGGTCGCATTGAACTCCACTTATTGCCAAACACATTGTAAACCAAAACCCCTCATAGTTCCGTGCATCGTTGGTAATGAAAAGGACCAGCCGGCCAAGACATGTTTCACAGACCTACCCGAAGAATACTCCGACTTTGCGGATGTGTTCAATAAAAAGGCTGCAGAGACTCTGCCTCAGCACAGATCGTTCGACTGCAGAATAGATCTTGAACCGGGAGCTGTTCTCCCGTGCAGTCGTATCTATGCACTGACAGAGGCTGAAAATGAGCATCTTCGCGAGTATATTGCTACAAACCTGCAGAGCGGTTTTATCCGTCATTCCAACTCGCCAGTCTCTTCCCCCTTATTCTTCGTTCCTAAGAAGTCCGGGGAGCTCCGGACTTGTATCGATTACCGCGGGGTAAACCGGATTACCATCAAAAATCGTTACCCCCTTCCTCTCATACCAGTTCTGTTAGACCAGGTACGAGATGCGGTCATCTACACTAAGTTGGATCTTAGAGGCGCTTACCACCTAGTGCGGGTGCGTGAGGGGGACGAATGGAAAACCGCCTTCCGTACAAAATTCGGATTGTACGAATACCAGGTTATGCCATTCGGCCTCTGTAATGCACCCGCAGCCTTCCAACACTTCTTGGACGAAGTTCTCCGAGAGTTTCTAGACATCTGTGCAGTTGTCTATATAGATGACATTCTGATTTACTCTCGTAGCCCTCAGGAACACGTCCAACACGTTCGCGCCATATTATCTAAATTGCGGGAACATCAACTCTATGCCAAGTTAGAAAAGTGCGAGTTTCATCGTACCACCGTTGAATTTTTGGGGTATTTCTTGACACCCACCGGGGTACAAATGGACCAGAAAAAGGTGCAAGCGATACTAAGTTGGCCATCCCCTGCTAACGTAAAAGAGGTACAATCCTTCTTGGGGTTTGCCAACTTCTATCGACGCTTCGTAAAAAACTTCTCGGAATTGGTAACACCAATCACCAAACTGCTACGTAAGGGATGCACCTTTGTGTGGGATCAAACCGCAGAACGAGGTTTTCGGCTACTTAAGAGCGCTTTTACTAACGCACCTGTCCTGAGACACCCCGACCTTGCTCAACCATTTATAGTGGAGACTGATGCCTCCAGCTATGCACTAGGGGCCATATTGTCTCAAAGGAATCCAGAAACAGGCCTACTCCATCCGGTGGCCTACTATTCGCGAAAACTGTTACCAGCTGAGGCAAATTACACCATTGCAGACCGTGAATTACTTGCCATCAAAGCCGCCTTTGATGAATGGCGACATTATCTGATGGGGGCTCGGCACACAGTGACTGTAATAACCGATCACCGGAATTTACAATTTATCCGGACTGCTAAAAACTTGAGCCCGCGGCAATTGCGTTGGGCCTTGTTTTTCGCGGAATTTGATTTTATAATTACATATAGGCCGGGGACTAATAACCGGAAGGCCGACATACTGTCACGGTACCCTGAACCTGTCAGTAAATCAGAAAATGTTCTACAGACTATAGTTCCACTAGCACGTATAGTGGGTGCTACGACTGGACTATTTGAGATGATTCAGCAAGAATTATCCATGCAGGATTTGCACAAGTGGTGTGCAGAAGACCCGCAACACCAGGTAATTGCTGGACTTCCGTATCACGGCCAGCAACTCTTCTTACCCGCTACCAAACTCCAAAAAAAGGCCATGTCTTGGTGCCACGATTCCCCTCTTGCGGGCCACCCAGGTAGAACCAAGACCCAAGAACTGGTATCACGGTATTTCTGGTGGCCTCAGTGGCGGCGAGACGTACAACAGTATGTGAGTAACTGCGATACGTGTGCACGCAATAAATCCGACCACGGTAAACCAGCAGGGTTGTTGTGCCCATTGCCAACACCCTCGGCACCCTGGCGCTCCATCACTATGGATCTCATAGTAGACTTACCAGCAGTACAGGGGTTTACCTCCATCATGGTGGTGGTTGATACGTTTTCTAAAATGGCACACTTTATCCCTTGTATGGGAGTACCAACCGCAGGTCAAGTCGCAGAGCTATTTCTTCAACATATAGTACGCCTCCATGGACTGCCCTCCCACATAACAACGGATAGGGGACCACAATTCACCTCCCGCTTCTGGCGTGAATTCTGCAAAATCATAGGAATGGATGTGAGCCTGACATCGGGCTATCATCCGGAAACAGACGGCCAAACGGAGAGGGTCAATCAGGGGCTAGAACAGTACCTATGCTGTTTTATTGCCAGTCGGGAAGCAACTTGGTTGCAACATGTATGGTTGGCAGAGTTAGCATACAACAACGCCAACCATACTTCCACAAAGCAATCACCCTTTTACTGCCTTTATGGCTACCACCCCAAGGCACTCCCTGTTGCATTGGCAGAATCCAAGCCAACCCTTCCAACCATAATAGGACGGAGGAAATGCATGGAACAGGTGTGGAAAGAGGCGCAGGATAATCTTGTACAATCCAAGACCATCTACAAGAAATATGCTGACAAGCATCGTCGAGCCTGCCCTCAATATCGAGTGGGAGACATGGTTTGGCTCTCCACTCGTAATATAACTTTACATGGACCACGTAAATTACAACCACGATATCTGGGCCCTTTCCCCATAGAACGAATCATCAATCCCGTAGCCGTGCGTTTAAAACTGCCCCCTCAAATGAGAATACATCCAACGTTCCATACCGCATTATTGAAGCCAGCCCCTAAGGCTACCACGACCCAAAAACCGCCACCTGTCCTAGTCCAAGGAGAACCTGAGTATGAGGTCCAAGCAATCCTGAATTCTAAAAGGGATAGGGCAGGACGGGTTCTGTATCTGGTAGATTGGGTCGGGTATGGGCCTGAAGATCGCTCTTGGGAGCCCTCAGCTCATGTACATGCCCCAAGACTGCTGCGCACCTTCCATCGCAACTTCCCAGATAAACCCCGGCCTCCACCGGCCTTCCGTGGGGGGGGGAGTGATGTCAGGGGCAGACCTGGGGGGGCACGTAAAAAGCATGCAGCAAGGTATGCGGTGGCACCCGTAGTGAAGAAACTGGTGGGTGTCCTGCACTATGGGCCACGTGTAGTGAATGTGTGTGGTGCTCAGGTGGGATGGGGAAGGGTGCTGCCATACAGGAGACTGCTTTGTCCTCCCTGTAGGCTGCAGGCGTTGCAAGTGCATCGAGACTACACTTCCCAGCATGCCTCGCGCACAGACAGCCAATCAGGAAGCAGATCGGGCGTGGTACGCCCCAACGCGCATGCGCGAGAACACCGACACGGGGCTTGTGCTCGAGATCGCTGTGGAGGAGGACGTGAGACACCGAGCTCCGTAGGAAAACCCGTGCGAGGGGCCCCGCCCCGCCTGATTGAGAGTCTGGCCCCTCGCCGAAACTCAGATAAGTGTGGGACGCATATCCGGGGAACCCAAGCCACGCAATACTCTATCCTAAGAGAGCCCGTAGAGAGAGTTTTGGGAAGCGCAGGGGGCACAGTCTCCCAGTCCATAACGCTCGCCCCTGCGTCGGCATACGAGATAAGTACAGGCCCCGGGGACAAAAGTGTTTAGCAGCGCGAGTCATGCAGGAATGAGGAGCGCAACATTGGCACCATAAAAAGGAGAATACCCGCGCCCCAAGCCACGCGCGGCGAAGTTTACCCAAGCCCCAAGCCACGCGCGGCGAAGCTCGCGCTGACGCGTTTCTAACGACCTGTTAGGCGCCTGGGGAAGAAAGTATGAATGCGGCATGGAGTGAATGACCGTGCGTATGTGTGACCTGGAATAACACATACCTTTTCTTTGTAGCGGAAGACGTGACCAGTCCACACCGTTTTCGGAGATGCAGCACAGACTGACAGCTTCCCAAGGACCGAGCACTCGGACCGGACAATGAACCCAAGCTAAGTGTTGCATGCTAGTTTACCTGTGACAGTGGTTACCCACTGCCAATTGAACCGTTCAAAGGGGTCAAATGTTGCTTATGTGATTCACACTTCAGAAAGTGTACTGAGTGGTCTAGCCTGCAGACTCTGCAGGAATTATCATGTGGTGTGTTATGACAATGAAGGTGTGCAGCAGTTGAACCTCACCCAATTTCCCTCTACCTACCCATTACCTCGCCCTACTCCTTTTCCCGGTTTTCCCACAATCCCCCAACCTATCCAATCAACGAGACCCTAACCCTCTTTCCCTGCCCTGGTCGCGAAGGCCTGCGTAAGCTTCGTCTTGCAGGTATCAAGACCAGTGTGGGGGTAGTTGGTACATCCACTCCTGCGCCAGGTATCGGTGTGCAACCCTGACATGAACAGGCATTGATCAGCACAACACAACATGTACATAGGATACCACCATTACAATGTCAGAGTTCCCATCACACTGCAAGGCAAGGCAACTATCAACAACAACCCCCCCTCCCTCACAAATGACCATGACCCACTGAACAACTGCACCTGGGTCATGGAGCCTTCAACCCTCAATTCCACCTGGCCACAGGATCACCTTTACCCTTCGTCACCATCTCCCACCTTGTGTGTAAAAAGGTGCCTGCACCCTCAGAATCCACACTCATTTCCAAAATCACAAAATCCAAGCCATAAAAACGAACCCGAACACCTTCCAGTAGATGACTTGACGTAGCAGTACCTCGCAAAGGCCAAGTACTACCACAATGATGCAACAACCAAGGTAGCACAGTAAAACAATGTCACAACAGGATGTGAACCATGTGTGGTACATAACATAGGATGATGCACCATGAACGGATGTGTACTGTCACAGGTCCCGTGTACAGGTGCGGGAGTGTCACGAAACAACCACCCCCACCGTGTCCCGGGTGCCTGCAAGGTCAAACTCACACAGGCCCCTGAGACCCTGGAGGGGAAGGAGGTTCAGGGATATGCAGTCGGGACAGGTGTTGGCACACTGGATAACTGGAATGAGTGGCAGGAGAGGGGAGGAGGAATGACACATGAAAGTAGGGAATGCACGAAAATGTACTACCTGCATGAACACATACACAATCCAAACAAAATTGGACATCATTGTCATGGCCTTCTGTAGTCCAGGCTTAGGAGTGGTACGAACCAACCACCCCCTCTAGGGTTTTGGCGCCTGCAAGTTCGGGTCTTACACAGGCATCCGCAACCCCAGCGGGGAAAGAGGGTTAGGGAACGTTGCTTGGATAGGTACGGGAAGCAGGAACACCGGGTAGAGGGTACAGGGTTCAAAATTGCATAGGATTCCGGGTGATTAGGGGGAAAAAAACATACCAAATTGAATCACACATACATCCATGCATTAGTGAACCCCCCAGCAAGCCTATGCAGAGCAGTTTGAAAGAAAAACAACAAGACACTTAGCTCTGGTTTTGAGTGCTGGCCTCCTGCCTGCGCACTCTCAGGTCCGGTTACAGGAGCACTGCAATGCTGCAAAGAGAGGCACAGTCAACAACCTGTACGTGCCAATTACACAAAAACACACCACCAAACATGCCCCATAGCAACAAACTACTCTACAAACAGACAATATGGTGTAGATGCTTCGTACCCATATATAACATTACCCCTGTGACGGGTCATACACAGTCAATGCAGTAAGTCAGCCGCCGGTGGGTGCGTGGCAAATGGAACACCAATGTGTCACAATTCACACAACATGCAATGTTCCCTGGGTAAGCAGACAGACCCATATAGCAAGCCATGACTTCAGAGCAAGTTGCGTACCACCATGACCGAAACAGAGTTGGCAGTGCATTTATCATAAAGTACATGGAAATGAAATGCACTGCACCCGAGTATGTCCCTTGCTGTATGTCCCTGTGAGCTGCCCCTTTTCATGTCTCGGAAAGCTACATGGTTGATACAAGTGCCTCAATGGACCTTGGTGTACCGGAGGGCATGTGCCACTGCCCCTGCAGGTGTCCCAGACAACCTTACAATCAACAGCCATCAGTCCACCAACACATCTGAGCTGCATTGTGTGCTTCAACACCAATATTCGTCCAAGCTCACCCTCAGTGCTGTGACTAAGCCTGCATGTGCAACTCGCCTGGTGCAAGCTTTGCTCTGTTGTGGCCCCCCTGTGCTGCTCACCTTGCCTGGAGTTCCTTGGAACACGTCAGCAGTTCTAGGATGTAGGTCTGCAATCCCTGTGCCTCTGCTTGTGCACAGGGATTGTTAACAAACGTGTCCAGAATTCCGTCGTCCAATGGGCCATGTCTGCTGGCAAAGGTGCTCTGGAGGCTCATCCCCCTGCAGAAAGGGCATGAAACACATGATTAATGCTTCAAAGTCATCTGTGTGTGTCTCTTCAGGCATCTCATTACTTGACCATGTCTGAGAGTCACATCATAAATCACACCATCAGTCCGTCTTTCACATCCAAAGTGTGGAACACTATCTACAGCATGAATTGCAACAAGCACATGTACAGTAAAGATAAGAAACATACTACACAATGCATAGCAATTAATGTACACATTAATCATGAAACACCCCATCTAGCAAAAGCTGAACAGTGGACAATAACACCAAAATCATCCCCACTAGGGGTGTAAACACAAGCCACACAGCACCAGACATGCCACAGATATGACAGTCCAAAGCCCTTGTGTAAAAGTTTGTGACACCGAACCATCCTTGTGAGCCCATGGATAAGGGAGGCAGGAGTGGCATATGTGAGTCAAGGACCCCAAGCAGCAAACACATACACAAGACAAGCCTGAAGGGCCCAGCTGGAACAGACAGTGGATGCCTTCAAAAGCCACAAAGCACCGCACCGTCACATGAAAGCACAATAGACAAGCAATTTTAAACTATACTAACTATTAACTAATTACACTAACTATGGAAAACCTACATTACCTAATTAAACTAACTATCAAACAGAAACTTAACTAACTAAACTAAAAGAAAAATCAAAAATGGCCACATACGACCCGGGGGGGAGGGGAGGCACCCAGGAGGGGGGAGGTACAGGGTGCTGCTCAACACCCACATGCGAAGATGCTGAGCCAAAAAAAAATCCTCCATGGGCTCAACGCCTGCACAACCCGACCTATGTGGGAGATAGATGGTCGTCCGAGTCTGGCTCATCCTGTAAAGGAGGACATGGCACAGTAGCCTGGCCACGCCTAGCCGCAGCTTGCCCCTCGTTGGCAGCAAGTCTGCCGGACGGGTGAGCCTGGTTCTGTGTGGCGATGTGATGTAGGTCTGCATGCAGAACCTCACGTGATACACGTGCTTCCTCTTGCAAGGTAGCACGTGTAACACGGAGTTCCTCCTGCAAGGCCTGGCTGGACAACCGCTGCACCTCCCGGCAAGCCTGTAGCTCAGCCGAGATGGTACGCTCAAGCTGTGCAAACCTCTCCTCTGCCTGCTGCCTCTGGGACATCATAAGGACACCCAGAGTGGATCTGAGGGAAGCATACTCCTCCCTCAGGGCATCCATGTGCGCCTCTGCGTGAGCAGCAATTGCTTGACGCAGAGACGACATTTCAGCCTGGCGTGCCCTGTCTGAGGCCGCCATGCCCAGCCTGAGCGAGCGGGCCGTGGACCGTGCCTCCTGCTGCTGGAGAAGCACCTGCCTAGCAGGGGGAGCACAGATCGGGCCACACGCTCCATGCTCTCAGCGATGTTCTCCATTGCTGCCCCCTGCCGTTCTGAATTGGCAGTCATGTCTTGCTCCCACTCAGTATACTGCGGTTGCGCGCGGCGACCACGTTGCCGGGCTTGACCCCTGCGGGACCCAAGGACCGGTGGTCCTCGCTGTGTTGGAACCGCCCGCGGCTGCACGACTACATGCCCCCGTCGACGTGATGTCCCAGGCACATCAGTGACTGGTGTGGAGGGTGACCCTGCGTCCCGATCCACCACGGGCGGAGGAACCAAGACTGTCTGATCCCTCAGTGCAGGTGTCGCAGACAGAGGAGTGTCCACATCAGAATCACTCACCCCTGACACATGGACTTGATGCTCATCCAACTCAACATGGACGTCAGAGTCGTCATCAAGGCTGGACTCATAGGCAGCCAGAGACAAGATGGACTGTAGCACTTGGGGGTTTTCGTGGCCTACCACCCCACGACCCCCACTAGTGCCGGGTTGATGTAGTGGTAACAACCCTGTGTCTGGCATGACAACACCATCCTCCGCCTCCATTGCGTCATCACCTGAAAAATAGAGAAAAAAAAGGTCACTACACATGTCAGAAGCACACAACACACACACACACACCGACAGCAAACGCATCAGGCAGACATGTGACACACAACATATAACCTGCCATGCATGCTGGGTCAACTTTGAATTGCTTCTGTGATCAGACCTGTTGAAAGCTGGCAGTTTCCATGGAAGTGGGTCTATGCAGTGCAGAAAATGTGTACGCCACTCACTACCTACATGTACAAGGACTCCATGGTGTGTGCCAGGAAATGTGAAGGCAGTGCAATGTCAAATTCAGACATCACGTGCATTGTGCATTCAATGTGTACCATATCTAGAAGCCAAGCACCCCTCCACCCCAGTACCAAAGCAGGGATGCCTAGCATGGTATCAAAAGGCTGACCATACACCTGTGTATTGACAGGCAGTGTTGACTGGCATCAACAGCTGAATGTGATTCAAGTGACAACACTGCAAATGATGCAGGGACAGTAAGCAGGACACATGATGAAAACTCTGGATTCCGCCCATGTGTGAAGAAGACACAACAACAGTTGGACAGAGTCATTGGCCATTGAACAGGTTGAGGCCTGTGAGCCACACAGATTGTCAGACCCTAAACATGTGTGCAACGCAGGACTGAGCCACAGTTGACATGGGAAGGCTGATGAGATGGCAGGCAATGTATGTAACCAAGGACTTGTATTACAGTGATCATCCAGTCAAGGACACATAGGGGCATGCGTGCAATGCACATGGAGCATGAATGGGCACTCATGTCCCTGCGGGACATCTGACCTATGCACAGTACAAGTGAGATACCCTGCATCAAGTACTAAGGCTGTACCACACAGCATATGTTTGGCAGATTCTACGCTGGAAGTTAGCATCTACACAGGACGCATGAACAAGAAAGTACACATTGGCAAGATTGAAGAACACCAGTGCAAAGGTGGAACTGGGGTGCAGAGTGGCGGAGGAGGGGCAAGGGAGCATGCTTACATGGAGTCCCCGCATGCAGGCAGAGGAGACATGCATGACGGAAGCATTGCATTACTTACACATCAGAACCATGTACACGTCACATGTAGCGCAATCATGCACAACACATCCCACAAGTGAAACACACACGTCCTCAAAAAACACGCATCAACACTCACTGGACTGGGCATCAAAGTCCAGCATCTCTCCCACTCCTTCGACCAATTCAGGTGGTATGAACTCCGCAACGAGTGCCTCATGCGGAGTCAAGCTCTTCCTCCTCTGGTGCAGGCCCACCGCCAGTCACCAGAGTCAAGTTGTAATTAGAGGCACGCTTAGCCTTAGTGCTGCGTTTGATGTCATTCCAACGCTTTTTGCACTCTTGCGCTGTGCGCACCTCATGGCCGAATGAACTGACATGTTCCGCAACATGCTTCCAGTGGGTGTCACGTTGGGCAGCCGTAGTTTGACTATTGGCACCCACTAGCATGTCACGTCTGTGGCCCCGCACGTAGTCCACGAGGAAGTCCAGTTCCTGCTTACAGAAAGGCTTCTTCCTCGATGTGCAGGAGGTCGTGGCTGTGTGTGGGGTCCCAGCCTGTGCTGCAGGTGCAACCTTCCTCCTCTTGGACTGTGGCGCAGACCCTGGCTGGCTAATTCCGCCCTGACCAGTATGGCCAGTGGGTTCGGTGGATTGAGCCAAGGGAGTGGCAGGTGGAGGGATGACCAAAGGCCTGACTTGTGTCAGTGGCAGCTGGGTGCCCACTAATGGACCCTGCGCAGCAACATCAGCTGTGGCAGGGTCATTGACCGCAACGGTCCTGGTTGGCAGACTCACAACCGGGGTGCTGTTGGGTGCATCTGCCCCTGCACTTGCCAACACCCGGCTGTTCGGGGCAGCAGATGACATGACTGCCCCAGGGACACGTGTCTTGGTCTGAGCAGCCCGGCCTGCCCCTATGGTTTCCCCCCTGGCCTGTTGGAGATCTACCAAGGGCTCTTCAAGTGCCAACACAGCCTGCGCTGGCAGACCCCGATCCTGGGTGGCGGTGTCCACAGCTGCACCTGCAGCTACCACTACGGCCCGTGGCAGTCGATGGAACGGACTGCCGGGTCACACGGGCGCCAGTGCCAGATGCAGAAGCTGCATCCCCCGGAACCACAGGGGGTGGTGGCATGACTGCACCAACACATGGCACAACATTGTGCTCAAGTGGCGCACCCCTGCCTCTTCCCCCTCTGTGGCTGCCCTGGACACCCTGGAGTCCCCCTACTCCCTGGTCACCACGGCCACGTCCCCGACCACGCCCGCCATGAGGAGGATGCCCAGCTGAGGCGCCCCTCACCTTTGGTGGCCTCCCAACCATGGCACAGATGTAGTAGTGCCGGCACAGATGGAGTGGTGCCAATGGGAGGTGTACACCACAATTGACCTGGGCAATTGGGGTGAAGGGGGTGGGAAGCAAGATGTTAACAGCCCCCCTGCACCTGCAAGGCTGTATGTGACCCCGGTGATGTAGTGACGGTTCATGCAACGCTCAGGCACCCCAAAACTGTAGTAAAACCGTGCACGCAACCCTGCAGCCTACGTGCGTGGATTCAACCTCCCGCAGTACGCGGTGGCACCCAGTAACACGAATAACACGTACGCGTGGGACACGCAGGCTACTATGACATCGAAAATGGGTGCGATACACAGGGGCACCTGCAGTGGGAAAAAGAGTGTGTGCGACTCACCGTCTGACTAGCGCGATGCAGAAAAACACGCTTAGCCAATACTGTTCACTGTTGGATTTTATTTTTCTTTCACAATTTACCCATGGAGCAATGGCTTTCAATTATTATTTCCCATTGGATTTTCTTTTGTGGACAGTGACTTTGGACACCATTACTTTGGATTATGATTATTGGTTTTGCTTTTTTTCACCGACATGCTTCTTTTCTTTTTTGTACATTCCCATTTCTGTTCCTTTATTTTTGAATCTATTTATGTTTCCTTTAAAACATATTTTTTTATCGAACTTCGATGTGTAGTATCATCTCATTGGTTTCATGCATATCATGATATGGGTTTTGAGATTCACTGACACCCATTGGGTGTATGTGACGGACATGTGTTTGTTTTGAAACTTGCAATTGGTGTTCTGTCATGTAATTGCCATTTCTGAGTGGGTGGATGCAATACTCGGGTGGGTGTTTTGCATTTGGAGGCTGACCATAGGGACCAGGGATCTAGATTGTGATGACATGTTGGCTGGGGAACATGAGTTGGGGCCTGCTGGCAGGTGCCCCACAGTGCTGGGGGGTGGTGGGGAACATGAGTTGGACATGGGTGGGGGCCTGGTGGAGGGTGCCCCTGCACTGCTGGGGGGTGGGGGTGGTGGGAGACATGGGTGGGGGCCTGGTGGAGGGTGCCCCACAGTGCTGGGGGGTGGGGGTGGTGGGGACATGAGTTGGACATGGGTGGGGGCCTGCTGGCAGGTGCCCCACAGTGCTGGGGGGTGGGGGTGGTGGGGAACATGAGTTGGACATGGGTGGGGGCCTGGTGGAGGCTGCCCCTGCACTGCTGGGGGGTGGGGGTGGTGGGAGACATGGGTGGGGGCCTGGTGGAGGGTGCCCCTGCACTGCTGGGGGGTGGGGGTGATGGGAGACATGGGTGTGGGCCTGGTGGAGGGTGCCCCTGCACTGCTGGGGGGTGGGGGTGGTGGGGACATGAGTTGGACATGGGTGGGGGCCTGGTGGAGGGTGCCCCTGCACTGCTGGGGGGTGGGGGTGGTGGGGAACATGAGTTGGACATGGGTGGGGGCCTGGTGGAGGCTGCCCCTGCACTGCTGGGGGGTGGGGGTGGTGGGAGACATGGGTGGGGGCCTGGTGGAGGGTGCCCCTGCACTGCTGGGGGGTGGGGGTGGTGGGAGACATGGGTGGGGGCCTGGTGGAGGGTGCCCCTGCACTGCTGGGGGGTGGGGGTGATGGGAGACATGGGTGGGGGCCTGGTGGAGGGTGCCCCTGCACTGCTGGGGGTGGGGGTAGTGGGAGACATGGGTGGGGGCCTCGTGGAGGCTGCCCCTGCACTGCTGGGGGGTGGGGGTGGTGGGGACATGAGTTGGACATGGGTGGGGGCCTGGTGGAGGGTGCCCCTGCACTGCTGGGGGGTGGGGGTGGTGGGGACATGAGTTGGACATGGGTGGGGGCCTGCTGGCAGGTGCCCCACAGTGCTGGGGGGTGGGGGTGGTGGGGAACATGAGTTGGCCCCTGAGTAAGCCCTGAGGTAGAAGGGCTGGAGTTAAGCTGTTGGGCTGTGGCAGCGCCGTGAACTGTTGTTTTATTTATTCCTGGAGAGAGACTTGAAAGCCTTGATCTGCTGGAGGGCTGCGGTCTGAGAAAACAAAAGGAGTATAACTCAGCACCGCTTGCCGCTCCCCTGCAGCTGCCTGCACTATCATCATTAAAGGCAATCAAGGCAGAAAGGTGAAAAGGACGCCTTTGCTTTGAAAAGTACGAACCGTATCCCGTGTGAAGCACGAGCCACATGACATCCAGCTGGGCTCATTAACACGCCTGGAGCGCCCTTGCGGCGTAAGCCCTGAGGTAGAAGGGCTGGAGTTAAGCTGTTGGGCTGTTTGGCGGCTTTGAGGCGTGGAGAGTGGCGCGCACCGACTCTGTGTCCGGTGTTTGCAGCATACGCAGCCTCTTAATTTCAAGTACGTACTGCTATTTTGGCTGCTCTTCGGTCCCCAACACTGTTTTTGCACCTGTTTCTTTAAGTATCAAATCATGCAGTGTGTGTTAATGTCCCTAAAATCAGGTATGCCAAACATGGGGCCATTAACAAGAAGCACTAATGAGCACAGGCCACAGGCTTATGCCTTGAAAAGCTTGCCTAGAAACTGTACGGGCACCTCAACCCCGCTTGCACATAATTCTCACATGTTACAAAAGCGGAGTTTGAAACCCGTTGGAAATGCTGATATCCGTCTGTTTTGCAAGGATCCATCTGAAATGATGCAAAACTCCATTAACAGCAGGGCGGTAGGAAACCTTCCTCTGCTCATCTCAGATTCAATACCTCCGACTCCCTCAAATGTGAATATTAGTTCTGTTGGTGCTCCAAATGGGTCTGCCAACACAAATGAAAATATCGCCCCTGCCGCAACAATTGCTATTACTGATAGGTCACTCACTGATAGTGTCATATTGGGCAACATATTTACAGCTCCTGCCCAAGAAACCATTGCAGATATACATGACACAATCAGTGATCTGGCAGCCCGACCACAAGAGAATGTCACTCCTTCTCACCTATCCCATTCCTCTATACAAAATCTTTCTGCCTCACCTGACTTATTCACAAACAATACTCATTCACGTTCTGCCTCTGAAATCTCATACATGGCTCCAACGCCACGTAATCCGCGTACTATTGGCTCTAATACCCCCAAAAAGGATGATGCCATACTAAGGACCAATTTACTAGAAATCACTTTAAATTCCGTAAATTTGGCCATCCAATGTACAGCCTAACTGTTTGAGACCCTTGATTCGAAACTTTCAAAACAAAATTTGCAAATCGAAAAAGTGTTAGCGTGACAATCCGCCTTCATGCAAACTACGACGTTAAAAAAACAGGTTGTTTCGAGTGGTGCCAAATGTAAATCAAACAATGTTAACGTGGCCACACAAACTGTCTGCTGGCCCATTCTTGCCACTGGTCCTTCCATCACTCTTCCGGTAGCTCTGCAGAACAAGCGCTCCATTCTCCCGCATTTTTCAGAACCTATTCGAGACAATCTTCAAATGGCTCCTTCCTCTGTTATGGGAGCCCCATCCACATTCACACAGCCCCTTACAGACATGGTTAATCCGATGGACGCGAGTCTGGACAGACTATCTGTGAGTCCTCATAGCATTGTTGAGGTGCTGCAGGTTAATCCCCAGACCAGTTCAGAGCTGCCAGTTCAGACACCAGTATACACACTTTTTGAATCAAAGCGGTCTGACAAACAGAAGACTGTCAGATTTTTGGATGTGGAGAAAACAAAAAATATGCCAACTCAAAAGAACAATGGTACTTCAAAAACTAAACAGTTTATAAAAGCAGTTACAAATACACAGAAAGGAAAAATGTTAGCTTCTACTGCCATTGCAAAAAAATATCAACAGCAAGCACAAGTTCGCAAAGATAGTGTGGGAGTTAGGCCACCAAAAAAGGTTAAATCTTACGCTCCTCTCAATGATCTGTTAGCGGTGGCGGCCGACATGCATGGAGCTGAAAGCTCACAGATCACAACTGTCCCCTCAGTTGGTAAGACAGGTCCTGTAGACCAGTCTGATGAACTTACACAAGGGGCACTTGATCTCAGAAGGCAGGAAATTAGACATGCTGTTGATGAATATATGAGTAAACAGCCATTCCAGAAAGCTTTAAATTGCTGTAAATCTAAAGGTACAACAGACATCATAAAAACAGCGCTCCCTCATGCAATTCCGACAAAATCATCTTTAGCGGCTAGCATTTCCTTAAAGCATGCAAACACTGAACATAATTCTCCATCTATTGCTATTGGCACTAATGTGCCTACTTCGACTCCAACGTTACCTTTACGGGCTGACTCTTGTCATGCTCATTGCTCTTGTTTAACCCAACAACAGAAAAAACAAACAACTTGGAGTCCATCCTCCACTCCACACCTCCAGAACAGTCTTCCATCTCATGTTCCCTGTCTATCAAAAACTGTTGAGGAACTGGATACGAGGATTGGACATGAAGGTGGTACGGTTTCTCTACCACCCCAATTTCTTCAAATACTTCAATTGGCGTTGCAGAAAGCCAATGAAGTCTCGAATCAGGTAGCCCCACCTCTTGTTGATGTACCACCTCATCCAAACACTGCGAAAAAACAATTGCAATCAAACATTAAAAGACCCGCCTTATACTCTTTAACCATAGCTTGCAGGCCTTCTCCGAGTGTTCAATATGATCTGAACCCAGGTCAATACTAACAATATTCGCAGAAATCCCTGCACTAGAAGATATTAATTCGGCTGATTTACAGCTAGTTGAATTTGATAATGAGCATTCACTTTCTTCAGTGAAACTATGGATCAATTCACAGGTTGTTTTAAATACAATCTGGCTTGCCAAAAGACAACTCTATGATTTAGGTTTTATCATTGAAGTAAACTAATCGATCATACCTTTACCAGAAGTTGTACCACAATCAGCTACAGCTGAGATTAAGTGTGGCACATCAAAAAACTCTGAATCAAATATAAAGGACTCAACCAAATCGAACTGTACATGTAATAGAGAGTCTCACATGCATTAACTATGCCATTCCAAATCAAAAACATTATTGGTCACCTTAGCCAGTTGGAACACGAGAGGACATCGTCATCTCATTAACAATCCCAATTTGGCCATTGCGAATGCCGACATAATTATGATGCAGGAAACATGGCTTGTGGATCTCCCAATTTGGGATAACTACGATCTATATCTTAATCCCGCTCTTAAGAAAAAATTGGGAAGACCAACCTCAGGCCTGCTTATCGCCATTGAACAGGTTCCCTCATTTTCATCTGAACATTGGCTCTCTCCCAGCTCTTTTCTACAAGCCGTGAAGCTCAAAGCTGGTGGTTCCAGCTATGTTCTAATTAACATGTACTGGAACCCGATAGGAATATCCGATCATGCTTTCATGAAAGATTTAAATCATTTACTGGATTTAATCTGTGCTGATAAACCGGTACCGCATGTTATCCTGGCTGGTGACCTTAATTTACATTGTTTAGAACCTTTCTACGACAAATCTAGATCGGATCTATGGTTGCATTTTGTTGATTCTCGAAGTCTGCAAATGTTAAATGGTACTTTTGCTGATGACATTCCCCCTCACCCCACATGGCATAGAGGTACATCCACGGCAGTAATTGATTATATATATGTCAACAAGAACCTAATTAATAATGTGACCAAATTTAAAGTTATAGACACTAACTTAAGCGATCACAATATTCTATTTGTTAATTGGACTATATCAGACATCTTGGAAAGTCCATATTCGCAATGCGCAGCTGGCCTTCTTTCCATCAACCCAGGCTGCAATAGATTAAGATGGTCTGCAACGTCCTTACAACGGTTTAATCAATTTTATGCTATGGAACTACTCGAATCCAGTGGGGTGAAAACAAAACATGTTGACTATCACAACTTGATGCAATTGTTTCAACGCAAAGTATTACCATCAATTTGGAAAAAACACAAGTAGTGACCTGTTTGACAAATGCAAAAGCAGCCGGTAAAAGAACATATAAGTGGCATTTGCAAAACGTTGAATTGCAGAATGTTTCTGAATAGAAGTATTTGGGCATTTCAATCTATAACAAAATCTCAGAAAAATCATATATAGATTCTTTGGGCCTCATTACGACCCAGGCGGTAAGTTACCGCCTGGGTCGTACCCTTACCACCATGGCGTAAACTACGTTTACGCCATGGTGGTTGGCGGATTTACCGCCCCATTCCAAGGTGAGTGGGGCGGTAAATCCCCATTTCCCATTTTACCCTTCCCCATTCCCATTTTTGCCCCATAGGGCATAATGGGAGTGGGGAAGGCGCTAATTACGCCACCGTTAATTACGGTGGCGTAATTAGCACCATGGTCCCTTAGCGCCATGGATTTTAACGCCTGCAAAGAGCAGGCGTTAAAATCACCATGGCGCTAAGGGACCTTGTAATCAGGCGTTAAGGGTCGGCGCCGTTTACGGCGCCGTTAACCCCTTAACGCCTGACTCATAATGAGGCCCTTTGTCATACAAGCTTCAAACATTAAAATCACAGGCAACTATCCTAATGTCCAAATTCGGTAAATTCTCAATTCACCATGTTATGTCATTCTACCAAGCAAAAGTGGTTCCCATAATATTGTATGGTGCTGAAACTAAACTAATACATAGCTCATCAGTATGGGACAGCTCGAGTCTAAATTTTGGAAAGCATTGCTAAAACTTCCTAACTGTACCCCATTGCCACTCATAAGGTATGAACTTGGTTTGATTACACTTCATGTACAATTAATATGGAAAATGTGTTCATTCCTACGCAAATGTCTTTTAGGTCTTGAACATCGTAATATCTTGAGTCCTGTTGCATACTACCTTGTGAATTCTAACCATCTTTTTCCACGCACTTGGAGAAACTGCGTCTTGAATGCTCTATCTGATGCTTCTATACCTTTACTTGTCCTTTTAACAAATCCAAACCGAGCTAAACTAAAATTGTATCAAAAAGATTGGATATGCACCAGGGATAAATGTTGCACTTTCAAGGACTTTGACACTCAGCTATTTGGTCACAAAAGATTCCGGGTAATGTCTGATTACTTACTGAAATTTCCATCACCTTATATAAGGCAACAATATCTGCGTTTCAGGTTTAACCTATATCCGACAATAGAAATCATGGCCAGGAGGGGCTTGGTCACTGATGATTTAAATCATTGTCGCTTCTGCCATGACAAAATGTGTCGTGCGACATTGAAACATTTAATAGTGGTTTGCCCAGCTTTAGATGTGACAAGAAAGAAACTTTTCAGTAAGCAAATGCGAACATATGTACCTTTGACTGTTGATGAAATCTGGCACAGAATGTTTCAAGCAACAAGCTGGGACTGTTACGCTCACCTGGTTCCCACGGGGGCGTCGACCGGAACTGGGCCGCTGTTGTTTCCACCAGCGTGACGTGTAGCGCTGAGATGACTGACTGGACTGGCCCGCTCAGCCTAGTTTGTCTGGCTCGCAAGAATATTCTTCTGCAAAGGAGAAGAGGAATTAACCACCCATGGAATTTGAGTGTCAACCCACCTTCCCCACTCCCGTTGTCTTCCCACAGATCACTCTTGATGTCCCCTCCTTAGTCTCACCTGATGGTTTGGAAGGATGAGCTCTCCATCCTGCGTCGACCGCAGGGGCGCGTTGATGACCAGTTACTTCACTCGCGTAGAGGAATTGGTGAGTTCCAGTATTGACTCTAAAGTCCAATTGTTCATAAGAGTTCAAATGTCTGATCTTCACTCTGTCCAATTCCTTGCAGGTTGCCGATTAATCCACTCGAAGATTTCCAAATGGCACTTGGTAAGATTCAGGTAAGTCTATTGTGGTTTTCCCCTTAGGGGCCGGGGTACAGCAATGAAGCAGAGTTGACTGTGCCGACCCGAGATGAGGTGAGACCCCCGTGGTAAATCAGGTAAGTTTTGTGGGGGGTAACTGGTATTGTCTTTGCTTTGTCCCCTTAGGGGCCGGGGTACGGCGATGAAGCAGAGTTGACTGAGCCGACCCGAGATGAGGTGAGTATCTCCCGTGGTAAATCAGGTAAGTCCTTGGAGATAGCTTGTATAGCCTTAGAGAGTCCCCTTGCTCACCTTGCTGTCTTTGTCTCCTTAGGTGTCGGAGGGCGGCCGCGAGATGGAGAGAGCGTGATGGAATGCTGAAGTACCGCCAAGCAGGTGAGTTCAGCGCGGCGCCATAGGAATGCGAAGCGATGCTTCAAAGACTCCTGTCTTTCAGTTCCGTGGCGAAATGGATCAGGATTCAGGTAAGGATTAAAGTTAAAACTCCTGTTCTAACCTTTATCCTTCTTTCTTCTTGTTTCAGGAGTCCCAGGACTGAAGCGGGCGTGGCTGAAGACTGGAGCTGCTGAAAACACGGTGAGCGTTACGCTGCAGCAAGCAGAATAACGCGAAGCACGTGTGGCTGTCCGGGGCGTGGTTTAAATAGCCTTGGAAGAAGATCCAGGTAAGTATTCTTCCACAGCCCCACCCAAGTAACAAAATAGTCCCTTCAGTAAAATAGTCCCTCCTAAGCCTCATTTGGCTTGAGTCTTCATGCAGCATGGTCTGCCTCAGGTGAGTATGCAGCATGGTCTGCTTCAGGTAAGTTATCAATAATGAGCCTGGCGCCCATGGCGCCAGGACTGACTTTATCTTTATGAGCCTGGCGCCATAGGCGCCAGGACTGCACCCAAACAGCCCCTAACTGGGGCTTTTGGGCATGCTCCAAGTGGCATGATGCCTGCTTCCGGGGCTGCTGGGCCTGGTCTGGTCTTCCGTGGGCAGGCATCATGACAGCACTCCCCCTCAAGGCCCCTCCTAAAGTCGTTCTCCCCCTTGGCCGTGGTTTGTCTGGAAATTCCTGATGGAACCTCTTCACTAAACGAGGTGCATGCACGTGGTCACTAGGTTCCCAAGACCTTTCCTGCGGACCATAACCTTTCCAGTCAATTAGGTAAAAGAGTTTTGATCTCACTCTTTTTGAGTCCAAAATATTCTTGACTTCGAACTCGGGCTCCCCGTCTATGAGGCTAGGTTCAGGTGGAGTGGTTAGCCTAGTTCCTGGTTGCACTGGCTTCAAAAGAGACACGTGGAAGACGGGATAGATTCGCATATGAGCAGGTAGGTCCAACTTGACGGCCACTGGGTTAATAATTGCCTTGACAGAAAAAGGTCCCAAATACCTGGGGTTAAAGGTCCGAGTCCCTTGAGTGGTAAGTGCTTAGTGGCTAACCATACTTGGTCCCCTATTTGGTATTGAGGAGCTTCACTTCTGTGCTGATCCGCATCCTTTTTGTATTTTTCCTTAGCCTTTTGCAAATGGATGGTTGCTTCTTTAAAGGCTTGTGTAATAACAGCGTGGAGATGGTCCACTGCGGGCATCTCTAAATGCTGGGGTGAGTCCAACTCCGAGGTTCGAGGATGGTGCCCATAAATGGTAAAAAAGGACTTTGTCCAGTTCCTGAGTGTACGGAATTATTGTACGCATACTCTGCGATCCACAGAATGTCTTTCCAATTCCCCTCAGACTGATGTAGCATACAACGGAGGTACTGTTCAAGAGTCTGGTTGGTCCTCTCCGTTTGACCGTCGGTCTGAGGGTGGTGACTGGTCGAAAGCCTAACATCAATTTGTGCCAGTTGGCCGCATTTCCTCCAAAAATGTGAAATGAATTGACTGCCCGATCTGAAATTAACACTGAAGGAAAGCCATGCAGGCGGACTACATTTTCAAGGAATTCCTTGGCCAGGATTGAAGCTGAAGGTATCCCTTTTAAAGGAATGAAGTGGGCCATTTTAGAAAAAAGATCTACAATAACTAGAATGGTATTGTAACCTTGGTACGGGGGTAAATCCGTGATGAAGTCTAATGACAAGGTATGCCAAGGGGTAGGTGGTATGTCTAATGGTTGCAATAATCCAGCAGGTTTTTTCTTTTGCCCTTTATTTTGTGCGCAAATGCCACAAGACATGACAAATGACTTGACATCCTTTCGCCAGGTGGGCCACCAAAATTGCTTCCTAATTTTAGCTTCGGGTTTTGCAATACCCGGATGCCCTTCTATTAAGGTGTCATGGTAATGGGAAATGACAAGTTCCTGTAGTTCCTTTTGCGGTAAAAATAGCCGGCCTTGGTAATAAGGTAAATCATCGATGACAGAGTACTCTGGACCTTTCTTTGCCCAGTCCTGTAGGGCAACGGAATCAAAGAGTTGGTGGATCTTGTTTTGAATGTCCTCCAGTGTCTGTATGGATGTCAGGCCAAGGATTCTCTGTTCCGGAATTATGGGTACGGGTTCTAAAGTTATTTCTGCTTCTCCCATTCCAATCCGGGACAAGGCGTCTGCTTTACCATTCTTACAACCTGGTCTATAGGTTATTACAAAATCAAACTCGGCGAAGAACAAAGCCCAACGGAGTTGGCGCGAAGATTGGGCTTTGGCTGTCTTTAGGTATTGTAAGTTGCGGTGTTCGGTGATGACCGTGATGGTATGTCTGGCACCCAGTAGATAGTGCCGCCAAGCCTTGAAGGCGGACTTGATGGCCAGCAGCTCCTTGTCGGTTATGGCATAGTTTAATTCGGGGGCTGAACATTTTCTTGACCAAAACGTCACTGGGTGAAGCTGGTTAGTTTCGGGATCCTTTTGGGAAAGGACTGCTCCCATGGCTGAACTGGATGCATCTGTTTCCACTATGTAGGGAAGCTCGGGGCGCGGGTGTCTTAATATGGGAGCAGATGTGAATTTAGCTTTTAACTCTTGGAAGGCTATCTCGGCTTCCTCTGTCCACACAAAGCGTTTGTTTTTTCGCAATAGCGTTGTAATGGGATGTACAATGTGCAAGAAGTCCGGGATAAACCTGCGGTAGAAATTGGCAAAGCCAAGCATGCTTTGAACTCCTTTGATTGAACTTGGCGAAGGCCAATTAAGAATGGCATCCACTTTTCGTGTATCCATCCGGATTCCTCTCGGGGTCAGAATAAATCCAAGGAATTCCACTTCCGTAGTGTGGAAGTTGCACTTTTCCAGTTTAGCATATAATTTATGCTGGCGTAACTTCTCTAGGACTGCTCGGACGTGTTTTACATGCTCAGATTCTGATAAAGAGTATACTAAGATGTCGTCGATGTAAACGACCACACAAACGTCGATAAGCTCTCGGAGGACATCGTTCATGAAGAACTGGAAGGCTGCTGGTGCATTGCATAGTCCGAAGGGCATCACCTGGTACTCAAATAGTCCGTACTTGGTGCGAAAAGCAGTTTTCCATTTGTCACCCTCTTTGACACGTACCAGATGATATGCCCCCCGAAGGTCTAGTTTCGTGTATATACAAGCGTCCTTCACCTGGTCTAGTAGTTCTGGGATCAAAGGCAGTGGGTATCGATTCTTGATGGTTATCTGATTCAGTGCGCGGTAGTCTATACATGTTCTAAGGTCGCCTTCCTTTTTCGGTACGAAGAACAAAGCTGAAGATGCAGGGGACTTGGACGGGCGAATGAAGCCATTAGCAAGGTACTGGTCTAGGTACTGGCGCAAATGGAGATTTTCGGGTTCCGTAAGGGCATAGATTCTGCTGCAAGGTAGCTGTGCTCCAGGTACATTTATCTGCACCGGGTTACTCGATGGTACAGGATCTGGACTTGTCCCAAGTCCTGGTAGAGGTGTTTGTCCAGCCTGGCTCTGTAATAGTTGTCTGGCCAACTCATCAGTTCGTTCTTTTGACACTATCAGTTCCCTCCTGAGGGCATTGGTTTCTTGGCGGGCGGAATGCACTTCGGCCCTTAATTCCCCTAATAATTGGGCCAACTGATCAGTTTCCGAGGTCTCCATGACGCCCAGGTGGGTATTTGTGGGTAGGCTTCGCGTTCTGTTACGCTCACCTGGTTCCCACGGGGGCGTCGACCGGAACTGGGCCGCTGTTGTTTGACGTGTAGCGCCGAGATGACTGACTGGACTGGCCCACTCCGCCTAGTTTGTCTGGCTCGCAAGAATATTCTTCTGCAAAGGAGAAGAGGAATTAACCACCCGTGGAATTTGAGTGTCAACTCACCTTCCCCACTCCCATTGTCTTCCCACAGATCACTCTTCATGTCCCCTCCTTAGTCTCACCTGATGGTTTGGAAGGATGAGCTCTCCATCCTGCGTCGACCGCAGGGGCGCGTTGATGACCAGTTACTTCACTCGCGTAGAGGAATTGGTGAGTTCCAGTATTGACTCTAAAGTCCAATTGTTCATAAGAGTTCAAATGTCTGATCTTCACTCTGTCCAATTCCTTGCAGGTTGCCGATTAATCCACTCGAAGATTTCCAAATGGCACTTGGTAAGATTCAGGTAAGTCTATTGTGGTTTTCCCCTTAGGGGCCGGGGTACGGCGATGAAGCAGAGTTGACTGTGCCGACCCGAGATGAGGTGAGACCCCCGTGGTAAATCAGGTAAGTTTTGTGGGGGGTAACTGGTATTGTCTTTGCTTTGTCCCCTTAGGGGCCGGGGTACGGCGATGAAGCAGAGTTGACTGCGCCGACCCGAGATGAGTACCTCCCGTGGTAAATCAGGTAAGTCCTTGGAGGTACTTGTATAGCCTTAGAGAGTCCCCTTGCTCACTTTGCTGTCTTTGTCTCCTTAGGTGTCGGAGGGCGGCCGCGAGATGGAGAGAGCAGCGCGGCGCCGTAGGAATGCGAAGCGATGCTTCAAAGACTTCTGTCTTTCAGTTCCGTGGCGAAATGGATCAGGATTCAGGTAAGGATTAAAGTTAAAACTCCTGTTCTAACCTTTATCCTTCTTTCTTCTTGTTTCAGGAGTCCCAGGACTGAAGCGGGCGTGGCTGAAGACTGGAACTGCTGAAAACACGGTGAGCGTTACGCTGCAGCAAGCAGAATAACGCAAAGCACGTGTGGCTGTCCGGGCGTGGTTTAAATAGCCTTGGAAGAAGATCCAGGTAAGTATTCTTCCACAGCCCCACCCAAGTAACAAAATAGTCCCTTCAGTAAAATAGTCCCTCCTAAGCCTCATTTGGCTTGAGTCTTCATGCAGCATGGTCTGCCTCAGGTGAGTATGCAGCATGGTCTGCTTCAGGTAAGTTATCAATAATGAGCCTGGCGCCCATGGCGCCAGGACTGACTTTATCTTTATGAGCCTGGCGCCATAGGCGCCAGGACTGCACCCAAACAGCCCCTAACTGGGGCTTTTGGGAATGCTCCAAGTGGCATGATGCCTGCTTCCGGGGCTGCTGGGCCTGGTCTGGTCTTCTGGGGGCAGGCATCATGACAGGGACTTAGAATTGCAATTGTACAAATTTTGGATATAGTGTTGTCGGAGGACACTGAAATTTATTATAAACCTACTCAAATGAGGTTTGAATACAGAACCCCGTGAATTGTTACGAATATTGAAATATGCAACTGTTCAAAAGCTGTGGGAAAAAAAAAAAAGTTTTTTAAAATGTTTCATTTGCAATTTTAATTGTACTATGTATATTGTGCATTGCAAATTGTTCTCAATTGTTCTTAAATAATCGTTATATTGTTATATTTGAAAGGTTGATTAATCAACCAACCAAATAAAGAAAAAATAAAAATAAAACATGAATTGGACATGGGTGGGGGACTGCTGGCAGTGCTGGGGGGTGGGGGTGGTGGGAGACATGGGTGGGGGCCTGGTGGAGGGTGCCCCTGCACTGCTGGGGGGTGGGGGTGGTGGGGAACATGAGTTGGACATGGGTGGGGGCCTGCTGGCAGGTGCCCCACAGTGCTGGGGGGTGGGGGTGGTGGGGAACATGAGTTGGACATGGGTGGGGGCCTGGTGGAGGCTGCCCTTGCACTGCTGGGGGGTGGGGGTGGTGGGGACATGAGTTGGACATGGGTGGGGGCCTGGTGGAGGGTGCCCCTGCACTGCTGGGGGGTGGGGGTGGTGGGAGACATGGGTGGGGGCCTGGTGGAGGGTGTCCCTGCACTTCTGGGGGGTGGGGGTGGTGGGGACATGACTTGGACATGGGTGGGGGCCTGGTGGAGGGTGCCCCTGCACTGCTGGGGGGTGGGGGTGGTGGGAGACATGGGTGGGGGCCTGGTGGAGGCTGCCCCTGCACTGCTGGGGGGTGGGGGGGTGGGGACATGAGTTGGACATGGGTGGGGGCCTGGTGGAGGGTGCCCCTGCACTGCTGGGGGGTGGGGGTGGTGGGGACATGAGTTGGACATGGGTGGGGGCCTGGTGGAGGGTGCCACTGCACTGCTGGGGGGTGGGGGGGTTGGGAGACATGGGTGGGGGCCTGGTGGAGGGCGCCCCACAGTGCTGGGGGGTGGGGGTGTTGGGGACATGAGTTGGACATGGGTGGGGGCCTGCTGGCAGGTGCCCCACAGTGCTGGGGGTGGGGGTGGTGGGGAACATGAGTTGGACATGGGTGGGGACCTGGTGGAGGCTGCCCCTGCACTGCTGGGGGGTGTGGGTGGTGAGAGACATGGGTGGGGGCCTGGTGGAGGGTGCCGCTGCACTGCTGAGGGGTGGGGGTGGTGGGAGACATGGGTGGGGGCCTGGTGGAGGCTGCCCCTGCACTTCTGGGGGGTGGGGGTGGTGGGAGACTTGGGTGGGGGCCTGGTGGAGGCTGCCCCTGCACTGCTGGGGGGTGGGGGTGGTGGGGACATGAGTTGGACATGGGTGGGGGCCTGGTGGAGGGTGCCCCTGCACTGCTGGGGGGTGGGGGTGGTGGGGACATGAGTTGAACATGGGTGGGGGCCTGCTGGCAGGTGCCCCACAGTGCTGGGGGGTGGGGGTGGTGGGGAACATGAGTTGGACATGGGTGGGGGCCTGCTGGCAGGTGCCCCACAGTGCTGGGGGGTGGGGGTGGTGGGAGACATGGGTGGGGGCCTGGTGGAGGGTGCCCCTGCACTGCTGGGGGGTGGGGGTGGTGGGGAACATGAGTTGGACATGGGTGGAGGCCTACTGGCAGGTGCCCCACAGTGCTGGGGGGTGGGGGTGGTAGGGAACATGAGTTGGACATGGGTGGGGGCCTGCTGGCAGGTGCCCCACAGTGCTGGGGGGTGGGGGTGGTGGGGACATGAGTTGGACATGGGTGGGGGCCTGGTGGAGGGTGCCCCTGCACTGCTGGGGGGTGGGGGTGGTGGGAGACATGGGTGGGGGCCTGGTGGAGGCTGCCCCTGCACTGCTGGGGGGTGGGTGTGGTGGGGACATGAGTTGGACATGGGTGGGGGCCTGGTGGAGGGTGCCCCTGCACTGCTGGGGGGTGGGGGTGATGGGGACATGAGTTGGACATGGGCGGGGGCCTGCTGGCAGGTGCCCCACAGTGCTGGGGGGTGGGGGCGGTGGGGAACATGAGTTGGACATGGGTGGGGCCTGCTGGCAGGTGCCCCACAGTGCTGGGGGGTGGGCGTGGTGGGAGACATGGGTGGGGGCCTGGTGGAGGGTGCCCCTGCACTGCTGGGGGGTGGGGGTGGTGGGGAACATGAGTTGGACATGGGTGGAGGCCTGCTGGCAGGTGCCCCACAGTGCTAGGGGTGGGGGTGGTGGGGAACATGAGTTGGACATGGATGGGGGCCTGCTGGCAGGTGCCCCACAGTGCTGGGGGGTGGGGGTGGTGGGGAACATGAGTTGGACATGGGTGGGGGCCTGCTGGCAGGTGCCCCACAGTGCTGGGGGTGGGGGTGGTGGGGACATGAGTTGGACATGGGTGGGGGCCTGGTGGAGGGTGCCCCTGCACTGCTGGGGGGTGGGGGTGGTGGGAGACATGGGTGGGGGCCTGTTGGAGGCTGCCCCTGCACTGCTGGGGGGTGGGGGTGTTGGGGACATGAGTTGGACATGGGTGGGGGCCTGATGGAGGCTGCCCCTGCACTGCTGGGGGTGGGGGTGGTGGGGACATGAGTTGGACATGGGTGGGGGCCTGGTGGAGGGTGCCCCTGCACTGCTGGGGGGTGGGGGTGGTGGGGACATGAGTTGGACATGGGTGGGGGCCTGGTGGAGGCTGCCCCTGCACTGCTGGGGGTTGGGGGTGGTGGGGACATGAGTTGGACATGGGTGGGGGCCTGGTGGAGGGTGCCCCTGCACTGCTGGGGGGTGGGGGTGGTGGGAGACATGGGTGGGGGCCTGGTGGAAGGTGCCCCTGCACTGCTGGGGGGTGGGGGTGGTGGGAGACATGGGTGGGGGCCTGGTGGAGGGTGCCCCTGCACTGCTGGGGGGTGGGGGTGGTGGGGAACATGAGTTGGACATGGGTGGGGGCCTGCTGGCAGGTGCCCCACAGTGCTGGGGGGTGGGGGTGGTGGGGAACATGAGTTTGACATGGGTGGGGGCCTGCTGGCAGGTGCCCCTGCACTGCTGGGGGGTGGAGGTGGTGGGAGACATGGGTGGGGGCCTGGTGGAGGCTGCCCCTGCACTGCTGGGGGGTGGGGGTGGTGGGAGACATGGGTGGGGGCCTGGTGGAGGGTGCCCCTGGTGGCTGGGGGTGCAGGGGGACATGCATTGGTGGGCAGTAGTGCAAGTTGACATGTGGGTTGGCTAGGGGGCATGGCCATGGTGGATGGGGTGCCTGCAGGACATGTGCAGGGTAGGCCCCTGTGGTGTGAGCCACCTGCAGGGGCCGTGGAGGGTGTAGAGGGAACACCTGGGAGGACCCACACGTGCAATTCACATGTGGTGCTCCCTGCGCACCCCTGTAATACACGTACCCTGATGGAATCGCGTGTGATACTTTCCGCACACCCCTGATAATCACGTACCCGGCTGATATCGCGTGTAAAACTTCCCGCGCACCCCGAAATACACGTAGCCAGGAGATTTGCGTGTGTAACTTCCCGCGCACCCCTGATATACATGTACCCTGCTGACTTTGCGTGTGAAACTTCCCACGCACCCCAAGATACACGTAGCCAGGAGATTCGCGTGTGTAACTTCCCGCGCACCCCTGATATACATGTACCCTGCTGACTTCGCGTGTGAAACTTCCCACGCACCCCAAGATACTCGTAGCCAGGAGATTTGCGTGTGTAACTTCCCGCGCACCCCGAAATACACGCAGCCAGGACATTCGCGTGTGGAACTTCTCGCGCACCCCTGGAATACACGTATCCTGCTGATATCGCGTGTGAAACTTCCCGCGCACCCCGAAATACACGTAGCCTGGACATTTGCGTGTGGAACTTCGCGCACACCCCTGGAATACACGTACCCTGCTGATATCGCGTGTGAAAATTCCCGCGCACCCCTGATGTACACGTACCCTGATGGAATCGCGTGTGGAACTTCAAGCGCACCCCTGTAATACACGTACCCTGCTGAAATCGCGTGTGGAACTTCCCGCGCACCCCTGAAATACACGTACCCTGCTGAAATCGCGTGTGGAACTTCCCACGCACCCCTGAAATACACATACCCTGCTGAAATCGCGTGTGGAACTTCCCGCGCACCCCTGAAATACACGTACCCAGCTGAAATGACATGAGGTACTTCCCGCGCACCCCAGTGATACACGTAGCCCGCTTGCCGTGCTGGTACAGGGTTAGCGCAGCCCTTTGCGCTGGATTGGGGATTTTGATGGCACAAGAGGCGTTCTTGGGGGCGTAACTGGCGCTGCTGCAGGGTCGCTGCGCCACTGTGCGCCACGGCTGGTTTTGGTAGCTGGAATCCATGAATACGCTGTGCGCGGAAATGGGTTTTGGCGCACGCGGCTGGCGCAGGGATTCGCACGCGCACACTGTGCGCCAGCCGTGTGCGCCACTTGTGCGCTGAATTCTATTAATTACCCCCTAAATGAACAACTCTGTCCTTTTTATATTTTTCACCTCTTTGAATAACAAGTTATGAGTCTTTTAAAAATTGTTCATTCTTCATTTAACAGCAGATGGTCACTTGGCTCCACCCCTTTGTCTCTCCTGGGAGTCCAGTGCATCCCCCTCCTTGTGGGAAGCTCCTTCCAAGAGAGTTTACGACTGCCTTCATACCTCTGCTTCCTGGGCTGAAAGGCTTTTCATTGTTCCTTCGCTCTCTGTACACTCTCTGTAGACAAGAGTCTGTTCTAACCCCGCAATTGACATCTCCCAGTGAGTTTCTGCTGAGAGGAAGGCCCTCCTTCTGGGAAAAAAACCTGCTTTTCCAATTCTTGCAGCTTCAGCCAGGCTAATTAACTTCTTCTATCCAGCAAAAACCTAATTTGTTACATCAAACATAAATACCTTTCTTTCTTGGCCTTAAAATATGTGGGAAACTAAAATCTTTATTCCTTTTTGGCAACAATCCTGTTTATGTTTGCTAATTCAGCAGACTTTTGAGTTTTATGTCATTTTAAGTTTCCTCAGTACTCCTCTGACAGCTTTCATTCAGGTAGCCCCGGCTACTGCACCCAGCTTTTGGCACAGAGGCTGTCAGTTTTCAGACTTTGTATGTTTCACAATGCTCCATTTGATACATGAATTTTAGCACCAGGCAAGATTGTGAATGTGGAGAAATGCGGTGTATCGGCGTTTAGGAGTTTTTAGCAACAAATCAAATGCCATGTGTACGCACATTTTGGAGTTTCACTTGCAAAGTGATGCTTCTCTGTCTGCACTCTGTTTGCTGGTCATGGAGTCCACTGGCACATTTCTGCAGGATGTCATCTTTGATGTCCTGGGTGTTAGTGTTAGCAGTGCACGGTGGCGGCACGAGTTATGGTTGCTTATCTTACCATAACTGCCGAATTTCAGGTTTTTTTTGGTTTTACTCTGAACCATAACGTCCCTTTAACAAAGTTTTTTCACTGAATTTCATAGGTTTTTAGTAGCGCAACTTAACCATAATGTCCCTTTAACAAAGTTTTTTTAACTGAATTTCATAGGTTTTTAGTAGCGCAACTTAACCATAACGTCCCTTTAACAAAGTTTTTCACTGAATTTCATAGGTTTTTAGTAGCACAACTTAACCATAATATCCCTGACTTCATATACATGTAACATAGAACATACTAACCCCCTCGTAGTGATTTTCATGTCCGCGGACACATCGAAAATCTGAGCGTGGTGAATGCAAATTTAAATAGTGTGCCCCATTTCCCCTTTGAAGTTGGCTCTGAAAAGAGCCGTTTTTTTATTTTTTTACAGATGCTTGACAGACACCTGTTATTTTGTATTTTTTTTCTTGTTTTTATTTCTTACTTTACTCCTAAAATCTTCACATAACCTTCTCCAAAGCAACCCTTACATTCCAAAATAGAAAGGCATTTCCCGTAAAAGATAAAGAAATGCCATCTTCTTTAAAATTAACAGCATTACTGGCATCAATATTCTCATTGTTACAGAAGAACATACCAGCTCTAAGCATGAAGGCACACATGCCTCGGTTGATGACACACCTAGCAATGTTTTGCTGAGGACAAAAAACTGAACTATTGTCCCATATTGCCCTAGGTAGTAATCCAGAAAAAATTACTTTCGCATTTGGAAGGATCTTCATTACGGCTTGAACCAAGCGTTCCAAATCAGCCAGCAAAGTAGGGGCACTGACGTTGCCCAAATGGAAAGCACCATAGTGCAAAACTACCAAATGCGGACTGTTCATCGTGGCCATATCCAAACAAACTTGTACAATTCCCTGTACAATGCAATCAGGCACAGTGCTCCACACCACCTCCACTCCTTTCACATCAAAGTTCTTTGCAACATGCCTGTATTCAGCGTACTGCTGTAAACCATGCACAAACATATCTCCGAGCACCAACACCCTGACTTTCTCCACTTCTGCCATCTTCACCACACACAGTCTCTTTCAACACAAATCCACAACCTCGACATCTGATTGGCTGATCCGTACAGTCTTCTTTCCATGTTGGATTTCCTGGAAAAACCCGGATGTAGCACGCCCTGTCCACGAACAGCCGCGGTGTCCGCGGACGGCGTCCACTTTACTCTCTGTGCCATTCCCTCATTGCATACAGCTAAGCAATCACACAATACGAATAACGTCCTCAGAACACCCCCATTTTGTGAATTTTCGAACATTTCAGGACAATTATCATTTCATTATTCAACATATTAACATTACAAATATTATACTTTCATCTTGTACTATGCACACAATGCTATGTTTCTCCATTAGTAGCTCAGTATACTAGATAGAATCCCATAATAGAATGCTATTTATATCAATGCATCGTTCAAAGCACTAATAACGGTATGATATTTATTGCAATATCCTTGACACTTTTTTGGCAGCATTATAATAAAAATCCCTAGTACACAAATTCCATGAAAAGTACATACACATGTAATGTCATCAGTGATTTCATCAATGACATTTGCGATGTCATCTTTGATGTCCTGGGTGTTAGTCTTAGCAGTGCACGGTGGTGGCGCGAGTTATTTTTCATAGCTTACCATAACTTGCGATTTTCAGGGGTCTTTCGGCTGTACTTAGAACCATAACGTCCTTTAAACAAACTTTTTTTAATATCACGCAAACAATATACAAACATGGCGTGCAAAAAACAACTTCTACAGATGGCTTTACACAGAATGTTGCAAAGTAAGAATTTATGCTCGTTCACAGTGAAGGTCAGCTGCTTCCATTTTTTTCTCGGGCCCCGGAGAGGCTCACGAAGCGGACTATAAGGTTGTATTGTGTTTTGACCTTGACAGACAGAGATTGTGGTGAAAGACTTCTCTTGAAGGAGTGTTGCTAAAATGTAAGAGAAGATAAAGATGACATTTCTGAAACGAAACCACTTTTATATATTATATCACTATGCGAAAGATCGTTGGCACACGCGGAGTCGTATTTTGGGACTGCACCACTCGTAGACAATGGAAATTGCAATTGTACTGTAAGTAGCCCTTTAGATTATTTTATACCAAATATAATTACAATAGCGTAGCATTAAAGACCGCTCAAGTTGAACTTGTTCGTTGAAAGTGGCATAATGTTTTCTACCGCGCACTATCACCGCCGAATTGATCCCCTGTCGTTTAGAGGGCTCTGAAAAAGGCAGACGACACAGGGTGGGTTAATAGAAATAATTTAACCGGTCTATAGGCGGTCAAGCGCTCTACTCGCTGTGCCACTTCACTGTAGCCTGTCAAGTGGCACAGCGAGTACAACGCTCGCTTTGACATCCGTGCACAGCTTGCTAACGCAAGTTCGAATCCCGGCAAGGCCAAACTCAGCCTTTCATCCTTCCGTGGTCGATAATTGAGCACCACACACCGTGGTTAATAATAAGCACCGCTTAGATACCTCACGGTTCTTAGTGCTATATGAATGGGAAAATATTATTATTTTATTATTAACATACTCCGTTGCACTATCTTCGATAGCAAATAGTTTCACGCCCTAATAAATAAAATGATGATTTTTAATGAAGATCGGCTGGTGAGACTAATTTATGTTTTTTAAAACAGGTATGTGGCCCCATTTTGCCTATGTCACGATTTACAGACTCCAGCGGATGGGGTCTTCAACTGCCAGGTGCAGGTCCAAATATGCAACTTTATGACCCTCACCATTTTATGGGACAATCGCCAACGACCAATATGCCCTTACACAGTACTAGCGGCTACAAACAACATACCAACCAATAGGGTGGTCTAATGGCTCGTTGTTGGAGCAACCTTCCGATTATCAGAGCGACCATTTACTGCTTTTATCATAAACCAACAGCCTATCTACCGCAAAGGAACTACGTGTGGCTCCAAATAAACTTTTGCTGAACGACAGCAGAGACAATAGCAAATCGCTGAATATTCACTAAACATTTCATGTGAAATAAATGTACTTTACCAAATGTACAATCCTGCTGTTTACTTTTAAACCACAGTTTCATATTCCGAATTGTGGCGCACTGAGTTGTAAGCTGATCTAACACCCTCTGTACCACAAAGGAACATCGCGTGCCTCAACATGATCTTTTGCGGATCGACAACAAAGACAAATGCAAATTGCTGAATATTCTCTAAACATTTGATGTCAAATAAATGTACTTTACAAAATTTACAATCTTGCTGTTTGCTTTTAAATCACTGTTTCATATTCCGAATTGTGGCGCGCTGTGTTGTGACATAATATGTGTTGTCTTCCGGGTTCTGTGTAAAGTCACTTAGGACTGGAGAGGACTGGGCGCGTTTGATGACACACCCTGTAACGTCACGGAGAGAGGCGGGGAATATGAATGCTTTGATAATATAAGGCTTAGGGGCGGGAGATATGATTTAGTGTCGCAAAAGCAAGTCAGCCAGGTCAATAGCGCCAGTCATAGGATTATCACATAATGTCGGCGCACACCAGCCGGATTTATCGTTTCTTTAGTGGACAAAAAGTCGGTTGACGCCCATAGGAAATTGTACTATTAGCGGACAAAAGGAGTGGTCTTAAAACACTTTCACCCTGACAACGAACAATACAAACAACGTTCTCAGAACACCCCCATTTTGTGTAATTGCAACCATTTCGGGACACGGCGAGTGTTCTTAGAACACATTCAACTAGACAGATTACAATACGGACAGCGTCCTGAGGACACCCCCAGTTTGTGTATTTACGAACAATTAAGTGCACCCCGAGTGTTCATAGCTCATTTTTACCTTCCTTGCGAACAAAGATGACACATACTCCGTCCTCTAAACACCACACCATTTAGTTTATTTACAAAATGTCAGAACAGCCGTGTTCTCCGCGGACAAATCGAACGCAACAAAAACGTCTAGCACATAAAAAAACAAAACATTGAACCTATCTCATACTCCCCCACCCTCCCCAAACACTCTTACACACCAACACACGGCACTAAATACAATTTTTTATCCACGTTTCACCGCGCTGTACGCGGTCGACGGCGAATACAAGATGGCGGGCGCCACAGAAAATCTGACGCGCTCCACGCCCCTCGCCGTCCAATCAGCAAACACGTTGCATGTCCGCGGACATGACGCAAGGCCATGGGCCAATCGGGGTGCTGACCGCGAAGCGAACACAGATATCACTAATTTTTTTGCCTTACATTTTGGTCATTTTTTTAAAAACTACTGGACGGATTTACACCAAATTTGCAAAAGCATGCTTTCGGGAGCAGGCCGCCGCTCCTGCCGCAAATTTGGTGTAAATCCGTCCTGCGGTTTGGGCTGTAGCCGTGCGCAAAGTTTTTTCCCATTCAGTCTATGGGAAAAAAGAAGTTTTGGGACCCCCCCTATAACTTTTCCCCCCCTGGACGAATCCTCACCAAACTTTTCAAAAAAATTCAGAGTGGGCCATATACTTTTTTTGCAAAGATTGGTGAGGATTCGTTCAGGGGGAGCGAAGTTATAAGCCGCCCAAAAAGTGCTCTTCCTATGGAAACACCAACTTAACCATAACTACATGGCCACTACCGTGGCCATGTAATTTATATATATATATATATATATATATATATATATATATATATATATATATATATATATATATATATATATATATATATATAACAAAGTCGTGTTTGTTTGTGGGTTTGTATGTGGCATTGATCTTGGGGATGAACGGTGAAGTCTGGCATCATGAATTTTGCATGGAATATTCTTTATTTCATTGGCAAATCAACACAACGATTTGTAGCTCGATACGTCATCCCGTTCCTGAGAAAAAAAAAATTGTTTGTTATTCAGCATTACGTTTTGTGGTGTTCTGCTGCCATCTACAGGTCATTTGTCAAAAGTGTTCATCATCGCGCTGTCTGTGCTGAACCTTTCAGGCGTTTTTTTGTTTTGTTATTTTTGAGTGAGTGAGTGTGTCTTTCTTTTCATTGATTTGTTTTGCAATAAACTCGATACATGTTAATTTCACTAATGAATTGAACACCATATGTTTAATTACCTCTGATTTACATTCTCACATGAATATCATATTTCTATGCTTACTCTGATTATTAGCAATGTGTGTTTAGCAGCGAAAATGGCCACCACTGCTAAAAACACTGCAAATAATCAGAGTAAGCATACACATATGACATTAATGTAAAAAGTTAAATCGGAGATAAATAAACATTTGGTGTTCATTAATTCATGAAATTAACATGTATCGCGTTTTTCCTTTGTGGCAAACAACAATGTTTGTTCATCTTTTTCGGTGGAATATGAAAATAAATCAGAGAATGGACATCCCGGGGGCGAAGCCGGGTACTTAAGCTAGTACATATATAGATATACATACACGCATACATACATACATACATACATACATACATACATACATACATACATAAACAATTATATCTACCATGCACGTACACACTCAGAAATACAGAATTCAACAAATTTAAAGTATTTCTTACCTGCTTCTCACAGTGATGCTCCATCACTCCAGCCATCCAGCTCCTGCGTTCCACATCGACAGGAGCCATGAAGTGGGGAGGATATCCAGGTTCCTGTCTGTCTAGCACACAGGTGCCAGAGGCAGAGCCATCCTATGTGTGCCTGCCAGCGGCAGTCAAACCAGTCCTCAATCTGACTTTAGTCAGGATGGAGGCCGAGGTACTGGAATCCTTCCTGGACATGCTGCTGGAGGGCTCTATACCCAACAGATTTTAGGGGCCACTGTTATGTCAATGGCTCTGTGGCCAACACCTTAACAACCTGCATACACATTTCTTTTGTCATCAGCAGCAGAGCCTTTCTTCTGTGTGAGGGGATATTTCCAACTGAAAGTACCCTTTTAGCACCAGTTTCTTTACAAATCTGTGACAGTAACACAATAAACACCCTTTTATTTAAATCCATACCTCCTTGTTTGGCATGCACAAAATGAAAGGTTTGCTTTTGTGTTGATAAATGTTTTTAATGTCATGCAGGACAACAAGCTGATAGTTTGTAACAAAGAATCCCCAGACCTAATTGAGTTAATTGTACAATTTCTTTTAGTGTGTGTCTGAAAGTACTAAAGGTACAGCAGTACTAAATAGATTTTTTCAGGCTTGCATTATTTTGCATTTTATGACTTGTAGTTTTCCATTCAGGATGTGGAAAATAAAACTGCAATGATATTCCTTATCCTTACCATGTTTTTGTAAAGATTTACACATTGTTATGTCACTTTACTATGCAATTTGTTTATTTTGCTAATAAACTCTATAAGACTGTATTATTGTAAATCTCCCAATCCAAAACTTTAACATTTGTACCGATCATTTGTATTTGTATTTATTTGAAGAACAGACAAGTTTGATCAGAAGTTACTTATGATAAGACATTTACAGATAGCAGATGTATTCCCACGATGGGGTCCTGTACAACAGCATAAAGATGAGAACAAATAGTGAGTCCGTTTATAAAGGTGTAAAAATGATGACATTTACCAGGGATGAAACTAAAACAACAGAAAGAAATGCATATAAGAGAACAGGTGACTTACAAAGGTAAAAATAACCTAAGGTGGCAAGGGCTTCAAACTAAAAAGGAATACTAATTAAATATACAAAATAGCATAATACAGTGTCACTGGAGGCAGTGGTGGGGTCGGGCAAGGAGGATGGGGTAGGGGGAGCTCCCTCACCAGCAAGTACATGAGGTTTAAGCCAAGCTTTGAAGAGATCCAAATTTGGGCTGGGTGTGATTGTTATGGGAAGTGGACTCCAATGAAGCAAGCGAGTAGGGAGGAAGAGAGGAAGCGAGAAGAGGCAAAGGGAAGGTATGGGACAGTAAGGTTTAGTGCAGAGGTGGGTCTGAAGGAGCAAGATGGGGAGTACACTTAAATACACTCAGACAGATACTAAGGAGCACGCCCATTGATAGCTTTGTGGACTAGCAGAAGAAACCTGAAAAGAGAGTTATTGTGCATGGAGGGCCAACCAGCTTGTCAGTAGGTAAAAGTGAGTGAGGATCTCGTTACAGTGTAGAGAATGTGTGCAGCAAAGTTGAGGACTTTGCCCAGAGGGAGGAAGGAGTAGAGCAGAAGGCCAAGAAGTAGGCTTGAGAAGTAGTCCAGTTTGTTGACCACGCAAATGGAGATTAGAGTTTTGTAGCAAAGTAAGAATTTTCAGAATGTTGAGGAGATTAATACGAGCAGCAGAGGCAGTGGTAGTGATGAATTGTTGCAGTCGTAGGTATCTATCAAAGAGGACCCCAAAATATTGAACCTTGGATGAGGGAGCAGGAAGGTCAGGTGTGAAGTAGATCGGAGAGGGGGAGGATTAACATTGGTAGCTGGGAGAAAGATGAATTTTGTTTTTTAATTCAGCATGAGACAGCTGGAGAGACATCCAGTGATGAATTGCAGTGAGATAGTTTGTAATCTATTTCAAGATGGCTGGAGTGAAGGAGAGAAAGAAGAAACATATTTAAGTGTCATCAGTAAAAAGGTGATAATGAAAGAAAAAGGCATAGGTATAGAGGGTAAGGAGCAGGAGTCCAAGGTCTTACCCTTGGGGGATGCCAACAGGGCGAGGGGCGGGATCAAAGGTTTGCGAGTTATGAGAGATTCTAATGGATCAACCTTCCAGGTAGGAAGCAAGAGTACATTTGCAAAACCCAAGGTCCTAAAGAGTGAGGAGGAGAGGAAAGTGGTTGACAGTTTCAAAAGCCCAAGAAAGGTCCAAAAAGGATGAGTATAGAAGATTCTTTGGAGTGGTGATCATTAGATAGAAAGTTGGAGACATGAATGACTGCTGTCTCAGAGGTGAGTTGCTACAGACGCCTGATTGAAGTTCATCTCCAAGGGCATTATTCTCAAGGTACTTAGTGATCCAGTCGAAGACCACCCACTCAAGGACTTCGGAATAATGGGGAAGGAGAGAAACTAGGTGATAGTTTACTGCAACGTTTGGGTCAGCAAAGGGGTTCTTCAATAGGGGTAAGACAGTTGAAGATTTGAAGGAGGCAGGGAAGAGTCCAGCAGAGTGAAAGAGGTTATAGAGCTCAGATAGATGAGGCAAGTCATTGAGACTAAGGGCCTCATTCTGAGTATGGCGGTAAGGGATACCGTTAACGAGACCGGTGCCGGTAATCCCTTACCGCCACATTCCGAGTTCCCTTTGCGCCCTCGTCCTTAACGCCTGGCGTTAGGGACGAGGGTGCAAAGGGGCTTTTTAGCCAATAACGGTGACCGTAAAGTACGGTCACCGTTATTTGCAATTTCCCCATTCCCATTGAGTCCTATGGGGGCTCATTTGGGAATGGGGAAGGGCCCTGGGGAATGGGAAATTACCGCCCTGGTCAACTCGGAATAGGGCGGTAATTTCCCATTCCACCAGGGCGGTGCCGGTACGGGTCCGGTGCCGACCAAGGCGCTACTACCGCCATTGGTTAGCGCCAGACTCGGAATGAGGCCCTAAGTCTTTGACCATTTGGATATCAAAAGGGTTGATATGAGCAAAGGATGAGCTGACACTGTGAAGTATGGGTGCTAATCCAATAGTGGAGGTAGCTGGAGAAGTAGTTTAGCATAGAAAAGGTAGGGTGGAGAGGTGGTATAAAGAAGGAGTGTTGGGGAGGAGAAAGATAGGAGGGCTGTGAAAGTTTCACAATTTTAGATATTTTAGAGGAAAGGTAGTGAGCAAAGTCATAAGCAGAAAGGAAGGAGGTGATGGAGGTGATGGATATTGGCTTGGTAGGTGTTAGCAAAGATTGGAGGGTAGATGAAAGTTTGAGGAGGTGGTTGCGAAGGGGGAGGTTAGGTTTATGAAGGAGAAGGATTTGGCAAAGGCTGGTGCAGAGGTTAGGACATGAAGGGCATTTTTGTAGGCTCAGAGTAGGGAAGGAGTCTGCAATTTGCACTAGTGTCGTAGATCACGGCAAATATTTGTTTTGCGGCTCTAGATTCCAGAGTTGATCCAAGGCTGAGGTCGGGAACGGAAAGGCATGAATGTGTGAGCATGATAGTGTTGGTCAAATGGAGTCATAATTCTTAGTGAAAGTTACAGAAAGCACAGTCAATGGAAGAGGAATGAATGGGGGAAGAGGCAGGAGAGAGGTCATCAAATCATCAAGGTAAGGGACAAGAGAGCCCTACCTGAAATTCCTCTTAGTTGTTGAAGAAGGGAGAAGAGGAGTAGAAGGTGACGGGAACAAAATGTTAAAGTGAACAATGGAGTGATCAGAGTGAGATGGGTCATTGGAGAGGACAGAGAAGGAGAGTGAATTAGAGAAATAAAAGTTCAATGGAGATCCCACCAGAGTGGGTAGGTTGGCCATGGAAGGAGTAGAGGGAGGGGTCAGATAGGAGGGATTTAAGTTCAAGGCAGGTGGCTGCAGAGGGGTTTAAAGGGAAACATGCCCCAGCATGACAATGGGGATTTGGGTAGGAAGTGACTCAAGGAGAAGGTCAGATCAAGGATGAAGGAGTTGAGAGACCAGGGGGCAGATAGAGAGCTAGAACAATGAGAGGATTCGGAGGGAGGAGTTGAAGAGTGGCATATTCAAAAGAGGAAGATTGATGCCAGGGAGCTACAGGTGCAGTGTTGAGGGTCTTATTGATAAGGAATTCCATGTTGCTGCCCTTCCCAACATGCCTGGGATAGTGGGAGAAGGTAGCAGTGTCAGTCTGGCGAGTGAAGAGGGAGATCCAAGTTTCTATGATAGCAAGAAGTGAAAGTTGAAGGAGATAAGAGTCAAAGTTGTCAGCAATGTAGGAAGACCTGCTACAGAAAGGTTCTGTATTTCAGAGGTCAATGACAGTGCCATAGTAGGTGGGGAGAGGAGCAGCTATAGTTTGCTAAGTGAGGGTGATAGACGAGGTTGGAGATCATGGGAGCATGGGAGCATCTTACTTGAGGGGTGAGGGTGCAGGGGGGGGGGGAGGTGGAAAAGTGGGAGGCCGGAGACTGATGGCAAAGTTATAGCAAATTGAGGCTGAAAGCTATAAGAGAACAGAAGGAGAAGAGTAATTAGAGGGAGGAATTAAGCAAAATGAAGATGCACGATAGAGGGTAGAAGAAATAGGAAAAGACAATGAAAAAAGGGCGCAGACCAAGGGAGAGAGAGGGTAGGTGGATGAGTGGAAAGGGAAGGGGAGGAGGGCTGGCTTAGAAGCAGGTGTAAGTTCTGAGGTTGACTAGAATGGTGCTACAGGTAACCAAATGACAGTTAACATACCAAAAACAGCAATATTCCTTGATCCTGTGAGCTAACAGATGCTCTGCGGTCAATGGATATTCAATGGGTTGAAGGATCCCTATGCATGGAAGAAAGTCAGGAAACAGGGGATCTTGGAGAAGTCCTGGCTTGAGCAGGAGTTCTGGCGTTAGACTCTTTGCCATCCCCAACAAGTCCACATAGGGACCTGGCCTTTTCTGCTTTTGGCCCTTGGCTGCAGACTCCCAGGCTGGACATCTGGGGAGAATAAATGAGGCAGGCAGTGTGTTACTCCCTCTGGGAGACAGTCACAGTATTCCACATATGCAGGCAGACTCCTGGGTGTTGTAGGCTCTGAGAGCTTTGTTTTGTAGTCAGGACATTCAGATGGTGCACAGGATCCTTTGGCAAAGCAGGATGTAGCAAAGTAAATAAACGTTTTTGAAAAAATACCTTGATACAGTTACAATTCCCTGTGTGAGCCGGTCGCAGTGTCCCAGATGGCTTCCACACTTACAGGCAAGACCTGGGTGTTGTAGGCACATGAGACTTTGCTGTGTAGACAGGAACCTCAGATGGTGCACAGGGCCCTCTGGCAAAGCAGGATATGGCCAAGAAAAAAATAAAATGTTTTTGAAAGACAAGCCCCCAGACAGTCACATGTTCCTCTGGGAACGTTTCACAGTGTTCCCGATGACCTCCACACTTGTAGGCAGCGTGCCAGTGTTTTAGGTCCAGAGAGCTTTGTTTTGTAGGCATGACCCTCAAATGGTTCACAGGATCCTCATAAAAGGTATGTGGTCACGTGCATAAACTGCAGAACGTGTTAAAATCCCTGCTACACTGCCTAGCCAAAGTATGTAGGCTAATTATGCAATCTCACTCTGATTGTATTCCACATCCTTATAGGTGATTTAGTTCACACTATTTGAAAAAAGGCACCATTTCAAAGGGCACATTTAATTATTTTAGAAACAAAATGGTACCCTCTCATGCTCCTCTGTTAGTGGTGTCTAAGGCAGTCATCTAGAAATGAATTATTGTTGCACTGGCCCACCCTGAGTTCCATACCACTTGATCTGACAAGCAGATATATAGCTTATCAGCCAGTCAGTGCACCAGAGATTCTAGTCTAGAGGACTAGCTGTGGCAGAACTAACATTAACTTCCTTTCCTGTTGCTGCTAATCACAGAAGCTGCTAGGGCCATCCAGAGTACTCCCACACATGAGAATGAGTGAAACACTTTGTTATGCCTTGGTATGCCATGTCATTGTGTCATTTATAGCATGCCTACTTCCATTTTCACCATTTGTATAGGCACTTCAGGATCTGCAAGAGGTAGGTTAGGGCAGTGGCGCAACATACAATGTGGGAGCTCTCCTGCGAGCAATGCTGAGGCACCCCTGCCCAGCTCAGTAACAATGCATGGGCCACCGTACATGCCATGCATACCTGGACCAATACACATAGACAATGCACATGATGATCATGCTGCTGCAGGGGCAAGGTACACACTGCACTGGGTGAAAGCAGATGCATAGCCAGGATCGTCTTGCAAGTGGGGCCTGAAGCTAATGTAGTTGAGCCCACCACAGTTTTTAGGTGGGCCTTCCCTGCTCAGGCCCTACCCCATCTACGCCTCTGGGTGAAAGATGTAAGTATGTGTTTTAATAAACCCTTAAATCTTTCACGTAGCCTAGAAACAAGGAGGCTGTACCTGGCTCCTAAGTCCTGACACTCAAATGTAACAGACAACTCTGTGAGTGGCCTGTAATAATATGCACAGTAGTAATACCATAACAAAACATTTTCATAATGGTACTGCCAGTATATAATAGTATCCCAAAGTAAACCTTTTGCTTGTTGGCCAATACAAATCTACTGCTACTGGAAGAAAACATATTATTGCTGCTCCACAAATGCTTGCCCAACCACCAACACCTCAAGGTCAGTAAAACATGCAATGTTGCAGTAAGGATAATAGATGCTTGAGAGTGTGGGAATGAGAGGGCTTGAATTTCGTTTATGTTCTCTTGCAATTTAATTTTGTGTCAAACTGTTCTAGTAGGGATGTAGAATACAGCCATCCTTCAACTCTATTTGGGGAGAACCATGGGGGCACCTGATGCAATCATATAGGAAACATTGGGTCTCATTACGAGTGTGGCGGTAAATTCCCGGTGTTACCGTGATGCCGTTCCCACCGTATCTGGCACCCCCTAGCACCGGAATCAACGGCTGATTTCGGTTTGTTAGCAACGTGTATTTCGGCATGCCAGAAATTGTTACACTGGCATCACGGAAACACCGGGGAAAAGGCCATACGCCGCCACACCGTCATCCGGGATGCCAGTGCCCCCATTTCTGGCATGACCATGCCGAACTCAGCAGCATTGGAACAGTGGCACCCTCTAATTCTGTGACTGGAAAGTACGTGATCGCCGGAACCGGAAACAGGCCGGCGGCCATCATCAAAATCACAATCCACTGCAATCTGAGGGTGCCAGCAGCCATCCACCCCTCCTGACTCCAGAAATATATCCCTCAGCATGGCAATCCAGAGACCCGTCAGCACAAGCCACGCTTCACGGAGGCAGAGCTGCACATGCTCACCAACAGCAAATTAGAGCATGCTGGGGAGCTGTTTTCTACGGACCAGCACTTCCGAACTCAGCAGCGGAAAAGGAAGTATGGCAGGCAGTGGCACAAAAGGTGTCTGAGGTGGGGACGACCCCACGCACAGTGAAGGGCTGCCAGAAGCGGTGGGACAACCTCCGCCTGACAGTCAGGAAGGTGGTAGAACATCCTCCCCAATCTGGCTCCTTACCTGAGAGGAGAAGTGCAGTAGTGTGCTGCAGATGGAGGGAATTGAAGGAGTGGGTGCTGCGGAGGTTGGAGCCAGGACACCTGTTGAGAGCAATGAGTACATGAAGCCCCAATATCAACAACACACCTGACTGCCAGTTAGCCCCCCTTGCCACTGTAGAGTTTGTGCCCAGTGCCTGCAACCACATTCGTCCGCGGTCAGCACCAGCCCCTGTGGCCTGGGATTTCAGTCACTGTGAAACCCCAGTCCAGCCACGCGTGGAGGCACACATGAAACTATGCCCATGTTTGCACGTAAGCCCTGTCCTGGTCTGCAACCATTAGCACACACAAACCCGGTGCAGCAGCCCTGTACAGTGTCCCATGGCAATGCACCACCCCCCCATATTTGCTTCGACACATGGGCAAACACAATGGATGTGTCACCCCAACAGTAACCACCACCACCCCTCCCTGGCCACCATGCCCTCTCCACCATAGCGCAACAGCACTGAAATGGCAATTGCACAGTCCCTATCCACCAAATCACATCCAGCAGTAGCCCTGCCTCCCCTCCCCAACATGGCCAAATGGTGGTAAACAAGTCCTATGACCGGTCCCCCAATGCCGCAAACATTCCCAAACACATAACAGGCCACCTCACTGTGTCACTTGCACACTGTTCCGCACCCATACCCGGCAGGCACACTCACACACAAGGATAAAAACACATGGCACTGTTGTGGGCATACGATCAATGGGCTAGTGAGTCATCACACACGCCGTCCACCAGCTCAACACCCAGTAGTTCACTCCAGAGCAGCCCAAGGTGCAGGTAAATGCACCTGTCTGCTACACGGCACAAGGGCAGCCCAGGTGGCAAGCGACCATGTACATAGGCCGTGGACAAACCTGTGGCATGGGTGTGTCTCCGACTGACTCATTGACATTGTGTCACAAGCTAGGGAGGGGGATTGGGGGTAATAGTTGGGAAGGGGTTGTGGGAAGGGATAGTGTGAGAGGGGGTGTGGGGAGGGATAGTTGGGGAGGGCTGTGAGGTGGGATAGTTGGGGAGGGGGTGTTGGTCCACAAGTTCCTTTTTTCTCATTCCTTTACAATACACTGGGTGTTGCATTTCAAATCATGACTGTACAGTCATTCTTTTCCTGAAAGTGTGATTTATTTACTGTACAGTGTTGATTGTGGTGTATGGCCTAGGCAATGTGCATGTGCTCTGTGTCTAAAAGTAGTTTGTAATTAGTTCTTAGCGGGCCTCACGTCTGTCCATATTATCCCTGCGATGGGGCAATGGCATCTCAGCCTCACTGTCACTGCCGTTGTCCCCCTCCGCTGGAGACATGTCCATTTCTGGGGGTAGGGGAATGTTGCACCTGATGCATATGTTATGTAACATGGAACAGGCCAGGATGATCTTCCCCACTTTCATGGGGCCGTACATCAGGGCACCCCCAGATCTACTTAGGCAACAGAACCTTGCCTACATGAGTCCAAATGTCTGCTTAATGGTGCACCATGTCCGGATGTGAGTACGGTTGTAGGCACGCTCATGCTGATTTTGTGGGTGCCTGATACAGGTCATGAGCCATAGCAGCAAGGGGTATCTGGAATCACCTGCATGAGAGAGACACAAGGGGGGCACAGTCACTGTGGTGGTAGTGACAAGGCAGCCATGTTTGAATGTGGGTCTGTGTCACATGGGATTGCCGCAAGATGTAGCGAATGGCAGAGATAACCCTAGTTTTTTGTGTATTGTATTGCAGGAGGGGGTGGGTTGCACCCATATTCCCCGCACCATATGACACCCACCTTGGCCATTACCCTTATGCCACCAAAGACTTCTACCTTGTCTATGATGTGTGCCATGTTTATTTGCATTTGCATGTTGCACATCAGTCATCTCTCCCATTCACTATTCTGTGTTCCTTCATCGTTCAGATTTATGTTACCTGAATATGGGTATGTGCGCTTGTGACAGGCAAGTCACTTGGCTTCACTCTGTGGAATGCACTGATGGTGGGGAGGTAGGTCAAATTTGGCTGACATGGCTTTGACGCAGGCAGTGGGGGATGTGCACAGTATGTACATGCTGGGGTAGGTGGCATGGGGGCAATGAACTCTGATACCTGTAATGCATGTGATGTTCCTGTCCATCTGTGCACAGATTGTGATGGGGTGTCCTTCCATTTGCCCATGCCCCACATGCCAAACATGCCCTCTGGCCCATGCATGCATTCTGTGTACATACTGTTGAATACCGCACATGCACTGGTGACAGTGGACAACCGCCCCTACACAGTGCACATGCTATAAGTAGGTACTTTCACTCACCCAACAGCCAGGTCCACTCTCCGCTGTATCATGCCATGTACCCTGGGAGCGTGGAGTTCCGCAGCACCATGGAGTCGTGCATGGATCCATGGAAACATGCACTGCAGTAGGTTATCAGGAGGTCTGCATCACACACAACCTGGATATTCAATGAGTGGTACATTTTACAGTTTCAGTAGACTTCCTCCTTTGCATGTTTGACCACCAGCCCAATGTGTGTGTGTGTGCAGTCCAGCGCACTATCACATTCGGTATGCCTGCCAGGGCATGAAAAACTACTTTTGTGTCATTAAACTGGGCCGGTGTTCTGGGGACGGCAATGTGGTCAGAGAGGTGACTCAGGAAGGCATCCAGGACCTGGACTAGCACCTTTGAGAAACAGGGCTGGGATATTCCATGCAGCTCTTGTGTTGATGGGTGGCGGTAGCCAGGAAATGCAGCACCAATACTACCTTGAGCAAGGGGGATGGTGGTCCGGATGCCAATTAGGCTGTGGTCCTTTTGAGCATTCACAATGCTCATGGTGTGCAGCCGGGATGATTATGGCCACCTGTGGCCTGTTGCTGCACAACTGAGACTACGTAACGCCTGTTCCGCGATGCCAGTGTTTCCGGCAGAGTTTTCATGGTGGCACTGGCATTTTTATGCCAGTGTTTCTGTGTTTATGGAAGTCATAATGATTCCGTGCTGCCCTTGTGACAGTGTTTTCAGCAGTGTCTTTGGGGGCTGCCGCTGTTGGTGTTTACGGTGCTGCCAGCGATGGTAACACTGTGGGTCATGCTTGCAGGAATGTAGTTTCCGTCATCGCGGGTCATAGTGTGCCGATCTGGAAAAGGAGGGCGGTACGATGCTACCGATAACTTTATTTCCAGACCGCCACACTCGTAATATGCTCATTTTCTCTATTGCCTTTGGAGAGTCACTCAGGGCAAGCTGGAGTACATGGACAAGGAGGATTCTGTGGAAAAGAGGGATGGAAAAATACAGGCAAGAGAATGTGAGTGCCCACTGTGTGCGAGTGAGAAGAATTGATGGAGTGGCTTCACTATCTAGTAGAGACAACAAATCTGAAGTATGGCATCTCCTGTGTGGTAGACTCTGAAACATTGAGGGATTGGCTCTGCTGTGTAGGAGAAACAGATACATGTGTCAGTCAGAAATAGCTTCATTAGACATTATGTCTACCAGCAAATAAATTAATGGAATGGTTTTGATCGGTGGGAGTGATGAAAATCATAAAGGAGTTGTTCAGCTCTGTGTGATATGAGGGAATGGCTCTGTTCATTGGTAGAGACTGAACAATTATGAAGATTGCACAATTGATCTGAGAATGCTTGTGAAGGGGCCCCTGAGGGACCCTCGGATGTGGAAACAAGGCACAGTCAACACACACGAATAGATACGCCAGACACAAGGTTCTGTTCCCAAAATCTAGGGTTTATTGCAATACAAAATAGTCCCAGTTGGCCAAGTGGTCCCACTCCCCGCGACGTGTGGCTAACAGACCTCGGGGGACGCAAGAGAGTGTGATACGTACATCAGTTACATATATACATACGGAGCATCTTACAATCAGTAATGACACATTTGATGCCGCCCCCAATTCATTTACCTTTGAATTAGAGGTGATGATTGACCATCTTGACAAATATGACACCTTAGACCACCATATTTAGTAACAGTTTGCAATCTCCAATTTTACAGACACTATTCTTTGTTTGCGAGAACACAGCGTTTCTGTTTTTCATGGGCAAGCTGCGCGTAGGAGACTGGCACATACCAGGCCTCACTATCTCTAAGTTTCGATTCTCACTCTAGAAGTCAACCCGCTCTCCGGGGCCTCACTGGGCTCAGAAAGGGGGGTCGTAAAGAAGATCATAATTCAACTCTTTAAATGCTAGTTTCGTACATTGCTATTCTTTCAGGAGACTCGCTGGCATTCGTATACTGATTAAATGCCTTGCTCCCTGTCTTCAAGGATACATGAGGGAGGGAATCGGGCATTCCTGTCTGGCTCTCCAGTGTAATGTTTCAACATGTTTCTTAACCTTGGACCACTGAAGCAAAATAATATCTACAGCAAAGCAGTTTTACATGAGGCAAAGTGGCAACGTTAGAGAGAGCAGAGAGAGAAAACAAAATGGCGATTCTGGTCATCTTAAAATGGCTTCACTCTAGTTAAACTAATAGCTACGTAATAACTAATGACTAGTGAATATATATTCTTACACTGTAAATGAGGCGGTTGGTCTTCGGCCAACCAATTATCATTCATTTCCGGACCCTCAAGAGGTGCTTAGTTTTTCTAGACTGACAAACCCTCCTCTTGGCCGTAAGCCAAACGTCTCATCCATACATTTCATCCTCCTCTGACCAAGTATTTGGATTAGATTCGGAATCTGATTCAAATTCGGACTCATGTACACTTGTTGTCTCCTCGTTATTATTATCAATATCAATTGCCAAGAATTCTTTAACGGTTTCAGACTCGTTACTATGGCGAGTGCTTGGTTTAGTAATATTTTTTCGTTTCATCATTTATACACACTCTTCGCTGAGTTCAGTACATATTATGGGGAGATAATGTATGCAACAACAACATGTCACGAATATTCCTAGGATTGCTACTAGGATTGCAAATAGTTTCCATCCCCTGGATCGCAACACTTCCCAAAACCAAGAGCTTATGTTCAATTGCCAACCGCCTTCAGGGGGATGAAGATCGGAACTTAACACATGCAATTTTCTTATCGCCTCAAAAATCGTGGGGGAGGAGTCACTTACAAATACGCAGCACGCTGATCCCATGATTTTGCAAACACTGCTGCGATCAACTAAGATTATATCAAGGGCCATTCTATTTTGTAGTGACATTAATCTAATTCCTTTTTCTTCAAGAGTCATGTTATATAATATATCAGTGGTTCCATTTATTGTTTCTTCTAATATCCTAGACAGTCGTCTCATGTTATAAGAGTTTATCGCCTGGCCCCAAAATGGTATGAATGATTTTGCTATGTCCTCTACAATCAACCCGTCTTCAATATTACGGCGAGGTTGTGACCTAGTCAATTTGGTTATGTCTGATGTTTTTAAAAGAAACACCCCAGGAAACAGAAATCCCAAATAACACGTACCTCCCCAGTTCCTAGGCAACCAAGGAAATGCTTTTTCTCCACATACGAAATACACAGGATTTCCCACATATATTGGTTCCACTTCTTTATCAAGGAATGCTATATTGCTGCATCTGGTAAATGTTCCTACCTGGAAAGAACCCTTTTTCTTTAGACAGAATGGGACAGAATGAGGGTTATAATTCACTGTATATGAAGGGGGTTCCGCATCCTTATTCCCATGTGGGTTCATGTGGAACGTGATCACAGAAGTTTTATAAGGTACAGACAATCTATCCTGTGGCATTATTGCTGGTGTAATTAATCGTCTTTTTTGGAACACGGAGCAACCCACCAGTTTCATAATTACTTCCTCGAAATCATTCATATTTGTTTTATCTAGTTGACCAGTTTCACTTTCGTTCCATTTCCCATAATATAGGGCACTCAGAGAAGTATAACATGCAGAAGCTAAGGGCAGGGGCTGTACATACCACCCTATTCCCTGACCACCATGCTGCGGCAGGTGGGCACAAGCCCAACAATTATTTTTTCTTAGGATTGAATGTGTCATATTCATTATTAACAGCAATGTGTTGTTCCCATATCCTTCCCTAAGTCTCTCTTCCATTGGGGACAAGGTATAGGAAATCACATGGACTGGGCTTTCTGTCGTGGAAATGTTCATCATGGGCAAAAGTACTTCAAGAGGGTGCATTTACTCTAGGTACCATAACACTGTTATGGTCAACACTGGGGCTAGTATACCCATTATGCACATTACTATGGTTAGACCCAGCATACAATTCTTTTTACAATGTCCTTTTTTCACCTTATTATGTACTACGTTTAACTCGCTATCAGCATTGGTGCAAGAGGAGGCATTTGCAGGTTCCGACATTCTTCTCTCGTCCTTCTTCTTCCGCTGTGCTCGTTGTGAATATTGTTTGCTCTCGTGCTTCTCCGGATGTTGAAATAGTTCAATCAATGTCAGTTTTTCTGTCTGCCTGGATTGCCTATTCATCTGGCAAGGCCTCTGTGCATTTTGCACATCGCTCTACAATTTCAGAGCAGCTTCCTTTCTACCACGTGCGCACCGCTTGTTCACTCGGGTTCCTGACACATGGATTTAGCACCGAGGAGTTGCGTTTTGTGAGCTGTCTAATTTGCACAACTCTTACGCCACCCTCCTCTAGGCCTCCGGTTCCCACTTCATCCGAAAATGGGAAACAGAGGCAAGAAATTCACCAAGAGATGAAAAATGTGATCACTCCTTCTTTCTGCTCCGCAGGTTGTAGCGATTTGCTCCTGGTACCGTGTGATCAACAAATAGTGCGGGTGCACTTCCGGTCTCGAGCTTGGAGTCAGCCTGGGGCACAATGGTAGATGATGATGGGTGCCCAGGCGACAATGCAAGCTGTGGCGCAACAGAAGATGGTGGGCGCCACAGATGTATGTGCTTGATGTCAGCCAGCAGAGATGCAGAATCTGCTGGACAACGTTGAGGCACTCTTTGCTCTTCCGTTTTTATGGCAATCTCATCAGGCTTTGTGGGATCAGGCAGTTTCTGTGGCAAGGGACTGGCAATGGAATTTTCATTTCTGGAACCGCTGCTATCTCTTTCTGGTCTTTGTCCCGATCAATTGACGTGTCGAATGGTGATGGTACTTTCTTGGCGTGCGTGGCATGAATCCACGCCTTGCGTCCATCCACGCGTAATGCTGTCTGCGTGGTTAAAAGTACCTGGTAGGGCCCACGCCACCTGGGTGCTAGCGATATTTCCCACTCATAGTTTCTGATGAGCACCCAGGTTCCTGGCTCCAATGCATGTCCTGGGCCAGTATACCGCACCGGTAATGCCTCCTGCACCTGCTGATGAATCAAACACTGTTTTTTTTTACTAACAAATTACAATAAATGTATTCCACCTCGCACATTTTCTAAGGCTGAGGTGCGCACCACACATTTGCCGGTCTCCCCATTATAATCTTATAGGGGGAGAGCCCAGTTCTGGCCTGTACTGATGTTCGCATGCACAGTAACGCTATTGGTAATGCATCTAATGCATCTACCCAGCTTAATTTGCTACCTGCACAGATTTTACAGATTTTGGATTTCAGAATTCCATTATGGCGTTCTATAAGACGGGCCGAACTCAGATGTCTCGAACAATGGAATCGCTTATCGATCTGCAATCCTGCACAAATCTGCATTATCACTGCTGCCTACAAAGTGCGGACCATTGTCCGACCATATGACACGGGGCAGACCAAAGCGAGAGAAAAACTCTCTTAGCATTACCTTCACCGTGCTCATGGCTGTGCAATCTTTCAAGGGATACGCTTCTACCCATTTGCTAAATACACATATGATCACCAGAACGTATTTCAGATTTTGGCATCTCTCCATCTCTATGAAGTCAAAGTGAATCACTTTGAATGGCATAGAGCAAGGTCCAAAACTTCCAGTTGAAGTTACTGTTCCTTTTCCCACATTATGCTGTAGGCACGTGATCCAGTTTTGCACCAGCCTCTCAGCATTCTTTTTTATGAGTGGATTTTCCCAGACTGTGGCTAAATGTTGGACCATTTTCTTCGCACAGATGTGTGTGGGACTATGAGCCATTGTAATCATTGCATTTACATATGCATTTGGCAACATCCAATTCCCATTTTTTTTGTCCACCCAGCAACCCTCCAAATCCAGTTCTGCAGAGCCCTTGGCCGATCCCTGTATTTCGTCGGCGGTAGCTTCCGCCTGCATTTCTTTAACAGTCACAATTCCATTTTCTATCATGCAGGGCACTTCCTCCGATTGTATTGTCAACATTTTTGTATTCAAATCAGTAGCAGTCTGTTTCGCAATCTTGTCTGCAAATGCGTTTCCTTCTCCCACTTTACATGTTACTTTTTTATGCGCCTCGCATTTCACTATTGCCAGGTGCTTTGGACACGTAAGTGCAGACAGTAATCGCACAATCAGAGGGCCATGTTGAATTCTAGCCCCATGGGATGTCAAGAAACCTCTCTCAGCCCATAATCGGCCAAAATTATGAACTACGCCAAAGGCGTACTGGCTATCAGTATAGATATTTACGCTCAAGTTCTCCGAAATTTCACAAGCTCTTGTTAAAGAAATTATCTCTGCTGCTTGGGCGGAGTTATAAGGAATTCTTCTACTCTCCACAACACTTTTTAATGTCATAACAGCATATGCAGCAGTTGATGTGCCGTCATGTAGTTTAATACAGGAGCCGTCACAAAACAGTTCCCCATCTGGTTCTTTTAGTGGTGTGTCACTCAATTCAATTCTCCCTTTTGTTTCTTCCTCAGTAACCATTAGGCAATCATGGGGAGGCAATTCAGTCCCACCAATATTTTCCCAGGGCATTGGCATTAATTCTGCAGGATTCAAAGCGCTACACCTCATAATATGGATGTTGGGCACGAACAATACGATTTCATATCTAGTTAATCTAGCAGAGGTGAGGTGTTGCGTCTGTGTTCTATTGAGTAGCACATCTATGGCATGTGGCACCATCAAAATTAAGGTGTGCCCCAAAACCATCCCTTCTGTTTGTTTCACTGACGCAGCAGCCGCTGCAACAGCTCGCAAACATTGTGGTAGTGCGTGCGCTACAGGGTCCAGCGCAGAAGAAAAATAGCTGCACGGCCTATTTCTTCCACCTTGTTCCTGTGTTACGACAGACAACGCGCATCATTCATTCTCATGCACAAATAGCCTAAATACCTTTTCATAATTCGGTGTGCCCAAAACTGGAGCAGAACTCAAAATGGTTTTTAGCGAATCAAATGCTTTTTGACATTCTTCATTCCACTGCAAAGGCATCACAGCATCCTTTTTTGTTAATTCCGCCATTGGTTTCACAATCAAAGCGAAGTTCAACACCCATTGATGACAATAAGAAGCCATCCCTATTATCGCTCTCACACCTTTCTGTGTTGTTGGAATAGGCATACCAGAAATACTCTTTATTCTCTCTGGTGTTAATCTTCTTCCTTCCTTTGAGAGTAGGTAAGCCAAATAAGCTACTTCTTTCTGACAGTACTGGAATTTCTTTAGGCTTGCTTTATGGCGATGCGGGGCTAGTGTAACGCTCATCTGATTCCCACGGAGGCGCTGGTCTTGGCAGGAAGGTGTCTGTGACTCGAAAAGTGATGTGCAGGACTCGATTGGCTTCTGGGGTCGAACCTCTTCGCACTGTGTGTCGAACTCGAAGGGTGAGGTTTCTGCAGGTGAAAGAATATGGGGGTTAATGGTCTGGGTTGTTGAATGTCCCTCTCTCTCTCTCTCCTCCTAGCTTCTCCGTAGAGCCCCCAGGTCAACGTGCTCACCTTAGATAGGTGAATGCTGGACTCTCCATCTGCGTCTGGTACAGGGTGCCGTTGCCAGTTCCTTCACTGGTGAAACATAGGCCTCTTGAACTCAGAGGATCGTTACCGTCGTTAACTGCACGAGCGGTGAGTTTCCGGACACCTTTTTAGTCTTTATAGTCTTTAAGTGCGTGGCACGTTAATATTGAACAGGACTCTGTATAATGCTTTTCCCTTTTTGTCTTGCAGGACTCTTGAGATGGAAGATGGAGGGAAGCGCCTGGAAATGCGTAAGTAAATGCAAGCGCTCTAACTGTCTTTTTCCCTTGCAGCTTAGTTCGTGCTGAAGAGACGCCGGAGTATTTGCAGGCGTTCTATTGCGACGAGCGCAATGGGCGTAAGTAAATACCTGTCTAATGTCTCTTCTTTTGTCTTTCAGATGATGGGTTGCAGCGCCGGAGTCTGCGGAATGCCAGTAAGTAATAACAATGCTTTTGTCTTCACAGGCGGCGATGCAGCGTGAAGAAATCCGGAATTCTCGAAGTGCCGGTAAGTAATAACAATGCTTTTGTCTTCACAGGCGGAGGTGCAGCGTGAAGAAATGGCCGCAGCCGATGGATCAGGTGAGTAAGCACTGCGTGTAAAGGTTGCCTTGCTAACCTGTTGTTTCTTGACTTTGCAGGTGCTGCTGTTGACTGGATACAGGAATGGTAAGTATAATTCTTGCAGGTTCAGGATTGAAAGAAGAAAGGCTGGAACAGACTCGGTGAGCGTTCTGCTGCAGATGCAGAATAACGCGAAGCACGTTTCATCTATCGGGTGTGGTTTAAATAGCCTTGGAGTGATGAGGCGTCTTCCTCCACGGCCCCGCCTAGGTAAGAAAAGAGTTCCAGTTCCAGAAGAGTTCCAGTGCTGTATCCAGGGAGTGGAGCTTGCCCCACCCAGGTAAGAAAGTAGTTCCTGTTCACAGAGGACTTCTAAGTGGCTGGTAAGTAAGCAGCATGGTCTGCTGCAGGTAAGTCCACCCAAGCATCTTCACACATATTATGAGCCTGGCGCTTCCAGTGCCGGGACCGATGGTTTTGATGAGCCTGGTGCCACCGGCGCCAGGACAAGGTCCAAAAGGTCCCAGTGGGGACCGGCTGGTGCCTAGGATTAGGGTTAGGGGCCTGCTTCCAAGGATGTTGGGCTGGTCCTGGCTCCTTGGAAGCAGTGATCATGACAGCTAGATGAATCAATAATAGAACAGTACCTTCTTTACATATCTCCTCTGTGTCAGCAGCGATTAGTAAATCGTCAATGTATTGTAACAATACACAGTCTGATGGTAATTCTAACATGTCCAACTGCTCTTTCAACGCTCTACTGTATATGCTCAGACTTTCAGTATAGCCTTGTGGAATGCGTGTGAATGTGATCGTCCTCCTAAAGTGAAGGCAAATAAATACCTGCTTTCTCTGTGTACTGAAATGCTGAAGAAAGCGTTTTTCAAATCAATAACACTAAAGTATTCTGATGAAGCAGGGATCATTGTCAAGATCGTAGTGACGTCTGGCACTAACGGGAATTGGGGATTTACCACTTTGTTCAGTGCACGGAGATCAATTATGAAACGGTACGGTATCTCGTTACCCCCTTTCTTGTACACGGGAAGAATGGGGCTGTTACATTCACTACCTATAATCTCTTCAATCACTCCCAATTTCACCAAATCAGAAACAATACTTTTCAATCCTTTTTCTCCTTCTGCTGAAATTTTATACTGCGGAATACGTGGTAGCATTATTCCTTCTTACAATGTAATTTTTACTGGCTCTATTTTCAAACATCCCACATCATTGTCATTCACGGCCCAAATGCAAGTTGGCACTGTACTCAATTCCCCTGTTAAGGGTTCCGCCATAAATTCAGAAGTCGGCATAGTCTGGGAAGAAATAGTCAAAAATACCCCATCTGGTGTACAATGGATAACTGCGCTCAGTTTTTTCAATTGATTCCATCCTAAAAGATTCTCCCCACAATGCTCTGTTAAAAGAAATGGGCAATGTCCAGTAAAAGGCCCTATTGTCACTGCCACTGATTTGGACTCAGGGTTTCTTACTGGGGTACCTGCGAACCCTACTGAGATATTCTGTCGCACTGACAGAGGTATGTCTGGAACCAAGTGATGATCTATCAAGCACTTTTGTGCCCTTGTATCTATGAGAAATCTATGCTCATCATTCCCGATTTTCATCTCTAAGTAGGGTCCTTTCTGGTTCACGGGAATTGACACTGGTTCCGACCCCTGTCCTGGGCTGTCCTATTGGGGTAACAACACGTCATCCTATGTGTAGTCACCACTGTTATTATAGTATGCACCTGTCTGGATATCAAAATTGTTCCCCCCTCTCCCTCTATTTCCCATTTGTGCACCCTGCTGATTTTGACTCTGAATAGTTTGATTCTGAGCCTGGCCTTGAGTCTGTGCACCATTCCCTTGATCATTCTGATGCTGCTGCATATGATTTGTGTTGTGACCATTTGTTCCCATGTGTCCTCTGTGAGGCCTTTTCTGACTATATCCCCATCTATTTTGCAAATGCGGACATTGTGCCCGCCATTGTCCTTCCTCTCTACAGTATGCACATGGATTTAATCCCAAAGGCCCTCCATGCATATTCGAATTTCCCCTACTCTGTGCATTTCCCCTTCCCCTGTGGTGTCCTGCTATCTGCTGGAGTAACACCCCTACTATCGTCCGTAGAGCTTCTATTATTTGCAAAGGATACTCATTACATATCTCATTTATCTCTCCTACCGAAGTCCTAGGGCTTGACATCCATCTCATCGTTTTCCGCACACATACCTGCAATCTTTGTCTATCACCTATCTGTCCGGGTGGCGGCAAGAATTTCTGCATATACAGTCGACGCTCTCTTCCTGCCCCTCTCAATATTCCTTCTCCTATTCCTCAGTGTGGCGAGTACTTCAGAATACTCTTCATCCAATTCATTCTTTATTTCAAATAGTCGCTTTACATGCTCCTCTATTTCTTCATTACTCCCTCTACAACGGGCTAATGCATTTAAATCCAACAATCGTTGCGGTGGTAACTTCCCAATTAACTTTTTCCATTGTCCTGACAAATATTCCCCCATGCATTCCAACAATACCTGTCTTTCGTTGTTTCTTCTGAAGTCATATAGGGACGCTAGCGTGGATGCCTCATCATTATCGTCTATATACATTTCCACCTGTTCTTGCAGCTCACGCTTTCTCTCCTTACTGATCGCGCTGTGAGTTACTCTCGTACATTCATTCTGCTCAATTCCACTCATGGGAGGGGCAGTCGGGACAGTGGCACCCTCTTGATCGGGAGCTGCAGAGGGGACAGTGAGAGTGGGATCCGTCTGCTGGGGCTGTGGTAATTGCGAAACACTCAGGGCTGGCTGGCTAGTGGGCAGTGCAGTGTCTGATGTAGCCTGTGCCTGTGCTGGTGTTGGGAGGGGCTAAGCTATTGGAGGGTGTTGAGCGGCGGATACTGCCGAAGTCTTTTTAGTTTCACTCCTCGGGCTCTGTTTTGTTTCAGTTAAGATTCTGTTTATTAATTCGTCCGATGAGTGTAACTCTCTTTGTGGATATATTTTTTCTATGTTTAATTCATTGCGCCATCTCGCCTTTCTCAAGCTATTACTCCACTCCTCCTCCTCCTTCTCTTCAGCTTTCTCCGTCTTTGACTTATGCCTGCGCGCATGTTTCTCTCTACTTCTAAATCGGAGCATTGCTTCCCTCCTCCAGTCCTTAGGGATATCAAGTGCTCCTGGGCATGCCCTTTTACTTATCAACACCTTTTCCAGGTTATCTATACGTTCCATCTCAAAACTCCCATCCCTCGGCCACTGACGATTTTCCTGTTTTCTGGTTTGCTTATGCCAAGTTTCACAAAACATTATCGCTCCCATACCGTACTTTAAGTACATATCATAAGCCGGCGTTCCTCCCGTAGGTGCTTCCTGGCCAGTTTCCAATGATTGTTCACTGCAGCGGAAAAATCCCACTAAGGTGGACAATACCCCAGGCATGTTTTAACCTTACCCTTGGCTAATCAAACTTACTCTGGGTGTTTGATTTTGCAAAATCAACTCTCAACCATTATCAGGATTACTTACGAATTGGGGCACGACTCACCTGATCAATCAATTTGTCTTTTCAAGACACAATTAGTCTGTATACTGACGCAACCAATGATGTTGTGTCTGCGTATCTCGGCTCTGCCTCGTTTCGGGACTCTCACTTCCTTGTTCACTGGCCAGGGACATCGATCAGGGATCAGCGATGTGCAGATCTGCAAAGGAGTCTCTGATCGCTTTCGCAGGGGCACCCCGTACACCTCTTGATCCCGGCTCGATCGCTCCCGTCCTTGCCGTTCTTACCATCTTCCTTATTTTGCACCGTACACGATGGAACAAGTGGGGGAGGGTCCCTATTCGGGCACCATCTTGAAGGGGCCTCTGAGGGACCCTCGGATGTGAAACCAAGGCACAGTCACCACACACAAATAGATACGCCAGAAACGAGGTTCTGTTCCCAAAATCTAGGGTTTATTGCAATACAAAATAGTCCCAGTTGGCCAAGTGGTCCCACGCACCGCGACGTGAGTCTAACAGACCTCGGGGGACGCAAGAGAGTGTGAAACGTACATCAGTTACATATCTACAAACGGAGGATCTTACAATCAGTAATGACACATTTGATGCCGCCCCCAATTTATTTCCCTTTGAATTAGAGGCGATGATTGACCATCGTGACAAATATGACACCTTAGACCACCATATTTAGTAACCGTTTGCAATCTCCAATTTTACAGACACCATTATTTGTTTGCGAGAACACAGCATTTCTGTTTTTCATGGGCAAGCTGCACGTAGGAGACTGGCACATACCACGCCTCACTATCTCTAAGTTGCGATTCTCGCTCTAGAAGTCAACCCGCTCTCCGGGGCCTCACTGGGCTCAGAAAGGGGGGCCGTAAAGAAGATCATAATTCAACTCTTTAAATGCTAGTTTCGTACATTAATATTCTTTCAGGAGACTCACTGGCATTCGTATACTGATTAAATGCCTTGCTCCCTGTCTTCAAGGATACGTGAGGGAGGGAATCGGGCATTCCTGTCTGGCTCTCCAGTGTAATGTTTGAACATGTTTCGTAGCCTTGGACCATTGATGCGAAATAATATCTACAGCAAAGCAGTTTTACATGAGGCAAAGTGGCAACGTTAGAGAGAGCAGAGAGAGAAAACAAAATGGCGATTCTGGTCATCTTAAAATGGCTTCACTCTAGTTAAACGAATAGCTACGTAATAATGAATGACTAATGAATATATATTCTTACACTGTAAATGAGGCGGTTGGTCTTCGGCCAACCAATTATCATTAATTTCCGGACCCTCAAGGGGTGCTTAGTTTTTCTGGACTGACACTTGAAGTTCATTTCAAGTACAGTGTGAGCTGCTAGCCTATACAACATTGAACACTGTGTATTGGTCAGTGAAGTTCCTGCACTATTGGCGCCAATGCTGTGGTGAGTGGCAGATTCAATGCAATCCAAATCATTCCCACTCCATTTATATCCACCTGACTTGTGCTGGCAACATGTCATCATCTTCATCTTTTCAAGTGTTTTATTTTTGGGGTCTGAACAGAGTTTTATGTCCATAATATGCCAGGAATGTGGTGTTGATCAATTTTAATTAATGTCAGTTATTTGACATGGTTATAAAACAGGGACAACTGGTTTCTTCCCATATCTATCCAGGTACCAGCATGTATCCAAAAAATACACTGATCAGGGCCATTTTGGATAGACCATCGATCATGATATTTTTCAAAGTGAAAAGATAATTTTCTTATTTATTTTACAAAGTATTCAATTCATATGTTCAAGACACATTCATAAAATTCACATAGAACACTATACAGTACAATATTTTCATATTCACAAACACACAGGACTACAGTGCTAAACATGACATGTCTTTCTTATTACAATACTAGCCTAAGTACCCGGCTTTGCCTGGGATGTCCATTCTCAGATTTATTTTCATATTCCACCAAAAAGGATGAACAAATACTGTTGTTTGCCACAAAGGAAAAATGTGATTCTGGTTAATTTGACTAATTAATTGAACACCAAATGTTTATCTCTGATTTAACTTCTCGCATGAATGTCATATTTGTATGCTTACTCTGATTATTTACAGGGTTGTTAGCAATGGTGGCCCTTTACACTGCTAAACATACACTGCAAATAATCAGAATGAGCATACAAATATTCTATTCATGTGAGAATTGAAACTGGAGGTAAATAGGCATATTTCAATTCAATTCAATTCATTAGTGAAATTAACATTTATTGTGTTTAGTCCAAAACAAATCAATGAAAAGAAAGACACACTCACTCTCTTCTAAATAAATAAGAAAACAAATAAAATGCAAGACCAGTTCAGCACAGACAGCACGATGATGAGCACTTTCTACAAATGACTTGTAGATGGTGGCAAAACACCACAAAACTTAATGCCAAAAAACAAAAGAATTATTATCTCTGGAACGGGATGACCTATTAAGCTAGAAATAGTTGGGTTAATTCGGCAATGAAATAAAGAATATTCCATGCAAAATTTAAGATGCCAGAACTCACCGTTCATGAGGAGAATCGTCCCCAAGATCAACGCCACATACAAACCCACAAACAAACACAACTTTGTTTTATATATAGAGATTTTCCCATCCTTTCTCATCTAACATTGCAACCCTTCCTCCTATATTAAGGGCTATCTTGTTCGTATCTGCCTTCTAACTCGGCTTAATGAACAATGTGTCTATGTCACAATGCTGTTTAAGGTATGATGAAACAGATGTGTTTCAGTCTCATGAGCAAATGTGTTTTGCTCTAGTTCTCAATCCCTTCATAAGGACAAGGCTCATTGTTTTCATCTCCCACATGGATTCCTGTGTTCCATCAATCTATAATACAAATTAACAATCATTTTTAAAACTGTCTATCCAAACTTATTTTGCTCATATTTAATATATCACTAATTGTTTTAAATGCTCTTAGTAGTAAAAAGCGTGCATTCTCAACTATTCTGTTGCATGAATTCCTATGAGTCTCATAGGGAAATGTTAAACACTCAACTGCATTGTATCTCAAAAGAAAATGGTAAATAGACTCAATAGATTGGTTACATCGAACATTGCATGTATCTCTTAATGACGAACATTTTGTTAGAAAAATCAATAGTTGGTCTCTGGGTATTCAACTTCTTGTGTTCTGGAAACACGAAAGCCTGTATTACTGTTTACATTATCAATCCTGAGCACCATGCTGCGCCCCTCTCTCCAGTAATATGCTGCCCATATTACTGGGGTTTCCAAACATGAGAAGTTAAGTACCCAGGGACCAACTATTAAGTGGCTGAAAATCAGAAGCTCAGCTCTGTGGTAAGCAATATTTCTATAAAGTAAAAACAATATTGATTCCATCTATGCCACAGCAGCCGCAGAATGTGACGATTGGCAATAGCTGTTGGAAAGAGTGCATGAAATCAGCAAAGAAAGGGACCTGCATGCTCTTACAAATCCTAAGTGCAGCAAGGACACTGGAGCTGTTGTCAGCCTCTATAAATTCCAGTTTCAACCATTGGGGATTATACCATTTGGCTACGACCTCTTCAAGCTTTTACCAGTGGTCTACTCGCTGGAGGTATTTCCCATCAAACCCTTACACCCACACAGCATCCTTCTGGCAATTAGCATATTCCAACAGCTGCTGTAGTGAATCCCATTGAGAAGCAGGAGGGAAGGTGTCCCATTGTGGAGTATATAACTGTAGGATAGTGCTGCTGGAAAAATAATGTCAACTAGGAATTTGTCAGCAGGGATCTGTTCTTCCCCTCACCTGCCAGGTCTTTCTACAAATGAGCATGGCAATCTTTCTACAGATGAGCATGACAATACAATCCTGGCCAACATTACTGCCAGGTTAGAATTCAGCAGTACGAAGCTGCACCCTGGTATGTGACTAGTAAATGTTTTTTGAAAACTCTTACACCTTGTTGGTATCGGGAAAGTAACATTATGGGGATACAATAAGTCTTAGAGGCATGACAGGTACTTTTGTGTTAGAAATGGAGTTCAAAATGATTGAAAATGAGCAACATTGTCCAGCATGATTGTACCAGATGGTATCAGTTTGTGGGCCAATGACCGCAGGACAGGGGCTCTTTAATCCAAACATGTTCAAAGCACCTTGATAAGGGCCTACAGAGATGAGGTATTGACAAATGTATCCAGACACCCTTTGGCCCACAATCTCCTTAAGCAGAGTTCATGTGGCAACATCATTGCTTATTCACTGTCAAGAAGTCCCGCGGAGTAGACTTCCATTTTCGGCTGAGATGATGTGCAGGTCTTCTTGGTGTACTAACCAAAGGTTCCTATGGTGTGGAAGTGTCAATGGTAGTATTACATAGGTGGAGACTTAAACTGGTACCATGAAATCTGAGAGGCACTCAGGTCTATATACCCATCTCTACAAAAGAGGATATTTGTCACCTGGGGCGTTGCTTGCACGCTATGAAAGACTGGATAGACATAGTTTATTTAAAATATAATAATGAAAACAAAACGAGTTGATTTTATTCAAACCAGATACATGTTCTAATCAAATCCAGTCATGGTTATCCCCTCTTGCAATTGACAAATGTTTTTAAAAACTAAAAACTGTAAAAAAAAAGTATCTTGATTATATTTTGAGTTAATGATGAAACTTCATGTTTAGAAGTAGCTCCATTTGGTTCACTATCAATTAGCTCTTCTTCATAGAATAAACAAGTATATCACATCTAACTTATTTCATGCAATGGTTCAATCATGGGTGTTATCCCATGCTGAAGGGGGGAGAGTATGCTGGTCGAGGTATCGAACACTATCCTGAGATTCTAAAAGTAGCTCTTCACTCTGCAGCCAAACTGATCGTTGCTGCCAAGAAATTTGATTTAGTGTCTAAAAATTGTCTGCATTGGTTTTTATTGCAAGCACAGGTTCTTTTCAAGTTGGGTTGCATTATATTCAAAGTATTACATTTAAGCTATCCCACTTATATTGTTTACAAACTGGGAAATCCTCACAACTAAAACAAAATAAATTTGGAGATATCTAAGGTGAAAAAATCCCAGACACAGAAGACAGTTGTTACTGCTAGGCTCCGATGTATTGAAATAGTCTTCCCCTTAACTTACGAACCAATCCTTCCTGGACTAGCTTCAGAAAACAAATGCAAACCTATCTTTTTCTTAAATAAGGTATTCTTGTCGATTGTTCTCTGTATGGATATTTGCAATCTCTTCCATCATGCTAGCTGTATTCGATTTTGTAGATATTAGGGTCTTAATAATGATATTCTTATACTTTTGATTTTGCTTGCTGCCTAATATCATTCAATTTACAATTGTATAAAGCTATATAAAATTATTCTTTTGATAAGGCTTGTGCTGTGTAAATGTCTTAAATAACCTAAATAACAAACTAAATGGCACTGTTTAAAGGCATATATTTATCTGACATGCACAGCCTGGGAAATGTGTTTGAATTAGTCTCCATAATTGTTTGGTCCATCCCTTAATCATCTGGCTAAACCACAATCACTCTTTCCACTATCCAGCACCTTGGTCTTACACCACATCACCCTTTCCAGTATCCTGCACCCTGGTCTTACACCACATCACCCTTCCAGTATCCTGCATCAGCACCATGGTCTTACACCCCATAACCCTTTCCAGTATCCTGCACCATGGCCTTACACCACATCACCCTTTCCAGTATCCTGCACCATGGTCTTACATTGCATCACCCTTTCCACACCACATCACCCTTTCCAGTATCCCACACCATGGTCTTACACCACATCACCCTTTCCAGTATCCCGCACCATGGTCTTACATCACATCACCCTTTCCACACCACATCACCCTTTCCAGTATCCCGCACCATGGTCTTACACCACATCACCCTTTCCAGTATCCTGCACCATGGTCTTACACCACATCACCCTTTCCAGTATCCCGCACCATGGTCTTACATCTTTTCCTTGGGGGGCGTAGCCATCTTGATAATTGTTGTTGTCAGATTCGCTGGTGCAGTGCGTTGCACAGGATTCTTTTGTATATGTCCATCTGTAATACTGTGTTTTGTTCTGCCCACTGTACATGACTGGAAAAGATCTTCTCCTCTTTTTCTTTTTCAGATGATGTGGACCGAATCTCCTCCTCCAGAACTTCCTCCTCCATCACCTGATCCAGCTGCAACACGTGCACATGAAGCATTGCATCTTGTTGCAATCCAGACAGACCTGTGGCTGACTGGTCAAATCTGACAGGCAGTGATGTGCGACCTTTAAATTGTAGATATGGCTGCACAATACCACAAACAATGTAAGCCTCTCCTATGCACACAGCAGCTGCAGCACCTGGCGTAAGCCGTCCAACAAATACACCACATACCCTGCCTCTACACTTGGAATATTCTGTCCCACTGTCAACTGTGTCCTCTCCCTCAAAAATCATGCATCGCTTTCTCTGTTTTTCGTTCTCTCCTGGATAATCAGCATGGCTGTCTACTGCAATAATCATGTTTCATTTAACAATTGTGTATTTTCTCCTGAAAAAACGGAGTGTCACTCTCTGATTGTTTAGTGCTAGACAAAATCTCTGGCATAGTTATTTTATGTTCTAAGTTGAAAAATACATCTGTCACTTTCTGTGCTTTTATGTTCTCTCCTGTAAAACACTCCGCTCATGCTCTGGCATTGTTTACTGTGTCCCACAACCCATCCCTTATCACCGTTTAGTGATCTTGTAATTTCCTGTTGAATCCAACAAATCAGTGATCACTCTCTGGGATTGTGTGTTGCCTCCTGTAAAAACCATAAATTGCTCACTGTGAGCTTGTGCATTCCGACAAAAAAATCACCTGTTGATTTTTTGTTGTGTATCCATAACAATCCCCTGTCACTGTCTTTTGATCGTGTGTTTTCTCCTGCAGAAAAACTGTCTGTATATTTGTACCCACAACAAATCAGGTGACATGCTGTGATTTCTATTCTCCGTAAAGAAAATGTATCTGTGCAAACAAATCCTAAATCTAAAGCTTAATTCAAATTTCAATCTGCTCTGACCACCTTTAATTCTAATCATATTGTTTCCTAATCGAAAATAATTCCATTCCCTGTAATAACCACAAGCACTAGCCGCAGCCTTCTGCGTCTCCAAATGTCTTCGTCCAACTGATGCTGGACCTCCAAGTGTGTGAACTGTTTAAGATCAATGTCGAACTTGCTCTGACAGCATTCATCTGTACCACTTTGAAAGTCCGAGAATGTTCTACTTTATTAAACTTGCAGAAATTGTAGCAGTAAGAGGTTTGGTTAAACCAGCTCGAGTATGCTGACATATGACTTATTTTACCACAGGCTTGTCAGCTTTTCAGAGACACGAACATGTCAGGAAATTGACTCATTGGCATTTAGACCAGCCAACAGACGGGAATCAAGCGTATTTAGGAATTTGGAATATTCGACATGGGGTTGCCCCTGTCCTACCATTCTCCATGCCTTTGAGAATTCTACTTAGTTTGTATATTTTGCTGTTTAAAAACATGGCTTCATCAAGTCCATTGAGTGGTTTAAGTGTAAAGAAAACAGAATGATTTGCCATCTGTTCGTGGTTGGTGAACTGGACGGATGGAGCGAGAGTTTGGGAAAACGTTGGTGTTAGAAATGGCCCAATTATTTTTAATTGCAATTTTCAATGGTCAAAAGAGATATGTGGGTCAGCTAATAGCATTGGGGACAGGAATCGGACGAAAATATCGACGAAAATTTCGAACCGCTTTACTGCAAATGTGAACATTGAGGGTTTTTTTGTTGAATCTTTGCACGTTTTCCCACAAACATAGATGGTAAGTGGGGTAGGGGTATTCATTGGGAATGGGGGATCGAGGAGGGTGCTACAGAGGGTCTCCCCCACATTTATTTGTGCAGAAAAGTGCAAAAAACTAAAAAATAATAAGTCTGTATTTTCAGGATTCGCAGTAAAGGATTCAGTATTTTCACATAGATCCCTGGGGACATAACATCAGTTTGCAATCACAGACATGGTTCTCATGATTAGAGCATCCCACAAGTGAAATGTAAAACTCTTTCGCTGAAGTAATATTAAACCCAAACACACATCTCACCACATTCACAGTTATTCCCATGAGATGCTACATTTCCTTATTCGGTAGCAATGGGGCTAGAAGGTGTGGTGGAGGATGATAAGGGTTGCTTTTTTCAGGGAATGCCCCATCGTGGTGTCCCACATCTAGTCTGATAACTGAAAGCAGCAGTTCTAAAACATGCGCACAGATGAAAGCATGACTCACAATACTGTGAAATACATGACATCAGTGACACATGTATTGTAACCAATTTTGCTCGTATGTTAAGTAATGTGGCTTACACCCAATACACCGACAAAATGGCAAGTGGCATTTACTTTACATTCTTAAAGAACACATTCACATTCCAAAACGATACTGCAATTACAGGTTCACATTCTAGCTAAATGTACAACTGACAAAACATGCAGCACATGTTTTAGTGTGTCCTACATTTGATTACAAATATGTAATTAAATAAAGAAAATAAATGGAGAGGGGACAGCATGGGAAACGTGCGCCATCTGTTGCCTGCAAACTACTCGTAAGCAGGACACTAAGCTCCAGCAGTAGGTGCATAGCCTGCACTTCAAACAAAACAAAACGGGTTAGGGGGAGAGGGGTTGCGGAAGTGGTACAAAGGTTTGGAAACAAGCAACATGATTTCCTACTATTCACATTGCAGTGCAATATCTGCCCTCCCACTTGAGCAATGTTTCTCACATTTGAAGAATGCGTTGATTAAGTAATTGGCTATGGAAATGTATGAGAACAGTATAAAACTTACTGAGTATTACTCGAGCAGTTAATGCTGCAAATAGGAGGAAGCATATCACTGAAGCTAGCGCTATCACGTGCTTTGATGACTGCTTACTGCCCTCTGTCCTCGACTGCTTTTCACCTAGAAAACAAAACAATCCGTCCATCAGTCCTTTAGCTGCTAAACAAGCTTCAGTCCTTTAGCTGCTGAACAAGCTTCAGCCCTTTAGTTGCTAAGCAAGCTTCAATCTTATAGCTGCTAAACAAGCTCCAGTCCTTTAGCTGCTAAGCGTCCTTTAGCTGCGAAACAAGCTTCAGTCCTTTAGCTGCTAAGCAAGAATCAGTCCTTTAGCTGCTAAGCGTCCTTTAGCTGCTAAACAAGCTTCAGCCTTTTAGTTGCTAAGCAAGCTTCAGTCTTATAGCTGCTAAACAAGCTCCAGTCCTTTAGCTGCTAAGCGTCCTTTAGCTGCTAAAAAAGCTTCAGTCCTTTAGCTGCTAAGCAAGAGTAAGTCCTTTAGCTGCTAAGCGTCCTTTAGCTGCGAAACAAGCTTCAGTCCTTTAGCTGCTAAACAAGCCTCAGCCCTTTAGTTGCTAAGCAAGCTTCAGTCTTATAGCTGCTAAACAAGCTCCAGTCCTTTAGCTGCTAAGCGTCCTTTAGCTGCTAAACAAGCTTCAGTCCTTTAGCTGCTAAGCAAGATTCAGTCCTTTAGCTGCTAAGCGTTCTTTAGCTGCTAAACAAGCTCCAGTCCTTAAGCTGATAAACAAGCTTCAGTCATCTGCCTGCTAAACAAGCTTCTTTTAATATCATGATCTAACTAGTGCAGTCAACAATGGAAGTTAATATCCACATTTACCTCTCATCTCTGGTGGAATCATAAGTGTGGTTAGGATGATAATAGGGCACACATTATCTATCACATATAACGTTCGTGTTCCAGGTACCATGAACAGTTCTCAAATGTAACTAGAATGCCATACAAGAACACTGCACATGCATAACCACTCAGGTTTACTGCATCGCTCTTGCGTTCCATCACCCACAGAATGGAAAGCTTTAAATGGACTGTGTTAGTATCTGTTATGGCAGCCGTCACCGCTAATCTCCACCATGCAACCCTGAAACATTACTAGCAGGTGTACGAAGCCTTTACGCAGTGATAAGTCGACAAACACATCTGATAAGCAGCACTATAAGTAGGGTCAGATTGGCCCATACAGTTGTCTCGGGTACCAATGAAAAAGTGGCCCACGGTTGTAAATGGTTATTCATTCCTTTCGTGACACTGTTTGAATAGTACCCACGGGGGAGTTTTTTGATACAATTTGATGCAGATTGTGCTTTTTAAAGAATATTTGTTCAGCAACAATGGTCAAAACTATAAGCCGCACAGTTCAGTAACTTATCAAACTGGCCCACAATGGAAAAAAAAGGGGCCCACTTTGACCCACAAAACTGGCCCACACCAGCATTTTGCGTTTTTGGTGCCCTCTAGGTCAGTCCGAGCCTGGCGGTGAGCCTGGCATGCAAGCAGGCACAGATAACACAGAGGCAGTGCAATGGACCTGAAGCTTACAGAGTACAGCGTCAATTACTGATGGCATCTGGAATTGCACCACCACCACCGTTCATTCAGATGCTTGACTATAGCGTGGGCCGAATATATACAAACTTTGAGACCCACCTTGAAGCATAGGGTGCAGGTCAAGTGTGAGCTAGCAGAAAAGCAGCATTATTAATAACTGCCCTAGGAACTGAGGTCCATATTATGCTCCAGATGGATCCCAGATCACCGACGGGCATGAGGAAGCCCTGAGGAAAGCAACGAAAAGATTCCAAGTAAAAGAAAAAGTTATGAAGCACAGGCTTCAATTTCACAAGATGAGACAAGGTGCAAACAGAACCGGATACGATAGAATTTTCAATCTCCTTTCATTTTGGTGTCCATGCGAATGAAGCACCCTGAGACATGGTGCTACTCACGGTCAAGGAAAAAAGGACGTGGAGGAGATTGCAAGGCACCTAGCAACAGAAAGTGCAATGAAACAAGAATCAGGTCCAAAAGACATCAACAGCGTGCAGTGAATGCCTGAAGGCCAAAGGAGAAAAACCAATAGGTAAGAGAGTGTTTCCACTGCAGAAACGGACAGCTTATAGCCAGTGACGCCAACTGTCATGCCAAAGGTGCGTAATGCGCCAAAATGTATACTAGATTCAAAATGTTCGCATGGCGGCACATAGAGAAAATAGCTCCAGCAGTTCGCCTTCACCCAAGGTAAAAGGTAATGATATGATGTTTGTATTTATTTATTTATTTATTTTATTTATATCGCGCCCGTACACAAGTGTTTCAGAGCGCGACAAGGCAAGGGAGGGGAAAAGGGGAGAATAAAACAACGATATTGTTAAGCCCAGTGACATTGAGAACGCGCAAGTGCATGAGAAAGAGCCAGGGGAAAAGTGCATGGCAGGGAGAGAAGTGGAACGTGTGTAGCAGAGGAGAACAAATAAAACATAATAAATACATAAAATAAATACATAATAAAGGCAATAAAAGGTGGTAGTGCAGCCATCAAGTGGCTAGTGCTAGGTTTAAGGCAACAGACAGGGTATGTCTGATAAGTGCAGCATGAAAATAAAGGGGGTGGGGGACTACATGGGTACAGATACAGACCCCAGTGCAAGGGGTGGCCCAGAGACAGTGCAGGAGGGTGGCAGAGTGAACATGTACCGGGGCCCGGCGGACAGAGAGTGGCCAGGTGCATGGTACCATAAGAGAAACAGATTAACAGGGGAAAGGGGGGCGAAGGCAGGAGCAAAGAGGAAGGTCTTGAGGTGCTTCTGGAACCGGAGATGGTTCTCCTCAAGTTTCAGAGTGGCGAGGAGGCTGTTCCAAAGGGAGGCCCGAGCCGAAGCCAGAGATCTACCCGCAGCTCATTTCTTTGAAAAATAACTGACACCAAGGGAGTTAGAGGTGGAGCAGTGAAGAGCTCGAGAGGGGAGGTATTTACGGAGGGTTAGTTGAAGGTATTTTGGACTCAGGCCCCAGAAAGCCTTGTGGGCAATGCAGAGGGTTTTGAATTTAATCCTTACATCCACTGGGAGCCAATGAAGGGATTTCAGAGCTGGAGAGGTACAATGCCAGGGCTTGAGGCCAAGGATAAGTATTGCAGACCTGTTCTGGATTAGCTGTAAAGGGCACAGTTTAGAGGCAGGAACATTTAGAAAGAGGCTGTTACAATAGTCCAACCTGGAGAGAACCAGAGCTTGGGAGACAATGAGCTTCTAGGGGAAGGAGAGGAAAGGCAGAGTACCTCTGAGGAGGTGCAGTAGGAAGTTTGACTTTTTAGAGACATCAGAGATGTGGGCGGAGAAGGAAAGTGTGGAGTCAAAGATGACCCTGAGGTTCTTAGCCTTGCAGGTAGGGGTAGGAGGAGGGCCAAGGGAGGCTGATCAGAGTGTGAGAGGAAAGGATAATGAAGGTGTACTGATGAGGAGGATCTCAGTCTTGTTGGTATTTAGACAAAGATCATTGGCGGCACACCAATCTTGAATGGCATTTAGGCCATCAGAGATGAGAGAGGGAGAGGAGGTGGCTGAGGGAAGCATGAAAATGAGTTGAGTGTCATCAGCGTAGCACTGGAAATTTGAGCAGAAAATGGCAATGCAGTGGGCGAGAGTTGCCAAGTATTGGTTGAAAAGCCAGGGCGCGAGGTTAGAACCCTGGGGAACACCACAGGTAGAGAGGGAGATAGATGATAGGAAGGACCCATGTTGGACCTGGAAGGGTTGGTTGGAGAGAAAAGAAGTCAGCCAGGCCAGAGCCTGATCAGTGATACCCAGGTTATCAGAGAGATGGTTGAGTAGGGTGATATGGTTGACCGTGTTGAAGGCAGAAGAGAGATCAAGTAAGATGAGGACAGAGGGCTTGTTAGAATCAAGGTTGAATAGCAGATCTTCACGGATGTTCAGGAGAGCAGTTCCCATGCTTCTGGCAGCTCTGAAGCCAGACTGGTGGTCATGGAGAGAGCCAACAGAATCAGAATGAAGGTTAAGCTGAAGATGGACAGTTTTTCCAGGAGTTTACCCAGAAATATAGCAATGTAAATTGGGTGATAGTTAGCCAGACAAGAATTATCAGCTGTGGGTTTCTTGAAAAAGAGTATGCACAAGGAAGTGCTTCAGAGGGGAGGGGAAGGATCCTGAGGCAAAGGAGAGGTTGCACAAATCGGCAAGAGCTGGAGCGAGGGTATCAATGTGGTCCTTGATGGTTTTAGAGGAACAGGGATGAACCTGTTTTGACGAGGCTTTCATAGATCGGACTTGTCTAGAGACCTCATCAGGGGAGAAAAGAGGAAAGGATGAGAAGGAGGGTAGGGGGGTTGTAGGAGGGTCAGCAAGCACAGACAGAGAGGGGAGAGAAGGGGGAGGGGAGGAGAGGGTGGACAGCATGTCCTCAGTTTTGGAGATAAAGTAAGAGGCAAGGGCATTGCAAAGAGCCTGGGAGGCAAGAGGAGGGGTAGAAACTGCAACAGAGTTGGCCAGCTCTTAGCAGATTTTAAAGAGTTTGGCCGAGTTGATAGATCCCGCAGAGACACAGGCTTGAATGTGGACTATCTTTTTGGTGAGGACAGCGAGTTGGTATTGCCTTTGGAGCAGGTCACATGCCATTTTGTCAAAGGATGAACAAGAAGCTCTCCATTTCCTCTCAGCCACCCTACACTTAAGTTTAAGTGTAGCTAGGTCAGAGTCATACCAGGAATTGCACTTGGCTGGGGACTTCAAACGGATCCTCATGACAGGGGCAAGAGCAGCAAGAGTATCAGAAATAGTGTAGAGAAGGGACGGGGCTGTGTTTGGGTGTGAGTCAGAAGGAGGAGGAGGGGGATGGGAGTGAAGGTGGCAGCAAAGGCCTCGACTGACACGCGCTTCATGGGCCGGATGTCCGAGAAGGTAGGTGGCCATGTTGGGGTAGGCTTGGTTTGGGGGGAAGAGAGGGAGAGATGAGAGGAGAGGAGGCAGTGGTCACTCCAGGAGAGAGGAGTGGTCAGAGGGATAGAGAGGGGGAGGCCAGAGGAGATCAAGACATTGTGTGTGTCCTGCAGAGTGAGTCAGGCCAGAGGGGAGGTTAGAGAGGGAGAGGGAATCGCAGAGGTCGCGAAAGAGCACAGAAGAGGAACAGGGAGAATTGAGATGGATGTTGAAGTCACCAAGGAGGAGGAGTTGAATGGTTGAGGCCAGGAGGGAGGAGGAGCGGTCTGCCCACTCAGAGAGAAAAGAGGTGATTTGACCAGGGGGCCGGTAGAGAGTGGCAACAGTAAGAGAGTGGCTAGGAAAGAGAGCCTGCAGACAAGGCATTCGAAAGAAGAGTAAATCTGAGTGAGAATGATAGTGGCAGAAATCCACTCAGGAAAGATCAGGGCTACACCCTCCTCTGGGCCGGGTGGATCTGGGTGCGGAGAGGATCTTATAGCCACAATGGAGTAATCCTGTGCATCAGAGACGTAAAGAGAATGTCAAAAGGTTGAAACCAATGCGTAAAATACAGTGGGAAGAGGAAGCGTGACTGCTAGCTGGGTTGCAATCAGATCATGGTAGAGTAGAGGTAGAAGGCCAACTTTTGCTTCGAATGTAGATTTGAGAAGAGGGTAGGATTGGGTAGTTCCTTGTTTAAATGTTATTCGAAAAGAAATGAGATAAAGGGGTCTCAGCTATTCAGACAAAGAATGTTGGTACAACCAGCTGCAGTGATGGAATTGGGGAGAGGTATATGCCATGTTTTACAGCTCTATGCACAGCTGTTCCTAAAGCAATCACTAAAGAGATGGACCATTTTGCGACCTCATTCCAGATTTCAGCCCTTCTAGTTCATCTGCGCAGGAAGCCTATGGCATCTACCTCTGAAGAAGAGAATAGTGGATATATTAGGCAAGCGCTTCCCATTCAGGAAAAACATGGGAAAGGAAGAATTGTAAATAGAGTTCTACAAGGTCTTTGTTAATGATATCCTTAAGTATTTAATTAGGTGACCAAAGACCTCTGGGGAACAAGAAATCTCCATCCTTATTGCTATCAGGACATTTTTATTTTTCTCAAGAAAGGGACAGGTCTGTTGCAGGTCTTTTCAAATAGTCCTATTTCATTGTTGAACAGCTATAACAAAGAATTAATTAAGGTTTTGACAACTTAATTGTAGTGTTTTATTCCACTTGTTATTAAAACGAGATCAGTATAGATTCTGTGTGGATGCACCATAGTGGGTTGTTTTGATTTTCTCTATTTAGCTCTCGTTGTTGCTGCTCAGATGAATTCCTTAGACCTTTTTAGATGAAGAAAAAGGTTTCAATCGGGTTGACTGGGAGTTTCATTGTGCATGAATGTATAGGATGGAGTTTCCAGAACCTCTGAGAGTGATGTTAAAGGAAGTAGGTAGGGATATAAAGGCAACCATCCTTTTAACTTGTGAACAGACAACATTTTCATGTATTCCATGGGACAATACAGGGATGCCTAATGTCTCCTTTATTGTTTTCACACTAGATTTAACCATGTACTCAGTTATTAAGACAGGAAGTGGATGTTGTTTTCCCAAAGAGATGAGATAGGCCATTCACTATATGTACAGAATGCAACCTTGTATAAATCCCATCCAGTGAGGCCTGGAGCCAGGCGTTTACAATGGGCTATTGATTTCGGATGTGTCTCTTCATATAGGTTTAATGCCACAAATACCCAAATTATAGTAATGAAAACACAAGTGGCCAGTAGCAATGAGGGTAGTATATGTAGGGGTGCAGGTCAGCTCTTGCTTGTTTGAAAGTAGATACTGTCATTTTGATGGATTTTACAGGGCGCTACTGTGACTCATCAACTATTACTCTGTCCTGAAATATGTCCTGAAATATGAACAATGACTATTAAACAATAGGCAGGATTCATTTGATTAAAGTTAGGATTTTGCCTAAATGTATGCATATTTTTGGGCTTTACCAATTTATTTACTGTAGCAACAGCCTTTGAAAAGAAATGCTTTAATAGCATTATTTATATGTGCTAAAAAAACATCCTATCAGCAGTTTGTGATATTTTCAAGAAAATTGAACAAAAGACAGTTGTCCCCAACCAATTTTCAGTGTTACAACTGGGCTACAGCGCTGAATCACCTCAAGACTCTTCTGGGTAAGGACATTTGGGTACCCAGAACAATCCAAAAGTTGGTTAGTCTGAGGGAAGATGAAGGAGATACAAATATTGGGGACTCCAAATATTTTAGATAAGTGAGTTTTCAAACGTTAGACATTTATGAGAGACATTGGACTGATATTAGGCAGAATGTCAATATCCTTGTCTACCATCCATATACAAAGCGTTACGGCAATATAAGTTTACCATATAATGTTTCTAAGATGATCTTGGCTCATATTTACGACTTTTGCTACCACCATGCTCTCCTGTGAGATGCAAGGCCGTAGGGCAAACTCAGCTAGAGTTCTGCTGTCCTCTCACTCGTTCCCGATTCCAGCCCTACAGTACCAGACGTGAGAAAATAGTTTTTGTAATTGAATTCTATACTGCATACATTTGGCATACTGCACGCTATGCATTTTCCAGCCATGGTGGCAAAACATCCTTCTTCATGGAACATAGGCAAACCCTTGATTTCACTAAGGATCGGAACTAGTGGAAATACAGACGAACCTTCTGCCGAACTCCTCAGAAGAATGTACCAATGTGAACTGACATATTAATGTCCTGACATCCTATGTTTGCTCTACTTTATAAAGCATTATTGGAATGAACCTTAAACTATATGACACTCTATGTCCCTTGATACCAATGCCCTGCTTATATCAATGGGTTGCTGTCTACCGCGGCCTGAGCAGTGCTCTTGGGCTTCTCGCGATAGTGTAATGCTGACAATTCTGTGGTTCTATTTGTTCCTTTGATGATTCTGCCGCTCTGCTGGTGTTATTGGCATGGCTGGGTTGGAGAGGGATCATGGATTCAATTATATTTGTTTAAAGATCAATACAGCACTGAGTTCAACAGTCGGATCTCAATACAGTACAAACAAGTCACAAAGGTCAGTCAAATGTCATCGACCATAACCCTCTCATCTGTATAGTGTTTCATATAAATGCACTACTTGCTAGCTGAATAGTTATGTCATCTAGCATCAAGGTAAACATCATGACATTCATTAATTTTAATTATAATTGGTTATTTATAATGCGCTTAATACCCTGTGGTTTCTAAGGGCGGACCCGTCCCGTGGATTGAACCTATGTTGCTGCGCTCCATCTTGCTTCCAAGGCACGCCAAGGTGAGCATGTTGCCCCTGAGCTATCCTCCCGAGACATGGCATTATGACTGGCAAAATGCTTAGACGTATTACTATATATGCCAACCATCACGGTCTGAACATTCTGCTGCTCCAAGAAAACTAAGTACAAATGTCTGTGCTGCTCCTAGCTGTGCAGGGCTGGGGTCTATATAAATGAATTACCATATGCCGCTAATTCGAGAGGTGTGACCACTTATACGCATGGATGCTTGAACTTTAAACTTCAGTGGATGGAATCTGATCATGGAGGGAGATTGTAAAAATGAGTTTTGTGAACATATATGTTCCCAATATAGACCCAGTAAGTTTTTCTCCAACTCCCCTACTTGGTTACATAAATGCATTTGTTAACAAAATATATGGCCCGGAGACTTAAATTGTGACTCGTCACTTGAATTAGTATAGATCTGGCAATACTGGACATGCAGTCTTCAAGATAGCACTTAACAGGGATGGGTTAAGGAAATACAACACTCTGCATGACACTTGGCGTAACATATATCCGATAATTGTGAAAATACATGCCACTCTCATGTCCATGCGGCCTACTGTTGCATTGACTGCAATATAGTTACTCAATCACTTATGTCTTCCATTCTTTTATTAATATTATTATTGTTACTATTATTATTATATTTATTAAGCGCTGACCTAGCTTTGGGAAGCAATGCAATGATTTACGAATGATAGGGGTATGGCCACGATGAGGGACGCAGAGATACAAGGGAGCTGGGAGTTAATCTTGGGGAGGAGGATGATGACCAGGGAAGGAACCAGGGGGGAGCAGATCACCCAGTATCTGGTTAGGTGGAGAGCAGAGGGTGCGTGGGCATAAGTGTTATAAAGGAGCTATTTGTTGAAAAGGAGGTTCTTAATCTACTTTCTGAAATGTAGATGCTAGGGGGCGAGTCTACTGTTGACGGGGAGCAGGTTCCAGAGTCTGGTGACATAGACAAAGACTGTCTGTCTTCTGGTAATTTCCTACTGCACCAGCAGAGTTCTAGTTTGCGCATTTCCTTACTTATGGTGTATTGTAAGCCTAAGTTTCTCAGTCAGGTTGCTTGGGGACTTTAGAGCGAAAGCCTTGCAGATGGTGCAGCAGGATTTCAAGGTAAATAGGAATGGTAATGGTAATGTTTATTTTAAAAAGCACCTATAAACAAGGCAAGTGTTTCAAAGCACTCAAGGAGCGTGGGAACATGAGGAAAAACAACAGTCGCTCATAGCCCTTGGAATTCTGAGACGATCATAGTCTGCAGAGGCAGAGTAAGGGCATATAATATATTTAACAGTTGAAACACAGCAAATAGGCCTGAAGACGATTCTGCAGTTTTACCAAGTGCAATTAAGTGGTGAAGACAAGGGAGAAACAGACAGACGATCTTCAGGCACGGTGCATTTGGATTGTGCAAGTGCACAGTCACAGGGAGGGGAGGTCCAAGTCCACCCATTCGGTGGAGACTGGGGTAAGTGCAGAGACAGCCACTCTCTTGAGTTATTTCTCAAGTGCAGTGAGGGTGGGGGGAGTGCAGGGCACTGAGGCAAGTGCGAGAGAGTATTGACGGGAGAGCCTGGGACATGTGAGAGACTGAGGTACACCAGGCGGCCAGACAGCAATCTGTAAGGAAGAGGAGGGAGAGAGGGAAAAGGCAGAGAGCTAGGTTAGAGGGAGATAAAAGGAAGAGGAGAAGAGGAAGTTCTTGAGGAGTTTCCTGAACTTAAGAGGATGAGGCTCAAGACGGAGGGCGGCAGGGAGGGTATTCCAGAGGGAGGCACCTTCTGATGCGTGCTTGCAGCGGGAGCCATTACAGTTCAATGAGGGTCGGGATAATATGGTTGAATTTGTGGAGTCTTTTGCAGGTGCCCAGGTTCAGCTTGTTTTCTGGCTCAGACTTATCATTTTCTCCTAAAATAAAAAATGTAGGGTGCATTTGGCAGAAAGATCTGCGGAGCAAAGCTCAGGTAAGTGCTAAGGTACAGTTAGTGTTGGCACCTTACACCTCCTGAGACAAGCTCTACCATTTATTCTGGCCAAGGATCGCACAGTGGTGGTGGGAGCCCGGGTAAAATTGCACTTTGATAACTGTAATGGGCTGCTGGCAGGCATCCCACTTACACAAATCCAGCACTTGCAGAAAGCCCAAAGCGCAGCGGTTAGATTGATCTGCTGATTAAGTAAATACTCCATGATTTCAAGACTGCATCGATCCATACTTTGGCTTATGGTAAAGAATCATATTGATTTTAAAATGTTCTGCCTAGCTTTTAAATGTGTAAACAAGCTAGCACCAAGTTACCTATCAGAAAACATTTTCAGGTACCTGCAAATTCGACAGTTGTGGTGTAGCGATACATTGTTGTTGCAAACTCCCCCTTCAAATTGTGTATTAAGGGGAGATCGTAGGTTTGCAATATATGGCCCAAATTTATAGAATAAGCTTCCAAGTTTTAATGACCAATCTGTTCAAATAATGTTTAATGCACAAGCTTTCCATTTAGGATTAATTATTTTATCTGGTAGAAATGTTTTCACATTGTTCGCTTGAGTGTGTTTTAGATCTCAGATGCATGAGGGTTCGTAACGCTATATAAAAATGCTCGATTCTGTATGCGTCCAGATACGATTTGGTTTGTTAGGTGCTCTATACAAATTACTCAAAATCAAAATCAAATCATTTGATGAGTCGCGCTGTAGCCTGTAAGACACATCTCTGGGATGCCAGGGTAGTTGCCAGAAGGACTTCCAGATTGGCAATGCCTCCATCCAGGTGAGAGAGGACCAGTGGGTTTTAGGTTGTATGTATTATGGAAACAAACATTTGATGTTCTGCAGGAATGCACAAGCCTCTCTAGATCTCTCCTGGGCCACTCCTCAAGTGCAGAATTTGGCTGTTTATGAGGGATGTGGTACCTGACTCTGTATTCTAATAAACTATAGCTGAGGCCTCACTCTACTTTGAAACACATTTAGGTTCAGTGTTACCATTTGGGGGGCCTTTCAAGTGTACATTAAGGGCATCTGCATATTGAAAGGGAGTGAGATCCTGAAAGCCATACACCTTAGACTTATGGAGAATTTACATAAACATTTCGAATCACAGTATGCCCTAGTTGGTTTTCCACAGAAGCTAGGGGAGCATAAAGAAAGAATAAAGAAATAAGAATAAAGAATAAAGAGCATACAGAAAGAAATTGGTAGTTTCAGGACAGAGGCAGCGGGAGAAGTCAGATTCTAGGACCGGGCCAGGCAGCAAGGAGCGATGGTGATCATCATGGGCTCCTGCTTGTATGGTCTCTTTTCTAATAAAAATATAGCAATGGTAGTTTGGAGATAGATGATGAAGGGGGTCTAAACAAAGGGGACAGGCTGACATTAATATATTATGCAAGCGTATTGCAGACCCTTAAACTCATCTAAACTTAAAGGGTCGACTGGCAATATGGTGCAATATTGTGATCAAATAGCATTACACTGGCTAGACCAGGTGTAAAGGGAATCTCTGAACATAATGATAGACACAATTAAACAAGTGATAAAATAGCTACTTAATGGTAAGCCTCTGGGGATGGAGGTCTGATATTAGAATTCTATAAAGAATATGTAAATTAACTAACCACACATGTAGTAAATATGTACGAATTCTCACTCCAATATGGTTCTCCCCGGGAAGCCTGGCCAGCACAACAACTACTTCCCTATATGCCCTTTCCAGTGAGGCGTGACCAGTTGGGATGTAATACCGGATGCTCTACGCAAAATAGTCTCACAAGACTGTTCTCCCTACTGCTTAATAAAGAGCAGGATCTCGCAGGTGTGGTGGCCATACTTGCCATGGAGCAAGTGGCCTATTCGATCAAATGCTTCTTTCTGTTTGAGCTATTTCGTAGATCGGGATTGGCATATCAAGTTATTTCCTGGGTGCAGTTACTTTATGCAGCCACAAAAGCAAAAATGTTGACTAAGAAAATCACGCCTGAAGCCGTCTCTGCTTCAAGATACACCAGACAGGGATGCCCCACTTTCCCCCTTTCTTTTTGCCGTGGTCATAGAGCCAACAGCATGTTACCGAAGGGAACTGCATCTACGCTTGGAGATACGTGTGTAGTCCTCTACGATCCTGGTGCCTCTTCATGCTGAGGATGTGCTGCTGCATGTTAAATACCCAGGGAGGAACTGGGCCTCCATACTAGAGGATATCAATGGGTATGGGGAATTATCTGGCTTGAGTATTAACAGCGATAAATGAGGGCTGCTTCCTTTCAACCTTGCAACTTCCAGGGTGGATGGGACCTGGGCTTCAAAAGGCAGTATAATATGTTTGATATCTCAGGATCAAGGTATCCACTAATAAAGAAATAATCTACCCGAGAATTAAATGAAGCCAAACTTGATATTTTTAAAACCAAGGTGAACTGTTCGATTTACACACCCCTCTCATCGTAAGCAAGTGTTTTCCTGGCCAAGATGATACTCGTTACAAGACATCTTCCTGAATACCACCATAAGGTCCTGTTCACTATCCACGGGGAAAAATATGTCATTTCTCAACTGGGCTGATAATCAACCTGGTATAGCTTATCTGTGCCCGATATTGAGCTATACCATTTAGTCGTGCAAACACACTATGCAATGTGGTGGTATGCAAGCTTTCACAAGTGTCCATACTCAGAAAAGGCAACACTTCACCCGCTGCCCTGACCTCTATACTTTGGAAACTAGTGAATGTTCAAAATCTGAATAGCAAACTATTCATCAGGGGTGTTGCTAGGTCTGGAAAAAACCAGGACTGTTGGGACTGGGGGCTGGCTAGCCTTTTGGTTGTAGCTCCTGAGATTCTGTCCGGGGCTAAAACCAAAAGACCAGGGTCTATAGCACCCTTACCCCCCCCAGCAATGCCTCTAGTTGACGTGCAGTATACTGGCGCAATACTCTGATACGTCACTTTCTCTTGTTATCATTGAAAGTAACACAACGGACATTCAACATCCAATTTCAAAGCCATTTTGAGCCACTGGGAACCACCAAACTGGGTGATTTATAAGTGAACTGCACTTTTTTAAAATTTTGGACAACTAAAACACTGGGCCTCATTACACGGTAGGTGGTAGCCATGGCGCTATTAGCTATTATTCCGTGAACACGGTCCGTGTTCCCGGAATAGGGACTTACCGGGTCATTCCGACCTTGGAGGACCCGGTAAATCCCCATTCCGGGAACCATTCCCCATTCCTATTTGAGCTCCCATAGGGCTCAATGGGAATGGAGAAGTAGCTAATAATGGTTCTGGAATTTGCGGTACCGTTATTAGCTCTGAAGTCCCTTAACGGGTGCCATCCTTAACATCAGGTCAGACCTGGCGTTAAGGAAGGGACCCGCTAAGGTACCTCGTAGTAGGGTGGTAAGGGATTACCGGCACTGGTGCCCTTACTGGTGCAAGTAATCCCTTACCGCCTACCGTGTAATGAGGCCCACTGATTTATACACATAAAAGTATACACTTAAAATATCTTCATCAGTTTGTTCCCTGCCCCAAAAATCTACATGCTCATACGCCTGCAATCCCTATACATGTGCTTGCTGTATGTCTCAGCAAGTCATTTTATTTATATCTTACATGGAGTTGCCCCAGGATAGAAACCTTAAGAAATGTTTATCCCCAGGATAGAAACCTTTTGCGAAAATGTGATACAAACAGTGAATGTAACTTACCAACAACCCAACAGATATGGTTGATGGGGTATTGAAACCCGGAGACGGCGCAGAAAAACTCTTTCTCTGTATTGCTTCAGTGGTGGCCAGGTGCTTTGTATCCAAAGCGTGGTTGGGGGGCCCGAGCCGCACAAACAATTCATGGCTAAAAGCACGGAGGCTCTTTGAGGTGCAAAAGAGGATGAGAATGGGAAGTGGTTCCCCTGGCCTCGAGCCTTAGAGAATTTGGGACCAGCTTAGAGCCTACTTGCACACATGCACGTTCTCTACTCAAGTAGATGTTACACCAAACTCTCCGGCCATGGAAGCCTAAGGATGTTAAAGATATAGGTGTAGGCCTATTGACTGTTACTGATGATGATGATTTGTATGGGATATTGATCTATCTGTAGGGACCACATTTTGTGCTGTCGCCTAAGTGATACTGAGATATGCTCATGATGAATACAAGGATGAGACCGGCTTGTTGTAACTTAAGAGCAAAGTATCATAGAGTTGAAAAACAATGCTCACGTTCAACGCTCCCGCAATCCAATGTAACATAAACCATCCGATGGTGCGCTCTTTTTTTTCACTTTGTGTAAACGTCCATTAATTAGAAATTGCTCCTTATTATCGCCTGAATTGATTGCTGAGTATTTTGGCTGCCATTACAAACTTTAATATCAACGCACTGTTAGCTAAGAGCATTTGGTGTGGCAATTCAGTAATCAAAATGGTGACAATGAGCCACTTTTGACTTCAGAATGAAAATTGAGCTCATAGACGGAGTAAAATCCACGCAAGTAGGAAATGCATGAGATTACCAGTAACATTTAGAGGTTCGATTCCAATTGTGTGAATGGCTGACACAAGTTTGAATGGCTGCAACTCTTGAATTGGGAGCTGAATTTGCAAACAGCCCTCAAGAGTCCTACTAAAATCCAGGGTCTGCACCGAGACCTGGTAGAACCTGGGGGGGCGTCCAACAGAAGACACAACCCAAAGATGTCTAGGTAGGAAGATCTGCCGGTCAGGCCCTTCATCCAAGAGTGATTTTCTTTTTTTTTTTTTTACACAAATTACTTTAATCAATTTTACAAATAATGCAACCATTTGCCAGGTCACCTGCCCCATGAAGAATCTTCCAAAATCTTCGTAACCATTGGGGACATCTCCTTTATTTCACCAGCAGCTAGTCATTGTTTATCAGATCCCTTGGGATCAAGTCTAACAGGACCAGCAAGATTTGTTGTAGACAGGACCTAGACTAATGTCTGACAGCGGGGCTCTGACATTATTTGCGAACACCAGCCTTCTTCAATGACCAATGGAGGTGTTGTGATTTATATACTATACCCCCATGCCAGAGCAAGGCCTCCGCACAGACTGCAGTTTGTGGCAGATGTGTTACAGCGGTTAGAGATTAATCTATCTAGGAAAATGTTTGAGAGTTAGTAAAGTTAAGAGGTCATTATTTCTAGCTCTCTCTCTCTGCTGAACTTCCAGATTGTGTCTATAAGAGCTTTATGATTTGAGGGTCCTCCATGCAGTACTCAAACATTCATATCATGTTTGCTGTTGTGCTTGTAACATGTAGAGGAGCAGGTGGATGCCTCTTCTCTGATCCCTGCCCCCTCACCACCAACCTATGGAATAGCAGATTGTTAGGCAGAATTATATGCAGTACCCTTTGGGAACACCGCACACAATTAAGACTACAAGCGACGGTACAAGTTCACCTTTGGTGCAAGCCTGCACTACACAGTTGAAGGGGTATTAGCCAAGGACAGAAATTACTATGATGCAGGCACACACTGACTCAAGGTTTTCAAGTAAATGAATATATATTTAGTTCACTGTTCAGTTGTATAACACTTCACTATTCTAAACAGTTTATCACACACTTAATACACCACACAGCTCCCAATAAGTTCCAGACAAGTTAAGTTCACAAAATGAAGTGTGAGCAAAATGGTACTCGAGCAATTAAAAAGGGAGGGAAAGACAAAGTTAACTGAAATTGAATTACACCAACAGGTAAGTACTGAGGGCACTTGAACAAGAGAGACTACAATGATAAAATCGGATAGAAAAGGCTTAGGGCCAAAGTCAATAGGTCAAAAGTCTTTTGCTCAAGATAATACAGTTCAGGGTAGTTCATGGTAAAGTTCGTGGCACGGTCTCCGGACGAGGTTGGTTGGTAGAAAAGATAGTTCAAAGAGAAGAGAAGGGCAAGCCCTCGGATTAGAGAAATATTTCAAACTATTTTACCGCGGCTGAACGAAACAAACAACCGGATTTGCACAGTACCATAAAACGGAGAGGGAGCTGTAGCTGAGACAGACGTTCCTGGTAGTTCCTGCAGGCACACGGTTCCTGAAGGGACTGTTGGACTGATCAGAAGTAGGAAGACTGGAGGGTCCTGCACTATCCAGGGAAGAAACCAGCAGCAGAGCAAAGCAACGAATAGATGGTGCGCTCCTTAAAACCCAAGCAGGGTCGGACCTTCCTGGCTATCCGGCCCACTGTAGCTCTGTACAGCGAATTCGACCAGAGGAGGGGTCCTGGCTTGCAGTTTGGGCGAACTGGATGGTCCCACCAGCTCAAGGGAAGAAGTTTCCTGGAGGATCTTCTCTGTCGTCAGATTCTAAAGATTCGGACCAGCAGCAGGGCTTCAGCGGGTGGTTCAGTCATGGTAGGGGTCCTCTTCCATCAGTTCTTCGTTGGTTCTTTCATTCCAGTGGCGACTCTACCTTTCCAGTCCTAGAGACCTACTTTTTATGCAGTTTTCCCCGATTCATACAGGCTGGCTGTCAGTCACACAGCAGGGTGGCTGTCCTGACAAGGACAGTCACCCAGCCAATCAAACAGGAGTGCGACTTGGGTTACCAAGGGAACCCATGGCATGGGTCCTAAAACCTCTCCCTCACATCCTGCCTACCCAGACTCTCAGGCGCCTAAAGGAGGGCTTCTGTGTGGAAGCCTGCGAAAAGGCGATGAACAAAGAGACCAAACCTGGTTTGGCGCGCAGAGTAAAACACCAGAAAGACATTTACAAAAAGAAATGGTGAATAAACCCAGCTGGAACCATAATAAAAATGGTTTATGTTTGAGGCTAATATAACAGCCTAAAACATTACCACATTTATATAAGATAATCGCGGTGGAAAAGTTGGGTATATACCACTGCCACCAGCCAAGTCTTAATGTAAAGGGAGTGAAACAATGCTCCAAGAGACACAGACAAAAAGGGATAAGAGTTAACCCTTTCCAATACTCCATGTAAGATGGGGTGTACTGGGTCTGTGGTTTAAAGTGACTAAAGTTAATGGCAACGTTACCCTTTTCTGGGGGACAGTAGTCAGCCCCAGAAAATGGAGTTGGTGGGAAGTCTCAAAGACAACCCTGTGTCACTGCACTGAAGGTGCTGTGTAACACACATCAAAATATAAGGTGCCATGCAGTAGGTGAGGCTCCAATGCCCAAGATCACACAAAAGTAGAAATACACATAGCAAAACATATGTAAGAGTGTGGAAAAAAGTTCACACTCTTACCAGGTGAAGAAAATAAATCCTAGAAATCCAGCAAAGCTGCTGAGGGACTCAGTAGGTAAGGGAATTATACCATTTATGAGAATTCTCCCTAACACAGACGAAGAACATAAATGGGGACCCATGCATGAAACCATGTAACATTCCTATACGGCGTCAAGTGTATGAAAGACGATATGCACTCAGAAAGCTATTCAGAATATACCCTCATGTTGAAGTAGAGGAAGGATGCTACCAGGAAGAATTTCCACTGCCAAGATGCCAGAATGCGACTCTGAGTAATATGCACGAACTCTAAGTAAAGTCGGATGACAACAGAATGATTTCATAAAGAAGATATTTGAACCTATGCCGAAACCATATGAAAATACTTAAGACGGACAATGTAACTGAAGAAACATGTGCCTAAAGACAAAGTAATCCTGAATATAAAAAGACGAAGTAACATGGTGACCAATAACTGTAAATACGCTGTAATGCAAGGTAGAAAAGGCATATAGAATCCAGCTAAAAACAGGTATATACATAAGGTTGAGGACGGGCATCGGAAGAAAATGGATTACTTCCCGTGTTAGGAATCAACCCTGTTATTGCAAAAGATGAGTTTAGTATTGCAAATTGTAGAACTGATGAAGAAGCTGTTTTGGTGTGCAGAATAAGGGAGTACCTTGGCCTAGGATCAGGTAGGCTATTTCAAGAGATGGTTGTAAGGCATAAAAGGGAGTCGAATGAACAGAGCATGTGTGTAAGACATATTTCTGCTAAGATTAGGAGAGACAAGGACATTTGCAGGTGCCAAGTGTTGAACAACCTCAAAGGTAAAAGCCTATGTGAAGTGGAGTGAGCAAGTCTCTAAAGGACAGAAAGGGTAATGGCACCATGTTTAATAAAATCAAATAGTCGTAAATAATAAGCTGAAATTGCCAAAATCGTGATCTCCTAACACGTGACACATTAGTCAAAACAAGGGTTTATTCATTAAAAGCCCAGATGGAGATAGTGGTGTGTGCTCATACTCCCTTGAATGTCCCAGAACAGTGAGCAGACTACAAGGTCAACTACAAACAGAAGACCTTGGCTAAGGATCAGGTCGATGACATACAATGGATTAATTGGGAAAACAAGGAATGGATTAACGCATCTCGAGCACATAGGTTTCGTTTTCACTCATGTGCTGCTAAACAAGCCGAAAGTCCAAGCTTGGATGAGGTTGCCAACCAATCATAAATCCTGCCACGCACATTTACATACAATGTTGCATTTACCAATCCGCTGCCATATTCTCTGCTCTGATCAGTATATTATATATGTAAAAGTAGCTCAGAGCGTGTCCTACAAACAAGGGACAGCCAATGAGATATTAACCCTTATATAATTCTATAAGTAGACATATTCCCCATATCCAATCCCTCTCGTCAATAGGTTTTGCAAATGCCATGTAGGATGACATCATAAATGATGTATGTAAAGGTATATAAGCTCTGTAAAAGCAAGATAAAGTGTGAATACGCATTCATTTATTTTGATAGCTGGCATATCTCCCTGCTTTCTTTCATTGAGATTAAAGCAGTATTTTACCATCTTCCCAGGGTCTTTCCGGTTATTTGGTCTAAGATATTTACTGATGATTCCATCCAGTACATAAAGTGCTAGTGCACATTTGGCTCAAAGTGCTTCAAAGTGCTTCTAAGTGCTAGAGTACATTTGGTAGTGTTGTGGATAGTTATGGCCTAACGGCCTAGATCTAGGCCCAGATCCAGATCCCAGATGATCGTCTGCTCCTACCATTAGCCAGACGATCGCAGAGTTTCCTGCAGAGAGAGGAGCATAAAAGAACATGTGTTCAAGATTTGGTTGCCAGGTCCCGCTTTGATGAAATTCCCGTCCGGTTCCTGCAGGCGTCCCAAGATCTGAAGGTGAACTGGTCGATTGTGGGAGAGTCGGTGCAGAGGGACTCTAACTGAATAGCGGATGTAAGTAGACCACCTAAAATGGTAAAAGATAAAGGGGAGAGGGAGTGTATTGTGGTGTGTTGTGAATGTATATAGAAAGAGTAACTGGATTAATGAAGATTATAAAGAATAGAAAGGACACATTGATTTCACAGGCCCACGAGGGACGGAAAGAATGCTAAGAATGGTAAAGCAAGACGTACATAGGGGAACACATTGGGGGTTCAATATGTTTCTTGAAAGTTTGCTGTATGTTTAAACTGATACATATAAAACAATAACAAAAATAAATGAATAAAAGTGATTTTTGGTAAATTTTTTAAAACAAAGGATTGACGTCAATCAAAAGGTTGAACTGAGATCGAATTAATATATAAATAAAGAAGGGAACCATAAGATACTAAAAAACAAAGAACGATATCAATACTTGATAGAAATTATAAATGAAGGAGCAAGAAGAACAGTGGTGCAAAGAGTTTTCAAAATATTCTGATTCACAGATTGCGAGCGGCGATTGATGGTGCTTGCTCAAAGAGATTAATACGATATATTTAATAAACCTAGAAAGATGAATAACAGAGCGGGTAAGTATTGGAAGTCTAAATTGACTTGTCACTATGGAAGACACACCTCTTTTACACCTATGCAGAAAAGTGCTGAGATATAAAGTCAAAATTAGAAAATATAATTCTGAGTGGGTCAAGGGCACGACTAATAAAACACGTATGTTGTGGCCTCCAGAGGGTTCATTATCAAAACCGATATTACATCATATGACGACATACTGACATGCCATTCATGAAGGAAAGAAGTTAGAGAAAAGGTTGGCAGTTTTAGAACTCTGGAAAACCTACCAGAGTGAGAAAGAAGATCCAGCTGTGAGGGAATGGATGCTTAATCAGCATAAAGGAGAAGATATAATGCCTTTGGCTCCTCTTTCCCCTCCAGAAAGCAAGATGTAAATACAGAAGAGATAGGATGTTATCCATTAAAGGAATTGAAGGCAACAGCAGGGTATGTTAATAAAACATATGAACCCCCTGCTTATAGCAGTGAAGACACCAATGAAGACAGTGGGAATCGAGAATGGAAATATATATTAACACGCGATTAAGATGAACATTGTGATGAGAGAATGGATGGATAGGAAAGACAGATAGAGATAGAGGAAAAGGAAGAGAGACAGAAGGGAACAAAGGATACAGCTGAGGGCATGACAATAGTACACAATGAATGGATGGGAGGACAAATATTGCTCATACTAGATGACAAAGGCATTGATGGAGATCCAGAAAGTGATGAAAGAGAAGAGCGAGAGAAGAAAGAGAAAGAGAAAGCGAAAGAATAAGAGAGTATGTAAAGAAGAAAGGGACAAAGAGTGTAAGCGAAGGGAGGAATGGAAACAATGTGAGATAAGAAAAGAGAAGACGAGATTAGAAGAAGAGAAATAAAGAGAGGCAGAAGCCCAAAGATTGAAAGTACATAGGTTGCAAAGAAGGTGAGAGGAAGAAGAGTTAAGGGAAATAAGGAGAAGAGAGGACAAAATGAGTCGAAGTAGGGGATTAAAAGATGACAAGATTGAATATTTATGTCATAGGAGCCGAATGCCCAGGAGAAGCACAAGAACGACTGGAAAAAGAAAGAGGATCACAACAGCCGCAAAGGGAGCTGCAAGGAATGCTGCGATCAGCATGGGCTGGTGGTGAGGATACAGAAGACATAGAGCAGAGGCTTGGGAACCTATATAGGCAAATGAAGGATAGAAGAAGGTGTGGAACGCAAGAGAATACTGAAAGCTCCCAATTAAAGGGAACTGAAGGTATATCAGGGGATGTCATAACAGACGATCATAGAACAATGTCTTTAACCAGTTTAGATCTTGATGATATAGAAGAAGATAACAGTCATACGAGTTGGGGAATAATAATGTCAGATGAAGAAAGGAAGGAAAACGAGAAAGCACAAAGAAAAGGCAAAAAAAAGGCACATATGGACTTTCAAGAGATAAAGTGGTAAAATGGACAGATTTAGAAGACCCCATAGAGAAAAACCATAACAAACACCATATACTGAACAACTGCAAGTACGATCACGCAGTACAGGAAATAAATCACTGCCTTATGTAAGCAGATTAAGGGCAATGCCAGGATGGAAACAAGCAGGTGAGGACAACGAGTGTGTGCAGGTATGATTATGAATCAGGATTCTCACAATTCCCACTACTAGAGAAATCGGGGGAGTCGACCACTTTATATTCAATGGCCAAAAATGGATAATGAGAATTTAAAGTGTGGGTGTGGAAAAGTAGATTTCTGAATTAGAGAAAAGGACATCAGGAGAGACTCTAGCTATAGGCGACATTAAAGGCCTATTATCAGCTACTCTAACGGAGAGAGCTGATGGCATTTGGAAAAGAGCAGGATACCCGAAAGTCACTGCACAAAACAAAGTGCATGATGGAGCACCATTTGATAATTGTAGAGCAGATGTATGGCAATCATTCAGAGTACAATATCCTGATACATCGGATATTGGGGCAGTAATGACTAGGAAAATGGGAGAGAATGAAGATCCCATTGCCTTTATACAGGAGATTCAGGAAAGATGGAATTTGGAGACACATGAATCTTGGGATAAAATGGTAGCATTATTTTATCACATTTTATGTCAAGGGCTGCCAGAGCCAGTGCAACGTCAGCTAAAGAAACAGGTGGGAATGAAAGCAAAATCATGGCCTGAGATACAATTGGCAATTGTACATTACTGTAGAATATTAAGGGAGAAAGAAAAAAAGAAAGCCGAGAGTAGGAAACCTGGAAGAGGCGAAGTTGGTGCGAGGAAAATGGTCAACAAAGTATGCCAGAGACAGAGCATATTGACAAGTAATGAGGGAATGACAGCACAAGTAGTGCAGTTACCGCAGCAGAATAATGTGGCATAGGCTAGGCAGCAGAATGGGTATAATGTAATGCCGAAAGGCAGAGGGAATGGGCCTTGAGGAGGAGGATGAGGTGGATTTCAAAACCCTCAAGGAAGGGCAGGATTTAATGGAGGGCAACCACTACAATGTTGGAGTTGCGGTAAATTACGACATTTAGCTAGAGTATGCAGAAGCAGGGAAGGCATGCAGCAATAGAATTGGCAATCTCCAAGAGGGGGGATAGGATATGCTGCACAGTATAATAAAGATTCACAAGAATATTATGCCCAAGATCACACGTAAACTCAGGCATATGCACCGCAATCACACCAATTACAAGTCCCAATGCAGATGCAATTGCTTAAAAGGGCAACAACGGCAAGCACCTATACAGATGCAACATGCACCGACACAACAAGTACAATATATCCCTATTCAACAGGCAGGTGCAACACAATGGCACATGGATACAGGAGCCACGCAAGTAGCCACACCCAAATCAGGGAGTGTGACTGTGGTATGAGGGAATACTTTCACAAGTACGGGGATGGATTCATATCCACACTAGGACAGCCCACATAAGGACCTGATGTGTTCAGCAGTGTCTGTAACACTGGACCCTCAAGAGGAACCAAGGGTCAAGGTGACGATAAGAAGCAAGATGTTTTCGTTTCTTATGGACACTGGAGCAACTCATTCCTGTGTCCATGAGGGAAAATATCCAATGTCAGGCAATACCATCAATGTGCAGGAGTTTCTGGGGTGATGAATTTAGTTCCATTTACAGATGAATTACCAATTTCTATAGGTGAACATGACATGTCTATGCTATTATTATACTCTAAACAAACATCGGGAAACATACTTGGGGCTGGCTTATTGACTACACTTCACATGACAATATATTTTACTGACAAAGGAATAGTGTGTTCAACTCTAAGCATACATTATGTAAATGTGAGGGAGCTCATATTAGCATTTACAAGGAAAGAAAGCTTTACGAGGAGTACCTCTAAATGAGGACGTGTTTTTGTATGGAATGACTGTCTTATTATCATGGTTGCCTAAATTGATTGGCAAGTTACTCAGAATACCTGATAAGTTTTGGTTCAGGCGAGAGATTCCTATGGATGATGAGGAAGAGCAAAATATCCCTTTAGAACTCAAAGCAGTAATAGTCAGAGAAGAAAGAGTAATGCTTCATGGGACAGATGATGAAGGAAGGGGATGGAGAACGTTGATAGCCCTTAATGAAGGATAAAGGTGACAGATTTAACAGATGAGCAGCTATTTAGGAATGCCTATTAAAATGATGAGTTAGTATTATATGTATATATTATATATAATATATTATATATAGTGTATAAATATCACTTATTGGATCAAAGAATAGAATGTAGAAATACCACAGAGAATGTCATTGGCAAAAAAAGCCGCATTTTTTCAGGAATATTTGGGAAAAGTACCAAGTATCTTATGGACTACAAGTCCGTATGACGTGGGCCTATTGAAAGGAGTAGGAGCAGTTAAAATTAAACTCAAACCAGGAGCAATTCTGCCACATGCAAAACAGTGTCCAATGTCCAGAGAAGTGGATGAAGGTATATTCAAAACCATATCCGCTTTAATGAAGCAAGGCATTTTGGTACTATCTGATTCTCTGTGCAACACAGCAGTGTACTCTGTCAAAAAATCGACAGGGGGGTCGTGGAGATTTATCCAGGACCTTCGCCCTCTGAACAATACAGTCAAAACAGAGTTTACCTTAGTTCCAAATCTTGCAACAATATTGTGTAATATACTGTCGAAAGCAAAGTATGTCACTATTGTAGATTAAAAAATTACTTTTTCTCAATTCCCCTTCATGAAGACTCATACGATTTGACTTCCTTTTCATATAGAATGATAAGCCTGAAACATACTTGATTGCCCCAAGGGTACTGTGATTCCCCATCAATCTTTAACAGTGTCCTTCAGATGGACATGGGTAATGTGCAAATTGAAAGCACCATAATTCAACATGTTGATTTAGTGTGCAGTGAGACAGATGAAAGGTGCACAGAAGACTGTCAATCCTATGACTATACTGGCAGAGAATGGCTACAAAGTAGATACAGAGAAATTGCAATGTTATCAAGAAGAAGTACTGTATACAGTCTGTCAGTAGGGCTACTTTAGTTTAAGCTCCTCTGATGGTTTATTTCTTATATCCCTGAGCATCTCCGTTTCTCAGTTATCTCTGCTTTGGTCATGTCCTCACAGGATTACAGTATCTCTTTCTACTTAGGCCAGCCTGCCTTTGTTCATCATCGCCTGCAAGTTCTTCAGAACTCTGTGGGCCGACTGGTGACTTCTACTCCCACTGCTGTCACATTTCACCTGTTCTTCGTGAACTTTGTTCTCTGCCAGTGACTGAATGCATTCATTTCAAGGTGCTCTGCCTGGTTCACCGGGCGTTTTATGGCCAGGGAGCTGAATACCGTGTGGCCAAATTCCAGCCTTATATCCCAAGCTGAGCCATGCAGTCAGCTAATGCCTGTTTACTAACTGTTCCTCTAGCCAAATATAGCCGCATAAGCGGCTACTCTTTCTCAGTGGCAGCAGCAGTTCTCTAGAACTCCCTTCCACTGTCCCTCAGAGCAACGACTGCTTACCTATCATTTTGCAAAGCTTTGAAAATGTTTTTTAAACTATTCTTTACTCTCTGTCCTGTTAGAGGTGCAAAGATGCCTTTGGGCGAACGCTGTGCTTAATACAATACAATACAATACAATATGACAATTGATTTCACATGAAGGAAGAAAAGCGACACCTGAAAGGGCAGAGGCTATTATGAGGACTGAACAGCCAAGAATAGTGACAAAATGCAGCAATATTCAGGCCTATGCAATTATTGCAGGACCTGGGTCTTTGATTATAGTGCATATATTTGTCCACTTTTGAAAGGACTCAAAGAGGCACAGATGGCTATAAATAAATTAATATAGACAGAAGAAATGACTGAAGGATTTTATGAATTAAAAAAATGCGATCAGCACAGCTCCTGTTTTAGGGATTTCAAACTACAGTTGTGAATTTTACTTATTCTCTCATTTAAATGGAGAAGTCATGACAGCACTGCTTATACAGAAAACAACACTAAGACATGGACATAAACCATTGGTTTATTATAGTGGGATCTTACATCCATTCATGGAAGGATATTATCCTTGTGAGCAATCTTTACAAGCAGCTACATTTGCGATTGAAAATGCCTCAAGTATAACCATGGAGTGTTCAGTAACAGTGTTCATAGAGCATGCATTATTTGCAATTTTGGAGCATCCTAAACGTACATTTACCACACAAAGAGCATCAGGGTATGAGGTAATTATCTCAAACCATGCAATCAAATGTGTTAGGTGTATCACAGTGAATCTAGCAATGTGTATAGCTGAACCAGTGGGAGAAGATGATGATGTGCATGACTGTATAACATATACTAAATGTTTTGATATTCCCTGAGTTAGAGAAAATGCTCTAGGAAGGGGGCAAGTGGCTTTTATTGATGGGTCATCGGGAATTGATCAAAAGACAGTGGTGAGACATACAGGATTGGCAGTGATAAGACTAAACTGAGAGGGTAAATTTGAGGTAATGATTAGTAGGAGATTGTCCATAATTACTCAGCACAGGCGGCAGAATTAGCCACGCTTATTGAGGTACTGCAAAGCTTTGAGGATGAGGAAGTGATGGTGTGCTCTGACTCCACCTACGTGATATCAACTGTACATGCAGGCTTGTCACGTTGGAAAGGGAGGGGATTCCTGCTCGCAGACGGCAATCCAGTGCAACATGCAGGATTATTAGAAAAACGTATTTTTAAGTTTCCTAGAGACCATAGCAATCATAGCAATCGTAAAATGCGTAGCCCATTCAAAGAGAATAGATTTTATCTCACGCGGAAATGAAGCTGCAGACTCAGAGGCCAAAAATGCAGCCTATTACCAAACCGCATTTGATAGTGAAGTAAAAAATATAAGGCAGGCATGCTGGTTAAAGAAGAATATAATATGACGTTCATTGTACAGTTAATTGAAATACATGGGCGAGCATCGCAGGAAGAAAAAGAGTTATGGAAAAAACGGGATGTTCTCTATCCCCAAATGAGGCAATTTGGAGATGGAAAGCACTGGGAAGCCAGTTGTGCCTCTAGCATTATTGAGGGTAGCGTTGGAGCAGCTTCACTACCCAGCGCACGTGACTCGAGAGAGTCTAGCTACTACTATTGCAGAAGAATGGTTTGTACTGAATCTATTTAAACATGCAGCACAGTTCATTATAAACTGAATTGTGTGCCAGGAATTTACTGCAGGACACACTTTGTGAACAGTGAGAGGAGTAATCGCCAGACCGAATTGACCATTTCAGCATCTACATAAAGATTATTTAGATATGTTGCAGACTTGCAATGACTATAGATACATGCCAGCTGTAGTATGTCCCTTTTCTAGATGTATTGAGTGGGTTCATGCACGTACCGTGATGCAGCGTGCGCTGCCAAGTTCCTTGTGCTCTAAGTATTTCCAAGATGGGGTCTGTACAAAGTTTTGCAATCTGATATTGGACCACACTTTGTAAATGAGCTATTTGAAAATATAGTTTTGTTATTATCAAATGCCTTATCATTAGGTATAAGACACATGTTTACATCAACCTATCATCCGCAAGCAAATGGTTTTTGTGAAAAATGAAAGGGGAAAGGATAGCAAAATTGAAAGTCACTTTAAAGAAGGGATGGTTCCATTGCCTACCCCTTGCACTATATGTGCTACGGAACCAGCCTGGCTCTGACCACCATCTGATGCCTCATGAGCTGGTGACTGGACGCCATATGAGAACTCCTCTCACTCCCCCAACAAGGGCAAATACAGACACCCATAGTGTAGCGAGGGCTTGAGGCGATGAAATGCATGATTATTTAGAAACAATGACTGCAAGTGTTTCTTTTATGTCTCAACAGCTCCAGAATTGATGGGAATGGTCAAGGGGTCGCAAAAAGAACAATCGGCCCATTGATTTGGAAGAAACACTGAAGCCAATAAGCCTGTATTCAGGGAACCAGTTGCTGGTGCGCAAATTCATACACACCTGCAGTACCCCCAGCTTTGATGGCCTACATGAAGTGGAGGAAGTAAGCCCTACTGCTGTGAAACTACAAGGAAGGAGAGTGTAAATACATTTAAATCATGTCAAACCCTACAAAGGAGAAACCTTGACCTCTCCTGCAACTACCCCTACTGAAGCAAGTGAAGAATGTCAGCATGTGCAAACAAGATCCATATGCAAATACCAAGGGAAGGCATGTGAAGAAGAAGCAAAACATTTAGATTAGGGTTTTCTTACTGACTGATGGACTTGCAGTTATCCTGGAACACCTTCCTTAGATTAAGATAAAAGAGACAATGGGACAGAAACATTAAAAGATAGAAGAAAAGAAGAAATATTATTTTTTATATAGAAAAGGTTTACGGGCGCCCCTCTGTGAGAACAAACATGGCTTAATGACCTGTTCCATGGGAAGGTGCCCATACAAGAGTCCGCAGCCACATTTTAGCTCACTGTACCTTTCATAAAGGAGGAATATCCATTTGCATATCAATCTTTGTCCTGCCCACTTGAGTACTCCAGCACCGAAATGCTAGGCAATCCTCCTTGAACAAGAGTACCAACAGCAACTCCAGACACGTGTTTCGGCCTAGTCAGGCATCATCAGTGAGGTGGAGCTGTGCCTCTCTGAGCACAGTGAGCAAGAGGGCTGGGTCTGGAGAACTCTAGGTAACTTTGGGTGACCAACCCAAAGTTCCATAATTGTGAAGAGTACAGTGAGGTAAAATGTGGCTGTAGGGGGCACCTTTCCATAGAACAGGTCATTAGGCTGCGTTTGTTCGATACTTTATTTTTTATGTTACCTATTGCATACACTTTCTTACTTGCTATTTTCTCCTCTTTGGTGCAGTCTTATACAGCTTTTATAACAAAACACACAGACATTGTGAGACATTGTGAGATATCTCAAAAATCAGAAAATCAGAAAATCAGAAAATGTTTTAAGAATTATATTGGTGATTATTTTGCAGTTGTGTTATAAATATATGAGTTATCCATAACCAATAAACTTGGTATACTAAAATTAATTGGAGAAATGGAAATCTGTCAAGAAGAAATGCATCTCCACAAAAGAAATGTACTCTATGAGGGATAATCTTTGGAGCTTTTTGGGGTATTTTGATTTTAACTGCTATCATTATTACGTTGGCATTCACACATATTATAGGCAGTGATTAACAAGACAATAAGACATCTACCATTGTCCCCATTAAAAGTCCAAAACCCCCACTGATCTCTGATATTAAAAGACATTTTTCTCAAATAAAGAGAGATGCTGTAGAAGACAATGAAAATATAAATACATATTTAGACACATCACCTCATCTAGCTAACAACCTATGGTACCCGCAGTTGAAAGAGGTGGGAGAAAGAACATCAGAAGAAAGTTGTTATGTCTGTTCCTTAATACCTTATGTCACGAATGCGGCAAGAACATTTATTGCATGGGAAATGCCTTCACATGATGCAATGTGATTCAGTCACCTGGTAGCATGCATCACCAGAGGACAATTTGAAGGAAAGTGGGCAACTCTAAGATGGTGATCAAGACAGGCGTTGCCATCCAAAGAAACATATGTGAAAACAAAGAGAATGGAGACTGGAATAGGGTCGACAAGCAAAGAACGTCTGTAGTCACCCCAATATGAAGAACAAATATAGATTGTCGAAATGAAAAGAATGAACTGCTCAGACATGACTGAATAATTAGGAGAGCCAGGATGCTGGGAAAGAACACAGCTGTTGGTGTATGGGCGTGTAGCAACCAGTACTGGATGGGAAGATGGACTAATATCATGCCCTGCACATTTATTGAAGAAGGAAGCAATCAGCATGGTGCAAAAGGTGAATGATGAATGCCTGGACTCATGGACCAAGCATGCAAAACTACTAACCTGGGTGAGAAGAAAGCAGGACCAGTGCATATATTGCAAGTGAAGAATGTGACAACCTGCTTCAAGAATGATGCATGGTCTATGTTGGCAAGAATAAAGATTGTGGAGAAATAATTGAAGTGCCAGGAATGAATGGAGGAACTGCAGTGCTAGTGGATCATATTGAGCTTTTGTATCCTTAAATAAAATTGCTTAAAGACTGGGTAGGAGTGTGCTCCATTGTAATGGTACATGTCCTAGCATTAGTGATTCCCCAGAGTGACCTCCATATTGAGGGGTTTCCAAAAATTAATGAATACCAACGATGAAAGAGATCATTTCATCTTCATTGACTGAAAAGAGAGAACCATTTCTCAACAAAATCAATAAAGTTTATGAGGACAATCCCGATGAATACACCTTATTGAGCAAGTCCGCCATGATAATGACATCCATATTCATATCAGGACTCCAAGCAGCAGTGAATGCCAAGTGGTTGCAGATCACTGGGTGGGAATTGCTGCAGATGATGAATGCAACAATAAAAGCATCAGGCTGATGACTAACAGCAATGGAAGAAGGCATTTGTGCCAAGGTCACGCCATCTTGCTGTTTGTTTTTAGCCCATCTCACGATGGAAAAAAAGGGACCGTGACAGAAGCAATAACGATGCTAACAACCCTGCATACAAATATGGAAGAGGAAGCTGATGAGATGGCAGGAGACGATTGGTTCTCATCTCTGGTTTCATGGATTCCATCTTGGTTGGCAAATGCTTTCAAATTACTTGGAGCCATATTAGTGTTAGTGATGCTAGAATTCTGTCTCATAAGGATCGTTTTGAGACATACCAGAAGACAGCCAAGAAAGCTATTTGAATGAAGATAACGATTGACATCAACAGTAGCACTGAAAAAAATGCAGATGGAAGAAAGTACTCAAGAAAACATCAAGAAGAGCCATATTAGTGTTAGTGATGCTAGAATTCTGTCTCATAAGGATCGTTTTGAGACATACCAGAAGACAGCCAAGAAAGCTATTTGAATGAAGATAACGATTGACATCAACAGTAGCACTGAAAAAAATGCAGATGGAAGAAAGTACTCAAGAAAACATCAAGAAGAGTTCTCTTGCACCTACAGGATCAACGTTTTACTATCCCCAAAATTGGAAGAGGTATTTGCGACGATGGATATTCTGTTAACTAGCTGGGGATTGTCAATTTATGACTAGGAGTGCGAATGAACATGTAGAAAATGCAGGTCACCAGAGTGGGGTGATGAAGATATGCGTCCTGAAGAAAAAAAAATATTATGAGATGATAGAAGAAGGTGAAGCAGGAATTGCGGAAGAAGAGGAGAAGATGGGTGTATGAGGTGGATGCCTCTTCTGTGATCCCTTCCCCCTCTCCACCATCCTATTGGAATAGCAGACAAGAGCTACAATTGGGAACCCATGCATGAATCCATGTAACATTTCTATACCATGTTGAGTGTATGAAAGGCACTCAGGCAGCCATTCAGAATTTAATCTCACGTTGAGACAGAGGAAAGCTGCCACCAGGAATGATTTCCACTGCCAGGAAGCCAGAATGCGGCTATGGGTAATATGGACAGACTCTAAGTAAAGTCTGAATGGCTGCCTGAGTGCCTTTCATACACTCAACATGGTATAGAAATGTTACATGGATTCATGCATGGGTTCCCAATTGTAGCTCTTGTCTGCTATTCCAATAGGATGGTGGTGAGGGGGCAGGGATCACAGAAGAGGCATCCAATATGACAATAGAATGACGTCATAAAGAAGATGTATGCACCTATGCGGAAACAGTATGAAAATACTTAAGACTGGCAATATAACTGAAGCACTGAGAAAAACATGTACCTAAAGAAGGAGTAACCATGAATATAAAAAGATGGAGTAACGTGCCAACCATTAACTGTAAATACACTGTAATGCAAGGTAGAAAAGGCATATAGAAGCTTGCTAAATAGAGGTATATGCATAACATTTAGGACAGCCAATGGAAGGAAATTGACGATGGCTCGTGTTAAGAATCAACCCTATTACCTTCAAAACGCGCCTAGTATTGCAAATTGAAGAACTAATGAAGAAGCTGTTTTTGTGTACAGAATAAGATGAGTAGCTTAGCCTGGGATCAAGGAGGATATGTAGAGAGATTAGTGTAAGGCACATAGGTAGTTGAATGAATAGGCCATGTGCATAAAACATATTTCTGCTAAGATTAGGAGAGATGAGGACATTTGCAGGTGCCAAGTGTTGAACAACCACAAAGGCAAAAGCCTATGTGAAGTGGAGTGAGGAAGTCTCTAAAGGCCAGAAAGGCTAATGGCACAATGTTTAATAAAATTAAATAGTCTTAAATAAGATGCTGAAATTGAAAAAGTCGTGGTCCCCTAACATGTGACTCAGAAGTCAAAACAAGGGCTATTCATTAAAAGCCCAGATGGAGATAGTGGTCTGCTCATACTCCCTTGAATGTGCCAGAACAGTGAGCAGACTATGAGGTCAACTACAAATAGAAGACCTTGGCTAAGGATCAGGTCGATGACATACAATGGATTAATTGGGAAAACAAGGAATTAATTAACGCATCTCAAGCACCTAGGTTTCGTTTTCACTCACATGCTGCTAAACAAGCCGAAAGTCCAAGGTTGGATGGTGTTGCCAGACAATCATAAAGCATGCCATGCACTTTTACATAAAATGTTTACAATGTTGCATTTACCAATCCGCTGCCATATTATGTGCTATAATCAATATATTAGGTATGTAGAAGTAGCTCAGGGTGTGTCCTACGGACAAGGGGCCGCCAATGAGATATTAACCCTTATATAATTCTATAAGCAGACATTGTCCCCTAATCCAATCCCTCCCATCAATAGGTTTTGCAAAAGCCATGTAGGATGATGTCATAAGTGACTTATGTAAAGGTATATAAGCTCTGTACATCAAGATAAAGTGTGACTATGCATGCATCTATTTTTATAGCTGTCATATCTCCCTGCTTTCTTTCATTGAGATTAAAGCCTTATCTTCCTTGGGTCTGCCTGGTTATTTGGTCTGAGATATTTACTGATAATTCCATCTAGCGCATAGACGATGCTTCAAAGTGCTAAAGCACAAACATATTCAGACATCTGGATGCCTATGAGAAAACACAAGTTCCCCATTTCAGAGGAAGACCTATCTGGTTATCAGGGGATAGACTTAATATTGAAAAATGAAGATAAAGTTTCATAAATGTACATTTTTGTTTTAAAGTCAAATTACTATAGATATTTTACACAAGCATGTCTTTAAAGCATGTAAAGGCAAGGATAAACTGAAAAAATAATAACATGTCAAATGTTATAGATAAATCAAAAGAACATGATTCAGTACATACAGAACATCTGGTACTGATTTAATGAAAATTGAAAACAATATGTCATCCTCCTTAGAACAGGGAGAATGGTCCTCCTAACATGACTTTGTGTGGCCTGATTGAGCTGGTCAGATTTTATGTTGAAACAAATATTTGATGCATGTGCTGGGTATTTAAACAAGATATTTGAGAGGTTGGATTGGCACAGATTTAAGATCTGTGGACACCAATGGTAGGGTCCGGCTTCAATCATCTCGCAGTTTTAAAGCCTTGATTGAAGCCTTGCCTTGGCATTGCAGCCTACAGGTTTTAAGTCTGTACCAATTCCACCTTTCAAATATATGATAAAAACAAAAACCTACAAGTGAGATATCCTAAAATGGACTACCAACAGACAGGCAATAAGAAATTTGGGACTTGGAAAATAGAATTCTGTAGCACCGGTCCTTCTTTGCAAAACTGCAGCTGCTACATTAAGCCCTCACCACAAATCCAAACCTGTGAAAGCACTAGCCCTGAATAAATTAGATGTGTCCAAAGTCTTAGATGTGGGTCTCCCCAAGCATTCATTCAAGCATTACAATTGATACAAAACACAGCAGTAAAAGTGATTTTTGTCGTCAATAATTGAAAAGGTCCCGAATTCAGAAACAAATCACTCTACAAATCTGAGGCACAAGTCACAAATGCTTTTGGCAAAATGGGCTTGACTACCTTTGCAAACTTTACTGAGTACAAACTCCCAAAACTCTGTTATCAGTAAGAAAAAGCCACCACCATGAAGAAAAATAATTCAAATTGCAGATCACTATTACCACGAGGATATATACTGCGGGACAAAATGCCCTCTGATCTACGTCAAGATCAAAACTCCACGGAGAACAAACTCTTTACAGAAATCTGGGAAGCAAAAACGTTTTGGAAACGCCTTAAGACTCAAAAGTCTCCTGTGATACTAATAATACTTTAAGGCACTCAGGAAGCTATATCTCACTACTGTCATGAACTTGCGTAGACCCTCTCATGCGCTCCCCTATTGTCTCATCCCCTGTCATCTCATACCCTATATTTGTTCTGCACCTTGATATTTGGCTATTTATCGTTATGTACGCACACTAGAAGGGAAATTGTTTTGCGAGCCACCCTTCTATAAATAACAATGAAAAAAAATACAATTAATCCCTGTGCACCCTTAATACTGACACACCTCCGCAACATGGCCTTTTCTGGGTAACCCAATGAGTGCACGAAGCATGGGATGAATGAATTCAAAGTGCACACATGAATTATGAAATACATAAAATGGAATTAGTAATACAATCAAGGTATGTAAATTCTAGATAAAATATAATGAAGTCCAATAAATTGTTCCAGCAGCTACCATGCCATTCCTGCAGCAGTATTGGGCCATTATTCTGATCCATCTCTAGGACAAGCCTTCTCTGGGGCTGTAATTCTGCATTGGGTCTTACCTATGTTTATCCTGGCGGTTTGTCTCCCATCGCTGTGGACATTGTTGTATGTAGCAGAAGCCATTGCCTCGAGATCCAGTCTCTGCGGTGTGGGGGATCGCGTGATTGTATTATTGTTTATTTATTGTTTCTAAAGATTCACAGAAAGAAAATCCTGGTTAATGATCATCTTTTGGGAGAACAACGGAAAACACCTGTGTTTCTCACATTTGGATACTATCCCCCCCAAAAAGCCGTAGGAATTTGGGGCCATACATTGTGGAATGAAATCAATATTTTTGGTGGATAGTGACAGCATTAACATTTGCACATTTTCAAAATCACCTTCATATTTGATAACTTCACACTTACAAACATAATTACCATCTTCCCCTGGTCATGTGGCTCATGTATTCCATCTTTTATATGTACCACATTTTAAATGCAATTTAGATATTTAATGCAAGGTATTATTTTACTTCCTCATCAATGCTTATGGGATTAAGATGTGTCTGCTTTTTATTGGTCAGTTTATCTGTAATAATAATAATATTTTTTCATTTCGTTTTTATCTGTTGTATTTATATAGCGCAGACTTGACATGGTGGCAACAAAGTGTGTTACTTAACACAGTAGATGGCGGGTTAGATCCAGAGCTACTCAGTTTCAGAGGCATGCTCCAGGGCTTAAAGAGAACAAGAGGTTACAATGGCTGGGAGTGTTTCATATATTCGGAAGGTGGATATAAGTCAGTGGTGTCGCTAGGGGGTACCTGGGGGGGCCGGGGCCCCCCTGTGAAACCCTGTGCCCCCCCTTGTGCCGCCCCACCTAAGACGAGCAGTGACCATGTTCTCCCCCTACCTTTGTCTGTGTCCCCCTACTTTTGTCTTTAGCCCCCTCTGTGCCCCTCCTAAATTTGATTCCTGGCGACGCCACTGATATAAGCATACATTAACTTGAAGCAGTAGTTGGGGTGATGCTTATGTGGCGGCCCGGGTGCAGGATAGTAATAATACTAATAACCATTGCCGTATTAATGATAATTGTGGGGTGAAATATAGCCCATGGATGCGAGAAATAAAGAGGCCAGGAACTATTGGAAGAATAAAGGTAAAGAATGGAAATCACACATTTACAGGCAGTATAACAACTTATACTCATTCTGATGTTATTACAAACAATAATTGTCATGTTCTAAAAAATGTATTATAAAATGTCATGTGTCTCTTGTTGTTTTGTTGTCAATTTCCACGTCCCTACTGGGGAAAATAGTACTGTATGAAATACGTAATCTCTCCTTTATTCTTGGCAGATTAAATAACTCCTTGCCTCTACAGGCCGGAGGTGGAGCTGCCGGAAAGGGAGGAGTCCAGGACCAAAACCTAAAAATCCGAAAACAGTGGAGTGCAGCCCAGAATGCCACTCTCTCAGGACCAGGAAAAGAGCAGACGTGCTCCCAAGTAGATCCCTGCAACAAACCCAGGGCACAAGGAAACAGACACCCCACTCTCTCCTTGCTCTTCAGTCGGTCCTAATAAATCAAAGAGCCAGGAGGCAGAACTGTGGGGTGTAATATAGCCCCTGGATGCAAGAAATAAAGATGCCAGAGTCAGTTATGAGGACTCACCAAAATACAAGGCCTGCACAGAAATGAGGTCCGACATAAGGTCTTGTGAAACTGAATCATAACGGAAAGAAAGTAGGCCCCCGATTTCAAGATGCAAAATATGCAAACTGCCTTTTATGAAGGAATCGAAAGACAAGTGGAAATAATGTTTTGATAAATCCATGGAAAGCTGCACTGATATCTCAAGAAACAGCAGTGCACAGAATCCTCGATGGGATGCCAGCATTGTGTGTTCAAGCAGCTGCAGTCAAACCGAGTTCATTTCATTTGTAATATAAATAAAATGTCTTTTCATTTTTCCCTCCAAAGTGACAATCTGCAAAGCAAAATGTTCAACAAAACCACAAAAGGTGTGAATATGATGTTCTCATGTAAGAGCGGTTTACAAGGGACAACTTAGTAGTGACACTATGCTGAAACTGTGTGGCTTTTAAGAGCTTATTTAAAAGTAAAACGTGAGTTTAAAAGGCAACTTGCGGCTGGGTGCATGAAAGTTCAGTTTCTTCAGAAATGAAACTGACCTCCAGCATTCTTTCCACTGCTGCCATGAAGATCTGGCCTGGGTGTCACCATCAATCAAAGCCAGTACTTCAGTTAATAGAAAGAAATACAATGATTTAGCTTGAAAATACGGTGGGGAACTGATAGGCCCAGTCAGTTCTGGCAGCACTTGTGACCTCCAGGTCACCTCCAGGTCAAGATCCATAAAAAGTGCATTAGCTTGACCATTAGACCGTGAAGGGTTAAGTTAATCTAAACACAGATCCCTCTGCTGATGTCATGTGCTCAAGGGGGAGAAGAGAAACTTACCAGAGATGCAAAAAGTTGATAAAGCATGCCAACTATTATTAGTATGACACCCGTAAAACAGCACATTTTTCACTGATATGGTTCCTGAGTACTGGAGGAAGAACTGTATTTCTGCACAGGAAGGGCATGCATAGTCCAGATTAGTCTCAGCAGATTTGCTTTAAAAAGTAGTGCTCGAAAATGTATTCATACATGTAAGGTTTTGGAAATTAAGGGTGCTTGCTATGTGGAGATATTTTAAGTGCACAAACATGACCGAGCCCACCTGTCAAAGTGAGATGATGAATCTCTCTCTTCCCCCAGCCAGTCCAAAGCACTCCCCCATCCTCTTGTCCTATCATCACACAGGTGGGAGGGGGTAGTGACACTCCACCAATCCCTTTCACAGGAATCATGACAAGTTAGTGATTTCTTTTGCCCTATAACCAAGCTAGCTTGCCTCAGAGCTGGACTTCTCCCACTAATTCTAAGAGGTGACCTGCTGCTGAAATCTGGTGATAAACATCCCAGTAGACAGAGGCCTAATCTTGCAGTGGAGGCAGGAGCCAGGAGACATATAGAATGATTGGGACCCTTGACTGACACCATGCTGTCGCAGAGGTGTGTTCTGATGCTCCCTCGTGCCCAATTCAGACCTCTTCTGTAAGTAGAAATATCCCAATCCATTCCCTATATGTTTTCAGCATTGTGTTAATTAATTCCCCATTGAAATATCCCCTGTTTGCCTGTATAGATCCTTAGTATAGAAGTAAATCAATTAATTCCCCCATTAGTTTACGGGATCTGTATTCTTGGCATTCAAAACCAACAATCTTTTATCATTGTGTTGTAATCTAGTATAGTCCTAAATATTTGCCAGAAGAATAAGCCCCAAAAGCCCTGTTCCATGTGTGTTGCGCAGGGTGGGTAAAAACGAAATTCCCTATTGATCCCCTTCATGTTAAATTAGAAATGAGAAGCCCAGTAGTGCCTGTGCATAGGCAAGATGCACAACGAGATTGTCCCTGTGTTCCCAGAGGCAAGGTGCCAAAAGAAACTGTCCCTGTGTTCCCATTGTGCTCTGCAAAACGACGGGTGTGACCGTATAATAAACCGTGACATAATATTATTATTAGTAGTAGTGGTAGTATAAGAAGTAGCAGCAGCATTTCTTATTCTTGCTGAATACAGAATGCCATAGTTCAGGGGTCAGAGGGATGCTCAAGCACATTCTTTAACAGAGTTGTGGAAAGCCATTATACATGCAAATGGCCAACAAGGAGGATGCATAATTCAGGAGACAAAAGTAGTACAATTAGGAAATGGGGACAGTTCGCGAGAGACTTAAAATAGTGCAGACTTTATCTTAACATGTACCCCAGAATACTGAATGGTAGTACTAGCTTGACTCTCTTGAGTATTGCTAATGTAGGCAATCCTGCTATGCAGAGGTTCCAGAAATCAGGTAGGACACTCGTGTATTTGTTATGCATAGAAACTATTATTGTGGCTTCACACCAAAGGAAAAGGAAAGTTGTGACTGCAGGGGACTATTGCATTTTCTCAGCCTCTCTTTGCTCCCCTTAGAACCGAAGGAGGCAAGGGGGACAGGCCGTGTGCACTCCTCCAGGAATAGTGCAGTGTTTGGCAGCAGACACTGCTCTCTTTTAGAGTTGGAGCCTGGAGCCTATCACTGTAATCTCCAGAGAACAGTATTTGTCTTGTTTCTTTTATGGGTTTCTTTCAGATTCAACCACTGTTGGGCAGCCACATGAAGAGAATGACCAGCATACAATACCAGAGCGCAGCATTCAAACACTGGAGCCATGGAGAGGTTCAGTCAATTGCTAGGCGCGGGATTCTCCCAAAGCGCTTGCGCGAGAATCGCGCATCCCCATTGGCGGATGCACTTTATAACGGAGCTCCACAGTTCCATTAACTGTGTCCTCCCCATGACACAACAGTATTGTGCTGAGCAGTCAGCATGTGAAAGGCCTACTTTCGAGCGCAGTGCTGCTGCCTCACAGCAGGGGAGCCATAGGCTAGTTTCTGGGACAGAGGAGCACCAAGAGAGGATTGGTGTGCAAGCAGAGCAATAGGTAGTTGCTAGTTTTGACTCAAAGGTGGTACTTCAGCACTGGTTAGTGAGGTAAAACCATTGGCAAGGCAGTGTGGGAAGGCGCACCTGCACAGGCGGAGGGCCACACAGCCTGCAGTTCTCTATTGGCTTTGCAACGGGCCACTTAATGCCCATGACCATCCTAAAACATATAAGGCTCCCCACCCATTCCTCGCCCACCCCCACCCAAACTACACCCACAGCGGATTTCTTTAAATGCATGCTTTGCTAGTTTTGAGAGACACGTGATTTAACTTTAAAACGCTGGGATGTATGGCTTTAAAAGGAAATGTAGCAGCTAATCATTTTCCCTACTTGAATATGATTGTTTGCGTTTCATTTGCTTGTTCGGTGACTCTCTTTGTTCAAAGATGTTGTATTTGCAGTTTTCTGCATGTGCACCTAATGAATGAATGAGTACATTGTTTATTTCGGTTGTTTTGCAATCTATAAAAACACATGAAAAGAAACATGAAATGCATGAAACACCAACTATTAAGGTGCCCAATCATAAAAGAAACAACAACCAATACATCAATATCACACAATATCATGAATAAG